>NC_133410.1:175249166-176570000 GCF_049350105.2 Macaca mulatta
ACATCAAAAGCAATTGTAACAAAAGCAAAAATTGACAACTGAGACCTAATTAACTAAAGAACTTCTGCACAGCAAAAGAAACTATCATCAGAGTGAACAGATAACCTATGGAATGGGAGGAAATTTTTGCAGTCTATCTATGTGACAAAGGTCTAATATCCAGAATCTACAAATAACTTAAACAAATTTACAAGAAAAAACAAACAACCTTACCAAAAATTGGGCAAAGGACATAAAAAGACACTTCTTAAAAGAAGACATTTATGCAGCCAACAAACTTATGAAAAAAAGCTTAACATAATTGAGCATTAGAGAAATGAAAATCAAAACCATAGTGAGATACCATCTCACACCAGTCAGAATGGTGATTATTAAAAAGCCAAGAAACAATAGATGGTAGTGAGGCTGTGGAGAAATAGGAATGCTTTTACACTGTTGGTGGGAATGTAAGTGAGTTCAACCATTGTGGAAGACAGTGTGACAATTCCTCAAAGACCTAGAACCAGACATACCATTTGACCCAGCAATCCCATTACTGGGCATATACTCAAAGAAATATAAATTATTCTATTATAAAGACATATGCACACATGTGCTCATTGAAGCACTACTCACAATAGCAAAGACATGGAATTAATCCAAATGCCCATCTATGATAGACTGGATAAAGAAAATGTGGTAAATATACACCATGAAATACTATGCAGTCATAAAAAGGAACAAGATTATGTTCCTTGCAGGGACATGGATGAAGCTGGCAGCCATTATCCTCAGCAAACTAACACAGGAACAGAAAACCAAACATTGCATGTTCCCATTTATAAGTGGGAACTGAATGATGAGAACACATGGACACAGGGAGGGGAACAACACACACTGGGGCATGTTGGGTAGGGGGGTGGAGAGAGGGAGCACATCAGCATAAATAGCTAATGCATGTGGAGCTTAATACCTAGGTGATGGATTGATAGGTGCAGTAAACCACCATGGCAACGTTTAACTATGTAACAAGCCTGCACATCCTGCACATGTATCCTGGAACTTAAAACAAAATAAAACTATATATATATACACACACACACGTATATATTATATATAATATACATATATTATATATAATATATATTTTATATATATAAAATATATATATATAAAACTGAGGAGACTGGGCAATTTATAAGAAAGAAAGTTTAATTGGCTTACAGTTCTGCAGGCCATACAGGAAGCTTAGTGGCTTCTGCTTTTCTAGAGGTCTCAGGAAACTTACAATAATGGTGGAAGGCAAAGGGGGAGCAGGCACATCACATGGCAAAAGCAGGAGCAAGAGAGGGGTGGGAGGTGCCCCACACTTTTAAATGACTAGATCTCACATGAATGCACTCATTATCATGAGGACAGCACCAGCACCAAGGGGATGGTGCTAAGTTCTTCATGAGAAATCCGACCCCATGATCCAAACACTTCCCACCAGGTCCCACCTTAAACATTGGGGATTACATTTGAACATGAGATTTGGGCAGGGACACACATCCAAACTAAATCAAAATGTATGTGTATCTATTTCAATATATCTTGTTTTATATGTGAATAATTATACAACGTCTATACATAGAAAATTTATATGTATTCTTTTTATGTGTATATATAAATTGTTTAAAAATCTATATGAATATTATATGGTCTTTATATGTGTAAAAATAGTACTGTTTATATATACAGATATATATTCATTTTATTTACTATACTGTGAACAATTATACATGTCATCAAGTATTTTCCTCAAGTCTCCAGTTTATGGACTGCATGATATTCCTTCTTTTGTTTTTGTTTGTTTGATGTGCACCAACACTGATTTACCATTTTGCTGGCATTAAGACATTCAGCTTGTTTTTGATTATCTGTATTACAAATAGCACAACGTTGCTCATATTGTAGATAAATTCTTCACAAACATTCACATGATTTTATTGATACGTATTTAAGACTTTAGATGAAGTTTTCCATATTATCCTCAATTTTTTATCCCATCTTTACAGTATAGGAACATTACTATACCTGAGTCTATTGTTTTATTTTTGTTGTTTTTTTTTGTTTTTTTTTAAATTTAATTTAATTTTATTTTATTTTATTTTAAATTTATTTGTTATTATTATACTTTAAGTTGTAGGGTACATGTGCATAACGTGCAGGTTTGTTACATATGTATACTTGTGCCATGTTGCTGTGCTGCACCCATCAACTCGTCATTTACATCAGGTATAACTCCCAATGCAATCCCTCCCCCCTCCACCCTCCCCATGATAGGCCCTGGTGTGTGATGTTCCCCTTCCCGAGTCCAAGTGATCTCATTGTTCAGTTCCCACCTATGAGTGAGAACATGCGGTGTTTGGTTTTCTGTTCTTGTGATAGTTTGCTAAGAATGATGGATTCCAGCTGAATCCAAGTCCCTACAAAGGACTCAAACTCATCCTTTTTGATGGCTGCATGGTATTCCATGGTGTATATGTGCCACATTTTCTTAATCCAATCTGTCACTGATGGACATTTGGGTTGATTCCAAGTCTTTGCTATTGTGAATAGTGCTGCAATAAACATACGTGTGCATGTGTCTTTATAGCAGCATAATTTATAATCCTTTGGGTATATACCCAGTAATGGGATGGCTGGGTCATATGGTACATCTAGTTCTAGATCCTTGAGGAATCGCCATACTGTTTTCCATAATGGTTGAACTAGTTTACAATCCCACCAACAGTGTAAAAGTGTTCCTATTTCTCCACATCCTCTCCAGCACCTGTTGTTTCCTGACTTTTGAATGATTGCCATTCTAACTGGTGTGAGATGGTATCTCATTGTGGTTTTGATTTGCATTTCTCTGATGGCCAGTGATGATGAGCATTTTTTCATGTGTCTGTTGGCTGTATGAATGTCTTCTTTTGAGAAATGTCTGTTCATATCCTTTGCCCACTTTTTGATGGGGTTGTTTGTTTTTTTCTTGTAAATTTGTTTGAGTTCTTTGTAGGTTCTGGATATTAGCCCTTTGTTAGATGAGTAGATTGCAAAAATTTTCTCCCATTCTGTAGGTTGCCTGTTCACTCTGATGGTAGTTTCTTTTGCTGTGCAGAAGCTCTTTAGTTTAATGAGATCCCATTTGTCAATTTTGGCTTTTGCTGCCGTTGCTTTTGGTGTTTTAGACATGAAGTCTTTGCCCATGCCTATGTCCTGAATGGTACTACCTAGGTTTTCCTCTAGGATTTTTATGGTATTAGGTCTAACATTTAAGTCTCTAATCCATCTTGAATTAATTTTCGTACAAGGAGTAAGGAAAGGATCCAGTTTCAGCTTTCTACTTATGGCTAGCCAATTTTCCCAGCACCATTTATTAAATAGGGAATCCTTTCCCCATTTCTTGTTTCTCTCAGGTTTGTCAAAGATCAAATGGCTGTAGATGTGTGGTATTATTTCTGAGGACTCTGTTCTGTTCCATTGGTCTATATCTCTGTTTTGGTACCAGTACCATGCTGTTTTGGTTACTGTAGCCTTGTAGTATAGTTTGAAGTCAGGTAGCGTGATGCCTCCAGCTTTGTTCTTTTGACTTAGGATTGTCTTGGAGATGCGGGCTCTTTTTTGGTTCCATATGAACTTTAAAGCAGTTTTTTCCAATTCTGTGAAGAAACTCATTGGTAGCTTGATGGGGATGGCATTGAATCTATAAATTACCTTGGGCAGTATGGCCATTTTCACGATATTGATTCTTCCTATCCATGAGCATGGTATGTTCTTCCATTTGTTTGTGTCCTCTTTTATTTCACTGAGCAGTGGTTTGTAGTTCTCCTTGAAGAGGTCCTTTACATCCTTTGTAAGTTGGATTCCTAGGTATTTGATTCTCTTTGAAGCAATTGTGAATGGAAGTTCATTCCTGATTTGGCTCTCTGTTTGTCTGTTACTGGTATATAAGAATGCTTGTGATTTTTGCACATTAATTTTGTATCCTGAGACTTTGCTGAAGTTGCTTATCAGCTTAAGGAGATTTTGGGCTGAGACAATGGGGTTTTCTACATATACAATCATGTCATCTGCAAACAGGGACAATTTGACTTCTTCTTTTCCTAACTGAATACCCTTGATTTCTTTCTCTTGCCTGATTGCCCTAGCCAAAACTTCCAACACTATGTTGAATAGGAGTGGTGAGAGAGGGCATCCCTGTCTTGTGCCAGTTTTCAAAGGGAATTTTTCCAGTTTTTGCCCATTCAGTATGATATTGGCTGTGGGTTTGTCATAAATAGCTCTTATTATTTTGAGGTACGTTCCATCAATACCGAATTTATTGAGCGTTTTTAGCATGAAGGGCTGTTGAATTTTGTCAGAAGCCTTTTCTGCATCAATTGCGATAATCATGTGGTTCTTGTCTTTGGTTCTGTTTATATGCTGGATTATGTTTATTGATTTGCGAATGTTGAACCAGCCTTGCATCCCAGGGATGAAGCCCACTTGATCATGGTGGATAACTTTTTGATGTGTTGCTGAATCCGATTTGCCAGTATTTTATTGAGGATTTTTTGCATCGATGTTCATCAGGGATATTGGCCTAAAATTCTCTTTTTTTGTTGTGTCTCTGCCAGGCTTTGGTATCAGGATGATGTTGGCCTCATAAAATGAGTTAGGGAGGATTCCCTCTTTTTCTATTGATTGGAATAGTTTCAGAAGGAATGGTACCAACTCCTCCTTGTACCTCTGGTAGAATTCAGCTGTGAATCCATCTGGTCCTGGACTTTTTTTGGTTGGTAGGCTATTAATTGTTGCCTCAATTTCAGAGCCTGCTATTGGTCTATTCAGGGATTCAACTTCTTCCTGGTTTAGTCTTGGAAGAGTGTAAGTGTCCAGGAAAGTATCCATTTCTTCTAGATTTTCCAGTTTATTTGCATAGAGGTGTTTATAGTATTCTCTGATGGTAGTTTGTATTTCTGTGGGGTCGGTGGTGATATCCCCTTTATCATTTTTTATTGCGTCGGTTTGATTCTTCTCTCTTTTCTTCTTTATTAGTCTGGCTAGTGGTCTGTCAATTTTGTTGATCTTTTCAAAAAACCAACTCCTGGATTCATTGATTTTTTGGAGGGTTTTTTGTGTCTCTATCTCCTTCAGTTCTGCTCTGATCTTAGTTATTTCTTGCCTTCTGCTAGCTTTCGAATGTGTTTGCTCTTGCTTCTCTAGTTCTTTTAATTGCGATGTTAGAGTGTCAATTTTAGATCTTTCCTGCTTTCTCTTGTGGGCATTTAGTGCTATAAATTTCCCTCTACACACTGCTTTAAATGTGTCCCAGAGATTCTGGTATGTTGTATGTTTGTTCTCATTGGTTTCAAAGAACATCTTTATTTCTGCCTTCATTTCGTTATGTACCCAGTAGTCATTCAGGAGCAGGTTGTTCAGTTTCCATGTAGTTGAGCGGTTTTGATTGAGTTTCTTAGTCCTGAGTTCTAGTTTGATTGCACTGTGGTCTGAGAGACAGTTTGTTGGCCGGGCGCGGTGGCTCAAGCCTGTAATCCCAGCACTTTGGGAGGCCGAGACGGGCGGATCACGAGGTCAGGAGATCGAGACCATCCTGGCTAACATGGTGAAACCCCGTCTCTACTAAAAAATACAAAAAAGTAGCCGGGTGAGGTGGCGGGCACCTGTAGTCCCAGCTACTCGGGAGGCTGAGGCAGGAGAATGGTGTAAACCTGGGAGGCGGAGCTTGCAGTGAGCTGAGATCCGGCCATTGCACCCCAGCCTGGGCGGCAGAGCAAGACTCCGTCTCAAAAAAAAAAAAAAAAAAAAAAAGAGAGACAGTTTGTTATAATTTCTGTTCTTGCACATTTGCTGAGGAGTGCTTTACTTCCAATTACGTGGTCAATTTTGGAGTAAGTATGATGTGGTGCTGAGAAGAATGTATATTCTGTTGATTTGGGGTGGAGAGTTCTATAGATGTCTATTAGGTCTGCTTGCTGCAGAGATGAGTTCAATTCCTGGATATCCTTGTTAACTTTCTGTCTCGTTGATCTGTCTAATGTTGACAGTGGAGTGTTGAAGTCTCCCATTATTATTGTATGGGAGTCTAAGTCTCTTTGTAAGTCTCTAAGGACTTGCTTTATGAATCTGGGTGCTCCTGTATTGGGTGCATATATATTTAGGATAGTTAGCTCTTCCTGTTGAATTGATCCCTTTACCATTATGTAATGGCCTTCTTTGTCTCTTTTGATCTTTGATGGTTTAAAGTCTGCTTTATCAGAGACTAGTATTGCAACCCCTGCTTTTTTTTTGTTCTCCATTTGCTTGGTAAATCTTCCTCCATCCCTTTATTTTGAGCCTATGTATGTCTCTGCGTGTGAGATGGGTCTCCTGAATACAGCAGACTGATGGGTCTTGACTCTTTATCCAGTTTGCCAGTCTGTGTCTTTTAATTGGAGCATTTAGTCCATTTACATTTAAGGTTAAGATTGTTATGTGTGAACTTGATCCTGCCATTATGATATTAACTGGTTATTTTGCTCGTTAGTTGATGCAGTTTCTTCCTAGCCTCGATGGTCTTTACATTTTGGCATGTTTTTGCAATGGCTGGTACCGGTTGTTCCTTTCCATGTTTAGTGCTTCCTTCAGGGTCTCTTGTAAGGCAGGCCTAGTGGTGACAAAATCTCTAAGCATTTGCTTATCTGTAAAGGATTGTATTTCTCCTTCACTTATGAAACTTAGTTTGGCTGGATATGAAATTCTGGGTTTAAAATTATTTTCTTTAAGAATGTTGAATATTGGCCCCCACTCTCTTCTGGCTTGTAGAGTTTCTGCTGAGAGATCTGCTGTTAGTCTGATGGGCTTCCCTTTGTGGGTAACCCGACCTTTCTCTCTGGCTGCCCTTAAGATTTTTTCCTTCATTTCAACTTTGGTGAATCTGGCAATTATGTGTCTTGGAGTTGCTCTTCTCGAGGAGTATCTTTGTGGCATTCTCTGTATTTCCTGGATTTGAATGTTGGCCTGCCCTACTAGGTTGGGGAAGTTCTCCTGGATGATATCCTGAAGAGTGTTTTCCAACTTGGTTCCATTTTCCCCCTCACTTTCAGGCACCCCAATCAGACGTAGGTTTGGTTTTTTTACATAATCCCATACTTCTTGCAGGCTTTGTTCATTTGTTTTTCTTCTTTTTTCTTTTGGTTTCTCTTCTCGCTTCATTTCATTCATTTGATCCTCAATCGCTGATACTCTTTCTTCCAGTTGGTCGAGTTGGTTACTGAAGCTTGTGCATTTGTCACGTATTTCTCGTGTCATGGTTTTCATCTCTTTCATTTCGTTTAGGACCTTCTCTGCATTAATTACTCTAGCCATCAATTCTTCCACTTTTTTTTCAAGATTTTTAGTTTCTTTGCGCTGGGTATGTAATTCCTCCTTTAGCTCTGAGAAATTTGATGGACTGAAGCCTTCTTCTCTCATCTCATCAAAGTCATTCTCTGTCCAGCTTTGATCCGTTGCTGGCGATGAGCTGCGCTCCTTTGCCGGAGGAGATGCGCTCTTATTTTTTGAATTTCCAGCTTTTCTGCCCTGCTTTTTCCCCATCTTTGTGGTTTTATCTGCCTCTGGTCTTTGATGATGGTGATGTACTGATGGGGTTTTGGTGTAGGTGTCCTTCCTGTTTGATAGTTTTCCTTCTAACAGTCAGGACCCTCAGCTGTAGGTCTGTTGGAGATTGCTTGAGGTCCACTCCAGACCCTGTTTGCCTGGGTATCAGCAGCAGAGGCTGCAGAAGATAGAATATTTCTGAACAGCGAGTGTACCTGTCTGATTCTTGCTTTGGAAGCTTCGTCTCAGGGGTGTACTCCTCCCTGTGAGGTGTGGGGTGTCAGACTGCCCCTAGTGGGGGATGTCTCCCAGTTAGGCTACTCAGGGGTCAGGGACCCACTTGAGCAGGGAGTCTGTCCCTTCTCAGATCTCAACCTCCATGTTGGGAGATCCACTGCTCTCTTCAAAGCTGTCAGGCAGAGTCGTTTGCGTCTGCAGAGTTGTCTGCTGCGTTTGTTTAGTTTACTGTGCCCTGTCCCCAGAGGTGGAGTCTACAGAGACAGGCAGGTTTCCTTGAGCTGCTGTGAGCTCCACCCAGTTCGAGCTTCCCAGCAGCTTTGTTTACCTACTTAAGCCTCAGCAATGGCGGGCGCCCCTCCCCCAGCCTCGCTGCTGCCTTGCGGGTAGATCACAGACTGCTGCGCTAGCAATGAGGGAGGCTCCGTGGGTGTGGGACCCTCCCGGCCAGGTGTGGGATATGATCTCCTGGTGTGCCTGTTTCCTAAAGCGCAGTATTGGGGTGGGAGTTACCCGATTTTCCAGGTGTTGTGTGTCTCAGTTCCCCTGGCTAGGAAAAGGGATTCCCTTCCCCCTTGCGCTTCCCAGGTGAGGCAATGCCTCGCCCTGCTTCAGCTCTCGCTGGTCGGGCTGCAGCAGCTGACCAGCACCGATCATCCGGCACTCCCCAGTGAGACGAACCCAGTACCTCAGTTGAAAATGCAGAAATCACCAGTCTTCTGTGTCGCTCGCGCTGGGAGTTGGAGACTGGAGCTGCTCCTATTCGGCCATCGTCTCTTCCTCGTCTATTGTTATCAGAGGGGTGTGTATGTGTATTTTGTCTTAGAAATGTAGTCACTAAAATATATTATTTATGTCATTAAGGGATAGTTGTTAATAGAATATTAACCCTCTGTGTATGTCATTGCTACAACTCTTTGTCAAATATGTTGAGTTTAAAAAAGGTTTACAGTATTTTGTTTCATATAAAACTAAAACAGTTATATTATTTTAATATTTTAATATAATGATATCTACCTATCTTTCTTTTAGAGTCTCTGATTTTGGAAATATTAGAAGGTCTTATTTTATGCAGAGGTCCTATAAGTAGTCACTTATATTTTTCCTTTAGAACTTTTATGGGTTCATTTTAAAAGTTAATCATTTATTAATTTTTATATTTAATAATCAAACTTTTATTAATTTATTTTTTGTACATGTGACTTAAGGTGTGAATTATATATTTTTTCCAGGAGACTTACTAATTATGCTACTTGACTTATGAATTATTGCTGTACTAATTTTCCATATCATATATGTGTATGATATGTAAATAGATACTGTAGATATAGATATATCTCTCTATACAGGCTCTTGCACTCTGACAGGCTGGAGTGCAGTGGTGCAATCATAGCTCACTGCAACTTCAAAATCTCAAAATCTTGTGCTTAATCAATCCTCCTCCCTCAGCCTACCAAAGTGCTGGGATTACATGTGTAAGCCACTGTGCCTAACAAATACATTTTATTTTTTTTTTTATGTCTTTTGGATCTTTTTAAAAATTTTGTATTGAAAGGATTACAGTATTTTCATCAGAGTAGCTTTATGGGAACATTTAATGTAAAATAGAACATGTCCAGATATTTACTATTTTCTAAACTAACATTGGTTATACTCATCACTCCCAAGACGTTTACTTGGAAGTGATAGGAACTTATCTTTCATTCACTTATATTAAAGAAATTAAGTTTTGATAATTTATTTAAATTATTAATAGAGCTTAAAAAGGTTGTAATAGAACCTTTATTTTCTTGGTTATCTGAAATACGAATTAAAAGATGGCCCACTGTGAGTGAGCTGGAAATGCCTAATTGCCCTTGGCTTAAAGTAGAGGAGGGGATCCAAAGGCTTAGGGAAATCGGGAGGTTGGAGTGGATTAGTCACTTTAGACCTACTCATCCCAGCTGGGAGAGTCCAGAAGATAGACCCTTGACCAATACTTTGTGAAACAGATTTGTGAGGGCAGCACCTGCATCCTTGAAGAGTTATGTAATTGCTCTTCTCTCATATAACAGACACTTCTTTTCACTCAACTGCAAAATGTAAATGCAATGGGATCCCTAGGTGGCAGAGGCCAAGTGACGGCACTCAACCATCAAAGTAAGGTGGGTGTAGCTACCCTAATGAACAGCAGAGGCAAAGTGGCAATCAGAATAGTGTGACTCATGTAGAACCCTGGCACTGGCTAATGAATCACAGAATTCCCAGAAGTGAAGATGTTAGGAAGCCTACTGCATTCTAACTTAATTTATATAAGCAGAAAGCTTCCAGGTCAAGTGGACAAAAGACTAATTTAAATTATAAAAACATAATCGTCAGGCGCGGTGGCTCATGCCTGTAGTCCCAGCACTTTTGGAGGTCAAGGCCGCCGGATCACCTGAGGTCAGGAGTTAGAGACCAGCCTGCCCAACATGGTGAAATCCCATCTCTACTACAAATACAAAAAATTAGCCAGGCGTGGTGGTGGGCACCTGTAATCCCAGCTACTCGAGAGACTGAGACAGGAGAATAGCTTGAACCTGGGAGGCAGGAGATTGCGGTGAGCTGAGATTGCACCACTGCACTCCAGCCTGGGCGACGAGTGCCAGTTTCAAAAAACAAACAAAAAACAAAACAAAACAAAAGAAACAACAACAACAACAACAAAACAAACAGAGAATCAGAACCCCTCAATCCATTTTCAGATTTGAACCAGTTTACAGACACAGAACCCTTTGAATGAAGAGGAGACCAGCTCCCCTTGAGGAAGGCCCCACTATACTACCGACAATATATGCTGTTAATCTTTCTCCTATCTTTTCCCAAGGAGACCTCCAGCCTTTTACCAGGGTAACTGTGCATTGAGGAAAGGAAAATAATCAGACATTTTGAGGACTCTTTAATAAACTTGCCTCTATCTGTACATCTATCCTATTAGTTCTGTCCCTCTGGAGAACCCTAATACAACATTCTTTCCATGCCTAATTTTGTGAGAGTTTTAATCATGAGTGGTGTTGAATTTTGTCAAATGTTTTTTCTGCACCTTTTGGGACCATCGTATGGTTTTTTCTTCTTCTTCTTTCTTCTAATATGGTGAAGCATACATACTGATTTGCATGTGTTGAATCAACCTTGCATTCCTGTGATATATCCCACAACATCATGATGATTAATCCTTTTAATATACTGTTGAATACAGTTTGCTAGTATTACATTGGTATTTGCATCTATATTCATCAGTGATATTGGTCAGTAGTTTTCTTACAGTGTTGTTGTCTGGTTTTGGTGTCAAGGTGATACTGGCCTCGTAAGTTTGGAAATATTCCCACTTCTTCAATTTTTGAAGGAGTTTGAGAAGGATTGGTATTAGTTCTTTTATAAGTTTTTCGTAGAATTCATCTGTGAAACCTTAAGCTTTTCTTTGATGTAAGATTTTAAATTACTAATTCAACTTGCTTACTCGTTATTGGTCTGTTCAGATTTCCAAGTTATTCTTTGTTCACTCTAGGTAAATTATATGTTTTTAGAAATTTATCTATTTCTTTTAAGTTGCCCATTTTTTTCCATAGTGTCTGCCATAATCATTTGGTTTTTTTGTGTGTTATCAGTTGTAACATCTCATGTTTCATATTTTATTTTATTTGAATTTTTTTTCTCTTTTTCTTAGTCTCACTAAGGGTTTGTCAATTGTTCTTAGCTTTTGGGAAAAACAATTCTAACTTCTGTTTATCTTTTCTGTTGTTTTTCTAGTCTTTATTTCCGCTATTTCTGCTCCGTTATTTGTTATTTCCATCCTTCTACTAATTTTGGGCTCATTTTAAAAGTTTCTTGAGGTATATTCTAAAGTTGTCTAGTTATTTGAGGTTGTTCTTTTTTGATGTATTTATTGCAATGAACTATCCACTTAGAACTGTTTTTGATGAATTCTATAGTTTTGGCAGTTTGTATTTTCATTTTCATTTGTCTTAAGACATTTTCTCCTTTAATTTCTTCTTTGACCAATAGTTGTTCAATATCAAGCATATTGCTCAATTTTTACTTATTTGTTAATTTCCCATAATTTGCTCACTTATTAGTTTCTAGTTTCATATAGTCTTAGAAAATATACTTGAAAGATATGATTTCAGTCTTCTTAAAATTGTTAAGACTTGTTTTGTTGTCTAAATATTCTTGAGAATGTTTTACATGTACTTGAGGAAAATGTGTTTATATGTACTCGAGGAAAATATGTTTTCTGTTGTTAGTACAATGTTTGGCATGTCTGTGCAGATCCATTTGATCTAACGTGTGTTTGAAGTTTAATGTTTCCTTATTGGTTTTCTGTCTGGATGACCTGTTCTATGTTGAAAGTGAGGTTTGAAATCCTCAATTATAATTGTGTTCCAGTCAGTCTATGTTTACTTTTAGATCTTTTAATGCTTGCTTTATATACTTATAAATATATAAAGATGCTCTGATGTTGTGTGTGTGTGTATACATATATAGTATACACTTACATATATATATTTACAATTATGTCCTCTTGATGGATTGACTTCTTTATCACCATATAATGACCTTTATTTTGTCTCTTTTGCCCTAAAATTTATTTTGTTTGAAATAATCATAGCTACACTTGCTCTCTTTTTGTATCCATTTGCATAAAATATATTTTCCCAACCCTTCACTTTCAGTCTATCACTCTCCTCTAAGGTTAAGTGAGTCTTCTGTAGGCAGAATATACCTGGGTCTGTGTGTGTTTGTGTCACGGGAGTCTGTGTGAAGAGACCACCAACAGGCTTTGTGTGAGCAACAAGACTATTTATTTCACTTGGGTGCAAGTGGGCTGAGTCTGAAAAGAGTCAGCAAAGGGAGATAGAGGTGGGGCAGTTTTATAGGATTTGGTGAGGTAGTGGAGAACTACAGTTAAGGGTGGTTATCTCTTGCAGGCAGGGGTGGGTATCACAAGGTGCAGGGTGGGGAGATCATGAGACTCATTGTCCGAGGGGGAAATGTCACAGGGTGACTGATTAGTTAGGGTGGGGCAGAAACAAATTACAATAGTGGAATGTCATCTTTTGTGGTTCTTCAGTCACTCCAGGCCATCTGGATGTATATGTGCAGGTCACAGGGGTTATGATGGCTTAACTTGGGCTCAGAGGCCTGACATTCCTGTCTTCTTATATTAATAAGAAAAACAAAACAAAATAGTGAAGTGTTGGAGCATTGAAAATTTTGGTGGCTACTAAGGAGAGATAATGGGCGATGTTTCTCAGGACTGCTTTGAGTGGGATTAGGGGTGGTGTGAGGAACCTAAAGTGGGAGAGATTAAACTGAAGAAAGATTTTGTGGTAAGGGGTAACATTGTGGAGTTGTTAGAAGGAGCAGTTTTGCCTGACAAAGGTCTCTTCTTCTTCTGTTACTCCTACATCTGTGTGTGTGCCTATTAATTGGACAGGCATATGTACACCAGTTTTCCTTACTCCCCAAAATCTGTTTGCAAATAGGACCAAACAGCTTCCTGTTCCCCTCATGACACCAACACTTCATCACTATTTTGTTTTATTTTGTGTATTAATATAAGATCACAGGAATAGGCCTCAACTTACTCACTGCTGAAAAAGTAGGACTCTGTATATTTTTAAATGAAGAGTGTTGTTTTTACCTAAATCAGTCTGGCCTGGTATATGACAACATAAAAAGCTCAAAGATAGAGCCCAAAATCTCACCAACCAGGCAAATAATTATGCTAAACCTCCCTGGGCACTTTTTAATTGGATGTCCTGGCTCCTCCCCATTCTTAATCCTCTAATACTTGCTTTACTCCTTCTCTTATTTGGACCTTGTGTCTTCCGTTTAGTTTTTCAATTCATACAAAACCACATCCAGGCCATCACCAATCATTCCATATGACAAATACTCCTTCTAACAGCCCCACAATGTTACCCCTTACCACAAAATCTTTCTTCAGTTTAATCTCTCCCACTCTAGGTTCCCCACGCCACCCCTAATCCCACTTGAAGCAGTTCTGAGAAGCATCGCCCATTATCTCTCCATAACACCCCCCAAAATTTTTGATGCCCCAACACTTCATCACTATTTTGTTTTGTTTTTCTTATTAATATAAGAAGTCAGGAATGTCAGGCCTCTGAGCCCAAGCTGAGCCATCATAACCCCTGTGACCTGCACATATACATCCAGATGGCCTGGAGCAACTGACGAACCACAAAAGATGACATTCCACCATTGTGATTTGTTCCTGCCCCAACCTAACTAATCAATCGACCTTGTGGCATTCCCCACTTGGAAAATGAGTCTCATGATCTCCCCACCCTGCCCCTTGTGACCCCTGCCCCTGCCCACAAGAAGTAACCTCCTTTAACTGTACTTTTCCACTACCTACCCAAATCCTATAAAACTGTCCCACCCCATCTCCCTTCACTGACTCCTTTTTCAGACTCAGTCTGCCTGCACCCAGGTGATTAAAAAGCTTTGTTGCTCACACAAAGCCTGTTTGGTGGTCTCTTCATATGGATGTGCATGACAGTTTGTATGAGTTTGCATATATATCCATTTTGGCCACTCTATGTTTTTTGACAGAATAATTTATTACATTTACATTTAAAGTAATTACTGATAGGTAAGGAACTTACTGGTACATTTTTAATTGTTTTCTGATAGTTTTATAAACTTTTTGTTCCTTTCCTCCTCTCTTGTTTTCTTTCTTCGTGATTTGATGACTCCTAGCGGTATGCTTTAAATATTTTCTTTTTATCTTTTGTGTATCTATTATAGGTTTTCATTTATTGGTTGCCCTAAGACTTGCATAAAATATTTTATATTACAGTAGACTATTTTAAGTTGATAAGTTAATTTTAATTGCATATATAAACTGCACGCTTGTACTCTTCCTCCTCCCACATTTTATGGTTTTGATGTCACATTTTACATCTTTTTGTAATTTGCACCTCATAACAAGTTATTGTAGCTTTAATTGCTTTTAATAGTTTTTCCTTTAACTCTTATTCTAGAAATATAATTGATTTACCTACTTCCTTTATGGTATTAGAGTGCTTTGGATTTGACAATGTACTTACTTTACCAGTGAGTCTTATACTTTTATATGTTTTCATGTTACAGCTAATGTCCTCTTCCTTCAACCTGAAGAGTAACCTTTAGCATTTTGTGTAGGGCTGGCCTAGTGGTGATAAACTGTCTCAGCCTTTGTTTGTCTAAGAAAGTCTTTAATACCTATTTATTTTTGAAGGACAAGAATTCTTGGTATGATATTTTTGATTGGCACTTTTTTTTTTTTTTTTTTAAATTTCAGGATGTTGAATTTACTATTCTATTACCTTTTGGCCTTCAAGGTTTCTGCTGAAAAATTCTTTGATAGTCTTATGGACATTCCCTCATATGTAATAACTCATTTTCTCCTTGCTGCTTTCAACTTAGTCTAATTTTTAGTACTTTGATTATAATATCTCTTTTTGTGGATCTTTCTGGTGCATCCATATGTGGAGGAAGTCAGGAGCTTCCTATTTCTACCAGGTTGCTGATGTCACTCTCGGCAAGCACTATCTGATGTTTTCTTAAGATTAAATTGCCATCATGAAGTTTTGCAAGAAGGTCACAGAAATGATATTGTACCTTTTTTATTGTAGTGCATATCAGGAGACATAGATTGTAGATATGTCTTATTTTTAAGAGTATTAGCCATGACTTCATTGTTAACATGGTGTCTGCTCTGTTTATCCAATATAAAGTTAATTTTTTTCTATGCAATTAAAATAAGTACCTTGTGAGAGATATTCTGTGTACATATCCTTTGCTTTTGCTCACTTAAAAACTGTATCCTGAAAATTACTTCACTTAACTTCAAAGAAGTCTTCTTCATTTGTTTTTTCAAACCCTCAATGTACTTCATTACATGGATATGCTGTAGGTTAATTCCACCACTCTCTTGAACCGCCTTTTTGACTCTTGCCTTTATGGATTCAAACTGGCTTTGAATTGTCTACCCTGATTTAAAGTCTATAAAAAAAAACACATTCTATTATTGGGCTGTGAAAAAACATGCACTTTAACACATTGCTGGTGGGACTGCAAAGTGGTACAACCTTTTGGCAGTAAATTTTGAAATCCTAACAAATACCTACACATTTACTTACTGTTTAACCAACAATCCCACTTCTAAGAATCTTCCCTGAAAATACCATTTAAAAATCCAAAAGTACATATGCACACATTATTTGTAATTGCAAAATGTTGGAAACAATATAATAAATGTTCATACATAGGTGATTGAAAATATATAAAAGTATAAGACTCACTGGTAAAGTGTTTTTAATAGTCTTTCCTTTAACTCTTGTTCTAGAAATCTTTTAGAAATAAATTCTTACACAGCTCTCTATTAAAGTATTTCTAGAACTCAGCAACTAGCAGACTTGACTTTTCCTAATTGGTTCAATTGCCAGCTTCTCTTCCCCATCTCAAGCTCTAGCTTACTGTCATCCTACCTTGCATTATGGTGTCCCTTTAGCATTATTAGCTGTTTGCTTTCTGCCTAATAATTTCATTTCTTAACACGTGTTCAGCATCAGCTATATCTAGCGGTGGTGTTTATTGCTGTGATTTAAAAGAGTAAGCCATTCTCATGTCTATGAAATTGGTATGCAAATGATAGCTACATTCCAGCATTCCATGAGAGTGGGGTGAGTTCCATGAGAAAGGGGTGAAAGGTGTTATAGCTCACTGTGAAAACACAGAGAAGGAGCAGAATACCTGTCTAAAAAGGGGTAGTAGTTTATGGGAAAGGCTTCATGGCTAACATGAGACTTGAGTGGAGGTTTAATTTTCTATTTGCTTGAAAATTTTCTCCTTTGTTGCCATATCTAGGGCTTCCAATTTTTTGTAAAATAAAAATAGATTAAATATTTTGGTTCATAAATTTGCCAAATGCTTTTCTCTATGAAATTATATATCAAGATCACTTTTGCTTTGTAGTTAAGTATATTGAGCACTTCAGTTAAGCACTTGCTTTTATGAAATTGTTATTATTATTATTTTTAGGAATAGAGTTTTACTCTTTATCAGGCTGGAATGCAGTGGCATGACCATAGCTCACTGCAGCCTCCAAATCCTGAGTTCAAGCAATCTTCCCACCACAGCCTCCGAAGTAGTTAGGACTATAGGTACATGACATCATGCCCAGCTAATTAAAAAGAAAAGAAAAATTTTTTTGTAGAAACAAGGTTTCACTACGTTGTCCAAGTTGTGTTTTTAAAAAACAATTAAAGAAGTCAGATAATTCACATTATTATACTAGAACTATTGTTACGTAGGCTTGGTAGATTATTTACTAATAGTTTTACTATTCGTATTACTATTACTATTGGTAGTTATAGGTATTTATATAAGAATGTAAAATAATCAGCCAGGCACGGTGGTTCACGCCTGTAATCCCAGGACTTTGGGAGGCCAAGGCAGGTGGATCACGAGGTCAGGAGATCGAGACCATCCTGGCTAACACGGTGAAATGCCCTCTGTACTAAAAAGTAAAAAAAAAAAATATTAGTCAGACATGGTGGTGGGCACCTATAGTACCAGCTACTCGGGAAGCTGAGGCAGGAGAATGGCGTAAACCCAGGACGCGGAGCTCACAGTGAGCCGAGATCACGCCGCTGCACTCCAGCCTGGGAGACAGAGCGAGATTCCATCTCAAAATAAATAAATACATAGAAAGAATATAAAATAATCACTCAGTATTTTACTTTAGTACCCAATCATTTATTTCCTCATGAATTTTATGAAGGAGTTATCTTAGAACTCAATTATATTACAGCGTATGCTTTTGAGATTAAGCAGGTGGTAATGCTTGGACTGCACGCTCAGTCTGTCAAAAAGAAACTTCCTCCTACAATGAGAAATTAATGTGCTTGTAAGGCAACAGCAATTTGTTTATGGCCTTTTCATGCAAGGAAGACATCATTACAGGCTCCATCAATACCAGCACAACTTTGATAGAACCTTCAGCATAATTAGTTTTCAACATATTGAAATTGATGAATAACTTTCTAAGTGTCATTATATTCTATATATGTGCTCATTACATGTGCTTTGGAAGGAAGAATAAAAACTTCAAAATGTTTCAAAGTAAGTTCTCTGATTATATGAAAATAAATGTTTGGGTATTTTCTTTATCTTTATTGTGCACAGGTGTAGGAAACTGTGTGTCTGTGCGTGTGTGTATGTGTGCAATGGCACACATGTGCTTTGGAAACTGACTCATAATTTCTAACACTTTGCAAGAAGAGAGAAGTAGAAAAGAGAGGTAACAACCTTCAGCCATTTCTGAGATAGCTAGAACTTGAAGGAAAATAATGAATCATCATGTTTAACAGAAGTTTGAGGGAGTATGGCATAGCATAATCAATTATTTTGCAGCCAGTTATAAATATCCATGTGGAAATATTAACAACATATACTACCATTAAGCAAGATGCTATTTAGTCATTCTTTTTGTTTTTTGATGAAAAGAAACACAAACGAATTGTTGGAGTGATAGAAAGTTTTAAATCAAGGCCTCACCTGGTCAGCAAATCTGATAACTGTTCACTAGCCAACATGCTGCTATAGGGAACTGATAAGATAAAGGAGGAGATCAATTAAAAATAAGTTTTCACAACTTTGTTTGAATTGCATATGTCAAGTGTCATATAATTACTATCAGGATAAAACTGTGTGCTTGACATGAAACATGCTTAAGAAAGACAATTTTCTTCTTCCGTTAGATGGTGGCTAGGGCAATACTTTTGACTAAAAGTGTAAGAGGAAAAAAGGAAGGCCTATGAACATAGTTCTTTAATCAAACAACTTTGACTTTATTTAATTTGGTAGCCATTGAACACTGCAAAGCTGCTTCTGCTAAGTCTGGAGAGTACGACTTTTTGGACTCAGGCCACAATTATACTAGCCATTTGTTGCTCACCTCTGGCTCTAGGGACTCAGCTATTTTCTTTTTCTCTTAAAGGGATATCACTATTCATAGAATTCCTTGCAATCTCTTTCCCCATGAAGACCTTCTGGCTAATAGCCTGTATTTTTCACAAAGAGTTCCATTTATAATGGCCATTTGCTAGGATATATATGCTATTGGGGTATAAAAATTACAAAGGTCATGAAAATCCAATAGAACTTGCCTAGATTAATTATATGTATTAATATTACCCTCTGCTCATTTGGGCACTGACAAGTGTTAAATTGACTGATGTGTTTTCTCTTCTTTCATATGTCATTTTTATTTTCAGAAGTCAGTATTGGAGACACAAAAGATTGCGTGGAGCATTACACATCCAGGTGTAGCCGCATCCATAATAATGCATGCATGAGCAATGCCCTAGGAATGCCCTTTGAAAATGATTAATACAGATGCTATATTTTTAACTAGGTACTACAGAAAGAGCATGCAATATCTATTACATAAATTTAATTTTCATTTTGGGCTTTATTATTTGTCATTCTTTTCCTTGAGCATGAAGGATTAAAATAGACTGTGATATTTATAAACGTTTAACAGATCTTCCTTATAGCATGCCCTAGACCATGTTTTAACTGAACAGCTCTTTGAATGGAGCCCCATCAAAGTCCAGGGCTAAAATTAATCTGCCTGAGGTACTACATGAACAGAGTGTGGTTCTTTTGGCGAGGTTTGACAATGTCTTTCCTGGCATTAAAGAGGCTCGGGTTGTAGCCACCCTGGGAAGAATACAACTGAGCTGCTATATCAACTGTGCTTTCACCTTGCAAGATTCTGGACCAGATTCTGGCACAACTGTTCCTATAATCACACCAGAGGATATGTTATTATTATCCAGCTAAAACGAGTCATAAAGTCACTTCCTGTTAGAGATCATTATAAAGACAACTAGAAACTATTGGCGGTAGTTTGGTATACACTGAGCATTCTTCAAAGGTATTTGTCAAAGTTTTCTGTATACCCTATGGTTTGCAGTTATCTTTCTTTTTAAAAAAAAAAAATATTTTATTTTAAGTTTCTGGATACATGTGCAGGATGTGCAAGTTTGCTATGCAGGGAAATGTGTGCCATGGTGGTTTGCTGCACCTACCAACCCATCACCTAGGTATGAAGCCCCACATGCATTAGTTATTTATCCTGATGCTCTCCCTCTCACTGCCCTTCCCTGACAGGCCACAGTGTGTGTTGTTCGTCTCTCTGTGTCTATATGTTCTCACTGTTCGGCTCTCACTTAAAAGTGAGAACATGTGATGTTTGATTTTTTTGTTCCTGTGTTTGTTTGCTGAGGATAATGACTTAGTACTTTAACCTTGTCCCTAAAAAGGACATGCTTTCATTCCTTTTTATGGCTGCATGGTATTCCATGGTGTATATTTACCACATTTTCTTTATCTAGTCTATCACTGATGGGTGTTTTGATTGATTCCATATCTTTATTATTGGGAATAGTGCTGCAATGAACATATGTATGCATATGTCTTTATAATAGAATAATTTATATTTCTTTGGGTATATGCTCAGTAATAGTATTGCTGGGTCAAATGGTATGTCTGGTTCTAGGTCTTTGAGGAATTGCCACCCTGTCTTCCACAATGGTTGAACTAACTTACATTCCCACCAATAGTGTAAAAGTTTTCCTATTTCTCTGCAACCTCACCAGCATCTGTTGCTTCTTAACTTCTTAATAATCATCATTCTGACTGGTATGAGATGGAATCTCATTGAGGTCTTGATTTGCATTTCTCTAGTGATCAGTGATGTTGAACTTTTTTCATGTTTATTGACCCAGAATTTCCTTAAGTTGATAAACAACTTCAGCAAAGTTTTAGGATACAAAATCAATGTGCAGAAATCAAAAGCATTCCTATACACCAACAATAGACAAACAGAGAGCCAAATCATGAAGGAACTCCTATTCACAATTGCAACAAAGAGAATAAAGTACCTATAAATACAGCCAAAAAGGGAAATGAAGTTCTCCTTGAAGAGAACTACAAATCGCTGCTCAAAGAAATCAGAGAGGACACAAACAAATGAAAAAACATTCCATGCTCATAGATGGGAAGAATCGATATTGTGAAAATGCCGTACCACCCAAAGTAATTTATAGATTCAATGCTATTGCCACTAAACTACCATTGACATTCTTTACAGAATTAGAAAAACTACTTTACAATTCACATGGAACCAAAAAAAAGCCCATATAGCCACAACAATCCTAAGCAAAAAGAATAAAGCTGGAGGCATCATGCTACCTGACTGCAAACTATACTGCAATTTTCCTAAAAAAAAAAATAAATAAAAATAAAATGGGATTAGGCCTGACACGGTGGTTCATGCCTGTAATCTCAGCGCTTTGGGAGGCCAAGGTGGGCAGATCATGAGGTCAAGAGATAGAGACCATCCTGATAAACATGGTGTAACCCTGTCTCTACTAAAAATACAAAAATTAGCTGGGCCTGGTGATGTGTGCCTGTAATCCCAGCTACTCGGGAGGTAGAGGCAGGAGAATCGATTGAACCTGGGGAGGTGGAGGTTGCAGTGAGCCGAGATTGAGCCACTGCACTCCAGCCTGGCGACAGAGTGAGACTCGGTCTCCAAAAAGAAAAAAAAAGTGTGTGTGTGGGGGGGCGGAGGATTAAAACACAAGTAAGAGTTTGTCACTAGTGAAAAAAGGAAGAGATAGGTTTTGTAAAGCTATGTTGAAATTGGATGCTGGGTGAATGGCTAGGTTTCCTTACTAGCCAATTGTCTTAGTCAGTTTGTGCTGCTATAAAGGAATACCTGAGGGTGGGTAATTTATAAAGGAAGAGGTTTGTCTGGCTCATGTTCTACAGGCTATACAAGAAGCATGGTGCCAGCATCTCCTGGTCAGAAAGTCAGATTGCTTCTACTCACGGTGGAGGGAGAAGGAAAGAGGTATGGGCAGAAATCACATGGCAAGGAAGAAACAAGAGAGAGGGAAGGAGGTGCTGGATTTTTTTCAAAAACCACTTCTTGTCACTCCTGCAAGAATCTCACCAAGTCATTGATGAGGGATCCACCCCCATGACCCAAACACCCCCAAGCATCCCCTACCACCAACACTGGAGACCAAATTTCAACATGAGACTTGGCAGAACCAAGCAGACCATATTTAAAGCATAGCACCAAGAGAGCAGTTTATTCTCATCTGCTTGGAGTAGGAGTGATTCAAGTTAAAAATGCATTTGTGGCACTGGAACACTTTAAGTGTATTAAATGTCAAGTGTATGTGATAATTAATGTAAAATATAATATAACGTAACTTACTTATAGTTATTGACTTCTGTTTCTCCTCACTCTAAGCTGTCAGCATGCAGTTTTATTTCAAATAATAATCCTTCTAGGTATGCCCAATAAAAAATAATAGCCAGATGACTCACACGGAAACAAAAATTTATTCAAATTATCTCAAATTTTAGAAACTAAACTAAGATTGACATAGTTACGCATTGCTCTTATAATTATGAGGTTGACACCAAATACACATTAGTCAATCAAATAAAGAGCCTCAATAGTCTGAGATTCACATGACCAACTGAACCAACCTTGTACAAAATCATTCATTTTTTTTCTTCCGCCAAATATAACATATACACAATCTATTTTGCTATCATTTAATTGTATAAGAAGAAAGTTTTTATAAAATAGTTTTTAAATTAGAATTCTTTTTTAAAAACATTATGTTTTTTCTTTTAAATCTAGTAAGTTCTAAATTACACTTTGATGCAACCTCTGGTAAGCTCTAAAACAAACTTATAGTCTCTATTTGTTTTTTCATTTTCACTCTGGTACTTCTACATCTTACCCCCATGGGGCAAAAAAGAACATTGAAATTTAGCACTATTTAACATATCAATTAAAAAGACACATTAAAAATTAGAATTATGGCCAGGTGCGGTGGCTCACACTTGTAATCCCAGCACTTTGGGAGCTGAGGCAGGCAGATCTCTTGAGGTTAGGAGTTCAAGACCAGTCTGACCAACATGGTGAAACCCCGTCTCTACTAAACATACAAAAAATTAACTGGGAGTGGTGACAGATGCCTGTAATCCCAGCTACTGGGGAGGTTGAGGCAGAAGAGTCACTTGAAATCGGGAGGTGGAGCCTACAGTGAGCCAAGATGGCACCACTGCACTCCAGCCTGGGCAACAAGAGTGAAACTCCGTCTCAAAAAAATAAAAAACCAAAAAAAACAAAAAAGAATTACGGTGAAATTACATTAAGAATTTTCTATTAATAACCATTCTTTTGGATAAGACATTGTGGATAATCAATGTTTTGAAAATGTTAGCCCTTAATTAGGAATTGCATTTTAAGAGAGAACATTTATGAGAGCTCAAGAACAAGTTGATATTGGACTGCATTGAGCTGATGTTTCTTAAGTTTGGGCTTTAGTTTCTACGTTGATATCCCTGGTGACCTTTAGAGATCACCTTATTTCTCTGGACTAACTGTTTCCTAACACAGAAAACAGGAATAACAATTTCTATATTCTCATCTTAAAAATATAATGGATCTAAAATAGTGGCTGGTTTATTGATTTTATTTTTCTTCATTTCCCTCTTCTTAATAATAACTATTATTCAGTGCTGACTATGTGGCTAGCCATTGTTTTAAGTGTTTTCATAAGTATTAAAGTTTGTAATCCTCTGCCACATGTGCTAGGGTGAGAATTAATCTCATACCTATTTCACTGATGAGAAAACTAAGCCATGGAGATGTCAAGTAACTTCCCTAAAGTCACGCAGTCCATGAGTGCCAGAGCCAGGATTCAGACCTGGTAGACTATACTGTCCATGGCTTTTACCACTACACTTACTGTCTTTTTATTATTATTATTATTATTGTAGCTAAATTTTTTGAGCTAGGTATTTTACTAGAATGTCCACTGAAGCATTATTATAGCCTTATGGATTAAATCCTAACACTACTATTACTTTACACATGAAAAAAAACAGTTACAGCAAAGTTCATTATTTGCCCAACATCACAAAGCAGCATCAGATTGAGCTCAGAGATGTGACTCCAGGAATTGCATTTCCTGGACTGCTACACAAATATATTTCATTAAACAACAGAATTAACTTGTTTATGTTCTGCTTCCCTTTGCAAGGATTTGAGATGGCTTCAAAACATGTTGCATGTTGTTTAAGAAGAAGGCATTAGTTTTGGATAGTTGTTGCAAATGTAACTGTGGAAGTCGCATGACATGGTTCAATAACCAGTGGAACTGAGAGACACGGGTAAAGATACAGTAGTGTCACTGTTCCATCCCAACTGCCTGTAAACTGACGGCTGTGACACTTGCCTTGTCAAGAGTCATACATGTGACTTCAACTCACATTCAGTTGGCCAGAACTAGTTGCATGACCTCAATTTGACTGTGAAGAAAAAAGGAAGGTATAACGTGTTTAGAAAGGAGAGAGGAACCAGGAATGATGAGTATTAGTGATTTCTAGGATACTTCATCTCTATTATAAGAAAAAATAATACCCATCTCCTAGTTGATTGCTTGAATTTAATGTATATGACAGTTAATGTATGGTACATATAGTAAGTTGACATCAACTCTAGTTCATGTTTCTCTTGAAATATATCTATTCAAAAATGAATAATTACTTAGGGAAGCCAACTAGTTAAGATACTTGGGTTTGAAGTTTATTTTTTCATTTCTTCATATGACTTTTACTATGCCTCATAAGCTTCTATAAGTAACAAAAATAATTACATTTATTTGGTATTTACTATGTTCCAGACACCATGTGTTAACTCATTTCATCGTCACACCGACTCTATGATGTGAGCACAATTTATTATGTCTATTTAGTATATGAGAGTACTATCAACTGGATCATTTGTTTGAATTACTGTGAATAAAGCTGTAAAAAGAGAAGATAATTCTACAGCACATCTTGAAAACTTCAGTAATACTGTTGTTGTCAACCTATTTTAAAGATCTGAAAAAAGAAAATCAGCGTTTAGTGAACATTTACTACAGGATAAACACAGTGCTCCTGCTTTAACTTTGTGTTGCATATAACCTTCACATAAATTGGGGCCAGGATAAATACATTAAGCTACATTTGACAGATAAGAAAGATAAGGCATGTAGACTTCAAACCTAGAAATATGTGTATTTGTATATTTAAGGATGAATGGGATGGTTGATGATTAAAATATATTAAAAATGTATTCCCCAAGGATGTCTTTGAAAGAGTTGAATATGGATGTGATGGGGTTTATTGGTTGTTGCAATTTAAAAAACATCTTTCCACCTACAATGGTTTGCTTTGCCATTTTAAATCAAGTTGGACCATATATTCATTTATCTTAATTTTACTTGCTGAGCTTTTAACTGAGACATAGAAATTAGGTAAAGATATTAAGTAGAATAATGACAACAGATATGCATATACAATTGAGGAAAGAAAATAATTACCATTCAAAAAGACTATTCTGATTTGTCTTGTCCCAGGAGGGATGACATATATATTGTATACAGCAAAAGCTTAAGATGTTCTTTTTGAAATGTTCATTGACTTAATCATTAATAAAAGTTTCATGAAGCTAAGTTATAATTCATGAAATACTTTTAAAACACAGAATTAAACAGTTGATATTATTTTCTATAAAAACGTGTACTAGAAAGAGTGAAAATGTTGCCTTTCATTATATTAACCTTCATATCAGCTATTAGGTTTAAAATAATGTCAAATAGAATAAGCTACAAGGAGCTCATATCATCATTTATTTATATCTTCATACCACTTTAAATGTTCTAGATTTTTAAATTTTCTTACTTCATCTGAGCAATGTATGATATGGTCTAGTACTTTTTATTCATCATGAACAAAATATAAGAGAAATAAATGTGAATCAATGTACTGAGTATTTTAAATTCAAAGAAAACACTGGGCTAATCTGTGTGCACACATGTGTTTGTGTGTGCATATGTGCACACTTGTGTCTGGCAGAACAAGCACATTACTTATAATGGCTGTATTCAGTGTGGCTCATTCTCCACTTTCCCCCCAAGTTATTAGAAATCTCTAAAAGTAGACTGTGTATGGAGGCCTTAATAATCTATTGCATACAGCTAACAACGACACTTCATTAATTTTGTATAAAACAATTCATCAAAATGTTTGTTACAAAACGTGTATTTATTCCTGCAATTCTGTAAATATGCTCTAAATAAACTATCACTAGCCTATAAGGATCAATGCTTATGAGTTACTTTTCACATAATCAGTTTCATGTAAAATAA
Source organism: Macaca mulatta (assembly GCF_049350105.2). Lineage (NCBI taxonomy): Eukaryota > Metazoa > Chordata > Mammalia > Primates > Cercopithecidae > Macaca > Macaca mulatta. The sequence continues at coordinate 175,275,314 of NC_133410.1, forward strand.
AAATACTGTAAAAATGTATACACAGAATAAAGTACTCTTAGCAGCTGTTTTATTAGTTAGAACATTTTTGCTAATGATTTTGATATTTTGGTTCGATGGATGTTTTCTATTAAATGATTGGCAGAAATACAGAGTTTGAATTAAGTCACATATCATTTTGATCAATATTAAAATGTTTCATGTTTATTTTAAACTTAGCATTTTTCCCTCAATAGTATTAGGCAGAATTACCGTCCCCGATAGGCACAACAATAAAGCATCATTAATTTCCATATTAGATTTTGGCATAAAAGGAACACTTGCTATTTTATTTATATGTTTCTTCTACTCATTTCCTCTATGTTTCAGTTTTCAATTTGCTGTGATTCCGAATGTCTTGTAATTTTTGAGTCGCATGTGTGCTTTCTAAATAACACAGATGAGAAAGATAAGACACTATTATAGACTGTATTGTATGACTTTATGCCTATGAATCAGATTTCAATTTAGGAAAGAACAAACTGTTGAGATACTTGGATTCTTTTTAATTAAAATGTTAAGATTTGGGGTTTCTATCAAAGACTCTCGTTGGGGGGTTCAAAATACCTTGTTTCTTATTCAAATTAAATCTAGTAAATATCTTTCTTTGGTTTATTCCAATGGAGATTATAGCCATATTGTATTATGGGCCAGGAATAAATGTATTGCCTGTCTTTACACTTCATAGTTAGTTTGTTCATTAATCAATATCTAGTGTGTAGAATACTGTCTGATTTACAGCAGCTGTCCAATATTTATATTTTGGGGGGATAAATGTATAGGTATAATTGTATTGTATCAAAATATTTAAAATGAATTAAATGATGATGAAAAGACCTAATATACATTACAAATAGAATTTTTATACACGCACAAATATATATTGTATACAAATAATTTACGTAAAGTTTTATAGTGTAATATTTTTTTATTTTCTATTTGCTGTTGATTTAATTGCTTTCTTGGGAGTCTAAGAGACACTTCTTTAGAAAAACAGCCTAACTTCAACATTACTATATTTGTTATGTTACATTCATTTGCTAAACCTCTGTATATAATTTGTTTTTGTCTCTTCCCAATCAGTTATATTTATATACATTTGTTAAATAGACAAGGCTATCTGACCACTCTTCAAAATGCTGTTGCTATAGAAATTTAGCCAAATATGTTAAGTATGACACTATAAAAGTGGGTTTTAAAATACAGCCTTGACAAAGATATGATCCATTTTACAATATTACGACAAATGAAACAAAACAAACCACCACCAACAAAAAAACATTTTTAACATACATTGAAAAATAATATTCAAGATTCCAAGGGCTCTAATTTTGAAATTCTAAAATTTCAGGAAACTCCCCTAGCTAGTTTGTGATGCATTCATTTTAAAAATCAAAGACTAGATTAAGAAACCTTCATGCTACTATGTGTATTCCGGAAAAACCATTGAGGAACAGTTCAATTTGGTTATAAGATTCTTTATTTTGTAAACTATACATAAACAGTAAAAAAGAAAATGCATTATACTTTAAATATTACATAAAGTCAACATTAAAGTTTGTATTGAGTGTGTATAAATTAAATTGAAATAATTCATCAATTTTGCTTTCAATGAATTGTATACTGGGAAACCAGTTTACCCACTGTTGAAATTAAAGATACCAATATGTAACATTCAACAGGATTTTCCATTTTTATTATGGGCACAAAACCATTGGTCTGATATAGTTAAAAGTGATGGTGTGCCAAAATGTCTACACAATTAATTAACATGCTAACTTAAACACAGCGGTTAAAGTAATTTTTGCTACAGTTAAATCTTAAATGCTACTCTACACAATAATCATAAACAAGTCCACATGGCAATTATGTAACAATAGAAAAAAAGGAAGAAACATATCCCGTTTTCTTCATTCCAGCAGCAGTACCTTTACTGTTATTAATCTGTTAATTAGGTGTGCTTATATATTGCGTAATATACTATATTGGTATGCATGCTAAAATCTTTCTATTTCTATTTTTGCAAGGCACCATACAATACGTTCTCTAGGTTTCGGCACTACTAACAAAAATAACATAATTCGAAGATTAAATGTAAATTTTTATCTAAAATGGGAAATAAAACGAAAATTAAGAATTTAAAATTTGACCTTGGGGCAAATGACAAACTTTGTAAAAATACGGTTTAAGCCAATCTTTCCCTTTGTCTTCCTAACTTAAATTCTGAAACCTAAGTTGCTGGTCAGAAAGATAAAGAAATCTAGAAAGGCAAATAAATCATGTTATTAAAGAATATTTTAAAAAATCTGCATGAGACTGCCATCCAAATTAAAATACACATTGGAAAGAACAACTAAATTTTTTACTTTCAGAATCCATGGTTTTCCATACTTGCCATTTTGTAAAATGTACTATGAGATCCAGAATAATTTCATAGTTAAAAACACCACTATTAATGTAAACACAACGGAGGACTCTACAATTGTCACTTCACTTTTCTTGCCATATGGTATCTCTCTGTTATCCTGACTCATCTAGGTCTAGCAAGATGCGACTTTGGAAATGCAATTAAAGCATGCATATTTTTCTTAAATCTTCAGGACCCAGGTCATTAATAATTTATTCATTTTAAATTTCACTTAGAATTATCTTTCAAAAAATTAACATGTACGATCCCAAGCACTGGCTGTCATTTCGCTTATGGAAGATTTACGAAGTTTGTTCTCATGAAAAATTTATTATAGTAGCACTTCAAAACTTTATTTTCTCTGACTAGACTGCATATGTATTTTCTTGTTGTGTAAGGAATATAAAAACTCAAAGCAAATCATTCTTATTTAAACACAAAGTTCTATAACTTTAGCTGCAATTTTTCAAATAATTATACAAAATATATGTGAGGTTTAGAATCATTTTGTTATTGGGGAAGAAGATAATTTTAAATAGGCTATCATTTTTGTAAATATTAGAAATGTAGAATTTATTGATTTCAACTGACATCAATCAAATGTATCCATCATGATCATCACCACCATCATCATCATCCCCTTCATCTTCATCATCATCTTCAATTTCATCTTCATCATTCATAATATCGTCTTCATCATCCTCATCATCAGTCCATTCATGGAAATCTCCACTAGCAAAATCTCCAGAGATCTCAAAATCTATAGCTTGAAAAAAGTGAACATAAACATTACCTTTATTTGACTGAATAGTGTTAATTACTGAAAGACAAAATCCTTACAAAAATTAAGAATATTTTTTAAAAAGTAATTGCTTTTCTCTTTTATTTATCAAAGATAAGGAAAGATCCATTTTCTGGAAAATTATCACATGTTAAAATCTATCATTTGTTAAAATGTATGTGCTAAAAGCAGAATCATTATCGAGGTGTGTTATGCAAGATTGATCTCAGCCCAGTTTTTATAGAAGTTCATGTCAGACTGTGCATTTTAATTTAAAATTTCTTCTGCAAGTGTGACAGAAAAAGTGCCCCACCAAATATGTCCATTTCCTAATCTCCAGAACCTATAAATATGTTACCTTACATGAAAGAGTGACTTTGCAAATACGGCTAAGTAAAGGAATTTGAATTGGAGAGATTATCCTGAATTATCCAGGTGTATCCAAATTGTCACTTAGGTTCTTAAAATAAGAAAATGTTTTCCAGATAGAGTGGGAAGGAGCTAGGACTACAGAGGAATGATCAGAGACACCATGTTGTCAGCTTAAGATTAGAGGAAAGAGTCCATGAACCAACGGATGCAAGCTGCCTCTAAGAGGTGAAAAGGGCAAGGAAATAGATTTTCCCCTAAGGCCTCCATAGAGGAGCACCCTCCTGCTGACATCTTGATGTTGAGCTTAGTGAGACCTGTGTTGAACTTCTGAGGTACGGAACTGTAGGATAAACGTTTGTTGTTTTAAGCCACTAAGTGGGAATTTGTTACTACAGCAACAGAAAACTAATATTTTACAAAATATTTTAAAAATAACTATTAATATTTATGGAGGCAATAATGCACATACATATTAGCATTCACCACGTATTGACTTTTCAACTCCTCCAGTGCTCGTGTGGATTTATTTTCTACTCTTTCTAATATTTTATTCTTATAATTCTTTTGTATCTAATTATAACAAATCCAATTGATGTACTTCAAGGTTTATAAATTTGTTGATCTCACGAGACAACACACTAAAATTCCCATCTTAACTGAAGAAAATATTGTTTCATTCTCCAACTTCATCTGCTGTATTAGTTATACAATGTTAAGAAAACTCAGATGTCCACGTTCCAAAAACAATGTTCTTGTTCACTTAAGGAACTCATCTCCATATAACTTTTACTTACAACATAAAAAACGTATGTATCCATCATTGTTATCAATGACAACTGAAGTAATTTATAATGCAACTACTTTACAGTACATATTACAAAGATGTGTTCCCTCTATGTAAAATTTATGTAAGATAGCTACTGAATCCTCTTTCTTCCTACTTAAATCTAATTGCATTGGCCAGGTCAGCAAACAAAACTAAGCTATTAAAAATGTTATGAACAAATGGATTCAGAGCAGGAATTTAAAGATTAAATGAGACTACTTTTATTGTTTATCTTTTTTCTTAACAGTCTTAGTTTATTAGTCTAAAATTTGCTTGAAGAATACATCTAAATATTTTCTAAAATGCAAGACTAAAAAGTACTTTATTTTCATTTTTGATCATTTATATTAATTGAAACACAATGAATTAATTCCTGGTGCATGTGTGTGTGTGTGTGTGTGTGTGGGTGTACAATGAAGTGGCTTTTGTCATGAAAACTGTCTATAATACAAACAAAATTGACACTTGCATTCTAGAAAAATGTTTTATGAAGTACAAATGGTACTACAATGGAAATTTTAAAATGCATGTATGTTATGTTCAACTAATTGTTACATTCTATTTTAAATATATACAAAGGCCGGGCGCAGTGGCTCAAGCCTGTAATCCCAGCACTTTGGGAGGCCGAGATGGGAGGTTCACGAGGTCAGGAGACCGAGACCATCCTGGCTAACATGGTGAAACTCCATCTCTACTAAAAAATACAAAAAAAAATAGCTGGGCGTGGTGGCGGGCACCTGTAGTCCCAGCTACTCGGGAGGCTGAGGCAGGAGAATGGCCTAAACCTGGGAGGTGGAGCTTACAGTGAGCTGAGATCTGGCCACTGCACTCCAGCCTGGGCAGCAGAGGGAGACTCTGTCTCAAAAAAAATAAATAAATAAAAATAAATAAATAAATACACAAAAAATGCATGTTCCTAAAAAAGAATTTGAATATTAACTAACTATAATTCCCTTTAAACAATCAAATTACATTTTCCTCACTCAAGCACAAGGAAACATGCTCATATAGCTGTAATTTATGAACTTTTACTTTAAAAAGGTTTGTATTTCTTTGGCTGGTGAACCCACATATTCCCTAAGTCACCATCTCCAGAGGTATACAGACAAAAGGGTGTCATCTGAAGACATGATAAATAGAGTTTATTGACTTGCAGTAGGATGAATGAAAAAGGTCTGCTTCAGCTGAGAGGAAAAGAAGTACCTCAACCACTTTCTGAATTTGAAGTAGGAAAGGAACCCAGCTTTTAATTAATCTCTCTAGAAAATCTAAATTATGCAATGACCACTTATTATCTATCCAAGTTTTTAACATGCTAGGAGTAAGTTTTTTTGTCACTTCCTCCACCCTATATATTCTATAGTCTTTGCATAGAGTAAGTACTGATTAAATGCTTGAACAAATGAATGAGGCTCTAAAGCACTTAATTCTGTGCTTGGGAAATTATGAAATAAGTAACCCTTCTCCTTACCACAATCTGCAACACCATTTATTCTGGATCCCATGACTTCATTTCCGTATCTGTCAACACACCAGCACTGTCCAACACTGCCGTGGCATTGTGTTGGCTTGTAGTAACCATCTTCATCACACAGGGGGATATACTGTCCTGTTGAAACAAGCCACAGGCATACAAACACACACATGTAGTTTATGAATAAGCTGTGATCCTTTTTGATAGGCACCAAATTATGCATTAATGAATTAAAGACATACACATATGGAGTGTCCACTGTATTCCAGGATAGATACCAGTGATGCCTTAGACGAAATCAAGGAAGTCTTTTCTGTCATGGAGCTGGCCATTGCCACAGTGAACTGCTTATAGTTCAAGGATTCATTTCCTTTGTTAAGCAAATTACTATTTCATTAGTTCTCACTGTGCAAAGGGTAGTGTTTCAGAGGCACAATACAGAATTAACATCTGATTAGTGCCATGCTTATATTAAATCACCCAGACCACTTAGCATGGCAGAAGACCTGTCACCATCTGCCTCCATCACTGGAAACTTTCTACTTTCATTTCCCCAAATGTTCATTCTTATATTCCAAGCTCTTTCCAAATCAAACTCTCTGTTTTTCCCAAATTCAATGCTGTTTTGTCTCTTTACACATTGTTTATGTCAACTAGAATCCCTCTTCTCTCTTCCATTTTAAGATGTGACTTAAATGTGACCCACAATCTAAAGTCTTCTTTTCAAGTGATTCCTGATTACTTCTTCCGTTCTCTGTGTATGTGTGTGTGTGTGTGTGTGTGTGTGTTGACTGTCCCTGCGTACTTTCACCACTATATTGTGATATCATCTATAGTTAGAAATATTTAGGTTCTCTTCATTTTCACTGTTGTATGAACAACATCTCAAACCCATGGTCTAGAGGGAACACAGTCTATGGGGAATAGTAGAACAGATAGACAAATTTATTTATTTCTTTATTGAGACAGAGTCTGCTCCATTGCCCAGGCTGGAGCACAGTGGCATGATCTTGGCTCACTGCAACCTCTGCCTCCCAGGTTCAAGTGATTCTCCTACTTCAGACTCCTGAGTGGCTGAGATTACAGGCTTGCACCACCACACCGGGCTAATTTTTGCATTTTTAAATAGAGATGGGGTTTCGCCATGTTGTCAAGACTGACCTCAAACTCCTGACTTCAAGTAATCCTTCCACCTCAACCTCCCAAAATACTGGGATTACAGGCATGAGCCATTGTTTCCGACCAGAGACTGATTTTTATATCTATAAAATCTAACATACTCCATGGCACAATGCTCATGATAAATGCTTAATTAGTAATTTAAAAGTGAAATCATGTTCTTTATAAGTACTCCAAACAGAATTTAAGTTCTAGGAGATAATAATGTTTTATTTTATTTTCTAACTATTTTTTCTTCTGTGACCAGAAGCATGATAGTTATTGGTGAATTAAAATAAATAAATAAATAAATAAGTGGATAAAAGACAAAATTTACTTAGTCTTGTAACCATATGGCATCAAAATTTCACTATCTCAAAAAGTTTGAAAATTGTTATATGCAAATTATTAACAGTTAACAAAACTATATTTATTCAAATAGCTGAACTGCTAATCTTTCAATGAGATATACAAAATATCATTAACTACAGAACACTTTCTATGGATTCAAGGCCAGAAAAAAAATAAGGAAAAAAATTCAACGTTGTTACATCTACAGCTTTTACAACTACCATGATTTGACATACTTGACATATACATGTTATGATGTATAGTTAATGTGACCATAGTTGATACTTTATGCCAGTAAAGTTGGTTGATGTCTGCAGTTTTAGCATAATTCTTAAGAGTACTCTCTTTTCCTTTCAAAGACTGAATCTCTAAATCAGGACATGTGGCACCATACTCGTATATAACAAGTGATCAATTTCAGACGCATATAATACCCCACCCAAATTAGAAGAAATGCTTAAAGCCTTTAGTGTTCTCTATAAAAATTTTCATTTATATTATGAAAGAATAATGAAGGTAACTCTTCCCAAATGGGCACAAAGTATTTTTTTATACCTTCAAATAATAAAAACCTGTATTCTAACAGATTTTGTTACTAATAGACCTTAAGTAGAAAATACTTTTCAGTTTAATTTCAATGGCTTACTTTATAGTACACGGCTAAACTTTGGTTTGCCAAGACAAACCTATATAAGAACGTATTGTTATTATTATTATTTTTTTTGAGATGGAATCTTGCTCCGTTACCCAGGCTGGAGTACAGTGGCACCATCTTGGCTCACTGCAACATCTTACTCCCTGGTTCAAGCGATTCTCCTGCTTCAGACTCCAGAGTAGCTGTGATTACAGGCACACACCACCATGCCAGGCTAATTTTTGTATTTTCAGTAGAGGTGCGGTTTTGCCATATTGGCCAGGGTGGTCTCAAACTCCTGAACTCAGGTGATGTGCCTACCCTGGCCTCCCAAAGTGTTGGGATTACAGGCGTGAGCCACTGTGCCCAGCCAGAATGCATTGTTTTCATTTGTGAGCTATGATATCTCCTGCATCTTGTAACAGGGTTAAAAGAAACATGACACATTGTAGCATTTATCATTAGTAATTTTCACACCTAAAAATGTTTTATTACAAAACACTAATTTTTTAATTCTGTACAATGGCCACTGAAACAAGGATTTGCAAGTAATGTGAAAAATCCTGTTATTTAAACATAATATATTGTAATTACAAAGATGGTAAGTCAAAATATAAAACAGATTAATCAGATCCAGAGACATTAGAGTTATGTGCCACTAAATACACAAGTATGTTAATATATGTGAAAATAAATATTGCATATGTGGTGTCACACTTTGGATTCCAAAATAGAAAAAGAAGAACAGTGGCAAAACTGGTGATATCCAAATAAATTCTGAAGCTTACTTAATAGGACTATAGCAATGCTAATTTCTTAGATTTTTACAAATATTCCATCATTATTTGGCACATGCAAGACGCTATATTTAGAGGAAGCTGGGTGAAGAATGTTTGGAAGCTATGTACCTTTGTCACCATTTTTATAAATTTAAGACTATTCCAAAAATAGTTTATTTAAAAGTTGTATGGTTATATGAATAAACCACTCATATGTAATAGTTTAATAATCTGTTTATATCCAAACATTTAAATATTTCAAAGCTTTGAATAAAATCTGAAATATCTATCTATCTACTTATACATTTATTTATTAAAAGTAGGGTAGTAAAAAATACTAATGAAAAATACTAACAAGTCTGTTCAAATTTTCCTGAGGTACTCAGAGCACCTTTTCACCCAATTTATAAAACTACTTGCTTTAAATAGCACACATACATATATATATATATTTGCCATCAATTCTTAAATCTTAACCATAGAATTAGAACTGAATTTTCTGCTGATGTTTTAACTTTAGCATTGCTTAAATCTCTCTTTTTACTTAATAACTTTCAAAATGAACATTATATTAGGGTAATAAAACAGACATAATATCTTTCAATAGGTAAGGTAATAAAAGTAAGTTTAATGGCTTTCAAAAAGTTCATAAATTTTGTTGCTGAAATTTAGTGCAGTCTATCTTTGTTGGATTAATATTGATTTTATGTTGCTGTTTCCCTGGGGTTATTTATGTAAGCAATAAAGCCTTCAGAAGAATGATCTATTACTCACCTAGGAGCTTCTTTACCCCTTGCCGCTTCTGAATATTGCTGAGCTCCGTCTGGCAAGGTGGGTCTGCAATGACATTAAAAATGTTACTTAGAGGATTGTAGTTAAACAAAGAAAGTGTAATTTCTATGTTATCAAACTTCACTTGGTCTTTGCGTGCCTTCAGAAGACACGTATTACATATTAATTGGTTTACTTATGAAGATACATTCATATAGATACATACATGTGTCTGTCTATCATCTATCTATCAATCATCTATCTATCTATCTATCTATCTATCTATCTATCTATCTATCTATCTAATATCTATCTATGTATATAGAGAGAGCACTCATGCTACTTTCCTAATTGTCAATATATCTATCACCTTGGTTTTCCTCAGAATGCCTGGATCAGATTTTTTAAAAGTATAAGAGATACTTATATGATGAAAAATACTTCTTATTTACTTTTAAAAGGTCAATCAAGTCAGAAATGTGAATTCAACTAATTGACTGCTACTGAAGCAATTAACTGATTATGTTTTCCCCTCATTTAAAAGTTTCTATGATATAGACAAATAACTTTGTGTTACAAAAGTAACGTATGAAAAAGTTAATGCTTCTTTCCAGCTTTGTTAAAGATCTTATTATAAATTTTAATATTGTATAATGTTAAGAGATATTGATCTTTTTAGTTTCATCCATATATGTAATTTAGGAACAGGATATAATATAAAATTATTTCTGATAAGCCATCATTTAAAAATAAGCTGAAAACATTTAAACCAATTTGGAAATAATCTTTGCCTATTTTCAAACTTAACCACTTGAAGGAGGACATTTGTAGAGAAATGTAAAATTCTAAATAGTCACAATATAGTTTGTCTTATATTGTTACTCTTATATTTACTATTGGCCCTTCATATCTGTGAGTTCTGCACTTATAGATTCAACCAACCGCTAATCGAAAATTTTCAAAAAATAAAAAAAAACAGAGATGATTTAAAGTATATAAGAGGACGTATGTAGGTTATATGTCAATACTTTGCCATTTTATAGAAGGGATTTGAGTGACTTGATTTTAGTGTTCACAAATTGTCCTGACATCGATACCCCTTGGATATCAAGAGATAACTGCATATAATTATATACATACATAATATGTAAAATATATAGTCTTATCTGAAAGCAGTTTAATGTATTTTGTATTCATAGTCTAAACACTTGCTGTTAATGCTTGCTATATAAAAGTGGCATTATAAAATAGTAAAACTGCAAAATAATATACTATATCTTATTGTCCTGTGGTATAACTTTTTAGTAAAAAGGTAAAGTATAATTAATTTAAATGATTTTAAAAGTATATAATACATTGAATTCAAAATATTCAGTTATTACATTTTATGTAAAAAAGTGGAATAAAGAATGAGATAGGTGCTTAATATATATTTTGTAGTTTAATATGTGAATTTAATCTTGCAAAATCTAAAAAAAAATTCATCTTACAGAATCTAAAATGGAAAGAAAGAGAATCATTCCAAGATGGCCAAATAGGAACAGCTCCAGTCTACAGCTCCCAGCGTGAGCGACGCAGAAGGCAGGTGATTTCTGCATTTCCAACTGAGGTACGGCATTCATCTCATTGGGACTGGTCAGAAAGTGGATGCTGCCCACAGAGTATGAGCCAAAGCAGAGCAGGGCATCACCTCACCAGGGAAGCACAAGGATTCAGAGAATTCCCTTTCCTAGACAAGGGAAGTCATGACAGACAGTACCTGGAATATTGGGACACTCCCACCCTGATAATGTGCTTTTCCAATGGTCTTAGCAAATGGCACACCAGGAGATTATATCCTGCACCTGGTTTGGCGGGTCCCATGCTGAAGGAGCCTTGCTCACTGCTAGCACAGCAGTCCGAGATTGAACTGTGAGGCAGCAGAGAGGCTTGGGGAGGGGTGTCCACCATTGCTGAGGCTTGACTAGGTAAACAAAGCGGCCAGGAAGCTTGAACTGGGTGGAGCCAACTGCAGCTCAACAAGGCCTGCCTGCCTCTGTAGATTCCATCTCTGGGGGTGGGGCATAGCTGAACAAAACATAGCAGAAACTTCTGCAGACTTAAACGTCCCTTTCTGATAGCTTTGAAGAGAGCAGTGGTTCTCCCAGCATGGAGTTTGAGACCTGAAAACAAAGAGACTGCCTCCTCAAGTGGGTCCCTGACCCCCGAGTAGTCTAACTGGGAGACACCTCCCAGTAGGGGCTGACTGACACCTCATACAGCCAGGTGCCCCTCTGAGATGAAGCTTCCATAGGAAGGATCAGGCAGCAACATTTGCTGTTCTGCAGTCTCCACTGATGATACCCAGGCAAACAGGGTCTGGGGTGAACCTCCAGCAAACACCAGCAGACCTGTAGCTGAGGGTCCTGGCTGTTAGAAGGAAAACCAACAAACAGAAAAGAATAGCAGTAACATCAACAAAAAGGACATTCACACCAAACCCCGATGTGTAGGTCACCATCATCAAAGAACAAAGACAGATAAAACCACAAAGATGGGGAGAAACCAGAGCAGAAAGTCTGAAAATTCTAAAAACCAGAGCACCTCTTCTACTCCAAAGGATCTCTCTCAGTTCACCAGCAACAGAACAAAGCTGGATGGAGAATGACTTTGATGAGTTGACAGAAGTAGGCTTCTGAAGATCGGTAATAACAAATTCCTCTGAGCTAAAGGAGAATGTTTGAACCCACCGCAAGGAAGCTAAAAAAATTGAGAAAAGATTGGACGAATGGCTTACTAGAATAAAGAGTGTAGAGGAAACCTTAAATGACCTGATGGAGCTGAAAACCATGGCACAAGAACTACACGACGCATGCACAAGGTTTAGTAGCCGATTCGATCAAGTGGAAGAAAGGGTATCAGTGATTAAAGATCAAATAAATGAAATGAAGTGAGAAGAGAAGTTTAGAGAAAAAGAGTAAAAAGAAATGAACAAAGCCTCCAAGATATATGGGACTATGTGAAAAGATCAAATCTACGTTTGATTGGTGTACTGAAAGTGATGGGGAGAATGGAACCAAGTTGGAAAACACTCTTCGGGATGTTATCCAGGAGAACTTCCCCAATCTAGCAAGGTAGGCCAACATTCAAATTCAGGAAATACAGAGAATGCCACAAAGATACTCCTCAAGAAGAGCAACCCCAAGACACATAATTGTCAGATTTGCCAAGGATAAAATAAAGGAAAACATGTTAAGGGCAGCCAGAGAGAAGGTCAGGTTACCCACAAAGGGAAGCCCATCAGACTAACAGCAGATCTCTTGGCAGAAACTCTACAAGCCAGAAGAGAGTGGGGGCCAATATTCACCATTCTTAAAGAAAAGAATTTTCAAACCAGAATTTCATTTCCAGCCAAACTAAGCTTCATAACTGAAGGAGAAATAAAAGCCTTTACAGATAAGCAAATGCTGAGAGATTTTGTCACCACCAGGCCTGACTTACAAGAGTTCCTTAAGGAAGCACTAAACATGGAAAGGAAAAACCAGTACCAGCCACTGCAAAAACATGCCAAATTTTAAAGACCATCAATGCTAGGAAGAAACTGCACCAACTAATGGGCAAAATAACCAGCTAACATAGTGAAAGTTTCAAATTCACACATAACAATATTAACCTTAAATATAAATGGGCTAAATGGTCCAATTAAAAGACACAGACTGGCAAATTGGATAAACAGTAAAGACCCATCAGTGTGCTGTATTCAGGAGACCCATCTCGTGTGCAGAGACACATATAGGCTCAAAATAAAGGGATGAAGGAAGACCTACTAAGCAAATGGAAAACAAAACAAAACAAAACAAAAAAGCAGGGGTTGCAATCCTAGTCTCTGATAAAACAGACTTTAAACCAACAAAGATCAAAAGAGACAAAGAAGGCCATCACATAATGGTAAAAGGGATCAATTCAACAAGAAGAGCTAACTATCCTAAGTATATATGCACCCAATACAGGAGCACCCAGATTCATAAAGCAAGTCTTAGAGACCTACAAAGAGACTTAGACTCGCATACAATAATAATGGGAGACTTTAACACATCACTGTCAACAATAGACACATCAATGACACAGAAACTTAACAAGGATATCCAGGACTTGAACTCAGCTCTTCACCAAGTGGACCTAATAGACATCTACAGAACTCTCCACCCCAAATCAACAGAATATACATTCTCCTCAGCACCACATCACACTTATTCTGAAATTGACCACATATTTGGAAGTAAAGCACTCCTCAGCAAATATAAAAGAACAGAGATCATAACAAAATGTCTCTCAGACCACAGTGCAATCAAATTAGAACTCAGGATTAAGAAACTCACTCAAAACTGCACAACTACATGGAAACTGAACAACCTGCTCCTGAATGACTACTGGGTACATAACGAAATGAAGGCAGAAATAAAGATGTTCTTTGAAACCAATGAGAACAAAGACACAACGTACCAGAATCTCTGGAAGACATTTAAAGCAGTGTGTAGAGGGAAATTTATAGCACTACATGCCCACAAGAGAAAGCAGGAAAGATCTAAAATTGACACCCCAACATCACAATGAAAAGAACTCGAGAAGCAAGAGCAAACACATTCAAAAGCTAACAGAAGGCAAGAAATAACTAAGATCAGAGCAGAACTGAAGGAGATAGAGACACAAAAAATCCTTTAAAAAATCAGTGAATCCAGGAGCTGGCTTTTTGAAAAGATCAACAAAATAGACTGCTAGCAAGACTAATAAAGAAGAAAAGAGAGAAGAATCAAATAGAAGCAATAAAAAATGATAAAGGGGATATCACCACCAATTCCACAGAAATACAAACTACCATCAGACAATACTATAAACACCTCTACGCAAATAAAATAGAAAATCTAGGATGGGCGCGGTGGCTTACGCCTGTAATCCCAGCACTTTGGGAGGCCAAGGCAGGTGGATCTCGAGGTCAGGAGATCGAGACCATCCTGACTAACACAGTAAAACCCGGTCTCTACTAAAAATGGAAAAAATTGGTCCGGCACAGTGGTGGGCGACTGTAGTCCCAGCTAGTCTGGAGGCTGAAGCAGAAGATTGGCATGAACCCGGGAGGTGGAGCTTGCAGTGAGCCGAGATTGCGTCACTGCACTCCAGACTGGGTGACAGAGCAAGACTTCATCTCAAAAAAAAAAAAAAGAAAAAAGAAAAAAGAAAATCTAGAAGAAATGGATAAATTCCCGGACACATACACCCTCCCAAGACTAAATCAGGAAGAAGTTGAATCCCTGAATAGACCAATAACAGGCTCAGAAATTGAGGCAATAATTAATAGCCTAACAACCAAAAAAAAGTATAGGACCAGATGGATTCACAGCCAAATTCTACCAGAGGAACAAAGAGGAGCTGGTACCACTCCTTCTAAAACTATTCCAATCAATAGAAAAAGACGGAATCCTCCCTAATTCATTTTTTCAGGCCAGCATCATCCTGACACCAAAGCCTGGCAGAGACACAACAAAAAAAGAGAATTTTAGACCAATATACCTGATGAACATCGATGCAAAAATCCTCAATAAAACACTGGCAAACTGAATCCAGCAGCATATCAAAAAGCTTATCCACCAAGATCAAGTCGGTTTCATCCCTGGGATGCAAGGCTGGTTCAACATATGCAAATCAATAAATGTAATCCATCACATAAACAGAACCAAAGACAAAAAAAAACCACATGATTATCTCAATAGATGCAGAAAAGGCCTTTGACAAAATTCAACAGCCCTTCATGTTAAAAACTCTCAATAAACTAGCTATTGATAGGACAAATCTCAAAATAATAAGAGCTATTTATGACAAACCCACAGCCAATATCATACTGAATGGGCAAAAACTGGAAGCATTCCCTTTGAAAACTGGCATAAGATAAGGATGCCCTCTCTCACCACTCCTATTCAACATAATATTGGAAGTTCTGGCCAGGGCAATCAGGCAGGAGAAAGAAATAAAGGGTATTCAGTTAGGAAAAGAGGAAGTCGAATTATCTCTGTTTGCAGATGACATGATTGTATTTTTAGAAAACCCAATCATCTCAGCCCAAAATCCCCTTAAGCTGATAAGCAACTTCAGCAAAGTCTCAGGATACAAAATCAATGTGGAAAAACCACAGGCATTCTTATACACCAATAACAGACAAACAAAGAGTCAAATAATGAGTGAACTCCCACTCACAATTGTTGCAAAGAGAATAAAATACCTAGGAATCCAACTTACAAGGGATGTGAAGGACCTCTTCAAGGAGCACTACAAACCATTGCTCAATGAAATAAAAGAGGACAAAAACAAATGGAAGAACATTCCACGCTCATGGATAGGAAGAATCAATATTGTGAAAATGGCCATACTGCCCAAGGTAATTTATAGATTCAATGTCATTCCCATCAAGCTACCAATGACTTTCTTCACAGAATTGGAACAATACTACTTTAAAACTCATATGAAACCAAAAAAGAGCCCACATTGCCAAGGCAATCCTAAGCCAACAGAACAAAGCTGGAGGCATCACGCTACCTGAATTCAAACTATTCTACAAGACTACAGTAACCAAAACAGCATGGTAATGGTATCAAAACAGAGATACAGACCAATGGAACAGAACAGAGCCCTCAGAAATAATACCACACATCTACAACCATCTGATCTTTGACAAACCTGAAAAAAAACAAGAAATAGGGAAAGGATTCCCTATTTAATAACTGGTGCTGGTAAAACTGGCTAGCCATATGTAGAAAGCTGAAACTGGATCCCTTTCTTACACTTTATACAAAAATTAATTCAAGGTGGATTAAATACTTAAAACCATAAAAACCCTAGAAGAAAACCTAGGCAATACCAGTCAGGACATATTCATGGGCAAGGACTTCATGACTAAAACACCAAAAGCAATGGCAACAAAAGCCAGAATTGACAAATGGGATCTAATTAAACTACAGAGCTTCTTCACAGCAAAAGAAACTACCATCAGAGTGAACAGGCAACCTACAGAATGGGAGAACATTTTTACAATCTACCCATCTGACAAAGGGCTAACATCCAAATCCACAAAGAACTTAAAGAAATTTACAAGAAAAAATCAAACAACCCCATCAAAAAGTGGGTGAAGGATATGAACAGACACTTCTCCAAAGAAGACATTTATGCAGCCAACAGACACATGAAAAAATGCTCATCATCACTCCCCATCAGAGAAATGCAAATCAAAACCACAATGAGATACCATCTCACACCAGTTAGAATAGTGATCATTAAAAGATCAGGAAACAAGTGCTGGAGATGATGTGGAGAAATAGGAACACTTTTACATTCTTGGTGGGACTGTAAACTAGTTCAACCATTGTGGAAGACAGTGTGGCAATTCCTCAAGGATCTAGAACTAGAAATACCATTTGACCCAGCCATCCCATTACTGGGGATATACACAAAGGATTATAAATCATGCTGCTATAAAGATACATGCACACGTATGTTTATTGCAGCACTATTCACAATAGTCAAGACTTTTTGAAAAAATCACCATATAAATTAATAGTTACTTTTTAATAAAATTACTTATTGAACTAAAAGAATACATAAAAACGAAGTTGTATCATATCACTAGCACGCCTTCTCAGTTACCCTGAGAACTTTTGTAACTTCTTGCAATTAAAGTAATGAAATGTTGGCTAAGAGTTTACCCAAACCATTCTAAGTGTTAGAGAAGTTGTATAAGCTCTTTTACTAGCTTAGGTACCATTTATTAAACTATTTCTGCTACACACTAAATGAATCAGAGTGTAAATCTTCTTATGGCTATACAAAACACTTTCGGAGAATGGTGCTCTTTAAATGAAACATAATAAAGTAAAACTTTGCTATGGGTACCTTTAATCAATCCTACAAATATTGCTACAAACCCCAAGAATATTCTCAGATAAAAGTATTTTTCTGTTTCTGTAGACGAAGCATTCAGCGTTATTCAGAATATTTTAAATGTTTGTGTATAGACACCAAAAATATGCTATCATAACACCAAAAAATAAAAATAAAAAACTAAAATAACATTTGTCATCATAAGAAAATAGTACATGACTACATGTATTTTTCTGGCAGTTTAGCTGGATTTACTACTTTTTATTATTTAAATTATTTAAATGCACACTTATCATTAATACTAGGATGTAGGCTTTTAAGAGTATTTAACTTGAAAGCACATACGTAATATAGCCAACAATGTGTGTTTGTGTGTGTAATACATATTTTAATACAGTAAATGTATTTTTTAAACTTTTTTTTAGAGTGGTTCATAAACAGTTAAGTTACTGTACTCAACTAAAGCTTCTGTTGACTTACCACTAATCAATTTATGCATATTCATTTCACCCCTAATTACTGAACTATTACTAAATATGGAAAAGTAATTGAGATAATAAAATACCCCATATAATGTGCTGGTTTTCCATATCGAAGACTAAGAATCATTGATATAGTAAAGTATCTTGTTCTGTCTCTTAGGTGTCAAGAATTTAAAAAAGCATTGACAAGGCAGGATATACCACATTAATTCCCAGGGTATTTTCCTAAATTAACATCAACATTACACTTACCATTGTTTCTTTAGTTTCTCAAAACTTTATAATAATGTGAGTTTCTTGTTTTTTCCCCTATACATATTTAATATAAACTATCAATTGATTCCGTAAGCGTGATTCCAATTTTACATTATGTTTACATTTCCTAATATACAAAGATGCAGAAAGAATTGGTATCATTCTAACTTTTCACTTGCCTGACCTCCTGCTTAGTATTAAGAGATGCTTTTTCTGCTAGTGAGTTTTATAAAAGCTAAGCTATTTTGAAAAGTTTGAAAGACTAAATCATTTTAAAATCACAGGAGTAAAAATAACTTTATTGTGAATGCTCTGGTTCACTCAACTCATTTAATACGATCACAAAATAGAACATTAAAACTCCACAGTATAGTGATAAAAAACTCATTATTTTACATTGTGGGCAAAGCAGATAGCAAATTAATTTTAATGATTTTAAATTTACTTTTAATATCTATGTTCTTATATCTCTATGTGCTTCTTGGTGGCTCATAATGGAAACTATAATGCAGTGCATTAATATAAAATATTAATTACTATTTTTCATCTTATTTAGCATGTGTTGCATCTCTGGCAGAGTTGTTTGCTCAACAAGCTGCTTATTTGCTCTTTTATTAAACACTTGAATTACAAAAACGTATATAAAATGAATGAGCATAGTGTACTGTTTTATTATCATAAAAAATAAGTAAAATTTGACATGCAGGTCAACTATTTGCATCTGTAGGGGTCTCATCTTTTACCTTGCTGTCTCTGGAAGCAGTAGCACCATTCATTGTTAGATATTAAACTGTCCTTGTATGTGTCACAAGAATTGAAGAATGCCTTGGTACACTGTTCATTCTTATCAAGGTAAATGCTTCTGAGCTCTGACTGGTCCAATAGAAGGTCATAGTTTGTATCAAGTCTGTTAAACATCCAGCCAAGTGAGTCCTTGCAAATTGGCAAGATACTGGTATCAAATCCTAAAAGCAAAGGGAGAAAATGATTAGTTAAATATGAAAGACACCATTAGCAGAAAGCAAAATAAGTCAACATAGCAGGTAGCTAGTGTAGGATATCTAATGAATAGTCAGAGAAGTAGAGCATTAAATTCATCATGAGGAATTTGTTTCAAATTAAAGTGGATATAGTAGTTTCTACATTTCAGGATAGTTGTGAGAATTAATTAACCAGAAAGCATCTTGTACTAATTAGTCATTCATTCAATGGCAGTTACCATTATAATTATATATTATTTATATTACTTTACTGATCAAATGTCTTTAAATAAACAGTATATCATGATAAACATCTCATTAGATATATGTAAATAGTATTTTTAAATATCCTATAAACAAAAAAAATATATATTTACTCACAGAACTGAAAATCATTTCTTAAAAGCATACTTTACACAAAATAAGTAATAACTTTAATAATGCCCTATATGTTGGTCACTGTGCTATTTCACATAAACCTGTTGACCAGAGAAAGAATAGTCATCACGTAATTTACACAGCTACTTGGTCTCCTGCTTCCCTCAAGGAAATTTTACAAATGCAAATGTGTTGTTATGGGAGGCCAGATGGTGCACTGGATAGAGCAGGTATAGAGAGATGATGGAACTGGGTTTGTATTCAAGCTACACACTATTCCACATGGGTAACCTCTGGTAAGCTGCAGACCTCACTAACCTCAGTGTCCTAAATAGCATCAGTTGCAACGCCAGTGTTTTGAACTATTTTAAAAATTTGCTTTTAACAATTCTTATTTTTAGGGATTCAGTGAGCTCTAATTTGTATGTTGCTCATCTAGTTGTTTAATTTTCTCTTTCCTACTCATTACAAGTGAAAGTAAATGAATAACTCAGTTACTTGCATGGAAGAGAGGATGTAATGGAGACATGGGGACTTATGAAAAGAGTATCAAAAGATGTAATCTTCAACAACAGTGTTTGAAGAGTAGTTTAAAGATTCATGAGTGCAATTCTCTCAGATTTTGTAGCTAATTTTATGTTCTAGTAATACAAAATCTATTTTGATAGTTTTTTTCTTGTTAAACTTTGAGTTATAAAAATGATAGAAATAAAAATATAAATACTTAGGATTAAAAATTAAATTAGTGATTTGGGGGCTTGAAAAATGTACAATTTCACAAACTTTTGGGAATTTATTTTATTATTTTTCAGAAGATGTTTAATGCTATCTGTGAATCACCATATTAGAAAATGGGAATACGTAGGTGAAAGAGGTATTTCTGGCATTTTCATAAAAGTTTAGAGAAAGAATTGCAGTGTTTATTTTTTGTGTGTGTGTTGTTTAAATTATCTTTGTAAAATTGTTTATAGAATCAAAACAGAGTTATCCTACTCAAACAAAGACTAAATATTAATTCCTTATTTCCTATTTACTGTGTAAGCATTTACCTTGGTTCTGGAAATGTAAGGTTAAAAATGTAGATTATGTCCCTATTATCTTGAAGCAAATTTTTAAAACAGCATATTTTGAGATATTGGTTTAAACTACTCTTATTACCAGAAGTTGACAAATGCTCAAGGATTACATGAATAAAGCAAACTTGGTGTGAGATTTCTAGTGTGCCCTTGATCCAAAGTATACAAGGGTCTGCATAGAGAAATGGCCATCTCATTCCAAAATGGGTATCTGTTATCTATCTTATGGCTGGCAGGAAAAGAGCACTGGGGAAAGAGAGTTGGGTACAGCCAAACACATGAAAGACAAAAACTTCTCTGGGATTCAACCAATTCTGAAAGGGCAGACTCAGTTTGGCGGGTGCAGAAGTAGATGAGATATGTGCTACAGGGTTTTGTAGGTTGAAGGAAATGCCCAGAGAAACTGAGCAGAATAGCATGAGCTAGGGATTTGCCAATTAGGGTTTTCTGTCTGGAGACTATATGCAACATTCTAACTAGAATGTCTAGAAATGAAACATGCAATAAATGAAACAAAACCCATGCTGGATGGTATTGAAAGCACATTGGACACTGCAGAAGAAAAAAAATCCTTGAAACTGAAGACATGTGAAAGACATTATCCAAAATAAAGCACATAGGAGAAAGAATATGAAAAAGAAAAACCAACCATGAGCCTTATTGAACTGTGGGACTATGTCACTTGCCTTAACATATAAGATATTGGGGTCCCAGAAGAATAATCAAAGTGTGGGGGTTCAGAAAATTATATGAAGAAATAATGACTTACAACTTTTTGCATTTGAAAACTATTACAAATGCACAGATACACAAAGTACGATTAACATCAAGCAGCAGAAAGAAAGAAAACGAAACTAAAGCACACCATAAACAAACTGGTGAAAGCCAGCATCAAAAAGAAAAACAAAAACTTTACAAGTAGCCAGAACAAATACCGAAACAGGAGAAATTTTATACAGAGAAACAAAGATGAGAATGGCAGCAAGCTTCTCTTCAGAGGCTATGAAGCCCAGAAGACAATGGAATATTTCTAAAGTGCTTAAACAAATAAAAAAGCTATACCTGGCAAAATCATCTTTCAAAAATTAAGCTAAAAGAAAGATCTTCTAAACACAATGTAAAGCTGAAAGATTTCAAGGGTTGTTAAAATAATTTCTTGACAGATAATGTAATAATACCACATGGAAATTTGGATCTACATCTAGAAATGAAGAGGGCAAGAAATGCTACATATATAGGTAAACAGAAAACTTTTTTCACTTCATTTTAATCACTTTAAAAGCTAATGAGTTGTTTAGAGCAAAAACTATAACAAAGTACTGTGGAGTGTACAACATATGTAGAATTAAAATGAATGAAACTAATAGCACGAAATGTGTGTGTGCTGGGGTAGGGAGGGAAGTGAATTCTGGTAAATTTCTTACAGCATATGTGAAGTGCTACAATAGCATTTGAAGGTACATTGTGATAAGTTAATGATGTACATTGTAAACCCTAGGGCAAAAACCTAAAAGTAAAATATAGTTAATTAACTATGTTAGTGTGTTATTGTTGCTGTAATAGATGACCATGAAATTTAATACCTTAACATTAATTCATTATTTCATAATTCTGTAAGCTAAACGTCCAACAGAGATCTCAAAACGCTAAAATCAAGGTATCTGCAGTTCCTTTTTTGGGGCCGTGGCAAAGAATGTTTCTTTGTTCAGTGGGTTATTGGTAAGATTTAGTTCTTTGAAGTTAGAGTATTGGGGCCCCTATTTCCTTGATGGCTACCACTGGAGGACAATTTCCACCTAGCCACCATCCATATTTCTAGGCATGTGGTCTC
Organism: Macaca mulatta; assembly: GCF_049350105.2. Classification (NCBI taxonomy): domain Eukaryota; kingdom Metazoa; phylum Chordata; class Mammalia; order Primates; family Cercopithecidae; genus Macaca; species Macaca mulatta. The sequence continues at coordinate 175,297,792 of NC_133410.1, forward strand.
TCTCCTCATCTTCAAAGCCATTTCTTCCACTTCCTTTTCCATCTCATTTCTTTTTTAATACAGGTGGGAAAAGATGTCCACTTTTAAGAATGTATATGATTAGATAAGCCCTATCTGGATAATCCAGGATAATCTCCTTATTTAAAAGTCAGGTGATTCATAACTTTAATTCCATCTGCAATCTTAGTTCCATTTGCCATGTAATATAACAGGTCCAGAGATTAGAATATGAACATCTTTGAGAAGTAATTTTTTGCCTCCCATCTAAACCAATTGTGGAGCTGAAATGTGAATCATGAAAAGATATAAAACTGATAGGTCTAATTGAAAATAAGGCAAGATGAGAGAAAAAGAAAAAAAAAATAACAGCAAGAAAATAAAATAATAACAAGATGAAAGTTCTAAACACAACTGTATTGACAATTATTAAATTAATATGGTCTAACCCTTACATAAAAAGGTAGAGACTGTCAGACCAGACAAAAATATCAAACTCAATGCTATACTGCCTCTAAGAGACCCATTTTAGATATAAAAATACAGACTGGTTAAGAGTAAAATAATGGAATATTTAATCACAAAGGCTGGAATGACTATGTTTACATAAGACAAATTAGACACCAGAAAATGAACTAAAAGTCTAATTTTCATTGTGGTGACAAGAATGAGATTTTAGGTTAGAACTTCAGTTTCCTTTTTATGTCTATTGATTTTGTTTATAAATATTTATCATATAATACAATGTATACAATGCTATATATAATATACATAGTGACTGTATGGTAGATTATATAAATATAATATTATATATTTGTATTGTATCATATAGTGATGAAATGATAGCACTAGTCAAGGGCTCTCAAAGTCACCAAATAGTAGCTATTGTCTAAAAAGTTCAGAATAAGAAAATTTTTCCCAAAATTTGTTTCATTTTATATTTGTAGCATCAAAAGAATCATATTTGAAAGGTATACATATAATTTACAATACTGCAATCATTTAATAGCTAACATTCTTCTTAGCATTTATTGCTTCATCATCCTGATGACTCTTGTAACACAATTTTATTTATTGAGATATTCAAACTATAACAAAAATATAAGCTTGCTCTATCTTTGAATTTCAAGGTAAATAGATTATTTTGAAGAATCCCCACATTATCTAGATGTGTACATTAAGGCCTAGGTATATTAATAACAAACAAAGCAAGGTAGTGGCAGAACACAGCCCAATGACCTAAATCTAAGTTAGGTAGACATCCTCCACCAAACCATTACTATTACATTTCATCAAATTGACTTTTTACCAAGCATGCAGACTTACATGACTTTCACTTATTTTTAATATAAAAGATAAACTCTGAGTTCTAATATGTCATGTCATTAAATATCTGTGCATATCGTATATTTAGAAATATTCTTTTATATTGATATGTGAATTGTGGAATAAGCTTTCCTCAAATAGAGTGAAAAAAATTATTGTAAGTTTAAATATACTTTCATTTCACACTATATTGACAAAAACAATACTTAACAATGTATTTAAACTGTCAAGGATGTTTACATGGTACATCATAAAATTATTTATATTAGCTGTTTTAAATTCTTTATCCCATAACCACTGTTATTTCTGGTAATATTTTCAGGACTTATATTTCACCTAAATATAGATCATATTTTTATAGTTCTTAGCATGCTTGGTAAAATTTCAATGAAGAATATTCAGTCAAAATTGCCTCAAAATAAATTCCATAAAACTAAAGATTTTGAAGAAAATCATGCAAAATCAGTATATTTATGGATTATTATAAATAATCTCATTTTATTTTATAGTCAGTCTTTAAACTACCATGAAGATAATGTTATATGAGGAAAGTTAAACATGAACAGTAATAATTTATTATTGATCTTTACTTTTTTCACTTAAGATTTTAGAACTAGTGAACCAAATACTACAAATAATACAGTAGAATGTCAAATGAACAAAAAGTACATAAGATATATGTTTAAAGTATGCAATGCTATCTGCTGTATTTCCAAAAATGCCATATTCCATGTGGAATATGGAATGAAATTCTGTATGGAATATGGAATGAAATTCCATATTCATTTCTTCTATTATGTTATTCTGAATGTGTCTATATTGTGTCTGAATTGCAATGTGACCTCGTAAGTATATCAATGAAAACTTTACTTTCCCTAAAAGACTCTGTGTCCAATTTCCAGGAACATACAATTCACATAATTATAATAATGGTGAAGAAATTACATATGAAATATTATCTAATAGCCATCTAATACAATCAAATCTACTATTCTATCAAATTAGAAGAAAGGAAAAAACTAGTGGAAAATTTAAATTTATACAATGAAATATGATATTATTGGGAAATTGATACAACAGAATATTCACAAGCAGTTTTTAGGAGTCTGAATATTACTTAAAATGAACTTTTAAATAATTTAGAAACAACATACTGTAGAGCTGTGCAAAAATTACTTTTAGAGTGAATTCAGATTGCTACATATGATTCTAACTGCACTCATGTTGAGGTTTCTTTCTTGTTTGTTTGTTTGCTTTTGAGACAGGGTTTTGCTCTGTCACCCAGGCTGGGATGTAGTGGTGTAATCATGGCTCATTGCAGCCTCAACCTCCTGGGCTCAAGTGGTCTTCCTACCTCAGCTTCCCAAGGATAAAACTATAGGCACATGCCACCACGCCTGGCTAATTTTTTATTTTTTGTTTTTTGTGTTTTGTAGAGATAGTCTCACTGTGTTGCCCATGCTGGTCTCGAACTCCTGGCCTCAAGCAATTTGCCTGCCTTGTCCTGCCAAAGTTCTGGGACTACAGTCATGAGCCACCATGCCTAGCTTCATCTTAAGGTTTCTGCCATCCCTTGACTTCATTAAAGTTACTTCTCAAATTATTGTTTCTATAAGGATCTCCTCTATTCATTAAGATTATTTTCACAAACTTTTGGAATAATTTTTCTAAATGGAGGTAACCAGCTCTCAAATCTTATAAGAAATATCATACCAGAAAATAAAAGAAAATCTTTTTAAGCAAAACCTTTGTAAGTTATCTGTGTTGCAAAAGTCAAGTAATTATGATAAAGATGTTCAATATTTAAGCTAAAATTTTAATTTTGTTATGACACTCTAAAAAAGGTGTGAAAAAACTGATACTTTATTTTGCAGTGTAATAAAAGTAACTTTATTTTTTTTTTTAACTTAGATGTTGTTTGGCAATCAATACCAGGATTCTAGAGTTTAAAGCTAGATCACATTGTGTTGAAAAATTTATACCAGGGATTGTATAAGAAGATAATACTTAATTTTTAAGACATTTTACAACATTCTATTCTCGTATGTATTCACTTTTTCAGTCTTCTTCCTATATTCTTTTACTTCTTAGTTCTTAAATATTGCCATTCTCAGTGTTCATTTCTCAGCTGATTTTTTTCTAGTCTACATCAACTCTTTACGGGTGCTGATTCAATTACACTGTTTCAGCTAACATTCCAATAGCTCACAATCTTTATCTCTAATCCACCTACCTCATTTGAGCTTCACATTACATGTATATAACCACAGGCACACACACACATTTTATATTAACTAGTATATTGATCACACAATGCACATATATGCATATATTGAACAAATAAGGCTTACAGGATATAATCTAAAACCACCCTTTTTTTTTCCTCTTATACTCTGTAAATATGTGTTTATTGGTAAAGGTTTTCTCCTATCTCTGGAAGAAAACTCAGGAGGTCCCACAATTTGTTCATCTCAGCTTTCAGTAACAAAAAGTTGTATCGTCCTTGTAAGGTACAAATGTAAGATAATTGGCATTGCAAAATGTCTAATGTTATATAATAATCACGATTCCAAATGTGATTCTTCCTTTCTGTAGCTGGATATTTTGCTGGTGCAAAGTCAGGTAAGGAGAAAATGATGTTTCCTTAATCCTTCTCTGCTTTTACTTCTAACTCTCCTCCTCCATCTTTTTTATGACCACCTCCAGTTTTTATGTGGATGAATGAAAGATACATAAGAGTGGACAGGGAGTTTCTTACCAAATTGATAACTGTCTTAGGAACACTGTGTGCTGTATGGGCCTATCAGGTTTTAAAGGCTTCATCTATTTTTATACTCCTAGATCCCTTTTTTGGTCTTCCAGGGGTCTGAAGAGTAAACATACAAGCATATGTCTTGTCAAATGTGAATTTTTTCTCCAGCTACCGCCTCTTTGTCCCTGGGTATCTATGATCCACGTTTCCACTGCAGTTTACTCTGTGTTCCCAAGAGTCGTCTTGGGTAGAATGTACATTTGTTCTCACCCGTGGCATTCAAGTCTGGTCCACAGTAAATATTACTGTATTTCTTCCCCAGACCGTTAATTTCAAAGCAGCAACAACTTTGCTTTGACACGAAATACGTAAGCAGATCATGCCTACCTCTGACTTTTAGATTTTTCTGGTGAAATTCAGGCCACAGTCTGCTTGTCTGGGAACACATATAAAGCTCTCTGAGTGGTTCTGTTGAAATATCTGTTGAAAATTTCTTTTGAAATTTGAAGTTATAATCACCCTCATCCGTCCTTATAGGAATGGTGGAATCATAGCATAGCTCTTTCCAAAGAAACCCTCTTCATAAATTCTGTTGCCACCTTTGCTGTCTTTACTCTTTTAGATTTTCCTTTTGGATATGTTAATAGTTTTAAGTGCGACTTGCTTACATTTGCAAATACCTTCACATCATAGCAGTAACTAGACTACTGTGTGGCTGAATAACGAAGAGTCAGGAATCTTGGGAGGAACATCTAGAATTCTTCCTACCACAATGTCTCTAAATTTGAGCAGAAATACAAAGAAAGTGAGATTATGACTAATGCGGGGGAATGAGGGAAGGGCATTCCAGGTAGAAGGAAGGGGAAGAGTAACGGATCTATGGTCAGAGCATGATTAATGTCGCTGCAGGAAAAAAATGAACCAGCGTGACTGGAGTAGAATGGATGAGGAGAAGGTGGCAGGTGATGGGGTCAGAGCATGAGTGGTCTGCTCACTCACATAGGTCACAGTAAAGATGCAATTTTTACCTAGAAATCACCCATCTTCCTCTCTGCTTCTTTTTCTCAAGGATGGCTTCAGGTGATTGACCTGATCCACTGATATAATGGACTCGACATTTACTGAGTTGAGAAAGACAGCAGAAGAGTGAGTTTGTGTGGGGTATCTGGCTTTGGGTATGTTAAGTCTGAAATGCCTGTTGAACTTTCAAGAGACAATTGGAACACAAAGTTAAATGTAAGATTCTGGGAATCAAAGCTACAAGTATAAATTTGAAGATCATCTGTATATAGCTGATTTTCTAAATGGGATACTGAACAACATCTTAAAGGTAATGATTACAGCTAGAAGAAAAAGTATGAAGTCTTTGGGACTACAAACATTTAGATATCAAACAGGTGAGAAGAAATCAGGAAGGCAGACTCAGAGGGTGACCCATGAAGTGAAAAAGGTCTGTTTATTCACTGTTGGAATCCTGAATGGCCCGGGCAATGCTTGGCAAATAGTACGAATTTAAAAATATTTTGTAAAACTGATTAAATGAATTAAGTGCGAAGTATATGCCAAACACTGTAAAGGGTGGAGCACATGCATGAAGAAAACAATATGGAACAGATATAAATGTGCACTCAAACAACAACAACAAACCCAAAGTGACAAGTGGTAGAGCAGGTACTTTAAGAACAGAGAAAAAAGAAAACAGTGCAGAGTGTCAGGAATGCTCAATAAAGGATGAAACACATGAGGTAAAATTTGAAAATCTAAAAGGAGTTAAACCAGTAATAGTACTTTGTGATGGAGAGAAGTTTGACAGAGGGACAGAAGGAGAGGAGGAAGGAGATAAAAAACATTTTCTGGGCTGGGCGAGGTGGCTCATGCCTGTAATCCCAGCACTTTGGGAGGCCAAGGAGGGCGGATCATGAGGTCAAGAGATTGAGACCATCCTGGGCAACATGGTGAAACCCCCTCTCTACTAAAAATACAGAAATTAGCTGGGTGTGGTGGCGCCTGCCTGTAATCCCAGCTACTGGGGAGGCAGAGGCAGGAGAATCGCTTGAACCAGGGAAGTGGAGGTTGCAGTCAGCTGAGATTGTGCCACTGCACTCCAGCCTGGTGACAGAGTGAGATTCCATCTCAAAACAAACAAACAAACAAACAACAACAACAAAAACATTTTCTGCTGGGATTCAAAGGACATTTTCAAAATTATTTTAAAATATGGATTGGAAGCAAATATTCCATTAACTCATCATCTTCTTAGATAACATTGACAACTTTGGATGCTAAAAACTAAGTGAGATTACAGGTAGTGAATGCAACCCAAACAGTACAAATTTATCATTATTAGCTGGCAGCTACAGCTTAAGAAAGGGATCTAGGAAGGAAAATACTTAACAACACTCACTCAAGGACTAATCTAAGGAAAAAAACAATATCCTACATGTTATCATGAAAATAATGTTAGAAAGAGAAGAGATAACTCTTTAATTGTAAGAAGAGAGTAATATAACCACCTAAAAATCTGCTGCTACATGCAGATGTCATGACTTATGGAATACATTAACATAAGAAAATTCACTTAAAGGCATAGAAAATTATCAAGGAAATAAAAAATAAGTAAATAATTGTATTAAAAGTAATGATCTAAAATAATTCCTTTAGGCAGAAATACAAAGACTGAGGGACTTTGAGAAAACATTTTCAACTGTGGAAAATATGAATATTACAAACATGTTTGTAATTATTAAATGTCAGAATTCTAAAACTCAGAAACATTTTGTAAATTTTGAATAGTTAACACACAGACCAATAATAAATGCAAGCAAACAAAACACAGAAATAATTAAATGAACAAAAATCTTTCTCTAGAGAGTTGATTGAGGTTTTTAATATAATTCATTTAATAGTTTTATATGCATATATTGATCTATCTCAATCTAAGTTATTTTTTATTTATATGGAAAGAACGAAAACATTGAGAAACAGTATAATACAAGCAAAATAATTGTTATTAATATTTTATAAACATTCCCAAGCTAGGTAAAATGCAATAGGAAAACATTCTCTGTGCAAGCATTTATATGTGCCAGCATGTACATGTATACCAGAGGCAGTTATTGCAACCTAGCTGAGTCACATACTTGATACTGGCTATTACTTAGATTCTGAGAGATTGACTGGGAGATTACATAATTAGTGAAAGTATAGGTTTCAAGCCCACTGTGGTGGCTCAAGCCATTAATCCCAGCACTTTGTGAGGCAAGGTGGGAGGATCACCCCATGTCTTTATAAAGAATAAGAAATTAAGCCAGTTGTGGTAGTATGCACCTACAGTCACAGCTACTACTAAGAAGGTTGAGGCAGGAAAATCACTTGAGCCCAGGAGTTTGGAGCTGCAGTGAGCTATGATTGCACCACTGCACTCTAGCCTAGGTCACAATGTGAGGCCTTATCTCAAAAAAAGTATATAAATACATAAAAGTTACATTTCTTAGACCCCAAAAACCCGGGGTTAAATCCTAGCTCTACCATTTACTGTGTGACTTTGGGTTTTCCCTCTCAACCATTTCAACTATAAAGTGAAGTAAATAATAACTACTTTGCAGAATTGTAAGGATTACATGAAATAAGGCAAATACTTATGTTTAATTGCTGAATATTATGGTATCGGTACTATTAAAAGATTACAAATTCCAGGTCCAGACCACAGTGTGCTTATTAATATTGAAAATGCTTTTGCTTGTCTTGCCTTCTCATCCTCCCACACTCACCAATCTTTGTAATCCCTTGGAAAGCACCAGAGCCCCCATAAGACATGTCATCTTTTGTAAGAATTGTCAAGCAATGTCTCTTCTCTTCAAAAATATTTCAAAAAATTCTGAAAAGCAGAAGCTATCAAATATATTTACAATAAAAAATTCAACATTTCCTGATTATTTAAGTTATCGTAGTAAATGAGGTTATTTACTTCTAGAATGTAGATACATAAAGAGTAGAGTTCCCAATCTTATGAACTAGCAGGCCTATATTATCAATTTTACTTGCTTAGTCCTCAAGTAAATCAATAGCATAGCTGAGATGAACATAAATCAGAGTAAAATCATTCAAATGAAAGCAAAATCTGGGTAAATGTGCATTTCAAAACCTATTCTGACTTACTGAATTGTCCTCACTCACGAAAGTTCAATATTTTTAAAGTACTGTAATACCGTCAGATTTGGTGAGGGGAAGGGGTCAACAGCAAGTAATGCAAAGAAAAGCACCATTCTGGTCCACACAAGATTCAATACACACTACTAGGCCTTGGTTATTCAAGGACAAGTAAGACAAAATTCCTCTCTTCAAACTGTCATTTAAAAAATTATTTTAGATTCCACTTTCAGTAATTGTTGAATATGGTCTTATAGAATGAACACAGATGCAGATAAATAATTAAATTCCAGACTTTTTTTTTTCTCTCTAAAGCAAGAAGGGTATGAAGAGTTAATAGAGTAGGCAGATTCTTGTTGTAGTCTGCATGTTGAGGAAGGAAGTTATGTGTAGTGAATTTCCAGTTTTTGCTGTTTTTTTAACTTGGGGGTAGGCAGAGCTTTCATGGTGCAAGGTAGCAATAACACTGGAAAAAACAAACAAACAAACAAACAAAAACAACGCAGACTTTTTAGCCTGGAGAATCAGAAAGTTGTGTATAGCCGCTGAGGAAAGAGGATGAAATCCAAGAAGAAAATGGGATAAATTATCACCAAATACCACCTACCCAAAACTCGGATGATCTATCAGCCACATATGTATTCCACAGGTTTCAATCACCTCTGCTAAACACTAGAACACTGAATGGAGATTGAAGCTGGCACCCAAGAAAGTGAGTTTCCATTTTGAGACCGGCCAAGTTAATCATCTGTTAAATCAATCGAGCAACACTCTCTGGGGAAAATAATGCAACGCAGCATCACACAACTCCATATTCATAAGGTCCAGAACACCATCCTGAATTTTGAGACATGTTAAAAACAGAAATATGGAACTCATTCTCAAAAAAAGTAAAAATAATCAATTAAGAATAAATTTGAGATGATCCAGTTGTTGGGATTAGCAGATATTATTTTAAAGCAACTAACACTGTTACATTCAATAAGGTAAAAGAAAACATGCTCATAATAATTGCAACAATAGAAACTAAAAGTAGAGAAATAGAAATTATAAGAATGAACCTAATAGGAATGTAAGAATGACAGTAACAAAAAACAAACAAAAAATAAAACCTTGTAAATTAAACTAAATTGACAAAGGAAAAGGTAAGTAAACATGAATAGAGATCAATCAATCAAAATTATCTAATTTGAAAGAAAAAGATTGAGGGAAAAAAACTAAATAGAACCTCAGGGAACTGTTAGGTAATATCAAGTGCTATTATGACATAGACAATTGAAGTTCCAGAAGAAAGAAGAAAGATAATCATGTAAGAAAATATTTGAAGAAATAATGGCAGAAAATTTGCTTAAATGCTTACATTTACAAAATAAAGATATGCAGAATTTTTCAAGCAGAATGACACAAAGGTCATTCCTAATCATAGTCAAACTTTCGAGAGCTAAAGATTAAGGCCAATTTTGAAAGCAGTAGGAAGAATATGCCACATAGAGGTAAACAATAATTCAATTTGTCTGGCACCTCGTCAGAAATTTTAGAGACCAAAAATGAGTTGAATAACATCATTAAGTCAAGAAAAAAAATAATTGAAAACTTTCAACCCGATAATCTCCATTCATGAAAATACCATTTTGGATTAAAGGCAAGGACTCACTGGTTTCACCTAGAATGTGAGAAGTTGAAAAGAGTATTGCTCACAAATAAACAATAAGAAAAGTCTGAGTAATTAGCAAAACTACAATTTTCTTGAATCCATAAGTGAGTTTATGTCCCAGAGCAATGAAGTAACCCAGAATCTAAAAAGAGACATGTGCCTCCAAGAAAGGATGGAATGCGAACACTGGCTTACTTGAGACAGATACCAAATGCCATGTAAGCTAATAAGAAGAATTCCATTTATATTTTCAGTGAATTGCTAAAGGCTGAGTGTAGGCTAACATGACAGTAAATAACCTCTGGAAACCACAAAAAGAGGAGGAATTCATAAACATTGACAGAATGACTCCAGGATCTCAGTGTGTGCTCTCAAAGAAGACTTAGGGCAAGATAAGAGACCCAAGAAACTAGCTGAGAAGCAGAAGCTGCTGTGGGAAAGGTATGAACTCCCATCTGCATCCATCTTCCCTACATACCTTATGGAAGAAAACCTTAAATTCCTGGGGGTGAGCCCAATATCCTGTCACTCTCTAGATATAGGTGAGGATCCCTTGCATCAAAGGGAAAGAGTTAAAAACCAAGCTGTACCTGGGAAAGGATCAGGAGAATATCCTGAGTACAGACCATCAAAGAACCTCTTCCACTAGGGCGGCAATAGGATTTCTGAGAAAGTCCCACTTTTGAGATTCAGATACGCAGTATCTTCCTAAAGCTGTAGCTTAACAGAAATATGAAGGATGTTCCCACTACCAGGGTATCAAATGTTGCTTAAGAAGTGCCAACCTTCTATCAGTGGTGGAGGGGTACAATCAAGAAGGGGGACCTTCTCTGAGGCTCAGCTGCAAAGGAAAAATCAGTAAGAAACAAGTGGAGAAAAACGCTGTGGCAAGCCAGTCTCATGCTAAGCACAAGGCAATGCTATAGTTACTTGAAGCCTGGGATATGCTGAGGATAACAAGAATAAAATCAAAGCCAAAACTTAGTTTAATTATCAGAATAGATTGGCTCAACTGCTGTATAAAAGCCATGCAAAAGAGGAGGCATCACGATTTCTAGGCACAAATGTTATTTACATCCATCCCTACTGCTCTACACAATATATCCAGTTTTAACCAAAAAGATAGAGACATGTATTAAAGGAAGAAGAAAATAAACCAACAATAAACACTGCCAAGAGACACAGCATTTGATAGAACCAGATTAGAAATAACAGATGTACACATAATCAGAGAAATGATTTAAAATTACAATGATTAATAGGTTAAAGGCTGTAGTATAAATGGTGAACACTTGCATTAAAACTACAGATGGAAACTATAGGAGAAAAACAAATAGAATTGTTTGGGAGAAGGAGGCAGAGGAAGATAAGGAGAAAGAGAAGAAAAGGAAACAGAGGAGGAGGAGGAAGACAGGAGGAGACAAAGGAGGAAGAAGAAGGTGAAAAGGCGTAGGAGGACAACAGAACATAATAGAGCTGTGGTTGTTATCAAACAATCTAAGAGAGAAGTAATTAAAATATCAGAAGAAGAAAGAGAGAAAAATGGGGTTGAAGAATATTTCAATGATTAATTTAGAATTCTCCAAAATTGATGAAACACATCAAACCACAGAGATAAGAATCTTAGAGAACACCAAACAGAATAAACACCAACCAACCAAATAAACAGACATACAAACAAAAATTAGGTGCTCCATATTCAAACTGTTTAAAGGGTGATGAGGAGAAGCATCTCTAGAATAGATACATATTTCACTAGAGTAGTAAAGAAAATGGTGGATTTGTCAGCTGAAACCCACAAGCCAGAAACAGTGGCGTGACAGGGGTAACGTGCTGAAACAAAACAAAACAAAACAAAACAAAACACAAAGCTCTCAACCCAGTATACTTTACCCAGTGAAACTATATTTTAAAAAAAGAAAGATGAATATATTTTTTAAGTTTTATGGATATATAATATCTTTACACATTTATGGGTATATGTGATATTTGGATACAAATATACAATGAATAATGACCAAATCAGGGTAACTGGAGTATCCACCATCTCAAAGATTTATCACTTCTTTGTTTTGGGAGCATTCCAAGTCCTCTTCTCTAGTTATTTTGAAACATACAATAAATTACAGTTTACTATAGTTCCTCCACTGTGCTATCAAACGAGATCTTATTACTTTTTATTTGTGTTTTTGCATGCATTAACCAACATACATCACAAAATAAGGAGTTCAATAAGAAGATATAGTAACCCTAAATGTATAATGTATCTTAAAAGAGTCTTCAGAATACCTGAGAAAAAATCTAATAGAACTGAACACAGAAACAGACATTTATATCTGAAAATGTCAACGCTGTTCTAAAAGTATTCACTAAAGTAAATAGATAGAAAAACAGTAAGGGTATAGATCTGAAAATCATTGTCAACAAACTTGGCATAATTTATATTGGCAGAATAGTCCAACAAATAATAACAGGATACATGCTCCTTTTAGGTGCAGATGGAACATATGCTGGGCCATAAAATAGACCTCAACGAATTTAAAGAACTAAAATCATTCAAAGTCTGATACCAAAACTAACCAGAATTACAGTAGAAATCAATAACATAAAGAAATATGAAAAAAAGTAGCATTTAAAAAGAAAATGCAACGTAAGAATAAACAAAAATTAACTGCAAAGATATTATTTTTAATTCAATAAGGGTACATAATTTATTGCCAGAATCCTAGCTCACATTAATAAATTGTAAATAGGTTTAAAGATTTAAGTGCAAAAAAATATACATTAGGAGAATATACACGTCAGTATTTTTGTAAGAAAGACTTTCTTAAAGAACATGAACTAAGAGATATTCTAAAGTCAAAATAGAAAGGATGTAGTGAGAAAATATTTGCAACACAATGAAGTGTTAAAAGGTTAAAATAAAGTTATAATAAGCGAGCTGGCACATACTGTGTATAGTATGATCTTCTATTTGTTTTAAATAGGTCTGTTTATGTAAATAAATATCTTTGTACGAAAATGAAGTACATTTGGTGGGGCATGGTGGCTCCCTTCTGTAATCCCAGAACTTTGAGAGGCTGATGTGAGTGCATCACTTGAGGTCAGGACTTCAAGACCAGACTGGCCAACATGGCAAAACCCTGTCTCTACTAAAAACACAAAATTTAGCCAGACATGGTGGCGCATGCCTGTAATCCCAGCTACTCGGGAGGCTGAGGCAGGAGAATAGCTTGAACCTAGGAGATGGTGGTTGCAGTGAGCTGAGATCATGCCACAGCATTTCAGCATCGGCAACAGAATGAGACTCTGTCTCAAAAAAAAAAAAAAAAAAAGCAGCATTGGAAAATCATATAAATCAGGCTGCTAACAGTTTCTACCTCATGAAAAAGGCAATGAATGGAGTTGGTGAAAAGATACTCTCTTAATTATATCTCCATATGTTATTTTTTAAAATAAGCATGCATTACTTATGCAATCAAAATGCAAAATATAAAAATAAATAAAATGGAAAATATACAATGTTATATGGACTCTTCCTTGCTGTGATATGTTGAAAATCAGTTAACATTCATTAATGTCTCAAAGGAATCATCATAAAATTAATGGCTTTTTTATTGGCTAGCATATGGTTCAAGGACTGCAGTGGTATATAGAGTCATTTGTTTTCACATTAAACAACCCAAAATAATTTTTTAAAATTATTTTACTTGTTTTTATGTATACTTTTTCTGTTGGTTTTAACTATCACTTCTTGATGCTTTCAAGACACCTATTTTGCAAACATTCAAGAATTTATGTATTACTCAACTGGCATTGGAGTAAAGTTTAACAGGAATAATGTTTATAATTGACTATAATTGACTAAATATATGTGGTAACATAAAATTGTGTGTTTTATTTTATTTTTCTGTAGATGTCTTTTCTTAACCTCTTCATTGTCTTTTTTTGTGAAGGGTGTTGTTTCATTTTGAATAGGTTCTGATAGTTCAGATGACTGGTGAAAATTGCTTGAACAGTCTACATGGCTTTATTTTGAAATTAAATATTTACATTATTGAAAACAGAATGTAATAAAGTTGACAACATTTCATTCATCCAGTGAGAAATGTTAAAAAATAGCCAATGCTGATAGCAATTGCCATTGTTTGGAATAATACAGTTCCTTAAAGGATGACCAAAAGTTTGGTTCCTAGTAGATCCAATGCAGTAATTTCGCAGGACACGATAATGTAACAAAATAATTTCACTGCAGTACATCAATCACTTAGTACTTTTATTTTATAGCAATACTTTTAAGCTGCATGGGATTACATTAATTTAGCTATATATGAAATACATAATTTCAGCAAAATTAAAATGTACAAATCTTAACATAATACCTTAGTAATACTTAAGCATATAATTAAATTTTATCATAGGGAGTTAGAATCTACAGAATAAAAGAAAAGAAAGTGCCAGATGTCTCAATAATTAGAACCAAAATAAGCAATGATCTGGATCTCTCATTTTATTACTTGAAATAAGAAAATTTATCTAATTTTCTCAAATATTTTGTTTTCAAAAGATGAAGTCTCCTGCTATACCTAGAAGACTCTTAATTGCATTAAAATGTGGCATTTAAACCATTTGATTCCAAATTCAATCTTTCTCTTAATGTGAAGACATCATGACATAAAGTGAGCAATATCTGGGTAAGAAATTAGAATGTATGCATTTACCTTGGAGGTTTAAATAATTCTATCATTTTCTCTGACTGAGGAGAACATTTGGCATGTAGGAAAGCAGAAATAAGACATTATCTTAATCTGAGTCAGACTCTGCTAATCTGGGGATTTTTCATATGATGCTAATGTCCCGATGTTCTCCAAATTGTTAAAGGGGAAATTAGTACAATGTCACTTTCACGAACTATATATTCTCGATTGCAGCCATATTTTTAAAAGCCTGGGTATAGTATTTCTGCTATGCAATTTTTGGAGATTTAAATAATAAAACAAAATCGAGGTATATTGATAATAATGGGCACAACATATTCTTATTGGATAAAGCATCACCAAGCATTTTCATGCTAATAATAATAGGATGAGAGGCTAAATAGCTCCATTTCCTTCAACTTGTTACCGTAAAACACATTTTAAGACTTTTACCATCTTAGTTACTTTTCTGTGATCATTTCTTTGTTTTTCAGTGATAGCTCTAAAACAAATCCAAACAAAATATATTCAAGAAGCCTGAGTTTATAAAATAAAAATTAGGTGTCCGTTGTCAAAAAATAGTGACAGACTGTATAAACTTCATTTTTTTAAAGCTATGACATTTTTGACCATTTTATCAACTCAAATCATTTAGCTATGAAATATTTACACTGTCCAAGATTCAAGTAAAATACAATTCTTGAGTAATGACTGTGGAATTCTGTATGCAAATGCTGTAATACAATTTGGTTGATTAAAATCTCAGGTTACTATCATAATGGGTTTAAGAGTTAAGTACAATTACTAAAACAGCTACTAAAAAAAACTACATTTCATTATACTTTAAATATTAACTAATGCAAAATATATAGCATTGTTGATTTGATGGTATGTGAGGCTAGAAAATCACCCTTTCTTTATAAAACTAAATTCCACTTTCAAGGTTCATTGACTTTTTTGAAAAAGCAAAATATCTTTCCATTTAAATGTCATTAAGCTTTTACCCTTTTAATCCAATTCTGCTATCATCAGAATCTTGCCCTTTTGGAACCTATGTTATGTACCAAGTATAAGCAAGCAGCTACGGGCTAATTTATCACTCTTCTGAAGTCAGGGCATTGTCTAGGTAACAATTTGTGATTAGACTTCTTAGTTTATTCATTAAACAAATTGTTATTGAATCCCTACCATATGCCAAGGCCTTTTATAGTGCCTGCAGGTTCTACAGTGGAAAACTATTGACCTTAGAGTGCTTATATTTTATTTGGAAGAGATAAAAAATAAACTAGTAAACATTTGTATATCAGGTAGCAATATTTGCTAGAAAGAATAATAAAGCAGTGTAAAGAGGAAGTGAATGCTCTGTGGTGCCGTTGCTATTTTAGATGGGGTGGAAGGGAAGGCACCTAGTGAGGAATGTTTGGACAACAAGCTGGATGAAGAGAGGGAGCGAGCCATACAGCTACCTGGGGGAAGAGTGTTCTAGGATAAGTAAAAGGCAAATATGAAGGATGTGCCTTTACTATGAGGAATTATACTAATCAAACATTCTATAATACTTTCTGGAAGTCACAGAGAAGTCAGGAGGCAATGATTAGTCCTAAGAGTAATCTGTACTCACAGTTTTTAGCAATCTGGCTTATGATTAGGAAAAAAATGAAGTTAGAGAGCATGCTACCCATTCTGCACTCAGCCTACCATTAGCTAGATCATTAGCTACCATGCAGTTAGGATATAAATACTAAGAATGAGATTATTATCCTGGATCATGAGATTAGGATAAACGAGAAAAAAAGCATGGCTTAATTTGTATCCTTACCCGTTATAACACAACTGGGAAATTAAACACAAATAAAAGGTATGTGTTACTCAGTGAAAGAAAATAGGTTAAAGTCTAAAGACTAACTTAAATATAACAAGTAGTCGATTCTTAGATGACTTATATCCGGTTGACCTCTAAAAGCTATTGTTTTGTAGTTCCAAAATTGGTAATTTCATGAGGTTCAACTTAATATTTGCATTCATTCTCAACAATGTTTGGTAAAGCATTGGCCCTTGTTTTGGCCACTATTTCCAGCCAACTTTTCTGGATTGTACCTATGGCCTTTATTGCTCTATATTTGGGGTTGGAAAAGATCACATATCTAAGACTTTGTGGTGAAACAGAGTGCTGAATTTTTCAGATTATTTAAGGAGGTAAAAGTATCGACAAAGCAGACACATGCTAGCATCCTTTCTGCTCTCTTCTCCTGTGTGCCAAGAAGCTCAGCATCAGCTCAGATGCACCTCTTGAAGTCATTCATTAACTTTCCAACTGTATATTAGTCTCTGAAGTTAGACTAAACAGATGTAAATATTAAGAATTACTTTTTTAGGAAACTATATATTCTATTCACACATATTCTAATATTATAGAAAACAAGCTCCGTGGTATTTCTAGAGAGTAAAAAGTGACCATTTTAATGAACATTACATTAATAATTTAAATGTAATTGGAGATACAGATTCATCAAAAGGCAAAGATCTATCTCAAAGGTAATATTCTACACATTAAACAAAATATATTAGCATTTAAGCATTCTTCTTTGCACAACCAGAAAAAGGTGTGATTTGGCCCTCTCTTGCATGTTTGCCCCTAATATCACTATTCTGACACTAAATACAAACAAGAACAAAATACTTTGTAAGTAATCACTAATAAAAATAGAGATGGCTATTAGGAGAAACAGGTGATTGGGTTATTTTTTTTTATTTTAATTACTATTCAAGAATATATAGTTCTCTTTGCTGGGCATCAATAATAACTAATTTTAAAATTAAGTAAATAATAAAATAAACAACTTTTAATAAAAAACACAAACAAGCATTTTTATACATTATTATGCAGGCCCATTGTCATGTTTTCTATATTAAAATGGAATGGTTAGGCATAGGATTACTAAGAATAACTCTCATGTTTTAAAAATTCAATTCACATAATTTTAAAAAGACTGGTAAAAATGACTGGTTTAATGTTATTTAATAAAATGTAGCTATGATTCTAGTGTTATCAGCATTAAATATAACACAGCTTACATTTTTATTCCATTTGGATATATTTTTCCTAAACTTATATAGGTATACTGATGCAATTAGTTAGCATTACATCTACTAAGTGTTTGAGATTATAAAAAACATAAATTTGGCCAGGAGCTGTGGCTCACACCTGTAATCCCAGCACTTTGGGAGGCTGAGGTGGGCGGATCACCTGAGGTCAGGAGTTTGAGACCAGTCTGGCCAACATGGTGAAACCCCATCTCTACTAAAAATACAAAAATTAGCTGGTGTGGTGGAACACACCTGTAATCCCAGCTACTTGGGAAGCTGAGGCAGGATAATTGCTTGAATCCAGGAGGTGGAGGTTGCAGTGAGCTGAGATGGCACCACTGCAGTTCAGCCTAGACAACAGAGTGAGACTCCATCTCAAAAAAAGGAAAGAAAAAGAAACCATGAATTTGTTTTTAACCAAATTAAATCACGTAAATGACAAGCTTTATTTCAACAGTAATTGTGTTTTTTAATAAAGTCAACTTAAAAAAGTCTCCAAGAATTTTTGATAGTTTAAAATGTTATATGTATATTAGATTAAATTAGTTAATAGGTATTCCTTAATCAACATCTAATCTAATATCTAGATCATTTTTAAAAAGATAAAACACAAAAGCATGCTTTGTAATTTATATACTTTTAACTCTTATTTTTATAGTTTAGAGAAGCTGTATGTACTTGGTTCTGTTAATAAACATGTCATTCTTGCCACATTAAAATGATATTCTACAAAGAAGTGTATGGATATTAAACAAGTATAAAATTTATATTCATAATGTCTGCTTATTTACTACAAAATGCTGACAAACCTTACAATTATCCACCTCATAATTACAGCTATAAAGTGAAAATTTAATTAAAAATTATAAATGATTTTCTTAGGAAAAATCATGACATAAGGCAACTTTGTCACCAAGATACACAAGACATTATTTTTTAAAAAATATAGTGCTATCTTAATAGAAAATGACTAATCTTCCTAAAAATGTGAAAAATGTGTAAACAAATGAATAAAATGTAAAAAGTGTAAAAGATTCATGAAAAGCATTATTTTTTCATGGTCAATGTTGGCTAATTTTTAAAGTTTCTTATAATATTTTTAATAATAGCATCAAATTTTATTTTGATGCAAAACTAAAATTTGATTTTTGTCTCTTTATTAAAATGAAAAAATGTTATTGGATTTTTTGTTTGCTATAAATAAGAGATTGTAAAATATATTTTTATTTGGCTTCACTATAAAATGCCTGAAGACAAATATTCTATACCTTATCAGAATATTTTTCTCTGCCTTATATTGACTTAACCACATTCTTAATTATTAAAAATACAAAAAGTAGCCGGGTGTGGTGGCTCACACCTGTAATCCCAGAACTTTGGGAGGCTGAGGCAGGCGGATCACCTGAGGTCAGGAGTTCAAAACCAGCCCAACCAACATGGAGAAACCTTGTCTCTACTAAAAATACAAAATTACCCGGGCGTGGTGACACATGCCTGTGATCCCAGCTACTCAGGAGGCTAAGGCAGGAGAATCACCTGAACACTGGAGGTGGAGGTTGCAATGAACCAAGACCACTCCATTGCAATCTAGCCTGGGCAACAAAAGCAAAACTCCATCTCAAAACAAACAAACAAACAAAAAAACTAAAACACCCCAAGTTTGCTCATTGTTATATTAAAAGATCAAAACCAAACTATGGGTTTTCACAAGAGAGACACTTAAATGAATATAATAAAGAAAAGTTGATTGAAATTTTTAGCAAAGATATTAAACAAATGTGATAAAATGGAATGTAGGGGTGATAACATTAATATCAGATAAGTTGAAAACTGCTTTTTAGTCTCCCCCCATTTTTTAATGTTCAAATTCACTGCTAATAAAGAATATACAAATTTAATTAACAATGAAAAACAATAGCATATTTATCAGAATGGAAAAGTTAAAATGAATGGCAATTTTTTTTGCTATTAGGCATGAAGGCAAAAGTTAACTCTCATGTCTTGCTGGTAAAAATGCAAAATGCCCTAGGCTTTTTACAAAGCAGTCTGGCAATATCTATTATCTTATGTAATTTAAAATACATGCACATTTTGACTCATTGCTTCCACTGCTTGTGATCTTTCTCACAGAAACAAAAGCATACAAATTGACTACAGTAATAACTGCCATGATGAAAACAATGAATATTATCAATAATCATTCCTAGGGCACCAATTGAGTGACTCAACTATGGTATGGGTACACAATGTAGTATATTGATTGCTTCTTTGCTTCATTCATTCATTAACTCCTTTCAGTTTTATTTAGTGAATACTATATGTCAAACTCTATCCTAGGTTCTGGAAATACAGTGGTGAATAAAGACCTCTTACTGCTTTGAGTTTAAGTAGTCTGGTTGGGGGGGAGAGAGAGAGAGAGAGAGAGAGAATTAAATAAACACTAGATTATCACTATATTAGAACTGATAAATGCTCAGAAGGGAAAATAAAAATAGAAAGGAGATGGGAGTCTGATATTGGAGGATTGATTCACAAATTAAATAAGATAGAGCCAAAGAAGGATTCACCCAGAGGGTGCACAGATCTGAAGAGCTGAGGGAGCCAGCCATTTCTTGTCTATGGATTTGTCGTATCTATTCTAATGAAAAACTTCCCTTTGGAAATTTTTTTCTAGCTGGCCTCTGACTCCTTCAAGCAGTATACATAATCATTTGGCCCACTTTTTCCTGTCCTGTCCAAAGATATTCAACTCTAAAGAAGTTTCTTATAATTAATCTACTACCTTTAGAGAGTCTCATGGAATTTATTGACAGAAAAAGCTAGAAAGGAAAATATCTGTGAATGTGTACAATTACCCAGGCACCTTGCTGAGTGTTGCAAATGTTCTCCATTATCTATCTCCGTATCTGGAAGGACACATCAGTCTGAACTCAAGCTTAGCTTAAAGGAGAAATTTTAGAGAAAGCAATAAAAATGTTCAACTATGAATATTGGGAGTGGATATGAATTTTAAAAACAGTTGTGAACATGAATCTTTAAAAAATCAATATGTAAGGGTGTGGAAGAAACCTTCTCCCCACTCCAGTAGGGAGGCAATAAATACAGAGGCAAATATACGGAATCATTATTTCTATTGGGCAAGTTCAAGCTAAAAGGCATCAAAATATTTACATTTGCCAAAAAATTAACCAATAAATCCAGAGATAAGTCTGAGGAACTCTACTGCAGGAAATGAAAAATACTACAATTTTTTCGTGAAATTCATAAAAGGAAATATATGGATAGTCAGCATACATTCACAGACAATTACTAATCTAAAAGTAATGGCTTAATTGCACTTCTGCATTAAATTATTTCACTATGTAAATTAGATTCATAACTACAATTTGTTGAAATTGTAGAAAACTCCTTAATGTGAAAAAAAAACAAAGCATTTTAGGAATCTAAAGAGGATTGTGTTATCTTCCTACATCATTTTGTTAGAAACTGCACTTTGAGGGTAGCAGGTGAGAATGGATGGGTCACATCACGACAGGTGATGAATGTCACACATCTGGCTCTTCTTTGCCAGCCAAGAGATATGGCTTGTAATCGCTACTCCTCCCCCTTTTCTTGTGTTTTGGAGCACATGCTTCAATCTTTGAAAGATTCAGCCCATGTTTCCATATCCTTTTATATGTATTAAATAATAAACAAATTTTTATACATATGAAAATAATATAAAATGAAAAGTTTATAAAATTATTCATAACAAATACCCTATTTCAATTTGTATTTCTTATTTCCAAGGAATTAAAAAAAAAAAACTTTTAGAGAATTATACTGATAATTTAAAAAACTTGTAAGAGGTATATGCTCTTTAATTCCTTCTGCATTTTACTTATTTAATTTGCAGATATCCTCTCTTGTCTACTGATCCATTTCACACTGGCTCAAAATAGAGACACCAGCAAAGCAATCTCGGAAAGGCTACCATATGGGGGAGTTCCGCTGTATTCTTTTAAAATCTAAGCGCTCCAAATTTTTTACCTTTATTTTCTGTGTTGTTCTATTCTTTACCACCTTAATAAAACACTGAAGAATATTCTCATTCTTTCTGCTCTACTGAAAGCTAAACACCCTCTGAGGAGACATTCCCTTTTCCTCCAATCAGAGTTGTCCCAAATGCCTTATTTCCCTGCAAAATAATACAGGTGTGCTTGGAAGTAATCATGTTCTGATTTTTATTCAGTATATATGCAGTGAATAAATACTGAAATATGTGTTTTGTTCTACGTGGTTCATTGGAAATAAAACTTCATATCAGATACAGTAGCAATTATCAACTTGAGAAATCTTACTGCTTCTCTCAGTCCTCAGCAATGTTTTTGTCTTCTTGTTTTGACTTCCACTTTCGTGAAGGGCCTTGAACCAGTCCCGCAATCTGTTTGCCACTTCCCTGAACTCCAGGTCACTGCATGCTAAAAACAGAGAAACAACACAAGTCTTGAATAATATCTTAGTATAACGTTAGTGCTTTTTCTCTCATTATTCCCATAAATTGAAAGGTAATGACGACTAAAAGAAAAAGGTGTGACTCTGTTTCAGCTTTTTCAAAGTTAAATACATGCTTTAAAATAAGATGTAATATGACAAAAATATTTTATTCAATAAAGAAGTATTATTAGTGGAATTCTATTTGCATTCTTCATTAGAATATGACACTTGGAGGATTTGTATTGATAACACCACAAAAGTTGAGCCATAATATTTATGTCATAAATACTTTTTTATGCTGGGGTGATAGGTTATCAGAGAAAATACAGGGTTGAAAATCCAAAATGATTATTATACATTTATTGTTGGCCATACCTATTGTAAGATGTCACAATTTATAATTCTTTATTCATATACTCAGTATATGTAGGAATGCACTATTATAAATATATACTGTTCCTATTTGATTTAATGCTATATATTTGTTAATCACGGAAAAGAAACAGCTATATAACTTGTGATTAGGAAAAAACTATAAAATATTTAAGAAAGTACTATAATGTTTCTATTGTAAAAAGACTGTACTGGAAAACCTTGCCATTTGGAACTAAAATAACTTCCTCTTTATTTTTTAAAGATACCATTGTTAGCAGAATATGTTATGTGTGTGTGACTAGCATTAAAATATAGTATTCAAATTTAGTAATTTACTGCAAAAATATTTTGAAAATATATTTTAAAAGCCACCAATTTACATTGCTTAGAGGACATTGTTATTGCAGACCAATCCTCTGTGCATGCTGTAAATGTGCAATTTCCTCAACTAACAAGTAATTCATGCTAATACTCATTTGTCCATTTGGTTAAAACACTATGCAATTATGGTATGTTTTATTACATTTAATATATACCATATGCATTATATGTATCATAAATAACATAATGTAATGTAATTGGATGTAATACCATCCCAGACCATTTCCTAGTTCTCAAGTAGGGGTATCCAATCTTTTGGCTTCCCTGGGCCACAATGGAAGAATTGTCTTAGGCAACAAATAAAATACACTAACAATAATGATAGCTGCTGAGCTAAAAAAAAAAAAAAAAAAAAAAAAAAAAAATTGCAAAAACATCTCATAATGATTTACGAAAGTTTACAAATTTGTGTTGGGTCGCCTTCAAAGCTGTCCTGGGCCACATGTGGCCTGTGGGCCATGAGTTGGACACACTTGCTCTAAAGGAAATCAGCTCCTAAATTAAAAGGAATCTCCCAGTACCTGGTATGGTGGGATGACCAAATTAGCCAATCATTGTGACATTTTAGAACACTGGAGACAAAATGATGATCTTATAAACTTCCATGGGGGAGGGCAACTAAAATTGTTACATACAAAGAATAAGGAATCAGAAATGTCTTCCAATATTTAAATAACATTGAAAGGCAGCATAGCAACATAAAAATTATTTCATATTTCTAAGAGAAATCAGGTGGGAAAGTAAGGTAAAGTAATTTTTACATAAACAGGGTCTGCAAAACTAAAAATCCACATAATCTTTGCCCAAGATGCTACTACAATATGTGATACACCAGAGAGAAAATCAGCAAGAGGATGTCTGAGTCACAGGAACTAATGGAAGAGAGGGGTGAAGGACATTCTAGGAAGCTGGCGAAGGGTAATTACAGAGTGTGTACTGTGTGCCCAGTGCAGAGCAAGATGGCAGTAAGATTGAGATTTCTAGGCCAGGGACAGAGCAATGTACAGAATTCATTACTATCCTTTCATCCAGGGAAAAGAATAAGTTACAGTGAAAATCAAAGAAAAAAATCACTTTTACTGATAAGGTCCACCACGGCTGAGGCTGAGGTGATGAGGCAAAAAAATAGCATACTCTTGATATGAATGCTTACACTCTAGCCTGGAGTCTCTGTTTAAGCCATCTTGACATGGGTCTTCTGCTCCCCTTAAAGGGATAGGCACAAGAAAACAAAATCCTACTTGAAAAAGAGGAATTCTACGTATTCATACATACCTGTGTAAATATCACATATTTCTAGAAGGATTTATATAAAGACATGACTCCCAAGGGAACTGGATTAATGGAAGAAAGTGGTGTGAGAGAATTTTATTTTTACCATTCATCTCTTTCTCTTTTTGAATTATGTACTATATAGCTGTATTAATATTCAAAAGTCAACAAAATTTTAAAATTAAAAAAAATTACAAATGCATCTAACCCTTGACCCAGTAATTCTTTTTCTCCCTTTCCTTTCCCTTCCCTTTCCTTCCCTTCCCCTCTCTTCCCTTCCCCTCTCCTCCCCTCCCCTCCCCTCCCCTCCCCTCCCCTCCCTTCCCTTCCCTTCCCTTCTCTTCCCTTCCCTTCCCTTCCCTTCCCTTCCCTTCCCTTCCCTTCCCTTCCCTTCCCCTTCCCTTCCCCTTCCCTTCCCCTTCCCTTCCTTTCCTTTCCTTTCCTTTTTTTTGACAGAGTTTCGCTCTTGTCACCCAGGCTGGGATGCAGTAGTACAATTTTGGTTCACTGCAACCTCCGCCTTTCAGGTTCAAGCTATTCTCCTGCCTCAGTCTCCCGAGTAACTAGAATTACAAGCCCCCGCCACCATGCCCAGCTAATTTTTGTATTTTTAGTAGAGACGGGGTTTCGCCATGTTGGCCAGGCTTGTCTCGAACTCCTGACCTCAGGTGATTCACCTGCCTCGGCCTCCCAAAGTGCTAGGATTACAGCCGTGAGTCACCGTGCCCAGCCCCTATTTCTTAAAAATGTATCATACAGGTATACTACATGTATACAAACACAGTCATTTAAATTGTGTCACGTGGAGTATTCAACACTTTTTTAATAGCAAGTTTGTTAACAGCATAACACTCCATCATGTACACTATGGAGGTGAGATCTGAGAGAAAACAATGAACATTTATTGATCATATTCATCAACTCAAACATTGGGGTATCCGCTTCTTTTATAACACCATCAGCTAGTGAATTCATGTTACCTTGTCCAAATCATAGGTATTTGGTAGCACATCTGGTACTCCTAATTTAAAACAATTTCTATTATTTCAAATTAACATCTTTTCCTACCAAAAAACAGTATACCAGTAATATATCTACACAAGAATACTGTATAGTCACATTCCAAATTCTTAGTATTTATTCTTCAGAAAGGTTCATATATAATGAGAATTGTTGGAGAGATTTCAGGAACATTTCAGTAACTTCCATAAGCCCAGGACATCTTAGTTTTGAGTATTATTAAAAATAATACTTTATATATGAAACTTTTGAAAACTTTTTAAATAATTTTTCAATTTAATTTTAATTTGCCAACAATTAACTGATTTACTTTAAAATTGGCAATAATTTATCTGAAACCATTGGCCCAAACGGGGATTCTTGCCAAATTAGAAAGTTTAAACCATACACTTCCTGAAATTAATTAAATTTGATAAATACAAAATTTAAAAATTAACAAAGTTGATATATTTTATAACTATTAAATGAAGTATTTACTAATAGTTATTATTTTCATGTTATAGTTGAGAATCAGTAAATATTTTTTTCAGGTCTCTAACTTTTACATAAGTTCTTACATTTTAATAGGCACAAAACTCTCTGCCGATTACAAAAATCGCTTAAAATGTCCCCTCAGTCCCTCAAATTGTATTAACTGAATGTTTATGTTCCCCCAGATTCATATGTTAACACCTAATCCAGTGTTACGGTATTAGAAGGCAGGGACTCTGGGAGGTGATTAGGCCATGAGGGCAAAGGCTTCATGATTGAGATTACTGCTCTTTTAAAATGGAATCCAGTCAGATCCCTCTCCCCTTCCACCATGTCAGAACATAGCGAGAGGAAGGCCATCTATGAACCGGGACCCGGGCTTTGGACAGACACTGAATTTGCTGGTGCTGCTCTGATCTTGCATTTCCAGTCTCCAGAATTGTGAGAAATAAATATCTGTTGTTTATAAGCCTGTGGCATTCTGTTATTCTTAGTAGCCTAAATTGAGTAAGACACACTATAACATACTTAAATGTAGTTATCAAGAACATGAATTTATTAAAGAATGAATATACTCATATCTGGCAATATGAGTTGTTAATTGTTTATGATTATGTTATACAACAAGGAAGCTCAGATGTAAATACAGAGGTCCAAGCAGAGGGGATGCTCTGGGAAGTTTCAAATCAGAGGCAGAGTCCACATTTTATTGTGCATTATCTGTCAGAAAATTTTGTAAGTTTTGTTCCAATACTATATTTAACAAGCTGTCTCCTATCTCTACTAGGCTTGATTCATAAAGTTTTTTAAAGCACTCCTAAGGTCACCATTCATTTTTGCTTAATGTTAGAAAATAATACTTTATGTCACAGATGATGAAATGAAATAGTATAGGCATTTGTTATTTAAAGAAATTTAGTAAATTTAGTTCACAAAATACCAGGCATAATTTATTATTTTTTCCCTTATGAAATCTGGTAAAGAGATTTTTCTAAGTCTGATCTATGAGGTGAAGAAACGAAACACATCATTCCTTACTCTTCATCAATAAAAACTATTTGCTACTACCACCTTCCAACAATGTAATGTTTAGGAATTTTGACGGTCTGCCTGATGGGATTGGTTTGTATGTGAGTGTAGTACAGTTAAAATCTGGCAGAATACAACTACTCTAAAAGCAAAAAAGGCTTAGGTTGGTTCCAAAGTGATTAGTTTCTTTCAAGATATGTCCATTACAAAAAGAGAAGTCCAAAGAACATGTCTCTCAGTGTCAACTCCAATCCTCCTATTACATAGGGCCACGATGCCCTAGAGACATGAAAATGACAATATGGTGGCTCAAGCCTGTAATCCCAGCACTTTGGGAGGCCGCGATGGGCGGATCACGAGGTCAGGAGATCGAGACCATCCTAGCTAACACAATGAAACCCCGTCTCTACTAAAAATACAAAAAAATTAGCCGGGCGAGGTGGCAGGCGCCTGTAGTCCCAGCTACTCGGGAGGCTGAGGCAGGAGAATGGTGTGAACCCGGGAGGCGGAGCTAGAGGTGAGCCGAGATGGCGCCACTGCACTCCAGCCTGGGCGACAGAGCGAGACTCCGTCTCAAAAAAAAAAAAAAAAAAAAGAAAATGACAATATAAGACAAAATGCTCTGATGGCACAATGTTTATTTCACATTGAAGAGGAGTAAGGATGGAGGATTTTTTTTTTTTTTTTTTTTTTTTTTTTTTTTTTGAGATGGAGTCTTGCTCTGTCGCCCAGGCTGGAGTGCAGTGGCGCCATCTCAGCTCACCTCTAGCTCCGCCTCCCGGGTTCACACCATTCTCCTGCCTCAGCCTCCCGAGTAGCTGGGACTATAGGTGCCTGCCACCACGCCCGGCTAATATTTTGTATTTTTATAGAGATGGGGTTTCACCGTGTTAGCCAAGATGGTCTCGAACTCCTGACTTCGTGTTCCGCCCACCTCGGCCTCCCAAAGTGCTGGGATTACAGGTGTGGGCCACTGCTCCTGGTCTAAGGAGGATTACTTGTTGGGCTCTACTCTTAATTATTCAAGTACAGATAATCATATATTCTTGAATTAGCTCTATTTTTATACTTCACTGTGACAGAAGGCAATAAATATTTATAAACAATTAATATATAGTCTGTATTAATTAATAAGTATAATATAATATCAATATAATATATTAAATATTATTAATTTAATATAACAAATTAATATTTATAATTTAAGTGGCACAGATTTCCACCTTTATTTCTAAGTGGTGCTTTTTTAAAACAAATCTTTGTTATTTGCTTTATTTGATCTTTTTTATTGAATACATGTTCAGATAAACCTGGCTACAAATATGTAAATAAGAAGAAGAAATTACATAATCTTGAATAACTCTTTTGGCTTTTTATATATTTTTGGTGACTTTTAGATTATGATAGCCTTCCAAGAGTCTCTATTTCCTTTTCCTAGGCTCGAATCTTCCATAATCATGGTTTCTTTCTTTCATTTGAAAGGTCATTTATGAATCATCTAGTTGTTAGAAATTTTAAACTCTACATTACATGAGTAATGGAAACATTTTACCATTTTTTATAACAGTATTAAAAACTTACTTTTTTCTGACTACACAGTAAGAGATGCCAATTTTGTAAATGTAGATTATAATGTATATTAACAATAATAAAAATAAACCAGTATATTTAACACTATAATCAATAAGTAGTTACTATAAAATATTTATTGTGTATATCTGCTATGCATATTTTGCATAGCTTGAATAATGTTAGATAAACAATATTTACTCTTACTCCTTTTCATTGTTTTAAAATGATAATTTTTAGGTTGTTAAAATATCTGAAAACAAAATACAGTCACATGCTGTATAACAGTGTTTTGTGCAAAGGACATCATATACAATGTTGCTCCCACAAGATTACAATGGAGCTGAAACTTTCCTATTTTCTAATAATGTCATACTATAACACATCACTCATGTTTGTAGTGATGTTGCTGTAAACTAATCTACTGTGCTGCAGTGGTAAGAAAATCCGATACATATAATTATGTACAGTATATAATACCTGATCATTATAATAAACAACTATGCTAGTGATTTATGTATTTATTATACTCTACTTTTTATCAGCACTTTAAAGTGTAATCCTACTTACTAAGCAAAAAGTTTCCATTAAGACAGTATGCTGTGTGAAGCCCACAGAAGCCTCACACATCTCATGTTTACTGCATCCCTTGACTGTGTAACCTCAGTGGATTTATTCTCTTGTTTTGTTCATCATGGTCCCTAACAATACAAAAGCCACTGCTAATGCTGCCCATAAGAGGCCCCTTAGAGTGACTATCATGGAGACTAAATGAAAAGTGATTAAGAACTATGAAGGTGGAAAACCAGTGGTGGTTATTGCTCTTCAGGCAGGCATATTCCATTCCACCATAGCTATGATCAACAACAAGAACAAAGTGACAGAATCTGTTAGAGAATCTGCTTCTTGGAGGCAACAAGACTAACAAAAATTCAAGAATGGCCTATATCGGATATGGAGAAGCTGCTGATGAACTGGATTAAAGAGCAGACACAGAAACATATCCCTCTTGGCACCATGATAATTATAACCAAAGCAAAATCTGTTTGCAATATTGTAAGAAAAGACAGTATCCAACTACAATGTGAAATTTACTGTTAACTCTGGGTGGTTTAAACAATTCATGAATAGTTATTCATTATATAATGTAAAAGTGAGTGGTGAGTATGCAAGTGCTGATGTGACAGCAGCTGAGGAATTTTTGGAACTTCCAAAAATCAGATTGTATGATTCTACAATAAGATAAGCTGGTTGTGCAGAAAAAATACTTGCGAGAGCAAATCTTCAATATGGATGAAAACTCCCTATTCTGGGAACAAATGCCTGAAAGAACTTTCATCCCTACGAACACCAACTTAATGCCAAGATTTTTTAAGGACGGGATAAGAGTCTTATTTGGTGGCAATGTTACAGGCTACAAATTGAAACCCTTTGTGATCTGGCACAGTGAGAATGCCAGGACTTTCAAGCTTATTATCAATAAACACACACTCCCTGTGTACTACAGGAGCAATAGTTTGTGGATGACCCAGCTCCTCTTCCAAGATGTCCGTCAGAATTGCTACACGAGCAAAATGGGGAAGTACTGTTTGAAGAATATCATGCCTGTCAAGATTCGGCTTATTGTTGATAATGCTCCTGTACAGTCTCCTTTTATTGGTGACCTTCATGTCAATATCAAAGTGAGGTTTTTTTTCTTCCTAACATCACCTTTTTCATCCAGCCAATTGATCAAGGAGTAACGGCAGCTTTGAAGCCCGACTACCTGAGGACATTTGCCCAGGCTATTGCTACAACTGAGGAAGACATTCGGAAGACATTGATGCTACTCTGGAAGGATTATGCCATCTGTGACTCTACCCTGGACCTTGCTTGGGCATAGGGTGATGTTGCCAAGGAGTGTATAAATGGCATCAGGAAGAAGATACTTAAAAGGTTCATCCATGATTTTAAACAATTTTCCAAGAATAGAAGGTTGCAAAAACCAACAAGCCTGTAGTTGAGACGGCAAACAACTTTAATCTGCGTGTAGATGAGGATGACATTGAGGAATTCCTAGAAGTCATTCCTGAGAAATTGACTAATGGGGACTTGTTGGAACTGAAGCAGAAACACAGAGGTAAAGAGGCAAAATAAAAGCGAACTGAGAAGAAAAAGAAGAGGAACCCCTTGACAAGAAAGTTCACAGTGAAAGATTTAGCAGAAGGCTTTGCAGACCTCAACAGGTTCCTTAAAAAGTATGAAAACAGCCGGGCGCGGTGGCTCACGCCTATAGTCCCAGCACTTTGGGAGGCCGAGGCAGGCGGATCACGAGGTCAGGAGATTGAGACCATCCTGGCTAACACGGTGAAACCCTGTCTCTACTAAAAATACAAAAAAATTAGCTGGGCGTGGTGACGGGTGCCTGTAGTCCCAGCTACTCAGGAGGCTGAGGCAGGAGAAAGGCGTGAACCCAGGAACCCGGGAGGCGGAGCTTGCAGTGAGCCGAGATTGCGCCACCGCACTCCAGCCTGGGCGACAGAGTGAGATTCCATCTCAAACAAAAAAAAAAGGTATTAAAACATGGACCTCAACATTGAAAGGTCCTTATTAATAAAGAGGAATATTCATGGTGCATCATCTGCTTACAAGCAAATCTATGATGAAAGAAAAGAAAAGAAATAAACCAAGCAAACCACTATAGACATATTTCTGAAAAGAGTGACACCTCCTCAAGAAAAGCCTCGGTCAGGTCCTTCAGGAGGTATTCCAGAAGAATACCAGAAGGTATTTCAGAAGAAGGCATTGTTATCATAGGAGATGACAGCTCTATACCTGTCAATGCCCAGGAAGACCTTCTAGTGGGACAAGATGTGGAGGTGAAAGGCAGTGATATTGATGATCCTGACCCTACGTAGGCCTAGGCCAATGTGTGCGTTTGTGTCTTAGGTTTATCAAAAAAATGTTTTAAAAGTAAAAAACAAAAAATAGAAAAATATTTATAGTACAAGGATGTAACGAAAGTGAAATTTGTTTACAGTGTACAATGTGTTGTGTGTTAAAGGAAATATACGGTATCAAAAAGTTAAAACAAGTAAAATTGTATAAAGTAAAATGGTTACAGTAGCCAAGGTTAATTTTGATGAGTGAAAGAAAATATTTTTAAATATTTACTATAACCCAAATGTGCAGTCTACAGTAGTGACTTAGGCCTTCACATTCACCACTACTCACTCAATGACACCCAGCGCAACTTACCATCATACATGCTTCATTCATGGTAAATGTCCTATATACATGTATCATTTTTAATCTTTTATACCATATTTTGACTGTACTTTTTCTATGTTTAGATATGTTTAGCTTTACAAACACTTACCATTGTGTTACAATTGCCTACAGTATTTAATACATTGCCGTGATGTACAGATTTGTAGCCTGGGAGCAACAGGCTATACCATGTAACCTAGGTTTTTAGGAAGTTACATAATGTAGATTGGTTTAACTATGCTCTATGATGTTCCCACAATAACAAATGATAAAATATATTATTGATCACATTCATCAACTCAAACATTGGGGTATTAGCTTCTTTTCTAACACTATCAGCTAGTGAATTCATGTTACCTTGTCCAAATCACAGGTATTTGGTAGCACATCTCATACTCCTCATTCAAAACAATTTCTATTATTTTAAATTAACATCTTTCCCTACCAAAAAAGGGGAATATATTCCTGTCATCAAACAACACATGACTGCATCTGATAGATACAAAAATTCCATTATATGAATATATCATAACGTGTTACAAATTTCCACAATAAATATTGTGTCAAGAATATAGTTCCTCATTTATGAGCTTATTAAAAAGATCTAGGATTAACTTTTATTCAACAAATTATTACTGTATCTTATTACTGTGTTTTCTTTGAAAAACCTTAAAAATTCAGTTACTGGATCAAATAATATAAATATTTAAAGGCTCTCAGTATATAGTCAACTTGTTTCTGTAATATACAAACTTTAAATTCCAGAAAATATTTCAAATATATTTAAAATGTGCATTGTTTTATTTATAATTTATTTTTTTATAACTGAATTGTTGAGAAATGAAGTAGTATAGGTATGAAGCAATTGAAACAACTCAATGAAGGTTAGAAAAAGTTCTCCAGTATAAAGCAGCATAAATGGTAGGAATTACATATTAATCTAGGACAATCTCACTAAAAATAAATGTAGAATGTGTAGTCCATAGAATAGCAGACACTGAACAATGAAAGCAAGCCAGAAACAGAGAGATTCCTGAAATCCCCCCAGGAATATGTTCATGAAGCTTTAAAGTAAATGTCAGTTTCTACATTCTGTTCAATTGTGAGATATGTTTTCAACACAGAGCCAAGTCAGAAAGTTTTTCCCAAAGCAAAATTAAAAAATATATTAATCACTGCCTTGAGGTAGACAATATATGTACAAAACACCAAGAACACATAAATTAGAGAAAAAATAAATTAGAGAATACGCAAACATTTTCTGGCTAATAAGTAAATGATGCTGAACATTTGCAGGTATATTTGAGTTTTTGTCTGTAAAAATCAATGAATAAAGATTTTGTGAGAAAATAAACAAGCAGAGGCTCAAGACATTAGGAAAAGATTGAAGGGACAAGAATAGGTATGAATGAAGGGAAAAGGACCAGCATGTCTTTGGCCTGATGAACAGCAATTCTTTTGATCAGCTGTAATAACAGCCGTTTTGGCTGAGTGGCTTATAAACAGAAACATATTTCTCCCAGTTCAGATGCTGTGCCAAGGTGCTGGCAGATTTAGCAGGTTCAGTGTCTGGTGAGGGCCCCCTTCCTAGATGGCATTTTTTTATTGTTATGTTTTCACATGGCAGAAGTGCTAACAAGCTCCCTTGGGCCTCCTTTATAAGGGCACTAATCAAATTCACATGGGCTCAGCCTTTATGACATAATCACCTCCCACAGGTCCCACCTCCTGGTACCATTGGCTTGGGGATTCGGATTTGAATGCAAGAATTTGAAGGGGACACAAATGTTCAGCCCTAGCGCTATTCTAGAAGCTTATCCTGGTAAATGAAGAGGAACTGAAAATCCAAAGCAGGATATATGTGTAAAAAAATATGTCCACACATATGTGTGTGTGTGTATACAACTTACAACTAATTGCCTGATTTTAGAGTAAATTGCACATAAGCCTCATTCCAGGGCAGATTTGAGCAATTCTAAATGTTCTTTCTTAAAAAACTCAGTTTAAAAATTCCTGCAGGAATTGTCATAGAGGGACAGATCTGGAGTAGAGTCCGCAGTAGTGGTGTTTCTGTTGCACAAAAGTGTAAAATCAGATAACTTGGTCTCCAATTGCTCTCTGACAAATAAAGCACACACACATGAGCACACATGCACATATCTCTTCAAAATTATTCCTTACCAAGGATTATTTCAGTCTGAGTGTGCTCTGTATTAAAGCCACACTAAAATTTTTAAGTGATAAATTCTGAAAGTAAAACCATGGGTCTTCAGCATTGTTATAAATCACGCAGTTTTATTAAAACATGAGGTATAATTTCTGTAGCCAGTAAAGAATATTGATGTTCACAAGTGTTTCTGAAACTTTGATTCATAAATAATTTGCCTTTTGAAGACCAGCCTAAGGATGGAGTTGTTCTGTTCTGAAGGCATTTTGTTCAGACATTAGAGAGTACAAGTTGAATAGATGAGTCTCCAAGCAGGCATTTTGGCAGTAGTAATACATGATTCATTATGTTCTGACAGCCAGTGGCATTTGAGGTTATAAAAAGGTCTCTCAAAAAGCAGGAGTAACTAGGGACAAGACCAAGTGAAAAAGTGGCATTCCAGGCAAACGTCTTAAAGATGACAAACTTTGTTGGGATATGTAATGTCCTGCAAAACATAGATAAATCAATGTATGTCCTGAGGATAGCGATAGAATGAATATTAGCTTGTGCCAATATACTTTTTAATCTAAAACATTTGAATCAATCTATTTGAGGCTTCAAATATCTGCTGATATTTTCTGCTAGTAGAACATGACCCTAAAACTTAAATTTATCTATGACATTTAATAATGCAACCAAAAGGCTATTAAAATTCTATGCCTAGAGTTATTACTAATTTGTATTTCTGGAAAGAGCAGTGAGATGTACTTATCTAATTCATCTGAACATATAAAGGATTGTTCTTCTTATTTTGTTAAATGTAATTTAACTGTATTGTTCATCAGAGGAACAAGCTTTCTCCAACTTTAATAGCTACCCTATATTCTCAAAGAAACCACAGAAACATGCAGTAATAAATAAAACTGAAAGAAAGAGGGGTTCACTAGCAGCTTCTATGGGATGATGGGGGTTCGAAGATTTTTTTTATTGGCAAAGGGGTGAATGCAGCATTGCACTGTGACCTTTCTCTTGGTTTGGCCCAATTCATGCTTAGGAGTAGTAGTAAGGTTTCTTAGTAAGTATAAGTTTTGTAAGAAGTAGGAATTCTGGGGCTGCCATAACAACGTACCACAGGTCGGGTAAAACATAAATAACAGAAATGTATCTTCTTACAGTTTGGGAGGGTGGAGTCCAAGATCAAGGTGTCAGCAGGTTTTCTTTGTCCTGTGGTGTCTATTTGGCTTGCAGAAGACAATCTTCCCCTCTTTGCAGGTCATGAGTCAGATAGGATTAGGGCCCACCCATGTGACCTCAGATTACCCTATTTACCTCCTAAAGGGCCTATCACCAAATGCAGCCAAATTCTGAGGTAGAAGAGGTTAGGGATTCAACATATGACACAATTCAGGCCATAACAGTAGATAAGCCCTGAGCTGGAGGCACATTATCACAATGTCACAGAATGTGACTGTTACCATCTAAAACTTGCATTGTGAACATTAAGAAGCTCTTTTTCTCAAATATATGTTTTTAGATGTATTTTAAATCTTCATATACATTTAGAAATCTTTGTGTTGCTTGTGGAATCTTAAATATTACATGTCTTAAATATGACAATTATCTCTCATACTCGCATACTGAATAAAGTGATGGGAAAACCAAATGTACTTGTCTCCTTTGTCTCCAAGCGTAACTGATGATGCTATGTCTAGAAATAATGCATTTGTCTCTAGCCATCCTGAGAAAAATACACTGATTAGGCAGCCAGTTCTAGTACAGCATTTCCCAAGACATCCTCAAGAATTACTACTCTGTGGAGTATTGTGTTGTTTCATGAGGAAATGTTCCAAAGTCAAGTAAGTTTAAAAAATGCCAGAGCTGAAAATGTGTTAAACTAACTTATTTGGGCCTAATTTATTTAGATATTTAAGATGCTTTCAAACAATATGCATCTCCAAGATTGATGTAATATCTAGTATCATCAAAACTTCATTTTTTAAATTACAACAGAACAATATTTTCTTCTGGGCAATAATATTCTATGGATATGTGTGTGTGTAACATATGCCCTTTTTTCTCAAATGATACTTCACAAAAGGGAAATTGAACTACACCTATTATATATTTTTCATGAATACCTAATTTTCACAATAGAAGTACACTGATAATAAATAGATCTCTAAAATTAATGGATGGATGGATGAATAAAACAATGGAAAATACAATGTTACTCTTTTTAAAAGAAACATTCCTTGAGATTCTTCTTTTGTAGGTCTGGCAAATTTTAAATATCCAGAAAATATGTTTTATAATACATATAAAACAAACATTGCATTCTAGTAGGTTTTCTTTCCTACTTGATGGTAATTTAATGGTCACATATATCTACAATGGGTAAAAATAATAGTCTGATATGATTTCATAGATGAGGTAAAGTCATACAGATCCGTTCAGATTATTATTTTATCTGATAGACTGGCAGATTAATCTTTAATGGCAAAAGACAGACAGTAGAGGTTGCAGAAGGTTAGACGGTAATCAAAAAATGAATATTTAATCAGATGAATTCCATTCAGGAACTGCCAAGAACTGCTTTTACTCCTGCATAATATTGATAAAAGGCATGCCTACTATTACAATCAATTCTAGTGGCCATTAAGAAAATTACTGTGGGGTAAAAAATGAAGTCGTAAGCTCAAAGGTTGGTACACTTGGCAATCATCTGACATAATAAAAACTGACTGGCTTTGCAAGAACAAAATATGTAAGTCTGAAACAAGTAGACACATTTTCCAGTTCATAAAGTACCATAAGTACATGTTTCAGAAAATTGTTTACAATAAATATTATTTAAATAGTTTAGCCAGTTTTCTTCCACATAGTAAAAGGTCTAATCTGAAACTGCATTCAAGTGTAGTTGCTGTTTGTGGGAAAGCACAACAAGATGTTAATGAGTTTATACTTCATACGCTGGATTCAAAGGTAATTAAGAGTTGTAGGAAAGTAATGTCATTTAAAAGCAATGTTGAAAAAAATGCTTAAATTATGTGATATTGTTAAAACAAGATTTTTCTTAATTGCCACCTCATTGCTATTTAAATTTCATGTATATAAACAATATACAAACATTTAGATGTATGTCACTTTTTAATTTGAATCTGCAAATTAGGAAAGGTTCTTTATTAGTGTCTCAAATACTTCACATGGCTCAAGTCTTTGGCAAGACCTCAATAATAAATTATGCAAGCTTTTTGATTGCAATAAATACATAATGCTACATTTTTTATATATTCTATTTTACAATTTACCATAAGTGAGTAATTTTGTTTAAACAAGGTCATCTCCCTGGAGATTGTTTCTTTCTTTCTCAGGCAATTAACCTATAATTGATACTTCTATTTTGCATGTTAATGAACTAAGTTACACAATGGCATTTAAAAAGGCTATTTTCATGACTTCTCATGAAAATATTATTTTTTATAAAATGAAATATATTTTTAAGAAATCTTAAACAGTATTGGTCCTATGTATATATTAAATATGTGAATGTATTATGTAAAGTAGGTAACAATATTTTAGTAAAATTTGGAAAAATACAATTGCTTGTTTGGATTATTAGTGTTTCACACTATTAATACATTTGTCTTAAAGTATGCACCCCTATAAGTAAGGTTCAGATACTTAAAACACTAACTCAAGGAAGTTCTAATAGTATAGTAGTCCCTCAACTTTATTCATGTGGGATGTATTCAAAGACCCTCAGTAGATACTTGAAACCTTGGATAGTACTAAAGCCTATATATACTGTGTTTTTGTATACATACATACATGTAATCAACTTTAATTTACAAATTAGGCACAGTAAAAAGTTAACAATAATATTAAAATAAAATTATATACTTTAATAAGAACTGTTTGAATTTGATCTTTATCTCTCAAAATATTTTATCGTATTATAACTG
Source organism: Macaca mulatta (assembly GCF_049350105.2). Taxonomy (NCBI): domain Eukaryota; kingdom Metazoa; phylum Chordata; class Mammalia; order Primates; family Cercopithecidae; genus Macaca; species Macaca mulatta. Next base: position 175,335,407 of record NC_133410.1, read on the forward strand.
TACTCATCTATTTTAGGACTGTAACTGAAACTGCAGAAAGTGAAACTGCAGATAAGGGGGGGAATACTTTATAGTTATATCAGATAAAAGATAAATGAGAATTTAGCTAAGCATTGTAGCTAAGACCAAGAATATATACTTTATTGTTGAGTTTTGCAAGTAATAAGCAATCTGTAGTGAGGTGATGCAGCTGGCTTGGAGAATAGTAACTGGACATAAAATGTTCAAAGAGTTGTATGGCTAGTTGTGGGACTGAGTGACTATGCATAAAGCCTTAAAAAAAAAAAAAAAAAAAAACACAACCAGGGTCAGTGGATTCTCGAGGTATGATGGATCATGTTGTCTCGTCTTCATCACTTAAGGAGTTTCTTACATGTTTAAGTGCAGAGTGACTGATTAGCAAAGTCAGGCCTGGAGCACTGAGAGCTTCACCATGCTGTTGCTAGGCATGTTGTGTTGTTGTCTGCCCTGTGTTCTTTAATAAAGCAAAGTAAATGTATATTAGTTAAAACCTGACCTGTCTCATTATTTTCTTCATCAGTGTGAACTCAAGACCACTGCTGCCAGTTGAGCAGAGTGAGTGAGGTACTCAAGAATACTTTTTTGATTAAACTCGTTTCCGTCAGTTGCTTTTCCCAATGCTAAAGTTTGAATAGGACACATACTATAAAAAAGAAATCAAAATTTAATGATCATCTGGTTCAACTCTTCTATTTATCACGTAAGAGGAAAAAATTCTTACTATTTGTATTCCTTCCTAGATTATATATACTTTCCAATTCTTGATCTCAGATGGCATTTGAGTTATATAATATTTTCTCTGCTCCTAAATTTTCTTTCCGTAGAAGTTCACAGTTTTCTTGAGATTTTTCTTCTCTATAAGAATAGAGAAGCATGTTTCGATAGCATGTCAATGACATAATAACTACTTGTAGTTCGGGACCATTTTATCTTGCTATGTTCTCTATTATAAAGCCGCAAAACTGAAAATCACATTTCCAGAATCCCTGCAGCGTATTTCCAGAGCAGATTTTACCTTAACAGGGACTCAAGCTATTTGAAACACAGAAAAAGGGCAGTCATAGTATTTTTATTCCTCTAGTAGGAGCAAGTAGACCAATGAGCATTGTTAGATGTGAAATTTTGCAGCTGCCCCTTTTTTGTTTGTTTGTTTGTTTGTTTGTTTTCTCATTTTTTCAAAAAAGTTACTGACCTCTAGTTGATTTTGTAGCTGATTTTGGTATTTACCATCTCTCTCCCTGCTGTGGACTGAATTATTTCTCTCCCAAACTCAAACATTTAAGTCCTAACTGCCAGTGTGACTGCATCTGCAAATAGGGTCTCTGGGAGGTAATTAAAGTTAAATGAGGACAAATAGGTGGGGCCCTAATATGATAGGACTGTGGGTTCATACAAAGAAGAAATTATCTCTCTCTCTCTCTCTGCCATGTGAGGGCACAGCAAGAAGGCTGCCATCTGCAAACCAAGAAAGGAGCCCTCACCCGGACTCCCCCATGCTGAGTGGCACTCTGATCTCAGACTTCAGCCTCTAGAATAGTGAGAAAAGACACTTCTGTCGTTTGTCATCCAGTCTATGGTATTTTACTATGGCAGCCTGAGCTAACTAATGCACTTCCTGAAAGCTAGTAAAAATCTGATTCCACTATCTGTCACCCTTGACTTTTGTTTCTCCAACATTTTCAGTGTTATGACAACATATAATATTACCTTGAAACACCTAGAGTGATTCCTGCATTTCTAAGTCTTGTCTATAAAGTCGTCATCTACAAACAGAGGCAAAATTGGATAGGTTCTCATGGACTAGGAATATTTCTGTTTTACGATTGGAAACCTCATTATTTCTCAAATGAAGTCACTTTGCTCCCACTTCAAATCAGAATCAGTACTGCAGAAGACTGATTTCAATGATCTTTTAAACAAATATCTTTTACTAGGAAACAGATATAAATTTGCTTCTTACACATCTTTGGAGAATAAAAACCAGAGTTACAAGAAAACATGATAATTAAAGTACAGTTAGATCAAATATTACATGGTTTGCAGATTCTGTCATACTTCTTTCATTAATAATGAACTTAAACAGTAAAAAATAAATAAGCAGATATTAGAAGACTAATGTGCTCAAAATGTTATTTATCCCATCCTCCTGCTTGCCTTCCATCCTTCATTCCTTCCTAGTTTCCTTCCTTTTTTTGATTCCCCTACTATTCTTATAAAGTGTCAGTGTGGACAGTTGGTCAGGAAATTCAAAAATCTCTTGTTAAACAGATTATATATTGTAGGGTCACTTCCATTTATGGCTTAAGCGATACTATTCCAAATAATATCCCTTTTCAATTCTTGTTCCAAATCTTTAGGCCATTCTCCTCTGTTCAATGATTAACATCATCCTATGACTAATGAATAAATGAAGATAATTTTAAATATTAACAAACAATTCTGATACATATTTATGTTCATTCCATGAACTCTGACCCCAAATGAAGAGATGTTGCAATAGAATAATACTTTGAGTCAGAGAGTCAATGTTCAAATTCTGGGTTTGATTTAGACAAATTATTCTTTCAGGTTTTGTTTTTGCTTCATCAATATGATAAAGCTAATGACATTTACTTTGCTATGTTGATATAATAATCAACTGATAGAATGTGAGATAAAGAGATAAGCAGCCCCTGATAGCTGGAGATGACTGGGTGCCAATTGTGAAGCTTTGGTGTTCCTAAGTTGTTCTGGCCTCCCAACTAAGCCATGGTGCTTCTCAGAACATCAGCATCAGACAAGGCCACTCCGTGACCATGATGGATCAAGACAAAAATTAAGTTTACTCTGTAATCATGTATGAGCACAGACAAAAACAAAAATTTCTTCATACCATGAAATTAATCAAATATATCTCTCCAATACCTTTCCTGACTAATACTAATAACAATCACAAATTTGTCAATTATAGTTTTAGGTCTACTTCATTCCTACCCGCTTCTCCATAAAAATTATTAAGCAACCCAAACATCCAATTATCTTCTCTTCTGCCAATATCCAATCCAGAGTCAAGCCCCACTTTGTTGAACCCTTCCCCAAATCATTATCACAAATCCAAATGTGTCTTGTCCTTTATTGCAGTAAGCCAATCAACATTCCTTTGTTCAACACCATGTGTGTCCCTGATAGTCTTCAACTAGAGGGAACTGACATGTGCATAAAGCAAATAAAGCATAATAACATATAACTAACATTAGTTTTATTTAATTTCCCTCCACATACCAAACTCAGTTAGATAAAATGTTGAATGCAAGATATTACAAAGTGTGTCCTTGTACTCATTGTTAAAACAATATTTTCAATATCTCATTAATAGAAATATTTGCTATATATGTTTGTATAGATATTTATTTTCAGATTAAGGAATTTCCACTTTTTAAGTACTAATTCCTTGAGCTTTTTGCCATCAATGGGTATTGAAATTTATTAAATAATTTCAAGTATGTGATTCACAATGCATTTTTTTCATTGTTATAAACAAAACTGATTTTTTAATGTTAAAACTTTCTTCAAATCCTGGAATTCATCCGACTTTGTTGTGATATATACTTTCTTAAAAAATATATTCCTAGATTGTTATTTTTTATTATTAGTTTAAGGTTTTTATAACTATGGTTATGGATGAGAAGGACCTATTAATTTCTTTTATATTTTGTTACCAAATAACATTGAGCATATAAAATAAACTGGAGTGTGCCACTTCATCTTCTATCATTTATGTGTAAATAAAACTAGCATTTTAAAAAAAATCTGGGCCTAAGTTTTTATTTGTAGAAAGCTGTAAATTTATAACTTTACTTCTACAAATAGGATTGAATAATTTAAATTTTACATTTCTTGTTTGTCAATTTAAGTAAGACTTTTTTTCAGTATTTATCTAGTTCAACTTCATATTCAAATGTATTGACCAAAAGTTTTAAATTTTATTGTATTTTTATTTCTGATGACTTTATTGTGTTATCCCCTTCTCTATAAATGATATTATTCATTTGTGCATTTTTTCTATTTCATATTCTCATTATGAATTGTTTTACATTATCAATCATTTTACCTAACTTTTGTCTTTTGCAGTCCTCTGAATTGTATTTTTATTTGACATTTTTATTCATTTGTCCTCTTGTCTTTATTATTTTCTTTCTTTTTGGGTTTAATGTTATTTTCTTTTAACTTCCTAAGATAGATTACTTGCTCACTGATATTCTGCTTTTCTTTTATTTTACATCTAAAGTTTGCAGGCCAAAGATTTCTTTCTAAGCACTGTCTTAGCTCTATCCCATAAATTATGATACCTAGTATTTTTATTATCCTATAGTTTCATGTTTTTTCACTCCATTGTGATTTCTTCTTTGACCTGTACATTATTTGGTAGTATATTCCTTAATGTGTAATGATGTGGGAGATTTTAGTATCATCTTTGATATTGATTTCTAGTTTAATTGCACCATGATTAGAGACTATGGAATGATTCACATATGAGAGTGGCAAAGTTACTTATATAGAATGCTCCTCAGAGATCAGTTAAGATAAGAGATTGGTGATTGCTAAATTTAGTAATATGGAATGTAATGCTAACGTTGAAACAGCCATCCCAGGAAAATAATGGAAGAGAACTGCTATTATTTGCAACACGGTACACTTATTCATAGTGATAAAATTACCTCATTTAATTTTCAAAGCTATACTTTATTACATCTCAATCAAATTTTACTTTTCAAATATACCAGTTCTCAATAATCTTTTAGTAATTTTTTTTTTTCCTACCTGGAAAGAGTATTTTAGGAAAATGTTTTCATTTTATTATTTAGATTGAGACTGCCTAGATTGGATAATAAGGATGTTTAATTCTTAATTTTTTCAAATTGTCTAAAGATAGTAAGTGATAGTCAACTCTCAAAATTAAAGATCTGTGTTTTGCTCATTTTGTTGCATATTTTAACAAATATTTAATTGGAACATTAAAGAATATAGAAATGTTCATTTCAAATACTGGTTAGTGCTTCCAATCAGTATTTTCCTGTATTAATCATTATTCTACGCAATATCTTTGATTTAACACATTCATTGATAATTTAACTCCTATTCTTAATAAGTTTAGGGTCTCACCCAAATCACAGTAATGCACAAAATTAATCAAGTATTTATTCCATAATGATGATTTTCTATGACCCAATATATGAGATTACCATTTAATATTTGACTCACTTTCAACTAGGTCTTCAATATTCTAATAAATGCTGTTTAATTTAAATTTAAACTCTAATCGAGCTTATGCGAAAAGTAAAGTTAACATAAGAATTAAAGTTAACATAGAGTAAGATAACACAGGCAAAGTCAACACAAAGTAATTGTTCATTCATATAAGAATAAAGTGGTACATGTGATTCCCCTTAAGGGAAGTAGGCAGATGATAGAGATTTCACTTAAGATAAATTGTCATACTCAAGATAACAAATTCGTCATAAACATTTCACTCTAAATGTAGAAAGAGATTCCAACTGAATGATATTGGACAACTTTTTAGAAATAGTGCTTCTATTTCCATTGTATTTCTATTTGTATTAGTTCAACTAAAATATTTAAAATATGTCAACAATATGATATTGGAATGAACTTTTCTATTTTGGGATATACTTCCATCGGATCATAATTCTTCACTGGGACGAATTAAATTTATTATTTACAAATCTTAAAGGTTATATATTTTCAAAGTTCACACATACACACATATACTCACACACATATACATACAGAGTAACAATACATTATGATTTCTTTCAAGTTCATTGGTCACATGCTATCATCAAAGGTATTACGGGTTTTGGGGGGTTGGTGGGAGTTTACTCTAAAACCAATAAATATTTGCACTTTTATTTCCTCTCTCTTTAATGTAGCATAATGAATTTTCTATTCCAATGATTCCATTTCATTGCATAATTAACATAAATACTATAGTTATCGTATCAGGGAAACACAGCTGCTTATTCTTACTGCTTCAGACTAATGTTCCATACACACATTCTGTCCATGATTAATGTAACATAAACCTTAAAATGATTTAAATTAAAACATATTTTCATAACGTAATTCTGATCTGATTGTCTCTCCACAACTGGGAAGACCACTAATGGCCTGTAGGACAAAGGCTAAATAACTGTACAATCGAATAAGCAATAAATATCCAGGGAAGGTTTAGAAAGTGTTTGCAGCATATTCTCACATAACATATCATAGTCACAGCCTGAGATTCAAACCTGAAGATAGAAATGAAAACTCAAGGATTAGGCAGGCTCTGAGGAATGTAACTGAAGTAACATCAATGCATCACTTACTTCAAATTGAAGAACAGCAACTCTAAAATTATTACATCGCAACTGGAAGTTTATTATCAAATATTTATTCATTCAAATAATAATTCATTTCAGTGAGGAATTATTATCACAAAAAGAAATATCCAAAAATATAATTGGGAAAAAGTAGAGGAATAGATACAACTATATATTTTTATAATATAATATATGCTTCATATACAATATAATATTGTAAAATATAATTATATATCAATTAAATTTGAGGGAAAAGAGAAAATATATGTATTTGAAATTGCATATAGAGGAGTCTTCAGTAAGTTTATGGAAATAGCATATTATGAAAAACACTGCATAGATTTCAAAATTCTTTTGTACTAAAATAAATTCATATTCTCAGAGAGAGTATTTAAAAAAGTGAAATATAAAATACAAATAAATAAACTGATACTACTTGTTATAACATTTCTGTATAGACTCTAATCTGAGGCACTAAGGAGGATAAGGTATTGGTTTTCAAAGAGTCCCTATCAGAGTAACGTGAATTCTGCTAAAACTGAAGTGCAAATAAACATCAAATTGATGGTAAAACTTGGGTAAAAGAACAGTGAAATTACTGATGCCTTACAAAAAGTTTACAGGAACAATGTCCCCCACCCTAAAACCAACAATTTACACATTGATAACCTTCCGTTTTAGCAGAAAAGAACCCTGAAAATCTTCACTAGTGAGTCCTTCTTCACTATGAAAATGCTCCTACTCATTCTTCTTATCAAACAACGGCAATTTTGTGAGAGTTTTAGTGAGAAATCGTTAGGCATCCATCTTAGAGTCGAATATGGCTCCTTCTGACTTTTTTGTTTTCTAATCTTAAAAAATCCTTAAAGGGTTCTTCACGGTTAATGTTAGGTGTCAATTGGATTGGACTGAAGGATGCCTAGATGGCTGATAGGCAAAGTGTTGTTTTTAGGTGTGTCTGTGAGGGTATTGCCAGAGGAGTTTGACATTTGAATCAGTAGACTGGGAGAGGAAGAGCCTCATTAGGTGGGTGGGAATCATCCAATAGGCTGCCAGCTTTGCTAGAACAAAGCAGGTGCAAAAAGGTGGGATAAGCTGGCTTGCTGAGTCTTCTGGCTCTCAGTTTTCTCCCTTGCTGGATGTTTCCTTCTGTTCCTCCAGCCCTTGGACATCAGACTCAAGGTTTTTTGACCTTTGGACTCTTGGACTTACATCAGTGGTTTGTTAGGAGCTCTCACATCTTTGGCCACAGACTGAAGGCTGCACTGTTGGCTTCCCTGCTCCTGAGGATTTGGGTGGACTGAGCCACTACTGGCTTCTTTCTTCTCCAGCTTGTAGATGGCCTATGCTGGGATTTCGCCTTGCGATTGTGTGAGCCAATTCTCCCCCGTAAACTCCCTTTCATATATATGTATATCCTATTAGTTCTGTCCCTCTAGAGAACCCTGACTAATACAGCACCCACTTTTCTCTAGTTAAAAATGTAAAAAGACTCCATGGTAAATTCCCAGAGCCCCCTCAGTTATTTAGGGATGGACTCAATGATGGCTGATATCATTGCTATAAATGTGTTTTGAACTTGATGGAGCTTATGTTGAAAAACAAAATCCATATTTTTTACATTTCTTCTTTTGATTCCATTTTTCCATGAACTTTTTGAAGTTTCCTTGTGTATGTATATTCATTTCTTAAAATGACTGTTAGAATGAGTATGGAAGGGCTTAATTTTAAAACTTCATGATAATTTTTTTTCTTTTTCAAGACTAAGATCTAATTGATGTACGGAGAAACCCTTTCTGTATTTGGGAATTTTCCCCACATTGTCAGACTGACGATAGTGGGCCCATCAACTAATTAGTTAAGAAAAAAAAAAAAAAAAAAAGACTTAGGACCACAAAACTGTATAATTACAAAAAGTGAATAAAAATTATAATGGTATTAAATGTAGCTTAAATACTGACCATACTGACATTATTAGTAATGGAAAGCTATATATTTATTTGATGTGATTATAAAATTGTGAATAAATCATGTCTTTCATAAAGCACCTACATACATTGAATATGATCTGTTAAAAAGGTGTGCATATTTTTAGGATTTAACACATGTAGGGCAAGCAAGGTGGCTCACACCTATAATCCCAGAACTTCAGGAGGCGAAGGTGGGAAGATCACTTGAGGCCAGGAGTGGGAAACATAGCGAGACCCTACTTCTATCCAAAATAACAAAAATTATCTGGGCGTGGTGGTGGGCACCTATAAGCCCAGCAACCTGGGAGCCTGAGGCAGATTACTTGAGCCCAGTAATTCCGGGTTACATGAGCTATGATGGTGCCACTGCACTCCAGCCTGGGCTACAGAGCAAGACCTTATCTCTTAAATAATAAATAAATAAATAACAAAAAAGTGTTACCTCTACTAATAGACTTTTAGCATAATTAACCCATTAATCAATCCTAAGAAGCATTATCACTGTTTTAAAGATGAGGAAACTGAGGCTTAGACTACGTGCATAGTTAACTCAAATCTATACAGCTAGCTAAATTGCATAACAATGCAACAAATCCTGTTATTAAAGACTTTGCAACTCACATTGTTCTTACTATTATGCTATTGCATTCTTACAATTACAGAGGTTAAAAACCTAACAACATAATCTGGTAGGGACTGTTTAATAATTCCTCTATTAAGATAAAGTAATTATCTAGAAAATGAATTTAAATAATTTCTGCTTTAATTGCAGTTCATTTTGTGCTTTTCTGTCTTCTTTGGAAATGAAAGTAATTCATTTCAAATTCATTTAATGTTATTTGTATATAAAGAGTCCCTGTCTTGCTAAAAATTAAGTTACCCTTCAAATTTTTTTTAGCTTTAAGAATGAATAGGCTTTGTTCGTAGATTCTATTTCAACTGGGTATATTTACGTAATTTTTAGTATGTGCTGTCCTTCTAGGCTGTCTCAAACTTCTTTATATATCCTAGGTAATTGGTGCTAAATACTGCATTATTCATTCTGCTAATTCATGCCAAAATGATTCTTATGTATGTGTACATTTTGGTCCTGAGGATTTTTAATTAATTTCATTGCCGTCAAGTAGCATTTTTATAAAGCATTTTGTGTGTTTCGTAAGAATGCAATTTTCCAGTCTGCCAAATATGTTTTGTTTTGTTTTGTTTTTTTCCCTTCAAGGACAAGCTTCCTCTGGAGCCACATAATATCACTGTGCTGATTGGAAAGGATATTGTATACAAGTCAAGCACTTTGTGTTAAGATGAATGCATAACTAATTTTAAACCACATAAATTCTATGCAGTCTGACAAAATATTGAGAAGGCACATAATCTTTATTCTCTTCCAGAGCCCAAAGCTAGAGAAACCACAGAAGTAAGAAATAAATAAAGATAAAAACATTAAGGGAAACACTATTAAAAATCTTCTAGAAGATAGAAGGCCTCTGTGGTATGGTGTTAAGCAGAAAAACTTAGCCTAGAGGTCGAGGGTCCATGCAGTGGGAGGGGTTTGATGCCCTTTTATCTTAACTTTGCACTGGGTGTGCCATTTTATTATTCTTTCCACTTTGTGGTAGAAGAATAGTGTCAAGAACATGATGAGTCTGAATGTTTACCCTACTTACCCAGTAGCCTGACATAGTTTTATGAATATTGGCAGAAGACCCAGACTCTAGGCAAGAAACCAAGGTCAGTTTATTACCCATAGCGATAGGAGCAGTCAGAGGATAATCATTTTCTTGCTATTTCCCGAAGGTCTGATGCACAGGGCAATGTGGTAAGGGCCAGATGACACAACAAAGACAGGTGATATCTGCCTGTAGAGTGTGTTTCACTACAGGAAAGGAAACTTGAGCTTAGGAAACCTGTATCTTTTGTAATAGGCTGTAGACAAACCTTCCCTTTTCACTAGGTGAGAAACATTACCTCTTATTTTCCAGGACATAAGCAAACCTGCCTTTTAGTCTCAAGGGAGACACTTTCATCTTCTTCTAAGGCTGTTCACCATGTAGACATCCTTGAAAAGGCATTCCAGAATGAGGGCAGACAGTGCCTTTGCTCATAATATGGGCATAAATGTGAAGGACCCATAGAGTGTTGCATCCCAACTGATAGTAGCAGAAGTTCAGGGTCACAGAGTTATATCAAGTAAAGCAAGAATCAAAATGGGGTGAAAAGTAGATTTTGTTTCATACAAACACAATATCCACTGCTGAGAGTCCCCTGGTCAACATTTCCTCATCCTGAGTCTGGAGACATTAAATCAAGAGAAAGAGGAGCTCTAAGAAAGAATCCAATTTAAGGCATGTAAAAAGAAAAACAGGCAATTAAAATATAAAGAAAACCAAGGTAACAACATTTATATCAAATAAAAGAGAACATAAGAAGAAAAATAGCTTCAAGGGCAGAGAGAGATATAATACAGATTTCAGGAGGAAGAGTGTATTAAGAAACTGTGACAGTAATTGACAGATACACACATAGCTATACAGCCCTAAAACACAAAATAAGGGCATTTAGTTAATGCATGTAATGTGTCTGGTCTTGTTCTCAACTCTTTAAAATTACCATTTTTTAAATAATATCAGTAACCATAGACTTAGGTTACTATTATAATGTTCATTTTTTAAAATTAAAAAAGATACAAAGAGTTAAATAATATGTCCAAGATGATGCAAGTATCACTTTTGTCAGATAACTGTTTTGAAAATAAAAGAAGCTAGCGCTCTCATAGATGAGTGAAAATATGTCATATTTATCTTTCTGTTCCTGATCTATGTCACTTAACATAATATTCCCCAGGCTCATTACTGTTGCTGTGAATGACAGGATTTTATCCTTTTTTTTGTGGCTGAATGGTATTCCATTGTGTGTGGTGTGTGTGTGTGGTGTGTGTGTGTATTATTATGTGCCAACTAAAAATAAAAGAGGATCCTTTTAAATATCTCAGTATAGTGCCTGTAATTATAAAGGTGTTCAATAAATGTTAGCTTTTATTATGTGATTCAAATCTCTTGTTTAGTATAGTACACCAATACCTTAACTAGCATTATAGTAAAAACATTTTGATGAGTATTATGCAGTAATCTTTTAAAAATAAGCAGTTTCAATTTTTCTTCCCTTGGCATGATTAAGTTTAACTTACTTTTGATTTATGGAATTTTATATGGATCATAAATTACTAGCTATACTTGCTTTCTATACAATATAAACTTAAAACATCATATCTACTAAGTTTCTCTTTTTCTCTCTTGTTACAATTAAAATAGGCACATACTTCGCTTATCACAACTAATGCTAAAAGCTGTTGTTGAAAATTGCACCTAAGACTTGTAGTTCTTTTAAAACTTCTTCTGTTAAAGTATAACTTATATCCATACTAAACTTGATTTTAAAACATTCCAGCTTAGTTTAAGTCTTATTGCAACTACAGATAAGACTCTTAAAATGCTTTTCAATCAACAGGACTTAAAACAGAACCTTGCGAATTTTCTATTTTTATAACTGAAAGAGACTAATAAATGAAGCTTTAATAGGAACACAAGATACCTTTAAAAGTCTCTAGACTTTTTAATAATTTGAGACATAAAAGTCTATACACACATTGTATACTGGTGAAATTACCACTGATTTTTAGCATATCATATAAGTACTCTCCTGGTAATATTTGGACAAACAATAAAGCAAATTCAAATCCTTGCTTATCCTTGTCATTATTTTTAAATTGCACATATTAAGGAAACAAGATCACATGATTATCTCAATAGATGCAGAAAAATCATGCAACATATCGAATACCCATTCATTCATTCTCAAGAAAAATGCTCAAAAACTAGGAATAAGAGGGAGCTTCCTCAATCTGACAAAGGGCACCTACAAAAAAATTACCTACGACTAACATCATAATTGAAGATGTAAGACTAAATGCTTTCCCTCTAACATAAAGAACGATGCAAGATATCTGTTTTTACTACTCACACTCAATATAGTGACGAGGCTTTGAGTCAGAGAAAGGAGGCAAGGGAAATAAACATAAGGTATCAGAATTTAAAAAGGAGAAAGTAAAACAGTCTTCATTTACAGACAATATGATCTGTATAGAAAGTCCTAAGGAATACACATAAACATGCACACAATTAATAGAACTAATAAAGGAGTTCAGTAAGGTCACAGGATACAGAATCAATATACACAAATATAATTATATACTCCTAACAATGAACAATCAAAAAAGGTAATCAAGAACACAATTCTGTTCACAAAAGTATCAAAATGAATGCAATAAGAATAAATTTAACAGGTACACACTAAAACTACACAAGTTGCTGCAAGAAATTAAAGATTAAAGAAATTGAGAGATACCCACATTCATGAATTAGAAGATTCTTTTTTTTTTGGAGACAAGGTCTTACTGTGTCACTCAGGCTGAAGTGGCAGCCTTGAACTCCTGCGTTCAAGCAATCCTCCTGCAACAGCCTTCCAAGTAGGTGGGACTACCGGCATGCACCACCATGCTCAGCTTAATATTTATCATTTTTCATAGAGACAGAGTCTGGCTATATTGCCTAGGGTATTCTTGAACTCCTGGCCTCAAGTGACCTTCCTGCCTCACCCTCTCCAAATACTGAGATTACAGGCATTAGCCACTGTGCCCAGCCTGGACAATGAATTTTTAAGATGGTGATTCTCTTCAAATTCATGTACAGATGGAAAGCAATGCCTATCAAATTCTCAGGAGAGTCTTTTTCAGAAACAAGCAAATTGACTCTAATTAAAACAGTGAACAGCATAGTGACTACAGTTAATAATGATATATATTTTGACAGTTATTTATAAAAACACACTTTATATATTCTCACCACAAAAAAGTGATGACACAATGGATATGTTAATATGTTTGATTTAGTCATTCCATATGCATATATCAAAACACTGTACTTCATAAATAGATAAAACTATTATTCATCAACTAAAAATAAAGTTAAAATAAACAAAACAATGTAGTACTGGTATAGTACAACAGTAGAGGTTTATACAGATACACATTTAGATTAATGGAAGAAAATTGAGAGTCTAGATATAAATCCTTACATTTAGGATCATATAAATTTAAAATTTATGGTCAATTGATTTTTTTTACAAAGATGCCAACTCTCACACTAAACATTAACTTGAAGTGAATGCATCCTCAGCTTTAAGAGTTAAAACCTAGCACTTTGGGAGGTGAAGGTGAGTGAATCACTTGAGCCCAAGAATTTAAGAGTAGCCTGGGCAACATGGCAAAACCCCATCTTTACAAAAATGTAAAAATTAGCCGGGTGTGTTGGTGTGTACCTGTGGTTCCAGGTACTTGGGAGGCTGAGATGGGAGGATCGCTGCAGCCTGCAAGGTGGAGGCTGCAAGGAGTGGAGATCATGCCACTGTACTCCAGTATGAGTGACAGAGTGAGATCCATCTCAAAAATTTGTTTAAAATAATTAAGACTATAAAGTGCTTCAGAAAAAAAAGAAGTAAATCATTGTGACCTTTGGTTAGATGATGACATCTTTGCTACAAAACCAAAAACACTAATAATAAATGAAATAATTGACATACCTCATAAAAACTAAAAATGTCTGCACATCAAAGACATTATCAAGAATGTGAAAAGATAGGTCACAGTTTGAAAGACAAAATGTTTTCAAATGATATATCTGATACTGAACTGCCAGAAAACACAAAGAAATATTATAATTCAATGAGACCTAAAATAATCCAGTTAAAATAGAAAAATCAAATTAAAAATATAAAACATATGAATGAATATTTTATTAAATAAGAAATGCAAATTTCTGACAAGCACATGAAAAGATGCTCAACATAATTAGTCACTAGGGAAATGCAAATAAGAAATAAAATGAAATACCACTTCACAGCTACAATTTGTTATGGAGTATAATAAGTGTTGTCACAACTGGAACTCTCATACGCTGCTGGTGAAAATGTAAAATGGTGAAGACATTTTGAAAAACAGTTTGGTAGTTCCTTAAAAATTTAACTGTAAACTTGCTGTATGACTCAGCAATTCCACTGTTAGAGAGATGAAAACATACGGGAACACAAGGACTTGCATGGAAACGTTCATAGCAGTATTATTGACAACAACCAAAAAGTGGAACCTATCCAATTTTCATTTCCTGGTAAATGGATAAACAAAATGTAGTATATCCATGAAAGGAAATACTACGCAGCAATAAAAAGGAACAAAGTACTGAAACCTGTTACCATACAGATGAACCTCAAAACAAGTGACACCAAGAAGAATCCAGACACCAGAGATCAGAAAGGAAAATTTATAGAGACAGAAAGTAGATTACTGGTTGCCAGGAGATGGAGATGGGAATTAACAATGTCGACAAATGAGCATGAGGTTTCTTTGGGGATAATGTAAATGTTCTAAAATTAGATGGTGGTGAAGTTTCCACACATTTGTAAATTTACTAGAATTAACTGTATATGTGAAATGAGTGAACTTTATGGTATGTCAATTATCTAAACATAACTGTTAAAACTGCAGCACACCAACATGGCACATGTATACATATGTAACAAACCTGCACGTTGTGCACATGTACCCTAGAACTTAAATTATAATTAAAAAAATCACATGTGTTATTGTTTATTAGGACAGATCAATTAACTATCAACTGTTTGAAAAAAATATATACAAATGACCGAGTAGGCATTTAAATAGAACAGCATTTTAAAAATGCTTTTTGAGATAGAATATTCTGGAAATATTTCTGTCTTTATTTAAACCTACTTTGATCCTAACAATAAAAACAACATTGAAGTTTGATTTTGAATTCTATGATCACACTAATCATATCAGTGCTTATCTCACAATGAAGCTGCCATATTTCCCTAGTGAGAGTCTACGTAGCACAGTCATGAATTGTATTTGCTCTGAAGCTTAATGCTGGACCTTCTTATCCTTTTTTTCCCACTGACTAATGAAATGAACTCAAGCAAATTGCTTAATGTTGCTGTCTCTTAATTTTCTCTCTGAAAATGTGGATCAGTATTTGTCACACAGAGTCATTATTGGAATTATAGGAGCTATCCCCTGTAAACCTCTTTGAACACTCTTTGGCCATCAGAAGCCCTCAATAAATTCTGGCTATTATTTTTAAATGTCTCAGAGATTTTTCTGCCCTAAGGATGCATAGAGTCAGCCATAGAAGCAGTTTCATAATTTCTTTGAGAAATTTTTTGGCACTCATAGGATGTCTGATCGCTCATGTGGAGAACTGGCAGCTAAGCTGATTGTTTCTTGGATCGAATAACAGTCATTTTCAAAGGCACTATTGCACTCCATACACTCCAAGGTGTCTTTTTCAAACAGGATTGAGTAGAAATCCTGATAACAATCGGTTCCTAAAAATCTTTTATTCTTGTAATTTATCATCCTTTTTTCCCCTTAAGTACATATGTCTTCTGTTCAGTCCATCTAGAAAAATGTGAGTAAGTTCTGGGCCTTTAACTGGAGAAAGTTAATATAAAAGTACAGATGTTAAGGATTTGAATTTATCTTGTTTATTAAGCAGCTTTCATTTGGTTTAATATCTTCTTTTAAAAAGTGAGAGAAGCTTAAATTTTTTCTCTTGCTTGTTAATGGTACAAAAAGAGAAAACAATTAAGTTAAACTAGCAAAAAATAAATTTATCTTGGCTAACAACTACCCAAAAATGTATAGTTAGGAAGCCACATGCATATGTGGCTGGAGTTGATACTCAGGAATTCAACTCATTCCTTTCCAAGAGTTCACATTGTGATGGACGCTCACATTCTTCTTTGGACTTTATGAAAAGGTTGTTAATTTTGCAACACATTTAAAACCTTCATTGTGAAAATATAAACATTTGATTTTTTTCAAAAACAATCTTGTGTTTTCACCAATGGAACGTGAGTCAAAGTGATAAACACTTTCAAGCTGGGACAATCGAAAATAGCTTTACCTTTTCTCTACCTTCATCTTCTGACCAAATCCAGAGGACTTGACACAGGACTCTGAAGGAGAGACACTAGATAAAAAAAAAAATCCTGGGTGCCTGAGTCACAACGTAAGTTGACTGATGTACATTCTATTGGACTGCTATGTGAGAAAGAGGTAAACTTTCATTGTGTGAAGCTGCTAAGATTTAGGTATTGTCGTATTGCAATACTTAGCTTATGCTGACTGACATAAGTCATTTTATAATTTCTGTGAAAATTCTGACTCACTCTTTACCAAAGCAACAACAACAACAAACACGATTGAAGGGTCAGGGAACACTGGCAGCAGCACTGTGATCCTGCAGCAAGTGACTAGGGAGAAGAATGAATTCTCACCAATATTAAAATATGAATATCCATTATTTCCTTTGTGAATGTGCATTGCGTCTACATCCCTTGTTTCATTTGGTCCTAACTCAATGACGTTATGAGATAGGTGTTATAGAAATAAGCCAAAGATAACTTCTATTTTTTTGCCTCTAGGTTATTGATTCCTTGATGGCAGGCTGAGACTCATTACCTCCAAAGCCCACTGGCACCAAGCTCAAATTTATAAACATCCAATTATTTTAGAAAAATAGTCTAACCAAACAAATTTTTGCCTTTAGCACCTCCCTGGTTTGCATAATCTACCAAACCTCATCCAACAGTTGTTATTGGTTAATGAGATAGGGCCTTGCAGTATTAAGTCCCTAAGCTGCTGCTTCCAGGGAGTTCCCTGACCCAGTGTCCCCTGTCCTGCTCCTGAGTGACATCACCAAGACAGGTCAGTCCCCTTCCAATGCCCCTCTACAGTGATTTCCCTTCTAGATAGTGACCCCTGGGAGCCGTAGCCTCTCAACTATCTCATGCTGTGATGGATTTCTCATCTTATGCAACCTGTTCAATTGCTACCCAGTAAGTTTGTTTGTTACTACCTCTAGTGACCACATCTTTTTCTTTGATCAGCCTCAAATCCCTTGAAGTATTCTACAATACATCCAATAGATTATCCCATGTATAACCAAAGAAGTAGAGCCTTTGGACCATTGAGTTGCTGAAGCCAACCCTGATTGCTGCCATCCCAAAAGTTGTTTCCCTTTTATTCCACTCTTACAGAGCCTAGATCTTATTCCAGAGTATTTCTTCTCTCTCTAGTATGATAAGATCTGAGTGATCTAAGTTAATTTGCTACTGTCACATTTCTGAATGAGCATGTGATTCAGTTCTGGCCAAAGACACAGAACACTAAGTCTGCTGGGAGCGTCTGTGAAAGGTTTCTTTGGTTAACACAAAAAAATGAAATAAAGACATAAGAAAGAATCAGGCCTTTTCTTTTATTGATCATTGCTCTTTCTTCCCATGATTCCTGAACTAGCAGGGGCCAGGATTTGGTTACATGTTAGCTTGAGAAGACTAAAGATACAAGAATAGAAAAATAGAAAGAACCTTCCCCTTTGATGACAGTGTTAACTAAATTCATCAATCCCAGATCACCAATCTCTATACATACTATGAGAGATCATCAATCCCATTATTTTTAGATAATTATTCAGTAATTGTCTGGAGTTCTCATATCCTTGCAGGGAAAATTACACTAATTGATACATTTTACTAAAGTTGTATTGCCAATGGGCAAAAAAGCAATTTAAACCTGCGCTATGAAGATGAATACATGAAATTAGCAATATTAGTCTCCTGTAAGAATGGAATCACATTTAATTAGATGGAACTATGGAATAATAATTTGGCCTTGAAACATTTCATTTATTCAGACATTATGTTGTCCATGATGTTTTTATACTCATAAGTAATCTAAAGATTTCAAATACATATGACCCATGGAAATAAAAATAGTCACTATTATGTGACAAAGTACTTAAGAAAATAATCCACTTGATGAAGGTCTACGTCTCAAGTAATATTAGATTTGATCTTGCCCTAATTTTAGCATAGGTTCCAGTGTTTTTCTTTTATATTTTCTGACCTGAAAAGTAAAACTATTAAGATTACATTGTTGTTACATTAATTTACTATAATAATATCCTATTATTGTATAGTTAAGGTATTTTGCTGCAAAGCTTATCTATACTCATCTGAAATATAACAGACGTCAAAAAACACCTTTCACAACTAAAGGAAACAATTTTACACTGCAGGTGGGAATGTAAACTGGTACAACCACTGTGGAAAACAGTATGGAGATTCCTTAAAGAACAGTAAAACTACCATTCTATCTAGTAATCCCAATACTAGGTATCTATCCATAGGAAAAGAAGTCCACATGAAAAAGACACCTGCACATTCATATTTATAGCAGCACAATTCACAATTGCAAAAATATGGAACCAGCATAAACGCCCTTCAACCAATGAATGGATAAAAAATGTGGTATATATGGGATGGAATACAATTCAGCCATAAAACAACTGCAGAACGGCCTTGGCAACAACTGGATGGAGCTGGAGGCCATTATTCTAAGTGAAGTAACTCAGGAATGGAAAATCAAATATTGTATGTTCTCACTTACAAGTGGAAGCTAAGCTATAAGGATGCAAGGGCATAAGAATGATAGAATGGACTTTGGGGACTCGGGAGGAAGGTTGGAAGGGAGGAGTTAGGAATAAAAGACTGTGTATTGAGTACAGTGTACACTGCTTGGGTGACAAGTGCACCAAAATCTCAGAAATCATCACTAAATATCTTATTCATGTAACCAAAACCACCTGTTCCCCAAAAACTATTACATTTTTCAAGAAAGAAAGTAATATAGTAGAGTTATAGGATCCAAGAGCCAAGATGTGGGTACAGGTTAGATACAAAGCACAGAGTACTCATATTTCAAATAAACAAAAGCAGTACAGAGATTACAAACATTTTAAAAAATAACTCGCAAAAAATGATATATTTTTCCATAATCTGCAAAACAGACATCAATATCGAGCTGTATTTTGTATTGTGTATTACTGTATGTCATCAATTCTAAGATGCAATTTGTTTTTCTCACTTAAATGTTTTACAATTTGGCAACTGGAGGTGCTTCAGAAGTAAAGTGGGCAACTTCTTAATGGCATATAAAGTAATGGTGCATCATCTGTTAACCTCTGAGTCAATGGAATATGATAATTTAATAAGTTGTCAAGTCAAAATTTATGTATTCATTCACTCATTCATTGAAATCACAAGAAAGAGCAAAAATTTCAAAAAGAGAATGGCCAAACTAGTTGTTCTGGGCTCCACATCATGTGGTGTGGCTAACATTTTTGTGGAGAATTCTCCAAATGGATATTGAGGATAATTTCCAAGCCATGAAATTAATAGGCCAAAGAGTATGTATAATTTTACAGTCAATAAATAATTTTTTTTTTTCAATTTACATTCTAACCTTGGATTATGTGGGAATGAACATATCCCGTATTTCTGGGAGCACAGTACCTTAATACGAGTATGATTTCTGTCTTTGTGGCATTCCTTTTTTGGTCTTTTCTTTAAATCTCTCTTACTCTCCCCTTTGTAGTCATCTCGTGTTTTAGGTGAAGTTAGGTCTGATTCACCTTTGAGAGGGCAAATGGCCTGGAGAGAATCAGATTGTCCAGTCTTACTTGACTCCAAAGACCAGATAGAGAATGAGAATAAGACAAAACTGAAATAATTAGAGATCTTCTTAAACATTTTGCTGGGTCCATTAAGAAAATAAAAACATGACTTTATTTTATTTTGCTTTGTTTGTTTAGTTAGTAATCCAAAGTTTGAAGGAAGTACAGACTCTGTCAGTGGTCCCTATATTCAATCAAACTTTATCTTTCTAATGGTGTTTTTCATTTTGCTATTACTTTGCCAACATTTTCTGGAGCGTATAGCCTCAAAATTAGAATTAACTTACTTGTTGATAAAGAACCAATAGTGTCAAACTATATGAAGTAATTCTAAGCGAAGGTTTCCTTGAATACCTAATCTTTCACAAGTGATTTAATTACTATATATCTCCTTCCTAAGAGCCACCTCCTGCCTTTTGGAAAGGAGATAAGAAGAGGTAATTAAGAGATTTGCTGTTTACCTGAGATAAGGGTATGTACACCAGCTGAGAACACTGCCTGGCATGAGACAAGCACCCAAAGAATGGCAGTCATTACAATTGTTCACTGAGTTTAAAATTGAGAAACATTTATTCAACGCTTACTGTGCCATGGACTTGGATTCTCTAGTAGCAAGTTTTATTTTGTTTACAGCAACACAGAGCTGCCCTCAGTTACCACTAGGCTTTCGCATGGGAAAAATAAATGGCTCAGGTCAGTATTTAGAGAAAACAACAGCAAAAACAACTACAACGGCATCATTTTAAGTGAGAAAAATATGTTAGGACTGTACATTCTGGTCAGCTTGACTTGGCTGTTACTTGCTCTGATTAGCAGTAAATCTGTAGAGTTTGCTGAAACCAAGTGTGCTCCCCACACATTACAGCATTTTGCACCTGAAACCCACTTCAAATCTGGGAGTGAGAATAATGGCCCTTATACATACTTTACTCATCATGGGAAAACGAAACTATATGACCGAATGGAAATCATTCTAAGACCACATTATGAGGAACATATGCCAAATATGTCTCATCTATTACAGAGCATCTCTCTTTTTAATGAAAAACTTTTAGCAGCCCATAAATATGATTTAAATTTCTCCAAATCATTTAATCTGAATTGTTATTTAAAAGAAAATACATCAGAAAAATACTTAAGCAGCACAGCATTCAATGGTTTAATCATTTCCCCTTATTTTGTTTTTTTTATAATTACAAGCTTAATTAGTTTTAGTATAATATCTTCAGCTTTTTAAAATTTGTTGGTTGATATGTCCAATAGATTTCTTCTTACATATATTTTAAATACCATAGAACTAGACTGAATATTAATTCCTGATAAATGGAAAAATATAGAGAAAAACTAGTCACAGTTTATAAATTTAGTACCATGATATATGATTTTTTCTATAATTTCAAACTTCAATAATACATTTTTATAAGCCAAATTTTTCAAAATTTCCTTTGTATTCAATTAGAAAATTAGATTTTTTTCCAAATGTAATTTAGCTTGGATTTACACATTTTTGTTTGACTATTTCCAGAGGAGAAAAATATTTATTATCAGCAATACTTAGGAATTAGATAATATTGTGTAGCTTATCATATTATGTAGGGAACAATTTTTCCCACTTTTTATTTTACACCCAGAGTTGTCTCACAGCATCATATTACTTATCTCCCAAGGCACACACACTAGTATGATATTATCATAGAGTTTAACCACATTTCTAAGATAAAAAGCTTCCTCCTTGACATTGTGGTGGTAGGAAATGATTGTTTTGCATTGTGAAAATGCAGAATAAGCATTTATCTGGGTCAATTCTTTGTTCATTTTAACACATTAGGAAAAAAATGTCTACAGAATATAGGGCATCACATACACAGTGACTGTGGATTTACAAATGTTACAGTTCAATGAAATAAGTATTTCTTTTGACCATGGATCTTTATTTCACTCAAGCTTGTCCAAAAAGGCTTGAATCCCCCCAAGAGAACTGTATCTTGCTTTTCATAGAGAGGAATGTGCTGAGATGCAATATTTCTACTGAAAAGACTGATGATGCATCTACTGTTTCTCTATTAAAAATAATGTTATCTGAAATATTGAAAATATTGTATGTTTGCTTATGAGGATTTTAATTAGCCAATTTAAATGATATAATAACTGATAGCGGGTCTACCTGGTTTTCACAAGTGGTTTCCAAAAAACTTTACAGAAATGGTGTAACCTCACTGCACAGACAGAGACAAACATAAACACAGACTAAAGTATACATAACATACCAGATGAACATGGCTCAACACATCCAAAATCATTGTAATTTTGTTTAACTGGAGATTACACTATGTAAAGGTTAGCAGATAATTTAAAGACTACCTTTGTTAAATCATTTTTGAATTTGCTTATTAATGTTTGTAGTTTTCATTTAATATAGTAAGTTGTGTCAAGACAATGTTAACCTCATAAGGGGAGCTGGCATATATTCCTTTCTCTTCTATTGTCTAGCAAATTTGGGGTAGAAACTGGTAACATTTTTAATTTTTTCTTAAATGTCTGTTAGAAACTGCCAGTGAAGCTATCTGTGTCTAGAGTTTTCTTTATGGGATACTTTTTAATTACAAACTAAATTTTATTAAAATATATAGGATAAAAAAGAAGACTATTCAATATATGAATTTCTTCTTGAGTAAGCATTGGTAATCTATGCTTTTGAAATTATTTGTCTATCTCATTTAACATATCAAATTCACTGAAATTAGTTGTTCACAACATACTCTCATTATCCTATTAAATAACATCTATGGTGATAATGGTAATATGTGTTTTCTCTTTTATTTTCTTGACCAATCTGAGTAGAGTCTTGTCTATTATATGGACCTACTTTTTTTGAAAACACTTTTTGGCTTGATCAATGTTCTCTATTTTTGTTTTTTAATTTCATTTATTTCTGCTCTTACCTTTAATATTCCCTATCCTCTGCTTGCTTTATACTTAATTTCCTCTTCTTTCTCTAAGTTCTTAAGGGAAAAGCTTAGACTGCTTGCATGTCTTCGTTTGAGATTCATCTGTTCATGTTTCTTGCCTCCTTTTTAATGGGGTTGTTATTTGGTTTTTGCTTGTTAAGTTCCTTATAAATTCTGAGTACTAGATCTTTGTCAGATATATAGCTTGCAAATGTTTTCTCCCATTCTGTAGATTGTCTGATTAATCTGTTGATAGTGTCTTTTGCTGTGCAGAAGCTCTTCAGTTTAATTAGGTATAATTTTTCAATTTTTGCTTTTGTTGTAATTGCTTTGGAAAACAGTCATCAATTACATCGCAAGGCCAATGTCCAGAATGATGTTTCCCATGCTTTCTTCTAGGATTCTTAGTTTGAGGCCTTACATTTAAATCTTTAATCGATCTTCAGTTAATTTTTGTATATGGTAAAAGGTCGGAGTTCAGTTTCTTTCTTCTGAATATGGCTAGCCAGCAATGAAATGCCCAACATCAGAGAAATGCAAAGCAAAACAATAATGAGACACCATCCCACACCAATCAGAATGGCTATTATTAAAAAGTCAAAAAAGCAACAGATGTTGGTGAGACTGAGGAGAAAAGAGAGCATGTGTACATTGTTGGTGGGAATGTAAATTAGTCCAGCTACTGTGGAAATCAGTTTGGACATTTTCCAAAGAACTTAAAACAGAACTAACATTCAACCCAGTAACCCCATTACTGGTATATATTCAAAAGAAAATAAACTGTTCTACCAAAGGCACATGTATTTTCAATACAGTACTAGTCACAATAGCAAAGACATGGAATGAACGTAGATATCCATCGATAGTGGATTAAAGAAAATGTGGTAGATACACATCATGGAATACTATGCAGTCATGAAAAAGAACAAAGTAATTTCCTTGCAGCAATGTGGAGGCAGCTAGGGGCTATTATCTTAAGTAAATTAATGCAAGAACAGAAAACCAAATAGGGCATATTCTCACCTATAAGTGGGAGGTAAACACTGGGTAAGCATGGACATAAAGATGACAATAAACTCTGGGTCCTACTAGAGTGGGGTGGGAGGAAGGAGGACGAGGATTGAAAAACTATTAGGTACTATACCCACTACCTAGGTTTCAGGATTGATTGTACCAAATACCTCAGCATCATGCAATACACCCTTGTAATAAACCTGCACATGTACCCTGAATCTAAAATTAAAGTTGATATCATTTTTTAAAAAAGCAAACAAATACATATACGTGTGTGTGTTTGTGTGTGTGTGTGTGTCTGTGTGTGTGTGTCTTTAATTTCACTTATGACTACCACTTTAATCCATGGCTTATTTAGAAGTTTAATTTCCAAATATTTAATAATTTCTAGTTTAAATATATTTTTGTCAGATAATATACATCACGTGATTTCAATTCTGTTGAAGTTTGTTTAATGATCCAGATATGGGTTACTAGGTGATTATCATGTGTGCACTTAAAAAGAATGTGTATTTTGCTCTTTGGGAATGATATGTTCAATAAATGTCAATTTCGTTAAGTTGGTTGATAGTATTATTCAGGTCTTCTATACATTTATTGATTTTCTCACTTTTTGTAGTATTGGGTACTAAGAGACAAACGTTGCAGTTTCCAACTCCAATAGTGGATATGTGCATTTCCTTTTGGTTCCTATCAGTTTTTGCTTTGTATGCATTAAAATTATGTTGTGCCGGGCGCGGTGGCTCAAGCCTGTAATTTGGGAGGCTTTTTACAGGGAGGCCGAGGCGGGCGGATCATGAGGTCAGGAGATCGAGACCATCCTGGCTAACATGGTGAAACCCCGTCTCTACTAAAAATACAAAAAACTAGCTGGGCGAGGTGGCGGGCGCCTGTAGTCCCAGCTACTCGGAGGCTGAGGCAGGAGAATTTCATAAACCTGGGAGGCGGAGCTTGCAGTGAGCCCAGATCGCGCCACTGCACTCCAGCCTGGGTGACACAGCGAGACTCTGTCTCAAAAAAAAAAAAAAAAAATTATGTTGTTAGGTGCAAACACATTTGGCATTACATTTAGATTTATTATAATTTTAATATCGTTAGATTTAAAGCTACCATATACTAGTTACATATTCTCATTACATTCTATTTGCCCTACATATTCCCCAATCTTATTTTGTCTTTTTTTCTGCCTTTTGAATTAACTGAATTTTTATGATATAACTTTTTCTCCACTAATGGCTTCTTAGTTATATCTCTTAGTCTTGCCTGGTGCACCTAGGACCTGTGGTGTGTCCCTTTCAGCATTCTTGCTTCTCCTCCCAGTGCTAGCCAAACTCTGTCTTCTATCTGTGGTTGCCTTTGGGCACGTGTTGTGTCACCTGCCCTCTGTTGGAGGAAAAATAGTTCTTCTGCTCAAGAGAGGTCTGTTCCTCTGCTCAAAGGTGGTCTTGTCTTTCCTCAACCAGACAGATTTTGCTTCTACCTCAGCTTTAGAAGGAAACTTGCTAAGATGGTTTCCAATATCTTACCCAGAACAAAAGCGTTTTCCTTCTACTCCTCCCCAAGAAGCAAGAGCTTTTTTCCTGCTTTGGGGAAGAGGGGTGAGAGAATGTGTTCCCCCAGAGACTTAACATTATTGCACACTTCTCTGGTCTTTTGCCCTGTCCCAAATCTTTCTCTTGAGCACTAATAAAAGTCCATGGAAAATAACGTAGCATTGATTGCAACTCTTTTTGTTTCTGTGGCCCCCAACTATCTCAAACCAACTCATCTTGCTGTAATTGGGATTTGCTAGCTCATCCAATTCTCCAGCTTCTGATTGCTTATAGGCAGCCATGTTTTTCTCATATGCTCTGCCAAATCTGAAACAGGCTATGTCACCTGTCTTCATTGGAGAGATCTTGCTCCTCTTTGAAATTCAGTTTATTTGATGGCTTCACCACCACAGCTCTCTGATGAGCTCAAGAAGATTATAAATGTAGAGAGAACCAGGCTTCTTCTCTATGGTCAGGTGAGAAAATTCAAGTGGGATCCATGTTCTCTTAGGACTTTCTACTGCCAAGTAGAAGCCCAAGTCTTCTTTCTCGTGTGAGATTAATAGGACATTTTCTTTGGTATCTTTTACTGAAGTGTGTTTCACAGAATACCTGAACTGCTATATAATTCTGGAAATTAGATGAGAAAAAAACAAACAAATGAACAACAAAAACACAAAAGTCTAGTAAATGAATCCCTTGTTTTCCAAAATATATATGACCACAGAATTCTATATTTTACTTGAGAAGCTTTTTTGAGTGAGGAATTCTAAGTATTTTTCCCTCTCTCTTTCTCCTGCCTTCTTTATCTCTCTTTTAATTAGAAAAATTTGACTATGTTTCAGTCAATCTGTACTTCTACTGTACTCTGATTTCTCAATAATAGTTATATAAACAAATATTTGCTTTTTTGTTTACTATTGCAACACCTTCTTAGGTAAATTTGGATGGTTTTTTACTCTTCCCAAAATCGATCTACGAAGATTTACCATTAATATGTAAAAATCTGAATTTGCAAAGTATAAATCGATTACCAATAAAAATGTTCTTCTGTTAATTTACTGTGATATTTATATAAGTACTGTTAATAAAAATGATGTCTTACATTTATCTATAAAATCGTTATTCATCATAGAATAGTAAATATTTCTGAACTAATCGGCTACACTGACTTACACATCAGATTGTAAAGAACTATTATCATCACTGAGATTATTTCTTCCTACAATTTAAGCATCCATTAAATATTATTATAATGTCCAAAAAAACTTTTGTCTATTTACAGAATTCATGAAGCCAAGAATGATTATAATGTCGACAATGACATCAGAATTTTGTTAGAAAGGTTCAAAAACAATATTTAAGTAGAAGATACCAAAGGAAACAAAACAAATTCTTTATTTTTTTAAACATCTGAGGTAATTTTTTGTGTTATATCTTAAACTATTCAAAAAAAGGCTGAAAGGGAGTAGCTAATGTGAAACTAGTCCTTCATTTTTCATACATCTGTATGAAACCTTCACTATTCCTTTTCTGTCAAACTATTTCTTGAATAATTTGTTATTTATCTTATGTGTTATTCTGTATTTCACCTTTAGTGGGCTATACTTTTGTGGGTTTTAAACACTGTTTATCCTTTGTAGACACTTTTTCTTCATCATCAGAGGAATTTCATGAGACAATATAAATATTCCTTAAAAAAATTCTGTTTTGGCCAGGCACAGTGGCTCACGCCAGAACTTTGGGAGGCTGAGGTGGGCGGATCACCTGAGATTGGGAGTTCAGGACCAGCCTGACTAACATGGAGAAACCCTGTCTCTACTAAAAATAAAAAATAAAAAATAAAATAGCTGGATATGGTGGTGCGCGCCTGTAATCCCAGCTACTCAGGAGGCTGAGGCAGGACAATCGCTTGAACCTGGGAGGTGGAGGTTGCGGTGAGTCAAGATCATGCTACTGTACTCCTCCATCCTGGGCAACAAGAGTGAAACTCTGTCTCAATAAATAAATAAATAAATAAATAAATAAATCTGTTTTATTATTGAAGCCTTTGAGATGCCTTCAAAAAAGTGTATTGTTATATTAGCTATATGAAACTTAGCAGAGTAAACTTTTATTATAACTTTTATTCTTGGTTTTTCTGCTTTCAAGTTGTCTGCGTCCAATAAATAGATAAAATGAGGACCCACTATATCCTAAATTGAGTACTTTAGCTAATTTTAGTACACCTTCTCAGTTTTTTGAGTTATTTTCTGAAAGCTTAAAGCACAAAACAGTGCAAGAATAATATAACAAAGATTCATATATTAAATTCCCAACACAATTTTATCATTTTTTTCAGCTTTCTTAGAAATATTTTTAAAATAGCACATAACTAATATTTTGGTTGGCCATTCTTTTTATTTTCTTTCTCTAATGGCGTAAAGAAACAACTACAATGAACTTATATTAAAACTGCCACAAGGTATTGTTTTTTGTAGAGCTTGAGAGGAAATTTTGTTGTTGCTTTCTTTTCAGTTGAATCTACTGACACGTATTCTTTATGTGACTTGAGATTTTTTGCCCTGTGAATTTACCTCAGTGAAGACTGTTTTTTAAGGCAGTTCCACTTCCTAGGTGGTAAAGATGGCCCCTATGGAGTGTTTTTTATTTTTGCCTCATCTAGAGCCCTATGGATTTCTGTTGAACACGGCACTCCATTCCTGAAAAGACTCTTTCCATCAAACCTTTAGTAATTCTCCTTTGAGTACTTTCTGACCAGGTTCGACCTTAGCCTGAGAAAGAATTCTGCTAAACCAATTTAGTGAAAATCCCCCGATCTTGGTATCTGACCACCATCCATATCTTATTACCCTGGCCTACTTTCAGAGAATTCTGATGAGTCAAACTAAAATCTCCCTTACTCCTGATGTTTTATCTTAGTAATTTTCCATGCATTAATTGAGCCTTGCTACTTGGCTATCAATTCCCACTTGTACATACTGTATTTGGAATTGAGTTCAATCTCACTCCCATTGCAAGACCCCATTGCCATGGTTCCTGTACCTGTTGCAATGACACCTCTTGAATAAAGACTGCCTCACCATCTTTACTAAGTGCCCAGAGAGGACTTTCTCCTTCATTACTGCATCTACAAAAAGCTGGCAGGAGTTTTGTTTATTCTTCTTTAAAGACTAGGAAGTCTTTAGATTCCTGGCTGACTTTAGGTAAGTTTTAGTTCTTTTCTTTCTGAGTGGTGTGAAGTTAGACACACCAGCTTTGACCATTAAACCTAGCCTTAAATGTTAAATGCCCCTGTGAATAATTTCAGAATAAGCCCACCAATGCCTTCTAGACTTGAGCTGTATTTTATTTTAAGGTAGAGATGGTGTTTCACCACGTTCCCCAG
This sequence comes from Macaca mulatta, assembly GCF_049350105.2. Lineage (NCBI taxonomy): Eukaryota > Metazoa > Chordata > Mammalia > Primates > Cercopithecidae > Macaca > Macaca mulatta. Next base: position 175,364,290 of record NC_133410.1, read on the forward strand.
GCTGGTCTCAAACTCCTGGACTCCAGCGATCCTCCTGCCTCAGTTTTCCAAAATACTGGGATTAAAGGCATGAGCCACCACACCTGGCCTGAATAGCTTTTTACTGCTTGCTCTAGCCATTACATTGTATATACAAAGCATCAATAGATTGCACTGATATTATCATTTCACTAGTTGGAAAGAACTATAGAAATTGTACTTCCCATTACATGACTTTACCTTCCCTTATATGAGATATAGTGTAGTTTTTTTCCTGTGGACATTTAGAATCATTTTAGACAGTTACAATGATTACTTCTGTCCTGAAACATAATCTGGAAAACTAGATAGGAGAAGGAAAGTCAATTGTATCTACTCATACTTTTTCCTACCAAGTCCTTTCTTCCTTTCTGATGTTCCAAGATTGGTTCCTTTAGCATTTTCTTTCCTTTTCCAGACTTTCTTATAGTTATTCTTTCAGGGAAGCTGTGGTTGCTACAATTTTTTTTAGGTTTCCTTCATCTGAAACTGTTTTGATGTTCCCTTAATTCTTGAAAGATATTTTCACTTGACAAAGGATTCTGGGTTGACAGTTCTTTTCTTTCATCTCATGATATAAATTGTGTTGCTTTCTTCTTGCCCTCATTGTTTCTAATGTTAGGTCCATTGCCAAACAAATTGTTTTTCCTTTATAGATAAATGTTGTTTCTCTCTCATTGCTTTCCAGATTCTTTCTTCATCTTTAGTTTTGCAGAAGCTTGACTTTGATTTGTCTTGGTGTGGATTTCTTTAGTTTTATCTTGTTTTGGGTGTGCTCAGCTTCTTGAATAAGTTAATTTATGTCATTTGTCAAATGTGCCATTTTCCACTGTTATTTTCTCAAAAAGTTTTTAACTTCACTTGGTTTTCCTTTTCTGGCAAAGGCTCAGATGACATAAATGTCTTTTGTTGTAATCTCACAGATGCCTAAGGATTTGGGTGTTTTTGTTGTTTTTTGTTTTGGTTTATTTACTCTGTGTTGCTTAGATTGTATAATTTTATTACTCTATTTTTAAGTTCACTGATTATTTTTTCCTTTGTCTTCTACATCATGCTACCGAGTCAACCCACTGAGTTTTTCATTTTATTTTGGTTTTTATATTTTTTAATCCCAGAATATCCATTGTTTTTTTTTTTTTTTTTTTTTTTTTTTTTTACGTTTTCCATTTCTTTGCTGAGACTTTCTATTGATTTGTTGGGACTTTAGAAAAACTATTTGTTTCAAGTATGTTCATACTTGGTCACTGAAATATCTTTATCATCGCTACATTAAAATCTTTGTCATAGAACGGTGTGGTGGCTCACACCTATAATCCCAGAACTTTGGGAGGCTGAGGTGGGCAGATCATGAAGTCAGGAGATCGAGATCATCCTGGCTAACACAGTGAAACCCCACTTCTAACAACAATAATAAAAAAAAAAAAATACAAAAAATTAGCCAGGCATGGTGGCAGATGCCTGTAATCCAGCTACTTGGGAGGCTGAGGCAGGAAAATCGCTTGAACCCAGGAGGCGGAGGTTGCAGTGAGCCGAGATCGTGCCACTGCACTTCAGCCTGGGCAACAGAGTGAGACTCCATCTTAAAAAAAAAAAAAACCTTTCTCATATAGTGCTAACATATCTGTCTTATGAGGATTAGTGTCTGTTGTTACATTTTTCATTCAATCTGTTGTCTTCCTGGTTGTTGGAATGATGAGCAGCTTCCTTCTGAAACCTAGACATTTGGGGCACTATTTTATAAGTAGGATCTGATTCATACTTCATTTTAGTTGGCTTTTTCTGAGACTACTCTGGCAGAAGTGAGAGGGCCACCATCTCATTACTACCAGGTGGTGTCAGAAGCCTGCTTCACTGTTCCATCACTGTTGACACTGAGGAGTTGTCCTTCCTGGTTACAGATGAGTGACAGGGGAGTTCTTATTCCCTAGTAGGCCACCACTCATACGGAACGTCTCACTGTTGTTGCTAAAATAACCTCCACTGACAACAGGAAGAAGGGGTCTCATTACTACTAGGTGGTAGTGAAAGTCTTGACTTTCCACTAGGCTTCCTCTTATACCATTCTGTTCGGTAGTTAGACATTAGCAAGGCATAAGAGAAGAGAGCAAAAAAGGTTGTCACTAAGGCAGCCTGTGGCTGGCCCACCTAAGTAGAGTCCCAGAACTGCCCTAACTCCACACTAATGGATGAAGTTCCTGGTAAAGTCTGTGGCCAGAACATCATGGAGAACGAAAAACTAGGGAAAATCTCCTAAAATGTTGCAGGCCCAGTAACATAGAACTGTGTCCTCAACTTCACCCCAAGCTCATTTACCATCATTATAATCAATTTACATCTGGTTTTACCTCCTGACTGTGGGCTTTTCTTAACAAATTACGGGTATGAATGTGCACAGTTTAATTTTAGCTATATAACCAGAAACTGCCAATCAAATGCCATCATCCTGTCATTCCAACACAGCCCAAACCTCAACTCTTCCCCACAAAACCCCCATAAAAATCCCCTGGGTTTTGTAAAGAGGGGCTGATTTCACTTCAGGAAAATCAGTCCACTCTCCCTCTGAGGGTGTATTACTGTGCTTCAATAAACTTTGCTTTGAGCTTGCATTTTAGTGTTAGTTTGCAATTCTTTGCTCACTATCACAAGAACTGAGATTGCTGGTCCAGAGCTTCAGCTCCATTGACCTCCTCAGTTAAAGGGTCTATCCCAGTGCAGAATTCCTAGTACTATCTTCAGTAGGAAAAAGGAGTGGTGTCTCATTATCTCCAGGGGAAGTGAAGTCTAAGTATTGACACTTGAGTGTAGGGAGACTCATTTCCACCTAGTGGAGAGGAAAATTCCAGCTCCCTACATAGCATTTTTTCATAGTACTTAGGTACATAGATGGGGTGCTTCACAATCACTTGAAAATGTTGGAAGTCCAGGCTCCCTATTCGGCTTTGTCTGATTTGGGTGAATATTGGCTACATTATTTTTAAAATCTTATTTAGATGCAAGAGAGCAATTATTGTCTAAAGTTTTCTCTCTTGCTAGATTTACCTTGTCCTTGCCCTTTGGCTACAAAGAGAAGAGGGTTTAATTGGACTTTTTTGTTTGTTTATTTTATCTGTGCCCATCATATCTAATGTTTCTGGGCTTTCTAGTTTCTGGATTTTCTAGTTTGTCAGCTCCAAGTCTTGTTTATACAATGCAAAAAAAAAAAAAAAAAAAGAGATAAAATAAAATAAAATAAACCAGGGAACTTACCTATTCCTTGGTTCCTGAGGTCCCTAGCTGGTGGGCCACTTCTCCCTACATTTCAGAGTCATGTTTTTCATAGACATAATTTTCAAGTTTCTAATTGCACTTAGAAGAAAGAATAGGACAAACTATGTCTAATTCATCTTTCCAGAAGCAAAAGTTTTAAACTATTTTTAGAGTGATTCTTTGAGAGGAAAGAAGCAAGCCTAAGTGTTGTGGGTCTGAAGTTTACCTCTTCAATTATTAGAGACTGATAAAAACACGCTAGAAATTTGGGTGCAAAAAGGCTTTAAACATGGAGTTGTGGCTATTTAACTGAAGATCAGTTATCAATTCCTAATTTCTTCAATCATTTCCATTTCTGGCTGTGGAGTGCCAGATGTTAGCTATACCAGTAGGATGTCATAGAATAATAAGAATATTGAGTGTAGATTCAAGCAAAAGAAAAACTATTTCACTTAAATTTATACAATTATAAATTGCCAATTTACAATTTTTTTTTAAATGTCTTAAAGTAAGAAAAAATAAAGATTCTTTTACATTATGCTTCTGGCTTCTACTGTTAAAAAATAAGGAATCATTCTCTACTTCTTCAAAATTTAAATCTACTTAGTTTTCCCGTACTTTCTAGCTCTTATTTTTGTGTCCATCACTTTTCAGTAGTTCTTATAAATATGCCCTTCCTTAATTTGTTTTCATTTCTTAGTGTGGAAAATTATAAAAAAATAAAAAATATATAGTGTTCATAAGTGCCCCTTTTTTTGCATACATGTTATTGAAAAGTAATATTACAAATCCACCCCTCTGTCTGTGGAAGGCAGAATTCAAAGAAGATCTCAACCATTCCTACCTCCTGCTCTACACAGTCTATATGATGTCTTCTTGAGTATGAGCAATATCAGTGACTAGGATGAAATATTTCTCCCATGATTAGGTTATGTTATCTGGCAAAGGTGAAGGGATCTTTCAGATACAACTAAGCCTCTAATCAGTTGACTGTGAGTTAATCAAAAAGGACATCAGTACATTTGGACCTCACCTAATAGGTGAGTCCTTTAAAAATGGTATAGAAGTAAGGGACAAGATACAGCAGCAAAAATTATCTTACTAGTCTTGAAAAAAGAAGCCACCATGAATCTTGTAGTTTCAAGGAAATAAATTCTGCCAACCATCTGGGAGCTTGGAAGACAGCCCTGAGACTCCCACACAACCCTAGCCCTGGCCCATGCTTGATTGCAGCCTTGTAAGTACTCAAGCAAAGGATCCAGTTGGCTCTGAATCTATAGAAAGGGTGACAGTATTAAATGCATGTTGTTTGAAACCACTAAGTCATAATTTGCTATGCAATAAGAAAATAACTAATACCTGTCCCTCTCTCTATCCCTTGAATTTAGTTTGACAATATAACTTCGTTTGTCAATGGGATGTTGCCAAAGGTGACATGAACAGAGGCTTGAAAGCATCCTAAATGATGGGGCTTGAAACTCTGAGATCCTTATGTAGAAAAGGCTGAGCTAGTTTGCTAGGTGATGAGAGACATGGCCTAGCTATCCTCATCATCCTAGATTATATTGAGCTAATGACCGGGTATGTGAATGTGTCCATTTTAGACAATTCAGCCCCAGCCCAGCAACCAGCTAAGCATAACCACTATGTGGGCCAACAGCGTGTGACTGAGCCAGCCCAGACTGAAAGTGGTTCTAAGCCACTACAATTTTGGGAAGTTATTTAGAAAAGCCCACTGATGTCTTGTGTTTCTCTGGGTCAAAAACAAACAAATAAACAAAAATGGCTACCTGAGTTCAAATTCTATCACCGTCCTTTACTAGTTACTTGACTTGTATTAACCACTTTTCCCCATCTTTGAGTAGGGTATGATATGACTACCTTAGAGTATTTTTGTAGTGACTACAGGAAATTGATGTAATACATGTGTTAGCATATACTTTATGTCATGGTCTATTCTATGAATCAACCTGGCTATTCTAGATGGTTCTGTGAAGGCTTTTTTTTTTTTTAGATGCAATTAACTATTAAATCAGTAAACTTTGAGAAAAGAAATTATCCTTCATAGTGGGACTGAGCCTCATCCAATCAGCTGAAGACCATACAAGCAAAAGGCTGACTTCTTGCCAGTAGATCACCTTGGACTCAAACTGCAGTGCTTTTCTGGGTGTCTTGCCTGCCAGTGTCTGTCTGTCTGTCTATCTGTCTCTTTCTTGATATATGTATAGATAGATATCTCTATCTATCTATCTATCTATCTATCTATCTATCTATCTATCTAGATCCTACTTGTTTCTTTGGAGAACCCTGGCTAATACCAGTGTATATACAATGGTTAACTATCATCACTTTTCCTGACTATAGTTGCTCAAAATATGCTGAAATAGCTCTGTGCTTAGTGATATCTGGTTCTAATCTTATTGTCCTTGGGTTTTTTTCTTTGTTGATATTTGGATTGCTGGGGCAGAATACAAATGCATGTGCTGTTATCAAAAGTAAAATATTTGTGAATACGTGTAACCTAGTATGAAAATTCACAAACATGATTGAATTTGCTATAATCTAATATGTTAAACAAATATAAAATATTTTACTGTAACCCACACTGTTCAGTAATATTATACCACGTTCAATAATTCATGAATCTTTCTGACATTACAGATAAGGATAAATTAGCTACAAGAAATCATATTTTATAATTCTAAAATGTTGAAATTATATATTAATTAGTAATTTAGGACTGAATCATTTGGCAAAAAGAACAATTGGTAAACCAAAATAAATTTTTCCTTTCAATAAATGTTTATTAATCTAAAAAAAGTGACACTGGGCATATGAAATTTTAGCAAAAAAACCATGTGCCCTATACAACTACACTTCCTTGTACAAAAAAAATGACAAATCTAATTGTGGCTTTAATTTATGTTAAATATTTCACTTTGTGCTGTAACTTATAATCTTACATGTTTTCTCGAATTTCAGAAAAAAAAATACTTCCTGAGTACTGTTTAAGTAATTGAAGGAATTTTGAAGTAGTTTCTATTTTGTAAACAATGTCTCTAGGAGAACAAACAAACCAACTTTACCGGAGGGTAGAAAACAGGGTTGGGAGCTCAGTTCGCAAATGGCCAGACCATCTCTTTTATAATTACCAAGCAATAGTTCAACAACTTCAAACTCATAATCCAAAATGCCCTGTTCTGAATTTTTCCCACCACGTTATTAACTAGGTGATTTTTAAAGCGATGGGACAAAAATTACTCTAAGACGCAATAAAATTAGCTATACAATGGTATACAGTCACATGTCACTGAACTATGGGAATAGGTTCTGAGAAATGCATCCTGAGGTGACGTGGTCCTTTTGGGAACATCACAGAATACACTTACCTAAGCCTAGAGAGTATACCCTATATGGTAAAAGCAATTGCTGCTAGGCTACAAACCTGCACAGCATGCTCCTGCACTGAATACTGTAGGCAATTAAAACACAATGGGAACTATTTGTGCATCTAAACACGTCTAAACATAAAAAAGGCAATGCTTTGAGCTAAGACTAAATGAGGGCTACAACCTCACTAAGAAATAAGAACATTTCAGCTCCATTATAACCTATGAGACCATCTTTATATATGCCATCCACCCTTGACTGAAACGTTGCTATGTGGCAACTGACTTTTTTTGATCTGCCAGGGATTATGGCTAAGAAGGAAAATGAGAGAAATGCTATTACTATACTAAAGGTATAAGAATATAGCAAAAAAAGTTTAGTATGTTTCGATAATTTGCCTTTTAAGTGACAGATTCATATTGTAAAAAATATGTTCATATTGTAAAAAATACATGATATAAATGCAAGTAATATTCTCATATATAATTTTAGATTATTAGATTATATTGTAGATTAATAGATTATCCTTTTAATTAATTTGGACTAATATTGTAGTTCAAACATTCTAACAGTGAATAGGAATAAACAAGGCTGAAAAAATATGGGATTCATCCCAAATGAAAAAAAAATGATGTCTAATGTTTAATATTTCAGACACAAACTGAAACATCATTGGTCATACATTTTTGTCAGACAGTTGGTAAAATACTTTAAAGCCTGCTTTTATTTTTGGACATTAGCTCACTTTACTTTACATACCTGAAATTGGTATACTCTAAAACCCTATGTAAATAATAGGAGCTTAATAATGTACTGTGCTAGTGTTATGTTTTATTTATATTTTAATGATTTGGGTATAATTTCTTAGGTCTCTGGTAATTTGCAAGGCAATTTAAAAATTTTCAACAGCCTAACAGAATATTGTAGTCTTTAATGACATATTTAAGAAACAAACCAGAAGATTTAAGAAGAAAATTGATTCCTAATTTTCCAAGAAATGTATACAAAACAGTATCAACCCAGGTAAATGTTCCTAAAATGTGGTTAAATCATAAAGTACATTAAACCAAATCTATGTAATAAGAAGAAAGACTGTGCTTAATTTCGTCAAAAAATTGTCTTTTGACAAAAGTATATGCTACCGTGTGAGTAAGCAAAATAATCCCAGTAGCCATCAAGAGATCTATTTAAAAAAAAAAAAAAGTGAGAGAAAGAAGAAAACAAAAATCAAGCATTCATTTACATCAAAATGGAAGACTGATATGACATCCTGTATTACAAAATTCTGGTCATATAATAGATTAAATAAGACAGATATAAGTTTCTTTTTCAAGCTAAGTGTTTTTCATTTACCAGTTTACAGGCCATTTGGGAGGAGTTAAGCAACTTTGGAAATTCCTTTTATTTTATTACTCAGTCAGATATGTAGTATAGGGAGACTTGTTAAACATTTATTGAATTTCTGCCTTCAGGCCAATTATTTATATAAATTAAAGGTTTCTGAGGAATGCAACATATCAAGATGTTATATTTTCTAATATCATAAGGCATCTGAATACACTAAACTTGCAATTCTGAGGGAAAACAGTATTGATTCTTTGTTCAGGAATATGCAGATATTTACACCTGGACACAGTGTTGTGACAGAACAATCAGCACTGGAGATTATGCTCATAACACATTATTAGTAAGCTACCTTCATGCTGTCCTAGAATCTGGAGAAAGTAGAGCATTTTGGGGTAAAACTAAGCTACAATTCAAAAGGAAAATCCTAGTTTTTTGTTTTTTTGTTTTTTTGTTTTTTTTTTAAATAAGACTCATGTTTACTTTTTTTACAGCTTGCAATGACAATTTTCAGGATTATTTTAATAATCCAACACCGGGCATCTTGGTATAGGTCAGCTTTAAAAAAGACTGATTAGGCAGAAATTGCTCTACATACAATGAAATAAACAGAAAAACAAAAGCAAGATCACTAAAGTTTTGATAATTCAGATATCAAGCACGTAATAATTCAAAGACTTCTAGTTATGCAGCCAAACTGGCAAAAGATTTGTATCATCTGCATTCTGTGAACATTTCATGAAACTACTAAAATCAAAGCTAGGAACCATCTGGCTTGTAACCCAAAATAAATCACAATCAAGTTTCCTACAAATTACACACAATCGTTCTTAAAATTCAGAATGTTGGATGGTGGTGTTCTCCTGGAAACTTCTAAAAAATTGTAACAACCAAAACTTCAGTTCTGAAGCAGTACCTTATAGCTTCCATAGTAATTTCAGCATTTATTTGCATTAAAGTTTATAAATGCTCATATTGCAAATTACTTACAAACTGATGGAGTACAGTAGAGCTTTGATCAATGAACTGTTGAAATGACTACAGCATAGACGTACTTTTATTGACTAGAAAAGGGAGTCAGAAACTTCAAATTTGAGGAAAAGGGGAAAAATACTAAAACATTTGCCTGCCGTTTACCTCTGTCAGGGTTTCCAGCATCCTTGTGGCCAATCAGTTGGCTTTAAGGCAGACAGAATTCTTTTTGCTACAGAGTGATGTTTTGAAATGCTCTGAGATATAAAACACAATGTAGAGAAATGGTCAATAAGCATCTTTTGCTGGATGTACTAGGAAAGGATTCCCATTTGAAATGTGTGGTGTGCTGCCAGCTGCTTTGAGTGTGCCAGGCTGGATACCTCATGAAACAAGTACTTGCCTTCAAAAACAGTCTGATGAACAAAAGTGAGCCAACATTTGAACTCTCGTGTATGTACTAACAGAATATATTATATCCACCTTTGCTACTCTTCGGTTCAGAGCTTAAATGTGAGGCACTTGTGCAAGATTCTGGAAGCCATCATGCCGGCCAGTGTTTGAGGAGAGCATGTGCATAGTTCCTGGTGTAATTTCTTCCTGTATGCTACTGCTTTCCTCTTTTTTTTTTTTTTTTTTTTTTGGTTACTCCCTTAGTTCCAAGTGCAATGCTGTACCCTTTCTGTATTATCACATGGATAATTTTGTTTACTACTTTATTCTGACAGGTGATGTAAACTACACCACGGGTTGCTGTTCAATATTTACCAACACCATGGGCGTCATTAGACTTCATTTTATTCAGAAAATCAAGAAATCATTTAAGTACAGAAGCCAACATTTTACCAACTTGAATATACTGAGGGAATTTAGAAATATATAAATATCTAAAACACAAGCCTTGCCATTGATACTATAGTTTGTGGAAGTGAGGCATATAGTCCTTCAAATAGGTTAGAAAAATACTGTATACAAGCAATATTAAAGGGCTGGTAACTAACTGGTATCTTGATCAGTAAATTTTTTGTATTCATTCCTGTTTCTACACACATCATTTATGTGTGTGCATTTGTATTTCTGTCAGTCTGTATATTACATATATTGTATGCATATATAATACATATTATATTACATATATTACATTATATTACATATAAAGGAGATGGTAATTCCTTCATTTAGCAAAAATAAAAAGAAATTCAAATCTGCTCATTCTGTACTATAGTGGATTGGTTTATTTGGTTGATGCAAAAGTAATTGTGTGGTTTTTTTTGTTTGTTTGTTTGTTTTGTTGTCATTAAAAGTAATGTAAGTAACCTAGAGTCTGCACCCCACAGGAGAGACCACTAATAATAGGCACAATTAGAGAAAAATCATTTAATACTTGTTTGGCCAGGGAAGATTTCATAAGAGAGCATGAAATTTAAAGGCATCTAGATTCATTTACTATTATAAAACATCTTATTTTAACTGTGCTAAAATACAACATAACATAAAATTTACCAGAGTCATCATTTTTTATACACACATTTCTGTAGAATTAAGTACATTCACATTGTTGTATTATTACAACAATGTAATTTTCATCATGTGAAACTGCAACTCTGTACTCATTAAACAGCAACTCTCCATTCACCCCTTCTCCCCCAGTTCCTGGCAACTGCCATTCTACTTTCTGTCTCAATGAATTTGTATTAGCTACCTCATGTAAGTGGAATCATAGTACCTGTCTTTCTGGGACTGGCATTAGCATAATGCACTGAGATTCATCCATATTGTAGCATGTACCAGAATTCTCTAACTTTTTAAAGAATTAATAATATTTCGTTTATGTATATATCACATTTTGTTTATTCACTTATCTCTCCATGGACACCTGGATTGCTTCCCACCTTTTAGATAATGGAAGGAATGCTACTATGGACACAGTTCTACAAATTTTTCTTTGATACTCTGCTTTCATTTTTGCGGGAGTATATCCCAGAGGTGGAATTGCTGGATCATATGGTAATTCTATTGTTAACTACTTTAGGAACTGCCATACTGTTTCCCATAGCAATTGCATCTTTTTACGTTCCCATCAACTGTATACAAGGGTTTCTCTGCATCTTTATCAACACTTATTTTCCGTTTTATGACAGTAGACAGTAGACATACAAATGTGTCTAAGGTGGTGTATCTCAATGTGGGTCATTTGCTATGTTTTAATAAAAAAATTTGAACGGAATAAAAGATCTCTATAGTTAAAGTGCTATGCAATAAATTTGTGATATAATAGGATTCTGGATTTTGAAGTACTCTGAATGTGATGCTAAGAAATTTGAATTTTATTTTAAGGAAAATAAGTGAAAAATAAAACCCTAAACTTTCCAGTCAGTGGAATGAACCGGACTTTCTCCTGGCAAAGGGGATTCCAGAGAAACCTTGAAAACTGAGTTGCTGCCATGATAGGATAGGAGGTCAGACAGGCCCCATTAAAGCCCCTCCATCCCTAACCACCATTAGGCTTTCTTCACTAAGAGTTAAACAGAAAGGAACCCTTTGGAAAGACCTGTACCCCTCCTGACACTGCCCTGCTCTCCTGTGGTTTCCATAAAACAACCAACTAGCATTCTTTTCCAGTAAGAGAGCACCAACCATAGAGGGGTTCTGTCCAGTCATAAATCCCCATCTTGTTCTTTCCTTCCTCAAAGTCTTTGCTTCTGGCTTCTGACCAGAGGCTATGCTTCCCAGGCTGTCAGTACAGACCCCTGCATGCTACAACCCTTAATGAGAAATAAACCTCTCCTTTCCAAGTCTAGGAACTTCATTCTTTAGATGACAGAAGTCAGCAGAGGTTTTAAAGAAAAGAGGTACATATAATATATGGAAACACTATGCAGGATTGAATAAAGTAGAAGGAAGTCTCAAAACATATTGTTAAAATGGTAACTGTTACATTTTGTTGCTTGTATTAAAATATTAACATAACTATGAGAAAATAAGCACATGAACTGCCTGTAAAAGTCTGAATTAGTGAGACCATCTTTGCACTAGATGTAAGCAGTTTTCAGTTTTAACCTCAATTTCTAGGCTGGTTATTTTCTTCTTACTTTTTTGCTGTGATTTTTTTTTTTCTTTTATAAAATAAAGACCTAATATCATCTCCAAAATTATAAATTCTCAAAGGAAAAAACCTGAAATTTGATGACAAATTTAAAATTGTATCTATGTAGATATTGAAATAGGTTGCTAGTATTTCTAAAAATTAAATCATATTATTAAATTTATTCAATACAAAAAACAGTAATAGAAGAGGAACTAAAACTGGCAATAGGTGAAAATTCAAAGTCAAATGTAAGACAGGTGAATAGTTATTTTATTGTAAGAATAAGTATGAAGACTTTTTTCTAAATTGTTTATATCAATTTTATAACATAAACATGGAAATATTAAGCAGCATAAAATTTTTCCTATATGTTGACCTCCTTTTATTTTTATAAATTATTTTCACAGACGACCATTTATTTTTTTGAAACTGAAACAACTATTCAAGGTCACAATAACATCTTTTAATTTGGTGTGCACAAAGGCATTAAAACTCTCTCTCAATTTTTCATTCAGAAGTTTTCAAAGCATTTTACAGGATGGGTAATGGAACTAAATAGCAGTTGTATGGGGGGCGGGGCACAGTGGCTCACTCCTGTAATCCCAGCACTCAGAGAGGCGGAGGAAGGTGGATCACTTGAGGCCAGGAGTTCCAGACCAGCCTGGCCAACATGGTGAAAAGTCATCTCTACTAAAAATACTAGATTAGCTGGGCATGGTGGCACGAGCCTGTAATCTCAGCTACTTGGGAGTCTGAGGCATGAGAATAGCTTGAACCCAGGAGGTGGAGGTTGCAGTGAGCTGAGATCATATTACTGCACTTCACCCTGGGTGACAGAGCAAGACTCTGTCAAAAAAAAAAAAAAAGATGGTCTCCAAAGTCAGCCATTGACAGAATCAATAATGAAATTAGCCAAAAACAAAGCACCATTTTCTACAAAATGTAAATCAGCCTTTTAAAACAATGTTACTTTGAGCAATATGAAATTGTCTGATATTCTATGATTTTTACCTACAAAAAGGCAATTTCATATAGCTTAACTCAATATATTTTGCATTTCTTGCTGGCATTCTAACCATTATAGATATATTGAACTTTTACATAAATGAACTCTCCCTCCCTAAGCAAAGAAGAATAGTGCTGTCCTACATCAGCAAACCTTAGAATTTCATTGCATTGGTGTTCATGTTTTGTGCAGATTCTTGGTGTAAGAGGAGGATTCTGATATTCATTTTGTTTTCCAACAGCACTTTAACATGGTAGGCTGTATACAGTAAACTCTGAACAAATATGTGATTTGATTTGAAATACAAATATATTCTATTTTCAATTGTCCAAATCCTGATTTAACTAACAGGTTATGTTTGCTATTGTTTGTTCATCTTTGTTCACTGAGCAGAATAATTAAGAAATACCCAGATAGTTCCAATGAATTGGATTATTTGACTCTGTTAAAAAAACCTTTATAAAAATGTACAGCCTTACCATCAGTTATAATTCATTTCAAGATTTCTGTCAATCATATTATACACTGTCCATAATATTTAAAATAATGTATGCTATTTTTATATAACTTAAGAACTTAATTCCCAAAAATATGTAATCAAAATTATACTGTTGACTCAATTGTTTACATAGGAAGGGGAGAATTGGAGATGGGGAGAGGCTGGACAGTTTCAGATACAGTAAAATTGTTTTCCAGTTGGAATTCCAATAGTGAAGAGGTAATTAATAAGTTAATGAGCTGTTGACAAAACTCATACACACACACACACACACACACAAATACATAAAATCCCTGAGCAGCTTCTAAGGGGTAGGTGCATTTTTTTCTGTTGATGAAGAGCTAGGAAAAGTCTGTCCACTGTTATCACCAGGAGTATCATGTTGGGACTCAGAAACCGATACTCCGAACTGTAGCGCATTTACATGCTGAATTGAAGAATTCTCAAAGTCTCTAATTTTACCCTGCCCCCCCCCCCAGCCTGTCTCAAAGAAGTTGATGTTCCTTTATCTGCCTAAGATCCAGAACCATCCCTGCGAGCCATTGTTTTCCTTTTCCTTTAAAACCAGAATGTAACCACACCAGAACAGACTGACTTACTGTCAAAGAGAACAGTGAAATTCACCGTCAGTGAATTTTCAGCAAATCATACAGGGCCAAGAAAAAGTTTCCCCTGACCCCGCAACAATCAACTCAGCGCTTCTCACACGATTTTTTTATGATCTTGACATTTCATTGAGAAATGCAACATAAATTTTTAAAACATACACACAAAAAAATCAAAATAAATTGTAGTTTAAGTTCACAACAACCTGTGATATTCAAACCAAACAGATCAGAGAGAAATAGCCACCTACAGAGACAAAGCAACTCTATTTTTTTTTTCCCCTAAAAGCAGCTGACCTTTACTGGTAACACAGGGTGAGCATTAGCTCCTGATTGCTCTGAAATTTTAACCAACATTTTTCCATGTAGTACAAACTGTTTCTTACTAAATTGGGTCAGCTGCTCTTTATACACATGAAAATATATTTTCGCTGTAAAATAAATGCCTTTATTCCATATTTTGTATGCACAGGAAAAAACAAACAAACAAAACAAAAATGTGGTTCTTACTGTCTTCTCACTACTACCATTCTTATTGAACCTTACTTAATTCCTTTAACTTGTAGTTTATGCATCGTGTGCCAGGAAAATCTTACACCAGAATCACTGGAGGGTAATTAAAACACAAGTTTCTGGACCCCTGTTTCATGAGTTTCGGATACATTAGGTGTGTGGAGGGGCCTGAAGATTTGTATTTCTAATTCTACCAAGTTTCTAACACTTTCTCAGGTCATGCTGATTCTGCTCATCCGGGGACCACATTTTGACAAACACTCTTATAGGGGTAGGGTTACCAGGGCAAGGAAGACAAATCATCTTTTCTCATCAAGTCTTCATTCTAGTGGAAGACTACTGAAAAGGTTAAATGGATTAGGGGAGATTATGTTAAGGTTAAATGTAGGGGAGATTATGTTAAGTGACACAAACCAGGTACAGAAAGACAAATATGGCATGATCTTATTTACATGTGGAGTCTAAAAAAGCTGAACTCACAAAAGTAGAGAATGAAATGGTAGTTACCAGGGGCTGAGGGGAGGAGGAGGAGGAGGAGGAGGAGGTGGGGTGGGTAGGAATAGGGGAGAAGTTGTTCAATGGGTACAAAATTTCCATTAGATAGGAGAAATAGTGCTGATATTCCATTGCACAGCATGGGGACTGTAGTTAACAATTATGTTTTGTATATTTCAAAATAGCTGAGGAAGAGAATTTTGAACGGTTTCACCACAAAGAAATGATAAAATTTGAGGATATGCTAATTAGCCTGATTTGATCATTCTGTAATGGATACATTGTACATCGCATTGTACCCCATAAATATATGTAATTGTTATTTGTCAATTAAAAAAACATAAAAATATATACAATAGGCCAGGCATGGTTGCTCACACCTGTAATCCCAGCACTTTGAAAGGCCGAGGCGGGTGGATCACGAGGTCAGGAGATAGAGACCATCCTGGCCAACATGGTGAAACCCTGTCTCTACTAAAAATACAAAAATTATCTGGGTATGGTGACGTGTGCCTATAGACCCAGCTACTCAGGGGTCTGAGGCAGGAGAATTGCTTGAACCTGGGAGGCGGAGATTGCAGTGAGCCGAGATTGTGCCACTTCACTCCAGCCTGGGTGACAGAGCAAGACTGTCTCAAAAAAAAAAAAAAAAAAATCTATCTGTCTGTCTATCTATCTATCTATCTATCTATCTATCTATCTATCTATCTATCTATTTATATCTCTCTCTATATAGATAGATATGCAATTGACTGGAAATAAAAGAGTGTCTTACCTATTAGTAGTTAATAAAAATTGACTGAATTGAAATCATGAATACACTAAAGCAGTATTTTTCTTCGGCAGTTTGATTTTCTAATTCTACAAATCCATGCCTGGATTCCTACACCTGCCTCACTAATCAACTATCATCTGAAGTCACATCTAGGCAGGTTTCAAGGGTAAAATGAGTTACTCAGAGACACCGACTTCTTGTTCTGACTTTAAAATGGGTAAATGATATCATATTTACATATGGAAGACAGTTTGTCTTTTAAAGTGTTAAGAGTTTTAAGTGGTAGTTTCTCTCTGTTTTTCCAGCTCACTCATGCAGGTGGCATGGTCTTCACTCAGAGGTCAACAGGAACTGCACTGAGCTCCTCAGAGAATGTGGCCTCTGTGTCACTGCCCAAGGCTCAGATCCTACCTCTGGCAGGAAGCTGAACTGCATTCACACTGGTGGGTGCAGAAACCTGTACCAAATGAGGGACACAGTTGGGCACAAGGGGGATTCTGCTGGATGGAGACCTTCAGATAATCTGCATGAGCCAGCTGGAAAGTCCTGTTGCCCCAGCTTCGATATTTCATTTGTCTAAAATGAACTAGGCCTTCTCTTCATCCATTATGGAGGTCCCAGTATGCCTCGGACCCAAACTTGTTCAAGAAATAACCGGGGATAGGAATTTCAGAGTCATCTTCTTTCCTGCAAATGAGGGAAAACTTGGAAGAAAATTTAAAAGTTGAATTTAAATTTTCTATTATAAGTGATTTGAATACACTAAGAAAAAAACTTTTCTGAAGATATTTCAGAGATAAAAATGTCTGTCTTTCCAGCTCCAAATATAAAGTCATTCAAGTAATTCATTCATATGTTGAGGAAGTAGTATGGGAATTGTCTGCCAGATAGGCTAACCACAGTCCTTCAGGGATCTGTTTGTACATGGTTAGGCCTTTAGCCCTTTGCCTTGCCAAAAAGGAGTGTTCTATATTTTCCTATTTTCTTATAATTGTATTCTTCTTTTCTGTGTATCTTGGGGATAACATTACAATGGAATAAATTCTCCTCAACCTATAGTCCAAAAGTAAAACTAATCCTGGTTAATTCTTTCAGCCAACATTTTGAATTCTAACATTCACAAAGCTGGCTTTGTAACATAGTTATGTAGAACATGGACAATATATGGTTATGTGTATTCCTGTAGTCCCTAGCATAGCACTTGCACTTGGGTATGGAAGATACTAGATAGATTTCTTTTAATAGAATGTGATTTCTTCCATTATACTCACTGATCTTTTCAGACCCAATTTAATACTACATACATAAGAGTTAGTATCTGGAAGCATCAGGTATAAATAATTCTACTGAGAATTTGGAAGGCTCCCTATTTTACCAAACTCCTTGTGAAATTTTATTGCTGTGAATTTCATAGTGTTCTTTGCTCGCCTACATTCTCCGTGCTTCTATCTCAATATGCAATCTTTAGTCTATGTCAAATGGTGACTCTTCCATTAAGCCCATTCTGATTTTTTTAAACTTCAACAGAATTTTGTCTCCATATTTTTATGGTACTTATTTACCTTTACTTCATATTATATCATGTAAGTACAGAGTAAAGAGACTAAGAATTCTTGGGCTAGAATAAATCTATAGTTTTCTTAAACTGCATCTGCCACAGTGATTTAACTTTCAGTAACAGATTTTTGGTAAATATAAAATAGAGGTAAATTTCAAGTCCCTGCAAATATGTTGTATTTAATATCAGGTATAATACATGTGATCATATATGTGGAATGGAGATCATTTACTAAAAATGAAAATAGAATAATTCAGAAAAATTATAAGAAGACAGAGGAGGACAACTAGCTGAGGTACTACATAAGCAGAAATATAACAATATTTTTAAAATAAAACAAACACAAGCACATTATTATTTTCCTGCTCACTGTTGGGCTCTTTTCATTGTGAGTATAAATAAATTTATATATATACACATGCACACACACAATTTGTTACATGTATATACACAGTCACAAGTCACATAACATTTCAGTCAACAGCTGGCTGCATATTCAATGGTGGTCCCACAAAATTATAGTAGAGCTGAAAAATTCATATCCCATGGCAATGTAGTAGAGGCTGCCACATTATAGCACAATGCTTTACATTTTTTATGTTTAGATTCGTTTAAAAGTATAAATACTTACCACTGTGTTACAATTGTCTACAGTATTCAGTGTAGTACCATGCTGTACAGGTTTGTAGCCTAGGGCAATATGTTATACAATATAGCCTAGATGTGCAGTGGGCTATGCTGTCTAGGTTTATGTAAGTGCACTCCATCTTGTTTGCCATTTCTGACTCATTTCTCAAAATGTATTTCTGTTATTAAGTATTATAAAAATATACATAAACATACACATATTGAAGGCCTAGATTGATACACAAATATAAAAAATAAACACTGATATTATTTCTAATAGAGGTTTATGTCTTAACCACATCTATTCTGTGGGAGCAATTCCATTAAGTGTTTAAAATTGCACAAATGTATTCACTCTTCTTTAATCATAAATTACAAAGAAAACAAACTGGTCTTGGATATTTCAGCTAATATTTGACACACAGTAGATACATCATATGATAAACAGTGACTATTTTTAGTGCCAGAGCATTTTTATATTTGTAATCATGTACATATGCCAGTAATATTAGCTTTCTTAGAAAATTCACGTGTCTTATAATCGACTGGAATGAAATTATTACTCTGAATCAGATAATTCACTCAACGGGCCTTGAGAACATAGACAAACTATAATTTTTCTTTGTAAAGAAAGATCAGAAGGGGAATGTTTTAAGGATAATTAGCACCCAGGGGGTTCCTTGCACTAAATAGGACACATCTTCAGAAATAGGGCACCACATTTGAAAATAACAGTTTCCAAAGACATTCTAGGAAAATGCTACACAGTCAACAATAGCAGAAGTATCCTATATTTTATAAGTAATCTGTGAAGAGAGTTTACAAATGTATTCTTGACAAGAGCAAATATTTACCAGTATCTATCAAGAAGACCATAACCTATTTAGGTTAACCACAGTGACTAGAGTTGATCTTGCCACTGGAATGTAAGAGAACATAAGATAATCTAATACCACTGAAAGCCACTCAACTATGTAGGAATGAGTGACAGACTTTCTGTGTTCTTATAAATCAGGCAAAGTAGGTGTCACATCACCTAAAGTGTTGTAAGTCAAATAAAAGAAATCTATTGGCAATGAATTTTTAGGGCGCTCCAGTGAAGATGATGCTTGGAATGATCACACTAGCACTGATGCCCATTTAGCCAGGATGGTGTTGTTTGCATTAGAATCTTCTGTTTGATAAGTATCATACTGTCAATAACTTCTTACCTGGGATGGAGACATTTTAAGTGTAATTATTCAGGAAAATTTTTTATTACTGAAAAATTTGGCAGCAATAGAATTTTTTACACCAGTATGAGAAAAAAATGAGGAACACAGCTTTAAAACAAAATTTTAAAAGGAAGTAAGAAAGAAGAGAGAGAGCTAGAGAGACTTTAAATAGTTAATGAGACTACTATAGGTGTTTAAGGGCTGCAATAGAAATACTGAGTTGCATAGTTAAATTGTGTAAAATTGACGATCAAGGAGTGCAAGCAATCTATGATATATCCCTTATATATACTAGGTTATATATAAAATACACTCATTCAATAAAGAATCAGGAAGATAGAAGAGGCCCAGCATAGATACACTTCCCAACATCACTTATTATTAAGGGTTAATAAGTAGATGATGGGAAGAGACTGGAGGTGTTTAACCACCTCCCATTACATTCCTCACTCAGAACACAGGAAAACATATGTGTACATGCACACACAAATTCATATATATATATGTATATACATGCAGAAAATATAACTTCATGTTTAATTGCTTCATAAACCTCATAGAATACTTGTTATAATGTGGGTTTGGTGATTCTCAATCTTTACTGGGAACACTATAAAATCTGGAATATAATTATTATTTTGAGTACATTGCACATAAATATTTTAATGGGAAGAGTCTTAACTGTCAATTATTGGTTTTTGTTTCCTAGGCAAGTAGCTGCGGTAATTAGTTCTCCCGACTCAGAATGATAAACAATTAGGATCATCCAAAAGCCATAACTCTGATTCAATCTCCACTAGGAGAATGTGTACATACAGGCCTTTCCATATGACAAATGCAGTAAGCAACACATCTTATCAGTTTGATTTCAAGCCACAGAATATGATTACATAAAGATAATTGATAAAATTAAAAACCCGGATAAGAGCCTGTCCTGAAGGCAACTCTGTATAAGAATAAGAGTCTTTCCCTCAAGTAGTTTAGGTTAAAGTAGCAACCAGTCAATCTCTCTCTCTCTCTCTCTCTCTCTCTCTTCTCTCTCTCCTGCCTTTCTGTATTTCTCAAAGTCTCTTATTAGTAATACTAGAAACATTTGTGCTTAGATATACTTCAATAAAAGCAAATCCTACTTTATTGAATTCCACTTCAAAATTCTAGGTCAGCACTTCTTAAAATGGCAAAATAACCCATTTCAGTAGATGTTTAAATATAACGCCAAGATTGCCTTGAGCAATACGTTTGTTGAAGACTAAAGTGAAATAAATTTCCTTTGTAGTGTGCAGGATCCTGATTGCCCTTCCTGTGCTATTTATGTGTGGCTCTCTCCAGCCAGGAGCTCCGATAGGCAGCACTTCCCTGAAGAACTGATCTCTGAACTCTTGCTGGTCATCCACAACATACTGGAGTTCCTGAGAGCCTGATTAGACATTTCCTTTTCTGATTGTGTGTTTTAATTGCAATCTGTATTGCAATGAAAACTTCAGGAAAGTCTCTACAAAGTAGAGTGTTTGGCAGCAGCTGCAAATTTTTTCAACGTTTGTCTGGTGTGGGATTCCTCTTCACGCTCATCCCTTTGCTTTTCCATATTATAATAATTTGCTTTTCCATCTGTGGATCCATTAGCTCCACTTCAGCAATCCCCAGGTAATATTTTATTCCCTTCTGCCCCTCTAGAAATGTACAGTATATCCTAGCAAGCCTGAATGATGGCATTTTGTTCAATAGATATTTTGCTTAATCAAATTAAGTTTTTCCTTGGCTCTCTTAGTTGGCTGTGGTTTTAGCACAGCAATTTAAACCCTGCTTAAGTGTGTATAAATTCAGGAGTTCATGCAGTAAGTAGGTTCAGATTGGATCCAAAGACAGAAATAGAAGCCTAGAAAATAAGTGCAGTGATTAAATTTAGAAAAAGCAGGTGGGAAGTAGGCTTCCTACTCAATGAACTTGATATGGCTTTTGTGCCTTGGGATATTTGAAGGTAACCAAGTTAGGAGCCTTGGAAAGGAAAAACATAAAAAATAAAAAGGAAGTAAAGCTATGAAAAAGACTTGAATGTAGCAAATTGAATAAAAAGTAACAGAGAATGCACCTGTCAAGTTCATGGGCTCATACACAAGTGACATGACATTGAGAGAGTAAAAGAAAAATAACTAATTTTGGTTAAGAGTTAGTATTGCTTTTAACTTTTTAATCTTACATTACAAAATAATCTAAACTTTAAACATTTTAAGTGTTCTCTTTTACAAATCTTTGTTATGCTTGTTAGATACATAAATATTGAGAAAAAAACTTAATCTTCCTGAGTAGCCATTAAAAAGTCTATAAAATGCTTTGTTAATATTACACAAATCATTTTATTTGCTGGTGGTGCCAATTTTTCCCCTTTTCTAGCAGATAAGTCAAGCAAAAATGAGGATTGAACTAGATCTTTACCATTATTTTTTCTTTCAAGAGCTTTCAACAGGCATTTACTATTTATCATTTATCATATGACTTTTATGTTTACTCATTGTTTTCATTTGTATTATCATTTACAATTTGTGGTCACAAATATTATAATTTTTACATACTTAAAATTGCTCCTTCAAATTCAGGAAATACAGAGAACATCACTAAGATTATCCTCGAGAAGAACAACATCCAGACACATAATCATCAGATTCTCTAAGGTTGAAATGAAGGAAAAAATGTTAAGGGCAGCCAGAGAGAAAGGTCACATTACCTACAAAGTGAAGCCCATCGGACTAACAGTGGATCTCTCTGCAGAAACCCTACAAGCCAAAATAGAGAGGGGGTCAATATTCAACATTCTTAAAGAAAACAATTTTCAACCCAGAATTTCACATCCAGCCAAACTAAGCTTTATAAGCAAAGGAGAAATAAAATCCTTTACAGACAAGCAAATGCTGAGGGATTTTGTACCACCAGGCCTGCCTTACAAGAGCTCCTGAAGGAGGCACTAAATATGGAAAGGAAAAGCCACTACCAGCCACTGCAAAAACACACCAAAATACAAAGACCAATGACACTATGAAGAAACTGCATCAGTGAATGTGCAAAATAACCAGATAGCATCATGATGACAGGATCAAATTCATACATAAAAAATATTAACCCTGAATTTAAATGGGCTAAATGCCCCAATTAAAACATATAGACTGGCTTGCAGTGAGCTGAGATCCGGCCACTGCACTCCAGCCTGGGCGACAGAGCGAGACTCCGTCTCAAAAAAAAAAAAAAAAAAAGATAAAGAATCAAGACCCACCAGTAGGCTGTATTCAGGAGACCCATCTCACATTCAAAGACACACATAGGCTCAAAATAAAGTGATGGAGGAATATTTACCAAGAAAAAAAAAAAAAAAAGGAGGGTTTGCAATCCAAGTCTCTGATAAAACAGACTTTAAACCAACAAAGATCAAAAAAGACAAAGAATGGCAGAACATAATGATAAAGACATCAATGCAACAAGAAGAGATAAGTATCCTAAA
This sequence comes from Macaca mulatta, assembly GCF_049350105.2. NCBI lineage: Eukaryota > Metazoa > Chordata > Mammalia > Primates > Cercopithecidae > Macaca > Macaca mulatta. Next base: position 175,387,130 of record NC_133410.1, read on the forward strand.
TATATATGCACCCAATACAGGAGCACTCAGATTGATAAAGCAAGTTCTTAGAGACCTACCAAGAGACTTAGACTCCTACACAATAACAGTGGGAGACTTTAACACCTCACTGTCAATATTAGACAGATCAAAGGGACAGAAAATGAAGTAGGATATTCAGGATTTGAACTCAGCTCTGGACCAGGCAGAATTAGTAGATATTTACAGAACTCTCCACCCCAAATAAACAGAATGTACATTCTTCTCAGACCACATAGCACATATTCTAAAACTGACCACACAATTGGAAGTAAAACACTACTCAGCAAATGCAAAAGAATGGAAATCGTAACAATCTCTCAGACCACAGTGCAATCAAATTAGAACTCAAGATTAAGAAATTCACACAACTACATGGAAATTGAACAACCTGCTTCTGAATGACTGCTGGGCAAATAACAAAATTAAGGCAGAAATAATGAAGTTCTTTGAAACCAATGAGAACAAAGAGACAACATACCAGAATCTCTGGGACACAGCTAAAGCAGTGTTAAGAGGGAAATTTATAGCACTAAATGCCCATATCAGCAGCCTTGAAAGATCTGAAACTGACACACCGGACATCACAATTAAAAGAAGTAAAGAAGTGAGAGTAATCAAATTCAAAAGCTAGCAGAAGACAAAAAAATAGCTAAGATCAGGGCAGAACTGAAGGAGATATAGACAAAAAAAAACCCTTCAAAACATCCACAAATCCAGGAGCCAGTTTTCATAAAAGATTAACAAAATACATAGACCACTAGAAAGACTAATAAAGAAGAAAAGAGAGAAGAATCAAACAGACACAATAAAAATGAAAAAGGGGAGATCACCACTTATCCCACAGAAATACAAAGTACCATCAGATAATGCTATAAATACCTCTACACAAATAAACAAGAAAGTCTTGAAGAAATGAAAAAATTCTTGTACATATACAACCTCCCAAGATAAAACCAGGAAGAAGTCAAATCCCTGAATAGACCCATAACAAGTTCTGAAATTGAGGCAGTAATTAATAGCCTACCAACAGAAAAAAAGCCCAGGACCAGATGGATTCACAGCCAAATTCTACCAGTGGTACAAAAAGGATCTGGTTCCATTCCTTCTGACACTCTTCCAAACAACAGAAAAAGAAGGACCACTCCCTAACTTATTTTATGAGGCCAGCATCATCCTAATACCAAAACCTGGCAGAGACACAACAAAAAAACCCAAAATTCCATTGATGCAAAAATGAACAATGAACATTGATGCAAAAATCCCCAATAAAACACAGGCAAACCAAATCCAGCAGCACATCAAAAAGCTTATCCACCACAATCAAGTCTGCTTCATCGCTGGGATGCAAAGCTGGTTCAACATAGGCAAATCAATAAAAGTAATCCATCACATAAACAGAACCAATGACAAAAACCACATGATTATCTCAATAGTGCAAAAAAGGCCTTCAATAAAATTCAGCATCCCTTCATGCTAAAAACTCTCAATAAATTAGGTATTGATGGAACATTTCAAAATAATAAGATCTATTTATGACAAACCCATAGCCAAAATCACACTGAATGGGCAATAGCTGGAAGCATTCCCTTTGAAACTGGCACAAGACAAAGATTCCCTCTCTTATCACTCCTATTCAACATAGTATTGGAAATTCTGGCCAGGGCAATGAGGCAAGAAAAAGACATAAAGGTTTTTCAAATAGAAAAAGAGGAAGTCAAATTGACTCTGTTTGCAGATGACTTGATTATATATTTAGAAAACCCCACCATCTCAGGTCAAAAACTCCTTAAACTGATAAGCAACTTCAGCAAAGTCTCAGGATACAAAACCAATGTGCAAAAATCATAAGCATTCCTACACACCAATAACAGACACACAGAGAGCTAAAATCATGAGTGAACACTCATTCACAATTGCTACAAAGAGAATAAAATACCTAGGAATACAACTTACAAGGGATGTAAAGGACCTCTTCAATGAGAACTACAAACCACAGCTCAAGGAAATAAGAGAGGACTCAAACAAATGGAAAAACATTTCATGCTCATGGATAGGAAGAACCAATACCATGGAAATGGCCATACTGCCCAAAGTAATTTACAGATGCACTGCTATCTCCATCATGCTACCATTGATTTTCTTTGCAGAATTAGAAAAAAATACTTTAAGCTTTATACAGAACTGAAAAAGAGCCCTGATAGCCAAGACAATCCTAAGCAAAATAACAAAGCTGGAGGCATCATTGCTACCTGAGTTCAAAGAATACTGCAAGGCTATGATAACCAAAACAGCATGGTACTGGTACCAAGCAGATGTATAGACCAATGCAACAGAACAGGGATCTCAGAAATAACACCACACATCTACAACCATCTGATCTTCAACAGACCTTACAAAAACAAGCAATGGGGAAAGGACTCCCTATTTAATAAATGGTGCTGGGAAAACTGGCTAGCCATATGCAGAAAACAGAAACTGGACTGCTTCCTTACACCTTATATAAAAATTATCTCAAGATGGATTAAAGACTTAAATGTAAAACCTAAAATCATAAAAACCCTAGAAGAAAACCTAAGCAGTACCATTCAGGACATAGAAATGGGCAAAGACTTCATAACTAAAACCCCAAAAGCAATCGCAGCAAAAGCCAAAATTGACAAATGGGATCTAATTAAACTACAGAGCTTCTGCACAGCAAAAGAAACTATCATCAGAGTGAACAGACAACCTACAGAATGGGAGAAAATGTTTTCAATCTATCTATCTGACAAAGGTCTAATATCCAGAGTCTACAAGGAACTCAAACAAATTTACAAGAAAAAAGCAAACGACTCAATCAAAAAGTGGGCAAAGGATATGAACAGACACTTCTCAAAAGAGAAGTAAGATGGAATACAGCATTAACTTATGATCAAACTATGAGTCTGGTTGACAACTAGTATGAAAACTGAGTATTTCAAAAGGATATACTCCTGGAAAGTATTATATTTCCAATCAGAAATGAGCTAGTGAAATATCTGCAAATAAAAATAGGTTTCTTTATTGAAAATCGTTTTTAATCTTCGTGAATGCATTATTACTTCATCAACTCCACATTGCATGTCCGTGTTATTTCTAGGTTGAAATACTTCAACATAAATATAATTAAAAACATGATTCTTAAAACAAATTATTTATCATACACAAAACTGAACTTCTGAATAAATATAATCATGAATACTTCAGTTCTAACTAAATTGGACCATGACTATGGAGCTACTAAGAGTGAACAAACTGAACCTTCCTCTCTGCAAGCTTAACCTAAGTTAGAAGCCCCATATAAGAACAGTAAAGAAGACACCTGATGAAGGCATCATTTTAATGCACAATTTGCAGAATTCAGAGTGAAGTGATTTAGTGAGATTTTGTGGAATAACAGTCTATAGTCTTATTTCAAATTACTGTTTCCTCTGACATTCCAGATGAAGATCACAATAATAATAACTATAAAGATGATAATGATAATAATTTCTCAGGTATAGTGATGGAAGTTATTTTTTTATTTTCCACCCATCGAGTTTTAATGTGCATGGGAAAGAGATAGAGAAGAGAAGAGTGTTCCATCCTGGTGAGAAAAAGAAAATGTTACTTAAAATTATAGGATATAATGGACAGGTTTCAGCACAAATGAAGTCTGAGTTTAAGCTACTATGATTATCATAAAACAGTCATTATTATTATTTAATAAGTAATTATATGTTGATGAGTGGTTTATAAGCATAATACACTGGGAATGAATTCCATAATTTTGGAAAAGTTATTTGGCTAAATTTTAAATGATTATTGACTAATGAATTATATTAAATAAGTAAAAATAATTAATGACAGGTAAAGAAAACTATTTAATGGTTTTAAAGATTAGCAAATGTGTAGTATATGCTAATATAAAGGTAACATAAAATAATTATATTTAGGCATAGTTACAAAACATTAATCGTAGGCATATAAATTTGGGCATAAAGGTATTATGACGTGTTTTTTTTTTTTTTTTTTTTTTTTTTTTTTTTTTTTGAGACGGAGTCTCACGCTGTTGCCCAGGCTGGAGTGCAGTGGCGCGATCTCGGCTCACTGCAAGCTCCGCCTCCCGGGTTCCCGCCATTCTCCTGCCTCAGCCTCCTGAGTAGCTGGGACTACAGGCGCCCGCCACCGCGCCCGGCTAATTTTTGTATTTTTAGTAGAGACGGGGTTTCACTGTGGTCTCGATCTCCTGACCTTGTGATCCGCCCGCCTCGGCCTCCCAAAGTGCTGGGATTACAGGCTTGAGCCACCGCGCCCGGCCTATTATGACGTTTTTAATCTTAAGTACCCGATACTCATTTGTGAAAGGAAAAACTGTAATTGAGAAACACATTATGTTGAATTAAAAATATTCTTGACTCCCAACATATATATGTTCCAGAAAAAAAGTTTATGTTTTAAATTTAATTTAAATTTATTTACTTTTATATGTACATAGTATATGTATATGGTACATATACCATTTGATTTGTTGGATTAAGAAATAAATGGCATTATTTAAAAAATAGGTTTTGAGAATTTAAACTTCTTTACTTCCATTTCAGTTGTAATTTTAAGGAAATAAATTAGCTAACTGCAAACTACTATATAATTTTTGAGTTTTTGTTTTTTCTTGCTGCTGTAGTTACACATTCTGGAAGCAAAATATAAAAATTACCCAGGTGCAGTGGCTCACACAAGTCATCGCAACAATTTGGGGGACTGAGATGGTGAGATGGGAGGATCACATGAGACCGGGAGTTTGAAACCAGCCTGTGCAACATAGGAAGACCTTATCTCTACAAAAAAACAAAACAAACAAACAAACAAACAAAAAACTAGGCATGGGGGCACAGGCCTGCAACTGTAGTTCATCAGGAGACTGGGGTGGGAGGATTGCTTGGGCCCAGGAATAGAGGCTATGGTGAGGTATGATTTATGATTGTGCCAGCGAACTCCACCCTGGGCAACACAGCATGACTCTGTCTCTAAAAAATTAAATCTTACAATGAGTATAAATCTTACACTGAGTGTCACCTGGACTAACTTGGAGGTATGAAGTTAAATTTTCTTAAAACCTATATCGAGGTAATCTCAGGAGGATGACCATAGTATTCAAGCATAGATCATAAAATAAATCCAGGAAAACTCACATTTCTCTGAGAAACAGTAATTTAGCTTATGCATACTTTTATCTATTTAACATTAGAAGAAAAGGACAACATTGTTGAAAAAGTCAAACCATATCAATATAATTTTCTTCATTTAATCCCACAAAAATAAAACAATGGCTACATGCTATGTGTACATTTCTCAAACTACTTGGAATTAGGGCCTATTTAAAGAAAATGGAATGGTCTCTGGCCAAAATTTACAAAATTTCTCTATTATCTTTTTTTTCTATGCTATGATGTACTAGCATTATTTTATGTTTATACATTAGTGGCTTTAATGAAATTTATAGTTTTGATAATCAAGCCTAATTTTTGGAAATAAAGTTTTAAAGAACTGTATGCTAAGAAAATCAATTAAAACCAAATGTTTAGTTAGATGGGAGAACTGTTGGTGTTTTCATTAATTATTCAGAAAATTACAAAGCTGCTCCCAGGCTAATGCAGCAGAGCTCTCCATTTGACTCAACTGAGCAAGCACAGACAAATGCCTGGGAGGACTCTCTGGTGCCTGATATTGCAGGATCAGCAGGAATAGTTAAAAGGACAGCGTTGCTAATTTCACAAAATGTAAATTGCTGATATTTTGGTCTTTTCAGTTCAAGCTATCAGAGTTAAACATATGCCAAATTCTACAGTCAAAAGTCTTAAAGCAGTAGGCATAAGGCCATCTAAGTAAACCAGGGAAATTAAGATCTTTGGCTCTCCCTTCTTACCCTCAAGGAGAGCAGCTTTTTGGCATATTTGTGCTCTTGGTTTCCAGAAAATCTGGGTGAGAAGATAACAATATTATAACATCTACAATATTTATATGAAAGAAATGGCACCATGTCTAGTAAAAACAGTTTATATTGAGTCACAGTGCCATGTTTGTATTCAAAAGGCAACTGATAGCATTATACACCAATATATTATGTAATTATAACTAATACAATTCTGTGTGTGTGTGTGTGTGTGTTTGAGATTTACAGTTTTACCTACAACATGTAAGGAGCTTCAAAGTCATTCCCATACTTATACTAAGAAAACCTGAAAAAACTGGAAAACACTGACTCTTTTGGGACCCTTCAGATAACTGATATTATAGGGCAGATCACCACAAGAAACCTAGAGAGCCAGGCAATTCCATAGAGATACAGTACCTGGGATTTTTTACTTAAAGCATAAGCTGATGAATGCCATAAACAAGTAGAATACTTAAACAGTAACTTTGATTAATTGCTGGAGGCTGAGTGTGGTCCAGCTTGCAACTGAGAAGTTCCTGGGGCTACGGTCAAAGGCTCACATTTTACAGTTTGTCCTCCAGGAACCCTACAACGTCCTCCTGGCGGGGATCGAGAAAGTTCTCCACATGGCCCCGGAAGCAGGAAGGGAAGTGTGGTTATCATGAAATCTTCTTAGACTATTCTCCCTAATGAGTCCCTGGTCTTTAGGAGAAGGACTTCACTAGCGGGCAATGCTGGTCCAGTATCCCATTTCAGGGATGGGAATTCTGTTCTACTCCCATAAGAGAGAGACAGCTGAGATCAGCTTAGTTGGAACCAAAGCTATCAAAGTAATAAGTTGATAGTGGCACTATTATAGTTAAGACTTCAATGTTTATCAGTAACTGATAAAGCACAAAAAAATTAGTAAGTGTATCGGGGACCTAAATAGTGCTACCAGTCTTCTCAGTCTAATTGCTATTTACAGAATACTCCATCCCAAACCCATATTCTTCTAAAATGCGCAAGGAACATTCACCAAGACAGAATATATTCTGGGTCATAAAACACACCATAAAAAATGTAATATAATAAAAATCATGTTAAGTATATTCTTAGAACATAAAGGAATTAAACTAGAAATCAACAAGATAGTTGAAAAATCCCCAAATATTTTATAATTAAACAAAATAATTCTAAGTAACCCACAAGTCCAGACGAAGTCTCAATAAAAACTAAAAGCTACTTTGAGCTAAATGAAAATACAACTCATCAAAATTTTTGAAACTTAAAGAAGTGCTTAGAGGGAAATTTCTTGCATTGAATAGATATGTTAGAAAAGAAGATAACCTAATCTTCCTGATATAGTTTGACTGTGACCCCACTCAAATCTCATCTTGAATTGTAGTCCCCATAATTCCCACATGTTGAGGGAGGGATGCGGTGGGAGGTGATTGGATCATGGGGGTGGTTCCCCCCATGATCTTCTCAGAATAGTAAGTTTTCATGAGATCTGATGGTTTTATAAGCATCTGGCATTTCCCCTGCTCATACTTGTCTCTCCTGCCACCATGTGAAGAAGGTCCTTGCTCCCCCTTTGCCTTCTGTCATGATTGTAAGTTTCCTGAGACCTCCCCAGCCATGTGGAATCATGAGTCAATTGAACCTCTTTCCTGTATAAATTATCCAGTCTGAGGCATTTCTTTATAGCAGTGTGAGAATGGACCAACACAATTCCATCTCAAGATATTAAAGAAAGAAGAACAAATTAAATATAAACAAGTAAAAGGAAGAAAATGATAATAAAAAGCAGAAGTCAATGTAGCTAAAACAGTAAATCAATAAATAAAATCAATGAAACCAAAAGACGATTCTTTGAAGAGATCAATAAAATTGAGAAGCATCAAGACGAATTAACCAATAAATAAAAAGAGGGCAAAATTAGCAATACTGGGACAGACCAAAGGGTCGTCACTACTGCTTTCATAGACATTAAAAGGATAACAAGATAGTATTATTAACAGCTATATGCTCATAAATTTGATAATTTTAGTAAAACAAACCATGTCCTTGGCAGATTCAAACTATCAAAACTCTTTTAAGGAGCAGTACATAATCTGAATAGCCCTACACCTATTTTAAAAATTGAATACTTGGTTAAAACATTGCAAAAAAAGAAAATATCTGCCAAGGTACTTCAGTGGTGAATTATATGGAATATTTAGAAAAAACAATTACCAATTCTACACAAAATCGTCTAGAAATGAGAAGAGAAAGAAACACTACAAATAATATAAGACAGTCTTTGCCCTAATACTAATGCCAGAGAAAGACATTACAAGAAAATTACAAACTAAACTACCTTCTGATATTTTAGCAAAAAAATCTTTAAAAATATTAATAAATTAATTTATATATAAAATACTATAAAAAGAGTAAGCAGAATTTATTCCAAGAAATAAGCCTGGTTCAGCATTCATAAATCAATGCAATTTAACATATTAGAATACCAAACAAGAAAAAATAAATTGACCAAACCAAATGAGGCAGAAAAATAATTTAACAAAGTTTAATACCCGCTCTTGACAAAGTATAAAGAAAAACTTTCTCAATCTAATAAAGGGCACACACATACATACACAAACACACACACACATGCACACACACACACACACACACACACACATATAATTATTTTAATTATGACAAACTGAAAAATTTTACCCTAAGGTTCAGAACAAGAAAAATATCCTCTCTCATCACTCATATTAAACAGTACAGTAAAAGTCCTAGTAGTGTAATGAGACAAGAATGAGTAATAGAATACGTACTAGAAAGTGGAAAGTGTACATATAGGATTTAGGGAAATAAAATTATCTGTATTCACTAACAACATTACTGGCTACATAGAAAATGCTAAAGAATCTACAAAAGTCTCCTGAAAGTAATAAGCTAATTTAGCATTGTTGCAGGATATAAAGTGAACCTCCTAAACACTAGCAATGACAAACTAAAATTCAAAATGGAAAAACAAAAACAAACTATACATATGGATATACACATAAACTTATGTCCACACAAAAACCTGTACATGGATGTTTATACAAGATTTACTCACAGTTGCCAAAACTTGGAAGAAACCAAGATATCCTTCAGTATGTAAATGGATACACACACACAGTGGGGCATCCAGACAAAGCAGTATTCTCTACCACCAAATAGAAATGAGCTATCAAGCCACGAAAGGACATCAAAGAAACTTAAATAAACATTACTAAGTGAAAGGAGCCAATCTGAAAGGCTACATAGCATATGATTCTAACTATATGACTGCCTTAGTTATTTTTTTGTTGCTATAACAGAATACCTGAGATTGGATAGTTTACTTAAACAAACAGCTTTATTTGGCTCATGATTCTGGTGGTTGGAAAGTTCAAAATTGGGCATCTGTATCTGGTGAGGGTCTTATGCTGCTTCAATTCCTGGTAGAATGCAGAAGGGAAGCTGGCATGTGTAAAGCAATCACCTGGTGAAAAAGGAAGCAAGAAAGAGAAACAGGGGAAGCCAGAGTCTTTTTAACAACCTTCTCTCTCAAGATCGCATCCATCATGGAGAGAGGGAGAGCTCGTTCACCCCTGACAGAGGGCATTAGTCTCCATGAGGGATCTGCTGCTATGACCCAAATACTTTCCACTAGGCCTCACCTCCCAACACCACCAGACTGGGAATCAAATTTCAACATGAGTTTTGATGGGGACAAACCAAACCATAGCAATGACATTCTGGAAAAGAAGAACAATTAAGAAGTTAAAAAAAGATCAGTGGTTTCCAGGGCTTGGAGAAGAGAGGGAGGAAAAGGTGGAGCACAAAGTAATTTTATGGCAATGAACTATTTTGTATAATACCATAATGATTGATACTTGTCATTATAAATTTCTCCAAGCCCATAATATGTACAATAAGAAGAGTGAACCTGAATGTAAACTATGGACTTTGGGTGATAATGATGTATCAACAGCTTCATCAATTGCAACAAATGTACTAGTATGATGGGGGATGTTGATAATGGAAGAGGCTATACACATGTGGATATATGGGTTATATGTTAAATTGCTGTACCTCCTGCTCAATATTGTTGTGAACCTAAACTGCTCTACAAATAAAGCCTATTTTAATAAAAATGAATATTTTCATTTCAAATATTGATAGGAGACATATATTGGACTTTGAGAATCATGGTGTAGATAAATTCTAATGGCGTTTCTTTAAGATTCCCTGCTACTACTAAGTTAGTTTGATTCCTGACCAATACATTCATAAACTCAACTCATTTAATTTGAACAATAATTTTCTCTAAACTAGGCACTGTACAAGATGCTAAGAACATAAGTTGATAGCTGGGGAAGGATATAGAACTCAATAGAAACAAAAGGGACAGATTCTAAAGGAAAAAGAGGAAGGCAAAGTGGCATCAAAGATCTCAAAAGCATGTGGGTATTCACTCAGAAGAAGGAATGGATTTGATAATAATATTAAGAACAATTTCCCAAGTGTCTCTTGTGTGTACACACATCTTGTAGTAGCTTTTGTTCCAGACTGTCATTTTGAAGATGCATGTATAGCAAATGATCCTGGGAGACTGAGATAGCGTCTCCATGCAGGGGAGAGAACAAAATCTGTTGCTTTCCAGAATAGTAGAGATAATGTCTTTCTCTGGGGTAGAGGTTGGACAAGTTTGCTACTATCTTCCTTATAAGGATGGGGGTTACCTAAGCTCGGTATTCCTCAGCTAAGACTCAACTCCACCATGTATAAAGCATTCTCCTGAGCCGAATCTCACCAGTGAGCTTGTGACCAAGAAGAATGAATGCAAGCAAGAAGTTCTTGTTGTAAACAACAAAGTCCTATATCTCTGATCTCAAAGTCTCCTGTATGCTGCTAGCAGCTGTGAGATTGTGGCAGGAAGGCTGTTTAGCTTCCAAGTAGGGAAAAGCATCAGATCCTTGAAAAATATAGGTCTTTGATAAGCACAATTGATTATTTATATACCATGCTAAGAATATTGTATCTGTGTATTCAATTTAATCTTCACAAACCCAGTGGATTTTACTTTATATATATTGCAGAAGAGGAAACTGAATTAGCATGTAATTACTAACCTCCTCAATATCAAACTTCAGGTCAGTGGCAGTATCACTCATGTAAGCACACACATGTGTGGCCCCAATATCTGTGAGTTTAAATGCAGGAATCAAGTGACTTCCTGGATACTCGGGTTTTAAAAAAGAGGACTTTATAATAATCAAAATTTTTCAAAAGTAAATTGTGGAATTGTATTTGGTACCTGACATATATGCAAAATGACAGAAATTAGGGCAGATGCAAATTTAATATCTTACTGGAAAAAGTAATCCCTAAAGTAGTAGAACCTTAATAATAACTCTTTTGCCTGACCTAGTTAAGTAATTATATCAATACCTTCTATTTATATAAATAGACTAGAATATCAGAAAGCTATTCTAACCTGCCCAAATTGTAAGACATTTTTGTCTTAAACAAATAACTGTGCACCTTAATTTCCACTATGCTTACATATGGCTAAAATCTTTAAGAAAATTATCTGATAGAAGAGTGAGTGATCTATAAGTTTTTTAAAGGACATATAGTTATACTTGTCATATTTATAATCTGTAAATCACTAATGCCATATAAATATTTATGATAGGTTGGTTATTACTTTTTATAATCAGTGTCACTTTTCTGCAACACTTTTGCATATTTAAAAATAAGAAGCTGAAATTAGGTATTGTTAAAATATTTACTTTTAGAAAAAGTAAATAGTTCAAAAATCCCAAGTTAGTTTATATAGTCTTAGATTTTCTAGTAGGTATGATATTTTTGTCTATATTATTAATTTTAATGGTGAAATAATCATGACATTCCTTTTAGTTATTCATACAGCATTTTCTATAATGTAAAGGATATTATTCCTGTCTACAACACTAGAAGTTAGAAGACAAACGATCGAAGCTTTGACATATCAAGGGAATATGCTATTTTATCCAGAATTAAATTCTATTTACCAATTCTATATTCAAAATAAAGACTTTTCTGATATCGAAGCTCCTAAAAAGTTTACCATACCCACACACTCTTTAAGAAAATATTAACATACCATGCTCATGGATAGGAAGAATCAATATCGTGAAAATGGCCATACTGCCCAAGGTAATTTATAGATTCAATGCCATCCCCATCAAGCTACCAATGAGTTTCTTCACAGAATTGGAAAAAAAAAAAAAAACTGCTTTAAAGTTCATATGGAACCAAAAGAGAGCCCGTATTGCCAAGACAATGCTAAGTCAAAAGAACAAAGCTGGAGGCATCATGCTACCTGACTCCAAACTATACTACAAGCCTACAGTAACCAAAACAGCATGGTACTGGTACCAAAACAGAGATATGGAACAATGGAACAGAACAGAGTCCTCAGAAATAATACCACACATCTACAGCCATCTGATGTTTGAAAAACCTGAGAAAAACAAGAAATGGGGAGAGGATTCCCTAGTTAATAAATGGTGCTGGGAAAATTGGCTAGCCATAAGTAGAAAGCTGAAACTGGATCCTTTCCTTACTCCCTATATGAAAATTAATTCAAGATGGATTAGAGACTTAAATGTTAGACCTAATACCATAAAAACCCTAGAAGAAAACCTAGGTAATACCATTTAGGACATAGGCATGGGCAAGGACTTCATGTCTAAAACACCAAAAGCAACAGCAACAAAAGCCAAAATTGACAAATGGGATCTAATTAAACCAAAGAGCTTCTGCACAGCAAAAGAAACTACCATCAGAGTGAACAGGCAACCTACAGAATGGGAGAAAATTTTTGCAATCTACTCATCTGACAAAGGGCTAATATCCAGAACCTACAAAGAACTCAAACAAATTTACAAGAAATAAACAAACAACCCCATCAAAAAGTGGGCAAAGGATATGAACAGACATTTCTCAAAAGAAGACACGCATACAGCCAACAGACACATGAAAAAATGCTCGTCATCACTGGCCATCAGAGAAATGCAAATCAAAACCACAATGAGATACCATCTCACACCAGTTAGAATGGTGATCATTAAAAAGTCAGGAAACAACAGGTGCTAGAGAGGAAGTGGAGAAATAGGAACACTTTTACACTGTTGGTGGGATTGTAAACTAGTTCAACTATTATGGAAAACAGTATGGCGATTCCTCAAGGATCTAGAACTAGAAGTACCATATGACCCGGCCGTCCCATTACTGGATATATGCCCAAAGGATTATAAATCACGCTGCTATAAAGACACATGCACACGCCTGTTCATTGTGGCACTATTCACAATAGCAAAGACTTGGAATCAACCCAAATGTCCATCAGTGACAGACTGGATTAAGAAAATGTGGCACATATACACCATGGAATACTATGCAGCCATAAAAAAGGATGAGTTTGTGTCCTTTGTAGGGACATGGATGCAGCTGGAAACCATCATTCTCAGCCAACTATCGCAAGAACAGAAAACCAAACATCGCATGTTCTCACTCATAGGTGGGAGCTGAACAATGAGATCACTTGGACTCGGGAAGGGGAACATCACACACCAGGGCCTATTATGGGGAAGGGGGAGGGGGGAGGGATTGCATTGGGAGTTATACCTGATGTAAAGGACGAGTTGATGGGTGCAGCACAGCAACATGGCACAAGTATACATATGTAACAAACCTGCACGTTATGCACATGTACCCTAGAACTTAAATAATAATAACAAATTAATACCTTAACAATATTATTATTAATACCTTAATTATAATATTATTATTAATAATACCTTAATATTATTATTAATACCTTAATAATAAAAAAAGAAAATATTAAGGCATATAGCTGTAGTCAAGAAAACCAAACAAGACAATATAAGAAAATGGAAAATATTAAATTAGAATAATTATGGACATAGAGTAGGAGTGCTAATTACAAGTATTACAGATGAGAATTTGCTGCAGGTTTAGGACCGAACAGGTCTGGATTGGAAGAGAGTGTAGAAAGGTCTAGAACAGACAAAGTGCCAAGTGAAGAGCAAGTGGTTTCTAAGCAGCAGAAAGCTGTGATGTTGCCACATTTTCAGAAATTTGGTCAGTAATTGAAACAACTCTGAAAGAATTTAGACAGTTTACTACTCATGGCACAGCAGGTAGCAAAAGCTTCTTCTTGTTCACATGAGTTCCCATTGCCCCTTAAATCCCACAGAGGCAACAGGAGTCAGCCCAGTGGAAGGCGGAGCACACAGATCTGTGGCACATCTGAGGAGCACGGGGCTCAGGAAAAGCACAACCTATATGGGATTAGGAGCAAACTTACTCGCTGTTGCCTTGGAAGAAGGCATTACCTTTACTACCGTGGGAAGTAAACAAATCTCAGAGAAGTGAGGGTCTTTGTTATAGTCTAATTCAATAAGTCCATTCACTAACTTGAAGGGAAACATTCTTCCGGATGCTTGCTTGGAAAGACAGTTCAAGACTTCTGAGCACGCTGTGGAGAATTGATTTCCTACATGCTGGGAATGTGACTGGTATATTCTTACAATTTCAGACTAAAGAATTTTGAAAATATGGCAATGGAATTTTGTTCTTTCCTCTTGACGAAAAAGAAAGCTATTTAGAAGCTCCATGGAAGAGAGTTAAGAAACTGAAGAAACAAAAACTTATGGCCTGGGGAAAACAATTAGCATAAAATAAATACACATAAAAGTAAAAGCAGAAACATATCAAAGATCATGTTAACTAAAATTTGGCATGATTTTAAGCAAATGAAAATATTGAATAGATGATCCATCCGGTCTTGGCATTCTAGTTTAATTGGCACAAGGACATACAGCATTTTATAGTGGTGATGAACATGTATATGTAGCATAATATACTGTATTATAGTAAAAATTATTTACAAACAATATTAATAGTATTTGCTGATTTTTAACATTTAGTGTCAAACTCCAGACTAATCACGAAAAACTTGTTTTAGTTAAGTAATAATATTTAAGAGTAAAAAAACATAAAATATATGTAGGTGAAGGAAGTCGGGATGAATGAGCAGAAGTTGTTGTAAAATTAAGGGTGCTGGTGACACTTTTCTGAACTTGATGGAACAAGAAATATACAAAATATACACTTATCAAAAGGTTAAAAATTACCAGTGAGATAACTGTAGTAATAATTCACTATCACTATGGGAAGTTTGAGGTAGAGAAATAAGATAAATACTTATTTTTCAAAATAGTAACTATTGTCTCTAATTGATGCATTATCAGTGAAGGGATACACACATTAAAGTTACAATAGAAACAACCAAAAGAATGAAATACCCTAGTGGTTAAAGTGGTTACCGCTAATCAATAAAACAGGATTTTAAGGGTTTGTGCAAGAGCAATTGATCTCATTATATTTTGATTTGTGCTAGTTAGCATTTTACCATGTACACAAATTATTTTGTGCCCAAAAATTCTCTTACAGAAACCGAAATTCTGAACCTCTCAGAGCCATATTAGACTTATTGTAGATTGTGATTCAAAAAGTAGATTTCGATTCAAAAAGTAGATTTCTCTGCAGCTATTTTCTCTGGTATCATTGAACATTCCTTGATTACTCTTGCTTTGGGTAAATTCTGACATTAGAGTTGAGATATTTCTTTTATGGTGTTGAAACTGCCAAATTTTAAGCAAAGTGTTCCATTACAGAAAAAAAATAAATAAATAAAAGCAATTAAAGCTCTCACGTTCAGAAAACATAAGCTAAATACTAATAAATATGAATGTATTCTTAGGCAAATGTAACAGGATTTAAAGCAGGTGCTATTAAATATCAGATCTTTGGTAGGGATAGAAAAAAAAAAAAAAGAATGAAAATCTCAAAAGGGCAGTGAACAGGAGGTAAAATGGTTCCACAATCCATTTCAGAGTACATTATAATGTAAAAGTTCTCATTAACAGGTCATTTTTGTTCAGCAATAAACCATACTTTTACTCCTAGAGATGATTTGGGGAAAATAAATTAAAATTCTTGGACTGATTTTTTTGTTTGCAGTAATAACTTCATTACAAGTGATTTTACATTTAACTGATGCTACTAATGATGTAAAAATAGTAGAAACAGTAATAATTTTGCCAATAAGTAGAAATTTGGTATAAATATACTTTACAAGAAATGCACAGAAAAGATTAATTAGTAATATATTAAGTAAATCATCTATTGCTACCATAACTATCATCCTGCATCACTTTGGAAATATGAAAAATGCTACCAGGAAAGATGTAAACAAAATGGCTGGGTTCAGTGGCTCACGCCTGTAATCTCAGCACTTTGGGAGACTGAGGCAGGTGGATCACCTGAGGTCAGGAGTCGAGACCAGCATTGCCAATATGGTGAAACCCCGTCTCTACTAAAAAAAACACAAAAATTACCCGGGCAACGTGATGTATGCCTGGAATCCCAGCTACTCAGGAGGCTGAGGCAGGAGAATTGCTTGAACCCGGGGGGCGAAGGTTGCAGTGGGCCGAGATCACACCACTGCAATCCAGTCTGGGTGACATCTCAAAAAATAATTTAAAAAAAGATATAAACAAAACTTCCAAGGAGAGAAAAATAAATGATGCATGTTTACTTGTTGGCATCTCAGAATATTTATTATGTAATATTTCATGAAAATTTGGCTCCCAAATATGTACACTTATAAGAAGTTGTCCAAAATCATAGGCACATAGGCCAATAAATTTTTAGACTTGCAACAAGCAACCCCAAATGATTTAAAATTGCTTCTTTAAAATGTATATTTAACTCGTGGCTTGTAGTAAGTTCATTTTAAAAATACAATGTCAATTCTTTATGTATCTCTGCTTGGTAAAATAATACAAATACTCAAGTTATTTCACACATATCGCCAAAATTATATACTGTTATTGAAGGAACACATAACCTATGACCATAACAGAAAGAGAGACTCCAAAGGGCTAGTAAGACACTGTAATTAGGAAGCAGCAATCATCTCTTCAAATCCTTGCTTTGGTGCTTATCAGTTGTGTGACTTTAGACTGGTTACGTAACTTCTCTGTGGCTCAGGTTAATCATGTGTAACGTGAAGAAAGGATACAAATAGCATCCACATCCTAGGGCTTTGTGAGGACTAGATGAAACAAGATATTTAAATAATACATGCAGCTAAAGGAGTGTCCAGCATATACTAATAAGGGCAAAATGATATTAGTTTAGCCCTTTTACTTTAAAGTGGCTATGAATTTATGTTCAACAAATTTAAGAGATTTAACCAAAGTTTACAAAAGTGACAAACCTGGGTTAAAATCAGTCTCTTAATTAAAAACACATAAATATGCAGAGCGTAGATAGTGAAGGCAGAAAGACTATCTGGTAACTATTTTAAGTTAAAGAAATGTCTCTTCACTTTGGAACTTCAGTTTCCTCATGTTCCCAGCGGTTTACTAATAAGAGTTACAGCCAGGCACGATCATGATGGCTCATGCCTGTAATCTCAGCGCTTGGGGGCCTGAGGTAAGAGGATTGCTTGAGGCCAGGACTTAGAAACCAGCCTGAGCAACATAGTGAGACTCTGTCTCTACAAAAACAAAAATTAAAAAAAAAAAAAATTAGCCAGGTATGGTGGCGTGCACTTATAGTTCTAGTTACTCAGGAGGCTGAGGTGGGAGGATCACTTGAGACCAGAACTTTGAGACCAACCTGGGAAACATAGTAAGACTTTGAGTCTAAAAAAAAAGTGTAAGATTTAAAAGAAAACACATATTTTGAGAACTAAATGAAATGACAAAGGCAAATTACCTTGCATATAGTAAATGCCAGATAAATGTTATTTTCACCACTTTCTCTCATATTTTACATTTGTACTGTGTTCTCTGAACTCCACTGAAACAAATTATATGTCGGGAATGGGGTATGGGACAGCAGCGGGAGAAGAAACATTTATTGGATACTGATATGGTTTGGATCTGTGTCCCAGCTCATATCTCATGTTGAATTGTAAGCTCCAGTGTTGGAGGTGAGACCTGGTGGGAGGTGACTGGATCATGGGGGCAGTTTCCCCTGGGTACTGTCCTGAGTTCTCATAAGATCTGGTTGTTTAAAAGTGTGTACCATCTCCCTCTTCTCTCTCTGCCTCCTGTTCTGGCCACGTAAGACATGCCTGCTTCCCTTTTGTCTTCTACCATGATTGGAAATTTCCTGAGGCTTCCTGAGCAGTAGAAGCCCTGATGCTTCCTGTACAGTCTGCAGAACTGTGAGCCATTAAACTTCTTTTCTTTATAAATTACCAATCTCAGGTATTTATTTATAGGAGTGAAAGAACAGACTGATACAGATACCTACTATATATGTCAAGTAATTTGTTCACTTTATTTTACTGAACTCCCGCTAGACTGAAGTTGCTTTTTCTATAGTTACTACTGATACTCTAATTGCTGAAATCTGTGGTCATTTCTCAGCGGTCATATTACTGAACATTCCTTCTGTAGTCGGGTCAAGCTCTTTATCTCTTTCAAGTCAGAATCATTCCTCAGCTTCTGGTACACTGTTCTCTCCTGTTTCTCCTTAAGTCCTCCACAGATTCTTCCTCCTTCTCTGACCCATGCATGCTAGTCTTTTCCGGAACTCAGACACTGCTTTTCTCACTTTCTGTTCCTCAGTGGATTTTGTTCATTCTCATGATTTGATGTATTACCTGTAAATTCTCCAGCATTTACTTTAGAAGAACCCAGACTACTTCTCTTAAATGGGTAAAGGCAAATGTGTCTACACTTGGTTTGGCCATTGACACCTTAAAAACACTATGTCCCATATTGAAATTAACAACTTTCCCATGTCGTTTGAATTCTCTAACAATTTTTCCATCTGGGTTTTATCACCATAATCTTCTCAGGAGTTATCATTAATTCTCCTCTCCTTTCCTAAAGTCAATTGACAAGGCATAACCATTTAACTTCCTAAACATTTCTTAAATCTATCATCTGCTTCCTATCTCTGATATTTTAATCACAATCATTTCAAGCCTCAATTCTTACCAACTTCCTAACTGCTCATGCTCCTCCATTCTTGAACCACCATGTTTCACCTTTATCTATCCCTCATTAAGTATTTAAAAATCCATATATAACATTTCTCATGAATGTTGAATTCACTGAAAATCTTTGTGGACTGGTATGTTCAATAATTTGCTAAATATATTATTTCTTTGTTATATTATTCCATATTTATCTATAGACTTTGTAATATAATTTCCAAATAAACTAATCTAATACTGAAAAGATGTGTTGTAATAAAAACTCAGAAAACCATACCAACTTTCAAGATATACTTTTAACTTAGTTGTTATATAGAATAAAATGTAATACAATTTTACTTTTGTAATGTTTTTGAAATTTAAAAAATTCACAGGCATAGTTTACATTAACATGTAAATAGAAACATCAGTCACATAGTTGCATTTTTTTCCTTTTCTTATTTAGTCACTTGCAAAATATCTAAAGTTTGTTATTTGCAAATAACAGAAAATGATATATCCATAACAGAAACTATTTACTACTAAGATAAATTAATGTAGTAAATTGATAAATAGTAATTAACCAAGGAATTTCAAAGTATAATTACAAAATAAAAAAGTATAGAATTGTATATACAGTGTCTTTACTTCAACTAACTTACTTGTATCAAATATATTTTACAGAAAAAGAATTCATTTTTATTTATTACTTTTAATTCAATATGGCTTCATTATTTCTTTTCGTTCCACAAAACATAGATAATATTTGTCCTGTATCTAAAATTGACAGTCTTTGAGAATTTTTTCCTATTTCTGAAATATCAAAACAATTTCTTTATGAGGCTCTGTAAATACTGCATTCATTTTGCTTTCCTTTCTTATTTTGAGGCTTAAAATTATCATGAGATCCTGAAATCCTCCTAGATTTTTTAAGCTGATAAGTTACATAAAGAAACTATAAGCTCAAATATCATTTCAAGAGACTGTTCAGAATGTGTGATGCTAAACTTCAAATGTATTTCAGTATTCTTCTATGTACATAAGGATTTCACAGAAGATCTTCTAACTACAAAGCAATTGACCTCATTTATATATTTGGAAAGCTAATACATTCTATATTAGAATTGTAATAGCAAACATCTCCTTACTATTGTACATTATATATAATATTGGTACAAGTAAATGCTGTTGAATATGTGGTAGATCATACTTTTTAAGACACATACTCGGTGGAAAGGGGGATGACAGCCATGTGCATTGTGGAAGTAATATTTGATTTTGCACTATTATATGTTGGCATATAATTGTTATTTATTTCCTTCCTTATAATAAGCTTGAATGGCATGTGGTTTCTATGTTAGAATTAAAATGTGTAAAGCACACTTAAGGTAAGATCAGCATGATATAAGTTAAAGTGTAGAGATAGTCTGAAAAACAGTATCACTCCCTCCAGGGTAACTTAATGTGCTTTTTCAAGAAATGTACTCATCTTAACATATAGATCTCAGGAAAAGAGTTCACCAATATCAACATCTTAATATATCTCAACATATCCATTTTAAACCAAGAAATGCTCAGTTTCTGATTTCATCTTCTGGCCAAACCACACTGTATCGTGGTGCTGATGGGGCTTTCATCAATTCTGATTTGTCGGGACCCAGTTCAAACTTGTTAAATATTTGGACTATGACCACTGCTTTTAAGTGAGTGCTTATATTGCATTTTGTAAATAGTTATCTTAAAAGAACATGCCATATTATGTATTGGAAAGGAGTTAAACAAAGAATAAGTATAAATGTCCTTTAGTGCTACAAGAATTAATACAGAGCTATTTCTCACTTTTATATCTGATAACATACAACCACATAAACTCAAAATTCAAAATTTCTAAGTAAAATTAGTAGGGAAGTTAAAATTTAGTCCAACATTAGTTTCATAGATAATGTAAAATATTTGTGTAAAATATGAAATTTATTATTTCACACGAAAATAGTCTTCAGAGAGGACATTGAAAACTGTCCCCTTTCAGGTTTGTTCTGTTTTCAGACACATTAATTTAATCCAAGAACATATTTCAAAAAATCCAAATAAGTAAAACTTTATTTTTATTATAAATCATTATGCAACACTTGCCAATAAACTCACTTAATTTTATTTATCCATGGATCCAATTAAACAAAATTACAGAAGAACTTATCATTTATGAATATACTATATTAGCTATGGAGAAGCATGCATGTTGCAAGAGTATATTAATACACTGATGTTCATCTGTTTCTCATTGAAAATTAATTCCATAATTCAGAGGATATAAAAAAATTCCATCATACAAAATTAAATGTTAAAACTAAATTATTCACCACTTGGAAAAAGGCATACATTAATTCTTAATCAATAATACTTTTTCCTTAAATCAGTTAATTTATAATCATAGCACAATAATGAAATAAATTTTGTTTCTTGATAGAGTTCCATAGCATTCAGAGTACTGAAATGAATAATGGAAAAAATGACTGTGTCAGATTATAGAATAACTCAGTCCCATACCTTCTCATATTGTAAATAAAATCTACAGGCTTTGTAGTTTAATATGGAAAGAAAACTAAAGTTTACAAACCGATACTCATTGTCCCCACATCCATCTACAAGTAATACAATCAGTCTCAGATGAAGTATCTTTTGTTAAATAAACAGCATCTTTTTGTTTGTTGTGGTTGTTGAATGCTCTCTGACCCCACGCCAAAATTTCATGGATACCAATGATCTCTGATATGGGGAGGACTCATTACAAATCCTTCTCAAACGTGTGTCTGGTGTGGGTCCCAAGAAAGAATAAGAGCAAGCACAAGATTTTTGTACTTTACTGCTGGACCCATTGTACTTAGAAATGCATGGCTCACCTCAAGGGCCAAGGTTTGAAAAAAATGTCTTTTAGTAACTCATGACAACAGCATATGAATCATTACAAACTGCTTTCTTTTAACAGTGCTTAATTTGCATTTTAATACACACATTCTGATAGAAATTGTCAAAAATCAAGTGATAAAGAATTTAAGAAAATTTAAATAATGTCACAAAATTATAACTGCCAAAACATAAAAGAATGAAAGTACAGTCATTAACAAATGTGTCCAGATGGTAGTTCACTGTTATCTTTCCTGATGACTTTGATCACCTAGAAAAACTATTTTTAATTACAAAATAATACAATGTCCATTTAAGCCTAATAATTGTATCAAGAAGCAGTATATAACTACATATATCTCTATATATCCCTCTCTCTGTATCTGTAAATATATGTTGCAATGGCCAGTAGCTATAGAAGAATGTGAAAGACTTGTCAAAGAAAATGACCAATAATAACTTTCAGGCTAAAGAATTTTTTACTGATGAGTTGTTTCAAGCTCTCAATGTAGAGATATTTTGCAAAATATGCAAATACATACTATTAACTATAGAAAAAATTAAATCTCTTCAATTTTTGTCACCCAATATGATGTTAAAAGCACCACAAATAAAATTACAAATGGCATTTAATATATGAAAAAGTCATGTAATTTACTAGGATTCAACAGCATTTTACAGGTATAATCTGTTGAAATGAAATATAAATGCAAAGATGGTTAAATTTGAGTAAATATATCCATAAATCCCAATGATTCATATATTTTATATTTTACAGATGAAGAAACGAGACTCGTAAACTTAATTATATAGCTAAGAACCACACAGCAGTGAAGGACTGGAATTCTAAAATTTATACCCTTAATGAATAAATTAGGCTACTCCACAGGATAACAATGCATAAATCAGAAAGAAATTCCATAAACTGGTTAAACACACACACACACACACACACGTGCACATGCACATACACACTTAGGATTAAAGTCTAGTATATAGGATAACAGATTATATGAACAAAGCAAAAAGAGAAATTTGATAAGTTACATGATTCTCAGCTCCCAATAAAAGAAACCTCTAGTTGTATTTTTTAAAATGCAGATGAGGATTAGTAGGAATTATCAACCAAGGGCCCAGAAAAATAAGCTAGCCCTTTCGGTTAGCATTCTATAAATCATCTAGATTACTAAATTCAGAATTATCTTAGAGGGATTCTTTTTCCTTGTCCGTCATATCCAATTGGAATTAAAGTCTTGTGAATTTCATCTCAACAATATTACCCCAATTCAATTTCTCCTGTTATTTCTTCATCTACTATCCTCGTTGGGACTTGGTTGCCTTATTTCTAAAATAACCACCCACCCCAACTTCAAACAAACAAGCAAAAATTGTCTCAGTAACATAAGTTTCTCTACGATTTACTAGAAACCGTTAACTCTTTTCAAGTAAAACTTAGAAAAACAGTTTTGGAAATGTTAACTCTTTGCTCAAGAACATAAACATTTTCATATGTCTGACTGAGATAAATTAATTCCAAAGCTTTCATGTCTGGCAATGACCAATTTGCACTGTATCCTCCTTGAAAGTATTCTGTATCCTAGAACAAAGGGATGGTTTTCTTGAAGGTGCCCAAGGCCTTTAGGGTTCCATGTTCCTTTTCTACTTCCTTCACTTTTACCCAGCTTCACCTGTTACTTTTTAAAATAGGTTATTTTCCTTCTCTATTCAGGCTTCACTGAAACTCAACAATTCAAACTATCAAGATGCATAAAGAGTATGTGTTTATATGCATGTTGGGGTTAAAATATTCAAACTGATATAACTTGAAATGAATTAAATTTTAAGAGTTTAGATATATAGAACTATAAAACTCATAATCATAAGAAAAGTAGTTTGAACTTTGGAATACCCAAATTTGAGACAAACAGAAAATGTCAATTAAAATGATCTTTTGATTCTAACCAGTGAAATTAATAACCAAATGGAGCACTTTAGATATGTCATACGTCTAAAGTTTACCGTGCTTATGTACCACTGCTGTGTAGACAACTTAAGATTTGTCTAGGGTAGAAAAATCCTACTGAAAAATAAATGCTTTCTACAATATTTTTCGATGTTATTTTTCAGTGAACTTCTGTCTTGCACGTCCTTTCTAATTCTTAGGATTGCGTTATACACACATACACACACACACATAAAATCTGTGGAAGATGGTCTATTCATAGACTATGCTCACAATTATGAATCTCATATATTCCTAGCCATAAAAATATTAGAGGCCTCTAAAAATCAGCTGAAATATCAATATTATTTGAATGAATTTGACCTACTTTACAAATAATACTTTTTATTTGCAATTGAAAAACAAATTAACAAAAAAAGATGGAAGAAAAGGAGGGAATCCATTAAAGGACCCCAAAGCACTGGCCTTTGTAATACTAAATGTATGAGTTAGAAAAGGAGAAAAGTGTATAGTTACGTTACTATTGAAGGGTGTATGCTTATCTATTTATGTAAAGTCAGAATCTAGGGTTTAAATCACGGAATGTATGTGTTTTTATTTATTTAAAATACTTGAATGTATGTATTTGGACCAATTTATGCACATTTGTTAATAAGTACATTAGAGAAATAGAGGAAAACTTTATTCATACTTTATGAAGAAAACCTACATTTATTAGTTTTAATGCATTTCAGGTAGAATTAAAGATTCTGATCGTAACATAGGAAAACATATTATGGTGCCAATTTGACCTCAAATATATGAAGTCAGAAAGATTTAAGAAATATCTCATTGCTGGTAGTTTATTCCTCACATTTTCTAGAACAGAGATGATATTAAATAGAATTTCCTGCACTGTACAGTCTACCTAAGGCATGCTTCTAATGTAAATGACAGTTGAAAGATTAGAAATGATACTAAACTCAGTCTCATATTTCCCCTGTCTCTCAGCCTTTGGCACTGTGTAGAAATGACACTCAAAATTGACTCTGTTTTTCCATAGCAGGTAGCAAAATCCTATACTTGCGTTGCCCTGACAATTTGTCAGAGCATTAGTTTAAATTCTTCTTGCCTGTCTTTCTACGCACAATTGAACACAAATGATCCTTATCCCTTGATGATATGACTTTTAAAAGTTTGCTTCTTGATATATTAATATACACACTATACAGAAAATTTGAGTAAAGTGAAAAATAATTATTGCTTATTCACAAGAGATCCTCTTTTCAGATGTATTACCTTCCATCTTTAATGCACATAGAGTTCCTTTTGCAGCTTGTGGTTGATTATCATAAATTAATACTACATCAAAAATACCTTTTCATTCAAAAATCAGTCTAAATACAGGAAACCTCATTGAAGTAAAATCTCATTGAAAGGCTGTGATACATTAGAGATATACACTTACTATGACCACATTTCAAATGTTGTGCTTAATAGCCTTCAGTGAAAACATTGGCTCATGGATAGTGAACCTGGTAGGACTTGTTTCTCACCTGAAGCGATTTTCAAAGATAAATGTGGTCAATTGTGTCTTCAATTTAATTGTGAAAATATACTCCATCAGGAGTGGTAATGAGGAAGGCACAAACATCAAAGAATTTCAGTTAAAATAAAACCACAATTAGCTTTTGGATTATCTGGGAGCTAATTAGTATATTCAAGTTGGTACTGAAAGTCTTTATTTGTGCCATGTTGAAAACGGTGGATTGGAGGAGATGAGGGCTGAGGACTACAGAAGGACCCACAGTGGTCAAACTTAGACTAGGGCGAGTCAGCAAGGTTGAGGCTGAACGAACAGGGCTCCTGGGCAACATACATGGTGCAGTGTATACTGCTTGGGTGATGGGTGCACCAGGATCTTACAAACCACCACTAAATAACTTACTCATGCAGCCAAATACTACCTGTGCCCCAATAACTTATGGAAAAAAAAGAACAGGGCTCCTGGAAGGCAGTGTGGCATCTCTCTTCTACCAACTGGTGTCATTCTTCATATGATCTAATGATTGAACACTAATTTACCATTAATTTTCAAATCAACTAATTTATTTTTGAATAATAAAATTAACTAGTCTCTCTTAAAGGCAATGCGATAACATTTAGTTTCATTTTGTTTTTTCATCTTAAATATTACTTAATGAGTTAAGACCAATACAAGTGGCACAACTGAGGTTTGGAAGTTATATCTGTAATAAAATATTTATATGGTATTGTAATATGGAATAACAAGTATATCATGCTCAATGAAATACATAAGTTTATATTAAAGAAATTTCATACTCAATACATTTTTACTATTTGAATATCCATTCTTCACATTTTTAAGGAAAAAGGGGAAAAATTACTTATCCACAGTAATAAGGGCATCCAATAATAATTATTAGGAGAGTTCAATAGTAATAAATTATATGATAACTGTTGAAGACAGTACTCTAATGCTCTAAAATATCTTTTGACTTAAAGATGTATCTATTCTCCACACTTCCTTCTTTATCTAGAGGTGCTAAGGACTGGAGCTAGCAGCCATGGAGACTTTTTACAAGGGAATAAACAATATTTCAAATATAATAATGATACCATGTACACTATAATAAATAATCTTAAGAAAAGTCAGGTTATATACTATAGTACATATCTGGTTAAATGCATTTTATTTTTATTAGATAGTAAACTAATGCAAACAATGATTAAAGACTTCATCTGGTCAAAAAAAAGTTTAACTTATAAAATTATTACACAGGAAATTATGAAACACAAACTGCATACATGAGGCAGACATCTTTATTTAAAATGGTTAGTATTAATTGAGCAGTTGCAGATCTGGTCAAACAACTTAATTACTTACTGCTTTATCAATAATCAGTTTGCTGCTCTAAAAGAAAAATATAGATCTAAAACACATGTTTTAGACACAACTATTTACAGAATGCATTGGTTTAGATTTCTTCTATATGATGAGCACATAGGAAAGAAGTATCTAGTTATTACTATCAAAATAAATATAAATCTATAGAAAATCATTTTTTGCTATAATAGTTGAGACTAACAGGAAAATATCTTCAATAAAAATATAAATGATATTAGGCATTTTTATAAGAACAAACTTCACTGTGTATTTAATGACAACATTTATTGCAAAACATTTTAGTAGAGAGGGATGAATGTAAAATTATAAATATATTTTTGTCACTTACCTCTCTCAACATTTCTGCTTGTACTGGTGGGCTTATCTGAAGGACATGGGCAATGTCCTTCACATTTGACTGAGATCTGTTTTCCTAAGACACATGCCTGATATTCTAGTTTGCACTGTATAAAAAGAGAAAAGAAAGTAATTCAAATGCTTTAGTTATATCAGCAGAAACTCAAGAAATTTTTAGAAAGAAAGGTAATTTTATGCATATAATTTGGAGATTTTTCCATGAGCTAATACATCTCCAATACTAAAGTGCAGTTTTACACACTTACGTAGTGTATCACTGCTCCGTAAAGAAGGCAGAAACGCAGTTGCCTTGGTATCATTTTAGTGAACAATCACTGAGAAATATAGTAGTTTTAAAAGTCCTTCTTAGTTTGCCAGATCTATTACATGACATGAATAGAAAATTTTAGAATCAAATGGAGAGAGGCATTACATAGAGTTTGACAGTACATCTCTTAAGCTTCTTAAATGTAATCTCGGTTTTGGTTACTTAAGTAAGCATGTCTTCTCTTACTTATTGAACTCTAAGTTTTGGCTACAGAGACTCTATGCATCAGTCTTTAGCCAGTGGCTTACACAGCATCAAATGGCCCATCTTATATCACCCTAGGCAAAGAATTATAAAATATATATTTGTAAATTGATGTGTTTGTCAAATAGTTCTATAGTTTCTTGTGGTTTCCCACAAACATAGCACTATAGCTCCAACACACATTCATACACATAGAGAACAAACATATATATTTACATACAAAATAAATCAAATAATTATGTAGCCTTTATATAATATACTCTGTGTGCATATATATTTCACATGTACTTTTGGTGTGATGATGTGCTTAGTGTCTCTCTAATCCTTGTGTGCAAATGGTTTTTAGACTGAATTTCCCATAGGTCTTACATTGGAATTAATGTGCATTTGTAATAAGATATTGTCACCTAAGAATGTTTCTACAAGCCCCAGACTTTATTTCACTTGTTTTACATAAAACAGTATAGCATGCCTCTCTTCTCTCCTGTGGTGCTTGTATGACCACAGGATTGAAAACAATTAAGACGGTGATGACAGTGCATTTCTGATTCCACCACACATGTAATGGAAAAGGATAAATAAGTGGTCTAGAAGAGAGGAATGCCTGAATCTAAATTTTCTGCGTACCATCTTCTAAAAGTGATGGGGCTAGTTGCTCAAATGTTTTAGCCTCAATTTTCCCATTCAAAATCTGGGGTAATGATACCTAATTTCCAGAGTTTTAAGAACCAAACAGCCAGTTTTTCTCCATGCAGTGGCTATCATGAACCAGGCTCTCGGTAAATGCTAGTAAAAGCTGAATACTCTTAAACAATTAAAAATATTATGACACATGAGATTTTCATTTGTTTGCTAACTTCTTAGTTTAGTTTTAGTTGTGTTTGGCTTGATTTTTTTTTTTTTTTTTTGTAAACATTACTCCTGGTAGAATTTTAAGCCTAAGTATCTTTCATTTATTTCTAAGATAATATTTTATAACTGCATATTTGACATGATTAAAAATTATACTCCCCGTTATGTGGTCAATTTTAGAATAAGTGTGATGTGTCGCTGAGAAGAATTTATATTCTGTTGATTTGGGATGGAGAGTTCTATAGATAGATGTCTATTAGGTCTGCTTGGTCCAGAGCTGAGTTCAAGTCCTGAATATCCTTATGAATTTTCTGTCTCGTTGATCAGTCTAAGATTGACAGTGGGGTGTTAAAGTCTCCTGCTATTATTGTGTGGGAGTCTAAGTCTCTTTGTAGGTCTCTAAGAACTTGTTTTATGAATCTGGGTGCTCCTGTATTGGGTGCATATATATTTAGGATAGTAACTCTTCTTGTTGCGTTGATCTTTTTACCATTATGTAATGCCCTTCTTTGTCTTTTTTGATCTTTGTTGATTTAAAATCTGTTTTACCAGAGATTAGGATTGCAAACCCTTCCTTTTTTTTTTTTTTTTTTTTTTTTTTTGCTTTCCATTTGCTTGGTAAATCTTCCTCTATCCCTTTATTTTGAGCCTGTGTGCTCCATCTTTTAAGAGTCAATAATTATCTTCCTACTCTAAAAGAAATAGATCTTGCTAACTAAAGTAATATGACTTCTTTAGTGGTTACTGCCATAATTTACTCAGAGAAATGATTTTAAAATTAAATAGGGTAGACTTTCTGGCTCCAATCGACAAATGCACCAGTGACTAATTTAATTCAGCTTCAGCTGATATCAAGAAGCACTGAATGCACCCAATAGCTAATCAGATTACTCATGTCTCTACAATATTTTTATTTTTCTTGTCAAGTAACTCCTTAATCGACAGTTGAAATTCTTAACTAGCCTTGTGACAAATGATTAAAAATTTTTAAGGACTTTGAACAAGTTTATAGTAGCATATTGGTCCTTTCAAGAGAACAAAACACTTTCAATGGTATCATTATGTTTCATTATTTAATGCTTCAAAAATGGAAAAAAAAATGCTTTTGTCAGTAAAATCACAGCACATTTTTAAATGTAATTAAAAAGTCCAATATCTAATCAAAAGTAGACATAAATAGTTAAGCAATTATGAATGTTTTAGTGAAAGCCAAATGAATTATATGAAAGTTTGGAACTTCAAATTTAATATTCTGCACTGTAACTTCTGTTAACTTAATATTTCAGAACCCTGAACTGGCTCATATAATAATTCTGATTCATGACATAATTTAAGAAAAGTTCAGGAGCAACTGTTAGTGGTATATGAGCAGACAAAGCCAAAAGTCAATATTAATCTTAGCAAATATTAAATTTTACCATCTGAATATATGTTTATCTCCCTTCATACATGTGTTATACCACACTCATTTATGCTTTAAATGTAGTTTATTTAGCAGTGATTTTTTAAATATAAAGAACATAAAAGCCTGGCAAATACTTGAATGAAAAACAAACATACAACAACTATTAGTTTATTAATAACAGGAATCACATTTTCTGCCCAAAAGTTGATGAGTCATTTTTCACTTCGTTAGGCACTAGAAAAATAACTTACAAGAGAATTACATAATCTTTACAAAAATTTGGTTAATTCTTCATAAAAATATGTTTCACCTTTTAGCTTTCTTTCTCAAAATTACAATTTAAACATTTCAAAGCTGTCTTTATGATTTTCAGGAAATGATAAAATTATAGCTTTGCAAAAGTTACTTCATATGTGAAATGATTTCAGAATGATTCTACTCAACAACTTTTTTTCTATGCATTTCTATGAAGAATAACAGAATCAGATGTATAGCAAATACACCCTTTGTATATAATCATATGATTTTAGCTACTTTTTATCAGAAAGCTACTTAGTTTTACTCACTTATGAATTAATTTTGGAAAAAAATTCCATGGAGAATTTTACTCAAAGAATATCAGGACATTAAAAATGCTACTTTCAAATATTTTTTAGCTATATCCACTGATTGCATTCTAATTAATAATGTTCAATTTACTTAATTACCACAAAGCTGAAATATTTATAAAGGTATTTGTGAACTAAAATATCACATAAAGGCCAAGCTCATTAGTCTATAATTACCAAAAAACGCAAATAATGTAGTGAAAGACATGATTAATGCATTTCTGATTATCTAAGAACCTGAATATTGAGATCACTTAAGTTATGAGTTCTTGTGAAAAGCAAGCCTGCAGATGATTTTGACACTAGTCACAGAAAGTTATTTTATAGTCATTTGTTTAATAAGAGGATTGAAGAAGAAAATATGATCATACTATTGGACAAAAATGCAGCATATGAAAAAGATTCCACCTTCAGGGTCAGCAAACACTGGGACAGGCTGTTGTTACCAGTTTTCAAGCTGATGAAATCATCATGGCCCTGATATATTAGAGCAGAGGTTTTCAGCTGGAGATAATCTCGCTACCCCCTTCTTGGGGACATTTGAGACATTTTTGTTTGTCACAACTGGAGGCAGAAGGGAGAGTGATTGTTTCTGGCATCTACTAGTTAGCAGCCAGGAATGCTGCTAAACATCTTACAATGCACATAACAGCCCCTACTGATAGAATAAAGATTTATCTGGCCTCAAATGTCAACAGTGCCTAGATTGAGAAGCCTTGATTAGGCATTAGTCTATTGTAAGGCAAAGAAAGGGTTAATTCAATTCTCAACCTCTCTTACATATTTCCCTTAAGAATTAGGAATTTTTTCTTGGGCATTCACTAAAGTAATCCATATAAAATAACAATTCTACAAACCAACTGCCAATAACAATTCTACAAACCAACTTAATTATCTAGAGAAACCAGAAAATACAAACCAGCTAAAACAAGAAAATATACAGTTGACAATGGCCTACTTTTGTTAAGGCACCACTATATGTCAAACACTGTGTTAAGCAGTTTAGATGTATTATTCTTTTGATCATAAAAATAAGATGCACATATTTTTACAATACATTTTTCAAATGAAGTTTAGAAAGCTTATGCAACTGATAAAAAATATATGGCTGAAATGGTATTCAAGCACTATTTTATAGTTCTAATGTAGAACAAGTACATAATCAGCAGAGAAATAGCAGCAATGTTATTTTTCTTATGGTAGCGATACAAGTTTTCATTCAAGTGAAAAAAAATCAGAAAATATGGAATGTCATGAATCACTTTTTTATTCCCCATTTTAATCTATCTTGGACGGACTAATGTATTATATTTTTAATGCCGTAAATAGCCAATATCAAAGCCATGCTTTGAACTCTCATAAACAGCATTCCTCATATTCAGCTGCAGCCAACCCTTTCCCAAGAAAACACCGTTCACTAAGATTCTTCTGATCCCTATTGAATGGTGTTTCCCATTCAAACATAACCACAAGAGGAAATGAAGACTCCAGCCTTAAATCCATTTGTTCATCCAATCAGGATATATCATTTACACAGAAATGCCTTAATTGTAGCATACATACACACACAGAAAGTTAACCCCAGTAACAGCGTTAAGAACCCCTGCACCACAGTGGACACTACACCATTGTTCTCTCTGTGGAACACTCTACATTTCATCACGGAATACCACCCTGCGTCATTGGAGGAGCATTTCCTTTTCTCACCAGAAACTTGATTTCAAAAAACTTCTTTTTATATCACAAAATGTTATATTAATAATATATCATACTGGCCTCACCACAGGGAAAGAAATGCTTGTACCACAGAGCAGGTGAGAATCATTTTCCTGCTTTCTTAATTCAATCAGAGGGAAGAGAGGCAAGTCCCTTGCAAAGCCAACACTAGAGATGTGAGCATAGGTGCTCCTAGGCAAACTGAAAATGAGAAATGGACCCACAGAGTCCTGAGAATATTAAAATTATTAATTCAAGCAGTCTTTAATGCTCACAGATATGCAAGTTAATTTTTCATTATACCTTATGCTTCAAACTTTAGGCATTCAAGATAGCATCTAGAAACTGGGCATTGTAAAGGAGTAGTTGAATTTAAGCTAACTAAGCTGAGATGAGGGAAGTAAGGACACTACAACCCAGGCTAGTAAGTGCGCAATCCTTGTCATGTAGTCACGGACAAATTAAAATACTGCTCCAGTTGGTAACCAGATTAACCGACCAAGGAGAACTGCCAGGAAAATAAGTAACAAAACTATACCTAACCCTTAGCTTGCTAAACACATTCTCTCATATGTACTATATCCTTTGGACCAGTATATCTCTAATTTTCCAAACAGGAATTATTAGTAGGAATATTTTATTTTTCTCCCAAAGCTAAACACATCTCAAAATACTCTGCAAAACTTTCGCATTTGACACAAAGCTCACAACAGCCGGTAGTGGCATATCAGAAAATGCCCAAAAGAAAACAACTGGACACATGGATGATCCTAAACTTCAAAATGTGGTAATAAATTTTAAAAATGGAAAGATCAAAAGGCTAGTAGGTTTATCTTATAATAATTTGATTTTATTTGTTTAATTAAACTTTGTCATTCAAATCAAAAATCTTGTTTAAATTATTATGGATTCATGTTGCTTTCAATTAAAATAGCTTCAAGTAAAATAAAACCTATAAAAATATGTTGTTTAATGATTTGTATGATACAT
The DNA here is from genome assembly GCF_049350105.2 of Macaca mulatta. NCBI lineage: Eukaryota > Metazoa > Chordata > Mammalia > Primates > Cercopithecidae > Macaca > Macaca mulatta. The sequence goes on from NC_133410.1 coordinate 175,420,375, forward strand.
ATGATTAATAAAATAATTTTTACTTACTCTTACCTTACTTTTTAATTATTTATCTTAGTATATAATACAAGCTTTGTCAAATAACAACTAATAGGATTTTTCAAAGAGATACAAGTGTTCTTAAAAATAATAAAAAATAAGATGAGAGTAGAAGGTCATGAGGATAGCATTTCAGAAGAAATTAATTTTACAGATATAAATGAGAGTCAAATTTTTAAAAGAATGGGAGTAAGCAACAAGGGATACACTGTAAAAAACAAACAAACAAACAAACAAAAAAAACAATGTAAGGAGCGGAAAGATTCAGGGCAGAAGGTTAAATTTAGCTAACAAGAGAAAAGACTTTGAACACTTCAAAGCAGTAGATGATTTCAATGGTTACCCAAACATAAAAATACTGACGTGTGATAGCTTGTACATACATTTCAATGTCTATGTGGTTTACATAACTAAATTGTTATATTAACTGCTTTAAAATACATAAAACATGAAGAAATTCCTTGTTTATTATGCTTAAGAAATACCAAGGGCTTATTTTAAAACATGTACTATTTTTATAACCAAGATACATGTTAAATGATCAATGGTCCCCAAGCCGTTTTATGCACTGGTAGCAATAGTACATTTTGGGATTTCTAAATGTGAAAGATGGGCAAGAACTGGTGAATTTAGCTTTGACACAGTTATACGAACACATAAAACGTAGCGTTTCCTCTGAGTAAAGTCTCCCCTTGAGTAAATCTGAGGGATTAACCTAAAAAGCCATGATTTCCTGAGCCTTAAAATGCCCTCGGTTGACTCACTTCAAGAAAATTTGTACATCTGACACCAGGGCTCAGAACACACATTTGGGAAGGAGAAGTCCTGGCAATGGTGTCATAGTGAAGAGGAAGGAACTGTTAATCAGAGCGGTTAAAACATTAAGAGTAAGTTTCTATAGGAAAAGTGACTATAAAAAGGAAGAATCATGAGGTTAACATGAAACAGAGAGAGTGGAAACAAACTAGTTAACCTTTCAAAGGTTAAAAATACATTAACTAGTTAACCATTCAAAGGTTAAAAATACATTAAATATTGTAAAAAACAATAACGATCTTTCTAGGATTCGCATGCACAAAAACACGTCTGGAACCATTTCTATAGGCACCTTGTGTATTTATGTTGTTAAGAAACACACAATATACTCAACATGAGATTATACTGATCTCTCCAATTCCATTTGTCAAGAAGAACACACTCTGGGTTATCAATCTCAGGGGAGAACTCTACACGCTTCAGTCTATTGCATCTTAACATGGGAGTCACCAAGAGAAACTTTCACAAGGCAGCCCTGGAAGAAACAATGCTTTACTCACTTGGGGAAGAGACAGAGCAAGATGGGCTTCAATGTGTTCGGACCCTGCCCCCACCCATGGCTAATGGACCCTCCAGCAGCTGACACAAGGCAACTGATGCCCACCCATTTCCTGCTGCAGTAGAGGGACCCAACCTCTCTTATACGGAATCTGAAATCCTGAAAGCTTTGGGCCTGCCTGGGGGCCACAGAGGTGCATGCTTAAGCAGAACAAAGGAACACTCATTATATTTGAAACAGGAAGAGATATTCCCACACAAGGTGCTAATACAAGCACAGGCTGTGTGGCCTTCCTATCTCTCGGTAAGGAAGTGTTCCAGGCTCATGGCCCATCTTTATGTGGATGAGTGGGGGTCAAAAGACTGCACATGAGATTACCTTCCCCAATGCCAATCCAACATATCAGCATTCTTTGCCGCTTGCCTTTTTCCATGTTTGTAAATATTTTCTCCGTGAATGAGAAACTTACATTTAGTTATATGTTCAACCAATTTTCTTAAATGTGCAATAGAATCTGTCTTACATTCTTGCTGCCTTCTTCTGCAGTATAAAATTCTAGGAACTTTTCCAACTACACGGCCCATGTTCTTAAATACAGGTGGGTTTACCATCAGGACTATATTAGAGAGCTCAACTCTTCCCCTCTTCACCAATCGGGGGTCCCTCTGATTTACTTTGAGTCAGGGAGGGCAGGGGAAAAGATTAACTTTTTTTTTTCCCCTGTAGCTCCATCAATTACTAAGATTACTAATATCTCACTATGTGCTGATGAGATATGACAGTTTGTCCCTGTAAAAATTGCTTTATATATCTCAAGACTATTTTATTATATACTTCCATGATTGGAACTATTGTATCAGATTTTCCAGTTAAATTAACATCTTCATCATTATGTAATAATTCTCTCTGCCATTTTCTGTGGTGTTTATGTGAAAATCTGGTTTGTCTAATATTAATAGAGCTGCCCTATTATTGTGTAGTGTTGGGGACAAGTACCCAATGCATTGCTGTACCTTGTGGGAGCAGAGACACTGACAGCCTTTTGTTCTGTATTATCTATTCAATTTTGTTGGTTTAGGAAATACAGTTGCAAGACAGAGATAGTGTCTAAGTACAATATTCCTTTGTTTCTGGCCCAGGGTATTATGTCTTCTGCCAACCTCCAAGAAATTGCAGCATCTTGCAAATAGGATAAAATTTTCAGACCCTTCACAATTCTAGTGGTTTTTGGCAATGACAATGAGATGCTGGCTGAAAAGTGACTTTCTGTAAGTGAAAGAACAGAGGTCCCACAGACCATATTAGAAGACCCAGTAGTGAATTCTATCACCCAAATCATGAACAAGGGTAGTGAAAGGCTCACCCATATTCTCTGTTATTAAAAGTTTCAAGCCTAGTCTGGGTGCAATGGCTTATGCCTATAATCCCAGCACTTTGGGAACCCAAGGCAGGCGGATAACTTGAGGCCAGGAGTTTGTGACCAGCTTGGGCAACATAGTGGGATCCTATCTCTACACAAAAATTAAAAAAAAAAGGGGGGGCTGGACTGGTACTGTGCACCTGTAGTCTAAGCTACTCAGGAAGTTGAAGCAGGAGGATCATTGAGCCCTGGAATTCCAGGCTGCAGTGGTCTGATTTTGTCAGTGCACTCCAGCCTGTGTGACAGAGCAAGACCCTCTCCCTAACATAGAAAAAACATTTTTCATGTCTGGACAGTAGGTTTGGTTCAGACTGTTCCAATGTGTTCCAATGGCACTTTGGTCAGTTATTGCTCACTCATCTCTGGGCAAGGGGAGGAAGGGTTGTTATTTTGACAGTGGGTTCAAGGTTTCTCTCTCTCCAAGTGAGACAGAAGGCCCAGTACACTCATTCCCATATACTGAAGAACTTTGCTATAGGGAGTGACTCAAGCTTTTAAGACTGTATTGGATGCAGGCACCCAACCCAAGTCACTATCATATCTGGTTCTGTTGGAGAAGGTGGCACAGGTTTCAACTGGTAGGGTTTGGGCAGGGTTTACACTATGAAAGGTAATAAGCAATGTAAGCCAACATGAACTTTCATGTGAGGCTTTTGGGGCCAATTCAATGCATGCTATTCTTGCTTCCACATCTGAATTCACATTAGGTAGCGATGTGCTATGTATTTGTACTTTTTTGTCTGGTAAACGGTAGAAGAGATTCTTCCCTACCATGAGTGAGCCAAGATCCATGTGTAAAGAAGTTTCCTTGTGGGAGGTGGAAACCTCTTATCGTTTGCCACAAATAGGTGCATATAACTTCATACAATGATTAATTTCCTGTGTCAATCTGAATGGGTTAAGGGATACCATATAGATGGTCAAACATTATTTCTGGGCATGACTATGAGGATGTTTCCAGAACAGATGAGCATTTGAATTGGTAGACTGAGTACAGAAGACCCTCTCACCAATGTGGGTGGGCATCATCCTATTCGTGGAGAGTCTGGATAGAATAAAAAAGGCCGAGGGAGTGCAAATTGCCTCTCTGTTTGAGATATCTATCTTCTGTCCTCTGACATCAGCACTCATTTCTCTCAGGGTTTTGGACTCACATCTGGGACTTACACCATCTGTCCCTTGACTCTCACACCTTGGGCCACGGACTGAATTACATCATCAGCTTTCCTGACTTTCCTGCTTGTAGACAACAGATCTTGGTACTTGTCAGCATCCATTACCACGTGACTCAATTCCTGTAATAAATCTCCTCATCTCTTTCTCTCTCTCTATCTCTCTCACCCTCTCTCAATATATACATATATGGGTTGTAATTCTGTGGATAACGCTAACAAACCTTAAATGCCTACAACTTTTCCTATGCAGATGATACCCTGTTGTTTGTCAAGTCCAAAGTCTCAATCTCAATGACTCTGACTGCAGTATTATTACACCTCTGTCAGAAGAGATAACTGATAAACCCTAACAAAGTTTGGCATCTGTTCAGTATATTTCTTTTCTTTCTTTCTTTTTTTTTTTTTTTTGGAGACAGAGTCTTGCTCTATCACCCAGGCAGGAGTGCAGTGCCATGATCTCGGCTTACCTCAACCTCTGCCTCCCAGGTTCAAGCAGTTCTCCTGCCTTAGCCTCCTGAGTAGCTGGGATTACAGGTGACCACCACCACACCCATCTAATTTTTTTTATTTTTAGTAGAGATGGGGTTTCACCATGTTGGCCAGCCTAGTCTCGAACTCCTAACCTCACGATCTGCCTACCTTGGCATCCCAAAATGCTGGGATTACAGGCATGAGCCACCGCTACTGGCCCCTGTATACTATATTTCTTAGGGCTATGTGGGTGGATTTACAATGCTGATCTCTCCAACAGTGAAGAAAAACTACTATCTCTTTGATTTTTGTCACCAAAACGTAGACCCAAAACCTTATTGCATTCTTTGGGTTTTGGAGAGAGCATATTCCCCACTTCGGCATTCTCCTTGGTCCTTGACAAGTCAACTAAACCAACAGGCTGATTTGGAAGCCACCCAGCAAGTTGTGTCACATCTCCTACCTGTGGGGTTCCACAACCCTAATGAGCACCTTTAGCTACAAATCTCTACTGAGACTTTTACTGATAATGCTGTCGCTGTTCCAGTTTTACCAGCTGACTCTGACAGCATCACTGTACTATTTAAAACTAGTATGTGTCATATGTTAGCTCCTTGGACTACTTGCAGTCTGACAACAGTTCACCTTTTATCACCAAATCTATTCAGTAATGGGTTGACCAGCAAGGTATTTAAGCACTTTCCATGCTCCTGATCATCCCAAGAATCTGATATTGTTAGGCATCGGGATTGGCTCTTAAAAAATAAACTCAAAAAGATTTATGTCTTTGCCTCCCTCACCCCTACATGGTTCACACACCTTAGTAAGGCAATTTGGTCCCTGAATTTTGCTGTCCCCAGAAAAGGAGTATACCCTCTCACTGGCTCCTGGGTAGCGAATAAGATGAAAGGAGGTTATATATACCTATTTTAAACATTGAGGAGTTCTCTTTACTTCCCCTAACAGCAACTGCAGGCTGTCTTGGTTGCCGCACCCTCCAGTTGGCAGCCTGTCCAAAGGGAGCCTTAGGGATTCAAACTCAATTGTGGATCACACTGCTCTTTGATTCCACTGACAGTAGTCCACGCAGGCCACAGATGAAAACATAATGGGTCTCTCTTTATAAAACTTCCCCTGTCCCACCTAATAGACTCTTATGGACACAATGTTCTTGTGTAAAGTTTAGGAGTTGATGGAAAGAAAGAAAAATTTTAGTGACTATAATGGGACCCACTAATCTTGTGGTGATAGAAGGCGAACAACACCAGGTATTCCTGGAGAGGGAACACCTTAGACTCTGCAATAAATAGAGGGACAAGAAACATTCATGAGCTTTTGTTTTTCCAAGCCACGCTGACATCTTTGCTCCCCAAGGAAAATGCCCTTGTGTGTCTTCCAAAATGTTGCAAGTGTCTTAAAGTTAACTGCGTGCTGGATCTGACTTCCCCAGACACTCCTTTTTCCATTTCACTTAACCTTACCAGAGAAGTCTAGAAACAAGAGATGGCACCAGCTCCTGAACCTCCCATGTAAATCACCTGTCAACACCATCAGACGTCTTTACCACCTCCCCTCTCATTCTGTGGGGTGAATGAATGCTACCAGTCTGGTTGCTAGACAAACCAAGACAAATTAGGCACACTTCCTTCAAGCTATCACTCCAAAAACAAGGAGTAGAGTCTATTATTCTAACTGAATTGGGAAACCTGAGATCTGACAGCAGGCTGGAGAGCCATATTTGATATACTGTCAATCTATGTTCCATGAACAATATAGGTCCCACCTGCAGAGTCACATCAGTTTTAACAACACTTTCTTTCCGGGGCACCATATGCACTATTAGCATTGTACTTCCGGAAAGGAAACCAGGCATTAACTTGTTTTTGTCCTGAAAATAGAGTGACATACACTTCAGGGGTGGTCTTAGAGACCCTCATCTACTTTAGGAAACAGCACCAGTAGATAACGTAGCCCTCAGCTAACTCAGGAGCTCTCTCTAAAATTAATTTATCACAGGTGACATATTTCCAAGTGTGACACCAGGCTCATTACTTATGGACACCTTGCAAGAAGTTCTTTTTGTAAGAGGAGGTATGCATTAGAAAAGTTGATAATAAATGTTTCACTAACAAATTTTGTGAAGTGAAGTGAGCAATGACAGGACGTTGTTTCTGAAAGGCATTCAGGTCAGTCCCAGTCCACTGACCAGATATTTTGGATGACACAATTGTCCAAGACGCCTCTCTGTAGGTCAAGTAGTGACATCTATGCAATCACTAGTGTATCCTGCTGTACCTGACTTAATTCCATAGGCCAAGTAGAAAGGCCAAGACAAAAACGTAAGGCAAAAGTCACATTGGATATATAAGGTAGATCTGGATGATGTATGTGATGTTTCCAGGAGGCTGGCTCTGAGACCCTGGAGTGGGGGGTCGGAGACACTGCTGAGATAAATTTTGCTTGCAGGTTTGTATCATCCTCCTGCTTAGAGTTCTCTCCATGATATCCTTAATTAAAGGCTACATGAGATAAATTGAACAGATTTGGTTCAAATACCTGTTGATGGAGTGGCCTACGTAGAGGAACATTCTCTAGAAGCCAAGATGTGGAAACAAAGGTCAGATACTGTTTGGAGGCAGATCTCCTGGGTTCACTCACATTTTTGCACATCATGCAATCAGAGGCACTGACAGCTTTTGTTCTGTGTACTCTTTTCAAGGACGTTTATGTAGCAAATGGATTTAGAAAGTATTTCCTTCTGAAATACTGGCTTTTGAACTTTTAAAAATTTTCTTTTAATATTGTAAGTGTACATTTCCACCGTTTTTTGCATCACATTAATCTTGCTGAATACTTTTTGTTGGTATAATGGTACGGTATTTTTGGTAGGTCATATGGCTTTTCTGTCTGGATGGACTTTACTTTGGTAATCTCTCATTTTACTGTAATGTGTCTGGACTTGGGTTTCTTCTTGTTTATCTTACTTGGTATACACTGTGTTTCCTGTACTTGTGGAATCATGTATTTCATCACTTCTGGAAAATTCTCAACCAAATTCTCTTTTAATATTTTCTCTGTGTTATTACTTCGGATTACTCTTTCTATATTTCATATTAAACTTTGGATACTTTTTCATTCTACTCTACAGTCTATATATTCTACCTTTTTGGGTAATTTTTCAGAAACATGTATGTGTATGCATGTACACACATATAATATATATATAATATTTGCATATATTGCACACATGTAATATATATGATACATACACATATTACAGTTTATTATTGTATGTTACATACATAATACATATACATGTACACACACATATATATAAGTTGTAGTTCATTATCTTCAAGTTCATCTAATCTGCTGTTTAATCTACTGACTTAATTTTTAATTAAATAATATTTTAATTAAATAAATGATATTTGGTTCTTTTAAAAGCTGAGTTTTTTTTTCTGAAAGTATATTTGGTATTGTTTGAATATTTCAATATCATTTTTAAATTTTTAAATACTTCATACATTAATATATATTATACAGTTGATGTCTGTTAAGGAGCTGAGAACATTTAAGGGATTCTCCCGATACTTGGAAGCCTCAATATATACATTCTCTGTAGAAATCTATTACGAATTCAGACTTCTAAGGATTCCACAGAGTTTGTTCGGCCAACTCAAATTCACAAGCAATTAAATAAATATTATAAATAAAGGAGCACACCAATACAATACAAATAAACTAATAAACAAAATGAGGCAAGCTAACAGGAGCAAGAGTGAACAATGCCAACAGCAAGAACAAGGCAAGATTTGTATTTTAAATACTTAAAATTCTAAAATTGTTAGACACAAATTATTATTAAAGGGTCTCAGCTTTGGGCTTGCCTGACCTCTGCTCAGATGTAGTGTAATTCAGAACACCAGACCCATGCAAGAGCAGCTCAAAAGTATCAACACTATACCATAATAATGATATTATTACCCCATGCTACTGCAGGGACCTGTAGATTACTTTTCAGATTCCTAGTGCCTGATGACAAATATTTCCTTTCTTTTCACCGGAGGCACAGCTGTTCAGAGGGGTTGTCTAATTCATTGACATCACTATGCTTTCACATCGAGCCTACTCTACCATTCTTTCACAGGCCATTAATCTTAATATTTTCGGATTCTAGTTATTGACAGTTTTTTTTTTTTTTTCCTTTCTCAGTTTCTGCATTAGTGTTGTTACCTTCTATTTCATTTGGCTGTTTATTTGGCTTACTTCAGATACAAAAACATACTTAACCCACTGTCATTTCACATAACAAGACTAATTTTCTTGGTGGAGTACATTTAGGGTGGGAAGAGGTTAAAGGCCACTGAAACATACAGTGCTCATAGAGTATATCCAGTGTGATTGTGGGAAAAAATATAATTTGCTCAGGTACCCCAAAAGGATATGACAGCCACATTCTGTTGTGTTTATTTTATAATTCAAGTGATTATAAACTGATATAGATACAATATATGTCATACTATTTTTTTCTTTATCTAGAAAAATAATGTCATATTAATTTTAAAATCATCTGTGTATTATTTGTTATTGATATAAAATTAGCATGCTTAATTACATGTTATACAAAATAATTTTATTATAGTATTACTTTTATTTAACCATATTTTTATTCATAGCCATAGTATTAGTCTTGCTCTTTACTAGCTCTATGCCCTTATGAACTTATTTAAAATCTGTTTCAATGTCTTATGTTTAAAATGGGAACAACATTAGTGTATGTTAGTGTTTGTTATATATCTTATAGCATTGCTAAAATTAAGACGTTAATGCATATATAAATTAACACATTAGCTTAATTGAGTCATTCATTAATACATTAATTAATACAATAATACTGATTAACACACATTATGCAATCATGATATGTTAATTTTTTAAAAGAATATTTGTTTGTTGATATGAGTTGGGTGCCTTTGACAAAAGGAATATAGAGCTCTTCCAAAGGTGCTGTGCATACATTTACTTAATTACCTGGAAACTTTCTGAGTAACTCAGCTGGAATAACTTCTAGTAACATAGTAAGGATGGCACACGCTATAGTTATCTTTACAGATGAATAACATTATATTAATTGAAATAAGCCAGGCACAAAAAGATAAATACCACATGTTCTCACTCATATGTGGGAGTTAAAAAATATTTTGAGCCCCTGGAAGTAGAGAGTAGAATTGGGGGTATTAATGTCTGAGAAGGAGAGAAAAATAGGGAGGATAAAAAGAGGTTGGTTTACAGATACACATGGATGACCTATTTACTTTTTTACAATCTTTCTGAAGAGTTGAAATATATATGGTTTCTTTATATCTCTCCCATTGCCTCCCATGTTTTTTTTTCCCCCTTGGCAAAGTGATGAATAATTAATGTTACAAAGGACATCATTAAGGTAAAATTCACAAGTGATAAATGCATCAATTAAGGTCTTGCTGGGAGTTTTATTGCACAGTGCAGTGCTGTGGTTAACTGTATGTGAGCTTAACTGGGCTCCAATTCCAGCATTGTAATTCACCAGCTTTATGGCTGACATGGGTTTCCTTTTCTTTATCCTTAGTTTGCAGATCATTATAAAAAAGTCTTGTAAATTTCTTTAAAGATTAAATTACTACACATAAAATATTTAGGATATTAACTGATATTATTGTACATTTATTTTAGCAATTACTACAAATATTAATAGAACTTCTATTACCACAACTAGTATATGCCTAGTATTATTATCATTATGTTTCTCTTAAAGAACATGTATATTTAAACATGTTCTACATAGTTTAGGATTTTTTAGACAAATGGGTTCCTTATATATACCAACTAGATGGACTGTTTATTAACTACAAGATATCTAAGGTATAAAAGTTAACATGAAAATTCCCCAAGTGAATATATGTGATGTTAGTCCTTTTTTAGTATATAGTAACACAAGATGAAGACACTGATATTATATGTTCTATTCTGTGATGGCTACAGAAAACTTAATTAACATAGGCTTAAGCTCTATTAAAACTTCATTTTTTTACAAACAAAAATCTATAGGTAACTTCATTCCTAATGTTGAAAATACTGAACACTTTTCTTATAAATTGGGACTAAGGCATGGAGATGCATTGAACCTTGTAGTGGAAGTCCTAACCAAAACCTAAGGCAAGAAATAGAAAGATAAAAAAGGAAGAAATAAACCTGCCTCTATTCATGGAGAAGGATATTATGTGTAAAATAATCTGGAGAGATCTACAAAACATTACTAGAAATAATAAGTGAATTTAGCAAAGTGGTAATATACAAGTCAGTATAGAAAATTAACAATATAACAATATACTATCAGCAAACAGTTAAAAATTGAATTAAAATTAAATTTACAATAGTACTAATAAAAAACTACTTAACAAATTTAATAAAGGGCATTATGAAATCCTACACTGAAAATTACCAAACATTAATTAATGAAATATAACTAAATGGAGAGATATACCAAGTGTGTGGATTTGAAGATTTGGTACTGCACAATATCTAAAAAAATGACTCCAACTTGTTTTCTATAGAAACTGATAGACTGATTCTGAAATTCATATGGAAAGGCAAAGGGTAAACACCAAAGCAATAGTAAAAAGGTATAACAAAGTTGGACTTTGCACCGGAATTCAAAAGTCAGCATTAAGGTACAACAAATTAGACATGTGATACAGGATTAAGGACAAATAGTTCACTGAACATAATAAAGACAGAAACAGACCCACACATTTAGGACCATTTCATTTTTGACAAAGACGTCAAAGCGATCCAATGAAGTAAGACGCTATAAATGATTCTGCAACTGGTTGGCTACTTTAAAAAAAAAACAAACATTGTGTAGAAACGGGTTTTTGCCATGTTACCAAGGCTTGTCTTGACCTTCCGAGCTAAAGCAATTTTCTTACCTCTGCTTCTCAAAAGGGTGGGATTATAGGCGTAGGCCACTGTGCCTGGCCTGGTTGGCTACATTAAAACAACAACAACAACAACAAAAACCCTACCTTCTCCTATACACAAAAACTAATGAGTATCACAGTCCTAAATCTAAAAGTTAAAATTTTAAAGCTTCTAGAAGACACAGAAGATTGTTTTCTGCAACAAGGAATAATCATAGAAAGTTGATGAGTTAGGCTTATTTATCATGCATAATATCTAAAAATATATTTTATTAATACTCTGATATCACAGGCTTTAAGCCAGTGAGAAACAAACAACTCAATAAATTTAAAAGCCATATATTTTATTTTATTTTTTAGTGATTCAAATAAAGGTAGTTACCACATCATGTGTAGCAACATAGAAAAATAATGAAGGGTAATTAATTTAAAAAATGAATTTGCTTCCATTTTACATTAAAATATTGAAAGGCAGTTAAGAACATGGGCTCTGGACTTAGCTGAGTAACACTGGTCAAATGACTTAAATTCTCTGTGCATCACAGTTCTCATCTATCAAGGAGGGAAAATAACCAGTTAATGTATTTAAAATATTTGAAATATTTGCCAGAAAATATGGTCTACATAAATGTTTGATTTATATATGTACACACACATTATACATATGCACACACACTTGTATATATGAGGTTATGAAAGTTAATGTAGTGAAAAGGCCATGGGATACCATATTGCAAGATCAAACACAAGTTACTGTGAATGGTAGACAAAAACCAGGCACCTGTGCCTCTGACTCATTACATTATACCTTCCCCACAGATAGGCCACTGGCACCAAGCTGTGGGAAACACGGATCAGGGCATTAGGAAAATAACTTAGTATCCAGAAACGTATGTAAAAATAAAGGGACTGGGGTGAAGGTATTCTGGAGCAAGGTACCCTGTCTTCTCTTAGAAGCTTCTATTCAAAGGCACCAGTCATTGATCAAGTCAATGGCCAATCAGGGGTTTGAAAAAGCAAAAACAAACAACAAAATGAGTTCTTTTCCCACATGTGAAGCTGCTTTGCAAGTGTTTTTTGGCTGTTTGCTTCACTGCAAGTGGCAAATTTAAAATTTACATTTTTCCCAGTAACTGAAGACCGGAGAGGATGTATTTTGTGCTTCAACACATGGCTCCAGGGAGTAAGGATAGGGAGTGTTGGAAACAAAATCAATGTAAGGAGAGGAAGACTTTTTTAACAATTAGAACACTCCTCAAATATAGAGGTTTACCTCGCAGAATATGATTTCATACCAGGGACTTTATTGCATAGAAGTTTTTCCTAGATGTTCTTTTAAGTTCCTTTTGAATTTGAAATTTTATGATAAGGTTCATTCATATTATTTCCTGTAATGTTCAGTGCTGTAATAAGAATTGATCCCCATAAATGACCATGGTAATGTTCTGGTGGTGTGATATTGATCGAGTTGGCCAAAAGTCAAACCCAATCTAAGTGGAAAAGCAAGTCACATGGAAAGAGTGCACATCCATTTTTGATAGTGGATCTTCCAAAATCAAATGATCTCAGCTCTAAATATTCAGAGGAAACAAGACAGAACAACTAAACACTAAAAAGTATAACATATCAAATTTCTCATGATTAGGAGTCAGAAATTATCTACCTTTCAAAATGTGCATATAGTTGCTAGAATTAGTAACTATAAAGAGAAAGTAAGAACATGCCTCAAATATGGAAAAAAAATAAATGACAGAAAGGTTAAAACATTATAGTAGCATGTTGAAACTTAAAATAGAAATTTTTTGAGCCAGGTGTGGTGGCTCACGGCTGTAATCCCAGCACTTTGGGAGGCTGAGGTGGGTGGATCATGAGGTCAGGAGATTGAGACCATCCTGGCTAACACAGTGAAATCCCATCTCTACTAAAAATACAAAAAAAAAAAAAAAAAAAAAATTAGCCAGGCGTGGTAGCGGGAGCCTGTGGTCCCAGCTACTTGGGAGGCTGAGGTAGGAGAATGGCGTGAAGCTGGGAGGCAGAGCTTGCAGTGAACTAGATTGCGCCATGGTACTCCAGCCTGGGCAACAGAGTGAGACTCCGTCTCAAAAAAAAAAAAAAAAAAAAAGAAAAAGAAAAGAAAATAGAAATTTTTTGAACAGTAATAAAAAAAAATAAGCCTTCTCCTTTAAGGCTAATGTTATTGTTCACACACACACGCGCACACACACCCCTATCTTTTATTTAAGTATTCAAAGGCATTAATTTGAAGGGATGCACGTGATTCTCAGCCATGGCTACATATAAAAGTCACATGAGAAGTTTTAAAAATTCCAATTCATGGGACCCCATTCCAAATCAAGTTAAGTAGCATCTTTACAGCTGGATTTGGAAAACTGCAGTCTAAAATAGGTAAGCTTTATATTTGCCTTCCTTCAAAACCACACACACACACACACACACACACACACACATACACATGCACACACAATTTTATGAACAATACTCATTTCTAAGGAATTAACGATTGTTTAGTTCCATTGCCAAGCAGCGCATCACTAAAAATATGATAGAAAAGAGTTTAAAATCATCCACTGTTGTCCTCAGGGAATTTATATTACACATGTTCTACTCAAGTCTGAAACATTAGTATTATTTATTGACTTGTGCTCACGGCAAATGTAATGTACATTTTACATAACAAAGTGAGAAATATATCCATGATCTAACATAAATGCTGTATTGAAGAACAATTCCTAGTTCTTACTGAAGCTTGACAATACAATCAAAATAGACTTTGCCTGAAGTAAAGAAATGAAGGCCTTCATCTTTTGTGTCAATTTCAAGAATGATTACTTCTCAAACAACCTTGAACAGACTTATATTTTGATTTTTCTGGCAATGCTGAATTTGAAAGAATTCAGAGAAGACTGGTTCTTTTAAAAAGAAAGATTAAATAGGCTTCTAAAGAAAGTAAATCATTTTTTCTTAATAGGAAAAAAGACAATGTTCCAAAAATACTTTTTATGAAAATCACAAATGTCCCAATATTTTTTCAAGTAAGCCTATTTATCCATAGTTCCTCATCTATTCACTTTTCTTTTTGTGTATGCATTTTTAAAATACTCTGCTGAGGATTTCTAGAAATGCCAATTAACTTAAAAGCTTGAACTCAAAATAATTATTCAAAATTGGTCACATTGCATAATGAAGTTTACCTTTCAAAATTATATCTTAGTTATGTCATTTGGCTACAGTCTTTCTTTGTGTACCTTCTGATATCCCTCTTTCCCACCACATTCCCCAGCTCCTGCACCTATTGTACTTCGTAATGACCTCACCTCCAGTTAGGATGTGCAATGGAAATATCATTTATAATCTTCTCTCTATAAAATGAGCTGAAAGTAATGAACAAACATTGTGGGTCTAAAATAGAACTTGTAGGAATATTATTTGTAGTGTTAAAAAACCCCTTTGTATCAATGCATGGGTCGACAATTCAGCAGATGAATAGGAAAGGCTTCCACAGCAAGATGACACTTCCACACTGAATGTAGGGCCCCACATCCAAGACTCATCATATCTGGCTTCTGGTTTATCTTTAACATATCAGGACTACTCGGGGAGGATTTACGACTTCAAGCAAGGAGCTTCATGGACCCCACTGAGCTTAGAATTTGGAGCTCATCATTATTGTTCGAATGTGTTTACATCTGCCCTGTCAAAATTTGCAAGTTTATTGACAAAATTTAGTGATCCAAGAGCCAGAAGAAAGATCTTGTGATCTCTTACCTATATTCTATTTTCAACTCTCATAAGTAGATGTTGGGAACATAATAAGGTGACATTTACAAGAAGATACTGGCCTCTGTGGTGTTTGTTCTTGATCCAGTAGCTAAATAGCCTAGGGCAATACTTTCTTATGAGGGAGGAACAAAAAATCACCAACATGTTGAAGTCATTAATTTGAGATTCAAATCAAATAAACTCTTAAGAAAAGATTAGTAGGCCAGGCGCGGTGGCTCAAGCCTGTAATCCCAGCACTTTGGGAGGCCGAGATGGGCGGATCACGAGGTCAGGAGATCGAGACCACCCTGGCTAACACGGTGAAACCCCGTCTCAACTACAAAAAATTACAAAAAAAAAAAAAAAAAAAAACTAGCCGGGCGAGGTGGCGGGCGCCTGTAGTCCCAGCTGCTGGGGAGGCTGAGGCAGGAGAATGGCGTGAACCCGGGAGGCGGAGCTTGCAGTGAGCTGAGATCCGGCCACTGCACTCCAGCCTGGGCTACAGAGCGAGACTCTGTCTCAAAAAAAAAAAAAAAGAAAAGAAAAGATTAGTAAGGATAGTTCCACCTAAATTTTTACTGGGTTAAGAGTTCTACTTAGTTTTCATTGTTTTATATAGCTCAGTCTCATCGCTGTCAATGCCAAAGTTTAAGATTAGGATGGATGGTCCAAAGTGGAAAACTCACTAAGTTAGATTAGAATTAACAGAAATAAAAATGGTGATTTAGAGTTATTCAAGACCTATATTCACTTGAATCATGCTTTGTGTAATGTCTTTCTATGTAAAGAAAGCATTTGTTAAAAGTGACATTTATGCAAATAAATATTAAAATAATAATTCAAATATGAATTATCTATAAGATTAGTTGTGTTGATAATACTAATAAGATTAGATGATTTATAAGCCAAGGTATCACAGTGTGCCCCATGCCCAAGGAGAACAATGAGGAAACCCCATGAAATTGAATATATACCTGAATTAATCTACGTATAATAGGTGCTTTTAGTCTTGAATGAGAATCTGAGGGCTATTTCTTACATGCTAAGTAACTCTAACATCATCAATCAAGTCTCATCAAATAGAATTCCACTTCTAATTGTAACTTGGTGTCCTATGAAACTAAATTGGAAAAGGAAGGAGCACCTGCTAAGAGCAACCTAAAAAGAGTCCCAAAAATGTCAGCAGAAGCCAGTAGACTTCTGTTAGCACTCTTTGGGAATGATGACACCCTAGGCACAAACTTCTGGCACATATGTCCAATGTTGAGAAAGACATAGTTCTACTTAGGTGGATGCCAGTAAAAATTTCCAATCTCTCTACCACTGACTCCATTTGTTCAATCATCTACAATCACTAGATAAAATTAGGATTAAAATTTGCTTCCTCTGTAGCTCTTTCCATCAGTTTGAATATTACAATCTGCATCCTTCGTTATAAGTCAATAAATCAGTAAAATGATTTACACATCGTTTCCACGTGGGATTTTATGAGATAGATTCGCTCTCCCTTGTACTGACAACATGAATTCACTAAACTTGCAAAGCCAAAGCCCTACCTATACCATGTTAAATTCACCAAGATCAAGACCATGTTGAAAGGACCCCTGACACACTCCTCTCCTAGCAATAACTCCGCTTCTATATACATCTATAAAAGTTTAGCAGGTAGACATAAGACAGCTTCACTAAGGATACACAGTACTTGGCACCTAGTATGTACTATGTATGTATTTAGTGACTGAATTAATTAAGAGTATTGTAGTGCACTTGCCCAGATTTGTAATTGTAAAAGGCAAGTGGAAGTTTTGGGGAAATATTTGCTCAGACAAATTGTGATTCATAAGCAGGTATCCACAAAACCGAAGCATTTTAATAAAAGGTAAAAAAATTCTGGAAATAACTTTGCAGCAAGCACAATCAGATATGAACTAAGAAAAGGTTATTTATAGATCTCATGTATACTCTTTAGTAAGAATATTCGAATTGTTGCTTAAAAGGATATTAACATGTTTTTGTTTTTTCAAACAGGTTTGCTCTTGTTGTTCAGGCTGGAGTGCAATGGCGCAGCTCACTGCAACCTCCGCCTCCCTGGTTCAAGTGATTCTCCTGCCTCAGCCTCCAGAGTAGCTGGGATTACAGACGCCCACTACCATGCCTGACGCATTTTTGTATTTTTAGTAGAAATGGAGTTTCACCTTGTTGGCCAGTCTGGTCTCAAATTCCTGACTCAGGTGATTTGCCCACCTTGGCCTCCCAAGTGCTGGTATTACAGGTATAAGCCACTGCACCTGGCTTAATAATTTAATTATAGGGTAAGCTTCTTCTAGGGACACTGCATAATATGCTACACTACCTGTCTAAAATATATATTTCTTAAATCTAAATTTTTAAATGTATTCAGTCCCTAGGGTTTCAGATAAAAGACAGTGAGTCTGAACTCTTTCCTTTCTGTTACATAAGCTAAGGAAATTTATCAATGTCTTATTTAGGCAAAGTTTGTAAAAATCCCAAAATATTTTAACAATATGGGACACTTAATTGGGAGGAAGAATAATGTAGACGAGAGAGCAAAGGCATTGAATCAGAGATTATATCAAATCCCGGCTTCAGTGTCAACTAAATATGTGAAACTTGCCAAATTGCCTTTCTGATCCCGGTTTTTTCATCTAGTAAAGAGGTTTTTTTTTTGGTGGCTTAAACGAGATAATATAGGAGATAAAATATGAGATTAAAAAAAGTAATTGTAGTGACAGATTGTAGCACATTTATTGTTGTTAAAATAATATTGATCACTAAAGCTATTGTACAGCACACTAACATTTCTGGCACCTTTCATAGTAGCAGCAAAGGAAAGGTTGGCTTTGATATTTGAGGGTTCATAGCTTTAGTATTTCAAACCTTAAAAATTCTGATATGGAAAAAACAAATACATATTGGATCATATTCCAAACCAGTGAGATTATTCATATTATTTTATAAAGTAAATGAGTAATTTGAATATCACATTAGATAACCAATAGTTTTAATCATTTACTAATACGTATGCATCACTTATTTCATACTAAACAACTGTAGGTGTCTTTACCTGAAAAGAGTAGGTATGACCATCTGAACCACAAACAGGGCTGGGATAGACCATTGGGCACTGCTTGCAGGTGGATAATATGGGACCCCTCCATTGCCTATGGTCTACTCCTGCTTCTTTCATCCTGTTAAAAAATAAAGCAAGCATATTGAGCATATTTATTTAAGAACATGCATTTATATTAGCTCATTCCTCTCCTCCACTGCCATTCCAACTCCTGAAGATACATTAGAATCAACAAACGATTCTCATTTTTAATTTATTATTTCATGTCATATTTTTCATTATATCTTTTGATTTCTATCTCAAGGCTTGCCTCTAATGAAACAGGAATATGTCCCTTAAATATATTCTGCTAGTCACATATAAATGATAGCTGTATTTCTTCATGCAAACCCTTTTCATAGCCTCAGAAACAGAAGCAACACTTGCTCAGCAATAAAGGACTCACACATCTGGCACCTTCTTAAAAGCCGTCCTCACATTCCATTAGGAACAATATATAAGAGATGACACCTAATTCACTGGGTGCCTAAAAGTAAGAGTGGCTTACTTTTAGAGAAAACAGAAACAAAGAATTCCAATTTTCCAGCATTTACCAGTATTTAGAAAGCCAAATGACTAGGGTTAGTGACAGCAAATTTCCTTTTGTTGTGTAAAAGTGTCTTAAAATAGATCCATGCGGCTTTGATATAGAATAACTTGAAAAAAATCCATTGTTTTCTGCTACCTACACTTACAATTGTTTGTTTCCCCACTTTGGTTAAATTGCTTTATTCCTTTGCCTATTTGTGTGAACAATTTACACAGAGTCAGGAAAATGGCTTAAAAGCTAGAAAAAAAAAGTAACTGAGAATTCATAAAAAAATTAATATTTAGAAGTCCTGTAGTAAATCAATATTCGTTTATTACAACTGCTTATGGAGAGAGTAATTTGATGCCTTATGTCAGGATGAGAATAGATGTTTTCTAGAAACTATTTTTTCTTTGTGCCTTTTGTTTTCTTTTCATTAATATGTCATATCTACAAATAGTGGTCCCAAAAGACTATCAAGACACATTTTAAGGACTTTCACTATAAGTAAAGAAGTTTGAACTATGTATTTCAAATTTTGCCAGAGTTTGGGTGGGCTGGGCATTACACATTGATTATTTTATCTCTCTTTCTCTCTCTCAGAAAAGATTTTCATGAAGCCTACCATAGTTCCAAGTAAGTTCTCTTTATTTCAGTTTTGTACATTCTGCCAAAAGACCACATTAAAACCTTGCTTCGCTACAAAGTTCATCTTATAACAGATACAATGAGAAAAAATTAATATGCAAATTTTTCCTGAAAAACAATTGGCACGATATCCTAGCGAGAAATAAAACAATGACTGAAAAACTTGGACTATTCCGTAACACTTCAAGATTTATAAATTAAAAAAATGTAGCAGAGAGAAATTAAAAAAAAAAATAAAACGTTCTACTTGCACTGAACTTTCACTGTGTGTAATCAAACAAGACATGAAATTATGCAAAGTTATTTGCTCTTCAGATACATTAGGAGAAAGTATAAGCAAGTTTGGGC
Source organism: Macaca mulatta (assembly GCF_049350105.2). Taxonomy (NCBI): domain Eukaryota; kingdom Metazoa; phylum Chordata; class Mammalia; order Primates; family Cercopithecidae; genus Macaca; species Macaca mulatta. Next base: position 175,440,192 of record NC_133410.1, read on the forward strand.
TTCTAATCAGTGAAAAGTATTTTATTAGAGCAAAAGGGGATTATAGTAAAAAAAATAGGATGTATATGTTCTTTATGCTTAGGTTTATATCCCAACTCTGTATCTCTTTTATACTTCATCTCATTCTTCTTTTTTAACACATATAACTTAAAAAAAACCCTAATGAGATCTGGAAACTAAAAATTGTTGTATTAATAAATTTCTCTTATAAATATAACATTTACAACTTAGAAAATATTTCAATTTCTTTTTAAGAGTAAATATAACTAGAAGTAAATTTTTTAAAAATTTAAAGATTTGGCTGAGCATGGTGGCTCATGCCTGAAATCCCAGCGCTTTGGGAGGCCAAGGTGGGTGGATCACCTGAGGTTGGGAGTTCGAGACCAGTCTGACCAACACGGAGAAACCCCGTCTCTACTAAAAATACAAAATTAGCCAGGCATGGTGGTGCATGCCTGTGATCCCCGTAACTCAGGAGGCTGAGGCAGGAGAATTGCTTGAATCCAGGAGGCAAAGGTTGCTGTGAGTCAAGATCACACCACTGCACTCCAGCCTGAGTGAAACTTCATCTCAAAAAAAAAAAAAAAAAAAAAAAAAATTGAAGATTTATTAGAAATTTGTGACATTGAAATGAGCTCAAAAAGTAAAATTGTAATGTACTTGTAAAATAAATTTTGAAGCAAAACAAGATTAGTTGTTCTTATTCCTTCCAGTTTTAACCATATGGAACACTAAATAAATGTGTTCATATTCCTAAAGTATATCAATACAAAATGTACTTTTTATTTAGTTTTGATGCTGGTCAGGATTTGCTGGAGTGAAATATAATCACCAACAATATACAAATGCATTTCTTAGTCTTATGGGAATACAAAAGTACTTCTACAAATTTATATAAGTCCAACTCTATGTGATATCACCTTTCCACATACATGTAATATCACTATTCATCATGGAAGAGATTTTTGCATTTCCAGACTCCTTTTATAAAAATGTATCCTAGATGACAAGTTGATAGGTGCAGCAAAGCAACACAGCACATATATATATATACCTCTGTAACAAACCTGTACATTCTGCACATGTATGCCAGGACTTAAAATAATAATAATAAAAATGTTTCCTATGATTCAGAATGTGTTTGGTTTGACATCGGAGATTGTTCTCAGAATTAGTGTTCTTCACAGTCTATTGAAATTTTTGTTTTGTTCTTAGAAAAATTAGCCAAGTAGATGAAGATATAACATTAAAAACTTAACACTTAATTTAATATCTATGTATGATATATAATATGTAAACTTATATAAATTATATATACATGGAAATCATCGGTTGTTGGTTGGTTTTTAATTACATTTTGAAGGCCCCATTTAAGAGAGAGCAACGTGTTTCTAAGAGAGAAGTGAACTCATGTAGTCATCGTATAGGTGAAGATGTGCGAAGCGACATGATTAGGGAAAGGTGTACTGGGCTCAGGCTATGAGAATGGCTGGCTGGCAACTGTGGCAAGAGGAATGTCCCATGTAAGAAACTAGATCTGGGAAGAGCACAACTAGGCACATTATTCTGAATATTCTAGGTGCAGAAAAGATTAACCTTTGAGCCTATATCTAATTTTTTGATACACCGAAGGTAATTTACAGTTAGTTGTTTTAAATTATTAACAAATAGGGTGATACAACCTGTTTCCATTAATAAAGTACAAAACCTAAGCTGGCTGAAAAACTCTGAACATTTTCAGAAATTGGTCTTCCAACAGCAACTCCACTGGAATAAATATATGACTTCCATAGACTCATCTTTTCAAATAAATATTCAATTCTAAAACTCTGAGTTAAAAATTTATTTAGTTTCTAACTGCATCCTATACAGGGTCACACCCCCTTCCCTCAAGAAGCAAAAAATTGTATTTTGGAACTCAGGGAAATGAAGAAAATTGAATAACATATAACAAACTCAAGTTTTCTTTTCTTTTTTTCTCAGAATCATTCGTTTTAAAGGTTCCAGATTCAAGGCCCTAAGTTAGTTTCATATAATTATAAATATTATTATGTTTTTATGAGCTGGAAAATTAAACTAATAACTAAAGAGGAATTCATACTATTGCTAGTGTTCTTTTAGATGACTCACTTCTAGGCCTTTGAATCATATCATCTTCTTACCACCTGAACTATTATCTTGTATTCATGATTTAACTTTCACTGTAGCCTTCAGTATGTCTCTAGCATCAGTCTCATATGAAAGCTCAATAGTCTCATTCTCCTAATAACTATAAGTTAATTGCTGCTACATCCATTTACTCATTTATGGTCTACTTAGTTTTCTGTTTAAGTTAATCATGTTGTTCATTTTTACAAAATAATTTGAACAAAACTTCCATGTTTCAGGATTTACATTGATTTCTGAAAGAGGGTAAATGATGTCACCAAAATGGTGAGCAAAAAACCAAAAACCACAAAATACTCTCTCATTCTAACTTGACTTAAATTTAACATATGCCCATTTCATTAATCAGCCTTGGCAAGCCACCTACCTCCCTCGGTCTTAATTTCTTCACGTGTGCAACGACAGGTTTCATTATTATGGATCATTTGATCTTGAGTAATCCATGAGTCTATAAATCTTTAATAAAATTGCTTATATGAAGACCCTTAGCAAAAGTTAGAAGCGTAGATAGCGCTTATTGGCCATATGTTATGATTTTAGGATTTGGTTTAATGTTAACAAGTGAAGAAAATATGTCATTTTGGGGTGAAGGATGAGGTTGGGTGTTAAAAGAGAGAGCTAGAAATGCTGAAGTTGCAATGCTGGGCTCTCTCAGGTAGCAAATGAAAGACATGGAGGGAGCCCTGTCATATGATAAGCAATGAATGAAGGGAAATAAAATGTAGCGTGGTTGTGTGAAAAGAGGCAGAATTTCCACAAATGCATATCTATGAATCAAATAATATTTGCATTACAATGTCAAGAAACAAGAAATCATAAAAATAAATGGTATAACATATTGATTCTCTAAATAAATATTTTTCTTAAACCTTGTAGTTCTTGAATCTGATATCATATAGTAGAAATTCACAGTTCTCAAGGTCCTAAATATGCAAGCAGAATAAAATGCCAGCTTAGGCATTATATATTTACCTTAGGAGAGTTATAGTTTGGCTCTGTATCCTCACCCAAATCTCATATTAAATCGTAATCCCCACGTGTTGAGGGAGGGATGTGATTGGATTATGGGGGCGGTTTCCGCCATGCTGTTCTTCTGATAGTGGGTGAGTTCTCACGAAATCTCATGGTTTTATGTGTTTGAAGGTCCCTCCTTCACTTTTCTCTTTCCTGCTGCCTCGCGAAGGAGGTGCCTTGCTTCCCCTTCCCTAATGACTGTTTAATTTCCTGAGGCCTCCCTAGCCATGTGGGACTGTGTGTCAATTAAACCTCTTTCTTTTACAAATTACCCAGTCTTAGGCATTTCTGTATATCAGTGTGAAAACTAACTAATACATACCATCATTATTAACAGAAGGATTTGATTATAATCTGATAAAACAACATTCAAGTGAGAAGAGATATTCTGTGGAATATCTCAACTGATGGTAACTTGATATATTTCTTCTGTTTACTCAGTACCCTGTTTCATGTCCCAAATCATTTGCTTTTTAAAATTCTGCCAGAGTTGTGGTAGGATTATTTCTTAAGACATGACTGACAAGTCATGATCTCTTCCCTATTGGTCATAACTTTTCAGGAAAGAAGGCTACTTTTATTACATTTTGCCATGGGTCTTAGCAAAGGACAGATGCTATTAGCTGACTGCAGTAAATTATCTTTCAGTGTGAGAAAATTATATAAAAGCTGGAAAGGCCTACATGGAACTTATAAAATTTACAATGAACACTATTTACTTTAAATGATTTCTATATTGTATGTCAGGAATTTGAGCATTAAAGGAAAATGCCATAAGAAATAAATTTTAAGTAAGGTATATACTCTATGAATACAAAAAAGTATTATGTCAGCCTCCTATCCAAACACTAACCAGGCCCAGTCCTGCTTAGCTTCCTAGATCAGAAGAGGTCAGATAGGTTCAGGGTGGTATAGGTTCAGGCTGTAGACTAAAATACTTTATAAAAGAAAATATTATTAACAATGCTGCTATTAAAAATGGATGTTATAGAAGAAATTATTTGACATAACTTATTCTGCAATATGAATAACAACCTGATTTGCTCTATATATTTTTGAAGGACAGAAATCCACACACAAAAAAACAATTTTTAGACATATTTTAAATACAGTGGTAGAAGTAATTAATAAAAAATAACTTTTAAAATTATTCCTAAGATAAATTAACTACAATCTGATATAGTTTGCATGTTTTTTCCCTCCAAATGTCATGTTGAACTTTGATCCCTATTGTTGGAGGTGGGGCCTGGGGGAAGGTGTTTGGGTCATAGGGGTGGGTCCCTCATGAGTGGTTTGGTGCCATCCTCATGGTAATCAGTGAGTCCTTGCTCTATTAGTTCTTGTGAGATCTGATTACATAAAGAGCCTGGTCTCTCTGTCTTGATTTCTTTCTGGCCATGTGATCTCTGCACACCCCAGATCCCCTTCAAATTCTGCTATTAGTAGAACCACTCTGGGGCTCTCACCAGAAGCAGATGCTGTCACCTTATTTCTTACAGCTTGAAGAACCATTAGACAAATAAACCTCTTTTCTTTATAATTAAGCCAGTATCGGGGTATTCCTATTTAGCAACACAAACTAAGACACAATCTAAAGAATTATGGTAATAATAAATTTTCAATATGAAGTGTGCTTATGAGGCCAACTAGTTTGATGCAGAAAAGATACCAAGAAATCAAAGCAATCAGTGATTTAAAGTATATGCTTTACAGAGCTTTTAAATTAAACATCAGGATTTAGAGTTTAAAGAGAAGTGGATAATTTATAATGAGTACCAATTTCTTTGAACAGATCCAGTTATTATCATATTTGAATAATATATGCTGTCAAGTAAATGATTTTTTAAGTGGTGAGCATATTCATAATTATTGAAGGCATCAATAAACTCTTTCAAAATTTCAATAGGCATCACAACAAATGACATGACTGCATATTTGTAATCTCCTTTTCAGTCTGACCCTCAACAGATTGAATGAGTAAAATAGCTTTGAAATGTATAAAATGTAGATGATGTCAAATTCAGATTGTAGTGATCCAGGTCCATACTCTTTCCACAGATGTAATTCCACACTATTTCAATTACTAAAGACCTCTTCGTTTAAAAAGCTATATTCAACTGCAAATGATCTTCATTGTATAAGATATAAAGAGTCATTACCAGGAGTTATAATGGACCAGAAATCTTTATAAACCCATTTCCAGTAAAATGCAGGTCAACAGATTAAGAATTCATAATCTCATGTGTGACAAATTAATTACCTAATTAAAAGCTATGTATAGTTATCTTCATTGAAAGAAGTGTTAGGAAGTTATTTTTTCTTTTAAATCAATAAAAAATTAAAACGCAGTATTTTAGGAACTAAATCAAGTATTTAAATAAATCTAAGGTTAGATTTACATGTATGCTGATAGCTTTATGTGACACATATATATTTTACATTGTTTATCATTTTAACAATCTTATACAGTGTGTATTAGCCTTTAAATTGTGAGGCTAGGAAGAAGTAAATTGGCAGAGCTTAATTATCAAGCCTCTGGTGCATACAATTCATAAACATGAACTTCCAGGGTTATTCTTTTCATTGGGCCATTCATGTTTCCTACTATAAGTATACATATAAAATTTTAAATGTAATGGAAAACCACATTCCAATATTCCATAAATTTCTAGACCCGTTAACGTAATAGGTTTAAAATGACAGCATCACTACCTCAAATTTTAGTTAGAATCTTCATCACTACCAAAGTACAAGGTGGTGTCTGGAGAGTATACCTCCTGCCTAATTAAATCTGAAATTTATATATAGTGAACTAAGTAACACAATATCATAATCTAGATTCTGAATTAGTAAAAGGATCAACTAACTAAGATATGAATTGGTTCTATTTAATTTGCATTGACAGGTATATTTATTTTCATTCAAGATATTAATGTTCATAAGCAAAGTAAGCTTTCAAACAATAACTGTGCTACTATTTTAACCTGAACTAGCTTATAGTGTCAGCACTGAGCAAAGTGTGAACTAAGATTTGAGTTCATAAAAATATGTGATTCTTAAATATCAAGGAGATTCTATATTTGGAAAAATGTATTCATATTTTAAAAATAACAGTGACAGATATGCAGCTTAAAATGAGAAAAATATTTTACCAAAGGAAAATGACTAACAGTGCAACATTTCCTAAAAGATATGGAAAAATATTGTTTGACTCTTGAAAACACATTTTATATATATATATAAATGTCTTGATTGTGAAAAATTCTTTTAATTAAAAAAAAAAGGCCGGGCGCGGTGGCTCAAGCCTGTAATCCCAGTACTTTGGGAGGCCGAGATGGGCGGATCACGAGGTCAGGAGATCGAGACCATCCTGGCAAACACGGTGAAACCCCGTCTCTACTAAAAAAAATACAAAAACTAGCCGGGCGAGGTGGCGGGCCCCTGTAGTCCCAGTTACTCAGGAGGCTGAGGCAGGAGAATGGCGTAAACCCGGGAGGCGGAGCTTGTAGTGAGCTGAGATCCGGCCACTGCACTCCAGCCTGGGTGATAGAGCGAGAGACTCCGTCTCAAAAAAAAAAAAAAAAAATTAAATTAAAATAAAAAAAAATTATTAACAGAAGCCAATAGTTTTAGCTGCTTTTAAAAATAGATCTGAAAGCTTGAGCAGAGCCATTTAACAATTAAATGCTGCATTTGATTTAAGTAAACAGTCATTAAAGATTATCCAAAGTTCAGGGAAACAAAACACAGTTTTTCCTTCATACATGGTCTTTGTGAAATTCATTGTCATTGCCTTTCTCCTAGCTTACTGCTTTGTTGGAAAAGAAAAGTTGCAGAAAGAAGAAAGAAGAAAGAAACTGCTTGAGTCTGATTTTTTTACAGGATGAAACAAACGATTGAGGGTGAAACCTCCACTCTGCATTAGCTCTGACAGCTCTATTTCAAGTACAGTAATTTGCCCAATCGCATGTCTGAGTTTTTCAAGTTAAGAAGTAATTAATAAAATTTAAAAGATAGCCTAATATTTTATTCTATAGCATTTTCCTATCAGATTGTACTTGTTTCCTGTCCTGGAAAAGTATACTTTCAAGCATGAGTTGATTCTTTTTTTTTCCGAGACTGAGTCTCACACTGTTGCCAGGCTGGAGTGCAGTGGCACGATCTCAGCTCAACTTCCACCTCCCGGGTTCAAGCAACTCTCTTGACTCAGCCTGCTGAGTAGCTGGGACTACAGGCACTCGCCACCACTCCCAGCTAATTTTGTATTTTTAGTAGAGACAGGGTTTTCACCATGTTGGCCAGGATGGTCTCGATCTCTTGACCTTGTGATCCACCTGCCTTGGCCTCCCAAAATGCTAGGATTACAGACTTGAGCCACTGTGCCTGGCCCATGTTGACTCTTTATGGTATAACCAGGAGTAGGGGCAGACTCACTAGACAAGGAACTGTTCTCCTGGAATTATATCTCAATACTTCATACTATATATTAAAGACTATAAAAAAGCCTTTCAAAAACAGTTTTATTATTGTTACTTATATATTATTACTTATAGTTACAGCTACATAAATGTTCTATGAACTGAATCAGGTACCATTAAAATTTCCATCACCATCTCTCCCAATAAATTATCATCTTCTAACCTACAAATAGTACCTATGCACCCTTCTAGATACTGTTTATTTATTTGCTCGTAAATGTACAACAGGGGTCCCCAACACCCAGGCAGTGGCCCAATACCTGTCGCCTGTTAGGAACAGGGCCGCACAGTAGGAGGTGAGCAGTAAGCAAGCCAGCACTACCCCCTGAGCTCCGCCTCCTGTCAGATCAGCGGTGGCATTAGATTCTCATAGGAGTGCAAACTCTATTGTGAACGGCGGACGCGAGGGGTCTAGGTGTTGTGCTCCTTATGAGAATCTAGCGCCTGATCATCTGAGATGAAGTAGTTTCATACCCAAACCATCCCCCACTCCCCTGTAAACCGGTCCTTGGTGCCAAAAAGATGGAGACCGCTGCCTTGCAATATATTCAGGAACCATTTCACACGCCAGTGGCACCAGTGGGACAGAGTCATTACATTCATGGAAATCAGAATTTATTTGTGGACAAAAAAATAGGAGTAGCTTGGAGTAGGATTTTTCCATAGTACAGGAAGTTATAGGGACAATATAGAGCCTATCTCATGAAGTTACATTCATCTTTAGGGTCCTGACTTTGATGCCATTACTTTGTAAATATTTTCTGACTCCCCTTATGCTTTTATATGAATTGCCAATTCTAATAATCACCCATATCTTTCCCATTTAACCCAACTTATACTCATACTCCCCTAATTCTGAGTCCCTTTGGTGCTCTAATGACATCTCTCATGACATTAGGAGACATATCTCTGCCTAATACCTACTCTTTCCTTCCTTATGCCGTTTCTCTAACTCTGAAGTCTGGGAGATTATGGACCCACTTAGAGCAAAGGCCACTTTCTGTAGCCTACAGATATTTCTAACTTCTGTTGAACTCCACTCACAAGCACGCAGGAAGCCGCAAGGCGGTGAAAGATGTCATTTTAATCACAGTAGGATATTGGATATAAGTTGAATTTAATCTCAGCATACTTTGGAGTCAACATACCAAGCATTCGGACCTCTGTGCAATTTGCCCAGTCTCATGCCTGTTTTTCCTTTCGTTAGATCACACTTCCAGAAATAGAGTTTCTAAGATTGGGGGATGTTCGTTTCCTATGTGTGCTGTAATAACTTACCGAAAACTTGCTGATTTAAACAACAGAAATTTAATCTCTCACAGTTAGGAATCTAAAAGTCTAAAATCAGTATCTCTTGACTGAAATCAAGGTGCTGGCAGGGACCACACTCGCCCGGGCAGGGGGAGGGGTGGTTTTCAGGTCATAATCTGTGCCTTGCTTCTTCCAGTTTCTGGTAGCTATTGCCATTTATTGGCTTACAGCTACAACTTTCTACTCCATCTTCACATCACTTTCTCCTCTTTGTGTCCATGTCAAAACTCCCTATCTCTCTCTTATAAGGATACATGTGATAACATTTAGGTCTCACCCTGATAATCTAGGATAAATCCTTCCTCTGAAGATCCTTAATTTAACCATATCTTTTGGCACATATAGTAATATTCACTCTTATGCTTTATAACATGATATTCACAGATTATGGGAACTAAGATATGGTCATATGTTTTGGGCCATTATTTAGCTCGCAACAGGGAAAGTACTCAGAAAAGAGAGATTCTATTTCTCTGATAACAAAAAAGCTTCAGGAATGGAGTTCCTAATTTGGAGAGATGTCATAATTAATCCCACGCATAAATTCACATAGACAGTATATTCTGCCCTGTCTAATCAATTCTTTTACATCTAATGGAAAAATATATGGTCTATGATGATATTTTGGGACTCACACATTGCCCATTAGCAGCCACAAGACTGTACCCATCTATGCTTTGTCTTAATCACAAACCACAGCCAGGTCTAACTGATTCTTCTGCCAGTAAAGACCAACTGTAGGATCCCAAGCAAAAGATATTTAAATTCATCTAATTTCCCAGTGAATTTCAGCACCATTTTTACTTTTTACACTTTACTGATTTTTAGACGCTACATAAGGGTTAAAGTTTTAAAGAGTAGAAAACAATAGACTCCATTTTTCTGCATTAAAAATTAAAAATGTCGGGCATATCAACATGCCTCATTTGACCCGAAACTTTATTAGAGCAGGGACTAATGACAATGGGGTTTTCTTTTTGTTCTTTCGCATTTAACAGTAGTGGTCACCGGAGGAAAACTGAAAGAAAGTAGTGGGTACGAGGCTAGGTGTCACGGAATTGGGGAAGATATAGGCTTTGTGACATCCAAGGTTGACATTAGCTTGCCATGTTAAAAGTCAGTCAGTTAGAACACAATAAAAATAATAAACTTGCCACTGAATTCAAACAAGTGTCTTTTTTCCTAAATGTTATTTTATGCTATAATATAAAGGAATATGACAAAGCATTTAACATAATTTCTTTCCTTCTGTAGATTCAGCCTATCAAAGACTCTTTTCTGCCTTGTGTTTTAGAATTTTTAGGATGCTTGCCATTACTCATTTAGGAAGCAAGCATTCAGGAAATTAAAAATTTGGCTCTTCACAACTCTAAGTGGAAGAGTAATTTATATAGGCTTTAAAAAATACTTTAAACTTTCAGAACATTGTTAATTTACTGCATTGTTTGGTTTGTCACATGACTTTTTAGAATAACAAAATCCATTTAATCTACAAACTCATGCTAATTTCCCCTTGAAAAATGCTCACCACAGTCTCTCTTGCCCCTGACAAGAGAGTTTTTTCTGACCAACTGGAGGCCATAAAATATACTGCAGGCTAAGAATTGTCTACACTACCCAACTCCCTCAGTAACAATGACTGAAAGGCGTAGAAAGATGACTAATGACTTATCATGTTTGCTGAACACATGGCTGGTAAGTGGAATTGCTAGGCTGAAGAAAAAGGTTAATGGGTCTCAGGGTGTGGATCCCATGGTTAAATTAAACTGACCTGGAAAATGCTGCCAAGGAGTTAGCCACTGTCTTCCCACCATATTGAAGGGAAGCTGAAATAGGCGACTTAATCTAGTGCAACTTGTTATATACTTTTGATAAAATAATAATGCTTTTTTTACTTTCATTTGTTTTTCTTGTTAGAAGTTTGTTTTAACATTGATTTGATAAAAGTAACATTTGCATTATTTAGGATTGGGGTTCCCTAAGTTACTTTAATCACTTCACAGCAACAGATTAAACATAACTTTATAGTAATCTTGTCCCACAAATGTCAGTGGATATATAGAGAGATAAATATCTATGCTTATATATTACTATTGCATGGCTAGAGAAGGAAATTCTACAAGCATGCTTATAGAACAGGCAATACATAAACAAGTACCCATAGCTGTGTTCTAATACAACATTTGTATGAACAATGAAATTGAATTTCATATAACTTAACATCTCACTAAATATTACATTTTTGATTATTTACCCCAACTCTTTGAAAATACAAAAAACATTCTCAGTTCTCAGGTCCTACATAAAAAGACCGTCAACAGGATTTTGTACATAGGTCTAGTTTTTGACCCTGCTTTAAGAAATAGTAGAGCTACAAAGTAGAACAAAAAACTTATTCCCCATATCAACGAAAAAGAGACCTCACTGCCTTGCCTGACGCTGAGAATCCCCTTATTAGTTTAACGTGTATGTAAAAAGTACATTTATATTGTGTGATACCATTGAAATTTGGGGTTAAATTTGTTGTAGCATTATGATAAATAATGTAGATATTTGAAGCCATCTAGACATATTAATATCTAAAATACAAATTATTTTAACACAGTCAAAAATGAAATAATAGAAAATGATTTCTAGCCTTCTTGGTTTCTAGTGAGACATCAATTCAACCACTCAAATGAAAATTTATTTTTTAAAAAATATTTACAAACTATTCTAACTTTCAAAGCATAGAATCTTGGTATTGGACTTGAGAGAAGAAATTTTAAAAGCAAAAATACAACAAAATATACCTCAGAGTCAATGCTGTGCTTGTGAATTTCCCAACGTGCAAAGTGAAAGAGTTCCAAAATCCAATTAATTTTAAGAAAACTCATGGAACCACATGAAGGCATTAAACTTATTTTCCAGTTTTTGTTTAACAACTCACTTTAAACAAGTATGCAAACATATCTATGTTCTAGTAGAAAATCAAATAAACTTCTTCTCTAAGTTACACACATAAATTTACACTCATACATTTACACAACCGCTTGAGTGAATGATTATTAGACAGATTTTTTTCAAAGCTTAGAGAAATTTTTTATACGAAAATTACTATTTGAATAACATAGTCATTAAGAGAAAATAAATTATGACATAATAATCCCTTTGGTGAAGCTAAATTTTCAAGCCCTTGGACCAGAGTGAAACACAGATGTTGAATAAATGGTAAAGCTCTACTAAATATAGAACATGAGAAGAAATGATCATGCAGTTAATGAATTATTCATGGAGTCTCACATTCAATAATTATGTGAATCCTATGGGCCCTTAGGAGTGGGTCAGCATACTCATAGTCACGCACCATGGATGGCCAAAACTGTAGAACTTCAGTTTTCTCAAATATTTGAGGAATAGTATACATGTTTTTAACAGAAAATGGCTGCCTTTGGTGTTTGCTTCAGCCTATGCTATTCAGATCCTACTTGAAGTAATTCTGTGGGAAGGTTTGATATCTGGGTGTTTTTTTTTTTTTTTTTTTTTTTGAGACGGAGTCTCGCTCTGTTGCCCAGGCTGGAGTGCAGTGGCCAGATCTCAGCTCACTGCAAGCTCCGCCTCCTGGGTTTACGCCATTCTCCTGCCTCAGCCTCCCGAGTAGCTGGGACTACAGGCGTCCGCCACCTCGCCCGGCTAGTGTTTTTTTTGTTTTTTTTTTTGTTTTTTTTTTTTTTTTTTTTTTTTTTTGTATTTTTGTATTTTTTAGTAGAGACGGGGTTTCACCGTATTAGCCAGGATAGTCTCGATATCCTGACCTCGAGATCCGCCCGTCTCGGCCTCCCAAAGTGCTGGGATTACAGGCTTGAGCCACCGTGCCCCGCCTTTTTTTTTTTTTTTTTCTGATGAGTATTTGAACTTAGTTTTTAGCTTCCTTGACAGAATTTTAAAATGTTGCCTTTATGTCCAAGCAACCCAAGAGCTGGTAAGAGATACTTTAACTTTTACCTCTTCCGGATGACACCTGACCTCCTTTTCCTCTATGTGAGACTCAGGAGAAACTAGCAATAGGTATGCATGCCATATTTATTTCTAGACAAAAATCATCACGAGTTCTATTTCAGCAAGTTAGTAACTAATACCCTGTTACCTCAAACTCTGCAAAAAGGACCCTCTGAAATACACTTAGAGGGGCAATGGCCGTATTGAACAAAGTAAAGCAAGAGAGGAGTCTCTCTCTCTCATTTCAACATTTCCATAAGGTGTGAAAGAAGAAAAATTCAGAACGATTTAATTTCAAGTTTTATAATGCTTAAATCTCTGAAAAAGAGGTGAGAGGTGACTTATAGCAATGGACTGTAAATTCTTTAAAAAATCCACATATATATATTTCATAGCTGCAAATTATGACAGAAAAACTACTAATACGAAGTTAAGGTAGAAAATATGGATTTAATTGTTGGAAGATATAATGCAGAATAATTTCAAATAATTTCTTCAATAATAATATTTTACAAACTGACAAGTAAAAGTATCCCATTGATATTATTTCACTCTGTGTCCCCACCCAAATGTCCTCTTGAATTGTGGCTCTCATAATTCCCATGTTTTGTGGGAGGGATCCAGTGGGGGATAATTGAATCATGGGGGGCAGTTTCTCCCTACAGTTCTTGTGGTAGGGAATATGTCTCACGAGCCCTGATGGTTTTATAAGGGGTTTCCACTTTTACTTCTCTCTCATTCCCTTTTTTTGCCACCATGTAAGAAGTGCCTTTCACCTTTCCCCATGATTGTGAGGCTTCCTCAACCACGTGGAACTGTGAGTCCATTAAACCTATTTTTTTCCCCACTCTCGGGTATGTCTTTATCAGAAGCATGAAAACAGATGAATACACCCATAAAGTTATCACACTCTTCACAAAATGTAACTCAAAACGGATCACAGACCTAAATGTACAATGCAAAACTATGGCAAACCTAGAATTTAACAGAGAAGAAAATCTACATCACCTCGGTTTTGGAAATTCTTTTTAGATACAACACAAGGGGTATGATCCATGAAAGGCAGAATTGAAAAGCTGTATTTCATTACAATTAACAATTTTTGTTTTGTGAAAGACAGTGCCAAGAGAATGATGAGGAGACAAGCCAGAGACTGGGGGAAAATATTTGCCAAAGATATATTTGATAAAAGTCTGTTATTCAAAATATGAAAATAATTTTAAAAACTCAACAATAAGAAAAAAAAAACCCAATTTAAAAATGAGCCTTGATAGACACCTCACCAAAGATGATATGAATATGACAAATAAGCATATTGAAAGTTGATCTACAGCATATGTTATTTAGGACTTGCAAATTAAAATCATGGGATAGCACTATAAACTTATTAGAATGGCCAAAATTCAAAACACTGACAACACCAAAAGCTGGGGAGAATGTGGCACACTAGAGACTCGGATTCATTTCTGGTGGGAATGCAAAATGATAAAGCAACTTTAGAAAACAGTTCGACAGTTTCCTCTCAAACTAAACATACTCTTACCATAGGATCCAGCAATTGTACTCATTGGTGTGTACACAAAAAGTTTGAAAAGGTATGTCCACACAAAAGCTTGCAGACAGATGTTTATAGCAGCTTTATTCATAATTCCAAAAACGTGGAAGCAAGCAACACGTCCTTCAGTAAGTGACTGAATAAACTGTGGTATATCCAGACAATGAAATATTTGTCAGCACTAAAAAGAAATCTTAATGCATTAACTGGAAGAAGCCAACCTGGAAAGGCTACCTACTGTATGATTCTAACTACAAGAAATGCTGGAAAAGGCAAAACTACGAGACACAAAACAGATCAGTGGTTGCTAGGGGTTATTAGAGAGGAAAGGATGAATAGACAGATCATAGATGACTTTTAGTGAAACTACTCTGTATGACAATATAATGGTAGATACAAGTCATTTTAAATTTGTCCAAACCCATAGAATGTACAACACCAAGAGTCAACTCTAATGTAAACTATGGACTTTGAGGCCGGGGACGGTGGTTCACACCTGTAATCCCAGCACTTTGGGAGGCCTAGGCGGGCATATCATGAGGTCAGCAGTTTGAGACTAGTCTGACCAACATGGTGAAGCTCTGTCTTTACTAAAAATACAAAAATTAGCCAGGTGTGGTGGCGGGCACCTGTAATCTCAGCTACTCGGGAGGCTGAGGCAGGAGAATCGCTTGAACTCAGGAGGCAGAGGTTGCAGTGAGCTGAGATCAGGCCACTGTACTCCAGCCCCAGGAATAGAGTGAGACTCTGTCTCAGACAAAAAAAAAAAAAAAAAAAAAAAAAAAAAGCCAGGCGCGGTGGCTCACGCCTGTAATCCCAACACTTTGGGAGGCCGAGGCAGGCGGATCATGAGGTCAGGAGATAGAGACCATACTGGCTAACACGGTGAAGCCCCGTCACTACTAAGAAATACAAAAAAAAAAAAAAATTAGCCATGCGTGGTGCGGGCGCCTGTAGTCCCAGTTACTCGTGAGGCTGAGGCAAGAGAATGGTGTGAAGCCAGGAGGCAGAGCTTGCAGTGAGCTGAGATCACACCACTGCACTCCAGCCTGGGCGACACTGCGAGACTCCGTCTCAAAAAAAAAAAAGAAAAAGAAAGAAAAAGCTTTGAGTGATAATGATATAATGATATAGGTTTATGGATTGTACCAAATGCACCACATTGGAGGAATATGTTGATAATAGGGAAGGTTCTGCAGTGTGTGGAGGCAGTAGGTACATAGGAAATCTATGCATCCTCAAAACAGCTCTAACAAAGGTAAGTATTTTAAAAAGAAAAGTAGAATGTTAGTTTATGTTTAAAACACATAGCAGAGGTGTTCTGGTTTGAATTGATGGTTTAGTGCTCTGAGAATACTAGTTCAGGGGTAATTTTCTATTCCCTCCCACTGCAGAAGTGAGTAATTTGATAGGTTTTAATGCATATTCTAAATCTTCCCAGAGATGTCAAAGTGCTTCAGAAACTGAATGTTTTGAATTTTTCCTTCTTTATTGTGCTCACAATGTAGATGCAAATAGAATATAGATCAATGTTATTAAACTACTTTTTTTTTTTCAAACTTGGGATCAGTATCTTCTTCCTAGAAGATTTCAGGGGGATCAACTCCAAAGAGCAAGATTTCAGTAGTTTAAATATCCTTATAGTGATTTTGTGAATCCTGGTAATTTTTTAAATCAGAAATCTTCCATTTTTTATGCAGATTCTTCACAAATTCAAGAACCCGTTCTTTTCAACTATCTGTTTAGTTCTCGAGTGCTCTTGGGAGGTGTTGCTTCATTTAAGTACAAAATCAAGACG
This sequence comes from Macaca mulatta, assembly GCF_049350105.2. Classification (NCBI taxonomy): domain Eukaryota; kingdom Metazoa; phylum Chordata; class Mammalia; order Primates; family Cercopithecidae; genus Macaca; species Macaca mulatta. Next base: position 175,456,492 of record NC_133410.1, read on the forward strand.
TATACTACCCACCTTGCTAAATAGGAAAATAAGATATCCATTAGCTTTATGATTTTTCCTCTTAGCTGTTCCCCACACCCTACTTAGTTTGAATTATTAGTCTAATATACGCAAATTATTAGTCCAATATATGTGAGAACATAATTTAAAAATTTTTAAATATTTGATTCTATATATAATGTTTGCATCAATTAAAAGAGCGATAATAAATATCGTAGCAAAATATAGTGGTCATTACTTAGTCTGTTAAGAACTATTCGTCTAAATAATGTTTAAAAAATGATGTACTTTAAGTTTCAAATGAGGAAAATGAATCATGATGTAGAGTTGTTTTGTTTTGGAATACTTTCTAATAAACTTTTAACTCTCTAACTCCTTAATTCAATATACTATTTTTAATTGAATCTTTTTTCTGCTAGATGTAATTGACTGACTTTGTTTATAAAAAATGTTTTGCTAGAAGCATGACTAATCTTTATTAAAAAAAGAACTAGTTTTAGTAAAATTACAAAGAAAATATATTTTTCCCTCAAAATATTGGAGATGAAAGGGAAGAAAAAAAGGCAGTAAAGATTGAGCCATAAACACAAAGTAATAAATGTTTACATACACAAAAGCTGTCAACATACTTCTTTTACTATTTGTGCTATATATGTGTAGGTCATTTTAATAATCTTCCTCTGTCATTATAAGCAACAAGTGTATTTATGTAGAAAGGAGCTAGTCTTATGAAATTGACATAAATCCTTTTAGTATTCTATCCTTGTAAAAAAAAAAAAGACAATGATAGTCATAGTTCGATAGACAACTCTTTAATAATTCTGCTGGCACCATAAAAATGATTAAAAAAAAAAAGCAACCTTTCATGAGGACCATAAATCAAAGAGAAATGACTAAAAATAAATTACTACATTATAAAAAGGTCAGACACTTAGATTACCATAGAAGGTACTTACGGAAAACATTTGCATTTCCTGTCAAGTGATCATAAGGCAAAGCATAGACAGGGAAGTTAGCATGCATTATCGCATAAAACATATGTCCATGAGATCAATTTATTTTTGTCCCATAATATTACATTTTTAATAAGATTCCTAATATCACCTTTTAAAATTAAGTTTTAAATATAAGACACAGTCACTTATTGGATTTGTTACTAAACATATAAATGCATCAATTTGTCATTTGCCAAAATGAGTAAATGGGCTATTTTAGGGTTTCGATTAATGTCTCATTCTACACGTCTTGTAGTTATTTGCCTACACACAGAAACAATTTTCCTTTTTTTCTTTTCTTTTTTTTTTTTTGTTTGACAGAGTCTCACTCTCTCGCCAAGCTGGAGTGCAGTGGTGCAATCTTGGCTCACTGCAACCTCCACGTACCAGGTTCAAGCAATTCTCCTGCCTCAGCCTCCGAAACAGCTGAGATTACAGGCGCCTGCCACCGCGTCTGGCTAATTTTTGCACTTTTAGTAGAGACGGGGATTCACCATTAGGACGGGCTGGTCTCGAACTCTTGACTTCTAGTGATCCGCCCGCCTCAGCCTCTCAAAGTTCTGGGACTACAGGCATGAGCCACCTCTCCCGGCCCAGAGACAATTTTCTATATGCATACAAACACACTACTGTAGGTGTGTGTGTGTGTGGGGAGGGGGGTGACAAGAAAACCTTTGAGTTGCTTTTAGCCCTGCATTAGAATATTGCTTTACAGCAATCCACTGGTGCACATAAAAAAGAAAAAAAACTTACATTGCATTAGTTTACCTAATATTTAATATTATATTCTTTCCATATTAATTTTGTTTATAATTTTATTCCCCCAGAATATAAGCTCCTTTTGAACAGAGATTTATGCATATCTTAATTTGCTCTATGCCTTATGACTAGAATACTCTGTAATACATAAGTGCTCAAAAATATTTATTTTAAAAACCATGAATAATAGACAATAATTGGTATCTATTCTTCATCTACCGCCATTTCATTGTTTAGAGCATTCAATTTATATTTTGTGTTTATTTTCACTCTAAAGTTCATTTCGCAAATATTGATCATTTGTGTTATATTTTCTAATTCTGATTTTAGAACAGGGACATAGTTAAAGGTTTTACATTTCTTTAGAGAGAAGGAGCAGCCAGTATCAGGATCTCAATAGGCATTAGGCAGAAAATTGTTGGGGAATTGGATGTGCCCTCTCCATTACTATTGGATCTTCCCTATTACTCTTGGTATTTTGGGTCTTTTATTCTCTTCCTTTCATGATACTTCTCCTGTATCCTACATTCTACACATTTAAAGTCCATGAATATAGAAATATAGAGGAAGAAAATATGAATTGTGATGTTTTCTAAGTATTGACAGAAACACAAATTTCATATTTGTTACCATTATTTCTTTCAAAATAATGCATTTGACATGCATATTTTAAGAATACATCCTGAACCATAGTAATAAGCCTGAAAATATGTTAACTCATTGCATTATTTAACTCATCAATGTTCAATAAGACCACAATTAATGTATAAAAGAGACAGCCAAAAATGTCACATGAGTTATTAATCAGTATTATTTTATTCTGGAAATAATGGTAAAGTATCATATTTATTTTATCAAGAAATTTCCTAAAGTGTGTACTCTTGGATATAAATTTTCAGTCATATTATCAAGAGCCTTTTTCCTACACAAGGTCAGATATCTTTCACATAATATCATGTTTTTCCATCAAATGCAGACCAAGTATTTATCCTGGTAACACCAAAACTATAGGCAACAATATGATAATTAATCCAATGCAGATAATTTATCTTTGATATGAACCTTGTTATTAAACAAACTTTCTTTAAGAAAATCCAGCCACAAGTGAATTCCTCGAAAGTTGTATTATGTTTTATAATGAAGTGTAATGTTGGGAGATTTTTGTTGCTAAAAATGCCAATTTGGTGAATGTCAATTGAATTGTTTCTCACTGAAACAAAATCTAGAAGAAAACAATTTAAATTAATTGTTTAATTCAACTTCATGAGAATGCCATCTATTTGATCTATGGATGGATGCACAGATAGGTAGATAGATAAATAGAGAGAGGTTAAAACATTCACTTGCTTAATTTATTCACTCTCCTTCTTTATCTGTGGATATTACAAAGTAAAGTGCTTTTTTGGCAAACTAAATTGATTTTAAGAGCTATCTAATTGATAGGAGAAAGATTTTTTGTGTGTCTAGTATCCTTCTGATTTTCATTGAACAGGTTGATTGTTGATATAACAATCAATGGAAGTAGCCACATACGCTTGTAATAAGAATCCTAGTACGTATAAAAGCAATGACAACTCCATGCATTAATAAATTTGCTCACAAGGTATTTTGGGGAATTTTTAAAAATGTGATTGCCAAATTTACTCAAATTTCAAACGTGAATAAATTTCATTAATACAATATTAAAATGATGATACTATTGAATAACGTTAAAAGGGCTCACTGAATCCCATTTGACTCTATGCTAAAATCAGAAGAGCTTTTTCAAATGCTAATCTAATTTTGCCACTATCTTGCTAAAAAATAATAAAACAAAACAAACAACAAAAGAACTATAATTAAAATTTTAATGGTTTCCTTTTGATCTTTACATAAACAAAGAAGACCTTCACCTTACCTGGAGGCTATGGCATTGCCTGACTTCCCCATCTCTCTCTTCACTCTGCTCTCCTGGCTCTGAATGCCCAGCCACAATTTCGGCTCAACTGCTGGTTCCACAGCGAATCCCTCCCTGACTGATTACGTTCCTTTCAGAAAGTTATGTTTTTCCCTCACCTCTCTCTCACGGAAAATCTCAATTCTCTTTCCAAATTGGAAATTTTTCATCATTGTTAGTATTTAACATGTATTATTAATGTTAGGAGACAATTCATGTGAATCTTTCATGTCTGCTCCTCTTATAAGCAAGGCACCAACTGCTCTGCTAGACAATCTTTTTGAGGAAGAGTAAATTGCAAAGAGACTTAGAACATAGAGATAATGCTTTCCTCTGAGAGAAAGGGCATAATTGTTCACTGTCCTTTATAATAAATATAATGTTTCCCTCTAGAGTAAAACAGAGGAAGGCTTACTACCGTTATAAAGTCTTGATTATCTAAGTTCAGGATCTTTCTTCTGCAATGCAGTCCATGGTGTGTGCTGGTATCTGTCTGGGCCCAGCCATGTTGCCCCACCGGACTAGGAACAAGAGGACTTAATAAATACGCTGACGTTCCATGTTGCCTTCTGTTTCACAGGTAATCAAGTCCTTTATCTGTGACCCAGGAGTCTTTTACAAGCATCCATGGAATGAAATCAGGCAGATTTTGTTAGATTACAGGTAGGGTAAAATCTCAAACTCTTCATAGTTCTTAATAATGCATAAAAAGAGGAGGAAAAATATGAGCCATATAACAAAATATAAGGAAAACGATGGAGAAAAATAAGTTCCAAACAGGAGGGAATAGCAAGAAATTATGTAACCACATACATAAGAAAATAAAAGTCACACATAATATCACCACTCAGATATCCCATGCCAGTTTTTTGGTATATATTTGTATTTAGAAATGATCTATATATGTGTTTACTTATAATAATCTATATGATCTAGATATGTGTTTATTTATAATAATAATTTCTGATTATTAAAACAATGTTGCGATAAACACTCCTTCTCCATACTTCTATGAGATCTGGTCTGATTATTTCTAGCACATAAATTTCTAGAAGCAAATTTTCAAATCAAAGATGAAACGCTTCCTGCTCCATTTCACTGCCTTCCGGAAAGGCAGTTTAAATGGTAATAAGTACTTTGAAGACAAACAAAGAAGCAAAAGTGGTTGTGTTGCAGTTTTATATAGAAAGCTAAAAGCTGAAATGTTAACATTTGAAAAAAAAAAAAAAAACCCACAAAACTGAAGGAGGTGAAGGAAGAACCTATGACAATTCCAATTAGAGGAAACTGTGAGTAAAGTCACTCTGAGAAGCAAAACAGTTGGCTTGACCTGTTAGAGGAATAGCAAGTGGGCAGTGAAAAGTCAGATAAGCAAGGAGTATAAATGGTAGAAGAAAAGGTCAGAAATGTAATGGAAGCTCAGACTTATGGGGCTGTCAAGGGAGTCAGTCCACCATGAGGATTGGCCACCTGTACTTCCTCGTGGGGTATGCCAAGAATAGGCCCCGACTGTTCCTTATCCAAACTGTTTCCTGGGGTTGGATTTCCATCCAACAACCATGAGTTTGAGATAATATCTCCCTCAGCAAAGGGCAGACTTGCTCCCACTTACTATAAAAGCGGCAAAGTTCCAAGCTCGATGTTCTTCTTCTCAATTGCAGTCCAATGTGCGAAATGGTATCCATTTCAGCATCAGTACTGTGCCCATGGAACTTTGGGACATGGGGAACCTACACAAATAGGAAGCTCTGGCTACTGTTTTTGCTGTAATAAAGTTCTAGTTTAACAAAGCCAGGAATCTTATGCTTTCTGCCAGCGTTCATGAAACAATAACAGGCTAACTTTTAGTTTGCAAGTAGGGTAAAATCCCAAAACTTGCACAGCTCTTGACAAAGTCATGTTGACCACTGTAAATGTAAAAACCATTTTGGTTTTTACCCTGAGTGATAAGAAGGATCATTATAGAGTTTGAGCATGAGGGTTAATGTGAGGAGTAAAAAAGATCACTCTCAGCTGTGTAGACTGAAACAAAACTACAATAAGACAAGGATGACGCAGAAAGCCACATAGTTAGGAAGTAATTCCAATAACACAGGCAAGACATGATTCTGGTATAAACAAAAGTGATAGCAGTGGAGGTGATGAGAAGTGGCTGCACTCTAATATATTTTGAAGATAGAGATAACAAGATTTGCCTAAAGGTTATATGTGGTGTACAATAAAAAAAAAAGATCATGATGAATTACTAAAAGGCTTGAGCTAGAATTAACTGAATTTGTATGAAAAGGTCAGGTTTGGAAAGTTCAGATTGTTCCTACCATTTTTGGTTTCCTAAGAGGTTTGATCATGAACTAGTATTGAGGGGTATTGAAATTTAATAAATATCTGCATCTAATGAGAGGATGTTAAGTTTTATTTCTTTTATTATATTAATTACATTGACTATTTTTTGGATTTTAAACCAAACTAGCTTATTTTCTTAGAATAAGCAATACTGAGCTGTGATGTATTATCATTTTACATAGGCTTGACTATGCTAATTTTAAAAAAGAATTTACATATGTATTCATGAGCAATATTAACATATACTTTTTAAAAGTTCTTGCCTGATTTTAATATTATTAATCACAAGTAATTTTTAAAAATTCAGATCTATTAATTACAAGTGTGTATATAATATTTGTTTTTATCATTAAAAATTTAAAACAATTAATGAGGAAAACACCTATGTCTAGAGATTTCTGTTTTGAATGAGATAAGTTAAATTTTTCCAGAAGTTTGTACGTTTAATCAAAAGTGCCAAATTTATTACAGTAAAGTAGTTGCTATAATTAGCACTTAGGATCTTTTTAATGTCTGTAGGATCTCTAGTTATCCAGTGGCACACCTTTCCCCATGTTTGATACTGGAGATTTGTCTATTTTTCTAGAAAATTCTTGATAGGGGTAAATCTTTTTTATTAGTTAGTCCCCCTAAAACCAACTTTAGGTGAGCTGATTTTCTCTACTATGTATTTGATTTATATTTGATTAATGATTTACCTTACATTTATTATTTCCTTATTTCTATTCTCTTAGTTTTAATGACTGATTCTTATTTTACTGTCTTGAGTTAAATACTTAAAGTAATTCTCAACTTTCTAAAAATTTTCTAATATACCAAATTTAAGGTTATATGATTCACACTAACATGGATTTATCTATATTCCAAATGTCTTCACATTTTCATGTTTGATAATCTTATTTTCATTCAGTTTGAAACATTTGCTAACCTTAATTGTAACTTTTTCTTTGATAGTGGGTTATTTACAAGAATATTCCTTGATATTCACACTTTGAGAACTTATTTATTTTTTAATTGATTACTTTTAGCTGAATTCCACTATGTGTAAGAACATAGTATGAAAAAATAGTTGAGATTTGCATTATAACCCGAAGTATTTGTCCTGGTCACAACAAAAGGTAGATTTTTGGTAGATATGGAAGGAGCAAGCATAAAAACTGCTTGGGAAGAGAAATTGATGTCATTTTACCATTGATTATGTGCAAGAATGAGTTTCCTCTGGAGCTTTGATTTATAAACTTACATTTCTATAAAATGAATATGAATACAGGAAGTATATATTCATAATTACTTGAATTAAAGACATCTTGAATTTCAGATGCTGGTGATTAATCTGGTAAAAAATGTTTAGTAGGTAATTGCAAGTTTATAACAAACTCAGAAAAGAATATAAGTACAAAGTTTTAGAATTCATGATAAAAAATGTGAAGCCATTATTTTAATTTATAGATACAAATGAAATATCTGAAAAAAAAGGATGTGGGAGAAAAGAATAAAAAATATTATTTTGTGCACACCCTTTTAGGAGACAGGTAAAAAAGAGAAGAAAATGAAGACAATAGAAAAAACATAATCAACATTTAGTCAGTAAATAAATACAACATAACACAGTACCAGTCACACTCTAGTTAAACAAAAAGGGTAATCATGTAGTGTAATACCACAGATGCTAAAGAAGAAAAGAGTTCCAAGAAAAGAGGTGCTAATGTGCAAAGACAAATATATCAGTGGTTATAAATAAGAACACCAACCTTTTTTGAGTATCTATTGTTTGATTAGATAAAGACACACACACACACACACACATACACACACACACAGAGATTCTATTTAAATCCTATGAAACATATAAAACATGTTTATATGTTTGTATGTATTATAATCCATGTTTACAAAGCAAAGATAGAGGCTCTATACAGTTAAATGGCATGCTTGCCCTACCAGAAGCTAGTATTTGGTAGAACATAGATTCTTTCTTTTTCCAAAGTGACCCTCAGAAAGAAAAGATGGATTTTAGTAATGTAACATAATTAAAAACTAGGTGATGGAATTGAGGGGAATGAAAATAGACGGCAAAAATTTACTTGGAGAATGCAGTTGAGAGTTAATGTCACACCCATAACATGGATTCATTCTTTTTTTCATTTATTCTTTCAATGCATATTTACTTTAGTATTTATTCTGCAAAATAAGCTATACAAGATGACGGGGATAAAAGAGTTCAGCATACATAAAAGAATGCCAACAAAGCAATAAAAACAAATCTCACAAGAACTTTCTTCTTATGAAGATAACAGTAGGGTGGGAAGAATTGTGAATTTTAAAGAAGACCAAAGAGATGTAAAATTGTGACTACCATAGTGCAAGGAGGGAGATCCAGAGTTCCATGCAGAAAATGATACCTGAGCTGGGATCTGCAGGAAGAGAAGTTATTTGGCAAATAACATGTGTCTAAGTTTGTGACTGGCCTGGGAGGAAGAGGCTGTAGCACATATAACCCATAGTAGGAGCTCATTGAATACTAATTGGTTTCTAAATTGATCTTATCTAATCACCTCAGTCTTGTTAAAATAGTTCAAAACCAGAGTTTTGATCATAATATTCTGAATAATAAATCACAGTATCCTTTTGTTTAATAGAGGAAAAGCTGTTCCAATGAATATATTTCCAACAAAATTGGTAAACATAATTGAATTTATTTCTCTTGTTTAAGGCCATTGCTACTAGAAACATAAAATTAAGAGAAACTAGAAACACATAAAGTAAAATTCCTTTAGTTGAGTTACTTTTTTTCCAGGTTTTATTTGGCAATAAACAGATAACTTGATTTAATGATTCCACAAATTAACATTTTCTGTAGTACTAAAGCAAAGACATCTAAAATGGGATTCATAAAATACATGAGGAAAATGGACATGAACATGCCATGACCAAGTGTATATGTCACACATGGTAAGCAGTCAGACTGGTCAATGACATCTTTTCTGCTATTGCTGAAACAATCTAGGAATGATTCTCAGGAGAGAAGAAATATTTGTTCTGGTGATTCAGTTATCCTTCTGACTATGATGATATAATAATATCTAGAAATTACCTTTTGAGTGTGAGCCTAGATTACAACATCCTCTCTTCTCTCAGAATTACCAGGTGATTTGGTCTGAGTTTCAGCCACTACAGCCTCCCTACCGAAGTCCGCAATAGAGACACTGACCGTTCTATACAAAGAGCTGTGGATTCTGCAGCTGAGGCAGGATAGGGAGTCAAGGAAGTGACCATGTTCTTGGGAGGCAGAAACCATGGTGATGGTACAATCAACACAATAGGCCTCAGCATTTGCATTGTAATTGAGTTCATTCAAGCAAAGCTATCTTCAGTAGTGACTTTCTCTTCTAGTCAGCATGCGTATTTTGATTTTACCTGTCCTCAAACTGACCCTTAGCTCATTATAATAATAAAAAACAAACCCCTGGAAAGAGATTTAAGATGCTAATGAGATATGTGAAATATGAGCAAACATGTACAGCTACTGTGCATGAGCACCCAGAACATAAGACAGCAAAGATCAGAACTTGGGAGATTCCCTTTACAGGAGTCTTACATTCTTTATAAGGAGGTGGGAAGAAGAGTTACTAGTAAGTAAGCATTAGTTGCTACTACTAGTGCTTACTACTAGCAACTAGTGCTTACTTACTAGTAACTCCTCTTCCCACCTCCTTATGAAGAATGTAAGACCCCGTTAAGGAAGTCTCCTGAGTGCTGATCTTTTCTGTCTCATCCTTATGAGCAGCCCATCCTGAATTCCCTGTCTTTCAGGGTGAACGGTCTATTCTGCACCTAATTTTCCAAATATTATTTTTCTTTTGCAGTAAATTACTCTATACCGCACTTCTTTTGCTGTGTGTCTCTTGTTTACATTCTTTTAAACCAAGAAGTCAAGAACCGAGGTGTCACATTAGCCATCAACACAGTCACGTTTGGTCACAGTTAAAACAGATTCAGGAGGGCTGTCAGGCAGAAGCTAGGCCCGTCAATTTACACCTCCCAAGAATGTAGAAAAAAGCTGGTCAATTTCTATGGGAATTTAAAACCATAAGAAAGTAAACTTAGAATCTGTGGACAAGAGAAACAGAAAAAAAATGGATCCTTTTCCGTCATGATTTTGTCCTTGGGATTAGAAAAAGTGAATTTAAGAAAGACATCTTGGTTATCAACTCCGGGATGAAACAGAGAACCATTAGAAGAGGGTTTATTTCCTATGTCTTGTAACCGTTTCCCTTTTTATCAATTGTAGTATTATTCCTTCCAGCTACAGTCTGAAAGCTAAAATATCTAGCAAGAGGGGATTTTTTTTTTTTTTTTTTTGTAATATAGTGTTGTCCTTTCAAAATTTTAGTATCTGTGGGTAGCTGGCCTCTAAGATGGTCCTCAGTGATCCCTGCCTCTGGTTCCCACCTTTGTGTGATTCTTCCTCTAGAGTGTGAGCTAAACTCATTGACGTTCTTCTAATACACAGAAGACAATCGTGTTGAAATGTCTATGATTAGGTTACAAGAAGACTGTGGCTTCCCTTAGTGGGTGTTCACTTTCTCTTGCTCTCTCTTGAATTACTTGAGCTGAGGAGCAGGCTGCAGAGTTGTGAGTAGTCCTATGGTGAGTTCCTGGGGCATAGTAAGAATTGAGCCACTAGAGAACTGTGTGGTGAGCCTGGATGTGAATCACTCAGCCCCAGGGAGTCTTGAAATGACTCTGGCCTAGCCAAAGCTTGAAGACAACTTCATGAGAGACCTTAAGCCAAAGGCACCCAACTAAGCTGCACTCAGACATCTGACCCACAGAAACTGAGAAGAGTGTTTGCTGTTCGAAGCCACTAAGTTTTCCAATAATCTATTATATAGAAAAAAAAAAAAAAAACCTGTTATAATGTCATTTGATATTTTAATACATAATTTTATAAACATTTAAATGTTACCATATCTCCCTTAGACATCCTAACAAAATATAACTAGACATTAAAATATGGTTAATAAATGCACTGTGTTGAGTGTAGGTCAGTCGGTGTTTCCATTTCTTGATTTGTTTATTTTTTTAATTTTTTAGACGGAGTCTTGCTCTGTCGCCAGGCTGGAGTGCAGTAGCACAACCTTGGCTCACTACAACTTCCGCTTCCTGGGTTCAAGCGATTTTCCTGCCTCAGCCTTCCGAGTAGCTGGGACTGCAGGTGCGCACCACCACACCTGTCTAGTTTTTGTATTTTTAGTAGGGACAGGGTTTCACCATGTTGGCCAGGATGGTCTCAATCTCCTGACCTTGTGATCTACCTGCCTCAGCCTCCTAAAGTGGATTAAAAACAACAACAACAAAAAAAGGTTAAAGCAAAGGAGACATGACCTCTGGAAATATTGAGAAATCGTTTCCCTCAAAACAACTTCCAATTTTTATAGAACACTATATATATTTCAATAAATGGATACTATTCTATTGAGGCAAAATGCAAAAAAGAATGTAAATAAGCCAAAAACTCAAAAGCAATGGGGCAGAAAAGATTAGACTAAGAATACCCTATAGAATTTGGCATAACACTTAGAAAGTATCACAGGTGTTGATATTTGCATGATACATTCAAGCAGAATTTATAGCAGCTTAGCAGCTGTACTGTAAATAGTGTCTTATAAAAAGTCTATTAAGCAATAATTACTATTCAATATTCATGGCTTAATTAAAGTGACTTGTTGCAATTTTAAGCCATTTTAGAATCATTATGTAAATCTTTGACATGTGGAAGTTGTTTATATTAGTTAGTTTGGGAGGAAATGTGTGCATATATTCTGTCTTCTTTTCTTCCATACCAGGAAAGAAGAAAACATTGCATCCCGTGTAAATAGTTTTTGTGTGCTTTTTATGTCATTTTAACAAAATTTTCAAAAAATTCTATTTGATTTTCTTGACAGCTTGTTCTTCAACGGCATTGCTTTAACATGTGCAAGAACACACCAATTAGAAAACATTTTATATCACACTTCAAATTCTAGTGATGCGAATTTTAAAAAATGACAAACTGATAATTGCTTCTGTAAAGTTTCTAAACAAATTCCAGTGTGTTTGGAGTACAGATATCTGTTTAATGTCCACCCATAGGAAAACACTGATTTCCAGATATTCATAGACACTGGTCATAGGCATTTCTTTAGGAGTCCCCAGGCAGTGAGAAAACACATGAGCCATGCATATCTTCTGCAGGCATAAAGTGAGTTAAAAAGAGATATAATATTTAGTATAAAAAAAGACATAATAGTAAAAAGTCAGAATGTTTTGGAACTTAATGACATTGTTTAGTGAAAGTTTACATTAAAATTTGACAAAAAGAAGACACATCATGAAAACACGGAAACATCAAGTTAAAAACCTCAAGTAGTTGTTCAATTTTTTACAGTTCAGTGAAAACATAATGAATAATTGGAAGGGAAAAATGTTTAAGTAAAACTGAAAAGTACATAATGTATTTCTATTTTGTTTACATTAGATATCATTTTGAAATATTTCAGGGTGTTACTCAAAAGTATATTCTTATTTCTTGTGGCTTGCCATGACAATTACTAAAGTGTTCATATGCTTTTCATGTAAACTCCATGTCCTTTAGTTAGATGTAACTCTTCCACATGTATATATACTTTAAAACATTATGTGATACATGATAAACACATGAAATTTTATGTTAATTAAAAAATAGGCCGGGCGCGGTGACTCCTGCCTGTAATTCCAGCCCTTTGGGACACTGAGGCAGGCGGATCACTTGAGGTCAGGAGTTCAAGACCAGTCTGGCCAACAATGGCGAAACCCCATCTTTGCTAATAATACAAAAATTAGCCAAGCATAGTGGCCCATGCCTGTAGTCCCAGTTACTCAGGAGGCTGAAGCAGGAGAATCACTTGAACCTTGGAGGAGGAGGTTGTGGTGAGCTGGGATTGTGCCACTTCACTCCAGCCTGGGTGACAGAGTGAGGCTGTCTCAAAAACAAAATTTTTTTTTTAATAAAAAAATTTTAAGAAGTACAGAAAATATTCTTCAAAACAGAGAAGTGTATTTTTTTTTAACCTCAAAGGGAGGGGATTGTACAGATATATGAATATCCATTGCTGACATGATATTCTATCATTCCCCCAATATGTCTGTATTTCTTACAATGGCATATCTCCTCTATAACAACAAGGCGACCATCTGAATGAGGACATAAGATTGATACATCACTCCCATCTAACCCTCATTTGAGTTCTACTCATTGTCCCGATAATGTCCTTTTTAGCAAATGAATGTAATTTAGAACCATACTTTTTGTATATAGTTGACACTTTTTTAATGTCCCCTTTAGTCTGAAACAGTTACAGTTCTTCAGTGTTCTGTTTTTCTTGGAGAGGAGTGGCTTTGGTAACATTTATTCCTCTAAACATTATAGGTCAATTATGTTGTAGAATGTTTCTCAGTTTGGGTTTATCTGATGTTCCTTAAAGATTAGATTGAGGTTATGCAACTTTGGCAGGAGTATCACAGAAATTACATGTTATTTTTGTCACATCTTCTCATGTGGCTCATAATTTTGTTTTTTCCTTCCAGAGTGACAATAACTTCTATCACTAGATTATGGTGGCATCCTCCAGTATTCCTCACTGTAAAGTTATTCATTTCCCTTTGTAGTTCAAAAGTATTTGTGGTGGAAGTACTTTAAGACGATGTAAATACCCCATTTCTCATCAAATTTTCATTTTATTCACTCATTTATTTATATTATTGATATGATTTCAAATTGTATTCAGTGGGTTGTAATTTGGTACCATCATTATTATGGTGCTTGAATTCTTTCACATGTCCTGTTGCAGGCCCTTCACACTGACTTGTATGTCCTTTTGATATACCACTATCAATCTTTGAGCACTTCTTTGCTTTCTGGAACAATACGATGTTCTTGGCTCATGTTGTTAACTTTGTTTCAGTTTGGATTCAACCATTACTGCAAGAAGCCTTGGCCTTTTTTGGTGGAGGATGATATTTAGAAACCAAGAGCTATGAACCAGGTGTACTCATTACAGTGGGGATATAATTACTCCCTGGCACCCTCAGTAAATAGATATAGGAAATACATTCATTATGTACATCCATATATACATATAAACACCTATATTTACATCTATATTCATTTTTATAACCATATGTTTTCCAAATTATAAATCATTATGATTCTAACACTTCAAGATTTATTATGACTTCCTCCCTTTCATATTTGTAACTCTGTTCTAAAACAAGAAACCAGTCTCTGATTTTCTTTCATATGTTATCTGTTAGATTCTCCTGACATAATCAGTTTCCCATATAGATTCTGCCTACAGCTTCACACTGATTTCCTTCTTGTTTCTGCCACCCATAAACATACAGCCATCACCACTTACTTTCTCACCCTCTCCTAATCAGTCTGTGTCCTGCGCAGTTACCCTCCTCACTCCAATTGACCACCGATATCTCATGCTTAGATGGCATCCCAAGTTGGGTTCTGATCCTCTGCACAAGACCATCACTCAATGGGCATAGTTGATGTCTCATAGTATTCACATAGTGTTCCTGGGTAAGTACATCCTGCTTCTACTGGTCAGGCTCCAAAACCTCCCACAAGATCACACAGGTGTAGTATTCCTTCTTTACCCTAGATGGGAATTGATACTTCATTCTGAGCTTTCACACCTTCTCCATCTGGGGTGACAACCTCCCATACTCTGTTCCACTTAAAGCCTTCAGGAATTAATTTTTCAGAAGTAGTAAAAGAGGAAGAACCTCCTATTCTCTCTTAACCCCATTTCAATAAGGTGTCTGCCCTAACCACTCTACACAACTTTTTTCATTTTGTAAAAAATATATTTATTATTGATTGGTTAGGACCACAAATAACTATGATAACCATAGGCCTTGTTTAACTGGAACATTCTTAATTTATTTGATTATCTCTCTTTTGCTCATAAAAATGTCCCAGTTTGGAGAGTAATAATTTACTCTCCAAACCCCCACATCTTACAGTTCTTGATACGGTTGCCTGAGTAATTGTCTCAAAACATAACTCAGGCCGTATACTCCTTCATTTAAGACCCTGCAATGGCTCCCCTTTCCATTCAGAGTAAAAGCCAACAGCCTTACAAAAGTATACAATGTCTTACATAATCGGACTCTCTCTTATTTTTCAGAGCACATCTAATTCATTTCACCAGGCTCAGTCTGCTCCTGTGTGTTGGCCTCCTTGCTGTTCCATGAGCAAGCTAGCATATTCCTGCTAATGTGTGCTGCCACAAGTCCTTTGCTCTAGCTTTTCTTTCTGCCCAAAATACTCTTTCCCAGACAGCCAGGTGATTAGCTTCCTCAGTACTTCAAATCTTGGCTTAACTATCACCTTCACAATGAAGCTTTCCCTGACCATCATCCTCTTCAGCGCTGCATTCTGGCCTCGCCCTGTCTCTTTGGCATGTCAGAATCTCTTCCCCTACTCTACATTTTTATAGCACTTGGACCATAAAAAATATCCTAGTTACTTTGTGAATACTTGTTAATGCTTTTAGTTTTTCTCTTTACACTATAATGTAAGTACAGCATGGGCAGGAATGGTGTCTGGTTCCGTTTTCTCACAGATAGCACCTATAACAGTATCTGGCACATTGTGGATGAACAATACATAATTGTAAAATGAATAAATGAAGGTGTTAAATACAAAACAATCAACATCATCTATGAAAAACCCCAAAATATTTTGATTTAAGATGGACAATAATTTTCTCAATCTGTCATCTCTAAGCTAACTACACCAAGTTTCCTTAAAATGTATCTTAAAATACCACTGAGCATTTTACCTGATACCCTCCGATAATGACCAAATTTCAGGCCCTATTTTTTTAAGAAATTAGAAGTACCCATTATTTTACCATGTAAAATTAACTTATTTGTGCTTCTGAAATAACAAGTCACAAATTTTTCATCTCCTATTACTTTGCATTACCTCTAACATAGAAATTATATTGTAATTATATAGTCAACCAACAGCCCCATGTTTTGTCCTAACTTTTGAATTTTGGGGCCAATGAATATATATTTATAGTTTAGCATACTGAATATGTCACCTTTTTTATTACTACACACAGATTTTCTAAACTTTTAGAGTGTTATCATGTTCTAAAAATTCCGTAGCACAAATATCGCATGATTTCCCAAATGTTCATTCATTATAACACTGTACAGAACTTTATTTACCAAAGCATTTTTCCCAATAGTAGCAAAGTTTTGCATGCAACTTTTGCCACCTTTGAAAATAGTTTTCCTAAGGAAACATTCTCACAAATGAGAAAGAATGTAATGTGTTGCTATTCTGATTACAATATCACTGGCAATAAAAAAAAAAAAAAAGAAAAACATAATCGTTTTTTCTGCTAAAACTCACCAGCACTACATTTAATTTTTGATCCTAGTTTGGTTGCTTAAATATTTTATTGAAACATTCTCCATGTTACTTCTTTTATTTCCACTAAAAATGTTATTTTAAATTGACATGTCATAATTGCACAGATTTATGAGGTGCAGTCAGATGTTTTGATAAATGTATACATTGTTTAATGATCAAATAAGGGTAATTAGCATGTCCAGCTCCCCAAATATTTATTAGTTTTTTGTTTTAGTGGTGAGAACATTCAAATCACTCTCTTCTAGCTTTCTGAAATATACAATACATTATTGTTAACTATAGTCAGCCTACTGGGTATTACAACATCAGAACTTATTTCTCCCAACTAACTGTAACTTTGTACCTATTGTCTAACTTCTCCCCATTCTTTCCTCCTTACCACTTTCCCCAGCCTTTGGTAACCTCTATTCTACTCTCCTTCTATGGGCTCAACTTTTTAAAAGTCCACATATGAGTGAAAACACACTAATTTGTCTTTCTGTGCCTGGCTTATTTCACTTAACAAAATGTCCTCTAGGTTCATCCCTATTGTTGCAAATGACAGGATGTTCTTAATGGTAGAATAATACTCCATTGTGCATGTATACCACATTTTCTTTACCCATTTATCTGTTGATGAACTCCTAGATTGATTCCAATCTTGGCTATTGTGAATAGTGGTGCAATAAACATGAGAGTGCAGATATTACTTTTACTTGCTGATTTCATTTCCTTTGAATATATAACCCAGTAGTAGGATTGCTGGATCATATGGTAATTCAAGTTTTATATTTTTTTGAGGAATCTCTGTACTATTTTTCCATAATGAGAGTACTAATTTGTATTCCTAGCAATGGTGTATAGGAGATCCCTTTTCTTCCCTTCCTCACCAACATTTTTTTATCTTCTGACTATTAGACAACAGCCATTATAACAGTGGTAAGATGATAGCTCATTGTGGTTTTGATTTGTATTTCCTGATGATTAGTATGTTGAGCTCTTTTTTTTTTTCATATATCTGTTGGCCATTAATGTGTCTTCTCTTGAGAAATATCTATTCAAGTATTTTGCCCATTTTTAAATCAGGCTGTGTTCTATTGAGTTATCTGAGTTCCTTTTATAACAGGTTGGTGCACAACTAATATTTTTGTATGTTAACCCCTTGCCAAATACAGAGTTTGCAAATATATTCTCCCATTTTGTGGGCTGTCTATTCACTTTGTTAATTGTTTCCTTGCTGTACAGAAGCTTATAGTTTGATAGCATCCCATCTGTCTATTCTTGCTTTGTTGCCTATGCTTTTGAGGTCTTATTCAAAACAATTCTTGCCTAGACCAACATCGTGGAGCTTTTCCCCCATGATTTTTTTTCTAGTAGTTCCATAGTTTCTGGTCTTACATTTCAGTCTTTATTCTATTTAAGTTTATTTTTGTATATGTTGAGAGATAAGCATCTATTTTTATTATTCTGCATGTGGATATCCAGTTTTCTCAACATCATTTATTGAAGCAACTGTCCTTTTCCCATTATGTGTTCTTGGCTCCTTTGTCAAAAATCAGTTGGCTGTATATGTGTGAATTTTTTTCTGGGCTCTCTATTCTATGTTAGTCTATGTTTCTATTGGTCTATGTTTCTATTGAGGCATAATATACGGACCTTAAAAAGGATTCATTTTTAACTCTACAAGTCAATGGTTTTAAATAAATTTCTACCACAATCTAAATTCAATTCAATTTCTCTGTTAGCCCAAATGATTCTTAGCACCTATTGGCAACACACTCCATCCCCCACCCCCAGGTCCAGGCAGTCAATCATCTACTTTCTGTCTCTATAGATATGCCCTTCCTGTATATCCCATGTCAATTAAATCATTCAATATGTGATCTTTTGGAACTGTCTTCTTTCATGTAGCATAACTTTCTGAGACTCATCCTTGTTGACTCTACTACTAATTAACAGCAAAAATGTACAGTATCTATTATATGTTCACTGAAATCCTTTCTAATGTTAACTCTTGGTTCAAGGTTGTTATTTTTTATTAATCCAGGAAACTATTAAGTGAAATCACTGATATGTAAATTCATGATTCACACAAATTATTTTTTAATTACATAGTGTACAAACATACAAAAGCCTTTGTTAATATTTCTGGGTTAAACAGAGAAATGTATGAGTTTCCACGTCTAGGAAAAAGTATCAATATATTTTTAAAGAATATTGTATTGTCATAATACCTGTATTTATTTTAATCAAGTATTCTCACTCCCTCCCTTGAGCTGCCTCCTATGTTACTAATTTGCCATTCCTATAGGCACTCAAAAGCCATGACTACCACAGATTAAACAGGCTCTATGAATTTCAGCACATGTCAGTAGCTCATCAGCATTGTTTTGAGTATTTTCTAAAACAAAGAAATATAAATTAGTAAAAAGTTTTATTTTACAAATATATAATTTATAACTATATTTATTACTTTTATTTTTTTGCTCTAACCCAACTTGTATGTCCCTTGACACACTGTTTCTTCAGCCCTTTCAAGCAATGACTTTTATTTTCCCCTCTTACGTGACTGACATCATGAGCTGAGAAGCAGGATAGATGTCTCTATCTCTCGTCTGTCACTTTTCCTGGAAAGCGCTCACTTTTGAATCTCACATCATCGAATTTCACCATCTTTCCTCTTTACAGTCCTCTATAGAATCCAGACTGTCATTATTCCTCAATGGCTTTTGTTCCTGGTACATGGTCACTAACTCCAACAGTGTTAGTTGGTGAGTTTAGTATCCGTTTAGAAGATACTTTGGTGAGTTTAGTATCCATACAGAAGATACGTTCATTACTTTTGATAACCATGATCTTTTCCTCCACCCAAATTCAGCCACTCACTTCTACGGTTATACATTAGCTCAGGTTACATTAGTCCCTCATTATTTTGAGGGTTATGTGCCAAGCCCCCCAGTAGATGCCTGAAACCATGAATAATATTAAACCACACACACACACACACACACACCCCCACACATGCACACACACACACACAGATCTTTTTCTATAGATCCATATGTGTGATAAAAATTTGATGTATGAATTAGGCACAGTAAGAGACAGACAACAATAATTAAAATGGAGTAATTATAGCAATATGCCAGCAGCACTGTGCTTGCACTTTGGGGCCACTGTGAAGTATAATAAGGGTTGCTTGAACACACTCATTGTAATACCTTGACAGGCAATCCAATAACCAAACCAGCTACTGACTGACAAATGGGTAAGTAGCACATACAGTGCAGGAACCCTGGACAAAGGGAGCATTCACAGAGCAAGAAGGCATGAGACTTCATCACACTACCCAGAGCAGCAAGCCAGTTAACACATTGTTTCTGAAATGTTCCATTTAATATTTTTAGAATGCAGTTGAAAATGGGTAACTGAAACCACAGAAAGCAGAACCATAGGTAAGGAGAGAGTACCATATTACCAAAAACTGTAGAATCTCCATATTCTCACATCTAAGCCCACTCCCTCTCATACCCAACTCCCACAATTCTTCTACTTTACCAGAATCTTCTCAGTCTCCCTCGCCATGCTTATTTCTCCCTTCTCCACTTACCCAGTTTAGAATCCATAAGTTATTACTAAACTCACTCTCCTGCAAACATTCTCATCTTCCTTGCTTCTCGCTTGCTTCATCATACACAGTTAGCAATGTCCCAAGTCTTCCCTTGCACTCATGCAGTTGTACATGTTTAAAAGAAAACCTGGCTAGGTGTGGTGGCTTACACCTCTAATCCGAACAACTGGGGAGGCAGAGACAAGCAGATCCCTTGAGACCAGGATTTCGACACCAGCATGGCCAACATGGTGAAACCCTGTCTCCAAGAAAAATACAAAAAGTTAGCTAGGTATGGTGGCAGGTGAATGTAGTTCCAGCTACTGGGAGGCTGAGGTGGGAGGATCACTTGAGCTCAGGAGGCAGAAGTGACAGTGAGCCAAGATCGGCACTGCCCCCCCGCATGGGTGACAGAGTCACATCCTATGTCAAAAGAGAGAATAATAATAAACACAAAAACAAAACCCCCACATGATGTGAATATTTTGCCTCATTTTAAACTAATAACCACTAAATTCAAGTGGGCCCTGAACTCAGGCATTATTTTCCTGCAACGATGACTCTTCATTCTCTCAAAGTACACTTCCCTTTAGTAATAATGCATCAGTCTGAACTCCCAACTTCCTCATTCCCTGAATGTGTCTCTCCTTCATTCTTCTCCATCTCACTCATTTGCAGCTCTTTCTTCAAAATATCTTGTGAATCCATCACTTAGTATAGGCTGTGACCAAGCCCTTGGGAGCCCACTTCTTGCATCAGTATGTACTGGATGTTGGACATGGAGTCAAAGGAGATTATTTTGAAGCTTTAAGATTTAATGAGTAACCTGCAGTGTTTTCAGACTTGCATGGGGCCTACAGCCTCTTTCTTTTGGCCAATTTCTCCCTTTTGGAATGGGAGTATTTATCCAATGCCTATAACCTCATTGTATCTTGGAAGTAACCAATTTGTTTTTGATTTTACAGGTTCATAGGTGGAAGAGACTAGCTTTGTCTCAGATGAGACTTTGGAATTTGAGTTAATGCTGCAACGGGAGAAGAATGTGGGGATTACTGGGAAGGCACAATTGTATTTAGAAATGTGAGAAGAACATGGGATTTGGGGGGGCCAGAGGCAGAATAATATACTTTGAATCCATATCTCTGCCAAAATCTCGTATTGAAACGTAATCCCCAATGCTGGGGGTAGGGCCTGGTGGGAGTTGATTGGACCATGGGGGTGGATTTCTAATGAATTAATGAATTGTTTAACACCATCCCCCTGGGTGCCGTCCTCACAATAGTGAGCATGCTCTCTTGAGGTCTGGCTGTTTAAAAGGGTAGGGCATCTTCCACCTTTGCTCTCTTGCTCCTGCTTTCTCCGTGTGACGAGCCTGCTCCCCCTCTGCTTTCTGCCATGATTGGAAGCTTCCTGAGGCCTCCCCAGAAGCAGACCCCATTGTGCTTCCATACAGTCTGCAGAACTGTGAGTCAATTAAACCTTTTTTCTTATAATTAAGCAATCTCATGCATTTCTTTCTAGCAATGTGAGAACAAATTAATACACCTCCTTTGCTACTAATCTGGATGAAGCCATTGCCATCTCTCATCTGTGTTATTTCAACAGCTTCCTCACAGGTCTCCCTGACTCGAATCTTGTCCTTGACCCCTCAGTATTTTCTCAGAAAAAGCAACTAGAGTGATGCTTTTCTCCTATTACCTTAACTACATCATAAAATGTACAGACGATGATAAAGGTATAGGCAGAATAATCAGGAAAGAGGAAAATGTGTATCACATATAAGGAAGGGTTGAAACTTCAGGTGATTATGAAAGTCCAAATTGAGAATGTAATATTTAAGTTGAAATTTCTTTATTTTGCTAGTGTCTGTCTCCTTCTACTAGAACCTAAGGTCTGTGATGGCAGCCATTTTGGTCTGTTTTGTTTACTACTGTATCACCAGAACTGAAAACTTCATTCCTTCCACAAACGCTCCATAGGCAAATGAAAGGGATAAGCAAGACAGAAAGCCGTCTCTCCTTTTTTGAACATAAAGTCAGTAGATGTGTTGGGGAAGGAAAGAGAGTGACAGGTTTAAAAAATGTTATGTCTTTGATGACATTTTACATTCAATGAAAACTAGTTACAAAAAGATTACTTTTTATTTATAAAGGATGACAAGCATCCAACTGATGCTATAAGCATAGCATTAACTACATGTTAATGATTTTAGAATGCATGAAATGTTGTTATTGCAGATGTGGGTTGCTCATTTGATACTGCGTACCAGGTTCCTCTTAAGTTAATGAAGCAAAAAAACATAGGAAGGGAAATAAGGAGTGATCAAGAAAGATGTAAGTTAGAGAATACAGCCTATGACTTTTTTCAAGGAATTAATGCTTATGAGAAAAATGAGAAAACTAGGTTAACTGGGTAGGTGAGCTAAAAGACTGAATTCTCGGCCGGGCGTGGTGGCTCATGCTTGTAATCCCAGCACTTTGGGAGGCCGAGGCAGGTGGATCACGAGATCAGGAGTTTGAGACCAGCCTGGCCAGCATAGCGAAACCCCGTCTCTACTAAAAGTACAAAAATTATCCAGGCATGGTGGCACATGCCTGTATTTCCAGCTACTCGGGAGGCTGAGGCAGGAGAATTGCTTGAACCCAGGAGGTGGAGGTTGCAGTGAGCCGAGATAGCACCATTGCACTCCAGCCTGGTCAACAGAGCAAGACTCCGTCTCAAAAAAAAAAAAAAAAAAAAGAAGAGATTGAATTCTCAAGGACTCTAGAAAAGTAAGAGAGAGAAACATAACTGGAAAAAATGTGAAATACTATCCTTACTTAATAATATAACCACAATTTTTAAACCTTGTATAGCTACAGTTGAGTTGTATTACTTTCTAAAGACCAGTAATACTATTAAAATTACATTAAGACTGTTTTATGCGTACCATACATAATATATGACAAAAGAATAAAGGAAATATTCACAATAAGTAAACATAGAATTTAATTAAGGGAGTAGGCACAAAAAATTAAAATTTTTCCATTTCCTCTTTATGGTTATTTTGAAAATGAAGCACAATAAAAGCATATTAGACTAATAATTGAAACAATTTACTCTAATTAGATTTAATGATTTTTGGAGCTTTTTCATAATGTTACCCCTAGAGTATAAACCTAATAACTCCCATATATATTTTTATCTTTCTGATTATGAAAGTGGTATTACTCATTGTAAAAACATTAGACAATATGGAAATGTTTGATTTGAAAAGTAAAATCCCTTGATAACTCAAAGATACTTTTTTAAACAATTTTATTTATCTTAATTTGGAAATTGTTATTTTGATGTTATTTAACATCAAAGCAAGGCCTTTTGCAGGCTGATATGGAGAATGCAAAGATAAAAAAAAAAGACAAGGAGGCTTATAGACCCTAGCAGATGGTAGGTGTCACTCATATTACAGTGTAAGGCCACAATGAGGGATATAAATTTCTGTGAGATATAGAAGGAGAAATAACTTTAGGTGGGGAACACCATAAAAATTCACTGAATATAAAGCACTTGGAATTTACTCTGAAGGATGGATATATGTGTCTGCTACCTGAGAATATTCATTACCCCAGAATATAAAATAATCAATCTTAGCAGCTTTGGCAGTGAGTCTGATAGTGGAGGACAGCTACTCAAACAATGCCATACAAATAAACGGATTTCTCAGGCATCTCAACCTCATCCCTGAGTGTGACAATTGGGTTTGGAATTGTTAAAACAAGAGAGGTCCCACCCAGTTTAGTAAGATAAGCTAAATCAATGCTTGGGATCAGAATGTGACAAATTGTGCTTGTACCCAGAATAAGATGAACACTGATAAGTGGAGGATGCACAAGAATATTTATGTGCAGAGAATAGCAAGAGAAAAACACTTGCAGTGGACATGCACAGGAGGGATCAAGTTTTAAGAAATCCTGTCTGGTCAGTCTTTCAGGCGACTGGGAACTGAGTAGTTGGAATGAAGTGGGATACGATATTGTAGGAAGAATCAAGGGCTGAGGAGAATTTATCACATATTAGATAAGTAAATCCAACAAAGCTTGTAGATTGGATTAGAGATGATTGTTATTTATAAATAATAAATATAAATAGGCTAAATAATCTGGCAGTTGTAGATTTAGAGTTCTACATTTTTGAACTACATGTATTCATAATGTTAACAAAATGGATAAGTATGGAAAGATAGGCAAATGATATAATCATACAATAAAAGAAGAAAACATTAAAAAAACTGTCAACCTTGGTGAAGCACAAAATAATCTAATCACATTTATACTCATGAAATTCATAACATTTTAAAATGTCAATTAAAAAAAAAAGACAAACCTTTAAACACACTAGTCTCACCCATGAAATAAAAAAAAAAAAAACTGCAAAATTTTAAAACATGAGTGCATAGAACACATTTGCACCCATAGAAATGTACAGACATTTTAAGCATATAATCTAACAGAGGATATGCATAATTGAGCACTCTCAAATTTGAGGACTGAAGTATTAATTGAAGAAACCTTTTGGAGGATAATTTATTGGGGGTGATAAAAATAAAATATGTGTTTTTCATTTGACTTGTTCAGCTTGTCTCTTGAATTTGGATTTATATAAATTTGGTAGTCATGGGCAAAGAAACTAAGATGTCATTTCCTTTTAAGAAGAAAAATTGAAAGAAAAAAACAAAACAAAACAAAACATATCAAGTGTTCAGATATGATTCAAGCTTCTGGCTCAAGTTTATTCCTGAGGCTGGAATCAATTCTGCTCTTTGAGTTCTATGAGATATTCCTTAATGCTTATACAAGAAAGTCTTCTCAAAACCTTTCAAAAGATAGTTTCCAGGACATTTTTCCTTGCAATTCAAAAGTTAAAACAAACAAAAAAAGTCAAAAAAGTCAAAAATACTATTTTAGTTGTTAAACCAATAAGCCCTGGAGGAAGACCGGTTGTTCAAAGTCATCTGCCTCATTTACCAGCTCCTCTAAACCTGAGCATCCTCATCAGAGAAATGGGAGTCATTATCATTCCTATTCCAGTTTCTGTGAGCATTACAGGAGTTCAAACATCATAGCAGTGCTTTCCTTCTGGAAGCTCTAGGAAAGAATTAGTCCTTGTGTTTTCTAGCTCCCATAGGCTATCTCCATTCCTTAGCTTGGGTTCCCTGCTGTCCCTTTTCCTTCTTCAAAGAAGGCAGAGTCTTTCTCACATCACTCTGAATATGAGTATTTTTCCTCCCTTTCCACATTTAAGGAAACTTATGATTACTATGAGCCTACTCCAATAATCCATGAAATTTAACATATCATAAGGTCAGCTGATTAGCAACCTTAATTGCTCTTTGATATGTAAGATATCGACAGGTTTGGTAATGTTGGATATCTTTGTGAGGCCATTGTTCTGTCTACCACACTGCTACTAAGATATTTAGATGTCCTCTCAGTAATAGAAACCACAGTGTGTTAAGGTGTTACATGGCCCTTTTTATGTCACCCTGGGGATACTGGGGCTCAGGGAACTTGTAGAAATGACACTTCTCTGACTACTGCTATTGTTGTGAGTAATAAACCATCATCTGTGTTAAACTAGAACTATTTTCAGTATCTGTATCATGATATTCAGCAGCATTAGAGAACCTTCTATAGTTAACAAGAATGCCATTTGCAATGATAAATATTTTAAGGAGGACAGATATAGGAAAGGAAGGGAAAGAAGAAGGTGCTATAGTGGAAACCTATTTTCTTTGAATTTGTATCTAAATTCTAGAATATTATCTTTAAGTGCATGACACTTCAACATTAGAGAACTACTTATGTCACCATTTTCATGACTTGCATAGACCCTGCAAGGTCTCAGGAACAGAGAAGCCTAGGTAGCTATTGAAAATGACTTATTCTATTTTCAATCAAAGAAATAATTATTTTCAAAATCCAACTATGAGAAATATCATGGTGATTCACCAGATGAAACTTCATCAGACTCTAACAATCCCATAATAATTTTAAAATAAGAAGCTTCAGCTCATTTGACCATGAGAATGTCAACATGCAAGGACCACAACATGGTCAGTTCAAAATTTGCTGTATGTTATTTTATTTAGGTCCATCATTGAATAAATGCCATTCCTTTTGTCATGCAGTCATTCATACACACTGTGTTCTATATACAACAATTTACCTTCTCTTTGCTGCAATCCAAGTTTCTCCAAGTATATGTCCTAGGAACCTGCATCATCAAATCTTAATTCCTGACTTTTTCAAGCCTCAGCTCTACTAATTCTGTCACTTGAAATCAGGCCTCATAACTTTCTCCCTGATTGTAAAACTTTTTGTCCTGAACTTTACTACCATTACTAAAATTCGTTAAGAGCATCTTTTTGATGTTTTTGACAGGTAGCAAAAAATCCATGTGATTTGAAAAGAGAAATGGAAATGTGAGTGAACAATGCTGTTTATTTTATTTAATGTAATGTGTTATGTGGAAATTGAGATGTTAACCTCACAGAATGACACAGATGCTTGTTTTGTACTCTTTATAAGAAGGTAACATTATTTTCTATCAGTTAGAATTTTGCTCTTGAATCATCATTGTTGATAATGAAATATATTCAATGATTTAGTGTTAGAACCATAACACTAAGAGGATTTTTGAGGCCTTCAAGCAGCCAAAAAGTCTTTGGTATTAAAATTCATTAACTTAAGCCCCAGGGGATGATACTGAATAGGCAAGATCCATGTAAAACTCACACTTTATTTCCTTTTTTATTCAATTAAAAAAAAAAAATTAAAATGTGCTATTAAATATTCTGCACACAAAATGTTGTTGACTTCCTTTTTATGCAAAGCCTTTGGCTAACATTATTTATTTTTCAATGGAAGGACATGAATATGAATACAGTGTTGGCATGATTTGCAACTTGTTTTTTATCCCAATGTCAGATTTTACTTTCTCCTGACTTTCAAAAGCATAAATGAGAGACAAAGAATTATTATATCAGATATTAGATATCATGAGTCATTGGGTCAAACACCTTGATTGGTAATATTATTTAAAATATAAATTGTAGTCTTATAGTCTCAGGATGCAAGGATTAAACTCAGGTACTGTTCCTATCTGTTTTCATAAAATCTGCACTTACTTTCACATAATAATTATCCATTATCTTGTACTTTTTTATATCCTATATAAGATTGCGTACTCTGAGAGCAAACCTACTGCCTTGTGTTGAGGTGAATATATACTGGATGATCAATAAATTTTGAATGCATAAAATTAATTAAAGGATAAACAGTCCTGTATTTTAGAGATATTATTTTCAAAATAACTGTAATTTCTCCTGAAGTGTTACTTGGGAATAAACATTTCATTTTTTCCTATCAGTATTCATTACTGCATATGTTCAGAGGAGGGAGAAAATAAAAACTAAGTAAAATTAGGAACAAAGCTAAAGAAGAGCAGATTAACCGATGTTGCTATGGGATTTAAAAGTATTTAGACATCAGATATATTACAGTATTCTCCTAAGTCTCAACCATATCATTGTTGATTTATATGCAATATTCTCTAGGTCCTTAGAAAAATGGTAACTCAAAATGCATACAAAATACTAATAATTTTAAAGAATTAGGGAACACAGGATCTCAAGTAATATCCTCGTCACATATTTTTATTCTGTTTCATCATATGGTATACAACAAGCTGAGTTTGACTCCCCAAATATTTCACATCTAAATATACATATGTAACTATATAGTTGATATTATATATAATAATATTTCTATGAGGAGATGGAGGGAAGGCATGCAAATCTACTAGGCTTGCCAAAATATTCCAGTTCTAAAAGAGAACAGGACAGATTAAAGGAAAATAAAATAAACAGCTTGAAAAATAAAATAACTAAAATTAAAGAAGTTAATAAACTGGACCTCTCTTTAATAAGGGAATACATTTCTTTTTTCTAGGATATTTTTAAGCTGTCATCAGTAATACATATATATTAACTAAAAATAATTTGAATGCTATTATTTTGTGACTCCATTCCCAGGAATGTGAAAAATTGTAAAGATGTAAAGACAAAAATACCAATCTCTCTTGTGTTGGGACTTTTCAGTGTTTACAAGGCTAATGTCTAGGCACCTGGCAATGAAGCCATTTTGAGCTCTTAAACTTTTTTGAAGAAGCCTCTAATGTGTTTTAGTGGACTAACGATTATCTGTTTATCTGGAAAACTTAGTAGAAATGGAAAGGTAATTATTTATGGAAAGAACATGCTTTTTATTATTAATTATTTGAAATACCCCAAAATTCATGCAGACTACTTAGAGTCAATATTCTACCAATGCATGTAAAATGTTAGAACTGGATAATAGTGCATTTCCATTTGCCAACACTCAGCCTTTTACTATTGTTTTCATGGCTGGCTTTCGTAATCTTTCTCTCTCTCTTTCTTTCCCTTACCTTCACCTTTTCTCTCTGCCTTTAGAGGTTTTGTAGTGAACGGTCTGCTGGCAAAGAATTTTCTATTATTGTTTTTTGTTTTTGTTTTTGTTTTTGTTTTTTCTGAAAATCTCTTTGTTCCACCTTCAATTTTGAAAGTTAATTTTGCAGACTCTGTTTTGGTATCTTTTCTTCTTTTGGCACTTTTAATGTGTCATTCTATTATCATCATGCCTCCACTGTTTCTGATGACCACTTAGTCATTATTGATACCATTGTTCTCCTTTGCAGACTGTGTAATTTTTCTCTGGACAGTCACTGGCTTCTTGGATCTGCAATTTGCCTACTTTATCAAATTTGAAAAATGTTTGCCATTAATCAAACATTTTGTCTCTGGGTTTATTTTTTAAAGCTGCTTTAGATTCATATCAATATTGAGTAGCAGGTGCAGAGGTTTCTCATATACTCACTACCTCAGCAAATGGATATCAACACCCCTATTATTGACATCCCCATAGAGTGGTACATTTATCATAATCAGTGAAGCTATATTGACACATCATAATCACACAAAGTCTATAGTTTACATTAATGTTCACTCTTGGTATACATTTCATGGGTTTTGGGTAAATGTATAATGACATGTCTTCACCATTATAGTATCACAAAGAATAGTGTCAATTCTCTAAAAATCCTCTGTGCTCCACCTTTCCATTCCTTCCTCCTGTCAGCCCCTGGCAGCCACAGATCTTGTTACTGACTCCATAGTTTTGCCTTTTCCTGAATGTCATATAGTTGGAATCATATAACATGTATGTAGCTTAGCTTCTTTCACTTAGTAATATGGGTTTCACTTTCCTCCATGTCTCTTCAGAGCTGGACAGCTCATTTCTTTTTAGAGCTAATGAGTACTTCATTGTTGGATGGACCACCACTTATTCATCCATCCTTTCCTCTTTTTTTTTTTTTTTTTTTTTTTCTGTCAGGTGTTTCCTTGAAGTGACAGATTTACTTCATTCGTTATTGAAAATACATCTTCCAAAAGCCCAATTCTGAGTAACCATAGTTTTCTTTCAGTCATTATTTTATATAACATTGTTATTCTGTGACAAAATGTGGTCAGTTCTGTCTTCAGCTCAATCATACAAGTGCTTTCCCTTCAGACAACCATTTTACTCTATTTTGCAGCAGAATGTTTTATGCATCCTTCTGATTTCTTTATACAGATAATTAAAAAGCATACTCAAGAGTTGAGGCTAATAAAATTAATGCATTTTACTACTTTGTCAAGGATATTCTGAAGTGAAACTGTTATTTTATACTGTGGTCTCTGAGCAGTGAAGAATAAAACAACTACAACCATCATTTGTTGCCACTGCCATTAAATGTTCTAAAGTATTAGAAGGTTTATTCACTGTGTTTTTAGTAACATCGTTGCAAACTTTAACATAGTGGAAAAAATGCAAACACATTATTATTACAATATTATTATTATTATTTTAAAAATTTGACCTTACTGACCCTCTAGAAGAGTCTTAGGGATCCCAAGGAGTTTACAGATCACACTTTGATGATACTGTTATAGTGATAAATTAGCTCTATTTCCCAAAGACTGACTCATTTAGAGTGTCATGAGCCCCATAGATTCCAAAAAGAGGTTTCTGTGCTCTGATTCATTGAAACTCTTATACCTACCAGCATCATGCAACCTCCAGATAGCTACTGAATTCACAGCTCCCTAGGAGCTAAATTTTGCCCTAAATGTATGAATCTTGTCTATTTGGTCAAAGATGTAAGAACTACCCCATGTTAATTTATGAAGTACCTCCTCCAAGTACTTAGTTCCCTGATCTTTATCAACTTGATCTGCAAATTTGGTCACGTCAGGAACCCTGAATTCTAAACTGGGACACCAGGGTTCATGTTCTGGTTTCTACCTGTCTGCATAGTTGTCTGGCACCCGCCTAATCTGATTCCCTCTAACTCAAAGATTGAAGAAATGTACAGCTGGTTATCCAGTGTCTGATTATGTTTGTCTCATACATTGTGCCCATTTATATAGTGGTTTTTGAAGGGAAGGTGATATGGTTTGGCTCTGTGTCCACCAACCCAAAACTCATGTCAAATTATAATTCCTCTTGTTGGGGGAGGGACCTGGTGATTGGATCATGGGGACAGATTT
The DNA here is from genome assembly GCF_049350105.2 of Macaca mulatta. NCBI lineage: Eukaryota > Metazoa > Chordata > Mammalia > Primates > Cercopithecidae > Macaca > Macaca mulatta. Next base: position 175,487,242 of record NC_133410.1, read on the forward strand.
CACGCTTGTTGTTCTCATGATAGTGCATTCTCATAAGATCTGGTTGTTTAAAAGTGTATAGCACTTCCTTCTTTGTTCTCTCTATCCTGCCACCATGTGAAGACATGCTTGCTTCTCCTTCAGCCTTCCACCACAATTTTAAGTTTCCTGAGGCCTCCCTAGTCAGTCCCACTGTATAGTCCATGTAACTGTGAGCCGACTAAACCTCTTTTCTTCATAAATTACCCACTCTTGGATAATTCTTTACTGCAGTTTGAGAACTAACTAATGCAGAAAATTGGCAAAAGGCATGTGGTACTGCTATAAAGATACCTGAAAATGTGGAAGCAACTTTGGAACTGGGTAACAGGCAAACGTTGGCACAATCTGAAGAGCTCAGAAAAAAAGATAGAAAGCTGAGGGAAGGTTTGGAACTTCCTAGAGACTTATTGAATGGTTATGACCAAAATGCTGATAGTGATATGGACAGTGAATTCTAGACTGAGGTGGTCTCAGATGGATATGAGACCTATTGGGAACTACAGTAAAGATCACTCTTGCTATGCTTTAGCAGAAAGACTGATGGCAGTGTGTCCCTCCTCTAGAGATCTGTGGAACTTTGAATTTGAGAAAGATGATTTAGGGTAGCTGGTGGAAGAATTTAGGGTAGCTGGTGGAATGATTTAGGGTAGCTGGTGGAATGATTTAGGGTAGCTGGTGGAAGCAAAGTGTTCAAGAGGTGGCCTAGCTACTTCCAAATGCCTATGCTCATTCACATAAACAAAGAAATTACCTCAAACTAGAACTTATATTTTAAACAGAAGCAGAGCATAAAACATTGGAAAATTTGCAGCCTGACCACGTGGTAGAAAAGAAAAACTCATTTTCTGGGGCGCAAATCAAGGCTGCAGAAATTTGCATAATTAAATAAGAGTTGAATTTTAATAGCTGAGACAATGCAGAAAATGTCTCCAGGGCATTGCAGAGATCTTTGTGGCAGTCCCTGCCATCACAGGCCTGAAGGCCTAGGAGAAAAAAATGCTTTTTGGGTGGCAGGCCCAGGACCTGCTGCCGTGTGTAGCCTCAGAGCAGGATGCCCTACATCCAAGCTGATCCAGCTCTAGCAATGACTAAACAGGCCAAGGTACAGCTCGGGCTGTTGCTTCAGCAGTTGCAAGCTACAAGCTTTGGTGGCTTCCATGTGGTGTTGGAGAGGCAGGTGCACAGAAGGCAAGAATTAAAGTTTGGGAGCCTCTGCCTAGATTTCAGAGGATTTATGAAAAGGCTTGGATGTCAAGGCAGAGAAGTCTGCTGCACAAGCAGAGGCCTCATGGAGAACCTCTACTAGGGCAGTGCACAGGGGAAATGTGGGGTTGGAACCCACACAAAGAGCTCCCACTGGGGCAGTGCCTAGTGGATCTATGAGAACTGGGACAATTATCCAGACTTCACAATGGTAGATCCACTGACAGCTTTCACCACACACCTAGAAAAGCTGCAAGCACTCAACGTCAACCCATTAAAGAAGCCAAGGAGGTTGTACCCTGCAGAGCCGCAGGGGTGGAGCTGCCCAAGGTCATGACAGCTCACTCCTTGCATCAGGTTGTGAGACATGGAGTAAAAGGAGATTATTTCAGAGCTTAAAGATTTAATGACTGCCCTGTTGCATTTCAAACTTGCATGGGGCCTGTAGCCCCTTTCTTTTGGCTCATTTCTCCCTTTTAGAATGGGAGTACTTACCAAATGCCTGTACCTCCATTATCTCTTGGAAGTAATTAACTTGTTTTTGATTTTTCAGGGTCATAGCGCCTTGCATTGTCTCAGAAGAGACTTTGGACTTGGACATTTGAGTAAAGGCTGGAATGAGTTAAGACTTTGGAAAACTGTTAGGAAGGCATGCTTGTGTTTTGAAATGTGAGAAGGACATGAATTTGGGGAGGGACCAGTGATGGAATGATACACTTTGGTTCTGTGTCCCCACCCAAGTCTCATGTCGAATTGTAGTTCCAAATGTTGAGAGAGGGACGTGGTGGGAGGTGACTGGATCATGGAAGTGAATTTCCCCCTTGCTGTTCTCAAGGTAGTGCATTCTCATGAGATCTAGTTGTTGAAATGTGTTTAGCACTTCCCCCTTCATTCTCTCTCTTCTGCTGCCATGAAAGATGTCTTTGCTTCCTCTTTGCCCTTCTGCCAAAACTGTAAGTTTCCTGAGGCCCCCCAGCCATGCCTCCTGTACAGCCTGTGGAACCATGAGTCAATTAAACCTCTTTTCTTTATATATTACCCAGTCTCAAGTAGTCATTTATAGCAGGGTGAGAACAGACTAATTCAGAAGGCTAATCCAATACAAGTCATTCCATCAAAGCCTTCTTTTTTTCAGGTGATTCAAAAATTGGATATATCTATGGCCATTGCCTATTATGTCTTATTATGGGTAGTCTTATGAAAATATTATTGATCTTGATAAAAATGCATTATGTTTTATTCATTTTTCTGTGTCAATATACACACAAATAATTCTTTCAATAATGACCACATGAATTTAGAAGTATTTCAGTCTATCAAATGCAAACATTTTTCTTCAACTAATTATATCTCAAGGCTTAGAAACACACTAATCTTTCTTTTGCCAAAATGCAATTATAAATAACTTTAATTATCAGAGACAAAGTAGCTGTAGTCTGAGTATACTGACTCCCCCACTTTATCATCTTACTAGATTCTGGTCTGAGGAGTTCATTGACCTTTTCCATCTACATGTAAACGTTTTCTTTTTTGGTCATTTATTAGTTACACAGATCTTCACACCAGGCTGACTCACTAGCTCCTTACCTATAATGTTCAGATTTGGGACTTTATTATGGAATGGCTACAGTTCTTTGGAATTCCTTGTGACTCTAACATCAATCTACCACCACTCTTAGGTTTCTTGGCATACAGACAGCTATAAAATCCAAAAACAAGATTTCAAAAACAGAGTGGCTGTGAGTGGTGGCTTGTGCCTGTAATCCCAGCACTTTGGGAGGCTGAGGTGGGTGGATCACCTGAATTCAATAGTTCAAGACCAGCCTGACCAACATGGTGAATCCCTGTCTCTACTAAAAATACAAAAAATAGCCAGGCGAGGTAGCTGGTGCCTGTGATCCCACATACTTGGGAGGTTGAGGCAGGAGAATCACTTAAACCCAGGAAGTGGAGGCTGCAGTGAGCTGAGACTACACCACCGCACTCCAGCCTGGGCGACAGAGCAAGACACCGTGAAAAAATAAAAATAAAAATAAAAAAACAAAAACAAAAAACAGAGTAATACAGGACTTGATCACTTGTAGTGTGTCATAAAATTACAATTAAAAAACCACAAACCCATGAAATAGAACTATATCAAGGCCATTTGGTATATTGCCAACTCCAATCACAGTCATATGACTTATTAAATTTGATTTTTGTTACTTTCGTTTTATAAGAGACAGAGTCTTGTTATGTTGCCTAGGCTGGCCTCAAACCCCTGTGCTCAAGGGATCCTCTCACCTCAGCCCCCTGAGTGCCTGGGATTATAGTCGCATACCTGCACACCTGGCTTTGCCTTTTTAAATTAGGAAAGACAAGTTGAAACACATCATAAGCATAGGCATAGATGTTTTCTGGCACCCAACTTCAATGTATAATTTACATACTTCGGAAGAAAGTTCTAGATGTGTTTGCAATATGTGACACGGAGAAAGGTAAAAGGTTCATGAATTTTTCTGACACATAAATATTTGTACATAGAGTATCCCTAGGTTTTCCATCAGGTAAATAATTTTGCTATTTTGTGTTTTTATTTTGCGCCCCATGTTCCAATGTGTCACATATATGTTTGTATTGTTTACAATATGAAACAGATGTTCTCTTTTTTAAAGTGCTTTACTCTTTTAGAAGGCAAACATGAGAAAAGGGAGAAAAAAGTCTTTAACAGAATTCGAAGAGTACTTGATATGGAGTCACGTTTCTCTTTTCACAAGAAGAGAAGGGTATTTTTTGCCAATTAATAATGAAAGATAATTTAAGGTATTTAATAAAAATAATTTTTTATCTTGATCTTCTATGAATACATTTTATTTGCCCAATATTAAGTATTAGATGTGAATCTAAAAGAAGCTATAAACCAAAACACTAACTGCGTAAGATATAACTCCTCTAATTCAACTAATACTCCAATAATGCACTAAAGTAATATATTTCCTATGTATGTATTTTCCTGAAACATACTAGACATTATTAGCTTCAGCTTACAACTAAACACAAATATTAGGGCAATTTTCACCAATGGCAGATGGAGAATTAATCCGTGTCAGATTACTACTACTACTAAGGAAACACGCCAAAATATTAAGGGCCAGTATGTTTAGAATGAAGGAACATAGCCAAGGCACAAGGTACAGTGTACTTTTGCTTTGCAAAAGCACAAGTGATTCCTGCTTGCTCATGAGATGGTATGAGAGAATTATAACTGGATAGATACACAATAATTGTGCTAATCCAAGTTATATAATAATAACATTATGAAGGAAGCAGTGTTGTTCATTATCCCTTTGCAAACCACTACTATAAATTCAGCTTCTGTGGCACATCACTTCCTGTGCAAACAAACATTGATAATACAACAAGCTGGAAATTCTTCAAAACTGGCAGATTGATAGCACAAATTACTCAGCGAAAGAGAAAGCCTTCAGCAGCTTCAGAAGTACTTGCTACATAAGCATGATTAAGTGTTCCTGTACAAAACCACAAATCACAATAATGAATCAGATGAAAATCTTCAATAAGAAACTTAAATGCACCAGCTGGTCTTCATCACTCAGCAATGTTACAATGTAAAATGATGACATTCTAAATAGCCGTGTTGGCAGCCTCAGCAGACTGTCTCAAGTTAGCTCCCTGTTTTGACAAGCACATCAAAAAGAAAAACTGACAAATCAAAAGAACATCACCCACTTTTTAAAACTCTGAGAAGAGAGAAAAAGAAACAACCAAAACAATGATTTTCACATCGATAGCTCTTAAGATTATTAAAACACATTAAAATGAAAAGCTCTATAACCCTATGTCAAACACTTCAAAACCTATTTAATGAATACTAAAATTTGCTTACTTGTGAGTCCACATTGTTTTAAAGATGTTTATTTTAAAGCAAGCACATGTAGGTTATTTTTCTTAATTGTTGATCAACTATGGAGTCAGTTATACTAGTCTTAGCAATATATTAAACTATATAAAATAATACAAAATATATAACAATAAGTAAATAACGACTAACAATACATAAAATAACTACAGGTGTGACATGTTGAAAACTCAATCAAATTACACTTGATTTTCATCACACTAAAGTAATTCAGTAGTTTGGGTAAACTCTGCTGGAATAAAGTATGACTTTCTCATTTTAAACTACAAACAATGGCTTAGGCATATTCAGATGTACATGTTGATACCATTTGGCTCTGTTTCCCCAAGCAAATCTCATCTTGAATTGTAATCCAAATTGTAATCCCCAAATGTTGAGGAAGGGACTTGGTGGGAGGTGATTGGATCATGGGAGCAGTTTCTCTCATGCTGTTCTTGTGATAATGAGTGAGCTCTTATGAGATCTGTTGCTTTAAAAGCATTTGGCAGTTTCTCCTGCCCCCACCCCCAGCTCTCCTACTGCCTTGGGAAGAAGATGTCATCTTCCTCTTCACCTTCCACCATGATTGTAAGTTTTCTGAGGCCTCCCCAGCCATGCAAAGCTGTGAGTCAATTAAACGTCTTCTGTTTATAAATTACTCAGTCTCAGGTAGTATCTTTACTGTAGTGTGAAAGTGAATTAATACATGTTGTTATTTCCATGATACAATATCCATGTTAAGAAGTGTCTCCAAAACATACTCAATAATAGCAGAGTGCAGAGTAAAGAATTTGCTAATTGGGGAGGGCTCACCTCTTAGCTAAATAGAAAGTACTGACTTCATTACAGGTTATTGTCACTGAAACCAGAGGAGGTTTACCAATTAAATTCTTAAACTTTATCAACTAATTTAATAAAAAGAAATATAATTAGTATGAAATATAAGAAATATAAGAAAAAAGAAACATAATTAGTATGCAATGTAAATGAAAAATATTTGTCTGCTATGCCCGGATTAAATTTCATGCAAAATAAACTTGCCTTAAATACACTGCCACTAGACAAAGTGAGTGGTTTGAACACAAGTCGATTTAATTGCCGCTAGAAAAGATAGATCCAAGATTGACAGAAGATAACCTGAATGGAAATGCAAGTTACTTTTCATTTTTTAAGGAAAATAAAACAACTTTTACCAAGAAACGTTATGATACAAGACTTTGGAATACATAAATGTATGTATACATTTTTAAAAAACTCTTTACTTATGGAAATCAGGTGGCTATGGCTAAGATACGTATCTGATAAACAAATATTGCCTATTCATATATCTAAATTTGAAAGTTCTTTAAAATATGAAGCTACTACCTGAGTAATAGTCATAGGTCAAAGAGTAAACTGAAAAATAACATCAATGGCAAAGTTCACCAGGTTATCTTCATGAGGTAAATTTGAAAAGTCATTTTTATTATTCTCAAGGAAGTCTAGCGATCCTTTAATAAAATGTTTAAATAGGTAAGATTACTGTGAATATTGTGAATAGAATATTATTTTTACATCATCATGCAAAATTCTCTGACAATAATAATCAAGTATCCACTAATGTCTACCTTTTAGTTATGAAGGTTTTTTTTTTTAAGAATATCAAGATTGTGGAGTTTGGAAATGGGGGTAGACATTGAAAGTTTTCAGATTTTAAAATCTATTAATATTAAAATAACATAATAATACTTCAAATAATTTTCAAATACATGTTGAATTCATTTACAGTCAAATCATGCATGCCTATGTGCATGTTATTTTAGCAATAATTATAATGTTTACAAATTAATCCTCATAACAAATATTTTAATACCAAATAAAAATCCTTAATATGTATCTACCATTTCTCTCTTTTTCTTTACAACAGAATTTCTCTCTTTCTGTCTCTCTCTGTATATGTGTATACTCATTGTCTCTAATTTCTCTCCTACCAAATTTTCTTAAACACTCACTACACCAAAAATATTTTTGTCAAGTTTACAAATGATTTTCACATTACTAAAAGCCAAATGGTAAATTCTCAGTCCTTGATTTGATCTTTCATTAGCATTTGATAATATGCAGTACTTGCTAATGTTTTTTGTCTATAGACATTGTTTTGTTATTATTATTCAGTTACAAATATTTTATGTGTTATGGTTTGTATGTTTGTCCTCTCCAAAACTTATGTTGAATGTTCATCTCGAATGTAACATTATTGAAAGGTTGGGCTTTTAAGAAATTATTAGGTCATGAGGAATCTGCTCTCATAAATAAATTAATTCTCTCATAGATTAATCAATTAACAATTTATCATAGGAGTGGGTTAGTTATCATGAGAGTGGGTCTGAGAGTGGGTCTGTCATAAACAGCCAGTTTGGGCCTTCGCCCCGCCCCTCTTGTCCTGTGATGCCTTTATACATGTCGGGGTACAGCATGAGGCCCTCCACAGCAGCTGAACAGATGTAGCTGCTTAACATTTGACTTCCTGGTCTTTATAACTGTAAAACATACTTTTTCATTATAAATTATCCAGTCTCATGTATTCAGGTGTATTCAGTTACAGCAACAGAAAGTAGACTAAGAAAATATGTATAATTCAGAATGTAAGTCATCATTCTATACCTTTATCAAAATGCCAGATTCATGTGTCTAACTACATAGGTATCTTTCAAAAATTTTTTAATGTTTAATTTTTATGGGTATATAGGTGGTGTATAAATTTATGGGGGTACATGAAGTATTTGATACAGGCATACCATATGCAGTAATCACATCAGGGCTAATAGGTTATCTATCACTTCAAGCATTTATCATTTATTTTTGTTACAAACATTCCAGCTATAATTTTAGTTATTTTAAAATATACAGTAAATTATGGTTGACTGTAGTCACCAAGTTGTGCTATCAAATATTTAAGATTTTATATATTCTATCTAACTGTATTTTTTGTACCCATTAACCATTCCCACTGCCCTCATCCCCTACTTCCCCACTATCCTTCTCAGTCTCTGGTAATCATCCTTCTACTCTCTATCTATATGAGTTCAATTGTTTTACTTTTCAGCTCTTTCAAATCAGTGAGAACATGTGAAGTTTGTCGTTCTGTGCCTGGCTTATTTCACTTAATATAATGTCCTCCAATACCATCCATGTTGTTAGAAATGACAGGATCTCAGTATTTTTTTTATGGCTGACTAGTAGTCTATTGTGTATATGTACCACATTTTCTTTATCTGTTCATCTGTTCAGGGACCCTGAAGTTGCTTTCAAATCTTGGCTATTGTGATTAGTGCTGCAATAAGCATGGGAGTGCAGATATCTTTTCAATCGTCTTCCTTTCTTTTAGGTATATATCTAGCATGGGATTCATAGAAATCTTGATCTTAATGTGCCCTGAACTGAGGGTCTATTCAACCCCTACATACAACACTCTGCACCCACCACAAAAAACAAATAATAACCAGCCAATTAACTAACAAAAAAAATTATCTGTTTCTACCACTTTCTTCCCATCTTACATTTCATCCTTTGTGTTGCTCAGATCAAATTTTTGGAGGCATCATTGACTTCTCCTCTCTAACTTGTTATCAAACCCTACTGGCTCTTCAATGTAAATATTTCAAAAGATCAATTATTTTTTACTTCCTTCACTGCTATCATCCCAGTCTAAGCCATCATCATCTCCCACCTGAATGACTGAAATTCGTCTCCATGGTCGTACCCTTGCCTATTGCAACCCAATATCAGTATAGAACAAGAGTTTAGGTAGAGCTTAAATGTAACTAGGAGCTTGACTTTTGTTGTTCCTGGAACAACACTCACTCTTCCTTTCTTTTTTTTTTTTTTTTTTTTTTTTTAATTTTTATTTTTTTTTAAATTTATTTATTATTATTATACTTTAAGTTGTAGGGTACATGTGTATAACGTGCAGGTTTGTTACATATGTATACTTGTGCCATGTTGGTGTGCTGCACCCATCAACTCGTCATTTACATCAGGTATAACTCCCAGTGCAATCCCTCCCCCCTCCCCCCTCCCCATGATAGGCCCCGGTGTGTGATGTTCCCCTTCCTGAGTCCAGGTGATCTCATTGTTCAGTTCCCACCTATGAGTGAGAACATGTGGTGTTTGGTTTTCTGTTCTTGTGATAGTTTGCTAAGAATGATGGTTTCCAGCTGCATCCATGTCCCTACAAAGGACACAAACCCACCCTTTTTGATGGCTGCATAGTATTCCATGGTGTATATGTGCCACATTTTCTTAATCCAATCTGTCAATCTACTCATCTGACAAAGGGCTAATATCCAGAACCTACAAAGAACTCAAACAAATTTACAAGAAAAAAACAAACAACCCCATCAAAAAGTGGGCAAAGGATATGAACAGACATTTCTCAAAAGAAGACATTCATACAGCCAACAGACACATGAAAAAATGCTCATCATCATTGGCCATCAGAGAAATGCAAATCAAAACCACAACGAGATACCATCTCACACCAGTTAGAATGGTGATCATTAAAAAGTCAGGAAACAACAGGTGCTGGAGAGGATGTGGAGAAATAGGAACACTTTTACACTGTTGGTGGGATTGTAAACTAGTTCAACCATTATGGAAAACAGTATGGCGATTCCTCAAAGATCTAGAACTAGATGTACCATATGACCCAGCCATCCCATTACTGGGTATATACCCAAAGGATTATAAATTATGCTGCTATAAAGACACTCTTCCTTTCAAACTTAGTCCTTGATATTTGAATTTGAACCTAGATATCCAAGTGACTCAACCTCCTTCTGCCTTTCTTTATTTAGGTTCTTTCATACTCAACGCAGCCACCCTAATTAGACTTGCAACATCCTCTCCCTTCATCCTACCAATACTCTCTCTCCTCCTTCTTTATTTTTCTCCTTAAAATTAAGTTTCTGTACTTCTAGCGTAAAGAAAAGCACATGACACAAAGAACTGCTCAATAAATACTTACTTAAGTGGTGACTGCAACTGATCCTATTTCTAGTTTCAAGAATTTAATCTAGTCATTAAATTCTAAATATTTTCACCACTTGTTTTACTCACCTTTTATTTGCCATAAAAATCTCACAGATATTATATAATCAAATTGTATTTATTTTATTATACCATTTAATTTTTTAATAATTAAACTATCATTTAAAATTAAATTTTTATATGCAAAGAAACAAATTGAGAAAGATGATATAATAAGCACACATGGTTAATAAGAGGCAGAGCAAAAATGTAAGCCAGTCTTATTATTTTGAAACTTGTATTTGAAACTTTTATTGTCACAAAAAAACAGAGCATCTGGTGATTCTTCTATATGTCTTTAATGCAATTAAACGTGGATTACTTTTTGCTGTTTTTAGACATTTTATTCAAAACATATCTTCTATTAAGTCTGTCTATTTTACATTATGATGTTCCTAATTTCTTTATAATCATGTTGTATTTAATACAGATGTACAAGTTAGGGATTGATTAAATTATTTTTAAAGGTTTTGTTTTGTAGAGTCAACTAATTCAGACTTATTTAGACTTAATCTCAGTTATGAAAATGTAGACACAATGATCAAGGCCAAAATGTATAAAGAGTTGTAAATCTCACAAATACTTTAAAATATTCATTATGATAATTAAGTAGGCAAGACAGAACTATTTATAAAAGCTCATAATCATAGCATTCTCTGATAATATTGTATCTTTTCCTTGCCAATTTTTAAAATGACTGTCATTTTGAATTGCAGAAATTCCAGAAATGTTTTTCTCTGTGTTACCTTCACAGTAATATGTAATATGGATTGATAACAAATACTTGTGTTTTCAATTTCAGAATATATATTTTCAAGGATATTTGGAGGATTTGAGTATCAGATAAGTCAGAATGAGCATTCTAGAGTAAGTCATTTAAACCTAATGCTTCTTAAATGATTGTTCCATTGATAGTGAAGCCAGAATCTGATAGTCACAAACTTTTTTCTGGAAATCTTCCATGAGTTGGGAAGGTTGCCAAAGCTCTTCTCTTTTAAGAAGAAGGATGGAAATCAGATTTGAATCAGTATAGCATTAGATCAATTTTCTCCCTCTTGATAAAACTGCAAATGCATATACACAAAGATTTTAGATTCCTATTAGTAACACAAGCTTTTGACCCAAGTCTAGCCATGATTCAAAGTTATTGCTACAAATCTGCTTAAGACTCTCCATTGACTTTTTGAAAACAAAGAGTGAGTCTTCTATTACAGAGGAAGAAGATACTGATTAATGGGTTCTGATTTAGTCTGCCATTAAGTATATCATAACCATGTTTTCACTAATGTTGGGCCAAGCCCACATTAGTATTATTAGGATTGGCAATTTCACAAGTTAAGACAGTTGAGCACTTATACTCCATAATTCCTACTTCTCTTTTCAATTCATATTTTATTTTATTTTCTGTGTTACACGAAATAATTCCTGGGACCTATTGTCTTAATCAGCAGCCCTGATTAAGACAAACTGGGAAATGGCAAGCAGAGACTGAGTACAAGTAGGGAAAAAGGATAATGAACAGCAATCAAAGCAAGGCCTTATGAGTCAAATAGGGAGAATAATAAAATAACTCGAACAAGATGGTATTGGGAATAGTACAAGATCTCTATTGTTGGAATAAAATTTTAACGTCAGAGATGAATAAAAAACATAGATGAGTTTATTTTGTGCTGCTTATTTTGGTCTGGAGTCCCTTAAAATCTCCAATACATGGAGAAAAGGAAGGAAATTAACATTTATTGTATACCCACCATGTGCTGAGCTTGGAGTGATGTACTTTATATAAATTGCCACTTGCATTAACAGTTTAAAAACAGTAATAAGGCATGCAATGTAACTCTGAAGGAGAAAGAGGAAGAGGAGTGGGAGGAGGAGGAGGGGGAGAAAGAGAAGAAGGAAGACGGTTTTATTTACTAAGTGTGATCTCAAAATAGTTTATTGAGTATAAATATACAATACACACATATACAAAGTGAAGATGATAGAAAATTAAGGGAAAAAGAAAATAATAAAATGCATTTGTTTGTATGTGAATACAATATCTCTAAAAATATTCAAAAGACATCAAAAACATTTTTGCTTCCAAAAAAGGGATATGAGCGTGGAAGAGTCTGGGAAGGAGACATTTCTCTGTACATACCTTAGTATATTTTGAATTGTGAAACATGTGAATGCATTCTTATTTAAATAAAAATGAGAACAATCATAATACTTCTGTTTTTCAAATACTTCCTATGTTCTAAGAACTGTGATGATCTATTTATACTGCCTTTAGAGAATAGAAGTTTCCTGGAAAAAAATCCCTTTCATAATTTAAGAGCCACACATTCACATGCATCTCTGCAGATGTCTTCTTTATTTCTTGTGAGACTGAGAAAGCTCCTCTTTCTACCCAGAGTAAGTCCCCATGCACATATCCATATTCAGGGTGCCTCTCTTCTCATTGTCTCAAAGACTTTGTCCCTCTTTCTCCTGAACCATAAACCTGTCTTGCTTTACTGAACTCCCCATCAATGAAAAACAGTCTCTGGTGGTAAACTCCAACCCTACAATAAAAGAACATAAAACACTACAAAAACTCCTTGATTTTTAATGAGACATTGCCATTGTTTTTTCCTCAAAACCTAATTTCTAATTTCTTATTTTCTCTTCACTCCTCCATCTATTCTGCTTTGAATACCAGTTCCAGATTGCCAAATTCAATCGTTATTTTCTTTCTGTAATCATCTCTTTTTACTTCTGTGCAGAACAACAACAGCCAACAACCTCCTTCGCCTTAAAATTTTACTTGGCTCTTATTACACCAGGGACTCCTTATCATCTTCCACTTCACTAGTTGTTCCTTCCCAGTCTCTTTTGTAGACTCTTCCTCAATGCCTACCTCTAAAGAGTTTGAATTTCCCAGGGATCTATTCTCTTTTTTTGTCTTCAATCTCTCCTTAAATGTTCTCATCGATTTCCATGAGTTTTAATGTTATTGATGTGTTGAAATCTATCTCTAGGCTGAGATCTTGTGATAACTGTAACCTCCCACCCACCTTACTTCACATTTTTACTGGTTACCACATAAGCCTTTTAAATTTAACATGTTCAAAATGGAGCTCTGGATTCTTACTCCCCTTCCCTTCAGTTCCTCAAACATGTCACATTCTTTCCTTCCTTAGGGCCTTTGCACAAGCTCTTTCCTCTGCCTCACTCTTCTTTCTGTGTTTTGCCTGAAGACTTCCATTTAGTTCTCCATGTTCATGCTTTGGTGGCATACCTTCAGAAACCTGACAACTCTGCCAGTTTGGATATCATACCAACTTCATTTTCATGGGGAACTTCACAACAGTGATTTTATACTGTATTTATATATCTATTCTTCACTAAAAGAAAAACATATTAGACTTTAGCCTGCAGGAGAGCAATATGTACATCTCTTTTATTCATTAATGTATCTGGCATGCCTAGAATATCTGGCATATTGCAGATAATAAATCATTGTTGAATAAATGAATGAAGAGATACAATAATATCTTCTTCAATCTTTCTCCATTACCATTATGAAAAATTTGCTTGATTCTATCAACTGAGAGCTCACAAGTGTCACAGGATCCTTTGGGTGTCACTTTTCCAGCACGAAACCTCTGTGGCTGGTGGTGCCTTTGCCCAAGTTTTGCTCAGGCCTACTGGGCTCGTTCCACCCACTCAGCAGGCTGCACTTGGCTCATGCTACCAGCCAAGATCCCACACCTGCCAAGGGCGAGCCAGGAGCAGAGTGGTGCAGGGTGCATGAGTGAGCAAGCATGAGGTCCGGCCACTGTGAACAGCTAGGCAGACCAGTAGCTGCAGCAGGGTGGGCAGCTCCAGGCTCTGGCACAGGCCCTGGCTCCATGCAAGCCAATGGCTGGATCAGATGTATCACAAGCAACATCTGCTGTAGGCACCTGTGTCTGGTTGAGGGGAATGTGGTGGTGACTAGAAGCTTGGAGTCACTAGAAACCACAAAGCTCCAAAAAGGGTATCACAGCCCTGCTTGGGAAGCCCCTATGTCTGGGCTCCCAGAATGACCACAGGTCTTTTCTCCTTCCTGTCACCCATAATATAGTGCGTGGAGGAAGGAGTGTGTTTCAACCCTGTTTGTGGTAAAGCTCCTCCAGTTCCACCATTCAGCAGCTCCCAAGTTCTTGTCCCTGGTCCACAAACAATGAGGTACATGGACAACTGGAGGGTGAGCAAGGTAAACAGGAGCTTTATTGAGTAACAGAACTGCTCTCAGGAGACCTGAAGTGGGTACCTCCTTTCTGCAGGCGGGTCATTCCAATAAGCGTCCAGCTCTCAGCCCAGAGGAGACCGTAGTGGGTAGCTCTTTTCCACAGGAAGGGCATCCCAATGATTGTCCAGCTCTCGTCAGATAGAACACCCATAGTGGGTAGCTCCTTTCTGCAGGCAGATCGTCCTGATGAATGCAGCCCTCAGTAGAGAGGAGAACGGAAGCTCCTATCCACAGGCAGGTCATCCCAACAAGTGTCCAGCTCTCAGCCAAGAGAAGAACTGGAGTGAGTAGCTCCTTTCTGCAGGCAGGAGATCCCAATGAGTGTCCAGCTGTCAGAGGGTAAGAGACCTGGAGTGGTAGACCTGGGTGGGTCATCCCAACAAGTTAAAGAGACCCAAAGTGGGTAGCTCCTTCTGTAACTGGTAGTCCCAATGTTTGTATGAATCTGGCTGAGTCCAGGGTTTTTATGGGCTCAGAAGGGAGGAAGTGCATGCTGATTAGTCCATGGGAGGCCATGGGCAGGCCTGGAAAAAGCACCATAATTCTCCCTCCTGTCCACCAACTTCACTCAGAACTAGCAGCCTGGCTACCAGGCTTCAGGTCTTTCCTGGCTTGAAAGAGGGGTTTCACCAGGGACCTACCCCTTTCTGACCAGGAACCTGTCTGATTCCTGCCATCCATCAATCATGTCATCCATGGCATACTGGCTGTCCACACCAAGGGGAGCCTGCTGCCCTGCACGAGCTGACCTCAGCACCCCGGCTTCCATCCTATGCTTGTCAGCACCCAAACTCTGGTGGGGGCTGAGGCTGGGGGCCGGCGTGTCAGCACTGCCCTCAGCTCATACACACTTGGCAACTTTGCCCCACCACAGAGTAGATGCCAGAGCAGGAAGAGGGCAGGAAGTGGGAGTAGGCACTTCTGAGGCTGTGGGGACAGGGGGGCTTCTGGGTCCTCAGAGTGCAGCAATGCCTGGATCTGGAGCTGCAGTTAGCTGGCTGCAGCTGTGCCCAGGAGCACAGTGCTCCCACCCTGCTGTTCCTAACTCCCCATTGGCTCCATGGAGCATGTGACCCCAGCCATGCCTCCCCTGTTGCAGCCAGCATCTTCACAGTGGCTGCTTCAGATGGGCTGCTGCTGCCATCAGTATAGTGGAAGATATACCACACCATCGATACAGAGTTTATTGATAATGCAAAACTGTCTTTTGATGACTTTGTATCCCTTTTATCCATCATTTACATAGAAAAATCAGAACACATATTTTATAATGTCACATAATAATAAATGCATTAAAAATCACTCCTATAGACATGATGATGGGTGCCTGTTGTCCCAGCTACTTGGGAGGCTGAGGCGGGAGAATGGCATAAACCCAGGAGGTAGAGCTTGCAGTGAGCTGAGATCACGCCACTGCACTCCAGCCTGGGCAACAGAGCGAGACTCTGTTTCAAAAATAAATAAATAAAATAAATAAAAAATAAATAACTTCTATAAGTGAAAATAACATTTTAGGGTTATCCATGTAAATAAAATCAAATAAATTATGACTTTTACTAAACAGAGAAAATGTACTTTGGATTTTTAAATTATGATTACATTTCTATACATGTTGAAAAGAACTATACCTTTGAGTCACTGAATGAATAAAGTTAAAATGAGTAGAAACATAACATATAAAACTCAAGCCATATTTATTTTTAGACCATTTATTAAGAGCACAGTGGCCCTATATTTTGAGGCCATACTTGCACTCAAATAATGCATTCCCAGGAACTAGGACAGTAGCCAATTATAGATAAGGATAAGGGGCAATATTTGTGATTTATCAACCCCTCTTCCCCAAGTTCTTTCCTGAGGTAATTGTTCAATGAATATAAGTGGAGATCTTGTTAGTAAGGAAGAATTGTACAACTATATTGTACAACTATGTACAACTATATAGTATATAAAATGTATTTGCATTTTAATAATGCAATCATTAACTTTCAAGACTTTTTCCACGTAGTATTGAGTCTATACCCAAAGGAGGAAAACTGAACCATGGTGTAGTTGAAAAGAGACAATTTTAATGCCTACTAATTTTAATCTTGACAGTTTTTGTTTTTTTCTTCTCAGCTTGTTTCTGATACATAGCATAGCACAGGACTTCATAAAACTGAAACTTATTATTTACTTGTTTACAATTATTTTATATTTATATTTAAATGAATATTATCTTCACTCCTCCCAATCTTTTCAGCCTTTAATAGTCACAGTTCTACTCTCTTCTTCTATGACCTCAACTTTGTTAGCTCCTACATATGAGTGATAACGTGTCATATTTACCTTCTTGTTCTTTGACTTTTTTCACTTAATGTAATGTCCTCTTGACTCATCCCTGTCTCTTCAAAGGGAGAGGTTGTTTAACAGAAACAAAATTATCTCTAGATAGGAGAAATAAATTCTAGTACTCTATAACTGTATAGCATGACTGCAGTTAATAATTCAGTGTATATTTGTCAATAGCTAGAAGAGAGGATTTTGAATGTTCTCAACACAAAGAAATAATAAAATCTGAAGTGATTAATATGTTACTTACCATGATATGAAATATGTATAATAATGTCTTAATTAAATATAAAATAAAAGATTCAAATCGTAGAGCCCCTGAAAAATGTATATTGTCCCTATGTGGAATTATATAGTTATCTCTCTATTGAATTAATACTGATGGAAAAGCAAGACTATAGTAGCCTTCATTATTAATTTGAATTTTCTACAATGGGTAGTACCATGTCTTACATATAGTAGGTACTTAATAAATATGTACGGAGTTGAAAATATTTTTCCTATTTACTGCAGCTTAATAAAACAAGAGAGAGAAAAGACCATGAATCACGGAAATACTTTTAATGTAGTTGTGGCTTCTTTTAGAAAAATTGCAGAAAATCTAAAAATTAATATCACTTTCATCAATATGCTAATCATTCTTCAGACCATTATGTTTAAAAAGAACAATACAAACTGTTTGAAGCAACTCTATATCTACCTAGAGAAGGGTACTTCTTATAAATTTAACACCACGAATGCATTTAAATTATTTTAAAATTATGCAATTTTTTTATATTTTCCTCAATAGTTTATTTATTTTTATACTGATAATTTATCAGCTTAAAGAGCAAGGTTGTATGGCTTTCTGGAATCTATTAACATCCAAGGGGAATTAGGAATTAGGATATAAAACATTAAAAACAATACATCAAATATGTAATTTGATAAACTGTGTAGCTTTTTTATCTCAACAAAAGTTGTCTTTTTCTTCCTCTTGTAGCTGAAAAATTTAATCAGCTTTTGAATCAGTCAAACATTAACACTGGATCTTTTAAGTGAATCATGATTTGTAATAAATTTATAAAAAAATACTGGAAGTTGTATTTTTGTTTGTTGATACACTCCACCATTTAAAAAATTCTTGGTATAAGGGATGTTAACAGAGTTAGATTTCTCTATATATGAGGGAGAGATTGCAGATTATCACAACAGCAGAAACTGAATAAACAGGGACAAGATAAGAGTTCATTCTCAAGGTGCATACATGGTCTGGATGATGCATAAAATAAAATCCTTCTCTCTTCTAAGACAGTTCAAAATTCTTGGTTTTTTGAACTTCCTTTTTGCCTCTCAGCAGCAATGTTGTTTTTCTATACAATTAACTACAGACCATGAAATGTATATATAGTGCCCATTTTAAAGTTTAATTTGAAAATCAATTTGTCCTTTCTAATAATTTTGTTTTGCAATAATAATTCTTCAACTTTTATCTTTAATGATCATGATTTTAGTTCATTACATGGCCTTTATAACCAAAGTGAGTTTGGCATGGAAGAACACGGGGAAATTGTTAGCAAAGGGCCATTCAGAACATGGTCCCAGAAGTGTCTACATTTAAACACTGAGATACTTTAGCTTCCAGAAGAGAAGCCCAAGGCGTAATATTCTTTATCATTGATAATTTCATTATTCTTTATGTTTATCAGATTTTTGAATCATTACAGAAGTTGGGGAAGAAATTGACTAAACTCTGGCTTATTTTCTTACGGTTATCTTTGAATTGTCTGAAACCAAGAACCTAAGAAATCCTCCACAATGAAAATTCAACATTGGAATAAAAATAATAATAGAAAGGTTTTTTCAAATTGCCTGCAAAAATCATCAGCTGACTATAGTTTAGACTTAATCCGGCCAAGTGAAGAGGCAATAATTCAAATCTTCCAGGCCCAATATTTTGAACACATGGAGGTTACAATGGAAATATTTGCATCAGATAACTTTCTTAAAATGGATTTGCAATTTTTAGTTATAGTGCACATCTCCCTTAAAAGAAAAACTGTTCACAGAAAACATGTCACTTTGTACTCATTATCTGTTTTTAGCAAACATTCAGGACTCAATGTTGTCCTCAATGTTAGAATTTCTTAAATTGAAAAGTATCACAATAATCATAATCCTTGGAACCTGTTCTACAGTATTACAAAGTTTCAATATGCGATGTGACTATAAAATGATAATAATGAACCATATTTTCTTGCACTCAGATTAACACCAGCATTATATAATTAGTTGGGAAGGCAAGCAATTTTGTTTTCACCTTAAAAGAAATACAAAAGCCATTTACTGGAGAGAGGATTATTTATTCTATGAAGCTAAATGGGAAGAGTAGATAAGCAGATACTACTTATATCTCAATAGAAAATTGCAGTCGTACAAATATTAGGATACCAACATTTCCATTTTGGTTTAGTATATTCAAACAAAAGGAACAGATAAAGTTAAGGTGACATTATTATATTTTCTGTCTCTAGGCTCTAAAAGTTTAACATATCTTTCCCCTTTTTAGCATGTCAAAATATATAAAATTTTGAATCACAGAAACTGTAAATGAAATAATTTCACTTCAAACTTAACTCTTCCAAATTTTCCAAATCTACAACACTATTATTTTAAGAGATCTTCATGTTTAAAAGACAAAGTAAAATACTGGAAAACAAAACATTTCAAAGTCAAATTTTAGCATGTTTCACTTGTTGAAGAATTTCTTCTTTTTATATATGTCATTATTATCTCAATCGTAAGTTAAAATCATAATTAAAAATTCATTTTTTTGTCATGTTTTCCACAGGAGCTTTCGCTTATAGCAAGGATGCTAGAGTGTTACCCATTCTACCCAACTCCGACACACAGACACTTTAAAAAAAGTCTCTTTCCTTAGTTGGAGAAACTGTCCTTAAATTCCATATGATCGTGATGGTACTTCCAATGATAATGTCAAACATTCTGGTTAAAGAGAAACACATATCACATAGATTGCCAAGTCACAGTGCTCCATTAGCCTGTCCAAGGTGATTGGCTGGGAAATCTGCACCTTCTCAGGATTAGGCCCCAGTGTTTCCAAGCCATCTTACCATTTATAATTTTACAGCACACGAATGAACAATTGCTGAATCTTGTGATGTATATCATCACAAAAGCAGGCTCACAATTTGTGATCACTACTAGCAAGTGAAGTGGGAAAACTAGGGCAGCAATCAAAGGGACTCTAATCTCCCAGAAGAGAAGTAAAATAATATATCTAGGATGATCAATCAGTGACACAGCTTTACTCTAGTGATTTTACATAGCCATTTCAACAAATACCAGGCTATCTGTAATGATTTAATATAGATTCTCAACTTTCTTCCACAACACACACACGTGCACACACATCAAAATGAGATATCCAATTCATTCTTGAGTCTTTGGTTTGACTGTCCAAATGCATTCTGTACACTTGTACCCTCACCAACCCCATTGCACCACCAGTATCTTCCCCCAGGAGTTACTGCCCTCACCCTCTGACTAACTGGACCTAGAATTTCACTGTTGCTTCTCACAGCATATGCAGTGATCCTTTGGAAAGGAAACTCATTTCTTATTTGTATCTTGACTGAAGCCCTGCCACTGTTTGCCTGTTACATTTATGATAAAATTCAAAACCTCCCTTACACAGCTTCAAAGCCCTATAAGATATGAGTACTGCACAATTTTGGACCAGATATCTTACTTCTTTTATAACCACACTGGCCATTTTACTGTTCTATGGGAACACGCCAAGTCCGTTCTGCTACAAGATCTTTGCAATCTCTGTTCCCTGTGTCTGGCTCACTCTTGCCTGATATCTGAAAATGACTCTTTTCTTTTCACTCAAGTAATTCTTCAAACATTATCTATAATGAGAAAGTTTCCTTAACTGCTGTGTCACCCTGCCTCTTTCCTCAGTCACCTCTATATCTGCCTTGTCATTGATCACTATCTTAAATTATATTGTGTATTGTTTGATTTCTTTATTGTCTGTCTTCCACTCCAAAATGTGAAAGTAATGAGACTAGAGGCTTTCTTTGTCCTTCTAACACCATAACCCAGGTGCCTATATGCATTACTGGCTCACAATGATGATCAATACGTGTGTTCCATGATAAACACATTTTGAGTAAATGAATGCAGTACAAATCTCAAGTAAGAACAAAAAACTAGACAATAAATTTGGCGACATAGAAGTTATCAATGCCCTGTGGAAAAGTAGTTTCATTGCTTTAGCTGACCAGACACTGCAAATTAATACATTAAGTAATCACAAGTTAGATTAGGTAAAAGTCTCTATTTACAGAAAGACTACATAAGTTGTTGGAAATTTTTATAATGGGTGGTAGGTGCAAAAGCAAATGGAAGGCAAGAGAATAAAAACAAAATTATTCTAAAAGATTTAACTGCAAAGAGCAGTATAATTGCTCAATATGAAATAGAAGGAAACCAAAGGTAAAGAGAGGATATGGACTTCTTTTCTCCTCCGATGTTGTAAAAGAAGTGGAATTGTTGTATGCTTGCTTTAAAAAAATTACAGAATTTGCATTTGTTCATATATGCTAAGCAACAAGCTAATAGAGAAAGATTAAAAATATTGCACAAGCAATAATTGTTAGAGCAAGGAATGCAAACACAAGAAATGATGGTTCTAGAGCCGAGAACATAAACTGATGGATTAGGGATATATAAAAGAGGATGAGGAAGGTCATGGTTGATAACAATAATAGTAACAGTAATAAAAGCAGCAATAAGAATAGAAGCCACTGTCCTGAGTGTTTCATGAGTATTAATTAAACTGATATCTGCACAAGTTAGTAAGCAAAATGTCAGAAAAGACCCCACTGGATGCTTTCTATTTTGTCTGTGAACAAAATGCTGAATTTGCCTACTGAGAACAGAAGGGAAGAGAGCAATATATGCAGCTTAATGCAAACAGAGTTTTATAATAGCATTTTATAAAAAGAGATATAAATTGATTCAGGACACAGAACAAGTAACATAAAATGTGAATGGTCTAGTTGGGAATAAAGCATATTCATCAGCAGTGATATCGAGACAGCCACATAGGTCTCAATAATAATATGTGGATTTCAGTCTTAGATACAGTAATAAATAAACAGGTGTGTGACTCTGGACAAGTCACTTAACAGGCAACTAATAATAGAGTTAATAGGCAGCAGATAATGGGAGGCTTTGAAATTGAACAGGTCTAAATTCAACTCCTAGTTATGGCAGTTAATAGTGGTATAGCCTTTTCAATTCACATCAGCTGAGTTTCATTGTCTTAATCTGTAAAGGGAGGAAAATGATAGTAACTAAAAAATAAATTAATACATGTAAAATACCTATAAAGTTCTTAGTAAACTCTTATCAATAAGCAGGTATTGTTATTTCTATGATTCTCAAACTAATTCTCTTATCATTTTCATAATCATAATAATCCTTACCTTATATTTAGAATGCAGAATGGAATTAAATGTCTCTAAAGAATTTTCTAGATCCAAAATTAGTTTATTCTCTACGTGCAAATCCTAGATACATACCAGTCAACCCAATGTTAAAACGGGAGGAAAGAAACCTATGAAAAAGATAAAGAATGTACTCTACCCCTACAGATGTATTAGCTGTTTATATTTTGTCACTAAACCAGTAGACCTCTTGGATTTCAAAGCCTCCCATTATTTGTTGCCACAGTTAGTTGCCTGTTAACTGACTTGTCCAGAGTCACACAGTTGTCTAATTATTAATATATTTATGACTAAAATCTAGGTTTCTCTATTGCACACAATATTAGTGAGACCTGTGTGGATGTCTTTGTATCACTACAGACGAATATACTTTACTCCTCACTTAAATAATTATGTGTTAAGTATCTGGGACCTAAGGCTTAAATTAATATAATTTATATTCTGTTTTTATATAAGCCTTTATAACAGGCAAAATCCCTCTATGTTTAGTGAAGCCTCATAGTCTAGAGTAATTTTTTATGATAATCTGGAAATTCCAGTATTTTTTGTGTCTTATATGCTACAGCTTTGTCTGTAAGAGTAAATAAGTGTTTACGTTTGGAAATGAATTACGTGCAATTGTTAGCGCATTTCAACAGATAGTCTCCAGTAGACAAGTTCTTCAAAACACTTAGTCTCCTATGCTTTTAACCAATGTAAAATTTGATGAGATAATTACTAAGATCCCATCAAACACCTCTATTATTTTTCTACCATCAACATACTTCTTAAGTTTTTTTGTAGTAAATTTCAAATAGATTTATTAATCAGGATAATGATAGCTACTCTCATGAATCTAAAAAGTTCAGTGTCTTAACACAAAAGTTTATTTTTCTTTCATATAATAGGCCAATGAGACTATTTCTTGGATGATCATTCCTATGGTGATTCTGGAATTAAATTTCATTATATCTTGTGTTTATACCATCCCTTAGATCTCAGAATTATCTGCTTCCATCTTATAAGTAGAAAGGGAGGGGGGAAGCAGTCACACCCATATCTTAACCATCTAAACTCCGAAGTGATAAGCATTACTTTTGTTCTGTTTTGACAAGCTAGAAGTAGCCCCATGATCTCAGAAGGATGTCAGGGCTAGTGGGAAAAGCTGCAGGAAACTAGTACCTGGCCTGTCAGGCACTTCCCAGAAACAAGTCTACCCTGTGAAAGAGGAACATCATCCTTTGTTCTATGGCTAGCTGTCTCTCTGCTCAAAACTGAATATCAATGAGTACAAATTACATATTCAAAATCACAATGTGAGGACAGAAATAAATCAGAAGTGAATTGAGCTCCATATTTTGACACTAGATAGGCCCAACTTTAAAAATGTTCTTACATGTATTTTAAAGAAATCTAAAGAAAGTAGTAAAATAAAGCAAGAATTTAGGAATAGAAAGATTATTCAGGCTGAAATATAGCAGCAATGACTACTAATTTCCTCATTATTTATCTACATTAGTCAGCAACAAGAAAAAAGATTTTATGCAAAATTTAAAAATCAGTATTCTCCAGTCCTTAATGTCTATTGCCCAGAAATACAATTGTCTCTTTGCCAACAGTTGACTAGGAGGAGGTTTAGCTGTAATTTACCCAAAATGTTGAATTATTTAATAAAAATTCAGTAACAACAAGTTTGGATTTAATATTTAAAATTTCATGATTAAAATAAAATGAATTTATTAATGAATTCATAGTAATCATCATTCCAATTGATCACTGGAAATCACATTATTAATAATGATAACAAATACTCTAAAATTTTAAGAAATATAATTGATTAACTGGAGAGAGAAATATTTAGAATAAGAAATATTTAATGAAGAGATTAGCAAAAACAGAAACATGTAAAGTGCTAATTAAGTTCATTATAGCACCTGTCCATCAAGCACTAATTGCATTAAAGTAATAGGTCTAAATATTAGTGAAAGTAAATAAATTACACACATTTTGTTACTGCTTGAAGATCCAGTACTTCTTTTCTACTGTTGAGCTTCTTTTTTTAAGTTTCTTTATCTTGTGCTAAAACTATCCTCTTCTTTGAAAAAATTGCCTAAGTTCCAAAAAATGTTATCAGTACAGTCAATTTCCTTTAATTCACCACTATTTTTTACCATGATTCGCCATGTTACAACTTAGGGATAATGGCTGATATCAAACCACCAACAGTGTGTACATAGCCCTTCCATTATTAAAGGCACACACACGTACATTTATTCCTGAAATTGAAAAAAGATAATGTGACTTTTTGTTTATTTATTTATTTATTCATGTTTTGAGACAGAGTTTCCCTCTGTCACCCAGGCTGGAGTACAATGGCATGATCTCGGCTCACTGCAACATGTGCCTCCCTGGCTCAGTAGTTTCTCGTGCCTCAGCCTCCTGAGCAGCTGGGATTACAGGCATGAGTGACAACACACTGATAATTTTTGTATTTTTAGTAGACACAGGGTTTCACCATGTTGACCAGGCTCATCTCAAACCCGTGGCCTCAAGTGACCTTCCTGCCTGAGCCTCCCAAAGTGCTGGGATTACAGGCATGAGCCACCAGTGCCCAGGCCATACCAATTTTAAATAAAAAATAAACCATGACAGTTGAAGACTCAAAATCACTAATATCTAAACAGTATTCTTTACTGGTAAAGGGGTGAAACAACAGGCATCGGCATATTGTTTACAGTAGAGAAATTGACACACTCCCCTTTGGAGGGTGTTTGACAATATATGTCAATATTTAAACATATTTTATTTTTGACATAGCAATCCAATTACTAGGAATTTATGGCAAAAATATTCGCACACATGTTTATAAAGATACATGCTGAAGAGTGTTGTATAAAGCATGATAATAAGAAAAACTAGAACTAACCCTAATGTCCATCAATAAAGTATTAAGTAAATTATGGGATAGTCTTGTAATGGGTTTCTTTACAGCCATTTAAAGAAATGAGATAAAATCCATTTTCTGAATTGCAAATGTTCAAACCATGTTATGTTAAAAAAAAAAGGCACAAAAATATGCATAAAATATTCCCATTTGGAAGTATGTGTGTTTGTGTAAATGTGTGTGGGTGTGTGTGTAGATAATTCCTGGAAGTGTAGGAGTGGAACTGAGTGGTCTGGGGAGGAAGGAATCAAATCTGTACTGTCATCATATGAAAAGACATTATCCACATCTTTTTTTCATAAGTGTTAAATTTTAAAAATAAAGAAGCTTTAAAATTGCTATCACTTATACCACCTTTGTATAATATTTTCTACCCTTTTCTGTGTAGCTGATAAACAATCATAATTTTTCTTCGTTCTTTCAAAATAATAAAGCAATATAGAAATAGACCAATTTAGAAGAACTAGAAGAATCATTATTCTTAATAGGCAGGTAGTTTCCTCTTTCTCATAGACAAAAGAATAGGGTTTTTCTTTTATATAAAAAGCACCTACTACATATTTGTGTAAATATATCCCTTCCTGCATTTCAGAAACCTAAGTAATGTTGATTAAACTTTACTTTGAACCTGAGCATTTTAATCTTCATCTCTTAAGGATATTTGATTAAGAGATTAAGGTTCATCCAAAATACGTCTTTAAAAGTAACCTTCATGAATGTCCAATTTTTTCTCTTCAAAGGTTTATACCAAATTCTTGTCTATTTGGGGAACAAGAAGAAACCAAGAAATATTTGAATCTTCCTGTGCTGTACTTTTTTTCCCCCAATTCATCCTCTTTTCCTTGTATAGGGGACATTCATGAAGCACTAATTGGATGGCAGAGTAACGGCTTATGTGTGAAGGAATTCCTTCTGTTCACTGTTCACTTTACACCATCAACTGGCCTTCATCTATTCCCTGTGTCACAATGCACCTTTTTTGTGGCTAGCTGCTCCATTTGACCTCTTCTACTGATCATCAATTTAAACCCCTGTTCTCACAGCTGAAATCTTGGTATACAAGATTCAGAAGTATACACAGAGCCACATTCATTACAAATCTGTTATACAGACTTCAAAGCCAGTGCATACGGCAAACAGAACTGTGAAAGATCTCAACACAGATCCAAAATTTCCATCCTTCAAACGCAAGGACAGTTCCTACTAAGCAGAAGGAGTCTTTAGGCCCAGTGGAGAAACAAAATCTCTCTGACAGGACATGCAAGGATTTAGCTATGCTCACTCATAAAAGTTGGCATTCCTTGAAGCATCCAGTACATGTAAATCCTTCTCCTGTATTTTGGAATTTCTGGTCTAAAGCTCCTATTCTCTGGTCATGAGGAGATGGGCAATGCTAAAGGATGTGAAGCAGAGAATCATTAAGGGCAGCAAATTTGTTGAAATTAAGTACCCTAATAATCTTTAACCCACCAAAGGTATGCCCACCCCCATGCTATTTCTCTTTAAGCATCTGTCTCACATTTTTTATAACACAATGAGGTCTCATTGTTTCCATTCTCTTCCTTCTCAACTGCCAAAATCATGTCCCTGCTTTTATTTAATGTATAAGGTAATCTTAAATTTCATATCCTATGATCATGCAAGGAGTAAATCGATTTTCAAATACTTTGTCAATGGCAACCCAACAATTCACCTGTTAGCTATTAAATATACAAACAAGTCACTATCATATTTGTGGGTTAAAAAGCATTTCTAATGTGCTATGGGCACAAAGATGCAAGCATATTTAATTCTACCTTGGGTTGGGAAGGGAGACTGAATAGACCTTTCTCAATAATTAATGTTTATTGAGTGCTTTCATTGTGAAAAGTGCTTTACACAAATTATGTCATTAATTCTCACAAAAACAGAGGGAGATACATAGTATAATTATCAACTCTATCTTTTAAACAAGAAAACTGAGTCTGGGATAATTTAATTTGCTCAAAGTCATTCTGGAGAAATGGAGATGGAGCCAGACTTCAAAGCTAGTCAATCCAGCTTCAAATTACATACCATTAACCATTATGCTAAAAGCCTTCTCAGAAATGGAGTCTGCCAGAAGAACAAAGGAACAAATGGGCAGGACATCTCACGAGAAAATAAAACACAGCCATAACCAACACCCATGATCATAAAATATACAACGTGTTTAGGAAAAAACAGTAATAGCTAACCCTATCATAATGCCTATCATGGATGAAGTAGTTCTAATTGTTTTTGCACATTAAGTCATTAATCCTTAAAGCAACATCACAGAAAGTACCATTTGCATGATACCTACTTTACAGCAGAAAAATCTGAAGCACTCAGAGCTTGAGTAACCTGTCCAAGATCACAAAGCTAAGAACAGTGGGGCTAGACTGTGAAGCCAGGCATTCTGGCTGTGGCCCCTTGTGCTCTGACATACATCCTATGCTCTCTACAGAATGAATTTCCTGCTGTGAGAAAGCCACAATGTGCCATTGAGAGAAAAATACAGAGGAGGCTCTAAAGCTACCTGGGACAGATTATGAAGGACCACGAGGACTTTGGACTTTAATCAACAGGTTCCTGATTTTCAACTGGAGAGGAAATATATCCCAATAATGATAAGGTGTGTTGTGTATTCCAAAAATAAAGTCAATCCTGTGACTTATTTTCATATATGAGAAACATACTTTCTGTTTTTGTGATGCATAGCACCTAACACAAAGCCTGACCAAATCATATTGACTGACTAATATACAATCTAAGTAGTTGAATTTTCTGATTACAAGTAATTCTCAACTAGGGGAGATTATACTCCCTTCAGGGCGATAATAGAATAACTGGAGAACCTAAAAAGTGTATATTCAGCAAAAAAAGAATATGGGCTAAAACATGCTGAGAAACAGTACATTAGGCAATAGGTATAGAGAAATTTCTTTTTTAAACATATAGGGTGGTGGTAAGATAACTAACAATTCTACAATGTTTAGAAGAATGTCTCATTTATATAACATGCTTTATAAGTAACATAAGACAATAAAACATAATAAGAGCACAAATTCTAGAATCACAATGACCAGGTTTAGTGTTCAAGTCTACCAATTGAACAAATTAAGTGAATTATCTGTCTCAGCTTTTATCACAGGTAAAATGGGGATAACAACTGCAAGTCACCTTACTTTCAACTATTGTAAGATTAAATGAATTATACACATATATGCATGTATGTATGTGTGTGTATGTGTGCGCGCATACAGATACCAAGTTCCAGACATAAAGGAAACTCTATGAAATTTAGTTATGATCTGTGTTTTAAAAAGAGGAATCAAACAATGTTATACTAATTTGCTATCCAAAGTACAATGACCATTTGTAAATGTAATTAATTTTTAAAAGTTTTGCAAACCTTCATCATCTTAACTAAAATAAATTTATGAAAAGTTAAGTATCTATAAACATCTGTTCATATACATGAAATTGATAATTATGGAAAAAGAATGTATATATGTATATATAAACAAGATAGGCATGATTTCAAATCTGAAATGTATACTTCATATCTATCACCTATCTATCTACCTACCTATCTAACTATACCTATCAATTTTGCTTCTATAGAACTAATCTCAGACAGAACACCCAGAATCTCTGAGCCTCAGTTATGGGTATAATAGTGTTTAGTATAAAGCATTAGCATCATTGTAAAAGCTAAATCAATTTAAGGCATTTAGTAACGAGTATTGCATATATTAAGTATGAAATAAATACAGGATTTAATTCTCTCTGAAGACATTATTAATACAGTCATATTCCATAGAAGTTAAATGTCTCACAAGTATGAGAAGCATTATTTTTAAAAGATTATGATAAGTTCAATTCAGTTCAACAAACATTTGTAGAATGCTATATAACTTATGCTTTGTGATTAAATCTTTCTGCCCCTTCAATATTTCAACAAAGGAAACACAAACACCATAGCTATTCAATCAGTGATAAATGCATTTAGATCTTTAAAAAAATAGTCATTATAAACCATGAATTCCAAGATTCCACAGTTAAAACAGATACATTTTAGGACTCACTTCTTTGATAATTATTTTTGATAAGTAGCATTTTACACTACTTTCATCATTTTCTATGTAATGCCTTCTTAGGAGGTCAAAAGCACTTCCTTATTGATTCTTTTTTTTTTTTTTTTTTTTTTTTTTAATCCTTCGGTGTAAATGAAGTAGAAATTAACATGGCTAGTTTTGTCCTACAACAACTTCTTCAACCTTACTCTGTCTTATTATGTCAAACCTTTTTCTTTTAATATCAGCAGCATCGATTGGTGCCAGCAACACTGATCTAGAAACAGTGCTAATTATCTGCAGCTGCACAGACAGCAAGGGAGCATAAAACACTGGGCTTCTTGCTCACAATATACAAAAACAACAAAACAATCACCCTCAGCTGTCAGCATCTGCAGCTCTTTCCCCAAGGGTAACAATAGAAAAAGGGGATCACATTCAAAGCTTGGGAAACCCATCATGTATTTCATATTAAAGCATCTAAATAATGGGTTATGTTACCATATTGGAAAAACGTGCTACAGCTAAAGTTCTTTCTCATTATTCATACCACTATTTTCTTTTAACTGGTAATGACAATGGTAACAGAAAGCGCAATAACAAAGATATCACCTGGTTTGAGACCAGTTCTTCACAGAAAAAGCCATTTGGAGACAATCTCCAAATATATGACTTTCAACATCACGTATTTGGATGGTTTACACCATCCTCTACACTGGCAGTGGTGGTCAAAGCTAGAGTAAAACTGTGATTCACCTAATCATGTTATTTTGCTGATTTCAGAGGACAATTATTGTTATTTAAAACACTAAGGAAGGAAAAATTTACTAATTATTTCAATTATTTACAAATCCAAGTGAAGGACCTACTAGTTTCTTAAAACCAATTTTTACATTCCTCATTTCATATTTAAATATCCTTCTTTAACAAGATTATGTGCCTTTCAGGGATATGTATGGAGCTGGAAGCCATCATCCCAGCAAACTAACACAGGAACAGAAAACCAAACACCACATGTTCTCACTTATAAGTGAGAGCTGAACAATGAGAACATGTGGACACAGGGAGGGGAACAACACACACCGTGGCCTGTCAGTGTGTGTTGACAGTGGGGGGAAAGGGGAGTGAGAGCATCAAGATAAATAGCTAATGCATGCGGGGCTTAATACGTAGGTGATAGGCTGATAGGTGCAGCAAACCACCATGGAACACCTTTACCTATATAACAAACCTGCACATTCTGCACATGTATCCCGGAACTTAAACTAAACTAAAATAAACATTTTAAAAATACTTCTTTTCCTTTTATTTGATAAATCATGCATTCATTTATTCTGCCAATTAAAACATATTTGTTGATTGATGCCTATACCCTCCTTAATTCATTTTCAACAAATATACACAAAGCACTAAGAAAATAATGTTTAAACCTAGATTATCTAGATTGGCCATTTCAATTGATCAAACTATTTGTCAAAATTTTCTTCCTAAATATTTTACAAATGGCAGCTGTTTCACTAAACTCCTCAAAGAAAACATGTACTGAGCAGTAATGTAAGATCTGGGTCCACAGTAGTAAATAAGACACCTTCACTGAGCTTTCAGTCAGTCAAAGGAGATCGATGTCAGACAGACTATTACAAATGTTGCGAGCATTATAAGATGAGAAGTTTAAAATTCTAAGGCAATGGAGAAATGAGTGTGATATATTGTATTGGGAAGAGGAGACTGGAAAATGTGTTTGAAAAATTGTGTTCCCCTTGCAGAAAGAAACGGCAGGTTTCCTTTCTCTTTTATGAGATAAAGGGAAAAAAGAATAAGTTGTTCCTTAAAAGGAAAAAAAGTAGCAATATATATTCTAAACTATGCAAATGGCCAAAACTTGATTAATTAAGCCCACTTCCCCTGCTTTCTCTACTCCATCCCCAAAATACACACAATCCTCAAATCTAAGATCTAGATTATTTGTATTAGCCATTTTTATTGATAAAGTGCTCGGCAAAGCTCTTCTTCCCTAAGTGTTGTATAAACATTCACTATGTACTGACATCCTCAAAGCCAATAAAGCATATCAAATATTAATCTTAAAATCAATTTGTTGGAAACTAGTGATTTATTTATTGAATAGAGTGTGGATTGAATGGAAATTTATAAATAGTCTCTATCAGAAATAGAACAGGACTAAATACTATTTACATAAAACATTTTGAAATTCACCCACTAAAAGCATATTAGTCTCCGCTCTGAACCCCCTGCACCACTACACCGAAGGCAAAGCTTCAGTAGTGCCCTATTAAGGATCTTTCAATTTTATATATTAAGGGATATTTGGCTATTGGTTTCTGATAGTCTTTATCATGTTAAGGAACATTTTTGCCTGTAGTTAAGTCGTTTAATAAGTCAGAGAAGTAATGAGACAGCATAGTTGTAAAAAGCTTAGACTCTGGGGTCAATCAGTACCGATTGGAATTGAAGCTCTGAAAAATTCTAGCTTCGTAGTCTTGAGTCTGTTACTTTAACCTCTCTTAGCTTCAGTGTCCAGCAAGTGTCAAAACGAGTGTGTCTCTGCCACAGACATGATATTAACTGCGAGGTCTTTGGTTGCTCTTTGACTTGGGTTCATGGGGCCAGGGGTGAAGTGGCAGGTGAATCTTTTCAAAGCTGTTAAATGTCTGCACATGGAAATCTTTCCCAGGGTGTCTAGAATTTGTGATAAAACAGCTTTTGCTTTTATGGGAGATGAACTTACATAGTCTCTGTAACTTAGGTGAGAGATCATATATGAATCCCTTTTGACACCCTTCTCTTTTTTTATTTCACCCCCAATATACACACATTCACATACTAATATTTTTAAATTTGTTTGATTAATTAATAGAAAGGCCAAGAAATTTAGAATCCTAAGGAAATAAATAGAAAAATGAGTTTCTGGTCCAAAGCTTTGTTATCCCTTTGAAAAATTAGCATCAAAGTCAGGATTAACAGGGGATATGTTACTGATAACTGCTTCACCCATTTGTGCTCTCCCCTAGAAGGCTAACTTTATAGAATTGTGATTTTTCAAGAAGTCTTTTATTCTTTATATCACCAAACCATTGTTTTCTTTCTCCTACTCCCTCTGTGTCTTCCACAAGTACGTTATTGATATACCATGATTCTAACCCAAGTGAACACATTTCCAAACCCCCATACCTTTGTTACATCAACCTCCCTTGGTTCTAGAAATCTGCCACTATAGACTTAACATTGTGAAATAAAGACTTCTAATCCTTTTAGCATGTAAAAGAGGGTGTTACGTATATGTGCTCTTACATTATAAGAAACATCAATGTAACAAATATTTGTTTTCTAGAAATGCTATTTATATTCTTATTTTCCAATATTCTTATTATCCTCTTACTCTTGGTGTGTTTCAGTAACAGAATTTATATGCAAGTACACTAAAGCCAAAAATCCAATTTTTCTCTAAGCATACACAAATAGCAAAATTTTCTTTGTTCATTTGATTTGAAAGCAATACATAAATTAAGTCTATTATCAAAGAAAGAATATTCTCAAAAAGTAACTTTAAAAATGATAAAGGAAATGAATACACCACTTGTTTTAGTCGGCTAACCAATGAATTCTTGTTTGATTGTTGACGTGTTCAAATGTTTAAGACAGCACCAAACTACACAGGCTATTTCTAAATTACTGGTCCTTCCCAAAACAGAGCCCGTCTAACAGAAGCAGTGATGGTTGTTATAAGATACTTGAAATCCTCCCTTCCTCTTTAGAAATTGTGAATCAGCATCCAGGGAATAGATGTAAGAACTCCACTGGTATGAGTGACTCCTACAGAAGGTGTCCTGAGGGGTTCGAGTCCCAATTCCCTATTTCGTGACTTTTAATCTCTTTTTATGAACATCAATCAGTTTCTCTCCTGTAACTTTCTAACTCTCTCCTGAGGGAAATAAAGATGTTTGAATAGCCACAAACAAAAATATGCGGAGGGAACAAAACTAATTGTTCCTTAAACTTGAAAAAGCACAAACATCTAGATATAACATTTTAATATCATCTTTATACGACCTTCTTTATTTAATAATATATGCCTCAAATTCTATAATCTGTAGTAACGGTGATTGATACCAATGTTTAACCCAAGTGAATCATAATTGTATTAACCAAGCTTCTGTAACTGCTTCAATAAAACTCTGCATAAAAGATTAGCAGGTGCTGCCAAATATTTATACTCTCCAGTTATTTCTGGTAAGGAGCACTGTTCAATCAGTGGGATTAAATTTAACAATGTTTACCTGTGTGTAAGCCTCCGGTGACTAATGCAGACTGCAGTCTGAGAATCTTGAGCAATGCATACTTTATGGCGACTACATTTCATCTTTAAGCATGGATCCTTAGCTGGATCTAAAGCTAAAAAAAAAATTGCACAGAAAATATTAAAATAAGCTTCTGTAAAATGGAGGTATCAAATCCCATGAAACACCACTTGATCAGGTAATTTACATAGTGCTTAATTGTAAACTTTCTTCACATTCTTCCTCTGTTAAGAGATACTTCTGCTTCTACCCACATAACTCAGACTTAACAGCTAGCTGTAGTTTAGTCTCATCCACTCTATTCAGAAGCTAAGATGCACATACGCCTATGATCAAACAATGTGTTATCAAAATAGAAACTTTAAGACCCAAACTTTCTGTGGTTGCTACTACCTTCTAAGCAGCAAAGGTGGTGAAATAAAGTTAGAGTATGTTACTGAAGTATTTTATGACAGTGGAAAACTACAATCTATACCCTTGCTTTCCCTAGATAAATGCTGGTGGGTAAATAAAAGGGATGAAACAAACAAACAAAAATGTCAGTAAACATTTGTGGATATCTTTGTTATCCAAAAATAGTCTGGAGCTGTATTTGGAGACTGGATGAATACGTCATAGTAAGAACTGAGATTCTGCATTTTCATTTTTACATCATTTGTGCATAATATTTGGACCATCATTTCTTCAAACAAACCTCTGTTTTCATGGCTGCCAACAAAAAGACTGTGTGAAATGTTGATGGTTTCATTTTATAACAGCTTTATTTATATGTAATACTACACCATTCGGGCAGTTAAGTTTACAACCAATGTTTTTCAGTATGTTTGCAATTGTAAAACTATCACCACAATCAATATTAGAATAATTTAATCACCAAAAATACCCAAACATATCCTCTTGTTATCATCCCCTTCCCTCTCCCCTCCAACTAGTATTAGGCAACTACTCATTTAATTTCCATCTCTAGAGATTTTCCTATTCTGGACATTTTATATAAATTGAATGATAAAATTTGTGGTGCTTCGTGCCTGGCTTCTTTCACTTGAACAATGTGTCTGAAGTTCAATCATGTTGTACCATGAATCACGACTTCATTCCTTTATATTGCTGAATATTATGCCATTTTACAGATATACCACATTTTATTTATTCACTAGTAGATATGCATTTTGACTGTTTCTACTTTTTGGCTATTGTAAATAATACTGATATTGGTGATCATTCATGGTTAATCCCAGTGACACTTTTTTTGTAATTTATTGTTGGGGGCAGACCAGAGGAGGAGTTGGTAAAAATAAACAAAAGGCACTGAGTGTCCAGATTTGGTACATGCCAAAATTGATAGAAAGAAACAATGAAATACGGTAAACAAAAAGTTCCAGTGCACAAAGAGAAATAAAACCAGAAAAAGGTGCATTTGGAATATGCAGAAGTATTTGGAAAGGCTCCAGGCTGACCAGTGGACATAAAATGTGGATTTGAGACAATCTTTGAGGGTAACTCAAGCTGATTCTTAAGCATATTTAGTCAATAGCCTAAATAAAGTGAATATATTTTGATAACCAATGCATTTTATTTATTTTATTATATTTTATTTTATTTTTGAGACAGTCTGTCTTTGACACCCTGGCTAGAGTTCAGTGGCGCGATCTCGGCTCACTGCAACCTCTGCCTCACAGGCTTAAGTGATTCTCCTGCCTCAGCCTCCCAAGGATCTGGGACTACAGGCACGTGCCACCACGCCCAGCTAATTTGTGTATTTTTAGTAGAGATGGGGTTTCACCACGTTGGCCAGGCTGCTCTCGAACTCCTGACCCCAAATGATCCACCCACCTTAGCATCCCAAAGTGCTGGGATTACAGTGGTGAGCCACTGCTCTCGGCCTGAAAATCGATGAATTTAATAAAATACAGACATAAGCTATAATACATATGCACATATGTCTTACTGATTTCAATATATAAAGTATATTTCTGCAAAACTCTTGTTAGAGATTTGACATAACCATGAGATTTAAAATAATGTTAACACATATCATTGGTGAAATATTAACTAACAGACATTTTGTATTATTCCATGCTAAAGTGGTCAAGACATTAAATGCATCTATTTGGAACACAAATGTTTCAATTTTCTTCATACTAAGAAAATTTTTTAATGAGTAATGATAGATTAATTATAGCTTTCCCTATTTGGTCAGTAGCTTTAATAATGAAAATAAACTATATTACTTTTTCATTGTCTATAAAATGATAAATATACTCTGTTCACTATGCAAATATAAATTGCTACAACATTCTTTTCAGACTATCACAGTTTGAATCATCATTAGGTAAAAAATATTGTCTTCAAAGTATTGCACTACAAAAGGGTGTGACTTCTTGTTGGACAACATAAAAGAAAAAACCATACAATAACTTAGAAGGCATCAAAAGTGTTTTGAGCTATTTCTAATGTTTAGTCTATGTTGATTTCTAATTATTAAAATAACATTTTTAAAATTCATTAAACAATTCTGCCTAACAATTAAATAATGTCATTGTTACCTGCCTCTGCACTACATGTACATATGTCATATACTCCTTTTAAGTATACTTAATCTTGGACTTATGTTCTGAAAAAGGAGTGTTTTCATTTTGAAATAAGACACTATAGTATATATAAAATTATGATTAATCTAGTTATTATTTGAATGCAGACTGGTATGATTATAGCTATTTTTTCTTTACTTTATAAAATATACATTCGATGATTTCCAAAAGTTCTATGACACAGTTTTGTCATACATGCTCAAGAAAATAGAACTCAAAAATTGGCATACAGTGAAAACAGAACAAATTTAACACATGAAAAATAATGTAATTAGTTTTACATACGATTCTATGTATATGACCAAATAAGAGAGGAGCAGTATTTGTCAGGAGGTGGAAAATATAGGAGAAAGTGAATATAAAGAATCAGATACATAGCATGTACAATAACAAGAAGACCACTTTCTGTGCGTGAGATTTTAACCATCTGTATTTTTTAGTAGAACTCACATTGTTGGCAGCTTAAAAAATACAAAACATTACACACTGTAAATACAGATGCCTAAGATTTTATTCTTGAAATCACAACAATAACACAACCAATTTCTCTTGGCTGAAGTCCATGGATTAGAATCAATCCTGTGCCTTAAAGAGACCTGGCATAAATTCATCATCTCCCTCTGTTGTGTTCTTCTTTCCGTCTTGTTTTCCATTTAACATCTCCTCTTCTGTTCTGCATGATTGTATTTAGTCTTCTCTCCAGCAACCAGTCAAACTACCTCTAAAAAGATTTCAGCAACTGCATTTGACTTCACTTGGCTATGTTCTTTTCGTCATCCTAATCTCTAATAAACTTTCTGGTCAGTGTCAACTAACCTGGGTACCTGACAAGTTTTTTTTGGTTGTGTTTCAGAAAATAGCATCTGTATTTTAAACAACTGCCACATAATGTATCCTTTGAGCATCATTACATTTGCAATGTAGTATTTCCCTCAATCTTTTGCCAGAATACTTGTTTTTTAGTCTAGATTTTTTCCTAGTTACTTCCAGATGAGCATAAACTAGGAAGAATCAGGCCTTATCCAGCCCATAATGGTGGGAATGCCTGAGGTGGTAAGGGTAGGTGATACCAGAAACAAATGTGAATGAAGCCCTGTATGTCAGTAAAAAAGAAATGTAATTCATGAGAAGTCCTAATGTGAAGGGAACAAGAAAGTAAGGATGCACAATGGAGGCAACAGGTCAGGAAAACAAACATGGGTGGTAATTTACAGGTAGGAGAAGAAAAGTTCGTATTGATATTCATATTTAGTGCATGTGGCGTAGGAAAAGGCAGTCACATCATTAAGGTGCAAAAAAATGACATTAATGTTAGTATTAATAATTGAAATTAATTTTAACATGGAAGGCTGAAACTTTTAATCTGCACAAATTCTTCTCCAGATCTTAGCTGAGTTTGTTCACAAGTCTGTATTTTAGATTAAATCCTAATAATTCTAAGCAAAATTACTCTTAAATCATGCTGTATATAATGCTTGGTAAACTTAAGGAGAAACAGTGCACCTTAGCTTGGCCAATTCCAGATAAAAATTTCTTAGATATAATAGGAACTTAACCCCACTAATATTGACTCAGATTTGTGAAAGACCAGACTAGTATAAACAAATAATCTCGAATCTGTTAAGGTCATCTACATACCAAAGAATTTGAACCACATGATCTCTAAAATCATATTCTGCTCTAAAAGTGGATTACATTCTAGCATACAGTTTTGGCACCAGATATCATACAAGAATTGCATCTTGTCTCCAACAGACTCAACGTTTTTATTAGCAGAGATGTATAAATAGTTATTAATAATTAGAATACATTGTTAAGTGGAACCTACAAAAATATATACAATATACACAGAGAGAGAGAGATCACATGATGGTGAATGGAAGAAAATTAGAATAAGTGACACCTTGGGTAAGTTTTAAAAGATATATAGGGCCCACCAAGTGCACAAAATGAAAGGAAACCTCAGTGTAAGTAGATAGAATAAACAGCAAAAACATAGAAAAAGGATGCCCTACTCATGGAATGGCAAATAATTCAGGACCAATGACCTATAAAATGCTCGTATCACCTGTGAGCATTGTGGAAAACACTGAACAGGGAGATGGAAGCTTCTTAGCCTTCCAGAGTTTTATCATTTTGGTAATGTCATGGCCTGGCATGATTTTAAGTAGAAGAGTAGTATGATTATGTATTACAGAAAGACCACACACAAGAATTTGGAGATAGTTTGAAGTGTATGTGATTAAGACAGGGATATTAACCAGCTGTATGAGAGAGAACGAAGAAGAACCTGATCTAAGATAAATGGGTGTGAAGATGGAGAAGAGGAGATGCATTTCAAAGACATAAAGGACACTGATTCAATAGGGTCGAATTATTAATTTGATAGAAGGGAGAAATTGGTCAGAAATAAAATAAATGGTGTTTGGTGGCTCCACTGAACAATAAATAAGATATTTGGTGGCAAGAAAAAAAATATAGTGAGTTAGTTGTGAGAAGTTGAGGTGATGACCTTATCTTTCATATTAGTGAAATGCCTGTGGTGACATCCAGAGACAAATACTCAGCTGTCACCTAGATATTTGGATCTAGTATTCCAAGGAAAAGTTAGGGGAAAGATGTCCCTCCAGCAGTCACCTTAAAGAATGTACGATAGAAACATAATCAGTTTTGTAATCTAGTTCGATTTTTAGGATGCTTAGCTTGATGACATATTTAAAGTAAAAAGATGGAAAACCTATTTTTATGGCCGACTCTCTTATCTTCTTTCCACAGCACATTTTTGCATTGGAACTGAGAACTCAGGCACCATCTCCCAGGTTTTATGCATACTGAGACCAGAATAATGGACAATGATTTTCTTGGAGTCATGAGCTTCTTGCCCATCGCCTTACTATTTTGAGAACAGGGATGCAGAAACCATTAAAAACAAACAAACAAACAAACAAACAAAACAGTAGTCTGAATCCCTTTATGTACTTTGTGCAAACCTTCTACTCTGGACGAAAAATGACTAGAAAGTTCTTAGACCTTAGAATTTCAATGTCCTGTAAAATGCTGACTTATAATCAAAACACCCAAAAACTTCTGATAATGGAAATTGTTTTTTTATTTTTGCTGTTGTTGCCAGGGACTTGCAAATACTTGTGAAAATCTGATACTTGTGAAATACTTGTGAAAATTTGATAAATAAAATGATACTGTTAATTAATGTAAATTAATTTATGATTTTAACTCAATTTAGTGTTTAGCTTCAAAAGGACTACTATTTTTAATTGCAGTGTGGTGTGCTGCAGAATTATAATTTTTTTACAGGATATACATGTAGTCGTATGCATTATATGATACACAAATCATATTGATTTTTTACAGTATGCACATTTCAAAATTCTATACACATTTGTTCTAAGGATTTGGATGGGATATTGTATGAGCATTCAATTATTGCAATTTATTCAGTATCTGCTATGTGCCAGTACAGTTCTTTTTTGTTTATGTGTAAAATATCCTTAAATCCATTTTCTGAATCATGTTAGCATCTCAGTTTTAGATGTCAGAAAACTATAGCTCAAATACAATGTTTATCCTAGGATGTATAACTAGCAACTAGTAGAACCAGTTTCAAACCCAAGCGCTTGGAATTACAAAACCTGAATAATTTGCCACAGAAGAATCCTGTTTCCTGAGCTTGCAGTGAGATTCAGAGTAGCTGAAACAATGTCCTGTGATCAGCTGACCTTTATATTCTCTATAACAGAATAAAAAGTTAAAACTTTTGCTGAAATAATATTCACATATAATATCTAGTAAGACAAACAGAAAAGACTGTAAGATTGACTATCACCAGAGTATTTGTCTAGTTTTGATTCTGAGAGTTCATTCTTATGGTTACATTTGTGGCTTTCTCTCTAATAAATCAGTTCCATATACAATTGCTTGGAACCTAATACTGTATTCTGATAATTTGCCTACCCAGAAAATCATTCAACAATGCCTTAAAGCCATCTATTTAATCTGATCTTTACATTTCACATTAAAGCACTATCATTTTAATGCAAAATACAGACTTTTTTGGGGAAACCCTTCAACTATTTCATCTGTTCATTGATTTTTCACTACTTTAAAATATTCATCATATGTTCTATTTTAACTCTGCCTCTTTTCCCAGGCATATTTCTAGGCAGGGGTATTGTTTCCTCATACCTGTTGCTTCTACAGCACTGCTTCTCTTACATACTCTTTATCCCTCTCAACTCAGAACTCTCTTGCGCCACTTTGCTCTTTCATCACAGCATGGCCACGTCCAAGGATTCTTTGGGTAAATATTGTTGTCATTCTTTTCTATAGAGATTCATTTCCATGGAGATGTACTTAAGGGAAGTTTTTGTTGTTGTTATCTCTAGAATTCATAAGCCTGCTCTCCATCACCAGAGCCTTCTTCCAAGGAGTACATATATCCCTGCATTCACCTTGAAGCATTATTTTTCAGTTCTCAGAAATGTGTGAATTTAATGGAGCTCAAGGAAACATTAATACCCTGGCTTCTGGCTCTATTCTTATATGACTGATGCAATATATATACGATCATCCTTTTGTATCTGTAGAGTATTGGTTCCAGGACCCCGGAGGGTACCAAAATCTGCAGATGCTCGAGACCCTTATATAAAATGGTGTAGTACTTCCAAAAAATCTACACACATCCTCTTGTATAGTTTAAGTAATCTCTAGATTATTCATACCTACTACAATGTAATGCTATAAAATAGTTGGTATACTGTATTTATTTTATTAGTATTTTTATTGTTATATTGCTATTTTAATTTTTTTCAAATCTTTTTGGTCTGTGGCTGCTTGAATCCACGGATGTGGAGTCTGCTTATTCTGAGGGCCAGTTGTAATCTGATTTAAGCAACAAGTCAGTCCTTCCCGCAATCTCCGTAAAACCTTAAATATCTAGCTGAAAGAAGTTAGTCACATTGTTCACAAAACAAGGTCATTACCCTATGGAAATCTAAAATGCCCTTTATCTGTAGAAAATCCTTTACTTCTTCTGTGGCAAGAAAAGTATTGACTAGGCTTTATAACTTTAAAATGAAAAAGTTTAAATTTGTGGCAAGCCTGCCTGTGTTCAGTAGAACCTCTACAAGCTTTACCGATGATGCTTTTGTCAACAGCTTTTCCTCCTTTTGTGAGTGAAGGTGACAGGGCAGTGCTTAATTACGAATATTACCATTGGCCAAAGTCTAATGACGCTAAGGTATTAGACCTTCTAAATATCAGTGTATTTCAGAATTTTATTTTGTTTCAAGAGGATTTATAAAAGAAATATATTTTTCACATATTTCTAAGTGTCAAAAGGAAAAAGAACACAAGATAATTCAGTGCTAATAAAATATGCACAAGGTTCATGCAGATCGGGAAGGCTAAGAAGACACTTAATGAAAATAAGTTTTAAAACTAGAAATATATTTATTTTTTCAGCTTGAGCAGTAGTAGCAGTCCATTATTATTATAATAGCAAGATTGTTTGACATCTAAAAATAACCTTTTATATACAGAGTTGAAGGTTTAAAAATCAGCATTTTTTAAAAGCCTAATTTTGTAAATGTACTAAATCATAAAGAATTTCAGGAAGATTAATATTCTATTGTAATATTTTATATGTGATTGTTGTTCCATGTCGAACCTATTATAATATAAATATATACTTAATTCTTATTTTCAAATACAGAATGATTAAGTCATATTAGGACATTTATAATTCTTCTTAGCAACACTATAAACTATATTACTAGAGGTAATATTAGCATGAAGCTATAAAAATTGTAGCATAAAAGGCTATGGTAGAGGATTTAAATACGTAAGTCTTACATATTTAGGGACCATATAATGATATTACACAGTCTTTTTAAGAAATTCCTTCTTCAAAAATGAATTCTCATTTTAGATAGTCACATTTTTCTCTTTAACCAAGTAAACTTGTGCTTATATGCTGACTACTGTTTTAAAATGTCTTTTGTAAAATGTAGTACACGTACACCATGAAGGACTATACAGTCATAAGAAAGAATGAAATCATGTCCTTTGCGGCAACATAGATACAGCTGGAGGCCATTATTCTAAGTGAAGTAACACAGAAACAGAAAATCAAATACCACATGTTCTCACTTACAAGTGGGAGCTAAACAAAGAGTACACATGGACCTAAAGATGGAAACAATAGACAGTGGGGACTCCAAAAGCAAGAAGGGAGGGAAGCGGGGAAGGACTGGAAAAACTACCTATTTGGTACTATGGTCACTGTTTGAGTGACGGGTCCACTAGATGCCTGAACCCCAGCATTACACAGTGCATCCATGTAACAACTTGCACGTGTACCCCCCAGAATCCATAACAATTAAAAAGAATAATATATCCCTAAAAAGTTTTTAAAAATAAAAGGTCTTCAATTACTTTTTCTTTTGTCTAACTAATATGCTTCATATCATATTTACATGATAATCTAGTTATCCTTCAATAAAGTCTGTCCCATATGAATAAAAATGATAAATAAAAAATACTAATAAACATCTAACAACAACAAAATACCTTAAAAAATGCTAAACCATAGGCTAGGATCTGGCAATTTTAATATGTATCCGAGGGCATTACATGTTCTCTTGGGTGATGCAAAGAAAATGGGAACTGGATTTGGGAACCCTTTAAAGCCTGGATTCCTGAGGAGCTTCTTCTTTAATTAAATAAGAAAGCCAAGCAATTAACCAAAATAAACATAAAATTGCAAGTGTATCCAAACACTAGTTTAAAAAATAATTACCATGAAAGGATATAAAACTCCAAGCCTTTTCCACATTGGTGGTGAGGTTTTAATTTATATTATTTTCATGGTGTAAAAAAATTCAAGCTCATAATTTAATAAAATATTGGTGGAAACCAGTTACAAATCCTAAGTCTGTGAGAGAGAGAAATGCAATTTCTGCAGTATCAG
Organism: Macaca mulatta; assembly: GCF_049350105.2. Classification (NCBI taxonomy): domain Eukaryota; kingdom Metazoa; phylum Chordata; class Mammalia; order Primates; family Cercopithecidae; genus Macaca; species Macaca mulatta. Next base: position 175,530,439 of record NC_133410.1, read on the forward strand.
AATTTTTCACAAGCCAGTGCATACAGAACCCTCACAATGCCAAAAATAATAACAACAAAAATAATAAAATAAATATAATGAAGAGGATCACACACACAAAATTGCAAACCACACCAGGAAACAAATAATCCAAACCATTCAAAAATCCAAATTCAATCCACTCAAAAACTAGCATATGAATAAATCAAAATATTCTTGTAAAATCAAAAAGGGGCAAAATATTAAGCATGTTTATATTAATTCATGGCATAAGAGAAAATATTTGATTAAAGATATAAAATAAATATAGAAATATAAAAACAACATGATAGCATGAAAAAATTAAAACAGACCTTCTAGAAATGAAAAAGAATTAAAACTTAAAAAGTAGTTGCAGATTAACAACCCTAGCCGTCAGAGGAAATAATAGTGAGTTCTGAGTACGATTATTAAAATTAAATTAACTACCAAAACACATTATGTTGAAACTGAAAAGAAATAAACAATAAGCGGGTGGGGGGCGGGGGGGGGGGGTGAGTAAATTGAAAGCAACCAAAAGGAAAAAGCAGTTTGTTTTCAGGGAACAACCACAGACTAAGAGCGAATTTACGAGTTAATGGCAAATCACGGCAAAACATGTGAAATCATATATTGTGGTGAGGAACAAATAATTATCAAATAAGAATTCCGGGCCAGACACGATGGCTCATACCTGTAATCCCAGTACTTTGGGAGGCTGAAGTGGGCAGATCGCTTGAGCTCAAGGGTTTGAGACTACCCTGGCAATACGGAAAAACTCATCTTTACAAAAAGTTCAAAAATTAGCTGGGTGTGGTGCCCGTGCCTGTAGTCCCAGCTACTCAGAAGGCTGAGATGTGGAGAACCACTTGAGCTGAGGAGGTTGAGGCTGCAGTAAGCGGAGGTCATGCCACTGCACTCCAGTCTGGGTGATACAGTGAGACTCTGTCTCAAATGGCTCATGCCTGTAATTCCAGCACTTTGGGAGGCCGAGGCGGGCGGATTACGAGGTCAGGATATGGAGACCATCCTAGTGAACACAGTGAAACTCTGTCTCTACTAAACATACAACAAAATTAGCCAGCCGTGGTGGCGGGCGCCTGTAGTACCAGCCACTCCCCAGGCTGAGGCAGGAGAATGGCTTGAACCTGGGAGGCGGAGCTTGCAGAGAATAGAGATCGCGCCACTTCACTCACTCCAGTCTGGGCAACAGAGAGAGACTCTGTCTCAAAAAAAAAAAAAAAAAAAAAATCCAGACACACCCAAATTATTCTTTAAGAAAGATACATTTATGAAAATATGTTCATAAAGATACATTAATTAACAAATTATTAAACGTATAGCACAATTTGTTCATGTTGAAAGAACAAAAGGATATGCTTCTACAAATAGAAAGAAATTATACCAATGGACCCAGAAGGAATAGTGAATTACAAGAAGTGATGATGAGCAAGAAACTCATAAAACGTGATAATTTAAAATTAGGTATGTAGTAAAAATATTAATAGAAAAATGACTAATTTGCAGTGGAGGGGGGAGTTAAAATGAGGTGAAACTCATTAAAAATAATGAGGAAGTTGAATGTCAAAGATTTGGAGCTAATGTGGTCTAAGATCCTAGCACTCTTCAGAAGGACAATAGAACAGATTATTATATAGTTGCTTTCATCCAATTTTGCTGGTTGTGCATGTCAACATTTAAAATAAATCACTCAAAGAAGAGCAAGAGTTTTCATAACTTTTAAACTAGCACAAAGTAAAATGATAAAAAGGAACTCAATTATATCAAAACTCACAATTGATGAAACAGGAAAAAAAAAGAGAGAGAGAGAGATAGTCTTAGACTGGACTTTAAAAAAAAAAAAAAAACCCTTAAGGGTTCTTGAGAGCTATACCTAAAATATAACACAAATTGAGTTAGAAATTAAAAAAAAAAAAAAAAAACAACAATGTGGGAAAAGCTTACCTGGCAAATACTGATCCAAAGGAAAGCAGTTATGGCAATATTTACAACACACAAAAATCCCCAAATCGTGGAAGGAGAGAGCCGGAAATGTATTCAGTTGATGCAGGGGTTGTTGCCTTAAGCATACCTAGTCAAACAATCTCTCTGAAGTACTTTCCTTTTCTATTATTATTATTATTATTATTATTTTTTTTTTTTTTTTTTTTTTTTTGAGACGGAGTCTCGCTATGTCTCCCAGGCTGGAGTGCAGTGGCTGGACCTCAGCTCACTGCAAGCTCCGCCTCCGGGTTCATGCCATTCTCCTGCCTCAGCCTCCTGAGTAGCTGGGACTACAGGTGCCCACCACCTTGCCCGGCTAGTTTTTTGTATTGTTTAGTAGAGACGGGGTTTCACCGTGTTAGCCAGGATGGTCTCGATCTCCTGACCTCGTGATCTGCCCGTCTCGGCTTCCCAAAGTGCTGGGATTCCAGGCTTGAGCCACCGCGCCCGGCCTCCTTTTCTATTCTATAGTCATCATTGTTTTCATGACCCAATATTCCTAAACCTCTGCTTTGTATTGTTACTTTCCTCCACCGAAATTCAAATCTTTGTTATTTATTACAATTTCACATTTTTCAATATGCAAATGTTAAAACAATTTTAACAATTTTAAAATATTAACAAGAACCATACCAAAAACAAAAAATTTCCTTCAGGATCAATGTTGCTAAAATACAGCTTTAAACGCTATGTCCTTTCCTTAAGAATTTGAGTATGTCTTAGAATAGTAAGCCTTGAGCTTTAAAGGAGATGAATACATTAGTTGGCCATATAAGCATCAACTCGTCAGCAAATGCGGCTTTCTAACAAATAAATACACAAAAGACCTTTTGCTTTTATTGAATTCAGTCTCTTTTGGAGACCATTAATCTTGTAAATATTAATTAGATTCCATTCTTCATTTAACCATCAAGAAGTTCAGAACCAAATGTGAGATATGCTTTTTACAATTGTACAAAATATTTTAGGATATACATTTTGTATAATAATCCTCTCATTGTTTTATTTTATATCTTTTTAAATATTTTTGTGTGAAATTTAAGTAAAAATAGTTTTCTTCTCTCCATTCATTCTTTTAAAAATACAGTTTATTTCACATTTAATTCAGTGACATTTTTCAAGTTTGGGATGAATAGATTTAAAAAACTGAAAAAATGAGGCAACTTCTATTCAAATTGATTTTTCCAGTAATTTTTGGGGACTGTGTTTTAATAATTAAAATGAAAATCTAAAAGAAAGATGTATACAAACACAAATGTCAGTGAATAAAGGTAGAAGTAGTTATGTACTTCATTTAGAATGAAGTTGTCAAGCATTAAAATTTATTGGCATTATATAGCTTCTAATATTATATATGCAAATGTGTAACTTTCCTCATATGAGATGAAAAAAAAGTTGTATATGTAAAATTCAGTTTGCCTTTACTTCCTGGGTATTATATTTTATCATCAAAATTTTGTATTGTGGCACATATATCTGCCACTATTATAGCAAACACATAAGCAAATATACCCTTTTCTTGAATTTCAGTTGTAACTTAAAGTATATTTACGTGATGAGATAGCTCTTTAGCACTTGGGGAAAAAAATCAAGAAAACTAAGACTAAGTTGGACAGTTATCATGATTTAAAAGCAGATGAATAGTAAAACTCAGAGTTTAGTGGCAATTTTGGAAAAATCATATCACAAAATAATGCAATCAGTACATAGCCACTATCCATTTGCTAAAATGCTTCTTTAAGTCTACTTGTGTGCTTTCACAAAAAATGAAGTGACCAGTAACTTTAACATGATTTTAAAATGGTTTCAATAGTTTAACAATAAAGCATTAAACATGTTTTTGTCGGTCTGATAGCAGTTTCTTTCACTGTAACTCTATGCTGTAAAGCTATAGGAAGAAGTGGTTTTCTTGGGAATTTTTTAAACTTGCCAGATGCTATGATGAAAGGCTTTGCAAGTGAGCAGCATAGAAAGTAGAGCTGATACTTGACAGTTAATTAGACTTTTGACAGCCAATTTTGTGGTACTAAAAGTGATTAAATACAGTGAGGCTTTGGATTGACTTTCTTAGTTTCCAACCTTAATATTACTTCAGTTGTATAAAATCCATCTACTCTAACTCTGCTCTCCCCATTGCAAATATGAAATGCGGAAGGCTACCTATTAGCAGATTTTGATGCATTGCAGGCTTAATTTATTTTGTAATAAATAAATACCAAAATACAATAATATTTATTTCAATAATATCCTAATACATGTTTATTAAAAGCAATAGCTACTACATTGACAAATCAAAGCTAGTGAAAAATCTAAATGCTGTTACAAGGCAGAAATTTATTCTACTATTGCTCTACTCTAGATAAAGGATTGAGGAAGATTTTAAAATACCATTATCTTTGGTTCTCTACCATTTGTTTTTGTTGTCAATACATCATATTGTCTTCCAAATTTCTTAATAAAATAAATGTTAATAGGATTTCTTTTATAAAATTGGTGCCTTTCAGAATATTGATCACTGTATGTGTTAAATACAGTGAATATTAGTATAAATAATATTTATAAAATTATATTATAAAGTATCATAAAATATTATTTTTACTGGTTTCCATTTTGCAATCTATTACATGATATATAATGAAGATGAAGATACTGAATTCCCATCCTAAGAATTTATATTTGGGATTGCCTTTCCGGTGTTAGAACTGAATATATCTATGATTTGCTTAACACTAAAAGGCTGTCTCAAATAGAATCATAAAAGAAAGCCCCTACTAATTGGCAATTCTGGCTTTGGCTTGATAAAATAATGTTTACCTGTAGTTCCTTGATGATGTCCCCTAACCATCCCAAACCTAATGTTTTCATTTGTAAATTGAAAAAATTGGCTATTAATTCTAAAATGTAAAATAAAATATCCTATAATTGTGTGATTTAACTGGCCTGGGAGGTAGTACATAAACACATAAGAAATATATTTAAAAATTCACATTGAGTTGAGAAGATGTGTATGTAACTTTGAATGAATGTGTGTTAGGTGCCTAGAGTATTTACAGGCACATAGAAAGCATTATATTTGGCTATTAGCATTTGTCTTTTGGTTGATTGGCTATGAAACCCCTATAACATCTCTTGTAACATGCCCTGCACTTCTACTGAGCTCCTCCTGGAGGATCTCTGCCCCACTTTGAGTAACAATCTGCCTTTCTCAGTCCTCTACTAGGACACAGAATTTCCTCCATGCGACAAAATCCTTTTGACTCTAAACTCACCACTTCCCTGAATAAATTAGACTTTTTCTTGTTTTTTGTTTGTTTGTTTGTTTTGTTTTTTTCTGGTTTATTTTAAAGTAAACATAACAATTTTCACGTAAACTCTTTTTAAAGAATAATGAAACTAAGCCTTAAAACAGACCAGGCAAAGGATGGCTCATGCTTGCAATCCCAGTACTTTGGGGGGAAGAGGCAGGAGGATTGCTTGAGGCCTGGAGTTCAAGACTAGCCTGGGCAACAAAGTGAGACTCCATATCATCAAAAAATGAAATAAAATAAAAATCTAGCTGATCATGGTGACATACACCTGTAGTCTCAGCTACTCACGAGGTTAAGGCAGGAGGATTACTTGAGCCCAGGAGTTCGAGGGTGCAGTAAGCTATGATCATGCCACTATATTCCAGCCTGGGTAACAGAGAGATACCCTGTTTTTAATTTTTTTAAAGACTGAAACAAAGGTTTTAAGTACAGATATGTTTTCTCTGAAAGCTGTGTCAAACATTGCCATCAAAATAGCTAACACACACATGCATACACACACTCACACACACACACACATACACACATATACAAATGGTCAGGATGGGGCTGAGCTGGCACTGACGATGGAGATGATGATAGAAATGTTCTTAACTCAGGTATCTGCATTCACAAAAATGTCTCAAACTACACTTAAAATTACTTCATTTTATTTTAGTAAATTATACCTCAATGAAAAACAAAATTACTCTTTTTTCTAATATATTATTATTTTTAAAAATATTTTGTAATATAAGAATATTAAAAGCCTTTTAAATCAACTATTTCAGGGCAGCAAAACCATGCAATCAGAAATAAAACATCAAAAACTCCACATTAAAGTTTATATTTATAATTCAGTTTTTCCCCATTCATGGAGGGTGCTCCTCTAGAAGGTAAATACTGCTCCCTATAGATACATAAAACTAATTTTAAAAAACCAAGTATGGCTTGAAAGAAGACACAGAACTGCATCTCATTTTCCCAAAAATTCAAATACTGTTGGTAATATTTATAAAAGACTTGGATTTCACTACTGGAATCTAAATACTCTAAAGATGAAAAGAGGCTTTATATATGCACAGACTTTTAAAACTGAGACTATTTTGTAAAACCAATAATAATACTGGCTAAAGTAACAAGTTAATAGACTTTAAACCTAAGAATTATCTTTAATTTTGCATATAAATTTTTAGAACCTAGTTTACAAATTAAAGCTTTGTAAATGTTTTTCAAATAATTTCTTCTTCCAGGAGATTGATGTTGCTTAAATAGAACTGCAATTGCAATAATAATAAACTATTTTAGCTAAGCAATGTTAACAAACAACCTGGCAGGTAAGTGAGGGGTATGGATCTTTCTTAGTCTTCAGTTTGTCATTTCCAATTAATATCACTGCTTACAAAAAACAATCCATTGTAAAGTAATGATCTGACTGTTGTTAAATGTAACTTTCATTGACTGCCACCTCCTTAGGTGTGATTAGATTAAAACCCAGAAGTTATCCAAGTAATTGCATCAAATGATAGAGTGGTTTCTGACACTCATAGACCTTCCAGTAACCTTATTTTGTTAGACATGCTAATCTGTAGTTCATCTTGGTGCAAATGAAAATTCCTAATTGTTATTTACTAAAGAACTGCATCTTTACCACTGGTCTACCAGATGAATAGTTTGCCATATCTGGTGAGCTAATATGCCAAAGTGCCTAATTTAAAAATCTAGACACTGGGAATTTTTTGTCAAAAAAAGTATTTATCCAAATATTTGAAATATCAAAAAGTATTTATATTCACTTTCTTCGGGTTGACAATTCAACAGGATCCAATTAGGCCTGACTGAATCATTATAGCAGAATCCAATTTTTGAAACTGACAGGAAAGCCTGTGGAATTATAATATGTGACTTGATGATATGAAAAATAATGGAAGCAACACAAATGGTAAAACAGTTAAGTCTAGGTAGTTTTTGATACTAAATATTAGAAATTTATTTTTCTGACTAAGCTATTAGAAAACAAAAATAACATATTTTTAAAAAATATAGACAACAATGAATCTGAAACATGAGATTCTAAAGTATTGCAGGACTGATCAATAGTAAAAAAAGTTAAAGAGGATAAAATGCTGCTATATATTTTTGTTCAACTTTAAAACTTAGATAAAATGTTTGGAAAATTGTAAATCTGCATTGCACAATTAACTTTTAGAATGTAGAAACTTCACTCTATTGCATATCATTTCCCCATGAAGAAACCTGGATATGTCACTGAGAGATACAAAAGGAACCCAGAAAATCTTTTTTTTTTTTTTTTTAATTGGTCTTTCTCCGTCGCCAGGCTGGAGTGCAGTGCCGCGATCTCAGCTCATTGCAACCTTCGCCTCCTGGGTTCAAGCGATTCTACTGACTCAGTCTCTTGAGTAGCTGGGATTACAGCCACCTACCACCACGCCAGGCTAATTTTTTGCATTTTTACTAGAGACAGGGTTTCACCACGTTGGCCAGGCTGATGTTGAACTCCTGACCTCAGCTGATCCACCTGCCTTGGCCTCTCAAAATGCTGAGATTACAGGTGTGAGCCACCGCTGAACTTGCAATTTAATTACTTTGAGGAACAAAGCTTTGGAAAAGTGTTTCCCGGATTTCTAACTACACCATTACTGTCCCTACTTAAGCTATCAACAGTAAGCCTGAACGACCAAGATCATAGGATTATCCTGTGGAATGGTATGGATCTCTATTAGGCTAGGGTGTAGTAAAGACAAGATTTGAAACATGCGAAGAATGTAAGAGCCTTCCCATATTTTCTATCTTGGAATAAATGAGGGGAAAAATGGAGAATGAACAAGGGCAGATGACAAAATAATTGAACCCAAGTTCCCATATCCCTTTCCTTGGGCTTCAACTCAACTTTTGGGCAAGGCTCAGAAGAGTGAGAGCAAAACTCCAAACAGTGGGGCAGGGGATCATTTGACACCCCTGTGTTACTGTTACTGTTTGTACAGTAACACAGAGGCCACCACACAAACCGTCCTGGGACAATCTCAGACAGGAACATATCTTAATAACCTCGGGAGGAGAGCTGCTCAGTCAAAGAGAAATCTTTGTTTGCACTTTTTAGGCCACCTCAGTTCCTACCCAGCATAGTCACTAATTCAAGAGCCCCTGGGGCTTGGCATGAGGCCCATTCTCCAGAGGGAAGTGACTTTGTCTCCAGAGTGGAGTAGAGCCACTGGATAGATAGAGGTCATGGTAGATAATTTGCAGTCTGTACTCAGCAGGGCTAAGTCTCCCCTTCACCAGCCATGCCCACCTTACACCCAGACAGACACTATCTTGGAAAGAGGAAAAGTGAATGAGGGGACAGTTGAGAGACTTAACATCTTAACACTCAGATACCTGAGTTAAGAACATTTCTCTTACCATCTCCATCCTCACTGCCAGCCCAGCCCCACCCTGACCATTTGTGTATGTGTGTATGTGTGTGTGTGAGTGTGTGTATGCATGTGTCTGTTAGCTATTTTGATAGCAATGTTTGACACAGCTTTCAGAGAAAACATATCTGTACTTAAAACCTTTGTTTCAGTCTTTAAAAAAATTAAAAACAGGATATTGATTACAACCCAATATTGGATGATATTGATTAAAAACATCCAGTATTGATTAGATTGAATTATTTTATTCAATTATTATCTAATTGTTAAATTAGAGTAAATAAAAAATCATATTGTACTTTTTTTTTTTTTTCTCACAAAGGGACTTATTAAGAGAATTTTCTCTTTTAGGGACTTGGGAAGAAACCAAATACTATAGACTAAGTAAAAATATTCTATTTTTTCACATATTCAAGTTCAGCTTTTTATGCTGATATATAGTTATAACTTGTCTAATACTTGTCTAATAAATGATCTTGATTGAGTACAAGTATTAATAAAAAACAATCTAATTCTCAGAAAGTATTTGCAGTGTTCAATCTTCTCCTGATGAGTTTTGCTTCTTACACCTACTATTTCTCCTTGCACCTAATATTTCCTTTTCTCACATAAAATCTCAGGCAGTATTTTTAGTCACGTTTACATAATGAAATGCCCAGCCTGGTTTAATCATTGTATATTTTAGAATGTCTCCATATTACATTTACTCTCCAGCTGGGGTCCTACTTTAGTTTTGGAATTCTGGAGTGGGATGAAGAAAATTCTTGTCTTCTTCCCATACCCTCCACTCACTAAATATGGCTTGTGATTCTGTAGCCATTAGCCCAAAATAAAAGTGGAAAAGAACACAGGCCCCGCTCGCATCTGTGCACTCAATGACCAATGCTCATTGGTCATTGTTGGTTCTTCCTCTTCCGGCATGCTATTTTGGTTTCTTTGGAGATTCTCCTTTAGAGGATGTCTGACTGTAACTTCTCGATAGATCATTTCTCCCCTCTGGCTAGTCAATTTTCACTACCCAGCAGCCTTTGAGAATCCAGTATTCTATTATCTATCCTTCAGTTGGAATCCCACCTTTCCTTCAGGTGGTCCGTTTGGTCCTTTTGGAATAACTTCATGGTGGCTTCTATCAGCAGAGTATGAAGCAAATGGAAGCAATAACCCTATCTTTGAAGGAAGATATTTTCCTTCTCAGTGAAGCCACCTCAGTTTTGCTCTGCTGCAAAGAGAAGTAGCAATTTCCACTGATCTTGATCATTAAAATATCCAGACCAGAATTACCACTAGTTCTCAAGTCCCTCAAGATCAATGGGACACAAGTCTTTCCAAGTGCGCAGGATGAAGCCATTTGAAACAATAAAAAATCAGCTGTTTCCCTTTCCCAAGAGGCAGTGGATGCACACAGCACATCACCAACTGTTTATAAGGGAATATCAACCCTCCCTCTGATCAGTCTTCAATTTCTCTTTTAAAGCTCAGAGCTGAGGTTCACAAAACCAGCTTCACAATCTCTTTGCACTATTCAACGAAGTGGTCTTGCATTTTGAGTTAAGCTTTCAAATCTCTGTGTCTTTGGCACCCATTTTATTGTTTGTGGGCTTTGAGGCTTCTACTGAGACTTCTAAACCACAGAATAATTTAACCTAGTCTGTCCTATAATTCAAAATAAAAGGCCACATTTTTCTCAAAAGCTTTAGGGTTGTGGTAAAATGATGCAAACTTATTGTTTCTGTATTTTTCCACTTATGTATGATATATAAACATATATATATAGTTAAATACATGTGAGAGACACCTAGAGTTACAATCATATATCATTTATAATGTTAAATATACAAAAAGTATATAGTATACAATATATACATATATTTCATATTTTACATGTTACTTGTTTTATATATACTACAACATACACAAGTTAAAATGCAAATTTTAAATTATTTGCATTTAGTTTTTTATCCTAAGTTTTTAAAAATAAAAGTAGTAAGCAATAAATCATATATTCTTCAATTTTGTACCTGTACACATTAAAGATATTTATTTACGGAAAATTAAAATGTGTGTTAGGGAATACTGAGCATTCTCCAAATGTCATTTTTTTCTTCTCCTGAACATTTCATTTTCTGACCTTCTTTTCTAAAGAATTATAACCATGTGACTGAATTCTAATTGACAGAACATAAATAAGAGCAATGTGTACCAATTTTAGACTCATCCCATAATTATCTCTCCTTCACCACCCTCTGGGATATATTTCCACTTCAGCTGAGATGGTGCTCTCCAAGGCACTGGAAAGTTAGGTACTGAAGAGGGAAAAGCTACATTTGCATGGGTTGCTATGAGTGACTGGAGCACAGGCCCCCCTGAATTTGGAAATACTATTGGATGTTACAGAAGTGAAACTTTAATTGAAATGAAAGAACTTTGGGACCTTTTGTTGCTGTAACCTAATAAATCTCACTGAGGCAGATATTGCTATCTTGCAGCGGAGTGCCTACATAAAAGAAAGCTAAAATGTGTGTGTTGCCTTACTGGTCAGGTAGCAGGTAGTATGAAAACAGACACAGCAGTTTGGAAATATGGAAACCCATGTCATACAGTAATCAAACATTTTGTAAAATAGCCATGTAACTTTTAAGGCAGATGAAGTGCGTATTTGGCCTCCAGGGGAAATTTCTAGAATAGCATTTGCAGTTTTCAAAGGGGGTAACTTTTCTTCAAAGTTTCTCTATTGCTCATAGATTGAATGTATCCCCTTAAAAGTTCATGTTGAAATTTAATCTGCATTTTGGCATATTAAAAGATGGAGTCTTGGCCGGGCGCCGTGGCTCAAGCCTGTAATCCCAGCACTTTGGGAGGCCGAGACAGGAGGATCACAAGGTCAGGAGATCGAGACCATCCTGGCTAACACGGTGAAATCCCGTCTCTACTAAAAAATACAAAAAACTAGCCAAGCGAGGTGGCGGGCGCCTGTAGTCCCAGCTACTGGGGAGGCTGAGGCAGGAGAATGGTGTAAACCTGAGAGGCGGAGCTTGCAGTGAGCTGAGATCTGGCCGCTGCACTGCAGCCTGGGCAACAGAGCCAGACTCCGTCTCAAAAAAAAAAAAAAAGATGGAGTCTTTGAGGCAGTTATTAAATCATGGGGATGCTGCCCTTATGAATGAACTAGGGCTCTTATGTAAAGGACTTTTGGGTGCGAGTTCACGCTCACTCTTCTGCCATGTGAGGACAATGTTCATACATCCCCTCTGTTCTTCCACCTTCTGCCATGTTGGGGCACTCACCAGATGCCAGTGCCCTGATCTTGTATTTCCCAGCCTCTAGATCTGCGAGAAATATGTATGTGTTCTTTATAAATTGCCCAGTTTGTGGTATTTTGTTATAGCAACACAAAGACACATGAAAGAAGTATCATTTTTTTCCATAAAATACCCACATCCTTACTTCCCATTACAAAAAAAAAAAAAAAAAAAAAAAAAAAAAAAAAAAAAGCTCACCTCTAATAACCACTAATACAAGCAAAACAACAATCAAAGCAGCATGTTTCAAAATTGTTGGGATAAAGTTGAAGAAGATGGGTGGAGTAAATTAAGACGCATCAGTTTCTTAGGGCCAGAACTGAAAGGTGGAAAAAGTGAATTCCAAATTCTAATTGGAAATATACTGTTAGATTCATCAAAGTACTGACTTTTCCTGAGAATGAAATTGAAGAAGCATTTGTTAAGTTCGGTTACCTATTGAAACTGATTGATAAAACATTATTATACTGTGTCATTCATTAAATAAAAATTATAAGAATACTGGACCTTGAAAAAACTTAATCGTCAGATAAAATGCTCAGACTTTTTAAAATCAAATGTTTCTTCCCAAGATATTTACTATAGAAAAAACATAGAAAATATTAACACAAAATGGTTCATTAAATTTCTATTTCATTCATCTTATATAATTTGTAAATCATATAAATCTTATAAACTTCAGACATTTGGATGATTTTGTTTATTGCTGTCATTTCTTGCCAGTTAGTCCTGAAGGAAAAAAATTGTTAGGTAAAATAAATATATTAAAATCTGGTGACAGCCCACCCATCAGTTCTCTCACTGGAGATATATAAACAGTGACGGGTGACTGGTTCTTATTTCTTCCCAGTCACGTTCTCAAAAGTGGGTGTCAAAAGTTCTTATCTAGAGACTGTTGTAACTTAGGCAAGGAAGGCTAAACAGGGAAATGCCAGGGATCAGGAGAGTTCTCACATCCCTACCCCCCTCTCCGGTCGATTTCCCCAGATCAGACTGATAAAACTGGCACCAACTAACTTAAGGAAATTCCTAGAATTACAGTCACTGTCCTAGTAGATTCAACAGGAGCCAGAATGACCCATATCAATACAAAAAAAGGTCAGAACGGCCACCACCAGGTGGCGCCAAACAGCAACCCAAATCAAGATAATTTTGGATGGCACAAATGCACCCACGGAGTTCTCAACCAGACACACAGACATGTCCAGATTGTTTTTTAATCTCTCAATAATAGAAAATGTACGTTTTAAGTAAAGGTTTTTGGACCCAAATTCTCCTTCAGTGTGTATTAAACTTATATAATAATAATAATTGCAGTACCATAATACTACCTCTATAACTTAGTAATTCTTTTACTTGCCAGAGAACAGAAGATAAACTCTGCAAAGGTTCTGGGATTTGTCACATTGGTAAAGTTTCTAGGAGCTCTGTTAGTTTGGAGCACAGTGTGATACCCACACATCATTTGGATGTGCTGCTCCCATCTAGTACTGAATAACTCACAAAACTGTGTGCCTAGGTTGGGCGTGGAGCAAGCAAAAGACCTGTACCAGATCCAGATTGAGATGCAAGCAGTCAGGCTATGCGAGCCTTATGACCCAAGACCCAGTAGGAGAAATATAATATAAATCTCTAAAATATTCACATGAGACACATTCCTCTTTTGCCATCAACTGTTCTGCAATTGAAAAATATTATCCATCTTGTCTCTAAAGCCTGACCAGAGTAAACCAAGAAACTAGGCAGCCCAATTTGCCCATTATAAACTGAGTGATTTCTAATATGTAGGAACATTCAATCATTAAAGAAAATGTGTGTATATAAGAGCAGGGCCAAGAAGTTCTGGATAAGACAAATAAACTGAGCGAATGACTTAGATACCAACGGTGCTGAGCTAAATTGTTGTACCACTTTTCCCTCAATCCACAAGTAGGGCCTCAGATGGTGAAAAAGACACAATCAAAAGTATGGCCCAAGTTTATGGACAGGTCAGAAATGAATTCCATTGCATTATGGACCTCTTCAGAGGTAACCCTGAAATATAGTGATAAAGGCAAATCCTATTAGAGTGTAGGGCAGCATATCCCATAATGTGCTGTAGGTGAGAGGCAACATGACAAATTACAAATATACCCTGAGTCATGGCCAGGATTGACATGCTGGTCAGTTGGTTGGGACATGGGAAGAACGAGACTAAATGATTGGGACAAGATGTCAGTGAGAGAGATATGTGGATGATCCTCTAGGAATACACTCAGAGGAAGCAGATTTTTTTGTTCCATATAAATGTCACCCAGAGAGAGCTTTCAAATCTTTTATAACAGTCAGTTCTTTTTCTAGTCCCCAAGATCTTTCCTCCAGTCTTCCCAGTTTTTGTTCAAGAAGTTCATGTACACGATGACTATTGTGACATGTATAGAGACTATGCACAGAATTTTTTTTTTTTTTTTTTTTTTGCTAAATGGTTTTTCACTTAGTCAATGTGAACTAATGATCTTCCTCTCACAAGGTTTACCTGGATACTGACATTTGCCAAAACTGCCAAGAGCAGAGGTCATTGCTGAGGTCCCAATAAGGCACAATTCTTCAGGGGGACCATTTTGCATCTTGGAACCCAAAATGTATCTCCCTGGATTAACTTTTATGAACTCAGAAAAAAACCCTTATTGATAGCCATGGGTACCATGTCTGGCAGCCAGAGGATCCGCCTGGGTGCATTCTAATACTCAAATGTCTAATAGTACTGGTCTATTGGATATTGCAACCATCAAATAAAGATGCCATAATTATATCAATCCTATGGGAATTAAGATTTGGATCACCACACTGGGTTAAAAAAAGAAAAACTCAACAAGCAAAAAGTTGTTGGCAAAGAGTAAGGGGGTAGGGGTATGGGATGGATGCCAGTGTAGGAAACTACCGTTAATTACTAACTTAGCCTTCATGACACCAGTGGTGACTTTAGCAGCTGTAGTTCTTTGATGAATTATTATTCCCCCTTTTTCTCTTCTTCATTACTTAAAGACCACTGGTGGTTGGTAATGCTCCAATCATGGTTCTGTAAAGAATATGACAAAACTGAAACTCCCTTACAGTGACATGGTGAGACTACCAGGACTTTGTATGTTTCCCACTTGTCGAAATGGGCTAGAGAAAGGACAAGATTACACATGCCGGGGAGAAAAGAAAGTAGGCCATGCTGAATACCCCCGGAACGCAAAGGCAGACTGTTTTCTATCCTGCTCTGTGCTATAAGTCTGACTTCTTTAAAATTTATCATCTTGGCCTCCTTGCCCTCTGCAAAGTTATTGGTGAACAGAAGCAGAAAGAAGTCAAAATGTATATTACTCCCTTTTCTCTCCCTGCTACTCCATGTCTGCATGCCTCACCTACGAAGATGCTATTAATGGCAAATCTCTCTCCCATGGTTACAATTTGCCTGGAAGAATTGCCTGGGTTCCCTGTCCTGTCAGGCCTAGGAGTGATGACAATTTTCTCTGTTGTTAGATCCTGGGTGCTTCGTCATCCTTTCTTGGATCCCTTAACCTGGTCACACTTTTGCGTATAACTTCTACTCAACTCTCTTTAATTACTGATTTGTACAATCTTTTTCCTGACATTTTCCAGCTGAAATGAAATATTTGCTCAAAAAAAATAAAAATGAGTTTAGAAATATATTATTATTAATTCCAATAGTCAGAATTATTTTCAAATTTATTTTTTACTTATAGGTAAGACCGGGAGCTCAAATAGTATAAAATGGTTGAAATTCAATGTATAAATTTCTTACAAGTTAAATGGTTTACAAATTTCTTCTAATAAATTCTATTAGATTACATAAGAGATACCCTGAAAGTTAATTTTTAACCCTACAATTATATTTCTAGAAATCAACCCTGAAATAATCATTGGGCAAGATGTAAACAAAATATATCAACAAAAATATTCTTCAATTTCAATTTGAACAAATACATTAGGGTATGTGTCAATAATCCTTCAAATAAGATATTGTGCAGTCCCAAAGACCTAAGAATAATACAATAGACTTTGGGGACTTGGGGGAAAGGGTGGGAGGTGGGCAAGGGATAAAAGACTACACATTGGTTGCAGTGTACACTGCTCACTGCTCGGGTGGTGGGTGCACCAAAATCTCACAAATCACCACTAAAGAACTTACTCATGTAACCAAACACTACCTGTACCCCAATAACCTATGGAAAAATTAAAAAAAAATAAAAATTTTTAAAAAGAGTCCTTTAAAAGTATTGTAGCTACTAATATCTTATTTTATTATTTGTGCATCTTAAGTTATTGAAACTGTACTTATCTTTCTATGGTAGAAATGTAAATTATCATTTTCTTAGATTTGTACCATGTATCGTAAAAAGCTATCTGGCTGGACTGGATCATTGAGGATAAGACGCAGCAGGAGAGCTGTATGGCTAGTCCTCTAGAAATGGATGTGGTGTGAGTAGATAATACATCTGAAAATATCTTTATCCTTCTTGTCAAACTAGTTCTATCTTTTTCTGCTCATGTTCCTTGGCCACTCTCTGATCTTTGGCAGCTGTGGACAATTCTTTGGCCGCTGAAGGTTTTTTTTTTCTTAGAAAAAACTGCCCATCTCCAGATGGTTTCACCCTGACTTCAAGCCTGAAGTTCTCCCATTAACCAGCAAGCCAAGCCTACCAAAGCTATTCATCAACGAAAGCAGCCATCATGAGGCTCTCTGAATGAAACAGGCAGTGTCTTAAACAAGTTGAAAGGATAAAAATACCCTATACCTATGGCCTTAAATAAAACAACACATGTACAAGGCCTTTCTGAAATTTAGTTTAATTACATTTTAATATGGATTTAACTTAGAAACAATATGTATAACAATATTAACCCAATTAGAGACCTATTTGATCATCCAGGGGTTTATCTTCCAGGTCAGGTATTTAGGGCTGTGAGAACCAAAAGCAGGATTACAGACAGTTTTAGCAACTGTCATTATCACCAAGAACTTCAGACCAAGAGTCTGTTATCCCAAATTAGTACAAACAAAATGCACCAGATATCACCCCCAACGCATGTGTTTTTTAATTATAGTTATCTCTTTAATCATTCTTACATTTTAAAAACACTACATAACATAAATATAGCTATGCCTGGCTTAACAATGGGGATCTCCTCTGAGGAATGCACCGTTAGGTGATTTCATCCTTGTGTAAACATCATAGAGTGTACATATACAACCTACATGGTACAGCCTACTACTCACCTAGGCTACATGGTAGAGCCTATTGCTCCTGGGCTACAAACCTGTACAGCATGGTACTGCACTGAACACTGTAGGCCCTTGTAATGCAATGGTAAGAATGTGTGCATCTAAACATATCTAAACCTAGAAAAGGCAATTATGTCATGCTGTTATGTTACAATGGCTATGACATCACTAGGTGACAGGAAATTTTCAGCTCCATTGTTTTCTTATGGAACCACCATCCTCTATGTGGTCTACTGTTGACTGAAATAGCATGTGGTACGTGACTATAAATCAATTAATGTTGAATACATGCCATGCAGAGCCCTGTGTAATAGTAATTGAATTATTTAAATTTTAAATCAGCTCTTTCCTATTGCTTGAAGTCAAAATAATAAAGAACTGAAACATAAAAATTTCTACAAATTAATTGATAAAGTGAAAATAGCTTATGGCAATACACTATTTTACATCTAGATGTTGTATGCATTTTGAATATAATTCATCGTGTATGTTAAATGATTTTAATTTGAAAATATATCACATTGGTTGCAAAGCAAGTTCTGGCATTTGAAGTTTTTTTTTTTTTTTTTTTTTTTTTTTTTTCCCCCCCTTTTTTTTCTCCTCAAGTGTCTGGCTTTTATTTTTGAACTCATGTATCTACCTTTCTAAAATGTGACATTTTGAGGTGACTGAAGAGGATCAGAGAATACCTTATATGATACGGTTTGTGCAGAATTTTCTATCCTTCCCTCATATCATATAATTTTCTCCCTGAACTGTAATCAAATCATTAAATCCCCAAATCTTTTCTTTCATGTTCTCTCTACCTGGAATTTGACCACCCCCTCACCTTGATTAATTCCTAATTTATCCTTGACATTTTTTGAAATGACATTCTTCAGGGAAGTCTTTTCCAACTCCTTCAGACAGAAAAGATCAGGTTGTCTTCTAATATGACACCATAACACCCTGAAAAAATTCTTCATACAGTCTTCACAATTTAGAACATTATCTACTTGTTCTAAAATGTTTCTGATTAAATTGTGCCAAATTTCTGTTTCATGTTTGCACTTTTCATCCATTTTCTCATTAATTTTGTCAATGTTTACATGTTAAAGACTATGTTGTTTGGTCCATACATCCTCATCATACCTCATATTTTCTTGAGGAATCATTCCTTTGCTCACTAGGTAACGCCCCTTGTCTTGCATTTTGTTTTGGGATTTTCTTTGCACTATTTAATAGTATATATAATTAATACTTCTATTATAAAATTTTTATATTGTTTTAGTTCTTTTGATTTAAAACATAGGAGTGGGGAAATCAACCCCCATGCAGTCAAAAATCCATGTGTAACTGCTGAGTCTACCAAAACTTAACTATTAACAGCTTACTGTTAATTGAAGCCTTACTATTAACAGTCCATTACACAGTTTGCATTATTTTCTATATTTTGACCATAAAGTATGCTAGAGAAAAATGTTTTTAAGAAAATCATAAGGAAGAGAAAATACATTTGTTATTCATTAAGTAGACGTGAATCATCATAAAAATCTTTATTCTCATTGTCTTCAAGTTGAGTAGGCTGAGGAGGAGGAGGAAGGGGGCCTTGCTGTCTCAGGAGTGGCAGAGGTGGCAGAAAACATGTGTAGGGACACACACAGTTCAACCCATGTTGTTGAAGAATCAACTGTACCTAAAGTTTGGTTTTTGTTTCCTTCAATGTAACAGTTGGGTTGCACATATTTATATTTAATTGTGACCACTACGTTTGAACTTCCTGTCCCCTTATTTTATGTTTTATTTACCATACTTCTGTTTTTCTCTTTGATATCTTCTGTTGGACTGGGAGTGTTCCTTGTTCTTCTGATTTTTAATTTTTTTTCAATGGAGTAAAAATTTGTATCACTTAAGAATAAGGGCAAGCTGAGGCAGGAGGATCACTTGAGGCCAGAGGTTCAAGACCAGCCAGAGCAACAGCATAAAACCCTGTCTTTACTTTTTTTTTTTTTTTTAATTCCATGCTTGGTGGTGCATGCATAGCTACTTGAGAGACTGAGGCAAGAGAGTGACCTGAGCCCAGGAGATTGAGGCTGTAGGCTGTAGTGAGCTATGATCTCAACACTGCACTCCAGCCTGCGTGACAAAAAGAATAATCCTATATGTGTACTATTGAAATGAAAAATAATAATGATTTAATAAAAATTGATGCTGTCTGGGCCAAGTATGGAGCTACAGACTTGAGGGCCCCTTATATTGTTGTTCTACCATTCTTGGCACCAAGTTTGCCGTTTGTGTCTATCATGATCTCTTGAGTTCCGGTTATGTATAATTTTCCAAAGTTACATATGACTTTCCCAAAAGCTTTCTACTTGGACTTAGTCATCTGGCCACACTTTGCTTCCAAGGAGATTGAAAAATCTCTTTATCTGTGGTAGCCAGGTGCCCAACAAAAATTTGACATTCTAATACTATTCAAAAAGGATAAGAACAACATACAGTTTCTGCCATGAATACTAGATCACAGATACCGTTTTTAAGTGGTAACATATCACACTTCATAAACTAACTTAACTCTTTGTCTCTACTAACAAATACTGAAGTTTTCATTGCCTATTCTCTCAAACAATGCTAGGATCTTAGCAATCTTTTTTCTTCAATGCTTATTTTAAGTTCTGGGGTACATGTGTAGGATGTGCAGGTTTGTTACACAGGTAAACGTGTGCCATGGTGGTTTGCTGCACAGATGTTTTGCATCACCTAAGGATTAAGTCCAGCAGCCATTAGCTATTCTTCCTGATGCTCTTCCTGCTCCCACAGACAGGCCCCAGTGTGCGTTGTTAACTGCCATGAATCCATGTATTCTCATCATGCAGCTCCCACTTATAAGTGAGAACATTTGGTGTTTGGTTTTCTGTTCCTGAGTTAGTTTGCTGAGGATAACGACTTCCAGCAATCATTAATCACACCAACTACTACTCACATCAAATTCACTATTGATTTTTAACATTTTGGCTAAAACATTTTGGGCTTATAAAATTAGTCTCTGGTCTTTTTAGAGTCATAAAAAATTAAATTTACCCTCTTATGTTACCAGTTTCTGATAACCTTACTAAATGTACCATTATTTTTTTCATTTTGCTCTATTCCCAGGTTTTATTTTATTTTTCTTTTAAAATATACGTTTCAGATGTTTTTTAGAAGGGGTCTAAGGGTGAAAATTATCTTTCTGAGTGTCTGTAATTACCATTATTTACATTTGCTTTCAGATGATAATTTAACTAAATATAGAATTGTAGATTGTAATTTACTTCCCTTCAATTTTAAAGATATGGGTCAATTTCCTCCCATATCTATTGTTAGCAGTAAGATACATGCTGCAGGCATAATTGGCTTTCCTTTTAGATAATCAGTCTTTTCTCTCTGGCATGTTTATGATTTTTCTCTATATTTGCTGTTCTTCAATAAAGATGTAGGTATGAATTTTTTCAATCTCTTGTGACATTTGTTGCACATATATTTTATGTTGCTCTTTCAATATGGAAATTCTCAATGATTACATTTTTAAAAGTTTTCATGTTATTTCCGTTTTCACTTAATATTAACTTCTGGAACTCATGATAGACCAACGTTGAGTTAATCATCCTTCTATTATTCAAAACGTATTATTTGTATTGGACTTTATTTTTTTCTGTTTCTGTTTTTCTATGTCTGTGCTTCAATATCACATAGTATGTTAGTATTTTCTTAGCTCTTCTATTGTTTCACCTATTCATAAAGGCTTCTATTTTTGTTTTTAGCGTTATTTTAATGGCTCATTCTATCTATCTATCTATCTATCTATCTATCTATCTATCTATCTATCTATCTATCTATCTTTCTATCTATCCATCCATCCATCCATATCCATCCATCTATTAATCCTCAACTATCCATCCATCTAGAAAAAAGAGAGCCTGAGAGAGAGAAAAGAGGCAGAGAGTGATTTATTTTTAGGTTTTCTATTAAATTATTTTAATATACACTGAATCTCATTTCATTTTTACTTGCTTTTGATTAATCTTTTGTTTTTTATACCTGTTTTTATTGTCATTTTGAGCAAGCTAAACATTATTTTTTATCAAGATCGGATTACCATATTTTGTTCACGTTGCTTGTGCTGAATTTATTTCTTAGCAATTGATTTAGTTTCTTGGCTGCAAAGCACAGGTTAATTTTAGCTAGTCTGGATTGACTTCTTGTTTACCTCAAGGTATTGACTGTTGTCCAAAATAATGAAGTGTATTAATTAAAGGCAAGAAAATGACGTTCTGTAGCAAAGCGCCTATCAGCGTTTTGGAGGGTATGATATATTAGCCTGTTTACATTGTTTGGTTAAAATAAATTGTTTTATGATTTGTACCTCATTTTGTTGAGGACTGGCTCAATTTCATGGTTCAGGATAGACATGTCATTTAAATACGCCTGTGTGAATGTCCCCAATAAGAGACTCTACCATAAGCCACCGGAGTTGATAGGACTTTGTTGCTAAATTCTTGCACTTAACCTCCAATACGTAGGAAGCCTACCTTACCCATGTTTTCAAATAATAATCCTAGTTCCTTAATAAAGTTTCTAGCAAGGACACTTTTAATCCCTGTTTCTCCAACAAGCTGCATGAACTCTTGGCCATCTCTTTACAACGTCAGACTAAAGTCAAAAATCCCACAGCCTGAACCAGCACATTGCTCCATTTCTCATCCATGAGATAGCTGTCATGTGCTGAGTTTTAAATTTTTTCTCTCATCATATTTTATATATAGCCTCATATCTTTGAAGGATAATTGATAAATTACATTTAATGAGTAAACAACCAAAAGTTAATTTGGATTTAATCTTCAGCTTAATGTTTAGATAAATTCATATATTTTTATATTCAGATTAATAGCTTCCAATTAATAAAAACCTGGTCTATATTGAGGGTTTTATACTTATTGAGTCTTACTGTGCCAAAGGTACTGTCTCTATTAGAGATATGAAATAAGACAAGGTAAATAGAATACATATATTTGTTATAGCCTAAATATTATCAATTGTTTTATTATGTGAGCTACTTTAGTAAAGGGATATTCACATTTGCTGACGGGAAAAAGAACAAATCTACTTGATATTATTGTCTATTACAAACACAAATATTACCCCATTTTACTAAAATACTTTATTTCCTAACAACAACATAAGGAGTTAAAAAGCACAGTTACCATGATCAAATTATTTAAGAACACATTCCAATATTATTATAATGATAAATGGCTCACTTACAAGAAAAAGGCACACGGTTAAGTGAACAGGACAGAAAAGAGAAAAACACTTGGATTACAGAGCTAAAAGTGTAAAGATGTCTGCTCGCCTACAGTGGATTAAAACCCTGAGCAAAGAAAAACTAGAGACAAGACCGGGCATGAAGTAGAGTATTATGACAGAAGAATGGAGGGGGAAAATAGTTAAAAATAGGGTTTATGCATCTGCCAGCAATCTTTCCCTTTCTCTGTTGCAGCTCCTTTCTTTTCTTTCAGGGATCTGCCCCTCTTCATGCCAATGTGGTTGTGTTACTATGATAGAAATGGCACAACTTTAGTTATAAAGGGAATATTAAATTAAATGCTGCCATTCAAATTCAGTTCTTTAGGGTTTTGTATCTGGACCATGTACAGTGGTAGCAATGTTATGTATTCCTTTATTTGAAGTATCTAGAGTTCTGTTAGTCATTTTCTGTTTGTTTAACTTAGCCAGGGCTGGTTTATTTTGCTTGCATTAAAAGACTAAAATTCACATAAACTTGCTACAGCAAGTACACTTACTTCAACAAATAAACAGAAAATCTGAATTTAGAAGATGAAGCTGAAAAACAAATCCAAATTTACAAGCCCGAGAAATCAAAATAGCAACAATCATTACACAAAATCAAGATTTTGGGCAGAATTTTGTTTTTCAGAGAGGGGTAGTATATGCAGCAAAGACAAAGTTTTCCATTTTTTACATATGATTTAATTAATTAGTATAAAGATGCTCAGTTAATATCAATGCTCATTGATAGAAAGATGTTGTCAGTTAGAGCTTCAGAGGCAAAAATTGAGGTGGTAATTATTTCTAGGCATAGCAAACTGAGTATCACAAAGAAAATAAAATAAACTGAGGAATGAAGATTGGTGCCACTCTGCTGTTGAAGAGAATGGTACATAGGGCTAGAAGTTGACCAGCTTCACAGATTACAACACTGTCAAATTTTGGTTTCTTCATCAGTAAAATCACATAATGGATTTGTGCAATTCCTAAGATCATAAAAAGTATCTTATGTCACTCTCGGCAGGTACTGTATGCCCAGTTAATGCTTGCTAACTGACTGCTGAGACCTTAGTATGCAGAACATACATGTGTGTTTATGACTAAAATACCTGAGCTTTATAAAAAAAAGAAAATACTCCATTCTACGAAGATATAATTTAGATTTTATTAATTATCATAGAATAAAAAGAATAGAAGGGAAGATCTCAACTTAAATGACATTTTGACAAATACATGTTCTGTATCCAATTCTAAAAATTATAAGCTACATTTCTAATTAGGTTCTGAAACACATACTAAAGAGCTCAATTGTCATTATCTCTTAAGATGCTAATGAGGCAATGAGGACTGGTTATTTTATTATTTGGGGCTGATTTGGATTCATCTTCTTAGTTCCCTGTGAAAAAATGCCACATATAAACATGAATTCTTCAATTACAACGAATGGCTTTGTTTCTTAATTGTTCATGCGTAGCAGAGATACTCAGCAGGATTGCTCATTATTGCCACTGTGATTTAATTTAGTTCAGAGCCACTGGCAGGACATATTAGCCATAATATCACGGTATCATGACATCATGATTATCATAAACACTATTGCTAAATTAGGAGTGGGAAATCACCAGTGCCGAGCATTATTATATGACTTCTTTAAACTAAGAAGAATTCTTCCCTAGTGTCAAAGTAATTCACCACTGAGCATCTTTAAGAGCTTATATTTCAAATCAATATATTATAAACATATTTTAAATAAAGAAAGGTAGCATAAGTCTGGGGAGAAAACAATTTATATTTGGTCCTTTAAATAATAATTCAAGAAGTTATATTTCCATAATATATGCAATTATCTACTATTATTATTATTACTATTAAGGGTTTGATATGGCCAAAGTAAAGTTCTCAAGGCTTCATTGATCTTGTTTACTTCTCACACCAGTCTTATGAGACAAGAATTTTTCCTTATATTTGAAGATAGGAAAGTGAAGGTTAAATTGAATAGGCAGAAACAAGCAATAATTGAATCACTCTGGCCAATTGGTAGATACGTGGCATGCAGGTCTTCACACCCCTAATCCATGGTGAACCGCAGAATGATTCTCAACACAACACTATAGTATTCCCAAAACACATGAATTAGGATGCTAAGGGAATCTTCCTTGCCTACCTGGGCCCTAGTGTTACGAAAACTATTTATAAAAATTTAAGATGAATTTAAGGTTGCTGTTACTAGGAAATAGTCTTACTTCTCCATTTGAATTTACTAGATTAAGGCACTTCTCCATTTGAATTTACTAGATTAAAGCAGTTCTCTATAAAATTATTAAAATTCTTTATTTTCTTCTAATGATTGCATGTCAAATTCATAAGCCGTCTTACATCATTAAAAGTGTTTTTTGAAGTAAATTAGCAAATGTATTATGTACTACTGGACTTCAGAGTCCCCTTCTATCGCACAGAAATTGTATCTAACATAAGAAAATAAATATTAACAGAAATAGCTACTATCTTATTGTAGAAATGTCTTATAATAAAAAGTAACTTTCAGAAAGAATCTGATTATTGGAACTAAAAGATTTCCAGATTATTAAAACCCTCAGAATTCTTGTGAATTCTATGAAGCTATTTACTAATTTTTCATGTGCAAAAAGGCATTCTGAAACAAGATATTAGACTTAGAAGTTAGAGATAAAATTTGAGTCCATATACCCAGGCTGTATCAAAATACAACAACAAAAAAATACAACAACAAAATACAACAACAACAAAAGAAGCTGCTGAATAACAAATTATCCTGGGTATGGGAGAGACTCAACTGACACAAGGTCATCCCGGTATTTTTCAGTATGAGATACTGAATGTCTTTTGTTTAATAGAAAGATAGAGATAAGATTTAAAAGCACAGTTTGATACCAGCTTAACCATCTAATTAAAAACACTACCGCAAAATGAAACCTACCTTAGCAGCATGGGAATGATTTCATTTTTATCAGCTCAGCAAGACTTAAGTCATGTTCTGTGATTAAAACTATAGCTCGTACATGTGTACTGTCACTAGCAAACTTCTTAATCCAGATAAAATATGGCTTCCAAGATCTATATCTGGAGAGAATTCCAATTTAACTTAAGCCAACAATGCTGTAACTAGAAAAATCTCTGGAGGTTAATACATCTACATTTAAAGCAATGTTAAATTCATTTGAAAGGACATAGTTATTTTAAGCTAATCAACAATAATGTATTGTTCAGGGTGAAAACAAAACCAGGCAAAGTCCATAAATATAAAAGTGATTTATCTCCATACAGAGTTTCACATTTTGAGACTCTTCCTGTGTTAAGCAAACATTTTGCCAACAAATAACTTGTGTTCAAGTATATTCTGAGTAATGTATTAGTTCCCACATTAACATCTACCCATTGATACAATATACATCTTCATAAATCACTTTAAACCGTTATAGCAACCTATTCAGTGTAGGTTTCAAAAATAACCAAAAAACTAGATGAGTAAGTAGCAAATAAGGGAGTAACTCTGCCAACATAAATACTTAGGTCAACTCCAAATAGAAGAAAAATACAAACAAGGGTAAAGTTTGGGGATAAAGGTCAAAGGACAAAAAAAGCTATTTCTTCTGTAGACTGAATGACTCAGAGACCTGATGTAGCACTACTTTTTTGTTGTTATTGTTGCTGTTGTCTGTGAATTTTGCTGTATGCCTTACATTATTTCTATATGATTACCAGAACATCTCAGTGTGATCCCATATTTACAGTGAAGGACAATACAGAAAGTGGAACAGGTTTAAATGGTAAGATAAGCAGATAATGTAATATAAGATGTGATGATAAAAGAAAGTATCCTAGGGTAGGAAATTGAATACACTTACGGGCCAGCTCAGGAAAAGTCCCTGCAGGAGCTACCTTTCCTTAAACAGAAGGAAGTTAAACAGCTCCAAATTTAACACATCCCCATGGATTAACCATGTTCTATACTCGTTGCAAAACCACCCCGATCATGTCTCTCACATATGATACCAGGCTGCTCTCTAACCTTGCAACCCAATCTGCAATTTTCACAGTTCTGGTAATTGGTTCCCCATCTTTTTCCCCACCTGAATCCTGGCTACGAAACATTTCCTAGAACCCTAGCTTGAACTTATATCTGTCCTTATTTAGTCAAACCTTCATTCTCATCCTAAGGGATTAGATGCCCTGTCTTTGAACATTAATACAACAGCCAGCTACAACCTGCTAACTCACATGCCTACTATCACAAGTTCCACAATTACTACTTCTTCCTGATTTCTGAGACTCCATGTAATTCTGCATTAGCAACTCTGTTCCAATTTATTTCTACCTGAACAACTACCATTTCCCCTATCTTTTAGAAAAATTAAATTATTCACTGTAGCTTAAATATCATTACAGATTACATTTGAGCTTCTGTTGAATGCAGCTCCCAATGAGATAATCCATTTTTTAACTTCATATTTTAAAGTTTTATGAAAAATCATTTAATCTATCTTGCCCAAATATATTTAAATCAGAATCTCCCTACTCATGTAGTTACCCATTGATAGAAGGCAATATTCCCAACAAGACACCCAAATTGGCTCAACTATTTTGAGTTCTGTTTGGTATGCTTTTGTGATGTGTCAAAATGTATTTCCCTGGATATTTAGAACTGATCATTTGACTTCACAGTGCCCTTATCTGCTTTTTTTCTCTGTTCTATATTAAGTAAAAAACACCCAAAGTTTAAAGTTTCTTCTCCTTCATGGATGTTCTTGTCTTCCTTGACCTTATTTCTTTATTTATATCCCAACTGCAGTCTTGTGCCCAGTCACAGTTTCAACCAAAAATAACTTTTAGTCCTACTGTAAGCCGGGTGTAGAAGAAATGCACAAAAGACTATTTTAAAATATTCTTGCTGACTTAGTTATTTAGGATCATTTTAGGTTGTTATTTAGTGGTCTCTGAAATAAAAGACTTCTGATAGAGCAGCTAATGTCTTTAAGATATGGTGTATTTTTAAATTTAAATTTTTTAATGGAATAGTCTACTCATAAATTCTATTTTCTTTTTACTCCTCTCTGTGAAGTACAATTCCATCAAAACAAAAATAAACAGCTACTGGCTAAGCAAAGTCATAGCATCACATATTCTTTATATTATTCTATATTCTAATAAAAATAAATATGACTCTAGATTTTTATGGCTTTTTTTTTTTTTAATATTTAGATGGCTCAGATGGATGCCTGCCCTCTAACGCTGTTATACCAACAACAAAGAAAATTTTGGGAGATCCATATGGTTTAAAAATTTTGTAATTTTATTTTTTTTATTTTTTTATTTTATTTATTTATTTTTTATTTATTTATTTATTTATTTTTTTGAGACGGAGTCTCGCTGTGTCACCCAGGCTGGAATGCAGTGGCGCGATCTCGGCTCACTGCAAGCTCCGCCTCCCGGGTTCACGCCATTCTCCTGCCTCAGCCTCCCGAGTAGCTGGGACTACAGGCGCCCACAACAGCGCCCGGCTAGTTTTTTGTATTTTTAGTAGAGACGGGGTTTCACCATGTTAGCCAGGATGGTCTCCATCTCCTGACTTCGTGATCCACCCGCCTCGGCCTCCCAAAGTACTGGGATTACAGGCTTGAGCCACCGCGCCCGGCCGAAAATTTTGTAATTTTACACTCGAGATCACATACAGTGTTTCTCCCTGGGTGAGATTTTGGATCTAGACCCCTATCTTATTCTTACTGCCTGAAAGATCTTGACCAGTATCAAGTGATAAGGTAGGTTGAAGGTTTACACTTACAAATTACATATTTTTTACAAAAGAGATTGGGGAGTTGAGGATTTGAGACCACTGCTGCTCAGCTCTTCACTCACTGAGGCAATGTTGCCATCCTCAAAAGCAGGGGAGAAATTAAGGATATTTGCTTGTGCTTTATATAAACTAAGCAGGTAAAAGATTTTACAGGGGCCAAGCACGGCGGCTCACATCTGTAATACCAGCACGTTGGGAGGCCGAGACGGGTAGAACACAAGGTCAAGAGATCAAGGCCATCCTGGCCAACATGGTGAAACACTGTCTCTACTAAAAATACAAAAATTAGCCGGGCGTGGTGGGGTGAGCCTGTAGTCCCAGCTACTCAGGAGGCTGAGGCAGGAAAATCGCTTGAACCTGGGGGGCGGAGGTTGCAGTGAGCCGAGATTGTGCCACTGCACTCCAGCCTGGGCGACAGAGCCAGACTTCATCTCAAAAAAAAAAAAAAAATTTTTTACAGGAACACTGTTCACACACGAAGGATTTTTTGAAATATCTAAAAGCATCTCCAACATGACTGCCCGGATTAGCTCACTGCTTTCAGAGTTCAGGCTCCACAGGCACACTGTGAAAGTCTGAGAGCCCAGAAGGCACTTGAACTCTTCTGCACTACTGGGGCCAAATGGAAGAGAAACAAAGAAGTCACTACAGATGAATGTGTCATCTAGAACAACTAACTTAAGTGGAGGTGGTTTTAACCTTTTAAGAAAATCTGGTTCATACCAAATATATACTTTGACATAACATAGTTATATGAAGTATTTTCCTGAACTTGTCTGCACACCTAATTAGATAAAGTACATGTCTAGCTTTTAAGAAAGTCAAAAACTTTTTTGTTGTTGTTGTTGATACTTTTGTTTTTGTTTTTAAGCTGCTGATATAACGACAAGACCAGTCACAGAAATAGAAAGCTTTGGGACAAGTACGATTCTATACACTATCATCATATGCAATTTTCGGGAGAAGGACACTTATCTAGCATGACCCCAAAACGACCAGTTTCAACAGCACACGCGATGAGACCCCAGAGACAGCAGGCTACAAAACAGTCACTGCATTCCTATAATACAGCATGATATACCAATTCTTATATATGGGGAATCCCCTCTGCCCCATCTCAGCTCACTCAACTTCAAAACTTTTAGCATTCCTTACAACTCAGGTCCAGATATTAGTGTCTATGTCATTTGGACACTTTCAGTTGGACATAAGAGAATTTAAACTGGTTTGACTAAGGAGAGAAAAAAAAAAGAAAGGGTAAAGAAATTTATGTTTACAGCTCACTTCAGACACGGCATACTTTCTTCATCTCTTAACGCAGCATTCCTATATTTTGTGCTCTTGCCAAAGTGGCTCTGATTATCTCCAAATTTATATTTTCTAGCTAATCCTGAAAAAAAGAGAGCTTCTTACTCCTGTAATTCACTCCGCACGTCCCAGAATCTAACAGCCTGATTATGGTAACTACTCACTGAGAACAGGGGGCAGGGAGGCTCTAATTGGTCAGATCTGGGTCACATGACTACTCCCAGGGTGCCATCCACCTATAGAGAATCTGTGGTCTAAGAGTAAGAGCGTGGTGCATGTTTTCTTATTCCCCACCCCCACCCAAAAAAAAGTCAGAATGCTAAAGCCAGAAAAACAGCTGCTAATTGAGCAAAAATACTCATCTAAAATACATACACCGTATATAAAGTTATAGAATTAGCTCATAAATTAAAAGTTACAATTAATATATACTGTTGCTAATATTAAAAATCAAAACTAGGCATTCATCTAGGTTTATTCTACATCAGCTCTTGCATTTGTGTGATGGAATATGTTTAGCCATTATACAAATTATTTTAAAATTATTTTAATAAGATTAATTGTATTCATTTCCTGGCACTACTGTAGCAAAGTACAGCAAACTAGGGAACTTAAACAAAAAGATATTTATTATCTCACATTTATAGAAGCTAGAAGTCTGAAATCAAGGAATCAGACTTGGGTCCTTCTTGAGCGCTCAGAGGTACGCTCTAGTCCATGCTTCCCTCCTAGCTTCCCGGGCTTGTCAGCAATCCATGTGTTCCTTGCTTCCTTCAGTTTAACTCCAATCTCTGCTGCTGTCATCATGTGGCCTTGTCCTTGTATGTCTATCCGTCTTTTCTCCTTTTCTTAGAAAGACGCTAGTCATATTGGTTAAGGTGCACTTAATGACCTCATCTTAACTTGATTATACTTACAATGACTTTATTTTCAATTAAGGTCACATTCATAAGCACAGGAGGTTAGGATTTATATGTATCTTTTGGGGGGACATAACTCCATCTGCAACACTGATCTTACCTTACTTCATAGGAGACAATAAATACTTAAAATCAATTATTAAGTATAATAAATGTAAAAATTTATTTCTATAATTAACAACTAACACATTATATATGTGTGTGTGTGTATATATGTGTGTGTGTATATATGTGTGTGTATATACATATATATTTTTTACAGCATTAACATCTATTTTCTTCCTAAGAAATAAAATGAGTCAAGGAGAGAAATGAGTAGAGAATATTTTGATTTCAAATGAGTAGAGGATAGAAATGTATGCATTGGCTCCCACCCCCATTTACAAAAAAAAAAAAAAAAAAAAAAAAAAAAAAAAAGCTGAAAAGTTGCAGTGTCAAAATTAAGTGAAAATTGGTAATACTTAATATTTTAGAATAAAAGGTGTTCATATTTTAAATGTATATGGGAAAATTTTAAAAATATATGTATGTTATGTATATATACCACACAAAGTTGTATAAGCAATTAAGACACCTTGAGCCTAAATGACAGCTTGAATATTCTCACCTCTCCTCTTTCTCTACCTTTTTATTTTCTATCTCTTGGAATTCTTTTGGGCTTAAGCTAAATGTTAATCTGAAAATGTTGCCTTTGGCCTTGAGTTAATTAATTTTTCCAGTTTTGCAGAGCTACTAAGTTGTAAAGCCCAGACTCAAGTCTAGTATTATCTGATTCCAAAGCCTACAAAATTTTCTTAAGTTATGCAGCCTGTCTTGCATTAAAGGTCACTTAGAAATTTTAAATATACTGCCTCCTATCTTGCATTAAAAATATTTTAATTTCTAAAAGTTCTGACTTTAACTGGAAACACAAGCAACCCCACTGCAGTAATGCAATAACTAGTTCATCTTTAATATGATGGTGAAAAGTAGCGTGTCATTATTTCAGAATATAGGACAGTGGGAAGGCACAGCACCCAGTGATACATGACATGAGTTGTGGTCCTAGATGTATCACTTAATATAAATGACTAGCTTTATAGTTATTTCATTTAATTTTAGGCAAGCCCCTTACCTTTTTGATTAAGTGACTATGAAGTTGGAAATAGCAAGAATCATTCTCCCAATCATATAAACAGGCTATTAGCCTCAAATTAGAATGTATAAGAAACTGCAAAATATTACAGAAGCCTTTCTTAACTAATGCTTAGCTGGCCATATATATGGTAACAATGTGCTTCAAAATACATTTAATGAAATATTTGCTTCACCAGCGTATTTTTTGTAAATTTCTCCTGAAAGTAAAATTCATTCTTTTGTAAAGTGAGAATAGTGAAAAATCACTATTCTTTTTTTAAGAAATATAAGTGTAAACTATTGGCAGAATGAAATGTTGTAACATGTCAATATTTACATTCAAAGATATAATTAAGATGCTATTCGATGAATTTGTAGAAGATTAGAAAGATAAAACTTAGGGGATAAAAAGAGACCTTGTAAGTTATTTTCTGCAATTATTTTCTCATTTAAAAAAATCAGAAATTAAAAACCCAATATGTTTGATTAAATGATTTATATAAAGTTACAGTGAGTGGCAAGAATTCATTCCATTTTTTAGTGGCAACAGCAGCTTTCTCATGAGGTCTCACTTGAAGGTGTAACGAGTGGTCATGGATAGAGCCAGGCTCACTGGCATGAATGCCCACCTCACTCATGATTCAGAGACAGCATGTATAAATGGAGAAGCTCTGAAACTGGAGTAAAATAAAATAGATTAAAATTCTGGTTCTTAATGTAAATAGCAGTAGGATCATGGGCAAATTATTTTTCCTCTTTGAATATCAATGTCTCTCCTCTTTGTAATAGGAGCAATAAAATAATAAACATGGCAGCAGAATAAATGCAACAAAAATGGGAGCTTGTGTGAGACTTGAGTGAGATATTGGCTAAATGCTAATGGTGTATAGTATGTGTTCAACAAATGACAGCTAATATTATTAAATTTTGCACTCATGAAAATTATTCTCTAACAATAAACCATTATTATTAAACTATTAAATTAACCAAGGCTACATGATATCTTGAAAACCACAAAACTAGTATCTAGAAGATCTAAAATCTAATCTCAACTGCATTTATTAATATTGGTGTAATCTGTGCAAATCAAACCCGAAATTATTCCCAGTTTGTTCTTGTGTTAGAATTAGCAACAATCCTACGCCCCTACAAATTTTGAAAGATGTTCCTTGTGAGGAACAAATTAAAAAATGTATGTGAAAAATACTCTGAAAATTGCTCTAACAAGGAGCAAAATCACTAACAAGAAAGAATTGAAACTCGGCTTTGGTATTCTATTATACTGTAGGATGACTATAGCAAATAACAATGTATCGTATGTTTTGAGATAGATGGAAGTAAATATTTTGAATGCTGCCACCACAAAGAAATGGTGAGTGCTTAAAGTGATGGATATGGTATTTACTCTGATTTGATCATTATACCATGTATACATGCATTAAAACATCCCACTGAACTTCATAAATATATACAATTGTATTAATTGCAAATAAAAATTAAATGAAAAAATGGTAAAATGTAAATTATAAGTTAAATATGGTTTAAAATAACTTCCTCAATAATAAGCATTGCATTAAACAAATTCATGTTTAGATTTGAATGAAATAAAATATATTCAAAATTCCATTTTCCCTCCTATTAGACTTTTATTTAGTCCTTTCATTAGATATATCAAGGGTAGCAATAGCTATCCAAACATAACAGATAACACAAGGTACAGTCATCCCTTAGCATTAGCAGAGAATTGATTCCAGGATTTCCAGAAGACACCAAAAGTTGCAGATGCCCAAGTCCTTTAGTCAGGCCTCCTTATCTACGAGTTTCGAATAGGGGATTCAACCCATATGCAGGTATTTTCTATCCATGTGTGGTTGAATCCTTGGATGGGGAGCCTATGGATAAGCAGGGCTGACTTTAATTGCTGCTTATAGAATACTGCATCAGAGGAACAGAAACAACAAATAGGATATGTTATGTAATTGTTTTAACTAAAACCATGTCTGGATTAAATATATATGTTGTGGAGTTTGTGAAAATATAAAGTTCAGAGATCCAGGCATGGAGTTAATGATATAGTAGGCAGGCCTGGGGTTCATACATTTGAACATTAAAGTCGTACCTAGTTGAGTTTCATAAGTAGACTGATCAGAAAACTCTGATTTACCAAATGTCTTAAATTAGTGTATGGAAGAAAAGAGAAACCTGAATATGAATTCATATTTAGGACAGTTTTGTACTTACACCACACCACATAAAGGAAAAACAATAAATCCCTCTTAAGGTTAAAAAGACTTTCATTAGAATATCTTCAAAAATGATCAAGTGCTTCTGAACATGTTCACAGAATTTTTTGATGAAATAGAATAATCAACCAAGTTTATTTCCAAATGCTTTATAAGGGCTTTAGGTTGATACCTAAGGGTTAAGTAAGTCATGCAAATAAGCGGGGTGAGGAGTAGTTATTTGTGTGCCCCTGATCATTGCTATTCACTAATGTTTACTTATTACTGGTAGCAGATTATCCTGTTTTTTAAGACTTTTGGTGAGGCACACACTACTGGTTCTCTCTTCATTAGCAACCCCATCACTTTTTCTGTCTCTACAGTTCTGTCTTTTGCAGAATGTCATCTAGGTGGCATTATATAGTCTGGAGCCTTTTCAGATTGGCTTTTCTTACTTAGTAGTCTGCATCTTTCATTCCTCTGTGGCTTGATAGCTCATTCTTTCATCAGTGTTTTCTGCTTTTCTAATAGAAATCTTGTTCATAGTTGGTTAGATTTATACCTAAGTATTTCATTTTAGAGGATACTAATGTAAATGATATTGCATTAATGCAAAATCTCATTTGTTCTGAAGTATAGGAA
Organism: Macaca mulatta; assembly: GCF_049350105.2. Taxonomy (NCBI): domain Eukaryota; kingdom Metazoa; phylum Chordata; class Mammalia; order Primates; family Cercopithecidae; genus Macaca; species Macaca mulatta. Next base: position 175,565,074 of record NC_133410.1, read on the forward strand.
GGCAATTGACTTTTGTATGATAGCTTTGTATTCTGCAACCTTGTTATAATCTTTGTTAATTCCAGGAGGTTTTGTTTTATGATTTTCTACATAACTGATCATGTCATCAAGGAACAAAATCAGTTTTACTTATTTCTTTTCAATCTGTATATCACTGCTTCCTTTTCTGTTTCATTGCATTAGTTAGGACTTTTCGTAATTACAAAGTTGAAAAGCAGTAGTGAAAAGGAACATCCTTGCCTTATTCCTGAAGCTTAGAGTTTCTCATCATTAGGTATGATGGTAGCTATAGGTTTTTTATAGATGTGCTTTATCAGATTGAGGAAGTCAACATCTATTCCTACTTTATACATAGTTTTTATCATGAATAGGTGTTGAATTTTGTTAAATGCTTTTTCTCCAGCTCTTTATGTGACTATGCATTTTTTTTTTCTTTTCTATACTCTTAATTTGTTGGGATAACTGCTTTTGAATTATATTGAGCCAGCCTTGCATTCTTGAAATAAATCTCACTTTGTTGGAGGGCATTAATCTTATAATACATTGTTGGATTAGATTTGCCAATATTTTCTTGAAGATTTTTGCACCCATGTTATGAGAGATCCTAATCTGCAGTGTTTTTGTTTTTGTTTTTCTTTGTAGTATGTTTGTCTGATTTTGGTATTAGGGTGATGGTGGTCTTTTAGGATGAATTAGGAAGTATTTCCTTTGCTGCTTCTATCTTCAAAACAAAATGCAGAGAATTGTTTTAATTTCTTCTTTAACGGTTTATTTGAATTCACCAGTAAATCCAACTGAGTTTGATATTTTCTGTTTTGATGGGTTATTAATTATTGACTCAATATTTTTAATAGCTATCAGGCTACTAAAATTGCCTGTTTCTTCTTGTGCAGGTTTTGGCAGATTGTGTCTTTCAAATAATTGGTCCATTTCATCTAAGTTACCAAATTTGTGGGCAGAGAGTTGTTCATAACATTTACTTATTAACCTTTTAATGTTCATAAAATCTGTAGCTATTTTGTCTCTTTCACTTCTGATAATAGGAATTTGTGACCCTTCTTTTTTCTTAGCCTGGCTAGAGTTTTGTCAATTTTAACGACCTTTTCAAAGAACCAGTTTTTGGTTTTATTGTCTATAGATTTCCTTTTTTAAACTTAATTGATTTTTGCTCTAATTATTATTTTGTTCTCCTTTTACTTCAGACTTAAATTCCTTTTCAAGATTACTAAGAGCCTGTAAGACTGATTTTAGATCTTTCTTATTTTCTCATGTATGCATTCAATGGCATAAACTTCTTTGTAAGCACTGCCTTCACTGCATGCCACAAACAAATTTTGATAATTTGTTTTCATTTTTGTTTAATTCAAAATATTTTAAAATTTCTCTTGGAATTTCTTCTTTGACATGTGATATCTACAAGTATGTTGCTTAATCAACACACATTTTGGAATTTTCTGGTTATCTTTCCGTTATTGATTTCAACTTTAATTCTATTATGGGCAGTCAGCAGCTATTGTATGATTTTTATTACTTTAATATGTTCAGGTGTGTTTTATGTCACAGCATGTGTGGCCTATATTGGTGAATGTTCCATGTGAGCTTGAAAAGGATGTTTACTCTGCTGTTGCTAAATGAAGCAGTCTATAATGTCAATTTTATCCATTTGATTGATGGTGCTGTGAGTTCAACTATGTTCCTACTGATTTTCTGCCTGTTAGATCTGTGCATTTTTAGAGGGATGTTGTCTCCAGTATAATAGTGAATTCAGCTATTTTTCCTTGCAGTTCTCTCAGGTTTTGCCTCACATATTTTGTTGTTCTCTTGTTAGGCGCATGCAAGTTAAAGACCACTTTTTTGGAGAATCGTTATGTAATGTCCCTCTTTGTCCCTGATAATTTTCTTTGTTCTCATGTCTACGTTTTCTGAAATTAATACAGGTACTTCTGCTTATTTTTTATTAGAGTGAGCATGGTATATCTTTCTCTATCCATTCACTTTTAATCTATATGTAGCTTTAAATTTAAAGTGGGTTCTTTTTAAACATATAGTTGGGTCTTGTATTTGCCCCACTGAGTTTCTGTCTTTCAATTGGTGCATTTAGGCTATTGTTATCTGAAGTAATTATTGATATAGTTGGAATAATATGTACCATATGTGTTAATGTTTTCTATTTGTTAGCTTTGTGCCTTGTTTCTATTTTCTTTCATATTTTTGCCTTTTGTGATTTTAATGGAGCATTTTTTAGGATTCTGTTTTTCTCATTTCATAGAATATTTAGTATACTTCTGCTTTAAGTAGTTTCTACTACTTAAAATAGTATATTTTTAAAATACTTAAAATAGTATATTTTCCCTAGAGTTTGTGTCATGTGTTTGTAAGTAATCCATGTCCACTTTTAAATAATACTCTACCACTTTATGGGTAGTGCAAGTATCTTATAATAATAAAATATTTATAATTCCTTCTTTTCATACCTTCGCTCTCATTCATTTCACCTATACATAAGCATAAATAAGGACAGATATATAAGCATAACTACTTGAATACACTGTTGCTACTATAATTTTGAACAAACTACAATCTATTAAATAAGCTAAAAGTAAAAAATAATTATTGATTTTACACTTCTTTGTTCTTTTCTCAGTAGCCTTCCTATTTTATGTAGATCTGAGTTTCTGAATTATATCATTTCCTTGTCTCTGAAGAACTTCTTTAAACATTTCCTGCAATGCATGTATGTCTAATGGCAAAAAAATTCCCTCGATTTTCTTTGTCTGGACAACTCTTTATTTCTTTTACTTTCGCAGTAAAATTTAACAGGGTACATCAAAGTATATTCTTCTAACTTGTTTTTTTTTTTCCCCTTTCAGCATGTTGACTTTTTGACTCACTCTTTTTGCTTGCATGGTTTCTGAGGCAAAATCGATGTGATTCTTGTGTTTGATTCTCTACAGGAAATGTGTTTCCCCTTTTCCTGCCCGACTTCTCTTGAGTTTTGTTTTGTTTTTGTTTTTGTTTTATTTTCTGCAGCTTGAAAATATGCCTAGATGTGGGTAGTTTTCTTTTGCATTTATTCCTCTTGGTGTTCTGAGCTTCCTGGATCAGTGCTTGTTGTCTGACAAAAATTTTGAAAAATTATGTCATTATTGTTTCAAACATTTATTCTGTTCCTTTATTATCTTTTTTTTTCTTTCTGATATTCTTTTTTTTTTTTTTTTTTTTTTTTTTTTTTTTTTTTGACAAAGTCTCACTCTGTCATCCAAGGAGTGCAGTGGTACAACCTCAGCTCACAGCAACCTCTGCCACCTGGGTTCAAGCGACTCTCCTGCCTCAGCCTCCCGAGTAGCTGGGACTACAGGTGCCTACCACTACACTTGGCTAATTTTTTGTATTTTTAGTAGAGATGAGGTTTCACTGTGTCGGCCAGGGTGATCTTGAACTCCTACCTCTTAACCCACCTACCTCAGCCTCCCAAAGTGCTAGGATTACAGGCATGAGCCACCACACCTGTCATCTTTCTGAGATTCCTATGTATTGATTTTTAAATTTGATTTATTGTAAGATAATTGTACACAATGAACATGAAATACAAAATAGTGTTAAGAGAGAATCTGATTATTAAAACTAGAAGTAACAAAGAAGTTGTGGGGGAGACAGAAGTAAAGACTCAGAAACAGAAACAAAATGGAGAAAGAGAAATGTCTAAACTTGACTCTAGTGAAGAGTTTATGATATTTATCTGTAACGGTGCAGGACTTTGTAGGGGCCATATGGATATAACTATGTGCTAGGGCTTTGATAAGCTTATGATCTCAATCAAGAAGATACGTTAACTCTCACAAAACAAAGACCAGGTGAATTCTAAGGCAGGCATTCTTGAAGATAAGTATAGTGAACTTAAAAGAGAATGCATTTACAGTCATAAGAGGCATCTTCATAGGGAAAGCAGAGCTTGAGTTTGATAGATGACATCTTGTCATAAATATAACTGCTTGTAACATCTAATGAATATTTTAAAAATAGGGTAACTATAAAAATAATTTGAGCAGAGAGAAGTTATACTAAGTAGAAAGTTAAAGATCTAAAAATTAGGAAAGTACTGTTTCGCTTTTGACTGAAGATGTATTCTAACAACTTGATGAGGCAAGACATGTAAGTTCATATTGATTGATAACTAGTAATAAACTTTTCTATCTTTTTGCAAAGGCCAAATTATGACTTTTAAATCATTGCATGAATTTCCCAAAATAAGCCACCAAGAAAAATTCATAATATGAATTTATGGTTTATGTTAGAAGTATTGGATTGGTTGGTTTATGGAGCTTGCCAACTCACTTAACACTATTGACCTAAACTTAAGACACTGCAAAGCAATTTAGATTCTAACTTTGGCAGTCAGACAATGATTTTCTATAGGCATTTTAATATTTGTTTTCAGTGGGGGTTCCACTATCTTTACTCTCTATTCTATAACAATTGAAACTAAATGAGAAGACTAAGTGGTGGTTGAAAATATGTTAAGTAACACTAGTGCTATGGCTCATGCCTGTAATCCCAGCACTTTAGGAGACCCAGACCAGCAGATAACTTGAGGTCAGGAGTTTGAAACCAGCCTGGCCAACATGGCAAAAGTCCATCTCTACATAATACAGAATTTAGTCAGGTGTGGTAATGTCCACCTGTAATCCCAGCTACATGGGAGGCTGAGCCAGGAGAATCAATCCCTTGAACAAGGGAGGTGGAGATTGCAGTGAGCCAAGATCATGTCACTATGCTCCTGAGTGAGACTTTGTCTCGAAAAGAAAAAAAAAGAAAGAGAAGATGTTAAGTAGAACTATTCCTGAGCGCCATATATATGGTTTCCCCTAGAAAGTTATAAGAAGAGTATAAAAATACTAGACATTATCTTAATTAAAGCATGTAAGAGACAATTTCCTGAAATAATTATATATTAATTATACTGTCTAGAAAGATCTAGTATTCACTAGTAGAAGTAAATATGTTCAATTTTTCATCTTTTTAGACATCTAAGACTATGTAAACAAGCATTAGTCTAGAGTTTATATACTAGATTGTTAGGTAATTTACAGAAATACAAAAGAAAAAAAAGCAGTGTGTGATATATTTCAAAAGTGAAAGTATTATACACATGATTTCATATTGTTTTAAAGTAAGTGTCAGAAGAAACCAGACATGCCTAATATATATTATTACATAGTATTTTGTTATCCAGATGATAGGAAAACTAGAAGATTCTGACAACTGTATAAAACTGAACATATCTGGAAACTTCAACAGCTAAGAAATAGTATTTCCTTCCATAACAAATGCCTTAGAAAAACATATTTTCAGCTAACACATAAATTATGAAAGAATATTTCCATGGTGGAAAATATGTAATAGAGAGAAACTTGTTTTAGTGAAGATAATTTTATGGGTTTCTAAATCTAAGGCCATATTAAGTCATTTCTGATTAAGTGGAAGGCTCCAGTTAGATACAATCCCAGTACAACTGGGATTGAAGAGTTGAGTAGTCATTGTATTTTTATTTATCTTTCATTCATTTTTATTTATCCTTGTAGTTTTGGCACAATTAATTACACAATAATCATCTTGACATAATGGATAAATAATGATAGATACGTATGTGGGAGACAGGTATTTATGTAAAAGTGCTTGTTCACTTTTAAGAATTACTGGTGGTTGAACCATAAAAATATAATTTATCTAGTTCTCCAATAAGAAATGTTAACTGAAAAATCACTTAGCTTTTTTTCGTATGAAAGTTAAATCCTAAACCTATGGAGATCATCAGATATGCAAAGATAGGAACACAGTATACTCCGAAGTATTTCAAGCAAAGTTAATTTTCTTTTTCTTTTCTTTCTTTCTTTCTTTTTTTTTTTGAGACAGAGTTTTGCTCTTGTCACCCAGTCTGGAGTACAATGGCGTGATTCCGGCTCACTGCAACCTCTGCCTCCTGAGTTCAAACATCTTTGAGATTTTTATTGTCTTTGAGTTATTTCCCTTCCTACTAATGAAAATATTTATAAGTAAAGTGGGTACAATATTAGCAAATTTCAAATTCTTTAGGATATTAGCTTCTTCACAACACAAAGTATACTGTCTAAAGGCTGGAAATGAAGTGCAGGTTGATCACATGTGGAACTTTTAGAGGGTTTGTGTGAAAGCAAACACACTAGACTCGCTGGTGTCTCAATGAGGATTTTGAAATACAAACCCAGATTATTTCACCTCTTTTTTATACAGACCACGAGTCAGTTTGAGAAGCAGTGCAAATATATGTATTTTGACCTCAGAAATGAGTTTTAAATAATATTTGGTATAAAATACATTAGAATCAGGAAAATGATGCTCTAAAATCTAGATGTTAAGTGATGTATTATCAGATGAATGCTCAATTTATCCAAAGATCATTTATAAAGATCAGACATTAGGGCAGTCAGTTTAAAACACTGTATTTCTAGATTCTAAAAATTAGAATACAAGTTACAAACCTCATATCCTCTCTTGTGGAACAATTCTAAATATGATTCAACAACATATGCCAAATGATTGACCCTTTAGCTGCCTGTGTTCAGCTGTGCCATTCCCACCATGTCTTCTCATGAAAAGGGTATAGTCTGAGTTGAGAAATAAACCAGGCAAGCTGATTATAAATCACTATTTCATAACAAAAGAGTAAATGTCCTTCAAAACCACAAATACAAAATTCCAAACCTCCGCTACACCACATACTAGCTTTATATTTACTTTTTGAGGTAGTGTAAGTGTCTTCTATAAAATACTTGACATATAGGTGGTGTTTGTTCAACGGAGACAATGATTTTTCTTTGGGGGTTTCCTTGCTTCCCACAATTTATTCTCAAAGCCCTTTGGTACCTGCTTCTGACACCAGATCTGAAAAAGTGAATAGGTCAGTTAAAATTCTCTGACACTTTGGGCTGTTTTCATAAGAAGAACTCTTTTGACACAAAATTCTCAGTACTACTAAAGGAAATGACAGAAATGAATTATTTTGATAAGCTATTGCTAGTACCCTATGATTCTCTACTATGCCTGCATAAAATAACAAATTTTGGAGTTTAAAACACAATCACATTCACAGCCATTAGGATAGATTTTAATTTTAAAAAATAATGTTGACAAGGATAAGGAAAAATTGGAACACTATGGATTGCCAGTGGGAATATAAAATCATGCAGTTGCTATTGAGAACAATATGGTTGTTTCCCAAATAAATACAATTACCATATGATCCAGCAATTCCATTTCCAGGTATATAACCAAGAGAACTGAAAGCAGAGACCCAAACATATTTAGACACACACATTTGTAGAAGCATTATTCACAATAGCCAAAAGGTGGATGTAACATAGGTGTCTATGGAGAGATGAATAGAGAAACAAACTGTGGGATAGACATACAATGAAATATTACTCATTCTTAAAAAGTGGGAAATTCTGACACATGCCACAACATGGCTGAGCCTCGAAGACATTACACTAAGTGAAATAAGTGAATCACAAAAGGACAAAGATTGTATGATTCCACTTATAGGAGATGTCTGGAAAAGTCAAATTCAAAGAAACAGAATAAAATTGGGGTTATCAAGTGCTGAAGGGGTGGGAGAAAGGAGAGTTATTGTCTAATGCATGAATAGTTTCAGTTCATACCCAATAAACTGAAGATAGTCATTAATGGGAAGATGAAAAGGGTCCTGGAGATGTATAATAACAATGATTGCAAAAGGATATGAATGTACCTAATGCCCCAGAACTATAGTCCTTAAAGTGGTTAAAATGGTAAATTTTATCTTACATATATTTTGCTGCAATTTTTTAAAAAGTAAAATGCAAAAAAGAAAAAGAAAAAAAAGCCTAAGCACACACACCAAGGGCCCAGATTAATTAAATCAAAACATTCAGGGATCAAGAGATCAATTGAATCAAAACATTCAGGTATCAAGCCTAGGCAACTATACTTTTTAAATGAGTGTGAAGTAATTCTCCTGTACAGCCAGGACTGAGAATCACTTCTCTAGCCAGTAGAGGCTTCCTGGTAAAAGTATGACTTTCTATGTATGTCCAGAGTTTTTTCAATCTTTATAATAGTTCTTGCTCTGCTAGATTAACAAGGCTTGAGATAAAAATATTGTTTCTTTCTTTTGTTTTTTCCAAGATAAACTGTATCCAGCTTTATTAAAGATACTTTCCATAAACAATTATGCTATCACAGGAAGGACATGGGCAGACAATCTATAGCAGTATACAACAACTTTCAAACTCCCTTCTTCAATGGACTAGCAAAAGACAGAAAACCACTGTAAAACCCAATGAAGTCTTCATCTGATGCTCTGAACAGGAAAAGTTTAGAGTGAGGGTTGACATTTCACACTTAGCGTGTTTAACTTTTCACAAGCCAATCCTGACTTTCACCTGACACCTAATTATTGATTATCAGTGTGTCAGGCAATCTGGACTTTCCAGATTATCTGATAATTATCGATTATCAGTGTATCAGGCAATCTGGACTGTCAAAAGAGCAGTGGTTCCATTCCTAGATTGTGGGTCTTCAGTTAAATTCTGCAATTGTCATTTCACTTTCTGAAAGCCAGTATCGGCTTCTGAACAACATTGTTTCTTAAATTACTAAATACCTTCTAAATTAATTTGATTAATTTCCTGCTCTCTATATTTGATTACAGCTTAATAACACATAAGGAAATGGAAAATAGATATAATTTGCCTTCTTGCACACCTATGTAGGCTAATGTGATATGAAGCAAATCAAGTATTATATACTAATCTTCATTTTACCTTATGAATTAAAAACACAGACCTTTACATAGTATTTATTATTTTATGGAACATGTACCTTCATTTGGTATAGAACAAAACAATCTAAGATTTTTGGTGCTACATTTTATGGGTTATGGTGTAAAACAAATAAAACACCATCATTGTATAAAGAAGTAAGAATTGGATAATGAAATAAATTTCTCATTTAGAAGCCCTATGTAGTTCTTAGGTACTAAATCTGACATAGAGTAAATGAGCATTACTGTTGGTTTCTAGGTTGAATATAATTTCTCAGCAGGTTTTCCTCAGGGATACAAAGGACTTCTACGATCTAAGGTTGCCAATATGGATGATGCAACCAAAGTAGGGTATATACATTGATAAGACGATTAGAAGTTGAATGTCTAAACAGGGAACTTGTCCAAACATATTCAAAACTCCTAAATCAATTCATGTGAATTAATCAAATACTGGTTCAATCAAATAAAGGCTCAGAATTTACATTTCTAAATGACTGAAATCACTTTCAGAAAATACTGTAATCATGTAATCATCCTTGTATGTTGCCTCCACTGAATTTCAATACTGGGAACACCAATTTTTCCACTAGAAAAATGACAAAAGTCCCCAAGCTCTTAAACAAAGCAGCATTATGATACCACCATGCCCCTATTGTGAAGGATGGATCAGACCTTTCTATTGTTTCAGAATACTATCAATAAATGCCATCTGAAAACATAAAAAATGAATGATACTCATGTAAACAAGTAAAAATTAAAGGCATCTGGGAGACAGCCAATATCAACATTGTCTAATCTACGTAACCTATTCCTTAAGAAGCATGATAATGCATTTTAAGAAGAGGAAGCTAAGTTAGGGGTGCATTTCCTCAAACACTAGTCTTTTTCAGTTTCAGAAATAATTACACCCATAATACTATGAACAGCACTGTTCATTGGAGGGAATAAAAGCTCCAGATGAAATCTCAACAGCTTGTCCTTTGTAGCCAAATACTGATTGCAAAAGGACATAACAGGCTGTGACTGTTATTATATATGAGACATTTTGCAAGTGGATGGAAAACATGATGGGAATCAGATAAAGTTCTAAGAAATGATTCTGAAGAGATTAATACAATGGATAAGTATATAGCTAAACACATGACTGCTCTTCCAAAGAGCTAGTTATTTCTTTCTCACAACTCCCCCTCCCCCGACCCTCTAATCCTTTCCAGAATGCTTCCTCTAGTTGTAAGTTTAGCTGCCATGTATCTATCTCTCATGGCTAGATTATCTGAGCTGCTTGAGTTTAGGAACGGTTTCCTCACATACCTCCTCTTCGGGAACTTTCATTGAATTATCTGCCATCTTGGCCACATGCTGTGACTCACGCAAGTAATCCCAGCACTTTGGGAGGCCGAGGGGCAGATCACCTGAGTTCAGGAGTTTGAGACCAGCCTGGCCAACATGGTGAAACCCTGTCTCTACTAAAAATACTAAAATTAGCCAGGTGTGGTAGAGGGCACCTGTAATCCCAGCTACTCAGGAGGCTGAGGCAGGAGAATTGTTTGAACCCAGGAGGCAGAGGTTGCAGTGAGCTGAAATCAGGCCACTGCACTCCAGCCTGGGTGAAAGAGTGAGACTCTATCTCAATAATAAATAAATAAATAAATAAATAAATAAATAAGAACTCCAATCTAACAAACCAGTAGGAGTTAGGCTGCCCTTCCTGAGAGGCTCTGATTTAAGAAGAAAGCACACAATGAAACTGCTGAGAAAAGACAGAAGGGTGCTGATCTGAGCCACAGCTACACTTCTTGACCCTAATTCAAGATCCCCAAAAATGTGCAGGAGCAGGAGAAACACATCAAAAAATGAAACGGGTTCATTCTTATATCTCTGGATCTCTCTATATTGATCTTCTTCATTTTTAATCTATTCATAATAATTTATTACCATGGTAGAGACCAAGTAGGGGCACACCAAGCTCCTTTGGATAGCAAAGTTAGGAAAACCTAGAAAGCATATTTTCCTTCTAAATCTTTCACCTTAGGACACCTAGAGATTTATGATATTTATCATATGCTGGGGAAAATAACGTTTAAATAAAAGGTGATCCTTGTAGATGGGGTACCTCAGTTCAAGCAGATTCTCTGAGCAACTGTCAGGATTCACTGCTAGGAACTTTACTGATATATCTCTTATACATCAATATTAATCCATGACCACAAACAAGGCAGATTTAACATAATGAATGGAAAAATGTGAATATTTATTTTTGAAAGCTACAGCATATTTATCTAAAGCATTGATTAAATTGTTCAAAATCTTCATCATGCTACCACCTAGGTTCACACATGCATTTTCCCTTTAGTTTATTTATCATAGTAAATATAGTAAAGAATATACATTTTATGCCTTATTCAACATATATGTCCTCATCAAAACAATTTTTCAGGTAATTTCTGTTATGTCAACTCATGATTAACTGCACTAATGAAGAGAAATAATATCACAGAAAAATCAGTGTGGAGATATCCAGACCAATTTATTGTTGGTATTGGCGTGCTTTAGTTCATTTTGCAGCAGATTTACCATCACCAAAATAGTTTCTACTTAAGCTTATTTGAAAACATTTTATTTCCCCAAAACTCTTACTATTTTAGTGGTAAAAAATAAAGAAACTGGAAAAATGATTGATTAAAAGAAACTTAAATGAGATGAAAAATACGTCACGGTTAAACCAAAAGGTAGATCAGGTGTATATGAACAATCAGTTGATTTTACCTGGAACCAAATTTGCAAGTGTAATTGTGTCTGTCCTTGTGTAAATATGTAATCAATATGTTTATGTATGTATGTATATGTATGCATATGTAGAAAAGAGTTTTGTGCTGAGAAGTTACACCATTCATATTAAAAAATATTAACATTTTCATTGGTGATACTTTAATTTCTGCATGCTTTATGGTGCATTCTATAGAAATTGAAGAAAGGATAACTTTAAATGGATATATGAATTGTTAAAATAGTATAAATACCAGTATTAAAATATAATGACAAGGTAACTTTTTCTTCACTTTTTTTTTGAGACAGAGTCTTGCTCTGTCACCCAGACTGGACTGCAGTGGCGCGATCTCCACTCACTGCAAGCTCCAATTCCCGGGTTCACGCCATTCTCCTGCCTCAGCTTCCCATGTATCTGGGACTACAGGCGCCTGCCACAGCGCCCAGCTATCTTCACTTTTTTTAGGAAACATGCAAACCTCTTAAAAATGAAATAGGGGAAAATCAACTTATATTGATATAATATGGATGTCCATAATTCAGTGAAAAACATGGTAAATTAAAAACTAAAAATACTCATAAAAAGTATTTTAAATGGTTTCATGTTCAACATACCAATAAGCTTTTGAAAATAATACTTGAAGGAAGAGTCTGTCATCAAAAAGTGAGAAACATACGAGAAATGAACATATCTCATGTCTTTTCTATCTAGATGATGTACACTATTTAGATGGAAATAGGATTATTTTGCTCACTCTTCAGTGTGGTCTACAACTAGGTTGGTTAATTTGACTCAAAGCCACAAACAAATACACATATCTCAATCTAATTTTTGTTCTATTTTTATTTTTTTGATACAAAACTTTATTACATGTTTATCAACCATATATGTTCAAGAAATCAAAACTTGAGATCTGACAGTCTGTTGTGGGAAGTCAGGGACCCCGAATGGAGGGACCTGCTGAAGCTGTGACAGAAGAACATAAACTGTGGAGATTTCATGGACATTTATTAGTTCCCCAAATTAATACTTTTATAATTTCTTGCACCTGTCTTTACTGCAATCTCTGAACATAAATTGTGACGATTGCATGGACATTTATCACTTCCTCAGTCAATACTCTCGTGATTTCCTATGCCTGCCTTTAATCTCTTAATCCTGTCATCTTTGTAAGCTGAGGATATATGTTGCCTAAGAACCCTGTGATGATTGCATTAACTGCACAAATTGTTCATAAAGCATGTGTGTTTGAACAATATGAAATCTGGGCACCTTAGAAAAAGAACAGGATAACAGCAATGTTCAGGGAACAAGGGAGATAACCATTAGGTCTGACTGCCTGGGAGCCGGGCAGGACAGAGTCATATTTCTCTTATTACCGAAAACAGGTAAGATAAATATTGCTGAATTCTTTTCCTAGTAAGGAATATTAATAATTAACAGCCTGAGAAAAGAATGCATTCCCAGGGGAAGGCCTCTAAAAAGGCCGCTCTGGGAGTGTATGCCTTATGCAGCTTTAGATAGGGATGAAACCCGCCCTAGTCTCCTGCAGTGCCCCCAGGCTTACTGGGATTAGGGAATTCCAGCCTGGCAAATTCTAGTCAGACTCATTCTCTGCTCTTGAACCCTGTTTCCTGTTAAGATGTTTATCAATGACAATGCATGCACAGTGGGACATGAAACTTCATCAGCAATTCTAGTTTTGCCCTGGTCTTGTGACCTTGCCCTGCCCATTTGCCTTGTGATATTTTATTGCCTTTGAAATGTGATCTCTGTAACCCACACCCTATTTGTACCCTCCCTCCCCTTTGAAAATTGCTAAAAAAAAAACTTGCTGGTTTTGAGGTTCAGGGGCATCGTGGAACCTGCTGACATGTGATGTCTCCCCCAGACACCCAGCTTTAAAATTTCTCTCTTTGGTACTCTTTCCATTTATTTCTCAGACCAGCCAACACTTAGGGAAAATAGAAAAGAACCTACGTTGAAATATTGGGGGCTGGTTCCCCCGATAATAGTCCAGAAAATATTGTTTTAACTTTATTTCTAACATTTGTTCAAGTTAGTGGTAATATTGTGTAGCAATTAGGAAATAGGTTTGGGGGTTCAGACTGACTGAATCTAAATCCCCACTCTGCCACACTGTGGGAATATAACCTGGGCAGGAACTTAACTTCTTTCAATATTTTAACTTTCTCATCTACTTTGCAGGGTTATAACAACTAAATTAAATAATATATATAAAAAACTTGGAGTAGTCACTCAAAATAGGACATTCTTCATAAATATTAGCTATTATCATGTCATAAGCTTATTCCTGCCTGATAAACATAATATTTTTAAGTTAGTAGGTTAAAAACCTCTCTGAATAGTAAAGCAAATCAGTCTTGTATCATTAATTGTTTGGAAGACTCTAAAATAGCATCCTTTTTTTAAGAGATAAATTGCAGTTCAACACAATGTCATGCACACATAAAGGAAAATAAAAGCATCTATATTATAACTGGATGCACCGAGTATGACAAATTCCATAGCTAACACCCATTTTACAAGGTTTATGATTCCATCATAAAAATTCATTTCCCGAGAAAGCCAGCAAATAACATCTCTGTCTGCATGTCATTATTTTTTTATTGCCTGTGTTTTAGAGCATTGGCTTGACTTATTAGCAACAAATTCAAAAATAATTCTTTTATAATTTTAAAATGCTGATCTCTCTCACACACACACACACACTGGATGATAGTGAAATCAAATGAAATATATAAGATAAAAGGTCATTTTAAGAAGATACCCGATTTGAATGACCGTTTCAGACTCCATGTTAATACCAATGTTGATGATGGTCTATGTCTAGGTCCACATAGGTGGTTTCTCACTCATACAGCATGGGTGTTGTAGCATTCACCGCAAATATTAAGTAAAAATCTGGTAACATAGCAAAATACTCTAAGCTTTTTTAAATAACATACTATGTCTTCATCATCTAATCACTTACCTAAACACTCTTACAAAGACTTCTATTTTTAAGTATGACTACTTCACAGAGTATTATCTTTTGCATGGTTACTATATGCTCTATGTAAAGAAGAATTTTTTTTTTCCTACTTTGCACAGACTATAGAAAGTTACAAAAAGAAACTTTAAAAGTAAGATACTTTTAAAATGTGAACTTTAGTAAACAAATCTCTTTAGTTATTTATGTAACTATGATTGCTTGGGGTTTGATGTGTCCATTCTCATTGCACATGTAGAAGTATTTCCATTTTCATCCATATTTCCTGTTTTCCATTTAAAGGTAAGTTAATCAGAATTGCAAGCTGTTTGAAAAGAGGTGGGGAAGCCCCAATTTTGTGTAACATTTTTCCTTTTGGGTCTTGTTAAGACCCCAGCTGAGTCTAATTATGAATTTACTCATCTTAAAGGAAACCTTTTATTAATTTGAAAAGAGGCCAAAAAAAGCCATTTGTTTTAAAAGTTTGTACAAATAAATCTATTGCCCAGTGAATGCACTTGAAAACTGGATGAAGTGACTTGTATCTACTGATAAAAATAAACCTGGTAATGTTCAGAAGCCCAAATCAGTCCTCTAAAACATGTATCTAAAAATAAAAGACATCCTGACATAATCATGATAACTAATTGCTTACTTCTAAAAATATTATGCTGAAATATAAGTAATCATTGCATAAATTTTTCCATTCATGTAAGCTCTTGTATTTAGTATTTTCAAGCCTAACCACACAATAAATATCATTTCTAAAAGCACAATGATTATGAACATGTAAAGATTTTTATTTTAAAATAGTTAGATTCTTACCCTGATCGAAGGGTTTTCCCGGACTCCAAGTGCGGAAATAATCATCCTAAGGGGGAAAATAATGTGAATTGAGTGTATATGAGTAATTAAAATGCAAGGATTCATATAAAATCTAAAATTAAATATGAAACACAGAAGCTGTATACAAACCTCTACTTCCTGCAATGGCAAGCAGCAAATTATAAAATAAATAAATAAAAATAAAAAAGAAACAAGAGAAAAAGAATAGTTATCAAAAAGGAACACACTGTTTACAAGTTACAGAAATGTCTTCCAATAAATGTGTTCATTTTCATTGCAAGTCAATGGTTAATATAACAATTTAACTATTTTTGGTTGCCACTTCTCCTAAATATTACAATGCAATATTTTCAATTACAATTCAGTGCATAATATAACATGCAGATAATTACCCTAAGCTAATAAGCTATAAAGTATCTTACCAGTTTCCAATTATACAACTTCATTGTCCCCTAGTACAACAGTAAGTGGAACTATTAATATAGCAGGGAAAATACCAAGTGATTCTGCAATGGCTCATGGGGTATAAATATGCTTTATGCAAATCATTCTCTTGTTAATCGAATATCTAAGGAGTTCATCAAAATGCAACCTAGAAGTTGAAAAACATGCACACCTAATTAAGTCCTGCCTAAAGTTTAATTCTTTAATATGGAAAAGAATCAATGCAATATATTTACAATATACTTAGTAAATATGACAGTATAGCACAAATGTAAGGCAAAGCATACTGGAAAGAATTTTGAAAAGTAAGGCCAAATAGACTGTCTATTTATTTACTGTTTTTACCGCTCTAAAAGCCTTATAAAAGTTCCTCATTAATATCATATTTTATTATAAATTAAAAAGATGTCACTGTTGAAATTAATACACTGTTGTCACTATGGTAACCTGCCAGAAGAGAGTAGCACATCATGGTGAAGTTGTAACATTTCCAAGCTCTAAACTGTTAGACCCACTCAAGTCAGTTAATTGGAAAGCTACAGAAGCTACAGAATTCAAAAGGGGTAAGCAGAGATTCTTTCTCTTTGTACAAATTTAAGGGGTACAAATGTAGTTTTGTTATATGAATATCACATAGTGGTGAAATCTCAACTTTTAGCGTAACCATCACCTGAATAGTGTACATTGTTCCCATTAAGAAATTTCTCAGCTCTCACCCCTTACACCCTCCCACCCTTCCAGGTGTCTCATGTGTATTATTTCACACTCTATGTCAATGTGTACACATTATTTAGCTCCCACTTATAAGTGAGAACATGAGGTGTTTGACTTTCTCTTTCTGAGTTGTTTCACTTAAAATAATGGCCTTCAGTTCCACCCATGTTGAGGCAAAAGACATTTCATTCCCTTTTTATGGCTGAATGGTATTCCATTTTCTTTTCGCAATCACATGTTGATGGACAGTTCGATTGAATCTAATATATTTACTCTTCTGAACAGTGCTGTGGTAAACATGTGAGTGCAGTTATCCTTTTTATATAATGACTTATCTTCCTTTTTTGAATCTTCTTTCTAGCCTCTTTTTCAGTGTCTCCACTGTATAAGGAAGAAAATGCAGCATTGACTTCAATCATAGAAATAAATACAATCCTTTAATTTAGTTATGAAAATTTTAAATTAAGTTTCAGGAGTTTTTTTAATGTGACAAACAGTTAATCAGTACTTTCTGAAACTGCACTCCACTAACTTCAAATTTTTAAAAAAATGAAACAAAAAGAAAAAAATGACATCATTGTAGTTGATACATTTATGTCCAGATAGGGTTATATTAAGAGGAAGGCAAATTATAGCAATCTATACCCATAGATTTTCCACTAAATAATCTAGGATTAGATTAAGAAAGGATAATGCTACTAGATAATTAAACAAACACTGATTATTTATTGTCTTTAAAATATTTTTAAATACAATTATAGCATGATACAATTCTTGAAAAATTAGACTTTCAAATTAAATTACTCCAATAAACGTCTCAAAACTTGAGCTGAGCAACATAACATACTCATTTAGTATCTTTTATTTTTAAAAATGTATCTTACTATTTGAGGATGATGACTATTATCCATTCCAAGCGTGGGGAGGAATTGGGCCGCTATGGTTTTACGTCTCTCCTGAAGCAGAACAGAAAGCTAGACATGCACACATGAGTGATGGCTTTGGAGACAGGCAAACCAGAATTTTAAGTCTGGCTCTACCACTCATTAGCTGCATCACTTTAGAAAAGATGATGGCCTAGACTATCCTCAGATTCCTGTGACGAAAGTTGGAAAAATAATTTCTACCTATTTGACGGGAGATATTGGGATTAGTTATCAACTGTGTAAAATGCCAGCACCATACCTGGAATAAAGGAGGTGCTATATCTTAATAGTTACTCATAAGGGTCAAGTTTATGTCTGTCAGTGTCTTTGGGTAACACCATGGACAAGCTGTCATTACTGCTCACCAAATCCTTTGTTTTTCTGATTTCTTACAAGCAGCCATAAACTCCTCCTCCTATTTTCAAATCCAATGTTCTCTCCAAAAAATAATAATAATAATAATAAAATAAAAATAAAAATAAAAATAAAAAGACAAATGTAACAAATTTTTAAATACCTACATTTATTGCTATAGTGAATGCAAGAAGAAAAATATTTTTGCTGTCATCTCAGATTATTCTGATATGGTACAGCTACCAGTGGCAATACCTGAAAAGATGTGGCTAAGTTTTTATTGTAATAGTGACTCCATTCATATAAAAATCACAGAGTTCAAGAAGGTGGAAAAGCTGTAGAACTGACATTGTCAGCACTGAAGTCACATAATGTCAAAGTGGCATGTTTCACACAACACATAGTGTTTGCAATACTGAATACCTGAATAGATGAGCAGGAATTAGGGGGGGATGCATATTTTAAAAGAACATAATTTTAAAATCTTACCTCAACCACATTTAATGATCTTCCTTCAGAATAATATGGTCAAGCTTGGTGCGTTTGGGACCACAGCTATAAAAAAATCTACAATCACAATTGTGAAACAGGAACTTGGCTTTCTTGGTTATGTCAAGGGCAATCTTGAAGTCTGACCACAGTGGGGATCAGACATATATATGATGGAAAAGGAAGGTAGCCCTACTACTAAGCCATTTTTAGATATATTCTTTGTGTTCTGACATCACTAGACATTTTTTTTTATTAAAAAAAATAGGTTCACCTCATTAAATCTTAGAAATTTTGTCAGGACGAGAAATAAAAGTATTTTCACGTAAGTGTTTATTCAGGCACAATTTCTTTTGTTCCAAAACCTTGTGTGAATATTGGTTGTTTTCAGGCTTCAATTTATATCCAAAATAAGCCAACCAGGGATTTAGAAAACAGCTACAAGAGATGCCTTCAATTGGAGAAATTCTGGATTTAAATGACTGAAACCAATCCTGAGTGCTTCAAGAAGCAAAGTTGGATTCTTGTCACACACATTCAAAAACTTATGGAGTGAATTACAGAGACCATTAGAATTTAATATTAAACCATTGCCAATTTCTTGTAGTTATAGAAATAAAAACTGCAAGTTGTCCACAAAATAAAGTCTACATAAAAATTGGGCCTATGTGTTTTATTGTTTAAACTGTCTTTTTCCTTGTGGTTTTAATGCTGTGTCCTTTTCTCTAATTTTAAATAAAATATATGTGCACTTTATTGAACACACCTATGTATTGTAGAGCACAGTTTCTCATCCTTAGCATTATTGATAGTTTGAGCCAGATAATTCTTTGTTGTGTTAGGGGTAGAGAGACTATTCTGTGCATTGATCACTATTTAGTACCATCCTCTGCTTCTACTCATGAGATACTGGTGGGGACACTCCCTCAAGGTGTGACAAAAGGGAAATGTAACAAGTTATTGCCAAATATCCGCTGGAAGAAAAATCACTCTTGTGAAGACAGCTGATGTAGAGTTGTTGGTAAATAAAGACAAATGAATCAAACTACCTTACAATAAAGTACTGCTACTAGTAGCAGATTTTCTGCACACATATTTTATAATATTGAAAGCATATTAAACATTCTATTTTAAATGCAGATTTTTGTGTAATATTTTATTAAGAACATTTTACAACTGTATGAGTTTTTTCTCCAAAATATTTAATGGCTATATAATACCCTTTGGTATCGACTTACTGTCATTTATTTAACTATGCTCTCATATGTCTATGCTCTATGCCTTTATATTGCTTATCATATTTAGCTATAACAAATAACATACAAATATATCTGACTAAATTTCTATTTTCTTATAAATATAAAACATAACTGAAAGTTCAGAAAGGTGATTAGTAAAAATAAACACAACACCCAGTATGGAGAGGCTAGTTTCCTCTTCCAATAACTGGTTACAACTAGACTTTGTACAGGCGAAGTGGGTCAGAAGGATAAGCTTTCACGGAAAGATCAACTGTTTGGTTCATTTGTGTCCACACAGCTACGTCTGTACTGATAAACTCTCCCATTGTCTGAAGGAATAATTTGGATTGGCACAGAACTAGGTCAGAGATTGCTTAAGCATCCTCACAGATTTTGATACAGAATCAATTGGGAATAAGAGATCTTGATGCCCAAAAACTCCATAAATGCCTACAGATGAACATAAAAAGACTAACACTCAGCCATTATGTTAGCCATTATTAAGCCATTTAAGCCATCCCAGTGGCATGAAGAACTGTTTCGGCAATAAAGTCTTTCTGAAATCTATGTTTGAAAAAAAATGCTTACAAAGCATCACACTTTTAAATATTAGTAAACAGAGATACTATTGAAGTCTACTGAACACAATTTTGTTGCATATTTTCACAACTATTTGGCAATTTATATTAACTGCTTTAAAGTATTTTAAAACTATAGAAAAAAGATCACATCATTATAAAGTGAGACACAGAGGATAATACTTTTGACGGCACACTTCAAATATAAAATGAATGTCAAAGTGATGATTATCAATTGTAACTATTTTTGTTACAGTATGCTCATATTCTAAGCAAATATGACAGTCTCGATCTAGGTGGGGTATAGAATATTCTGGTGAATCTATATGAAAAGAGTTTAGCTAATAATATTCCTATAGTATTTCACTTTCTTACCTGAAGTCTGATGTCACTAGGATTTCATATAAGACCTCTGTATAGAGTCATCCATTTGAAATACATACAAACGAACGTTAGATTCAGCTATGGTACTGCCAACGATATTTATTAACATTTTATTATTAAAATGAACATCTTAGCAATACATTCTCCCTTAAAGTAATAGCATCAATGCTATACTATACCCAAAAAGCAGACAGCCTTTTCCAATAGTACTGTCTTATTTTTTCTTTTTAATTCACAGTCCCAACTGACGTTACATTGCTTATTTTATTTTTTTCTCTTTTTCTTTTTTTTTTTTTTTTTAGAGACGGAGTCTTGCTCAGTCGCCCAGGCTGGAGTGCGGTGGCGCGATCTCAGCTCACTGCAAGCTCCGCCTCCCAGGTTCTCGCCATTCTCCTGCCTCAGCCTCCGGAGTAGCTGGGACTACAGGCGCCCGCCACTACGTCTGGCTAGTTTTTTTATATTTTTAGTAGAGACATTGTTTATTCTTAAGTCATTCAGGATTACATTTTATTATGTTAATAGTTATTAATTGTATTTCATTAATGTATCACTGTTTAAAATATTTAAAATGTCATTTTTCCTTTTGTTCCAAAAATAAATACCTCACTGTTTTAGGAGTGATCTCATTCACATAACAATTGGCTCCAATTTCAGTTACATTAGGATGAAAAAAATAAAAATTTAATAAAATGCTAAAAAGAATAATTATGAAAATTTAAGGATGAATTTGTCCTGGAACAAATTTTCAAATTTTAGCTTAACAATTTCAATTAATATATATTAGAATGAAAAATAAATATCGAAGAATGCAAACAACAAGGAATAATAGAGCATCAGGGAAAAGACCAAGCTCTTAGAAGAAGAAAAGTCTAGGCTTGAACCCTATATCTACCATTTACTCTGATATTTACACTCTGACTTTCAATTTTATTTTCTGAAAATTGAGACTAATAATGTGTTAAGCTTTGTAAATATTAAATTAATGCATACAAACTATTAATATAGTTCTAGTTCACAATATGTATTTTAAAAATGGCACTAATTATTTTTATAGCCAGGAAAACATTCTAGTATTTGTCACTGATCATTATGATGCTACAAATAAATATATCTATTAAATTATATCATATAAAAATAAAAATTTTGAATAAAATATATAGTATATTTTAGGAAGATTATAAGATATGGAATAGGTGGTTGGAAAGCAGATTTTTGATAATTGCACTGTGACCTCTGACCCTTGACTTCTGATGCCAAATGTACATAAATTATGACCTTATTAATCTACCAGTGTCATATCAGACTTAGGATTTTACTTTGTTCAACTGTTCCAATAAATAATTATTGTGCTCCAGTAGATTCTAAGGACAAAGAAAATTGAGTGGTACATAGCTGGTGACTTCAAGGAGCTCAGAATCTAATGTGAAAGCCAGATGCATTCAGAATGGACTAAGTATGTAAAGAGCAACCTATTCAAAGCATGATGGGAGCAAGAAGAGAAAAACAATAAATCACAAATGTTGCTAGTGATAAGTCTTCTTGGGGAACCTAACTTATAAACAGGTTGATATAGGATATAGGAACCCAAAAATTTAATTTCCCAAGGTATCTGAAGTATTACCTAGTTCTTCCTAAATTTAGAGATAAAGAATCCAAAGCTTCTGTTGTATAGGCATAGATGATCTCCAAAGATGGCTTTTATCAATGGCTTTCCTCACTGCATATTCATCCTGCTACTTACTCATAACAAAAGATGAGTTTTCATCCTCCTCCCCTTGAATAGCATATGTTTTTATGACTGTGACTAATAATATGTGGCAGAATGGCATTCAGGACATTCTAGTGCTAGTTCATGAGAAACCTTTCTTCCAACCACCATAAGAGAAACCCAAGCCACACAGAGAAGCCATTTGTCTATATCCCCTGCGGAGCTACCAGATGACATCCAAAATCAACTACCAAACATGTGAGAGAACCGTTTTGAACTTCCAAGTGACTCAAAACTAGGCATCCATTTTGCTGCCATCACTTTAGAGACTCAAAGTGAGAAGCAGCCAGCTAGTAAAGTCAGAATATGATATCGTAAGACAAAATAATAAACTGTGGTTTTAAGTCACTACATTTTGGGCTGGTTTTTAGTGGACTGGTTTGCTGCAGAACAATGAATAGCTGGAAGGTCTCCAGGTTATACAATTAGTCAATGGCTAAGATGAAAAAAATATACAAGATCTTGAGTCAGGTCAAGTGTGTCTTTCATAACACCACATCTTCAGATACACAGATACAGAACCTCCAAACAATCCCTTGTTCACAGGATTTTGCTGTAATTAATCATGTAAATCCTTCCAGTGTCCTTCCCCTACTGAGCATCTGATGCTAAATGTTGGCTTTAGCCTTAGAAAATGGTTATGTAAGCCTGTAGAAGAATCTTAGAGAAAATCCTGAGGAATCATGAAGTAACTTGGCTCTGCGTAGGAATGTTAATCTGTATTCCATCCATATTTCTCTGAGATTTTCTTTCTTATCCACTGGCTTATTTTCCCTTCTGGATTTTTCATTAATCCCCTACTACCCATCAGTTATTCTGAATCCAAACTTACTTTCCTGACTAACTTCCCAATCTTGACCTACTGGTTTCTACTAAGTCTTGCTTGAAAGCAACAACCATCACTGTTGAATTATTTTGTCTACAAGCCAGTAAGTGGAAAAATGGGTCCTAGTCTCAAATTCCACCTAAACAGAACATAATTACAAACACAATAAAAATTACAGAAAGTGTTTTGGGCTCCTAGTCTTCTCCAGGAAAGAAAAAATTGGGCCAGAAGTTCCACACTGAAAGGTCCTACTTTTTTCCAAGGAGAAGGTCAACCAGCCAAATATTCATAATTGGGGGAAGTATAAATGACAGGGAGACCCCTGATTTTTAACCTTTCTACAACCATTTTATTTTCATTAAAGTCTCCATAATCAAAGCAAAGTTTAATATGCTATTGTTCCACTTATTGACAAATGCTTTGTTAATTTTTATATATCTATACAGAAATATAAATAATATAATGATTTTGTAACTCTATGCTAAGGAGTTGGGAGAGAAATTTTCTATGATTTTTGGTTTTTGTGATTATAATCTCCCAAACCCTGTCAAACCAAACTTCAGAATTTTCCTATTATAATTAACTTTTATTGCTTCCTCTATTTTGATAGATCAGCTAAATCATAAGGCTTTGCTAGTTCTAAAGCTAAAAAAATAGCAATGACAGTCTGTTCTTTTTGGAAATATGTTATATATTATGGCATATATATGATCTCATTTACACATCTCATCTTAGTATGGGAAGAATGGCTAGCATAATAGTTAAGCCAATACATTTCACAAAAGAGGAAACTTTCCTGTGTAGAAATACTGAACACATGATTTGATCACAAAATAGATTAGGTAAAGCTTTGTCTGGGTGTAGAGGAATTATCTATATGAGACGAACTATCTGTTTCAAGCCCCCAAGTGTTACATTTATTACCCAGGTAGCACTCATTTTTCCATGTTGTGTACTAGAATCCTGAAAGAATTCATTTATAACACTTTGGTGAGCCCTTTATTTTTTACAGAGCATTTTACGCTCTCTGACTCACCACAGATTAAAAACATAAATAAAATAAATTGTGTCAAAAGGACAGTGCCATTGGGACAATTCCTCATTTGTCTCTGAAAGCCTCTGAAAATTGAGGTTAGAATCCTTCTGAATATATAGAAAATATGTACTGGTTAATTTTACATTGATATACAAAACTTATGATTCATTTATCTCAGAGAAAGGCACAAAGAAATACTTTGCCTCAATGAATAAATTAAGAACTTTTTTTGTTTGTTTGTTTTATTATACTTTAAGTTCCAGGGTACATGTGCACAACGTGCAGGTTTGTTACATATGTATACATGTGCTATGTTGGTTTGCTGCACCCATCAACTTGTCATTTACATTAGGTATTTCTCCTAATGCTATCTCTCCCCTGGCCCCCCACCTCCTGACAGGCCCTGGTATAAGATGTCCCCTACCCTGTGTCCATGTGTTCTCATTGTTCAATTCCCAACTATGAGTGAGAACATGTGGTGGTTGATTTTCTGTCCTTGTGATAGTTCGCTGAGAATGATGGTTTCCAGCTTCATCCATGTCCCTGCAAAGGACATGAACTCATCCTGTTTTATGGCTGCATAGTAATTCATGGTATATATGTGCCATATTTTGCTAATCCAGTCTATCACTGATGGACATTTGGGTGGGTTTCAAGCCTTTGCTATTGTGAATAGTGCCACAATAAACATACGTGTGCATGTGTCTTTATAGTAGCATGATTTATAATCCTTTGGGCATATACCCAGTAACGGAATCACTGGGTCAAATGGTATTTCTAGTTCTAGATCCCTGAGGAATTGCCACACTGTCTTCCACAATGGTTGAACTAATTTACACTCCCAACAGTGTAAAAGCGTTCCTATTTCTCCACATCCTCTCCAGCATCTGTTGTTTCCTGACTTTTTAATGATCGCCATTCTAAGCGGTGTGAGATGGTATCTCATTGTGGTAAGAACTTTTAAATATTAAGAATCTTCATTGTAACTATACAGACATTAACACATGTAAAAACATTTAAGAAAAATAGTGGTTTTAATTTATTACTCACTCATCCTCTACCAGGAACTGTTCTGCACACTTTACTCTCAATATCTGCAAAAGGTAAGTGATTCTATCATTCCCATTGTACAGATGGGAAAGTGAAGCAAAGAGAGATTACATAATCTGCTAAAGGTTACACAAGTATTTAGAAGTACTCTTGGAATCTGAATCCCGGAAGTGTAGTCCAAAGCCTGCATTTGAAACCATTCCAGCATACCACAGGTCAGCAGCCATGATGGCCTATGGGCCAGGCCCACAACTTGTTTTTGTAAATAAAGTTTTATTAGCCACAATCCTTCTTTTACAGGTTATATCTACTTTAGTGCTTACCACAGCAGAGATGAATAGTTAAGACTGAGGCCATAAGGCCTGAAAAGCTTAAAATATTCACTCTCTGGTCTTTTACTGAAAAAGACCACTGGACTAAACTATCTTATACTATCTTATACCTCACCCCCAAAAGAAGGCTTAAAAAAGTGAAAAAACAATATTTAATGGAATATTTCTCTATTTCCATACAGGAAACAAGAAAAAACTTTTGTGGAGATGGAGAAGATGTTTCTTGTTCTTAAAGAACATTATTAATTTTAACAATGTTAATAGAATTTGCATAATTCTATTCTAAAACCTTAATGTCTCTAAATTTTCTAAATACTTTTATTTTTCTTTTCTGACCATCAGTATCTCATCTAGCTTTGGATACAATCTACAGATGAATGTATCATATTTTTAGAAACAGAAATCACGATGTATATTCTGAAGCCAAGGAAAATAAGATTATAAAAAGCTTTATGATGTACTATACAGAAAAAGTTTTAGACACAGGTTGCAAATATCTATTCTACATTTTTATGATCCTCAATTTAAAGTGAAAATCAAAGGCTAAATTAAGGTCAAGCACCTCTAAGTACTAAAAACATGCTTCAAATCCTAGAATGCTTCTTATATCAGTAAATCAAAACTTTAGATACTGTTTACTGATTAAGCAAAATAACAATACCAATATTTCTATATTTATTTTGCATTCTTTGTAAAAATGTATGTTTCTATATGTGCAATAAATATAAATATTAATACATTTGTATTATATTAATAATGTAAAAATATTTATAGTATTTCCATGTTTATTTTACATTTGATATTTATAATGGCATTATCTTAGAGTTTATAATTCATAATTTTAAATCATCTATGACTAAATACTGAATATAGTTTATAAGACTAATTATATCATCAAATATAAATAAAAAATAAATTTATATAACATAAATATTAAATGCATGTCAGTCTGATTAAATATTTTCATATAGAGTCAACAAAAATACAGAGCTGTTCAAAATTTCAACCAAATACTGTGTAAAATAAATAACACTAATCATAAATGAAAGTAAAATAATAGTTATCTTTTTAAGAAAGTGCTATCCTGAAAAATGGTGCATTCATTGTTTCATTATTGCATCAAGAATGTATTTCTGTGCTTTTTTCCCCCTCTAATAGCAAAAATAAGCTATTTTGTATTGTATACTGGTTAGGGATTAAGGAGGATATGTTTATCACTGAACTTTAATTATTTCCCTCTGAGTTCTTTATTGTGATTAATACCTGTGAATATCTTTTTTGAACATATCTGTTTTTAGACACAAACTAAAAGCTGTTTTGTTCCCACTGAGTTTTTATTTTTGTTTTTAAAATGCTATTTTTAATTTATTTCATTGTTGTCATTTGGTTTCTACATGTATAAATTGAGAATCTGATGCATAGTTGCTGTTATTTGTACTAATAGTGTTACATTCATAGTTCATGGTTTCTAAAATCTGTGAACTAAAATATGATTCATTCTTATCTAAAAGCTTTGCTTTGTGACTATCATATTCTTTATTATCTCTTTAACATTATATAAACAAAAGACTTTCAAAACACCCTTTGCACTATTCGAAAATTTAGTATGTGCATATATTGGGGTTTGTCCAAATATTTGGTTTTAGATTTCACCTTTTTCAAAACACTAAGATAATACTGCCAAATAATCAACCTGAAAGTCAAAACAGAATTATAATAATCAGCAGAGGGTCATGTGGAAGATAGCAGCTAACAACAGTTCCCAGGAATCCACTTGAGTTTGCAGTGGCAGTACGTGATTCTCCCCCTTTTTTAGCAAAGATTTATCACTTTTCTATAGGTATAAAATAGATTATGCCAAAATTTAGCAGCTTAGAACAACAGACATTTATCTTACACTTTCTGAGTATCAGAAATCTGGGCATGATTTAGTTGAATGCTGCTGCCTGCAACTCTTCCACGAGGCTGAAACCAAGGTGTCAACCAGGGCTGCCTGCTCCGCTGAAGTCTTGACCAATTATCTTCCAACACTTCACCTATTTGGGAGCAGGATTTTGTTCCTGGCTAAGTTTTGAACTGAGGGCTTCAGTTTCTCACTGACTCAGTTCAAGTTCCTTGCCACATGGGCCTCTCCACGGGGCAAATCACATCTTGGTTTCCCTTAATGTGGGAATTCCAAGAGAGCGTGAGAGGATGGGTAATATTTAATGCGATCTTTCTAAAGATGATTTCAAAATGACATCCTATCGCTATAGCACTGTTTGGGAGAAGTGAGTCACTAGCCCGAATTTGAGCACAAAAGCATGAATACCAGAATGTCGGGATCATGGCGGCCATCTTAGAGGCTCTCTTCCACACAGGGAGGGCAAGAAGTTGCTGGAAAATCTCTGGAAACTCTTTTTCTCATTTGACAAAATCGTGATTCATTTTTTCTAATGTCAGGATTTTCAAAGAAAGAGAGGTCAAATCTCACTCATTTCGTTTAAAAAAATTTTATGGATACGTAATAGTTATACATATTTATAGAGTACCTATAATGTTTTGATACAAGTTTACAATGTGTAATGATCAAATCAGGGAAATTGAAATATCCATCACCTCAAGCATGTATCATTTTTGGTTTAGGAACATTCCAATTCCATTCTTACTTATTTTGAAATATACAACAAGTTATTGTTAACTAAAATTGCCCTATTGTGCACTCATTTTGTTTAATTTCAAATTCAGTAAACTTTACTGTGTGTTCCTGTACTATTTGGCAGCACTTCTAAAACTATTTGTCATTAAGAACCAGTTATTTTCCCCCCAATCGATTACAGAACAAACCTTTTATAAAATACAAGAAAATTAACCACTTAAAACTTGAAATAAAAACAAAGACATGAAAAATACAAAAGTAAATTCATTGCTATTAGAATGAATTAATATATAATTTTTTTTTCTGTTAAGTTGCTGTGAAAGCTTTTCGAATGCTGACACTCAATTTCTGCACCCATCCCACTCAGGTTACAGAGCAGCATCACTCTGTGGACGATTCTTTGAGCCACATTGATCTCTATGACATAGAGAAATGTAGTTAGAGATGTGTCTCCCAGACTTTCTGCCTCAAAGTTTGCAATTTCTGATAAAAATCTACGAATTCAACCAATAATAAAATGTCACATCTCCAAAAGTCTGTGAATATTTCAATTAATTTGATAACTGGGAAAAGTACAATTAAATCATTTTTGTTTATGATAAAGGGAGATAAACACAATAACAATATTTTGCTTCTTTCTTTTTGTTTTTTAGAGATGAAGTCTTACTCTGTACCCAGGCCGAAATTCAGTAGCATGACCACAGATCCCTGCAATCTTGAATTCCTGGGATCAAGAGATCTTCCTACCTCAGCCTTGAAAGCAGCTACCACTACAAGTGCACACCACCACACCTGGTCAATATTTTACTTCTATTTTGTATGTGATTTAGGACATATATCTGTTCTTCTCTCTTGCATTAGTCTATGCCCATCAAGTAGCTATCAATAAATGTAGCCATGGAAGATAAATATATTTGCACATTTAAAAACTTACATTAAAATGAATCACAGCATTAACAAGAAAAGAGATGCCAAGCCATTGAAAGACATTGAGGGAAATGTCATATTACTAAGTGAAAGAAATCAGTCTACAATGGCTGTATACTGTATTATTCCAACAGTATGGCATTCTGGAAAAGGTAAAACTATTGAGGCATGAAAAGATCAATGGTTGCCAGGGTTTGGGTGGGGAGAAGAATGAGGCAGAGCCAAGAGGATTTGGGGAACAGGGAAACTATTTAGTGCCATACTATAATGGTGGATACAGGCCATTATACTTTTGTCCAAATGAGTAGAATGAACAATATCAACAGTGAACCATAATGTAAACTATAGATTTGGGAGGCTAATGATATGTCCAGAAGGTTTATTAATTGTAACAAAGTGGGATCACTCTGGTAGGGATGGTGATCATGGGAGACCTGAGTACCGGAGGCAGACAGTATATGAGAAAACTCTGTACCTTCAGCTTGCTCAGTATTACTGGGAACCTAAAACTGTTCTAAAAAATAAAAGTATAGTATATTAAAAAATAAACCTCAGAAAAAGTTTATAACATAGCTAATATTATATAGTTTGCATTTTACATCTCTAATTATAATGAACTACACACAGTAGAAGATTTTAAATAATGCTTACACTCTATGCAATGGAAAACAATATAAAAATTGTACCGTGTATGTTCACAAATATCCCCTATAACAATAATCTACAAAATAAACAATTTTTTAAAACTGTACAAACTGCTTATTTTCTTAGGTGTCCGCTAATTAATTAGGCTTATGCCGCAAGGTGAAACTATTTTTTGCATTAGCTGATATAATAGACAATAATGTATAACAAAAAAGTCAAAAAGATGTGATTTCAGACATCAAAAACTAAAAATTAGAAACATTCTAAATTTTATATATTCTTTTGATAACTTAGTTTGTTATTTTTATATCCTTTTAGAAACATATGAATAAATATATATTTACCATAATTAAGTCAACTCTGCACATGAGATTAAAATGAATATCTGGCAATCTGAGACTTATGTGCAAAACTATGCATGGAATTGAATTGATATTTTAGACATTGCATTAAAATATGCCAATTGAGATCAAAATAAGAAGTAAAAAATTGTACAGATGAAATAAACCAGAAGGTTTCTCATTTCATTTTATATTAAGTGACTTTAAATAATATATGCATCTAAAATAATGAGATTCCTTCA
Source organism: Macaca mulatta (assembly GCF_049350105.2). Lineage (NCBI taxonomy): Eukaryota > Metazoa > Chordata > Mammalia > Primates > Cercopithecidae > Macaca > Macaca mulatta. The sequence continues at coordinate 175,595,456 of NC_133410.1, forward strand.
GTATGTATTTTATGATTTGAAAATGTCAGTTTTAAAAGGATAATAATTTTCATAAAATATAGAGATAAGTTTTCAAAGGATAATCATTCTACATACACACACACACACACTCCAAAATTCTTTACAGGCAAATAATCCTGCATTGTCTACTATTGTGCACTAATGTTATCTCAACTATAACAGAAAAAAAAGCTATAGCCCAAATGAAAAGTGTAGAAATGAAACTCAAGGAAATGCACAAGATGTTCTTATCTAATTGCATCTTAGCTCAAACTACCAGAACATTTTTAAGAGAACAAGATTCCCTTTAGAATAATCCTGTGTACAGAAAGACAATATCTATATTACATGTGTTTTAAGTTAGAAAAAAAGAAAGTTGCTTTAAACATCTAAGACATAAAATGCTGCTTCCCTGTTCCTTCTTTTGAATAAAAGGAAAAGAATGATTTTCTAATGTGGCCCAATACTAAAGTTTAACAAATAATTGGTTTTATCGATGCTCTGTCCTCCTCATTTGCACCTTAATATGGCCCAAAGTTAAGTAAGTTTTAAATGTTATAGAAGAAAATATTACTATTGGTAACCATTGTAAGGTATTTTATACATTTAATTTCATTATTTATTGCACTTAGTACTTGCAGGTGAATCCATTCATAAATGCAAGAGAGGAAAGAAAGATGGAAGGAAAGAAGGAAGAAAAGAAAAAAGGAGGCAACAGGAAGAGGAAACGTGACTTTAGTTTAACAAATTATTCCTTTAACACCTTTATGCCATACCATGGTAGCCTCTAACCACTGGAAGATGAAATACATAAACATAGTCTCTGCTCTCATGTAATTTACATTCTATAGAAAGAGTCATGGTAGCAACATAACGTAGCTACATCTTAATACAAAATGTTAAACCTTCCTTAGTTTGACATGATCAGGGTCAGAATGCATGCTATGGGAGCTATGGCTTAGGTATGATGTTTCATGCAGAAGTATTAACAAAAAGACAGAGATGCAAGAATATATGAGAAATCTAGAAACTACAGGCACTATCAGATCAGAAACTCTGTATTATCAGGTCATAATGTTTATTACGTGACTATGTGTATCAAAATCACACAGGTCATAACTCTGTGTGCGTGTGTTTGTGTGTGTGTGTGTATGTGCAGAGGGATCTGGAGTATTGGGAAGGAATGGGGATGGGTGTAGGTATAGCAAAAGATAAAGTTGTCTGAGGTGAAATAGATAGGCAAACTCATAATCAGAGTTGGTTTTGCAAGGTATATATTTCTTATTTATTTCCAGATTCAAAGCAAGCCTAAGTATTTTAAGGTTGATGTATGCATTCTGGAAAAATCAACACATTAATATATTTTCATGAGTCCTTAATACTTAGAGAGAGTTCAGGTATTAAGTTTTTATTGAATAAAAATAATAATAACCCATAATCACCCTATGATGCAGGTATCATCCATTACCTGAATTTACAGATAAGAGGTTAATTTTATTATGCTTCAATTTTCTAATGTTTAATTTTATTATTTAATTTCCAAGTGCAAGTAGCAATCTGCTATGGAAAATAATTTAGGAATCCTAACCTAAATTATTATTGCTTATTGATTTACTCAGCAAATACTTACAGTCCTCTTATATTGCAGCTCTAGGCAAAAGGTAAAGTGCCCCCTGTGTGCCTGGAGCTTACAGTCTGACTCTAGGGCTTTGTACTCAATACAGTTCTATATAATTTTTATAAATAAGAGAGCAGTTCTACAATCACTGGGAATATCTGTTTTTCTAAATTTATTCTATTTTGGCGTTTACATTTTATTCTTTGCATCTCCAAATGGGATCTGGGCAAATCAAAAAAAAAAAAAGATGAAGAACTCTCTAGTGATTACAACAGTATATGCACAGAAATCTTAGATGCAGGCTCAAAGATACTGTCAAATATAAGAAAAGGAAACATTGAAACACCTGTGAATATCTGAGGTACATTTTGAAAACACAGAACTAAACCTTATCTCTTTCCTCTTCAAAATGTGCTAGTCTTCACAACTTTCAAAACTATTAATGACTTTTCAAAGCTTCCCACAAAATTGTTTTGTCAGTATTCATTCATGAGGAACGAGCTATATCCTTGATAGAATCTAATTTATGCTCCTTGCTGTGTTTCCTTTTAACATTCCTGGATTTAATTAGCTGTAATAAACTGTTCCTCTTGACAAGAAATACTGTTTCTTGGTTTAATTCCATGTCTATAGAAATTTAGAATCAACATCCAATAGAAACGGGGAAAACTCTTTATAGACTAAATACATCAAGAAAATAAATATCCATGGAACATGGTGAAAAGGGCCATTTCCTTAGTTTTCATCAGTGATTAGATGCCAAAAACACATAAGAAAGAAAAAAAAAATCAAATGTAATAGTCAACTTCTCTGTGAATGTGTGATTAATAATGCCAGTCAATTGAATCTTGTAAGCAGTTCAGAACGTTGTTAATTACAGTTCAGGGGAAAGCAAATTCAATATCAAACACTTTTAAGCAAAAGTAAATGGGATTTTATGGTGTTGGCAACTGTAATGTGTTTTGAGCAGTGCTGAGCTACTTTATACATTAGCATAGTTGTTTATGGACTTGGTGATATGATATTTAAAACGTACTATAATATGGGTATTAAATTAGATCAGAAACTGTGCCTACCAGTTTCAGGGTGGGAGGCCATATGTGCTATAAAGATAAAAGGATTTAGACAGTTGAAAAAGCAGTGAGTAGAGTTTAAAATCCCTATAATGAAGAAGTTGAGAGAATCTGCTATCTGCGGGGAGCAGGTAATTTCTCACCAAGCAGAGTTCTTGCAAAATGCATAGATGGCAAATTTGCCTTTAACAGATGTTCTCCACTCCCACCATTTTCCAAACCTGAGTACTTTTCATGGGTTTTGGCCTTAGAACTATATATGTCCCTAATATTCAACTGCTTACTCTCTAAGTTAGTTCACCTTACAGGTGAAGAGATAATTTGCCATCAGTATTGTCTGATTTATGTTCTGTTACACTAGTGGCTGAGGAAGTGAGAAGGCATAAGAAGGTCAGTTGACACTAAGAAATGCCACTTGCAAACAAGTTTCCAATTGTCCCAACAATTAGTTATTTGATTGATTAACTTTCCTTTTATATTGCAAACATTCCCTGAGAACATGCAATCGGTCATTCCTAAGAAGTAATTACAGCAATCTTCAGCAGTACTACACTCTTACTAACGGGAATGAGCCTTTCTCTCATCTCCACCCAAAGGAAATATAAGGACAAAGAGTCATTTAAGATCGTATAGCATTTTAGGAAAGCAGAGCTCTAAGAGGGATATCTAAACAGAATGTTTAAAAATCTATAGGGCAGCTTGAGGGATTAGGTTAAGAGTGAAATTTAGAAGAGTAAGCGGAATGACAAAAACAACAGCTGCCATGCAATTTTGACTCAGATTTTGATGGTAGTCATACTATCTACCTCTACTTACCTGAGATAGAAAAACAAATGACATGTTAGATTATCTCTTGCAAGGAGGCTGGAAGGAGGCACACCCACCAGAAGTCAAAAGGAGATCTTGAAATTATTGTTTTCTCTGCCAACTTCTTATCTTATCTTGATGATTATGTCCTATATTCTTCTTGTTGCCCAGGCTGGAGTGCAATGGTGCTATCTCGGCTCACTGCAATCTCCGCTTGCCTCCCAGATTCAAGCAATTCTCCTACCTCAGCCTCCCAAGTAGCTGGGATTACAGATGTCCTATATTCTTGATGATGATATCCTATATTCTTCAAAGAACACTTCTTTGAAGCTCACTCAATAAATTCCTGTTTTTGCTCTTATGCTGGCTTTTGAGGCAGCATGGCATAGCAGAAAATCTAGAAATAATACAGACAGGTGAAAGTTCTAGCTCAACAACTAACTGGTGAAGGTCACTGAAAAACTTATATACTTTCAGCTTCAATTTCTTCAACTGAAAAACTGTGAATAGTATCACCTTTGCTGGGCTTTGAAGATATTACTACATGGAACACATAAATACACCAAACACAATTTCTGGCATTTAACAAACTTTCAGTAAATAAAGTGTTGATGTCTTCTTTTTTTTTTTTTTTTTTTTTTACTATGAAATACTGTTAAAAGGAAAAAAAAAAAAAGTCAGTGGCTCTCCTGTTAACACTATAGAGAGTCAACTCTCCATTCATATATTCACTCACTCACTCAGGCATATTATGTTCTTGTGTAGTTAATATGAAATAAGGACAACACTAACACATCATTTAGATATTTCTGCCACAACCCCACAAAAAAAGGAAAAGCCAAACCAAGGATGGAAAAATACTTTTACAACAGGATTAAGTTGTCATTAAAATCTCCATCTGGAGAATTAAAATGGGAATTCTGTGAATGACTAAAGATACAGTAGCAACATCAGTAGCTGGAATACCCTGGGAAAGAGAGAGGCAATGAGGGAGCCAAAAACAGGAGAAAGTCAAAAGGATGGCTAAGTAAAATCTATAGCTAATATGAAATTGTGAAGGAGAAAATATATAGATACAGAACTGATGAGGCAGTAGGAGTAGGGAAAGCAGAATTGAGTTTTATTAAGATATAGGAGGAAACCAAAAGAACTGTCTAGCTTCTGTCTCATCTCCTGAATGGCATTTCATTCCAGCCTTCATAATGTCAAGGTGTAGTATAGCTTTGCTCCTCCCATAAATTCTCAGTGCATCTCTCTTATCAGCACCTGCATCATCAGACTCAATATCCAATACTTAGGGTACCCAAGTGAATCTCTGTCCTGACAAACCCAAATCTCACAAATACATCCTCTGAGTGGTAATTTACTTTAAATACTTTGGTATGAAGAGTTTGAAGCACATGTGTGCAACTTATGCTTAAAAGGTGCTTAGCACCTGATTAATTAGCATTTGAAATCCCCTAATCAAGAATCAACATTCATGTCATAGAAATCTGCACAAGATGGTAGTTAATTAACTAGTATAAGTTAGTCATATGGTTGTATAGAAAAAGTGTGAGCCCCAAACCCCTTGTGTGATCTGTTTGGTTTTATGCCAAATCTTTTACAGAAGTTGCCCAATATGACCACAAGATCAGTTGGTTTTGCCTTTACATGGCAGTTTTGTAAACTACAGCTGGCAGGCCAAATCTGGCCATTGACTGTAAATAAAGTTGTATTATAATTGTTTACATATTGTTCATGACTGCTTTGGGGACTTCCACAACAGAGTTTAATAGTTATGAGGAATATCAATAGAAAGATATTCAAGCACATAAGAGCAGGCAATATGACAGTTTTATGCTTGTTTACTAAAATGAAATTGGATGAATTTAGACTAAGAATTTCTTATTCTCAAGTCTTGGTGAGGTTGTTCGGCAGGGACCTATAGCCTTCCTTGATCTTTGGTCAGTTCTTAGTAGTAATACAAATCCCAAAAGAGTGCCATGTTGGAGGTTTTTCTTCCAGGAAGGGAGGAAGTGAAGGAGGGAGGGAGGGAGGAAGGGAGGACAGTGGGGGGACAGAGGGAGGGAAGGAAGGAAAGAAGGGAGAGGAGAGAGAATAATAAAGATAGAGAGTGTGTGTATGAGAGAGAGAGAAAACAAAAGAGAGAGAGAATGGCCAACCATGATACTGGAAACTGATCTGACTTCACAACTCAGGCCCAATGTGATTTGATACTTCTTGGGTTCACAGATAAGCCATAATGTTCTCCTGTTGGATATTAACAATCTTAAAGAACATTCGCTTCAGACAAGGTCATTGTAAAAACTTCAAAATACCAAAGAGCCCCCTCTCACAAAATGAATGAGGGGTACTTTAACTAATTACAGCTTTATGGTTGCCCTAGGCTGTTCTTCCTACAGCTAAGATGTATTGAGATAGCTAGTCATAGAATTGCCATAAAATTTCTGTCAACACCCAACCCAAAGCAAACCTCTACTTCCTCAGACTTTCCCTAAGATTCCTCAAACCAGGCCCAAATCCTATGTGAGGTTCTTTGTCACCTGCTCCTACTAAGATGCCCCACAGTTCCCCACTGTGTGCATTCCCTCTTGCTGCAGTGAGTAACGAATTCAACTTGCTCAACTCTAAGTGTTCCTGTGACTGGATGAAGTCCGCTAATGTGGCCTTTCCTTTCCCAGTGCTTCTATCTACAATATAGCTGAGTGTACAACCTGGTATCTGCATGCAGACTGCTCAGCTGTGTGAAGGACTGTATTACCACTTTGTTTAGACACCTAAGTATGTCCTTTCATTTCAGGTTCATTTTATACTTACATTCAGGGGCAGGTTTAGTTTAGGACTTCTGCTAGTGTTGTGGGAAGTCAGGGACCCCAAATGGAGGGACCGGCTGGAGCCAAGGCAGAAGAATATAAATTGTGAAGATTTCAAGGACATTTATCAGTTCCCCAAATTAATACTTGTATAATTTCTTATGCCTGTCTTTACTTCAATCTCTGAATATAAATTGTGAAGATTTCATGGACATTTATCACTTCCTCAATCAATACTCTTAAAATTTCTTATGGCTGTCTTTACTTTAATCTCTTAATCACGTTATCTTTGTAAGCTGAAAATGTACGTCACCTCAGGACCACTATTGTAAAAATGGATTGTAAAACATTTGTGTTTGAACAATATGAAATCAGTGCACCCTGAAAAAGAACAGAATAATGGTGATTTTCAGGGAACAAGGGAAGATAACCATGAGGTCTGACTGCCTGTGGGGTCGGGCAGAATACAGCCATAGTTTTCTTCTCTTAGAAAGTCTATAGATGGATGTGTGAGTAGGAGAAATATCACTGAATTATTTTCTCAGCAAGAAATAATCCTGGGGAAGGAATGCACTCCTGGGGGTAGGTCTATAGATGGCTGCTCTGGGAGTGTCTGTCTTATATGGTTGAGATAAGGATTGAAATATGCCCTGGTCTCCTGCAGTACCCTCAGGCTTACTAGGATTGGGAAATTCCAGCCTGGTAAATTCTAGTCAGACCAGTTATCTGCTCTCGAACCCTGTTTCCTGTTAAGATGTTTATCAAGACAATGCATGCACAGTGGGACACAGACCATCATCAGTAATTCTAATTTTGCCTTGCCTTGTGATCTTTATTGCCCTTTGAAGCATGTGATCCTTGTGACCTACTCCCTGTTCATACATCCCCTCCCATTTCAAAATCCCTAATAAAAACTTGCTGGTTTTGTGGCTCAGAGTTGTCATCATGGTCCTAGCAATATGTGATGACACCACCCGAGGCCCAGCTGTAAAATTTCTCTCTTTGTACTCCTTCTCTTTATTTCTCAGACCAGCTGACACTTAGGGAAAATAGAAAGAACCTACATTGAAATATTGGGGGCTGGTTTCCCCAATAGCTAGTATAATTGTCTACTTGAAATGCTGTGGTCAAACTAGGTTATATCATTCAGCAGAGTATTGAATCTACATGAATGATATGAAACCCATTGATAAAATTTACATTAATTTCAGAAGGATAGGGATAACAAAAGAGGATTATAGAAACTTATACAAGTCATTAATTTTCTTTGTTCATAGTTCCTGAATATCAGTTATAACACTGAAGTCTTAGAAGTTAGTTTCTTTAGCTTCAGGGTTTTTAAACGTAAATTGTTATGTTACTTTTTTTTACCAAGATCACCAAATGTTAATTAATGGTACAATGCCTGGGTAGGTTAACTGAAAACTTTTTATTGATATGAAATGTCAGTAACCTGGGTGACTATTTAGCAGAAAAGGTCAGATGTTTTTCAAGGTCATGTAAAATATGGAGAATAATCCTTGGTTTGCAATATTTGAAATTTATGAGGATAAGCACAGTGTAATAATTGGTCTCATATTTCATGGTTTATGAGAATATGTGTTGCTAATACACATGTACAAGAGCATCTAATATTAGGTCTCTCAATTTGTTATTATATATTAAAATTATTAAAAGATATAGGTTATATCATGAGAGAGTGTGAAACAGAAAAAAAAGAAAAAAATGATATAGTTGATAATTGCCTGAATATGCTGGAAATCATAATCTCTGTCAAACTCCAAACAGGAAATGTACCTAATAGCATTGGTTCTACCACAAGAAACTATTGCATATTTTTTCTGTTTTTTTTTTTTTTTTAAGCTCAGTTTCTCTTCAATATTTTTCTCTTTTTGATGTTTCTCTCTTTTGTATTTTTTCTTCTCTGAGAATAAGTCCACTATTGATCCTAAATATCACTGCACAGCCCCAAGGCAAATACACTGATGCCAATTGAAATCTAGATAGAATTTGCATAGTTCAGAAACATTATCTTGACAACTGCTTCTGCAACACCCCTTACGTATGTGGAATGTAGCCGAAAATGACATAGTGATGACTAGTACTGCCTTCGGTCTTGAAATTGTTCTAAATTTCCTTTCATAGGAAACAGGAAGTCTTGGAGGGATCCACACTAAAGGAGCTTAGGTATCTGAGGTACCCACACTCCTAAGAGTTCAATTTACATCTTGATGTCTTTGGTGAAAGTTAGAATGAAAGTGAATATAAACTACACATTGATTATTAATAATCATCAAGAAATAATATTTTTAAGTTTCACATTAAAATGTTATCATAGATGGCAACGTAAGTTATACATATATCAAAAATGAGAGCAATCATAAATAGAAACCCATTATGTAATAAAAAGTCTTGTAGGTACAAACAGCCCCTGGAAATTCAGTTTGACAGTGGGAGGCTTATTAATTGAAGAATCTGTTTTTGTTTCCCTCCCTCTACTTTTGTCCAAAGGGATCCAGGGTGATGGGTTCACTTGACTGGAAGCTTATAAGAGCAAACCATTTGACACAGTTGACAGTGATCTGGATAAATAGTGTAATGCCATCTAATGCAGGCAAGCAAAATGTCGGGATCAAAGGAAGTAATAACACCAGTTCATTCCTCCTTTCCTGAGAGTTGAATCTAGAAAAAAAAAAAAAAATGAAACAAGTGTGCTTTGAGGAATGACTACAGGAATTTGAGATGCTTATCTTGGAAGGGAAAAGACTTTATAGAGCAGAGAAAAAACGAAGAGAGAGAAAAAAATGCCCAAACAGACTTTTTTCCTTTGAATTAAATTGCTTATCAAATTGGAGCAAACTCTGGCAGGTGCCCAGAAGGTCATATTGGTTGTTAAACAGTGAAAGTTAAATTTATTCCAGGACCTCTATTCCCAGTTTCAATGTTCTTTCCATGACCATTTTCAAGAGGTCATGAGTTTGGTGACTTTGGAATCAAACAATGCTAAATTGAAATATCTGCTTCCTTCCTTTCAATGGGAGGTAATTTTTCTTTTAATGAGGGAGAGCCATGTGGTGAAATTCATCCTTTGAAAAGAGGAATCTAGCGTCATGATGGAGGATGTGTCATAGCCAAAAGGGAAGAGAATCATTCTAAATATATATTCCAGGAATGACTGGATTTTCATGCTGTGCTATACTGGGTTTCTTTAAAACTTTCCTTCATCATTTTTACTTGGGGAAATACAGTCCATTTTTATAAGGCTCTTTACAGATGGCAACTTATTTGGCAAGATGGTAAGTCCATACCACCTCAAAGTAGAAGTAATACATATTTGTATTAAGTTCCCAGAACAGAAATGACAACTCATTATGATATAGGTATTTATGTCAAACACAGCACATTATATATTATGGGTACTTAATAATAAACATTCATTGTTGGAATAAACTAACCAGATTACAATGGTGATGTGGGGAAAACAGAATAAGATATTTGACGTATTAGGCTATGAGAAAGTAAATTATCGGTGGAAACTTTCTTTTTACAGTTCTTCACTAATGTATTTATGGGTTTATGTTCTTTATCTGTTTTAACTATTTTTCAACAAATAAGCTTTTTAAATATCATAAATATAAAATTATTTGATAATATAGTGAAATTTTACTTAGCTTATTGAATTTAATTTTTCTGAAAATCTATGGGAAATAATATACTTAACTATAATAGTTCATCAGAAAACATTAATTTTAGTCCATGTTTTGTTATTGCAAAATGAACCATATTTTAATTACATCATAGCTTCATATAATAAAATCCATTTACTAAAGTGAGACTAACATACTGTCCAATCACCAACAATCAATAGCTCAAACACAAGATAAGTCAAAACAAAAGGATTCCAATAGTGGAAGTTCAGATAGATCTTATTTCTGCCATCCCTTTACCTAAGAAGTAGACAAAAAAGGATCTGACTTTGGAATCAGATCAGCCTGAACATGGTTCTGGGTTCTGCTAACTGACGGGCTCTGTGGCTTGAGGACTGTTACCTTGAAATTTCAGATTTGTTCTGTTTACAACTGTTAAATGGTAATAATGATAATGTTTATTTCACAGCATTTTTGCTACAATCAACACTTTTATTCTTTCAAGCCCAGAGGAAGTGTCATTAAACTGTCACTGCTTTTTTTCCCTGTTTCAACTGAAAATATTCACTTTCTCCTTCTGTTATGTTATATAAATATCTAATTTACTCAACAGAACCAAAAGCTCCCTAAAAACAACCAAGGCTCATTCTTTACATAGCCTCTACAACCTTTAGCTCAATGTACAAAACAGTTGACTGAGAAACATTTGATCACTGAATTAATGAGATTACAAACTTAAACTTTTGAAATATAGTACTTTTTCACTAACCTCAGAAATTGATAAATAAAGATAGTTTAGAGCTTAACAATGAATATTAATGAGTAGACCACCCAGATAGCAATCACGATGCAGAAATAGCAGACTATGATACTTGGCCTACCTGAATCTATAAGAATATAAACAAGATATATTTCTTTGAACAAAATGATCTAAATAATTTGTCTGCAAATAATTTTATTTCTTAGATAATGCTTACCCTGTACCAGGCAGTGTTTGTAGTAACTTAAATTTTTTTACTCATTTAATAATCATAACAAATCTATAAGGTACAGGTGTTACTACAACTTCCTTTCTATAAGTGAGAAAATTGAAAAATAGCTTTTCAATAAATAACATGCCCAAGACCATGGAGCTTATACATTTCAGAGTCAGAATTTGAAACTAGGCAGAGGATCTTCAGTTTCTGCTTTCCTAACTATCATATTATGAAGTAGAATTTCAAAACATATGTCATCACTACTCTCTTGAAATACAGAATGCAATTATTCTGACATTTGTAATAAATATATTGAGGTTACAGTAAGAACCACTGATAGAAAATCTACTTTTTCTTATACTAGTGACAACAGAGCATACTTTTCCACAAATCTTATCCCCACAACATATCTGTTCCTTTTCCTCCTAGGTGCTTAAACAATTCTTACAACATTTCACCATAAGATAGATGTTAGGAATCTTTCAGAATAATTTAGAACTATTTGATGGTGAGTACATGCTATCTGAGATTGCTCCTGCAGTAAATCACCTAAAGTTATTGAATTTATTTCAAGTTATCATATATAAAGTAAACACCATTATTGACATGGAAGATATTTCATTTCCTCATGTTTCATTTACTTCCCACATACTAGGGAGCTAAAATGGACTATCAGGATAGAATTCTGGTACACATTGTTTCAAAACATCATTTATTTATAATCTAAATAAAAGCCTTCTGCCTTTAGGTATCAGAATTGTGCTTAATAAAATCAATGATGTAGGTATAGATTTTTTTTAGCTGTTGTTTTATGGAACCAGAAAAAGACGGTAGTAGATAAGCAAATGCTGATAACATATACCACCAATATACTGACACTAAGAGAGTTTATGAGCTTTGTCTATCAGAAATAAGAGAAATCATTTCACCCAAAAAAAATCTTAGAAGCAAAAGCAAAGATGGCTCTTTGCTTAATTTTTTCTCAGGATGATATATAACAAGTACTATTCTAGATGCGTAGGAGGAAAGTTAACATATAATAGATGCCTTAAGGCATTTGCAAACTTTAGCTTACAAAAGAATCACCAGGAGGACTTGCTATAACATGGATTTCTGGTTACTTAGAAATTTGTTATAACATAAATTTCTGGGCTCAACCTTCAGCAGTGCAGTAAGCTGGTCTAGGGTTAAATCTCAGAATTTGCATTTCCAATAAGGTTTCAGATGATGCTGATGCCGTCGTGGTCTGGTACCACACTGAGAATCACTGCATTAGGGTTTTAATCCTTTCTCAGAAACCTGGTTTACAAGACCACCAGTCTTGAATTACTTTCTGTTTGCAAACATGGAGGAAGTGTAGGTTGTCTTGCAAATAACACCTATCAAAAATGAATCATGTTTTTTTTTTTTTTTTTTTTTTTTTTTTGAGATGGAGTTTCACTCTTTCACCAGGCTGGTGTGCTGTGGCATGATCTTGGTTCACTACAACCACTGCCTCCCAGGTTAGAGCAATTCTCCTGCCTCAGCCTCTGGAGTAGCTGAGACTACAGGTGTGAGCCACCACGCCCAGTTAATTTTTGTATTTTTGGTAGAGATGAGGTTTCATCTCATTGGCTAGGATGGTCTGGATCCCTTGACCTCGTGATCGGCCCTCCTGGGCCTCCCAAAGTACTAGGATTACAGGTGTGAGCCACCACACCCGGCTGCTCACTTTTAAGGTCAATTCAAGTATTAGATCTGTTTACACTTAAAAAAATCCCTTTTATAGTAGCTAGTATCTACATTTGATGATGAATCCTACATTGTTGTAATTGTACTAAACAAGTTATAAATACTTGGTTTATTTTTAGTCATCCACATATGTTCCCATACAGTAAAGAACTAATCAATCATTCTTCTTTGTAGACGTGGTTATTGTATATGTCAAAAAATAAGCTTATTTGTTATATTCAATAATTCATCAATTCATTAGGTCAGCATATACATATTGAAATTGCACTTAGTTACAAGGTGCTGGTGTTCTATAATGAAAAACAATAGACAAACCTGATATGTAAGTTACAATAAAGATTAAAAACAAGTTTAAATATATATGTATGTGTGTGTGTATATATATATAAATACATGTATTTACACATGCCATTTGAGATAATATAACTGTTAAAAAAAAAAAAATGACCAAACGAACTAAAACTGCAAGAAAATACAGAAGACTAAGAATGTCTAGGATGTTGCAGTTTCGCATAGTATGTCCAGAGATGGCTTCTCAGAGGAAGTGTCATGAGTTAGGTTACTTACTCTTTAATTTAGGTTAACCTTACTCTTTAAATTTAATTTTCTAATTTTTTTATTTTCAGTTTTTGCTGTTTTTCTAATTCTTTTTTTTTTTTTTTTTTTTTGAGACGGAGTCTTGCTGTGTCTCCCAGACTGGAATGTAGTGGCGCGATCTTGGCTCACTGCAAGCTCTGACTCCCGGGTTCACGCCATTCTCCTGCCTCAGCCTCTCGCGTAGCTGGGACTACAGGCGCCCACCACTACGACCGGCTAATTTTTTGTATTTTTGGTAGACACAGGGTTCTACCGTGTTAACCAGGATGGTATGGATCTCCTGACGTCGTGATCCACCCTCCTTGGCCTCCCAAAGTGCTGGGATTACAGGTGTGAGCCACCAAGCCTGGCCTGTTTTCTAAGTCTTTTAGCCCATGTACTGATATGACAGTTATACACTCTTTATTCTGTGATTGGTTCCTTTTAAAAATTTATATGGCTTTTATACAAAACCTAAAGTTGAGGCCTTGAAAGCTTCAGCCCAAAATAAACGCATCCAGTATATTCGGGAATTTTTAACCCCACAAATTAGACTTTTAAAAAATGATATATGTTTTAAATTTATTTCAATTTTATGGGAGGTCTAATTTATGTATGTCATATTTCCCCCTTTAGATGTACACATCAGTGAGTTGTATCAAATATATACAGTCTTGTAAATATTACCACAAACAAGATATAGAAGAGTTTTATCACCTGAGAAAGTTCTTTCATATCCCTTTATAGTAAGTCCTCCATCTTCAGGCCTTTGTGAACACTAATCTGCTTTCTTCCCCCAGAGATTTGTCTTTTTCAAATGTTATACAAATGGAATAATGGAGTACACAGCTTTTCAATCCTTGCTCTTTCCGGAAGTGTGGATTATGCCATATTGTTGTAATGTTCAGTAGTAGTCTGGGTTGTTTTTTATTGCTGAGTAATATTCCATTGTCTGTATATACAACAATTTGGGTATCCTTTCGGCAGCTGCACATTTGGGTAGTTTTCAGCATGGGGTAATTATGAACAAAAGTGCTATGCATATTTATAACAAGTTTTGTGTGGACATATGTTTTTCTTTCTTATGTATAAATACTTATGAATAGGACTGCTGAGTCATACAGTATGTGTAGGTTTAACTGTAAGAAACTGCCAAGTTGCTTTCCAAATTAGTTGTACCATTTTACATTCCCAGGGCAATGTGTAAAATTACAATTGCTCTGCATCCTCATCAGCACTTGGCATTGTCTTTTTTTTTGTTTGTTTTTCAGCCTTTTTTTGGGGGGGGGGTCATTCTAATAATGTATAGTTATATTTCATTTTGTTTTTAATTTGCATTTACACAATGACTAATGATGTTGATCAACTTTTCATGTGCTGATTGGACATTTTTATGCCCTCTTTGGTGAAGTCTCTAAATATTTTTAGCATGTGATATTTTTTATTTCTGAGGCAACAGTAGTAGATATGGATTTTTTTTTTTTTTTTTTTTTTTCCTTTTGAGACACAGTTTTGCTCTTGTTGCCTAGGCTGGGTTGTAATGGCGTGATCTCGGCTCACCACAACCTCTGCCTCCCAGATTCAAGCAATTCTTCTGCCTCAGCCTACCGAGTAGATGGGATTATAGGAATGCACCACCATGCCCAGCGAATTTTGTATTTTTAGTAGAGATGGGTTTTTTCCGTGTTGGTCAGATTGGTCTCGAACTCCCGACCTCAGGTGATCCACCCACATCACCCTCCCAAAGTGCTGGGATTACAAGTGTGAGCCACTGCCCTCGGCTGATATGGATATTTTGAAAACTATTTTACTATTTTAGTAATCTTTTTTTTTTTTTTCCAAGTATAGTTGAATGGCTTAAAGAAGAAAATTAACCATCATTAACTAACATTGCATTATTCCAACAAATAATGCAGATCTAACAAATTGAGAGGGCTAAGTAGAAATCAGGACATACGGTCTTTAAAAGTTTAACAAGTAATCAAAATGATCCATTATAATCAAATAAAAGTACTTTTATTACTATGGCTACATCCTATTAGTGCAGACTTGGCCAAATACTTAATGATAACTAAGTACAACAGAAACATCATAGTTTAAAGCATTTCACACTGAACTGCTGCAAATTGTCCCCTAACAACTAGTCCTGGATGCCTCTCTGACCATCTTTTGGCTTAGACATGAAATAAAAAATCATATTTCACTTATTTTAAAGGACTTTGAAATATGTAAATACCTACATGGTATAACAAAAATAGCATATTATTAACAATGAACTGATTACAAGTACTAATAACATGCTTCATTATAACATCATAATGAAATATTCAATATATGTATGATCAGAGATTTTGAAGATCCGCATGGAATTATGCCACTATAAATTACTAATTATGTGACAAGGCTATATTCACTCTCAAAGCTTAATTTCCTCATTTGCAAATGGTGATAATATCTACTTTACAGGTTTTTTAAAAAATGTAAAATCACTCTCTAGATTATATATTGATATTTAAATATTAATATTGTATCTCTTCATATATAATTTAAAATGTGAAAATCATTGCTCCCTCATTAGTATATAATCTATTTAATATAGTGGTGGACACAACTTTTTGCATGTCATATGCAGTGTCACCATCAGAAACAAATGTACGTTCTAATGAATCCTGGAAAATAATAGAAAAGCTTTAATTTTTGTAATATTTTGGCCAAATAATGCAATCCTAAAGGATAAAGAAAGTGCAAAGCCCCCAGGAATCATTTCTCCCTCTACTCACTTTCTAAATCCTTATGTCCTATGAACAATAATTTATAATCTATATTTTTGCCAAATAATATTCAAAATGAAGTTATGTAAGTTTTTCTTTCCCTGCAAGGCAATAAGTGGAGAAATGGACATTAAGAATAAAAAATATCTCTGTCTTTCCTGCTGCCTTGTGAACAAAAGTGCCTGCTCCTCCTTCCACCAGGGGGTGGCTGGCAAGATGGCTGAATAGGAATAGCTCTGGCCTGCAGCTCCCAGAGAGATCAATGCAGAAGGCGGGTGATTTCTGCATTTCCAACTGAGGTACCCGGCTCATCTCATTGGGACTGGTTAGACAGTGGGTGCCGTACACAGAGGGCGAGCAGAAGCAGGGCAGGGTGTCGCCTGACCCAGGAAGCACAAGGGGTCGGGGAACTCCCTCTCCTAGCCAAGGGAAGCCATGAGGGATTGTGCCATGGAGAACAGTGCATTCTGACCCAGATACTACACTTTTCCCAGTCTTTGCGACCTGCAGACCAGGAGATTCCCTCAGGTGCCTACACCACCAGGGCCCTCGGTTTCAAGCATAAAACTGGGTGGCCTTTTGAACAGACACTGAGATAGCTACAGTTTTTTTGTTTTTGTTTTTGTTTTGTTTTCATACCCCAGTGGCACCTGGAATGCTAGTGAGACAGTACCGTTCACTACCCTGGAAACGGGGGCTGAAGCCATGGAGTCAAGCAGTCTAGCTCAGCAGATCCCATCCCCATGGAGTCCAGCAAGCTAAGATCCACTGACTTGAAATTCTCACTGCCAACACAGCAGTATGAAGTCAATATGGGATGCTCGAACTTGGCGGGGGGAGGGGCATCTGCCATTACTCAGGCTTGAGTAGGCAGTTTTCCCCTCACAGTGTAAACAAAGCTACCAGGAAGTTCGAACGGGGCAGAACTCACCACATCTTGGCAAAGATGCTGTAGCCAGACTGCCTCTCTAGATTCCTCCTCTCTGGGCAGGGTATCTCTGAAAGAAAGGCAGCAGCTCCCGTCAGGGGCTTATAGATAAAACCCCCATCGCCCTGGGACAGAGCACCTGGGGGAAGGGGTGGCTATGGGCATAGATTAAGCAGACTTAAATGTTCCTGCCTGCTGGCTCTGAAAAGAGCAGCAGATTTCCCAGCACGGTGCTCAAGCTCTGCTAAGGGAGAGACTGCTTCCTCAAGTGGGTCCCTGACACCTGGGCCTCTTGATGGGGGCCTCATACAGGAGACTTCCGCCTGGCATCTGGTGGATGTCCCTCTGGGATGAAGCTTCCAGAGGAAGGAACAGGCAGCAATCTTTGCTGTTTTGCAGACTCCGCTGGAGATACCTAGGCAAACAGGGTCTGGAATAGACCTTCAGCAGACCTGTAGCAGAGGAGCCTGACTGCTAGAAAGAAAACTAACAAACAGAAACAAATAACATCAACATCAACAAACAGGATGTCCACACAAAAACCCCATCCGAAGGTCACCAACATCAAAGACAAAAGGTAGATAAATCCACAAAGATAAGGAAAAACGAAAGCAAAAAGGCTGAAAATTCCAAAAACCAGAACGCCTCTTCTCCTCCAAAGGATCACAGCTCCTCGCCAGCAAGGAAACAAAACTGGATGAAGAATGAGTTAGACAAATTGACAGAAGTAGGCATCAGAAGGTGGGTGGTAATAAACTCCTCCAAGCTAAATGAACATGTTCTAACCCAATGCAAGGAAGGTAACACCCTTAAAAAAGGTTAGAGGAATTGCTAACTAGAATAACCAGTTTAGAGAAAAACATAAATGACCTGATGGAGCTGAAAACAGCACGAGAACTTTGTGAAGTATCAATAGCTGAATCAATCAAGTGGCAGAAAGGATATCAGAGATTGAAGATCAATTTAATGAAACAAAGTGTGAAGACAAAATTAAAGAAAAAAAGAATGAAAAGGAACAAATGAAGCTTTCAGGAAATATGGGACTATGTGAAGAGACCAAACACAAAAAGCAATGACAACAAAAGCCAAAATTGACAAATGGGATCTAATTAAATGAATGAGCTTCTGCACAGCAAAGGAAACTATGATCAGAGTGAACAGGCGACCTACAGAATGGGAGAAATTTATTGCAATCTATCCATCTAAGAAGGGGCTAATATCTAGAATCTACAAAGAACTTAAACAAATTTACAAGAAAAAAACAACCCCATCAAAAAGTGGGTAAAGGATATGAACAGATACTTCTCAAAAGAAGACATCTATGTGGCCAACAAACATATGCAAACAAGCTCACCATCACTGGTTATTAAAGAAATGCAAATCAAAACCACAATGAGCTACCATCTCATGACAGTTAGAATGGCGATCATTAAAATGTCAGGAAACAACAGATGCTGGAGAGGATGTGGAGAAATAGGAACACTTTTACACTGTTGATGGGAGTGTAAATTAGTTCAAACATTGTGGAAGACAGTGTGGCGATTCCTCAAGTATCTAGAACCAGAAATACCATTTGACCCAGCCATCCCATTACTGGGTATATACCCAAAGGATTATAAATCATTCTACTATAAAGACACATGCACACATATGTTTATTGCAGCACTATTCACAATAGCAAAGACTTGGAACCAACCCAAATGCCCATCATGATAGACATTTGTTTTGTTTTATTTTAAGACAGAGTCTCGCTCTGACACCAGGCTGAAGTGCTGTGGCACAATCTCGACTCACTGCAACCTCCGATTCCCTGGTTTAAGCGATTCTCCTGCCTCAGCCTCTCAAGTAGCTGAGATTACAGGCACACACCACCACACATAGCTAATTTTTGTATTTTTAGTAGAGACAGGGTTTCACCACGTTGGCCAGGATGGTCTCTATCTCCTGACTTCACCATCCACCCACCTCAGCCTCCCAAAGTGCTGGGATTACAGGTGTGGGCCACTGTGCCCACCTGAGACTATGCATTTCTAAATGTGATGATTTACATATTTCACAACACAGTAGTTCTGCTCTTAGAGGAAGACTCTAAGAAAGTTGTTCCCAGAAGCATTGTTTGTGGTAGCAGGAAAACAGAACCTATCCAAATGTGTGCACCAATGGGAGAAGAATATATTTACACTTACAAGGGCTGCCAATTACATATGGGAATATATAATTCCAGTGAATAAATATATTATTAGGATGTATAGTATTCTATACTATAGTGTAATAATGTATAGTATCCATTCACTAAAACACTATACATCAATGTAAAAAATGCAACTGTATATACAACATGTATATACATGTATACATATGCATATATATACACACACACATATATATATCCATGTATATATCAGAAACAATGCTATGTGAAAATATGAAACAATGCATCCAACTCAATGACATTTATAGAAAAAGAAAAATATATAATGGGAATATATGTATGCACTGAGAACAAACTTCAGAACAGGTATTACCCTTGTGTGAGGCAGAACAATTGAATCACAAAAAGAAATTTAAAAGTTTTAACTACATTTTATTTCTTAATGTGATGTTGCTTACATTGGTATTGTTTTGTTATTTGAACATCATCTACATATTATTTTACCCCTCTTATATGAAATATTTTATAAAAGATTGGCATCAATCATTCATTAAAGAATAACTATGTAGCAGTTTTAGACAATTAAAAAATATCAACTTCCATAAATTAAAATTACATACCTTGTTTTGTTTGAATTCTACCAAAATATAGAATTCATTACCAATTACCCAGTTAGAGAACAAAATCTATGTAATTTATAATTGACATTTTAATGTCAGTTTGCCTTTGTTTTCATTATTATTTGAAAACTCAAGCAATAATTTGATGGATATTTGCATTTGTTTTCAATTTTTACCAAATAACTACTAAGCAACTACTCTGTGGCAGGCCGTCTTCTTGTCAATGGGTGTACATCATGGAATAAAACAGACAAAACAATTTTACCCTTGCAGACTTTGTATTATCTAAGGGATATGACAGACTGTACACATTTTAAGTAGATTTACAATATTGTATTGGGTATCTGGGGTTAGAATGTAATGAGTTCTGTGAAAAACACAGAGCAAGCAAGGGGGATCAGGAATTCTGAGAGGACTCCATTTCCCTAATGGCAACAAAAATCTATACATGCTTATAAGATTTGGGATTACTGATATAGAATCTATTTTCAATTTTCAGTCAAATTCTTTATGTTCTTGAATTCTGCATTGTTATATGTTAAGACAAAGTCCTCACAGACCTAAAATATAAAAAGCATAAGTATATTTTACATATACAGCACAATATAAATCTGAAATTCAACTTTTTCATTTTATTCTAACCACTCAAATTTCCACAAAATATGTTTAAAACAGGCAATGAAAATTCAATGCCTGGAATGCATTGTTAGGAGAAAAATCTGAAGATATGTATAATACATTAGTAAAAGAATACAAATGAATATAAAAATTGCTCCTGGAAGATTTGATTATCTACAGAATCGTGGAGTGGTTTTAGGACAGTAGAATTATATGAATTTAGGACCTAAAACTAATTTTCCAACTATAAATTTCCATTTGAGTTTGTGGTCCTTGATAATTGGAAAGTGTGCTGAATTTGGGAACCTGCAAGTAATTAAGGACGACCTCAAGAGCTTTACTCTCCTCACTTGTAAAAATAAAAAAATAAAATAAAAAAATTTAAATGTGTAGTTTGATGGGGTGGGGGATTTCATGAAATGATTCTCAAGACTTATCCTTATTTTCTTCACTTTTCTTAATGTATAGTTAAGTCCTAAACTTGTAATTTATAAAATTCTCTGTATGCACCAACCACTATCCTTGGTACAGTGTGAGAATTGGGAGGTGATTTCTGGAATTTTTGTTCCAATGTTATTGGTCCATTGGTTTCTGTGAGTTTGCCATGTCTCTTGTACACAGACCTAAATGCCCTGGCGTCTGCCTATCTTTCTGAAGGCATCTCTATTCACTGTTCTCTTCCTCTACACTGGCAACACAGGTCTTGACATCCACGAGCAAATCATAATTGTTCCTACTCTAGAGACTTATACTCTTTTATTAGGCCACACTGTAATGTGATGTCCTCAGAAATTCATTTTCTCTCACCCTTACTAAAATTTTCCATCACTTTTCATTTATTTAGACTGGTTTTCTTTTCCAGATAGCACTTAAACCTGCAATTATATTCTATATTCATTTTCTTAGCCTTTGGAAGATCATAAAATAAAAAAGACTCACAAAATTGAGGGATATATTCTATTAATTGGTTATCAATATGTATTGATTATTTGCAGTGGAAATTTGAGTAATTCACCAAAGCAAACAAAAGGATTCTAAGATTTGTAATGTAATTGTGGTGTAATATGGCATGTGCAATAACTAAAAGTAAATGACAGCAGTAGTGCATTGTAATCGAGGCAACATCTCCAAGTTGCAAGACTTACGAATTAAAGTGGTTGATGTTGATAGTAAGAAAATATTAAAATGACTGAAAAGAATTAATATTAACCACTTAATCATTAATTATTCAGAATTTCTCTATCATTTTCATTATATAATATTTTATAGAACTTACACACTATTTGGCAAAAGGAAAAATGGAATGCATAGACAAATGAAAAATTCGCTATTATTTATTTGACATTATAGGAAGTATAAAAATTAAAAAGGTGGATGACATTTTGCATCAGGGAAATTTTCAGAGTTGGTGAGTGTAATAATTTTAGGAGCTTGTTTAATTTTTCATTCAAGCCTTTGAATGGAAAATTTTCTCTATTATTCTTCACTGTTGGGCATTTTACAGCTTCTCAGCCTTTTCCTCAGTATCTGGAGAAATTAAGTTAAAAGGATACACAGTTTGCCACTGTGCAGAACAGAATAAAAGTTTACAAATTACTGATCAAGACATGGAAAGATCTGGCTAAAATTCATGTTTCGGATATTCTGGTAATTTAAATTCTCCAAGTTATCACTATTCTCAATGTCTACAAAGAATTTAGAGTTACCTAAATAAAAGGAAGATCAAAAGCAAATCACTGCAAGTTTCAAATACATTTTATCAAATCAGATCAATGCAATCATTCAGAGGAGAGAGAACTCAAAGAAAGGCACTAAGATAAAAAGAGAACACTTGCCAGGAGCGTGTGAGGTGATCAGGGAGCAGGTTGGGACTGTTTGTTACAGAAGGAAATCAGGATACAACCAGAAGACACATCAAAGAGGATTTGTTTATGTTTGTGATACTAATGGGGAAATCCCTTAGACTAGAGATTAACATTTTCCTAAAGGAGGAACCCTTTAATCCTGCTATTATCATAATCAATTATACTTTAAAGTGAGCACTTGCGTGAGCAAAATGACCTACATCTCTTTACCATATTCTTAAAATAAGTAACAGTTTTATCTATGGCCTTTGTGAAAAAAAAAAAAAAAAAAAAAAAAAACTATAATAAATTTCTTGTGCTGTATGTTCTAATGTAATTATAGATAGACTAATCAGAAGACTATCATCACTCTTCAATAACTCTTCAAATCTTTCCACAAAAATTATTTGGAAGTTAGTGAAGAATGTCTCACAAGGAGGCTAAAGTTCAACTCTCAGGCTTATAGTAACAAAATGATTTGTAAATATATGTTTCTTCAAATATTGTCAACATGAAGGAACACCTTTTTTGGAGGGACAATGTTTTTAAGACACATTTTAAAAAACCAAAACAGTTACATTTACACAATGATTATAAAAAAAACATCCATTCCAATATTCTGTCAATTCCCATAGCCTATAGCTATAAGATTAGTGCAAATAAATAAAAAGAAAAAAATACAAATAATTTTTACAGTTACTTACAAGTTAAAGTACTTCATTTTGAACATTCATTATAAAAAGTAAACAGTAATGTCATAATTAGTTTAAATGACTGACTCAAAATATTATGTCATTTTAATTCATTTAAGTCTTTGATATACAAACTGGATCAAGATAAGCTATTGTTTGTGAGCAAGCACAGAGTAAAGAGCAAAAGCAACAATTAGCAATCTTTTATGACTAACTTCATCCTTAAATCATTGGACCATTTGATTATAGGAAATGAAAGTAATAAAATCTACCAATCTATATATCTATATTAGATTACATCTAACTGTTTCACATAATGGAGAAATATGGGTTATGTATTTAAATTGCTTCTGTGTAATATTAATATATGGGTAATTCAATTTAACATATTTGAAAATGGGGAATTTTTGTGGATCTTATGAAATATATGTATTAAAAAAAACCTCAATGGTTAAGATGATTCTGCTTTTCAGAATTCTGGCTAGAAAGATAAGCTATCATGACACCATGTAGAATTTTGAAAAATGAAATCAGTAACTACATATGTGGCTTTTATCTATGCCACTTAGCAGATA
This sequence comes from Macaca mulatta, assembly GCF_049350105.2. NCBI lineage: Eukaryota > Metazoa > Chordata > Mammalia > Primates > Cercopithecidae > Macaca > Macaca mulatta. The sequence goes on from NC_133410.1 coordinate 175,618,901, forward strand.
AGCCTGGGGGTGGTGGGAAATGTGGGAATTTTAATAACACAATGAGCACAGAAATTTGGATATTACTTTAAATCCATTTTTTTACATTCTTCTTTACATTTCAATTTTGACAAAAACATAGTACAACTTATTGTATCGAATTTGGATAGTTTGCTCTAACTCTGCACCTAAAATAGATTGAGATAGTCTTTAAAATCTTACAATTTTTTTTTAAAAATTCAAAATTTTAGAACAGGTTTAGAATTACAGAAAATTATAAAGGTAGTAAAGATTGCTCTCATTCACCTCACATATAGTTTCCCCTATTACTGACATTGTACACTGCCTTAACAATATGGCTTTAAAATCATTCATGCCTTTCATTAGCTTGATTGCTCATTTATTTCTATTGATGAATAATATTTGATTATATGTTGTACCCTCTTCATTTATATATTCATCTATCAAAGGACATCCTAATTGTTTCCAGCGTTTGATGATTATAAATAAAGCTACTCTAAACACTTGTGTGCAAGTCTTATGCAGATAAAAGTTTTCTCATCAGTTGGCTAAACACTTAAGAGTATGGTCGATAGATCCTATCATAAGTGTATATTTAACTGAGTAAGAAAGTGTCATACTGTCTTCCAAAGTGGCTGTAATAGTTTACATTTCCAATGGCAATGAATGAGAATTCCTACTGCTCTGCAATGTTGCCAGCAATTGGTGGTGTCTGCTTTTTGGATTTTTGCCATTCTTACTGATATATAGATGGTATTTCATTGGTGATTTAATTTTCAACTGTCTGTTGACAAGTGCTATTGAACTTCTTTTTATATTCTTATTTGACATCTCTATATCATCTTTCGTGAGGTGTCTGTTCACATCTTGTGTCCATTTACAAATGTGTTTGTTTTCTTATGGTTCAGTTGTAAATGTCTGTTGTATATTATGGATACAAGTCCTCAGTATAAATGTGCTTTGCAAATATTTTCTATCAATCTGTGGCACATTATTCTCATTCTCTTGAAAGTGATTTATACAAGACAGAAGTTTTTAATTTTAATAAAGCCAAATTTATCCTTTTTTCTTTCTCAGAGCATGCTTTTAGTGTCATACCTAAAATCTTATCAAACAAACCAAGATCAAGTAAATTTTCTGATATGTATGCTTCAAGAAGTACTATAGTTCTGTCTTTTACACGTTGGTCTGTGTTCCAGTTTGAGCAATGTTTGTAAAAAATGAAAGGTCTGTGTCTAAATTCATTTTTCTTTTGCCATTGAACATCAAGTTGTTCCAACACCATTTGTTCAAAATACTATTCCATTCTTCATTAAATTAACTTTACTCCTTTGTTGGGGACCAGTTGACAATATTTGTTTTGGTCCATTTTAGGGCTTTCTACCCTGTTCCATTGACTATGTGTCTATTGCTTTTGCCCGTATCATGCTGTTTTGAATACCATAGTTATAGGGTAAGACCTCTAATCTGGTTGAGTTATGCAATTTTGTTCTTCTTCTTCAGTATTGTGTCGACTATATTAAGTTTTAAACTAAAGTTTTGAATCAGTTTTTCTGTATTTAAAAAATATCTTGTTCAAAAGAATGAGAAAATAAGCCAGAGTCTGGGAGAAAATAGTTGCAAAAAATAAACCTAATAAAAGTTTGTTACAAAAAGTCTTAAGGAAAAAGAAACAAAAAACGTAATTTAAACAGAGGGCAAAAGATCTGAACAGACGCATTACCAACAAACAAATAAATATGGAAAATAAGCATTATGAAAAGATGCTCAACATCATAGATCATTAGGAAATTGCAAATTAAAACACCAAGATACTGCTACACATCTATTAGAATGACCAAAATCTAAAAAACTGACACCTAATGCTGACAAAGATGTGGAGCAACAGGAACTCCCATTCACTGCTGGTGGGAATGCACAATGGTAAAACTGCTTTGGAAGATACCTTGGGAGTTTCTAATAAAGCTAAATGTATTCTTTCTATATAATCCAGCAGTTGTTCTCCTTGGTATTTACCCAAAATTAGTTAAACATTGTTCATATCAAAACTCGCACATAGGTGCAGCTTTATTCATAACTTCAAAAACTTAGAAGCATCCAAAATGTCCTTCAGTTGGTGAATAGATAAAAAAATGTACATTTAGACAACAGAATGTTACTCAACATGAGCTATCAAGCCATGGATGAAACATAAATGTGTATTAAGAAGTGAAAGAAGCCAATATGAAAAGGCTATATACTGTATTATGCCAAATAAATGACATTCTGGAAAAGACAAAACTATGGAGATAGTAAAAGGATAGTGGTTTGCCAGGGTTTAGCAGGAGAGAAAAGACAAATAAGCAAGTACAGAGATATCTGGGACAGTGAAATTATTCTGTATTGTGCTATAATGGTAGATACAGGTTATTATACAACTGTCCAAATCCATAGAACATACAATACCAAGACTGAACATTAATATAAAGTATGGATTTGTGTGACAGTATGTGTTAATCTAGGGTCATCAATTGTAACAAATGTAACGCTGGTGCAGATGTTGAGTGGGGGAGATTGTGCATGTGTGTGGGAACGGGGAGTTTATGGCAATTCTCTGTAATTTCCACTCAATTTTGCCGTGAACATAAAACTACTTTTTTTTCTATTTTTTTATTATACTTTCAGTTTGGGGATACATGTGCAGAACGTGCCGGTTTGTTACATAGGTATACATGTGCCATGGTGGCTTGCTGCACTCATCAACCCATCATCTACATTAGGTATGTCTCCTAATGCTCTCTGTCCCCTAACCCCCCATCCCCTGACAGGCCCCGGTGCATGATGTCCCCCACCTTGTGTTCATGTGTTCTCATTGTTCAACTCCCACTTATGAGTGAGAACATATGGTGTTTGGTTTTCTGTTCCTGTGTTAGTTTGCTGAGAATGATGGTTTTCAGCTTCATCCATGTTCCTGCAAAGGACATGAACTCATCCTTTTTATGGCTGCATAGTATTCCATGGTGTGTATGTGCCACATTTTCTTTTTCCAGTCTACCATTTATAGGCATTTGTGTTGGTTCCAAGTCTTCGCTATTGTGAACAGTGCTGCAATAAACATAAGTGTGCATATGTCTTTATAGTAGAATGATTTATAATCCTTTGGGTATATGCCCAGTAATGGGATTGCTGGGTCAAATGGTATTTCGGGTTCTAGATCTTTGAGGAATCTCAATATGCAATCTTTGGTCTATGTCAAATGGTGACTATTCTATTAAGCCCATGCTGATTTCTTCCAAACTTCAAGAGAATTTAGTGTCCACATTTTTATGGTACTTATGTGCCTTTACCTCATATTATAGCATGCATGTACAGAGTAAATAGACTAAGAATTCTTGGGCTAGAATACATCTATAATTTTCTTAAACTGCATCTGGCACGGTGACTTAACCTTCAGTAACAGATTTTTGGTAAATATAAAATAGAGGTAAATTTAAACTCCCTGCAAATATTTTGTATTTAATATCAAGTATGATACATGTGACAATACATTTGAAATGAGACCATTTATTAAAATTGAAAATACAATAATTCAGAAAGTTATAAGAAAACAGAGGATGACTATCAGCTGAGGTATTGTATGAGCAAAAATGTAACAATATTTTAAAATATAATATATGCATATTATTTTATTCCTGCTCACTGTTGAGCTCTTTTCATTGTGAGCATAAATAAGTTTACACACACACACACACACACACACACACAAAAATAAACTTATGTGTAAAATCACTCAACAAAATATTACCAAGTATAAATCAACAACATATAAAATAAGTATATACCCTGACAAAATGAAATTTATTCTGGGTATACAAGCTTGTTCAAAATTCATACACCAATCCATGTAATCCACCCATATCAAAAAGTAAAGAGAAAAAAAATCTTACAATCATATCAATTAATGCTGAATAAATATTTCACAAAGCCAGCCATTATATTCATAATACAACTATGAGCAAACTAGGAATAGAGGTCAATATTTTAACTTGGTAAATAATATCCACAAAAACCTTAGAGTTAGTATTATACTTAATGATGTGAAACTAGACACTTTCCTTTTAAGATCAGAAACAAAGTAAATTATGTCTTCTCTCATTACTGTTATTAGATTCATATAAATTTTCTATATACAAGATGCTGTCATAGAAGAACAAAGATAATGTATTGTTCAGGGTATATCTCCAGAATAATGTACGTAGAGAAAGACACAGGGAGAAAGAGATTATTCTAAGGAATTGGCTCACATGATTATGGACTTTAGAAGTCCAGATCCAGAAGACCCGATGATATTGATCCAGTTTGAGTCTGAGTAGGACAATAGTATAAGTTCCAGTCTGAATCCAAGTTTGAAGGCAGAGTAAGACCACTGTCAGCTCGAAGACAGTCAGGCAGAGGAAGGAATTCTTATTTTATTCAGGTATTCAACAAACTAGATAAGGCCCACCCACACTGAGGAGGGTAATCTGCTTTACTCAGTTTATCATGCAAATGTTAATCTTATTTAGAAACAGCCTAACAGATACACTTAGAATAATGATTAAGCAAATATCTGGGAACCCTCTGACCCAGTCAAGCTGACACAGAAAATGAACCATCACAGATGGTTTTAATTCTTCCTTGTGAATCTATATAACTTTCACTTCTTTTTTTATTCTATTATTTTATCTTATTATACCAGTAGGATGTTGAATAATAGTAACGTCATCAAAGATAATTCTAAATTCAATAATCTAAATTTACACCTTAGGAAAACCAGAGAAAGCATTGTATTCTATTCTCTGACTAATCCTAAGGCAAGCAGTAGAAAAAAAATAACAAAAATTAGAGTAAAAATGAAATTCAAAATGGAAACAGTAGATAAAATTCACACCAAGTGTTATTTGAAAAATAAAATTGTAGTCATAGTAACTAAAGAGAGAACAAGTTACCAATATCTAAATATAAGAGGAATCAATTACCACTCACCCATGGACATCAAAAGGATAATAAACAAATAGTATGAAGGACTCTATACTCACAGAATTTATAACTTAGTTGAAATGGTTCAGTTCTGTGAATGACATAAACCTCCCAAACTTGCATGAGGGAAATTACAAAACCATATATATATACACACACATATATATATACACACACACACACACACACATATATATGTGTGTGTATATGTGTGTGTGTGTGTGTGTGTGTGTGTGTTTGGGGGTGTGTGTGTACAATTATTTTAATAATTAATTTTTTAATAGTTAATTACCTTCTAAAAAGAAAGAACTAGCATGATTGTTTTGTTAGTAAATACAACAAAATAAAAATTCCTGGTACGAATAACCAAGAATACAAGGAAACACAGCATACAAGGATAATATACAAATGTTACTGACTTTCTTATACACTTTCAAGAAAAACTAAGAATTTGATTTTACAGAAACAAAACCATTTGCAATATTATCAACCAATGGAATACTTAGGTGTAAATCTAACAAAATAGTTATTGGCTTTCTATGTGCAAAACTATAAATCTCTGAAGAAAGCCATAAAAAGACCGGAATAAATGGGGAGATATTGCACGTACATAGATAGGAAGCTTCAATATGATTCAGATGCCAATTATTCTCATTTTTGTCTGTAGATTCAGTGCAATCAAAATCAGAATCCCAGCAAACTATATTTTAATAAACTTTATTTTAAAAGCAGTTGTTATTTTTTTCTACTGCTTATGTTAGGATTAGTCAGAGAATGGAATACAACACTTTCTCTAATTTTCCTAAGGTGTAAACTTAGATTCTTAAATTTAAAATTATCTTTGATGATGTAGATGTTCAGCATCATCACTTTCCCTATAAGCATTTCTTTTGCTGCATCCTACAAATTTGGATAAGTTGTAATTTCATTTTTTATTTAGATGTAATTATTTTTCAGTCATCTTGATACTTCTCCTTTGACTCATGTGTGATTTAGAAGTGTGTTCTTTAGTCTCTCAATATTTGGGGATTTTTCCAACTACCTGTCTGTTACTGATTTATTATAAATTTTGTTATAATCTGAGAACATATTTTCAATTATTTTTATTTTTTAAATGTATAACTTGTGTTTTTCAGTCCAGAGTATAGTCTGTAATCATGAATATTCCATATGAGCTTGAGAAGAATGTGTTTTTTTGCTGTTCCTTGATGTAGTATTCTAAATACATAAATTACATCAAATTGATTAATACTACTGTATAGTCATTTGTATTTTCATTGATTTTCTGCCTGCTTGATATATCAATTACTGAAAGAGGAATGTTGAAATCTTCAACTATAGTAATGGATACATCTAGTTCTCTTTTCAGTTCCATCAGTTTTTGCCTTACATGTTTTGACACTGTTGTGTGGTACACGCACGTTTAGTATGGTTATGTCTTCTTAGAGAATTGATCTCTTTATCGTTGTGTAATGCCCCCTCTATCCATAATAATTTTACTTATTCTGAAGGTGACTTTATCTAAAATTAATACATAGTTACTCCTATTTTATTTTCAATAGAGTTATCATGTCATGTATTTTTTATTCCTTTACTTGTAACCTATCTATATATTTATATTTGAGTTTCCAAGAACCACCATATAGTTGGGCCATGGGTTAATATCTAACATTTTAATAACTGCTTTCTATTTGTTGCATATCATTTTTCTTAAGCCTCTTGTTTTCTGTCTTCTCTATTTTATTTGAGAACTTATATTCTCAAGTTTTGAGTATTTTATACAATTCATTTTATTACCTGTCTTGGTATATCAGTACATCTTCTCTAGTAACTTCATTTTTTTGTCTCTTTTCTTGACATTAGGCTTCAGTAATACTGTTCCTCCAAAAATCAATGTCTTACATTGCCTTTCACTGTAATCTACTACTATTGTTCTACTGGAGTCTTATGGGTGACGTGGTAAGATGTGTGGAGTGGAAGCAATCTGTCACCTTATAGTTATTTTTTTTTAATTTCAACTTTAATTTTTAATTCAAGGGGTACATGTGCAGAATTGTTATTTCTTACATTGATATATTGCATGATGCTGAGGCTTGGGGTACAATTGTTCCTGTTATCTAGGTAGTGAGCCTACCGACCCAGAAATCCCATTATTGGGTATATACCCAAAGGAAAACAAATCATTTTACCAAAAAGACATATGCATTGATGTATTCACAACACTATTCACAATAGTAAAGACATGGAGTTAATATAGGTGATTATCAATGATAGAATGGAAAAAGAACATGTGATACATAAACACCGTGGAATACCATGCAGCCATAAAAAAAGAATCAAATCATGTCATTTGCAGCAACATGGATGCAGCTGGGGCCCATTATTCTAAGCAAATTAACACAAAAACAGCAAACTAAATATTGCATAATTAACCTTAATCTTTTAGTATGCTTGTGTCTCTAGCCTGTGACCTTCATAAATGTGTCCCCTGTGTTACAGCTTCCTTCCCAACACCTTATCTTAGGTGTGACAGAAAAACTAGAGTATCTATTAGCGGCAGTAGTGCCTTTATCCCAGACCGGGAATATGACTCTTATAAGGTCTTTTCTACGGAGACTAAGTCTTGTTGGGGAGAATATTCTAGGTATGTTTAACCATGATTACTCTTCCCTTCCAGCTGCTAGAACCAAGAAGAAATCTTTCTCAGAGCTTTACTATGAGAACCTGCTGGAAATTCTGGAGGTAAAACACAGAATAAAGTGGGTTCTTCCTGCTAAGACTGCAGACTTACAGGGCTTGCCCAATCTCTGCCTAGTCTTCACTCACCATCCAACAATTTTTCTTGATTAATATTTAAGTATTCTTAGTACTTTGTGACTCTGTGGCTTCTGCTCCAGGTAAGGAGATCTAAACTATCCCTCTCTCCATCTAATCTATCTATCTATTATTTATTTAAATTCTTTCTTTTTACTTTTAAACTTTTCGAAAATAACGCCCCACTTAGGGAAGTATTCCATATTTACAGAACTAATCTTGATGTACAACTCTTATTGTCTCACAGCCTTGTTTAAAATCTTCAAAGCTTCTCATCACCTACAGAACAAAGTCCAATGATTTTCCAACTTTGCTTTTTTTTTTTTTCCTCTGTGTCACATCTCTGATTCTCCCACTCAGCTTATTTTTCTGTTCCCAGCATTTTAATTAACTCATTTTATCATCTCTTTGTTGGTGGGTTAACTATCACTCTTTGATACCGTCTTCAGCTCCAAAAACTATCTAACCTTTGACAAGCACCTTCATGTCAAATATTCCAGAAAGCCTCTCCGGATTTCCCAGAAGAAACGATGCCTTTCAAAATGCTCAGAACATTTGATCTATCACTTTCTGATGTATGGCTCCTTATCTAACAAAGCTTATGTTTGTTTATCTTATGAATTATTTACTTTATTGGAATGTATGCACCTAGAAGGAAGGGATCAGGGTCTAATTCATCTTCATAAGCTCCAGGGCACCAAGTACAGTAAGCCTGTCACACAGGATATGTAGAATCGTTATGTTATAAATGAGTGAAAATATAATAGTTGCTTTTGATTCTTTCTGGAGATTTTTCCCATTCATTTTTATTATACTTTTTATAGTTAATATACACAATTATATTTGTGAATCTTGGTTAATGTATTAAAAGCATAAAACTGCAAGATTTTAACATTTTCTTCATTTATTAGTAGTTTTATGATTTTAAGTTATTTTTATCTATATATTTTAAAATATTGGAATTAAATATAGCAGATCTAACAGCATATATAATTCCTGATTTCCTACTGAAGTGGCTGTTACATAGAAGGAAAAATATAATGATCATTTTGGTATATCAAAATAATCTTTTCTTATTGAAAATTAGATGCATATATGAGAAATGAGTTAGATCAGAGGTGCCTGGAACTTAATACCTGCAAAAGTTGGAGATAATGAAAAACAAGCATATTTGACATACAAAGTTACGTAAAGGCTCAGAAATTGGTGGCATATATACAAAGCTATACTTTATGCTTATATTCCACATTTACATAATAAATGTAAAGTTTCTCTTAATCATAATTTCTTCATTTCATTACCTTCTGAAACCACCAGGTGCATAAGTAGTATTTAAAATTTGTTGTATTTTTATATATATTTTTTAAATTTTAAAAGAACACTGGGTTGGCATTTAATGGACTTCAGTTTGAATCACGTCTGTCACTGTCTGTAATTTTTCCTTTCCTCTGCTGAAGTTTCCCTTTTTGAATGATTAACCTATTACTTCACATTAAAAACTGATGTGACTATTCAAAAGCATCTTGGTAAAGCATAGAAGAGCTTTTCAAAATTGAAGTATAATTTGACACATTAATTTCTTTCTTCATGACAATTACGTACAGTTTGGTCTGAGCTATCACAATAAATAGAACCTAATATCACGTAAGCTTCACTTTTTATTTATATTATGTTCAGAAGTTATTTATTCTCACATTGTATATGAATTTAAGCTTGGATCACTAAGACATGTCTATCCTTTTTAAAACTAATGAATACCAAACTCTCACTATCAAATTACTTCTTACCAAATATTTTATTTCCATCAATAAATAAAGCAACCAAGGTGTAATTTGTCAAGGCCCCTTATCTCAGTAATTTCAAATGCCATGTAACATAGGCAGCTATTGTTAGATGTCCTCTCTTTCTCTGACTGACTGACCTCTTCTAACCAGCTGACTCTATTCAGTAGCTGCCAGCTTTCTCTTTTCTGTTACTAAAAGTGACTCACTGCTTGCTTAGCTCAGTAATCAAAAACATCGTGAAGGTATCTCTTCCACTTCCCGTTCTGTGTCTGTCTCTGTCTCTGTCTCTCTCTCTCTCACACACACACACACACACACAACCCTCTTTCTCCCTCAGAAAATTATTTCTCAGATGTATTAATCAATGTAGAGTCAACCTCACCCTCCCATCTTATCCCTTCTGCATTACAAATGTGCACAAATAATTAGGATATAAAATACCAACTGAAAAGCAATGGATTTACATTGAATAAAAAAGACTGAAATATTCTGAAAAGAGTTTTGATGATTCTATTTTATCATATGCTAGTTATTTAAATGTTGGTTAATTTATGAGTAGATGATCTCAGTTAAGCAAAATGCCATCCATCAGATCATTATATTCCCAAATCTAATTATTCCCAAACAAGTGATCACTTGCATTTACTTCTAGAATATATTTCTGTGAAACAGAGAATGTTATACAAATCTTTCTAGCTTCTTATCTTTGCATAATGACTTTCTAGGATTTAAACCCCAAATGTGTTACCATCACTCTCAAATTTCCATTCAGTTATATAACACCCCTATATATATATATATCCTGGAACCCATGCATGGTAATTCTTTGAAACTCATGGTCAGTTTTGGTGAAACTTCCTACATCTTTAGTTTCAACATTTTCATTAATATTTTTCACTAATTGAAACTGGCTCTGTACTAAGGATACTGCTTTCCCTAATGTTCTCTTAAGTGGTGGCTGTTTTCTTTATTACATTCTTCCGGCAATGGCCTAGACATGGGATAGGTGTCCATTTGACTTCTCAAGTGACAGGGCCTGCTAGTCATTTCTAAGCTCTCTCTCCCTCCCATTTCCCCAAAATTTTATGGCTTTGGTTCTCCAAATCCTTCTTGTTGAACTCACTAACTTTCTCCCTAATTATAACCTTTTTTAGACTCATTATTCTCCCTACTTATTCCCTGAGACTGACTTAATGATAATTTCTCCACAACCACTCTCATCAAAATCCTTGGTAATTTCATTATCCACACTGATGACTTTCAGTCCTGGCCTCTCAGCTATTTGTCCTCTTCTTCAATATTATTGTTCTCTACATACCTCAGAAACTCACATGACCATATTATGCTTGCTATTTACCAACAAGTGCTATGATCTATGCTTGTTAATTACCAATAAGTGCTATTTATTTAAGAACTCAATTGAAACATCCTCCTCACTAACCACTGGTCTTGTCTATCCAGGTTGTTTCCTTCAATATGCTAATTCTCTAAATGCCTAAGGTTCACCAGTATCTTCAATTCATAATTCTTACTCTTTTTTTTTTTTTTTTTTGAGACAGTTTCTTTCTCTGTCACCAGGCTGCCAGATTGGAGTACAGTGGTGCAATCTTAGCTCACTGTAACCTCCACCTCCCAGGTTCAAGTAATTCCCCTGCCTCAACCTCCCAAGTAGCTGGGACTACAGGTGTGCCTGGCTAATTTTTTTTTTTTTAAGTAGAGATGGAGTTTCACCATGTTCACCAGGATAGTCTCGATCTCCTGACCTCGTGATCTGCCCACCTTGGGCTCCCAAAGTGCTGGGATTATAGGTGTGAGCCACTGCGCCTGGCCCTCTTACTTTTTTTGTTTGTTTGTTTATTTGTAGCCTAAAATCTAAATTAGCAAGAGTAGCAAGAGTGTCATAACTTGGATCCTTGTGGGTTGAAATAACCACTATATTTTGCATACCTAAGCTGAAACAAGGACAAGTGGAGACTGGGAAGAGGAAGCTTTATGAGGAGATCAGATTGAAACCTCAGGTAACAACACAGACTATAGGGAGCATCTCTTTTTTCAGCTATTGTTTGTAATGACCTCAAAATAAAGCACAAAGATCAGGCCTTGGGAGACAACAACCTAAACTTTAAATATTCTGAAGAACATTCTAGATGGGGCAGAACAATATGGCTAAATAGAAGCCTTCACCAGTTTCCTCCCTTCTCCAGCAGGAACAGAAATTTAACATCTGCACAAAAAAAGCACCTTCATAAGAACCAAAAATCAGGTGAGCAATCACATTACCTGGTTTTACTTCATATCACTAAGAAGCACTGAAGATGGTAAAAAAGACAGTACTGAATTGCTGATACTACTTCTCCCCCATACTCCAGCAGTGGCCTCCATGGCATGGAGAATATGTGTGCTCTGGAGAGACACGTACAGTGATTGTGGAACCCAGTGCTGCTGAACTCATTGCATTGAACTCAGTACTGCTCTGTCATGGTGAAAATCAGAACTGGTCTAAACTCAGCCAATGCCCACACACAAAGGGAGCATTTAAACCACTCCTAGACAGAGGAGAATTGTCCATCCCAGCGGTTGAAACTTGGGTTATGTCAAGCCTCGCCACCATAGGTTAAAGTGCTCTGGGGTACCAAAAAACTAGAAAGGCATTCTAGGCCATAAGGACTGTAATTGCTAGGCAAATCCTAGGCTCAGAGACAGTGGATGTGGGACACCAGCCAGGATGGCTAAGGAAGGGCTTGTACTGCCCCTCCCCAACACCAGGCAATATAGCTTACAGAAATAATAATAATAATAATAATAATAATAACAAAAGTCACTCCTTCTTTCTGCTTGAGGAGAGAAGAGGGAAGAATAAAGAGGACTTTGTCTTACATCTTGAATATAAGCTCACCAACAAGGTAGGGACACGAGGTGCCCATTCCAGGTACTAGCTTCCAGACAACATATCAGGAAACACCCTGGGCCAGAAGGGAACCTACTCCCTGAAAGGGAAGGACCTAGTCCTAGAAGAATTAATTACCTACTGACTAAAGAGCCCTTGGTCACTGAAGAACCAACAGCAATACCCATGTAATACACCAAGGACCTTGAGTAAGATTTTGTGAAATGCTGGCTTCAGAGACCAGCTTCGCCACAGTGGGACAGAGCACCAAGTGGGCTCTTGGGGTCTCAGATTCTAGGCCTTAGCTCTTGGATGGTATTTCTAGGTCTGCCCCGGACCAGAGGGTGGCGCACTACCCTGAGGGGTGAATCCCAGGCCTGACGGCATTTACCACAAGCTCGCTGATGAGCCTTTTAGCCTATGGGAGCATCAGAAGTAGCCTGGCAGTACTCCCTGTGTATCTGCCAAAATGAGAGGCCCCTCTGTCTGTGAAAAGCACAGGGAAGAGTGGGAAGGACTTTGTCTTGCAGTTTCAGCGACATCTTGCATTCAATAAAATAGAGCACCAGGTAGATTTCTAAGGTTTCTGACTTCAGTTCCTGGCTCCCAGACGGCATCTGTGGATCTGCCTGAGGCCTGGGGAAACTCACTGCCCTGAAGTGAAGGACACAAGCCTAGCTGGCTCCACCACCTGCAGATAATAGAGCCCTAGGGGCTTGAGCAAACATAGGCAGTAGCCAGGGAGTGGTTACCATGGGCATTTGTTGAGACCCAGTGTTGTGCTAGCTTCAATTCTGACCCAGTGCTGTCCCACTGGTTGTGGCCACAGGGTTGCTTGTGTCTCCTCATGCCCAACTCCAGGCAGGTCACCACAGAGACCCCATTTGATTGGGAGAAAATAATGGAAGAGGACAAGTAATCCAGAGAAGTTTTTTGGATCTTACCGAAGACCACCAAGGCAGTACCATAGTAAATATGCAAGAATCACGGCATTACTCGCCTTTTGGTGTACCCTGATGCAGATGAGGCTTAGAGCACAACACTCAAGTCCTTTCAACAGCCATCAAGATCAGCCAGAAAAACATGACCTTACAAAATGAACTAAAAAAGGCACCAAAAACCCATCCTGGAGAAATAGAGATATATGATAGTTCTGACAGAAAAATCAAAATAGCTGTTTTGAGGAAATTCAAGTAAATACAAGAGAACACAGAAGAAATTCAGAATTCTATCAGGTACATTTAACAAAGAGATTGAAGTAATTAAAAAGAATCAGCAGAAACTCTGGAGTTGAAAAAATGCAATTGGCATACTGAACAATGCATCAGAGTCTCTCAATAACAGAACCGAGCAAGTAAAAGAAAGAATGAATGAGCTTTAAGACAGGCTGTTTAAAAGTAAGGTGTCAAAGAAAACAAAAGAATAAAGAATAAGAATGAAGCACACTTGCAAGATCTAGAAAATAGACTAAAAAGGACACATTTAAGAATTGTTGCCCTTAAAGGAGAAGTAAAGAAAAAGATAGGGGTAGAAAGTTTATTCAAAGGAATAATAACAGAGAAAATTCCCAAACTTAGGAAAAGATATCAATATTCAAGTAAAAGAAGGTTATAGAACACCAAGCGGATTGAACCCAAAGAACCAATCAAAAATAAGAACTACAACAACTTTTCAAGACAGAGAAGTTACAATAAGATAAAAATAGAAACAAGAAAATTTAAATAGTGAAGGAGCAAAGTTAAAAGTGTAGGGTTTTATTAGTTTTCTGTTTGGTTGTTTGTTTATGCAATCAGTGTTAAGTCGTTTTCAGTTTAAAATAATCATTTATAATATAGTAATTACAAGCCTTGTGATAACCTCAAATTAAAAAAATTACAACAAATACACAATAATTTAAAAAAATAAACTGAATCATACCACCAGAAAAAATCACCTTCACTAAAAGGAAGATAGGAAGGAAGAAAACAAGGAAGAGAGACCGCAAAGCAACCAGGAAAAAAAAAAAAATCACAAAATGGCAGGAGTGAGTCCTTATTTAACAATAATAACATTGAATGTAAATGGACTAAATTATTCAATTAAAAGATATAGACTGGCTGAATGGATTTAAAAAATTTTAAAAAGACCCAATGATCTGTGGCCTACAAAGAACACATTTTACCTGTAAAGACACACATAGATTGAAGATAAAGGGGTGAAAAAAGATATTTCATGCCAATGGAAACCAAAAAAAGAGCAGGAGTAGTTATATAAGACAAAATAGATTGTAAGACAAAAACTATAAGAAACAAAGAAGTACATCATATTATGATAAAGTGGTCAATTCAGCAAGAGGATATAACAATTGTAAATATATATGCAATCATTACTGGAGCACCCAGATACATAAAGCAAATATTATTAGATTAAAGAAAGAGGCCCAATACAATAATAGCTGGAGAGTTTAACACCCCACTTTCAGCATTGGACAGATCTCCCAGATAGAAAATCAACAGAGAAACATAGGACTTCATCTGAATTATATAACCAATGACCTTTATAGTTATATACAGAACATTTCATCCAACAGCTTGGAAATACACATTATTCTCTTCAACACATGGATCATTCTCAAGAACAGACCATGTTAGGTAACAAAACATTTTAAAATATTCCACAAAAAAAAAAACAAAACAAAACTGAAACAATATCAAACATCTTCTCTGATCACAATGCAATAAAACTAGAAATCAATAACAAGAGGAATCTTGGACACTATGAAAACACATGAAAATTAAACAAATATGCTCCTGAATGACCATTGGGTCAATTAAAAAGTTAAGAAGGAAATTTTAAAACTTTATTGAAGCAAATGATAATGAAAACACAATATGCCAAAATCTATGGGATATAGCAAAGGCAGTACTAACAGGAAAGTTTGTAAATATAAGTGCCTACATCAAAAACTAAGAAAAATGTCAAATAAATAATGTAATGATGCATCTTAAAGAATGCATCATTTATTTAGAAAAGCAAGAGCAAACTAAACCCAAAATTGGTAGAAGAAAAAAAAATAAGAAAGATTAGAGCAGAAAAAAAAATTGAAATACAGTAAAAATGCAAAAAAATGCAAAGGATCAATGAAACAAAAAGTTGTTTTTTTTTGTTTTTGGTTTTTTTGAAAAGATGCAATTGATAAACCTTTAGGCAGACCAATGAATAAAAAAAGGGATAGAAGACCCAAATAAATAAAATCAGAGATGAACAGGGAGACATTACAATTGATACCACAGAAATTGAAAGGATCATTAGTGGCTACTATGAGCAAGTAACTTTATGCCAACAAATTGGAAAATCTAGGAGAAATAGATAAATTCCTAGACAATACAACCTACCAAGATTGAAAAAGGAGGAACCCAAATCCTGAACAGACCAATAACAACTAATAAAATCAAAGTCATAAAAAAAAGTCCCCAATAAAAAGATATGCCCAGGACTCATTGGCTTCATGGCTGAATTCTGCCAAAGATTTAAAGAACTAATATAAATCCTACTCAAACTATTCCAATAAATAAAGGGGGATGGAATACTTCCAAATTCATTTTACTAGGCCAGTTTTATCTTGATACCAAAGCCAGACAAAGATACATAAATAAAAGAAAACTACAAGCCAATATCCCTGATGAATTTTAATGCAGAAATCCTCAACAAAATATTAGCAAGCAGAATTCAACAACACATTAAAAAGATCATTAATCATGACCAAGTGGGATTTATCCCAGTAATGCAAGGATGGCTCAACATACACAAATCAATCAATGTGTTATATCAAGAGAATGAAGGACAAAACCCATATGATCATTTCAATTGTTGCCAGAAAAACGCAATTCATAACATCTGACATCCCTTGGTGATAAAAACCTGCAAAACATGGTGATAGAAGAAAAATATCTCAACATAATAGAAGCCATGTATGACAGACCCACAGCTAGTATCATACTGAATAAAGAAAAACTGAAAGCCTTTCCTCTAAGGTTGGGAACACAGTAAGGATGTCCACTGTCACCAGACAACAGAGAGATATAAAGGACATCCAGGTTGTAAGGGAAAAAGTCAGATTCCTTGTTTGCTGATCATATAACCTCATATTTGGAAATACTTAAAGACATCACAAAAAAGTAATTAGGACAAATTCAGTAAAGTTGCAGGATACAAAATCAACATACAAAAATCAGTAGCATTTCTATATACCAACAGTGAGCAATGTGAAAAAGAAATAAAAAAGTAACCCCATTTAAAATAGCCACAGATAAAATTAAATACCTAGGAATTAATTTAACAAAAAAAGTGAAAGATTCGATCTGACAAGAGATTAACAACCAGAATGTATAAAGAGGTCAAGCAATTCTATACAAACCCAAAAGAAAGGAAATCAGTGTATTGAAGAGATATCTCCACTCTCATGTTTATTGTGTCACTATTCACAATCGCCAACATTTGGAAGCAATCTAAGTGTCCATCAACAGATGAATGGATAACGAAAATGTGGTAAATGTACACAGTGGCATGCTATTCAGTCATGAAAAGGATGAGATTCTGTCATTTGTAACAGCATGGATGGAACCGGAAGTCATTAGGTTAAGTGCAATGAGCCAGAGACAGAAAGATGAAGCTTCACATGTTCTCACTTATTTGTGGGAGATAAAAATTAAAGTAATTGAACTATGGAAAGAGAGAGAGTAGGATAGTTACCAGATGCTGGGAAGCATAGTGGAGTGGGGGAAGCAGTGGGGATGGTTAATGGATACGAACAATAATTAGAAAGATAGTTAGAAAACAGTATTTGCTAGCACAGTAACTGTAGTCAAAAATAATTTAATTGCATTTTTAAAAATAATGAAAAGAGTATAACTGGATTGTTTGTTACACAAAGGATAAATGTTTGAGGTGATGAATACCCCATTTACTCTGATGTGATTATTGTACTTTGCATTTCTGTATCAAAATATCTCATGTACCGCACAAATATATATATATGTATATGTATATATGTGTATGTATATATACTATGTACCCACAAAAATTAAAAATAAAGCTTAACTCTTCTAATACCTCTTGGTCTTACTTGTTTTACAAAGAGAGACCCCTGAAGCATACAAAAGTATATGCTAAGAACCTAAAATTGCTCTAAAAATAAAATAGAATGAAAAACAAGACCTTAAAGAAGAAAAAAGAAAACAGAGAGAAAAAACCAAAGTACCAAGTGAAGGAACAATCAGAGTGTCCATTCAGAAAAATGAAAATAAACAGCATAGTACACCCCATCATAAAATCATATTTTCCTACTGCATTTTCAATGTTCCTTACCACCCCACCCCCATGTCCTCCTTTCCAGTCTTACTAGTCTGAACTCCATGGTAAATTCTTTTAATTTCTTTTAGACATGTAAACACACAACTCCCTGATGCCTTGCTCTCTCTAGGGCATTTACTCGGGTAAATAATAATTCTTCTGTAAGCCACATCTAACCCTCCTTGGGGTCTGAAATCACAAAGCTGCATACAGTTGGAGGGAAGCACTCAGCCAAGAAAGCTTTGACATCATGTGTGATCTCTTATCTCAAGTGGCAGCTTAATGGTACCCAACACCCTTTATCCTGTAATGCATTCACTTTCCCCCATTCCCTCAAGAGCATTCCACATCTCTTTCTTGAAGCAGAAATATCTCCTCTCCCATCTTTCCTCAGGTTATAGCCTCCTTTTCTCTATTTCTCAAAGGAAAGAAAGAAAAAGAAATAAACTCTCACCACCATATGTACATTTCTTTTTAGGTGATGATTGGGTCTGGGTACAAAACATCTTTTAAACTCTTACTTCATTTAAGAAATATACATTTGCAGAAATAATTATCACTCTTACCTATATGATTCATGTCTCAGAACTTATTAGTGTGAAATCCAGTGTCAGGGCTGATAAATAACAGACTCTTAATCAATGAAAGATCAATGAACCAAACAACAAAAAAGGTGATAGGGAAGAATTCATTAAAGAAAGTATGCATATCACCTTCATTTGTGTTCCATTTAATCATTTATCCATAAGACAATACCTATTGAACCCCTATTATGTGTAAAGAAGTAATAAACATTTTATGGATGAATGAATAAATACACTTATGGGGGAGAAAAATTCCAAAATAGAGCCCCAAATTCCAGGAAACGTTTAATAATATAGTTAAATATCTCTAAAAAAATCCCTTTCAACGTAAGATTAGTAACCACTAGTGAATGTTCCTAAAATGAAGATGAGTGTGTCAGTGCTAACAATGTCACCATATAATTTATTATATTGGTTGAGAGATTTTATTATTTTCTTTCATTTTTTTGAAAATATAATCATCAAGGATCTGCTACATGTTTATCATCACAATATTTTGGAAAGACATACTAATATATTTTATTTGATAATAAGCTACTGGACACTTACAGGGCCAAAAAAGGAAATATAATTTAATATAAAATAATTGATGTTTTCCCTTTTTTGAAATAAATGACATATTTTCAAATGTGGATGTACAGACTATACACTTTATATATATATATAGTCTATATATATATACCTTATATATAATTATTAAATACAGAAAAAAATTTAAAACCAAAAATTGGTGAAATTTCTTAACTGAAGCAAACATCAAATGCAAACATGAAAATAAGGTCATTAAGATAGATAACAAAGCCCGCTGACTCAAGAATATATTTTGCAATTGCAGCACAATACTAGAAAGATTTTTGTAATTTGAACACTCAAAATGATCACTTTTTTTTTCATTGAAAGTTGAGATAAATGACTAGTGTTTAGTAAGAATTTTTAATTAATTAATTAATTTATTTATTTATTTTGAGATGTAGTCTTGCTCTGTCGTCCAGGCTGGAGTGCAGTGGCATGATCTCGGCTCACTGCAAGCTCCGCCTCCCAGGTTCACACCATTCTCCTGCCTCAGCCTCCCGGGTAGCTGGGACTACAGGCACCCGCCACCACGCCCCGTTAATTTTTTGTATTTTTAGTAGAGATGGGGTTTCACCATATTAGCCAGGATGGTCTCGATCTCCTGATCTCGTGATCTGCTTGCCTCGGCCTCCCAAAGTGCTGGGATTACAGGCATGAGTCACTGCGCCTGGCTGTCAGAATGTATTTTTAAATTACAATCATGAGACCTAATTCCAGCCAAACATTATGAGGCCCTCACTGACAGGATGATCACAATTAGCCCCATCTGACCTATTCACTCTAAATAAACTATTAAAAGGCATTATTCTACATAACACTTGCTTAATTTTTTAAATAACAATTAAAAATTTTTGAGACTAGTTTCTAATCAGATACTAAAAGTAAATATCTCAGCTTATCTCTAGTTAACATTAATTCATCCTAATGTGAGAATATGCTATTTCATTATCATAGTTGAGTTATGGGAAGACTGCTGACAGGCCAAAGTGGGTTATACATTTTGAAAAGCATCCTGTTGCCAGAGTTGATGACTGAATTCATAACAATTGACTATAAAAAATAATGCCACTAGTTTAAAAGTAGCACTTTTTTTTTGAGACAAGATCTTGCACTGTTGCCCAGGCTGGAATGCAGTGCACAATCACGACTCACTGCAGCCTTGATTTCTCAGGCTCAGGTAATTCTCTCACTTCAGCCTCCCAAGTAGCTGGGGCTACATGAGCAAGCCACGATGCCTGGCTAATTTTTTCTATTTTTTGTAAACATAAGGTGTCACTATGTTTCCCAGGCTGGTCTCGAACTTCTGGGCTCAAGTAGTCCTCCCACCCCGGCCTCTCAAATGCTGGGATTACAGGGAAGAGCCACCACCCTCAGCCTAGAAGTAACTTTTGAGAAGCTTTAGTTTGGTGAAACTTTCAACAGGAAATATGCTGGCATCTTAAATCTGTATATACGCTTCATCACTCTTAAAAACTATGAGCTCGTAAAACACCTGAGTATAATATAATTTCCTGAAAATATCTAAATCATATGAATCCCCTAGAGGACTGTCTTCCACAGAAGACACAACAGTAAGTAACCATAAACACTTCAAAAATAGAGCAAAGTGTTCTAAAAATGACTTTTCTAAAATGTTACAAGTATGCAACTCCTGTCAGTTTTTAAAATATAAATTGCTTAAATAGTGTATTAAAGCATATTTATGACTAGATAGGTACTGACTTGCTATGGTTTAAGGGATTTTGTCAGGGTCTGCCTACCTACTTTATTCCCACATGAAATAGACAGTGGGTTCATGCTTTGCCTCAACAAGATCCAGGACTCTTGCAGCAAAACATTGGGATTGAGGGGGCTGTTGCTAATACTTCAAATGATTGGCATGTCTCCAACAGGAGGTGAAAAAGATGGGAAAGCGTACAAAAACGTAAAGACTTCACCATTCCTTTGCATTACTCCTTTAAAATTGTTCCATTACAGATCTGGTTTCAAATAACTTTATGTCAGGTGAAACGCAGAAATAGGAAAGAAATGAGGTTTGGAAGAAGCCTCACAAAATTGCTCTGAATGAAAACATAGAAATACCATGGGGTGTCATCAAGGAGAGACCCCATCAAAAATTTCCCTGAAATATATGCTCCAAGGACTCTGTTTAAAACTGCTCTTTTAAAAATAAAATCATATATATTAGATGTGTAAGTATAAACCAAGAACTACATGAAAGTAGGCCTGTGTGCTTGTCTGTATACTTGTGTAAGCACATCCAGGGACACTGGATAACTAGATTTCCTCCCCTATTATCAGGCTATTTCAGTATCAAGTGATTTGCTTGCTTGATCATATTGATTTTGTATCTTAGCAGCAGGTAGGAAGAATCAATGTGAAAAGGTCAACATGTCAAGAGGAGAAGTACAAATCTTAGGCCAATTGTTGTAGTAATGAAAAATACTCAAAGTTAATGACAGTGACAAACTAAAGCCAGCTGAACTTTTTAAATCTCACTTTAGTCCAAACCACTGCATTTTAATTACTGAGTTATTTCTGAAGTACATTCCTACTTAGATTCATATTGAACAACTCTATAAATCTTTTTCTACACAGTAACCTAACATTTTGCTTTTTAATCCTGTGCTTTACAATTATACAATTTATGTGAGTATGCACTTGCATGGTGGGAAGGTTCTTCTTATGAATTTTTTTTTTACCATTGGCTATCTTTTAGGTTTTGCTCTCAATTAAACACAAGTCTGCATAAGTAAAAAGGCCATAGTTTTCAGCAAAAAACTATCCCAGCCACTCAGACTTAAGACACCATCTAATTATCAGAATAGGAATAAGAATGAGTTTCAGTCAGTGTCTGGGCAGATAGATGGCACATTCAAAGATTTAACTGATAAAAACTTTACCTAAGGGTCTATTCAGGGAATAGTTGGCAGGATTAAGGGAACAATCAAAGGCAGGATACACACCAAGTTTCAAGCAACAGCAGTAAACCTCATTACCTACCCACAGGCCTATGGTACAAGAAAGAAGCAGGACATCATGGTACCAACACCAAGCGGAAGCGGCATCTGTGGGAGATCACCCACCCCACAAGCGCTATGGACAAAGGTGAAGAGTATCTTTTTCCATGAAGAGAGGGAATGAATGTCTCAGTTTCTCTCAGCTGCAGGGCTTTGCTCCTTCATTTGCTGCTTCCCACTCTCTAAACCCAGTAAGAAGCCATTCAGCAAAGGAGTGTGGCTAAAGGAGTTTATAGGACCTTCTGAGGCACAGAGCAGAGAAGAAATATGCAGAGAACGAAGTTGAAATAGCCAGCTGAAAATAACCAGAACAAAGTGAGAGAAAGAGGGGAAAACTTCCCTTTTTAATTGTATTCAAGAGACTAAAAAGTCACAGGTGAATGTTCATGCTCCAGGAATACCAGACTAACTTATAGCAGACCAAACTCTCCTCTAAAACAAACAAGAGAAGGTACAGGCCAATCCAACAAACAAACAATGAGAAAACACACATCCATTTGAAGGCATTGGAGAGCTAGCAAGTGAGCCAGTACTTGAAAAGCCAAGATCCTGGAGAAGAGGGACTCATGGAAGAAAACCTAATAGCTATGCCACTTCTCAGTAACAGGTAAAAATACCTTTTTCTGTGTTGAGAAAAAAGATGCTGATAAGCTAAGTAGAAGGACTGTGAAGAGACAGAGAATCTGAACAGAGTTTCTTCCCATTTCTTAGGACTGGTAGATGAAACTCCGGGATCCTAAGACAGCCAAGATTAAATATACGAGCTCCCTCAACAAAGGGAAGATAAGAAGGCCTGCACGTGTCCCCTCTAATACTCACACATTTATAAGCAGTGCAGGCACAGAAAAAATCATGAAGAATCCAGTATGGAGAAGTGAGCCTTTAAATGTAATTTTCAGCATCTTTTTCTCAAGTAAAGGTCCTGTGGAAAAAGACTGGTAGGCAGGTCAGAACACATTTTGTGACTAGGTCACTTCAGAATTCTACTCCCTCATACCAGTCCACAAGTGGCAGTTTAAATTGTGTTACATATTCCACTAATGTTCCTTTTCCTCTTTTTAAAATTTTTATGGATATGTAATAGTTTCACATATTTATGGGGTATATGTGATTTTTTGATACAAGCATACATTGTGTAATAATCAAATTTGGATAATTGGAATATCCATCATCTCAAACATTTATCATTTCTTTGTGTTGGGAGCATTTCGGTTTTTCTCTTGCATTTACCACGGCCCCCGTGTTGAAGGCCACCATTGGTCATTCTATCCCAAGAAGCATTTGTCTATATCTGGAATTTAGTGCCTCTAATTTTCTCGATGGTGGGTCTAATATATATAAAATATTAACTATATTATATATATTACTGTATATATTATATATTGTATATATAATATATAATATTGTATATATTATATGTAATTGTATATTATATATATACATATATTATACATATTATATATAGTATATACAATACTCTATAGCATATGCAATACTATATATAGTATATGCAATGCTATGTGTATTGTATATGCAATACTATGTATATTGTATATACAATACTATGTATATTGTATATACAATACTATATATATATTGTATATGCTCTATGAAACCCAGAACAAATACAAATTGGATTACTCTGACTCCATTTTATTAGCACAACAGAAAAACAGTGAGAGGAAATGGCATCTACCTCAGTTTCTACTATTCTTTTACATAAAATGTTTGGTATGAAGGATTATATGATCCATAATTAGAAGCACGAGATCCTTTTGGTCAAACCAACATTTGAGCTCTGATCTCCTGCTTGAAAAGTTCTTTCAGTATTATAACACCCTCTCCTACTTGCCAGACTAAATTTTGCTAAGCAATAAAGTATTGAATGTGATGTTTCTTTCTATGTGTGTATGATTATAATTAATCCAAAAAGTAAACAAGCTAGATCCAGAAGCTAATGTGATTTTATAACTTATAGAACAATATATATATTGTGTGTATACATACACATATATTATATAAATATATTATTGTGTATATATATATACATATAATGGGTTTAACATATACATACTTTTGTAATTTATTTGACTTGTTTTCATTTCAAAGAGGAAGCAATAGTCTTTTATAATTTTCTATATCTTAACTATAATTGGAGCTACACTTACTAAGTTTCCAGTCTTCTGCCATGAAAATTAATATTGCAAGGAATTTTCTTCCTCATGCCTTTTGGGGGGGGTGTGTGTGTGTATGCGCATGCATGTGTGCATGTGTGTATGTGTCTGTACACATACACATACCTCTTGGGTATTTTTATAGGAGTGAAATTTCTGGGACATAGAGCATGCAAAAGTCATGCATTTTATTTACATATATTTTGTACTCCATGGAATGTTATTAATGCCTTAATACCTTAATAGTTAATATTTATTTAGGTTAGCTACATATTTTTCCATTTCATTACTCTTTATTCCTTACTGAATGTTAGTACTTTTCTCTGTTATCATATCCTCCTACCTGAAGAACTACTTTTAGTAATCGTTTCTGATGTGAGCTGACTGCTGATGAATTCTCTGTTTTAGTTGATTTGGAGATATTTTTCTTCTGCAATTTGAAGTGTATGGATACAGACTTCTGTTCTAGAAG
The DNA here is from genome assembly GCF_049350105.2 of Macaca mulatta. Taxonomy (NCBI): domain Eukaryota; kingdom Metazoa; phylum Chordata; class Mammalia; order Primates; family Cercopithecidae; genus Macaca; species Macaca mulatta. The sequence continues at coordinate 175,643,538 of NC_133410.1, forward strand.
CTATTTTCTTTCAGAACTTTAAAGATGTTTAAATTCATTAACTTCTGTTATTAACATCTTTCACCTGTCTTCTGGCTTTCATAAATTGAGCTGAGAATAGTTAGCTGTTAATATTCACTGTAGCGCCTTTGAAGGCAACCGTCTCATATTTCCCTACTTCTTAACAACTACATTTTAGTTTTTGCCCTGGGCTTCCAGGAAGTACAAAACAGCAAGCAACTGAGATCCAGGGGCAGAGCAGCAGTGTGGGAAGGGCTCTCCCAGAAGGTGAAAATCCCAGGGAGGCTCTGGGGAGCAAAGTGCAATCTCCAGTTTTCCTGAGAACTGATGGTTAGGCTGCAAGGAATAAAGAGATTTCTGGAAGTCAATGCAAACATTCCAGGGAAAGACCTAGTCTCATTCTGCATCTTTGAAAAAGAGGATAACTGAGTCTGACAAAAGTGCAACAAAGCTTAATAAGACTCAACAGACTGTGTCATGAAACCCAGCACAAATGCAAATTAGGATGACTCTGACTCCACTTTGGTAGCACAGCAGAAAAACAGTGAGAGGAAATGGCACCTACCTCAGTTTCTACTCTTCTTTTACATAAAATGTTTGGTATGCAGGATTATGTGATCCATAATTAGAAGCACGAGACCCTTTTGGTCAAACCAACATTTGAACTCTGATCTCCTCCTTGAAAGGTTCTTTCAATATTATAACACCCTCTCCTACTTACCAGACTGTTTGAATTTTGCTAAGCAATGATGTATTGAATGTGATGTTTCTTTCTCTGTGTGTGTATGATTATAATTAATCCAAAAAGTAAACAAGCTAGATCCGGAAGCTAAAGTGATTTTATAGCTTATAGAACATAATGAGAATCACACATCTTATTTAAGTGCTTTCTTACTAGAGGAGCTCCATAATCACTTATAAATCCAATGTAATTATTTCCTTACTTTTCTTTCGTTGCTGCTCCATAAGATTTCAAAGAATGCATATCTCTAAAGTTCACTCTTAATTAAATACATTCATCCTAATAATACCTAGAAATACCCATATTAATCTTTTTAAAAGGCAGTGACGTTATAGAGTCAAAATGTCCTTGTGAATAATTCATATCTTTAGAGATGGTCTCATTTATTTTGACTGTGTCTATATTTTATGATTGCTTATGTAGCATTTTCAACTTTAAAATTCATGTCAATGAATCCTTCTGAATACCAGCTGCCATCTCAGTTAAATCTTAAATAGACAAATTGCTCATATTTCATGTACAGTTATTCTTGAAGAAGCTTCATCAAAGTGGCATTATGCCCTGTTTTACAAGTATGTTATATTTTTTCTACAGGAAAAAAAAAAAGGAAAACTTGGCATTTGTTGATCAGGAAGCACAAATGCTGGTTTCTTTTGGCTATTTTGTTACTTTCTTCCTAAATACTCAGGGGTCAATAGCAAATCTATGAGAAGGGATTTTATGTAACCCATATCAACTTTCTCATTGTGATCCCTGCTTCTACTATTATCTGCTGCTGGTTTAAGCCGTTCTTACTTGTACTTTGATTATTTCAGACTCTCACTGTTCTCTCAGTGACCAATCTCAGCCCTTCCAATTTATCTACGTGCCTAGAAATCAGGGCTGAATCAAGAAGTTCATCATGCTCCCAGGTACATGGAGGTGCACAAATAGCTGTAATATACAAAAGCTAGCTGACTGCAATTTTATATTCTGAACTAGAAGGGTTGGAGGGAAACACCATTTCTTTTCAACTATGGAAAACAAGAAAAATAATCTGTAACGGCAATTCTAGAATTAAAGAGAAACAAAATTCCTATTGGTTATGGTGGAATGTAGGCTCTAAGATAGGTGAAGAGTAGCATTTCAACAATCTCTCACATACACAGTGTGATCAGAGAGTAATCATATATACTTTGGTGAAAGGATGGAGTGAGGATATGAAATAGTTCCCAATAAACACATATGAGAGCAGTCGTTTTAGGATTTGACATCCCCAAGCCTTATAATGTCTTTTGATGATTTTTATTATAATATCCCTTAAAAATAAGTTCTGCCAATAAATAACAGGTTACTAAAGTTTTCAGAATGAATAACAAAGGTTGATATCATCTGTTAACAAAATACTCATCTCCAAAGTAACATCTGTTGAAGTCATTTAAAGCATCATGAGAAATACTTGATTATACAGCAGAAATAAACCACAAGTGAAGGGCTGAGGGATGACATCAGTCATAGACTTGTTTTTTTGATGCATATCAGAAAAACAACAAATTTGAAGTATTTAAATAGAGAATGTTATGTCTATAACATAACGGGTACTCTGCTACCCACTATTTCACATTAACATATATTTAACAATTTTCATTACCTGACAGAGCTCAGAAGACATGTGGATGTGATCTTGTATGATCAGGACTACTATCCTGTCAAATAATCGTTTTTCTTCTTACTAATGCCCCAAAGGTTTCAACAAAGAAAGAAAGAAAGAAAGAAAGAAAGAAAGAAAGAAAGAAAGAAAGAAAGAAAGAAAGAAAGAAAGAGATAAAGAGAGAAAGAGAAGAAAAGAATAAACCACTTTCTGATGAAAATAGCTACATTTTAAAATGGGTAAATTGTTTCCACTGAAATATTTTATGTTAAAGCAGTACGTCTCTTAAATTATATACATGGTAGATTTTATGTTTCTATAAATAAGGGTCATAAACAATGTACACATACATATCTTTGTATATTAAATGCAAGTTTCAAAATTACACCTCATTTCAAGAGGCACAATAAATATGTGGTTAACAAGTTAGACTGAACCAGGGTTCCTTAGTTTAGATCCTTTCTCTATCACTTTCTAGCTATGAAGCTTTGGACAAGTTATTTCAAAAACACTGTGCTTCAATTTTCTGATATATAAAGTGGAAATGACAGTATTTTCTCCTAGAGGGTTGATGTGAGGATTAAATGGACTAATATATATAAATTTCCTACCACAGTACCTGGTACATAGTAAGGTTGTCAAAATTTTAGATATTATAAATTTTAGATATTATAGTTATTATTATACTTATGTTCAAAGAACATTCATGTAAACAGGAACAATATTGATGCTTCTGGTTATCATGATAAAGTAGTAACGACTTGACAATCTAGCATTGATTATAAAAATGCTTTGGCAAAATAAATAATTCAATCACTCAGTGTTTGTATTTAGTATTATAGTTAGTAATTTCTGTTAGCATACGTTGTCAAGAAATAATGAAGAGGATTTTTTTTGTTTGTCCTTGAATTTAGGATTTGTGGCTGAATTTGCTAACTGCACATTTTAACAAATATTACCCTTTGATATAATAGGAAATACAACTTTACATGATTATAACTTCATTCATCTTAACACAAGTGCATTTGGAAATAGGTTTTAAACATCAAAAATGGTTATTTTTGCATAAATAAAAGAATTCATTTTAGAAAGGTTACTTTAAAATCTATAACCTATAGATCAAAGATCTGTTCTTCCCAATGTTACCATTTAAATTAGTTCCAACATTGGGTAACATCATAGTTTGAATGAAGATTAATTACTTACATTTATAATTACCAAACATCTATTTTTTCTACATATTAAAATGTCTAACTCCACTGGATTACTAGTACTCCTTATCATTCAGTGGGTTTTGATAGTCATTCTGCAGACCCAGAAACCATTCAATGGCACTGAAAAGTTCAAAAATCTAACCTGGGTGTTTTTTAAATCTATTTAAAATTAATCAAGAAAAAATGATAGCCATGTCTAAATCTAATATATATTTTAACATACAATTTATATAAATTCATATGCAAATGGACAAAGCAGTTCTAGGCTATTGACATTTAGCACACAGGACTTCTCCAGGTTAAAGAAGTTTATTCTTTTCTTGGACATGGCTCATATTTTTCCAGATCAGAGGATGGATAACAATAATAAATTCCTCATAAAAATTTTTCTCTTAGCCAGTTCTCATCTCTCTTCCTGTCAGCAATCCGATTGTATTTTCCCTTGAGTTTTGTGTTATAGTGTTAGATGAGAGATGTCAGAATCCATTAGCACCTCATGTAGAGAGTTCTTTTCTGGTTTCAAATAAAAAGAAGTGAATGTGGATAAGGTTAATTTTCCTACCTCAGAGCAAAATCAAGTGATAGGAAGCAATAGGAAGAGATAAGAGGAAAATATTGAAAGAGATAGTAGAGGGCAAAATTTTATCTGATAGAATCCCCCATATTATGTGACTGCATAACAAAATTTTATACTATTCATTTCTAATCTTGGAAAAATGTTATCAGTAGGATTCATGTTCATCTACTAGCTCCCCATTTTCTCACCCTTAGAGAACAACGACATAGCAGTGATAGCCTGATGTTCCAAACATTTTTGTCAAAATATGATTGCTTTGAAACTCCTCGCAGTTTGGGGGCACTAAGAAGCCATCTTCTGTGAAATAATAATTCAGGTAATTTTAACATATTAATTAATACTATACTTAATATAACTATTATAAATGTTAGACATAAAAATCATGAATAAAATGTACAATCATTCACATGTCAGATAACTGCAAAGTAATACAAAAAGAAACCTGTCAATTTACCCATGGCAAACCATAATTTCAAGTTTTTCATTAATAACCTTCCCTCTCTCCCTCCCTTTCTTCCTTCCTTCCCTCCATCCCTCCTTTCTTTTCTTTTCTTTCCTTTCTTTACTCTTTTCTCTTTTGTTTTCTTTTCTTTTACTTTTCTCATTCTCATTCTCTCTCTCTCTCTCTCTCTCTCTCTTTCTTGAGACAGGGTCTAGAATATAGTGGTGCAACCACATCTCACTAAAGCCTACAGATTCAGCTTCCCTGGGCTCAAGTAATCCTCCCACCTCAGCCTCCCAAGTAGCTGGGACAGGCGTGAGCCACCATGCCTGGCTAATTTTTGATCTGTGGAGACAGGGTTTTGCCATGTTGCCCAAGCTGGTCTAGAACTCCTGAGTTCAAGTGATACACCCACTTCAGCCTCCCATTAATAATTTTTAATTGTGCATTTGTGTTGCTATTATATTGTACTATGCAATACAAATTGTAAAGGGCCATAAGTTACCTTTGTCATTCCTATAGATAGGGAGGAAAAGTCGTTTTACTTCCTTTAGGGATACAATACCTCAGTGAACATGATACAACTAGAATGTAGTGTGAAAACATTGTCACATTGTACTTGTGAAGTCATCACCCAATCTGATGAATATAATACAACACAAATATATGTTTATACATATCCGTTATTCTTCCTTCATTTCTTAGAGCTGGCATTTGAAGGCAGAAGTAAATATAGTAAAAAGATATATGAATATTAATGAAATGTATAATTACTGCAAACTCATTTACGACTTCTGGAGAACACTAAATTATAAAATAAATTTTTGGTACTTTCGCATGAGTGGTGCTAAAGAACAATAATCAACTCAATAAAATTTACCCACCATTGCAATCTTTACCAAACATCTTTATCTTTTATTCAAACTAATAGTAGTGCCAGCTTTAGAATAATGGTAACTAGCATTAAACATTGTGTTATCAAATAAATAAAAAAATACGGAGAGTTTTCAGAGCTAACGAGATTATTTAAAAAAAATAAAAATCATGCCCTCAATAACACTAGTGTTGTGAAAGGGGAAAAAAAAGGTAGAATAAGTAGAGAGGGCAGAATAAAGACAGTTAAAAAGCGTCATTTTAGTCTTCAAGAAGCATAACATTGAGTGAGGCAAATAAAATTACAAGAATGTAGAAAAGTTGAATGTTTAAAGTGATAAAGTATATTTCAATATAATGATACAAAGCAGCCTATTATAAATGATTTTTATATATGAATGATATAGGAATTTGCAAGTTAATGAATAATAATAAATAAATGATATCAGCAGCAGCTATATATTATTAGAAGTCCAGCATCATTTTGTAAGGAAAAGTATTATACCTTAAGATTCTCTTTCACAGCTTGTCTCCTGAAGATAGTGTTATGGCTTTCTATTTCATGAGCTATCCAGACTAGGCACTGCAAATTTCTTTTAAAAAGCGTCAAATATATTGGTAGTTGTGCTAAGTGTAAAAATGTCTAGATCTGCAGCGATTCAGATAACCTACACTCCTGGCTGGATTCAGTCATAGTTTACAGTAGCCAATTATCTGTCTGTACCAAGATGTTCCATGGTTCTAGGTTTGATTGTATACTGTTCCATCCACCTCTGCCACTCCCTGCCAGATTGACAGTCCAATTAACACATGGCGTGTCTACAGACTATAGTAGGCAGTCAGTCATATTTTCTGCTCTTCCCAGAGCCCAGAAAAGACAGCTCCAACAAGACTTTTTTTTGGGGGGGTGGGGGGGCGGACAGTCTTGCTCTGTCACCCATGCTGGAGTGCAATGGCGGGATCTCCACTCGTTGCAACCTCCCACCTCCCGGGTTCAAGAGATTCTCCTGCGTCAGCCTCCCAAGTAGCTAGTATTATAGGCTCACGCCACCAAGCCCGGCTAATTTTTTGTATTTTTAGTAGAGATGAGGTTTCACCATGTTGGCCAGGCTGGTCTCGAACTCCTGACCTCCTAATCTGCCTGCCTCGGCCTCCCAAAGTGCTGGGATTACAGGTGAGAGCCACTACACTCTGCCCCCAAAAGACATTTGTATGGTATGTTTTCTTCACTAAGAATTCTGGATACCACCCCCACATGTTTTCCTCCCACCTATTATCTTTTGTGGCTTCCTCCTAATATTCCTGACTTCTAAATGTTGAATGGCCCAAGGTTACAGACTAGTCCTTGAGTTTGTCTTCTTTTTTACCTGTCACTCCCCAGGGACTTCATCTGGGCTTATGATTAAAATATAGTCTAGATGGTAAGACTTCGTAAATTATTTCTCCTACTAAGATTATCCCCTACACTTCAGAGATGTATTATCATCTCTATTCAATATCTCCACTCAGATATCTAATAGGAACCACAAATTCAGAATGTCTAAAACCCCTCTTATTTCTTGTTCCCCACAGCCAGCATCAGGTTTTCATGCGGTCAGATATTTTCATCTCAGTTAACAGAAAGTCTGTTCTTCTAGTTCCTCATGCCACATCTTTAATGAAATCTTTGATGCCCCTCTCTCCCTCACACCTTCCATTTGGTCAGTTCTACCTTCAAAATATATCTTGTCAACAGCGTAACCCATTTATCATCGTCTCTCATCTAAATGATGCAATAGCTTCCTATTAAGTTTGCCTTCTTTTCTTTTCTTCTCTTTTCTTTTTTTTTTTTCCTTGAGACTTTCAGTTAATTTTCTACAAATTAAACTGAATGCCTCTTTTGAAATGTAAATTGAATTATGTCATCAGATAGAAGCCGTCAATTGTCTTCACAGTTCATCTGTGGAATAGCCATAATAGTTACCTTGACTCTCAATATATGGTTCTTTTATCACACTGATCTCATCTTTTAAAACTCTCTTCCCCTTCACTTACCTCCATTTGTATTATCTCCTTGCTACAGCACAATAAGGTCTTGTGGTCTTGGCTTTCACTGGGCCTCGGCTTGAATGGCCTCCCTCAGTCCAATATCTGCGCGGCTGCTTTCCTTGCTTATTTCACTGTTTAATTCTAAAGTCACTATCTCAGTGAAGTCTTTTGTGGTCATGCTATCTTAAAGTTTACTTATCACTTAAAATTTACCTTCCTCCCTTCCTTACTATATTTTATCCATAGCACTAATTAAGAAGTTATATATTTTCATGTATTTATCCTTCTTATGGGGTAGCTCCTCCATTAGAATGTTCTTTGTATGGGGGTGTATATATATATATATATATATATATATATATACACACACCAAATATATGTGTGTATATATATATATTTGGCTAGGGTAGAGGACTGCTGTTCACTATTACTAGAATCTAGAAAAGTGCCAGGCATATAGCACTCTATAAACATTTATTGACTAAATTGATGAGAGATCTTAACAAGTATATTAGTTAGGACACAGACTGCTGAAACAAAAGACAAAAATAAAATGGTGTTTAAAGAAAAAAAACCACCTCCGGCCGGGCGCGGTGGCTCATGCCTGTAATCCCAGCACTTTGGGAGGCCATGGCAGGTGGATCACGAGGTCAGGAGATCGAGACCATCCTGGCTAACATGGTGAAACCCCATCTCTACTAAAAAAATACAGAAGAATTAGTCTGGTGTGGTGGCGGGCGCCTGTAGTCCCAGCTACTCCGGAGTCTGAGGCAGGAGAATCGCATGAACCCAGGAGGTGGAGCTTGCATTGAGCCAAGATCACCCCACTGCACTCCAGCCTGGGCGACAGAGCAAGACTCCTTCTCAAAAAAAAAACAACAAAAACAAAAACAAAAACAAAAAAAGTCCATTTCTTTCTTTCATGTAGAAGATCACTCAGAGGATACAGAAATACTAGTTCAGTTTGACAGTTAGTGACTGATGCTGTTTCTGATTGCTCTATCACCTTCAACATCTTGGCTTCATTTCATGTTCTAAGATACTCTCACAATTATTATTTCTGATTTACAGTTGCAGGGAAGAAAGGAAAAAGGAAATGTAGGGCATGACCTCCTTTCTCTTCAAGAGCACGATCCAGAAGTTACACACTTTATGTTTACTCATGTCCTATTGGAAATAACAGGCACAAAATACACCTAACCACAAGAGAGGCTTGAAAATATAAACTTATTCTAGGTTACTATATACCCAGCTTAAAAAAGAAAACGGTGAAAATTGTTATTGGATTAAAAGAGGCAACAGTCTGCCCAAACTCTTAACTCCTAACCCTACATCAAGCACACTGGTTGACACCTAAGGTAAGGTAAGTCAGTCCACAATCTGACTGGACAAGTCTGTAAATAAACCTCACAATAAGTTCATTGTAGGCCAGGCACTGTGGCTCACGCATGTAATCCCAGCATTTTGGGAGGCCAAGGTGGGCGCGTCACCTGAGGTCAGGAGTTCGAGACCAGCCTGGCCAATTTGGCAAAATCCTGTCTGTACTAAAATACACACACACACACACAAAAAATAGCTGGGCGTGGTGGTGCGTGCCTGAAATCCCAGCTACTTGGGAGGCTGATGCAGGACAATTGCTTTAACCCAGGAGGCAAAGGTTGCAGTGAGCCAATGTCATGCCATTGCACTCTAGCTTCGGTGACAAGAGTGAAACTCTGTCAAAAAAAAAAAAAAAAAAGTTCATTGCCAACACATTGATAAGCTTATATATCTATGAATTTCCAACTCCTACAATACAAAAAAAAAAAAAAAGTCCTTAAAATAGGCAATGATCTCTCCTTCTCAGGCCCACTATACCTGAGCTCACCTAAGTGTGCCAATCTTTTATCCTTACAATCAACTCCTAATTAGCATGTAACTTATCCTTTTAGGAAACTGCATATGCAGTAACACCAGCAAAATCTGTTTAATTTTGTTTTATCTGTTCCAGGCATTTGAACCCTACTTCGACTTCCATTTCAGCCTCTGGTTCCTCTTCCACCCCTCACTTTTCCCTACTCACAAAAATCTCATACTGATTTTGGTAGAAGACAAACACAAAGTAACCTGCCCTGTGCCTGGGCCTATATATTCCCCTCTCTCTTCTTCTGACAACTTTACCATCATATTGCAAAGTACAGCCAGGATATATCCTGGTGATGAATGGCTTGGACTATTATGAACCATCTATAGAGTAGACAATTGGGTGAAGAGAATTGATTGATTGATTGATATTTTAGGAGGGAAATTAAGCTTAAAAGGAGATGAGTTATAAAGGTTTCCAATAAAGCATTTCTGAATGATAGTAGCAAGATTTGACTCAAAATCAAGTATTAGTACTTTACTTTGCCTCATATGTGTCAACAGATACTAATTTGCTTTGACAAATACAGGATGCCAAAATGCACCAAAAATACACACATATACGCAAACAAGTCGAACTGATTTCTTCTGTACTTAGTTGTATTGCCAAGACTACTTTTTTATAATTACAAAAAAATAATAATAATAAGCCACCTAGAAGTTTGTTGGGGAAAAGATTGGTGGAAATTTTCTTTTTTCCTTTCTTTTCTTTTCTTTTTTTATTTTGGAGATGGTGTCTTACTCTGTCTCCCAGGCTGGAGTGCAATGGTGCGATCTTGGCTCACTGCAACCTCTGGCTCCCAGGTTCAAGAGATTCTCCTGCCTCAGCCTCCCAAGTAGCTGGGATTACAGGCACCTGCCACCATGCCCAGCTAATTTTTGTATTTTTAGTAGAGTCAGGGTTTCACCATGTTGGCCAGGCTGGTCTTGAACTCCTGACCTCAGGAGATCCACTCACCTCTGCCTCCCAAAGTGCTGGGATTACAGGAGTGAGCCACCTAGCACAGCCTGGAAAATTTCTTAATTGATAACCAATCATTCATTTATAGAAGTGGACAAAAATAGAGTGATGATAAATAGCAAAGACCTGAAAAAATTGAGAAGAAAATAAATTTTCCTAAACTTCTTCAAACTTTGGTTTCCCTTTATAGAAGAGGTATAATGAAATTATCAAAATAAATTACCATACATTTGTGACAATAGTCCAAGGAAGACCTTTGAAACAGTATTAGACATTTAATGGCTCCCTTGGTGCTCTAGACACTGGGCCCCTCCCACTTCCCAAAAGAACTTGCAGAATCAATTATCATCTACTTCTCCAATAATTAATTACCTCTTTCCTTCTTGTTCTTCAAACTCTCCCTTTACTAGATTTTGCTTTCAGCACATAAAATTGTTCAAACTTCTTTTCCATGCATAAATTGCAAAATTATTTAGAAAGACCTTGTAACTTTTTCCCTGAATGCTGAAGCATATTGAAAAGCTCTTTCCTTACACCTCTTCTCATTCATTCCTAAGCCCAAAACCACCTTGCTTCTACTAGGACCACTTCACCAAACTCCTCCCGAAGTTAGGTTTTATTGTTCGTTTGTTTGAGAGGAGTCTTCGCTCTGTTGCCCAGACTGGAGTGCAGTGGTGTGATCTCGGCTCCCTGCAAGCTCCCCCTCCCAGGTTCACGCCATTCTCCTGCCTCAGCCTCCGGAGTAGCTGGCACTGCAGGCACCCGCCACCACGCCTGACTAATTTTTTATATTTTTTAGTAGAAATAGGGTTTCACTATGTTAGCCAGGATGGTCTCAATCTCCTGACCTTGTGATCCATCCGCCTCGGCCTCCCAAAGTGCTGGGATTACACCCAAGTTAGTTCTTTTATTGCCAAACAAAGGGTTTTTACCCTTCATCTTATTGGACCTCTCTGTAACATCCAACACTGTAGATCACTTACCTCTCTTCTTAGTCTTCTCCACATGAATTTTGGGTACACCACCATTTACTACTTTGTGTAGAAAAAGTAGTGGTCCTCATCTTCTTCTCAGTATTTATCTCCCTATCTCTTAATTGTTGTGCCTACTGCCCATTCCCATATAATATATGGAGGTGTTTCATATGCTGTGGCCCAGAGAAGCTAAACAGTATTCAACTGTTTTTTATGTGTGGCCCAAGACAATCTTCTTCTTCAGATGTGGCCCAGGGAAGCCAAACAGTGTTCAACTAGGCCACATCCGAAGAAGAAGAATTGTCTTGGGCCACACATAAAATACACTAACACTAATGAGAGCTGATGAGCTAAACAAAAGGTCTGTGCAAAATGTTCGTAATACTTGCCGCCGCAGATAAGCAAAAAAGTCCTCATTCAAAGGGTTGGAAGCCCGTATTACCATTTGTTCTCCTCTTCCTAACAATCCCTCTACATGAAGCAATTTAAAGTCCACTCCGCCTGCTCAGTTTGTCTTTTCTGTTAGGTTTACCAAGAGCATGGACTCCCAACACCCTTCCTCCTGACCCACCCTGAATGGAGGATTCCAGGGTGACGGGTGGGCTTTATTGTCTCCTCGTGAGCACCTGGGCCATTTCCAAACCCTGCCAGACTAAGGGGTGAAATGCACTGATGAGAAATGACCCCGAGAGCATAATGTGTCCCTGCTCCATACCCATGATTCAGGGGCTGCTGGCCACTGTCACCATCTCCTAAGACAAACACACCAGGAGAGGTACAACAGAGAGTAGTGGTTCTCAACGTACTGTCTTTGAGTCATGTAAAAGATTCATCAGCGTCACCCACAAAGATGTCAGAAATGCCAATTCTCAAGTCCCGCCCCATATCTACCGTATAAGTGACTGTGAAGATAGGGCTCAGCAAACCGCATTTTAAGCATACCATTACACGAATCAGATGGAGGCCCAAGTTTGAGAAATACAGCTGTAGAGTATCAGATACCTGGCTTAAGAGCCAGTGTGCTAGCTCTGGACTCACTAAAAACAGCCTTGGGGAATATTACTGGAAACACACTCTTATCTGGTGCCCCGTCTCCAGAATCATCTATTTACTGAGGCAGGCACAGGACACTGGAGTTTCTCCTTGCTAATGCACTATTTCATTTGTTTTATCCCATTCTGTTTAGTGCTTGAACAATCTCTTGTATACTTTTGGTCTATTCCACTTGTAATTTCAGACATTCTGTTTCTTCATTTACAATACAATATTTCTTCATTTCCTTGTCACTCCAAATATAATGATATTTTAAAAATATTATAGTTAAAGCACAGACTGCTATGTAGAACCATAAAACGTGTAGTCAGCAAATGCACTTAAACCTATAGAGTTGAAAATACATAAATTTAGAAGCTTGTATTTCAGTATGAAAGAATCTAGATAAAAATAAAATATAAATTTGTCATAATGGAAGGAGAAAAACTGTCAGTTTTGAAACTGCATAAAAGGGTGAGATATATATTATTTAAAGTTGCACTAAAATTTCTTATGTTCAACTTGCACAGTTTCTTATTTCATCTCCACAGGGCTTCCACAGTGAAAATCTAGAAGCTGTCTTGTCATGAGAGGGTGTTTCAGTGACATCTATATTTAACGCTCTAAGGCAAAAACATATTTCCAAATATGCTTTCCAAAAATAAGTTTAATTTTAAAAAAAAATTTTTGAGATAGGGTCTTGCTCTGTCATCCAGGCTGAAGTGCAGTGGCATAATCATAGATTACTGCAGCCTTCAATTCCTGGGCTCAAGCCATCTTCCCCGCTCAGCTTCCTAGTTTTTGCAGAGAGAGGGTTTCATTATGTTGCCCAACCTGGTCTCAAACTCCCAGCCTCAAGCAATCCTCCTGCCTCAGCCTCCCAAAACACTGGGATTACAGGCTTGAGCTACTGTACCCAGCCAGATTTAAATATTCTAAAATAATAGATTGTTTTAATTTTTAATTATCAAAGTTAAACATATTTAAATTAGATATAACAATTTGGTGCTTTTTTTATTTACTGGAAAAAAGCATACTTTACATAACTAGTGGGTAACATAAGGAATATAAGAATAAGAGGCAAAGTCAATATAGAGAAAACGAAGATGTCAAGCCATTAGATATAATGCCTAAAAGTTTCTGATGGCTCACACTCATTACCTGTATTTTAACCTAATGTATAATTTGTGAAACTTTAAAAAAAAAAAAAGTATTTAATTTAGATGTTTTTGTACTTAATGTAAACATCTTTCCACCAGCAGTTTGCAACTAAACACCAATATAATTATCAATATAATTATCAAAATCAATATAATTATCAAAAAATGACAGTTTAAAAAAAAAACCCAGTCCAAGTAAGACAGTTAGACATTTACAAGGTATGTCTAACAATTTCGCCACCTAAAATGCTACATAAAATCAGTTTTGTCTTACAGTCAATCAGAATACAAGAATTACAAACAAAGGACTGAATCATAAAATACTGTATTATAAACATGTCACTAGAAAAATTTAGATTAAAATATGCTTCAAGATACTAAAATATGATCTTTATTTACAAGATGTCTTAAATCCAGAGGGAAATATTACTAATAAGTAGCTTGTAGATGTCATTCATATCTCTGTTAAGCAATTATATTAATGTTAGGTAGAGTATAAGGCTGTAGATCTAATGGTGATCAAAAATTAACAAACCTTAATAGACCTTATTCTAAATGTATGTTAGTTGAATAAATCTAAAGTTCAGGGTTTTTAAAATATTACTAAAATTAATTGTGCAAATACACTGAGACATGAACAAGATCTCATGGTAAGTGACATAGCCAGGATTACTTTATTTTAATTACCCGTAGCTAAAGTTTTGCCACTTTCTACATTACATTTGCCACTTTCTACATTACATTTTTTAAAAATAAACTTTTAAAAAATGAACTCAACCAAAGATAACATGCGCTACACTATGACATCAAAAACTAGGAGTAAGGCTGGGCGTGGCAGCTGACACCTAGAATCCAAGCATTGTGGGAGGCTGAGGTGGGTGGATCAACTGAAGTCAGGAGTTCGAGACCAGCCTGGCCAACATGGTAAAACCCCATCTCTACTAAAAATACAAAAATTAGCTGGGCGTGGTGGTGCACGCCTGTAATCCCAGCTACTTGGGAGGCTGAAGCAGGAGAATTGCTAGAACCTGGGAGGTGGAGATTGCAGTGGGCCTAGATCGTGCCATTGCACTCCAGCCTGGGCAACAGAGCAAGACTCCTTCCCCCTCAAAAAAAAAAAAAAAACAAAACAAAACACACACACACACACACACACACACAAACAAATAAAGAAACAAAAACCTGGGAGTATACAGATAATAGTCCTAATCCCCTCACTTCTCTGATAACTAAACCACCCTGTTTTAAAGTCTTTGTGTATGGTTTTCTCGGTCATTTAAACATTTTCAAAAGCTTGAATAGAATTTTTTTAACGCCACAAGAGAAATTATGAGAAACAGAACAAACCAACCCATAAAGTAAAAGTACTAAGAATCTCAAAACCTAAGAAAAATGTGTTCCATATTTGTAGTTCTATAATATTTTAGGACATCTGTAAGTATATGGTTGTTTCCCTGGAAAGTGTTAGTGAAGCCCAGGTATTTACATCTGAACATTACTTTTTTATCTAGAATCTCTCCAAGAAAATTTGTAAAAACTGACAAATACCAACATCAATAAATAATTATCTAACTCCCTTATTAAGTATTCTTTTAAAGACACATTTTCCGTGATTTTTTTTGTAAGTTTTGTATTTTTCACCTAGGATAAATGATGTCATATCCACTCTATCCCTTCTCTTAAAAATCATTTGAATTCAACCAGTATGAACACAAGAGATTTATAAATTTACCTTGCTTAAACCATCAATAGCAGAACTACAGTCAACTCTTTTTAATGCTGTAGAAAATCATTCAACCTCTAAAGCACTTCATATCAGAGACCAAGCATTTATCTTTCAATTGTTATCACAGAAGACAAGCCAAATATTATCATAAATGACAAATCATGTCTCTAGAGATGACAGTTCTGTATAGTTTTTTAAAGACATGTCTTAGCATGTTAAGATCTTTAAGATTATACAGTTACAGTTTATGAAATAGATAACTATCAAAAGTTATTTATTTTAATCTCCTTTAAAAAGTCCTTAGCATTTGAAGGATATTTCTGAATGTTGAAATTTAGAGACTATATTACTTTCATTTGACTACTGTAATAAATTACCAAAGGCCCTAGGTGGCTTGAAACTAGAGATGTATTCTTATTCAGTAGTGGAGGCCAGAAGTCAGAAATCAAAGTGTTGGGCCGGGCGCGGTGGCTCACGCCTGTAATCCCAGCACTTTGGGAGGCCGAGGCGGGCGGATCACAAGGTCAGGAGATCGAGACCACGGTGAAACCCCGTCTCTACTAAAAATACAAAAAAAATTAGCCGGGCGCGGTTGTGGGCGCCTGTAGTCCCAGCTACTCGGGAGGCTGAGGCAGGAGAATGGCGTGAACCCGGGAGGCGGAGCTTGCAGTGAGCCGAGATCGCGCCACTGCACTCCAGCCTGGGCGACAGAGCGAGACTCCGTCTCAAAAAAAAAAAAAAAAAAATCAAAGTGTTGGCAGAAGCTAGGGGAAGAGATCCATTCTTTACCTCTCTCTTAGCTTCGGATAGCTGCCAGTAAACCCTGGCATTCCTTGGCTTGTGACCACTTCACTTCAATCTCTGCCTCCATCTTCACACTTTCTCCTTCTTCCGTGTCCCTCCTCTGTGTGTCTCTTATATATACATATGCCATTGGATTTGGATAATCAAGGATGGCCTCCTCTTCTCAAGGTCCTTAATGCCATCTGCTAAAATCCTTTCTTCCAATCAAGATAACATTCCCAGGTTTGAGGTATTTGACATGGACGTATCTTTTTGGGGACTACCATTCAATCCACTGAAGAGACTAAACATTATCATTATATAAACATTTTCATTATTGTCTATAGTAGGCAAAATAATGACCTCTCACATATGTCCATATCCTAATTCCAGGAATATGTTACATTACAATGCAAATGGGATTTTGCCAAACTGGTTAAAATAAGGATCTTGAGATAGAAAGAGTATTTGGGTTATTCAGGTGGGTCCAATGTAATCATGAGGATCATTTGAGGAGGAAGGCCGGAGGGCCAGCATGAAAGATGTAAGGATGGCAGCAGAGGTCAGAGTGGTGGAACTTGGATCCAAGGGATGCCAGTAGCACCTAGAAACTGGACAAGGCAAGGCAAGGGTTTCTCCTGCACGTCCCTGGATGTAACACAGCACTTGAGTTTAGACTCATCAGACCAGCTGTAGACTTCTGCTGCCAGAACTGTAACATAATAAATTTGTGTGTTTTAAGCCATGACATCTGAGGCAATATGTTACAGAGTAATAGGAAGCAAATGCACTGTTCAGCATTCTTTCGTAAAGCAGATAACCAGTAGTAGATGTCTTTAAGAACACAGCCTGATTACTGTGGTCAGATAGATAGTTGGGGCTACCTAACAGAGAAGAGTGAAGGAAAATCTATTTTATTTTTAATCACACGAGTTATCTTACTTAACTTGGGTTTAATTCTAACATAATTAGTAATTAGAAGCTTGTTTTGCTTTCCCTTGGCTTCTAAATGATGCCTGTGATTCATGCGGCAAGAGAACAGGCATTTCATGGGACATTCTCAGAAGTCTTTCCCCTATTAGTAAGGTTGTGTCCAACATTTTCTATCTCTGTTTAAAACTATAAAATAAATTGCTATAAATATCACTTGAGAGTATTAGGCAGTCAATAAATTTCAAACAGAATCTGCTGTTCTTCAAAATAAGCACAGTCGACTAATATAAAAATTAATATGTTGGTGTAGGCATGCTATATTTATTATGCTTTGCCTTGTAACTTTTATAACTTTTACACTTTTTTTTTTCCTTTCCTTTCCTTTCCTTTCTTTTTTTTTTTTTTTTTTTTTGAGACAGAGTCTTGCTCTGCTGCCCAGGCTGAAGTGCAATGGCATGATTTTGGCTCACTGCAACCTCCATTTCCTTGGTTCAAGTGATTCTTCTGTCTCAGCCTCCCAAGTAGCTGGAACTACAGGCATGCATCACTAAGCCTGGCTAGTTTTTTTTTTTTTTTTTTGTAATCTTTGTAGAGATGGGGTTTCGCCATTTTGGCCAGGCTGGTCTTGAACTCCTGACTTCAGGTGATCTGCCCGCCTCGGAATCCCAAAATGCTGGGATTACAGGCATGAGCCACCCTGTCTAGTGTTTGATAACTCGTACACCTTTTATTTAAATTTTCCTGAGGCAAAAACTAGGTATTTGGGGGTGGAAGCATTGTTAGTGGGGGGCAAATGGCAAGGAGTACTGATATTAATAAACTAGTTTCTCAATTTAATTTTTATTTGCTATTATTTTTCCATTTCAGTATCGTTTTAATAGCATGAAAATTGTCTGGGTAGTTACTCAGATTATGGCTTTACCAAATATGATTGTTTTTTGCCTGTTTTATTGAGGCATCACAAACTTTAATTTTCTTTTTAAAGTTATATTCTGAAGGTTATCAAAAGTATTCAAAGGCCTTCAAAAGTCATATTTACCATTAATTAGAATATCCTATTACGTCGTTGCATATAGTTCTTCAGTCGTTATTATATTCCCCACATTGCTCTATTATAGGAGATTTCCTTAAAAGTCATGTAAAAAGATATAACTATTTAGCAAGTTTACCTTCCTAGCTTCAATTATTTCTCAGTTTCATTTTATTGACTTTTTCTTAGTGCATTGGTCAGCATTATTCAATACCTTATTCCCAGTTCTATTTAGAGTTTCCAGATCCATGAAGTGAAAAAGATTGATCCCAACACTGATCTTGACTTTTTACTTCAAGTGGAACTTAAGAAAATACTTTTAAGATGCTGTTGTTGGCTTACATATAAATATATACAAAATATGTGTTTAACATATTAAATATTACATTAATAATTATATATTTTTATACATAATTAGTGACTGATTTAAATTTTCCTGAACATAGTATTATGTCTAGATGAAAAGTAAAAAGACCATTTGTCTTGTCATTTATCTTCAAAGTCTAAAAATGCATACATAGAAAATGTCCTATTTTAAGCCTTTATATCCACTAGCATTCAAAATATACAAAAGATTTGGAAAGTTTTAAGAGATGACAATGTTCAATTTTAAAATGTAGCACACATGGGAGGAAAAAAGTAATTCCCAGTCTTACCATTTGTAATAGAAAGTGCATAGATCTAAAAGAATAATTTGGGATTGTCATCAGTGGAAGATAATAGTTTTAACCAGATTCAATCACAAGTAGTTGTAATCTTTCTCACTGTTCAGCATCTCACTGGAGTGAGTTCACCTGTCTTAGCAGCCTATGAACACTCTGACCACCAATGTACTATATGAGTCATATTGGAAATGCACTGGAAATTCACGGCAGATCAAAATCCCAGCAAATACACAATGTTTCACCATTTTTTTCAACCTAGATATATTATTTATTGTCCTATATAAAATGTGTGTGTGTGTGTGTGTGTGTGTGTGTGTGTGTGTGTGTGTGTGTAAAATTGTTAGGCTGTTTTAATCCACCAGAAACTAAAACAAAAGTTTTAATGATTGACTGCTGAATAAAGCACTTGTCAATGGAATGATTGAATGAAAACACATCCATTCTCCAGTGTACATAATGCTGCTATAGGTGTCATTCCACTTCTGATTTGATCTGTCAATGAGCTAAAAAGGCAACCATATCCTTTCAATGTCCTACGAAGAATAGACCATTTTTTAAAAGTACATATAAAAACCCTCCCAAAGCAACAAACAATGAAGGGATACAAAGAATATCCCACCTTTTAGCTAATGTCCAAATATGCTTATTTTCATTTTTTTTCCCCTCTAAGGCAGTGGTTCTCAAAGTGTGAACTCCAAGAAAAGCAGTGTCAGCATCACTTGGAATCTTGTTGAAAATGCAAATCTCTAGGATTTCCATTGCTGAGAAGATGGCTCAGGGAGTGGTCAGTAGTTGTTTGATGAAAGACCTTGATTAAGTCATCTAATCCTGTGGCATCTCAGTTCTCTCACCCATAAAATTAACATATTTGATTATGGAAAAATCCAGCATTATAATTCTGGTAATAGGTAAACCACTTTGCCAAATACTAAATATAGGCAATTTTTATGTAAAATACTGTATTGGTCATAAATGCAGCCTCTTATTTCCCTTTCTCCTCCTTATGTGAGCACTTCTCTAAAGCAAATATGGACTGAGCAGGGAGAAAAATTGCATCTTCTCTGAAATATCTTGAGGCAATACATAAATAAGTAGATAAATTGCTAATAAAAATGCTCAGTGAAAACAAAAATCATAAATACAGACATTTTTTCCTAAGTGTTTCTCATCCATGGGATCCAGTGGAAAACAAAGAACCTGAGTTAATCAAATATCATATAAAATAAGTGTGGTTACGTTTCAAACTTAGTTTTGCATCTTTTAAAAAATTCAATATGAAGGGATAGAATAAATTTTAAAATCCATTATTATTATTTAAAAATTGAAAATCCTATTACTTTTACTGATTAATCCTTTGGACGAAATTTGATTTTTGCATATATGCTGTTTAAAATCTAAAA
Organism: Macaca mulatta; assembly: GCF_049350105.2. Lineage (NCBI taxonomy): Eukaryota > Metazoa > Chordata > Mammalia > Primates > Cercopithecidae > Macaca > Macaca mulatta. The sequence goes on from NC_133410.1 coordinate 175,663,610, forward strand.
TAAATTTTTAATTTATCTCAGTTATCAACTTAATGACACTTTAGCCTGACCTCATTTCTATATATCATTGATTCTTTCATAAAGGGGTACCACTTTGTATTTATTTTCTGACTATACAACTAACTCCTGCCCATTGTAGGTAATAGGCAGAATACAGAAAAAGGATAGGATATAAAAGTTTTTAAAACACCAAAATCACAAAAATATTTACTAAAATACTTGGGCCTAAGTGTGTTTATTTTTCAAACTATTGCATTTTAAAATATGCCTAAGTTTTGATGCAAAAAATCTAATACCTGTGTATGTATTCAAATGTATTCAGCTGTTCTAATGTGACTCTTCTATTGGTTTTAAGCTAAGGTGGTCCTTCTCTATTAGGAGATCTAAAAATCAAATACTCATATTTTTCTACTAAGATATTAATGATGCCCCATTTTAATATCTAACATTTTAAATAATCTTTTAGTGTTGGTTTTAACTCTAATAATATTTCAAATTTATATTTTCCTTAATGACCAATTATCCGAGCACCACTTTATTAAAAAGTCACTTTTATTCAGTGATGTTAAATAACTAGAATACAAGCACCTTTCAGATCATTTCTTTATTTTTCATAGTATGTACAGACCTAATAGGATCAGACATCATGAAGAAAGAAGGTTCTGGAATAGGGTATCATGAAAACCATGAAAACATTAGGTATTAACTTTAGACCATCTCTATTATCTCCACTATTTTTCCTTCAATGTTTAGTCCTATTTACTGAATTTCTGTCACTGAAAAAGATTATTCTTATAATTTCATAATTGTTTATATACATGTATAGCATCATTTATTGGATATTTATATTGTCATTGAGAGAGATATATACAGAGACTTTTAGAGGTGAATGAAAAACAATAATTAGATACAGGATTTCATTTCTGTCTTCTTCCAGCCTTGGAAGAAGGAAGAGCTGCTTATACTTCATAGCCTAGAATTACTCTGTTCATTTTCCATCTACTTTAAGAGTTTAAAGAGAAAACCTATCTTTTGGATCCTGTAAATAAAAATATAAATAAGCTCATATCAAGAACACATAAGATTGGGAGAAAGGAGAAGTGAGACCTTGCTCCTTGCTGCATTCCCACTGATAAGGAAGAGCTGTCTTAAGAAAAAGCCAATTTGCTTTGGGAAAGATACCATTAAAAATGTCACTGTGTTTTCAAAAAAGAAAAGAACAAATGGAAAAGTGGATAAAAGGAAATATATTAGAGGGAAGCTCTTATTTGAGACATTTTTATCCTCTAAACATTTACAGGAATCATTTGAAAAGGAAAAAATCATAAGACTAGAATAAATTAATGCAGTTCCATGATCTTCAGTTAGTATGATTTATAATTAAATTAATTCATTAAAATTTTAACAACAAAAAAATGTTAAACACTGCAGTGTCAAAAAATTTGTTGGAAGATAAGGGCAGTGAAAAATTTCACGTAATGGGATCAATTTTAGAAGACCTTATTACTAGGTTACTTTTCTCTGTAATATGAAGGGACTCGAGCAGAAGCCCTTTAATTCTACATCCATGTTTCATCTGTAAACCCATATAATAGGTTCATTTAGTTGATGATTCATTTAAAATCATGTAAGAAAGCTGATAAGAAGCTGAGCGTGCAAATGTGAACATATAATTGCATCAAGCAACTTTTCAGAAGACATTTAGAAAATAATTTATGTGTCCATCACTGAATGTTATTTACTCAGCTGATACATATAAATTAACGAACTACACTAAAAAAAGAAATATTCAAAAATATCCATGTTAGATGTGTTTATAAATATGGCCCAAATTTCTGTGAGAAATAATAATTTCTGGTAGAAAACATGGAAAGTAATTCTAGAAAAACTAGATTTAAAATTATTGCCAATCTGAAGGTTATGCTAGTATGAAATAGAAACATATGAACTAATAGAGCTGACATGTTGGGTAATAATTAATAGTTGATTTCTTGATATATTTTCAATATATAAAGTGCTTTTATTTCTCTTCAAATGGAAAATTGGAGGATGTGGCTACGAGAATCTTCCAAACAAAATGATTGAGGTTTTGTTAACATAATCAGCAATGGCTCATATTTTCACAAGAATTTTGTTAGTCAAAATTTCAGTAATTTTCCTGAATTTCATTTTAGAAAACCATTTCCATTCAAGGTAAAAAGAAATTTAAATAACGTCTCCATTATAGCTTATATCTTTCATCTCTCAGATGAGTACTCTAACTTAGCTGTGGAACTTCTAAATTCTAACCTTCAGAGGGGGAGGAAAACTTCTCTTGGCCCCTGCAATCCCATCAGGCTGACGCCAGAGGAGTTGGCCTCCTGACGAGCTCTATGGAAAGCAGTTTTAGCTCGTTGCTTAAGGTGGCAAGCTCTGATCAGCTCACGGATTTGGACCTCAGCCCCAATGATACCAGGAAAAGGATGGCTATTTTATATTTTCCCATACCAAAATGCCAGTGTGGCAAATCTGGAAGCTCATATGAGATGTTGTATAGTCATAAAAAAAAAGTCTTGGACCTCAGCCTCCTAATTTTTCCAGATGTCCTAGTGCTCATCTCTCACCAACAGAGTTGACTTGAAAGGTTATAAATAGAGCAAATGTTCCATGACACCACATTTCTAGTTTATCCTAATCTCTAATCACAATAGGGGAGGACCTAGTGCTTTTCCGACCATTACATTTAAAAGCATCGCAGCTCTAAAATCAGGGACCCTCTCCAAAATCAGGTGTCCAATTCAGCCTTAGAATGCAGTCATAAATGGGAATCTCCATACTTGCTTTTATTCTGCCGCTGCATTTTCCCCAATGGCAGCTGATTCAATAGGTCTGCTGTGTGTGCGCTTGTCCATCGGTCTTTGCTTGCACAACACAGGTGGCAGATAAATTTTATTACACCTCCAGAAAGTAGAGCAAAAAGATAGCAATGGAAAATAGGAAAGAAAAGATAGGTAAATTAGAGGGCAAATCCAGAAGTCCAACTTCTGAATAAAAGTACAGGACACATTCCACTGAGATAACGAAGGCAACAAATTATAAACTAAATAATCATAATGGAAGTATATCAGTTCCTAGATTGAAAAGGGCTACCTAGAACCCAGCACAACAGATTAAAACTATAATAAGGCAAAATATTGTAATTAGAACAAAGAAAAGATCTGACTGTCTTTCAGAAAGCAAATGAGCTTATTTGCAAAAGAAAGAACTCAAATAGCTTTGGCTTTCTCAACAGCAACACTGGGAGGAAGATGTCAATGGCTTCTAAAGGAAAATTATTTTCAATTTAAAGTTTTTTTTACCCTGCCAAAATCTAGAATATACTTTATTGAAACATCAATTAAGTATGTGAGAAGAATAAAGGATTTTTAGGTAAGAAAAGTCTCAAAACTTTTGTGTTTAATAGACTCTTCTACAGGGAGCTGCTGGAAGAGGTCCCCAAGCAATATGAGCAAGTAAATAGCAGCCACAAAATAGAGAAAACTGAAGACCCAGTCAAAAGAATAGTCAAGGATGTCTCCAAAATGGTGGTAAGATGAGAACCCAGGCTGGCAACCACACTAAGGCATAATAGGTTGATGCAGTAAGACTTAATTAGCAGGCATGCTATCACCATACTTTCATGCTAATGAAACTACTGGAAGCTATTCTTTCCTATTATAGTAGTAAATCCAAAAAGAGGCAGCCATGAGAAAAAAAAATCCATTAATATAAATAAGCAAATGAATTATAATATGACAAAGAGTGTCTTAGAATGAGAGTCACATAACAGCAACACAGATAGAAAGGATATAGTTATTTTAGGAGGAATGCTTTGAACCAAACAATGGAAGAAAATAATGTGAATAAAGAAATCACACCTTCTGTTGATCTCATTGAAAACTAAACTAAAGTTCTATTGGAAGGTGTGAGGAAAAGCAATAGATGTAAAGGCAATCAAGCAGATGAAAACTAATTGCATAATTATTAATTTTAGGAAATAGGTTAAGAATGGAAAATGGATCAGAGCACACAATAATGCTCAAAAATGAACAAAAGTGACAAAGTTGCACTAATATAAATTATTTTTTAATATTTTTGATTTAGTGAAAATATTAACTAAATAAATTGGAGGAGGGAGCAAGGCAACAAAGGTGTGGATGTGGCAAAACAACCAGGGCTTCATGATGATAATAGGAAGTCAATACACAATATTATGCCACTAGCTGAAGAAGTAATAGTTAGGAACTTTCCCATGTATTTAGAAATACAGAGATGTGCAAAAGCCAGAATAATGGTTTAAAAACAGATCATAGTTGCATCAAAGGGGAATAAATAGAGATAGAGACTTATATTATATTATTATGTCCTTGGAGCACTATTCAAGTCTTTAAAACTAGGTGCATATGCTACTCAGATAACTTAACAATTAATGCATAAAAGTCAACAAATTCATCGGTTCTGTCCAATAGACTATGCATCCTTCCCACATTCTTACAGAATCAGAGGCAAACTGAAAGAGGTGCCAAATATACTTTTGTCCTTCAGGTATCTTCATGTAACTTGTAAAGTGGAAAGATTGTGGGTTATGGATTCAGAGAAACATGGATTTGGATTACACTTCCTGAATTTCTGATTTGTCTTCTATCTCCAAGTGTGATAATATTTTTATTAGAAATCAAATAACAGAAAAGTTAAGCTCTTAATACATACATAGCAAACAGTAAGTGATCATTATTTTTAGTTCCCTCTCATCCTTGATTACATAATGCAGGCAGTAGAAAAGCCAACTACTGTATTTTATTGACTCAAAGATACATACCTTTCACTTTGTTGAGTTGAGGATAACCAACTGTGTCTTAAAATTGCCAGCTGACATTTTTTTTACATTTTTTATCCCTGAAATTGTGCTGGTTTATAATAGCATCTCATACAAAAAAAAAAAAAAAAAAAAAAAATATATATATATATATATATATATATATATATATATGGTTTAAACAATAAAAAACTAAAAGAACTCATTTTCCAAATGGAAAATCCTGAGCTCAGGCACTGTTCACCACCTCACTGCCCCAAAAGGCAAAACTTCAATGTGAAACAGGCCAAATAACTTTAAATAAACATTTAGCTTATACGTAAAATTCTATTAATGAATGAGGTACTTAGCCAACAAAATAACAGATGAGACCAAGGATTGGAAAGTGGCATGGGAGTTAACATGGGGCCAGCCAGATGGGTGAGAGAGCAGGTGGTTTAAAAGTCACTGGATATAATTATTCACAATTCCTTCACATAACTAACACTACACAGCACATGTTATGCTCCAGGCATGGAATAAGTCACCAGAATACAACTGAGTCAAATGAGTACATGCTCTTCAGAACATTATTTGCTACTACTTGCTTCACATATTTTTCCTGTTTTTAGCCTTCCCCTTTTCCTATTTTATGCTTTTCCTCTTCTCTTGGTGATATAAACTCAACTTAAAAGTCTGTGGAACTATCATAGACAGTCTACTTTCTTTACTTTTTTCTATAAATAAGTTGCGAAAAGCACCCTAGCAATTATGTTTGTGCTTTATTAGAAATAACTTCTCAACTATACTAAAAATATCCCTTATTTATAATGTACAATTACCCAAACATAAGAAAATATGCTGTGTAAAATTATACACTAACTTCTTAAAATAATTTCAAGTACTTAATGTCTACTTGAAAAAAAAATGTAGCTGCTCAATGCTGTTTACATTTCATACATTCATTTGCTCAGTTTGCAAGTTTTTAGTAAGCTTCTACTATTAGCCAGTCATAGCCCTAGATTTTGGGCTTAACAAGGACTCCATAAAATATAAAAGCAGAGGAAAAAGAATATCAGTGAAGAGTGTCAGATTGTGACAGGTAATAAATGATATGGAGAAGGGAGAAAGTAGGAAAGATAAATAACAGAAAAGTGGAAGGTTGTGATTTTAAACAGGACGGGTCTCACTGAAAGAAATGTGAAGGACAGAGCCATGCTGATATCTAGGGGGGTAAAAAAAAAAAAAAACCTTAGGGAAAAGGAAACACAAGTGCAATTAATCCTGATGTGGAAGCAATATATCACATGTTGGAGAACAGGAAGCTGGAGAAGAGAGTGGAAAAGAGGTCAGAGTTAAGCAGAAAGCCAGAGAGCAAACAAATGTTGTGCAAAGACCCTAATGAGACAGAGAACCACTGCAGGGTTTAACATAGCTTTGTCATAGGCATCTCAAAATTAATAGTGTTGATACAAGCTCATTTTATTTTCAAAAGGACCACTTGAAATGCTGTTCAGAAAAAAACTGCATCACAGTAAATTGGGAGATATTAAATTAATCCCAGTGATAAATCATAATATATCTAGGGTGGTCATGCTGGAGTTGGGGAGAAACTGATTCTGGATTTATTTGAGATACAGTCATCACGATTTACTGATAGATTGAACATGCACCATTATTAAGAGTGAAGTCAAGGATTATTTTGTTTGTTTTGTTTGTTTTGTTTGAATAAAGTGAAAGAACAGGATTGCCATTTACTGACATGGGAGGCTGTGGAAGAAGTAGCTGGGCAGGAGGGAAGACCAGTTTTTCTGCTTTGGACATATGAACTTAAAGAAACCTATTACATAATCAAGTGGAAATATCATTAAGCTGTTAGATATATTAGTAGTGATATCTGAAGATATAAACATGGGAAGCATACAATTTTTTTTAAATCATAGGACTGAATAGGGTCGGCTGATCAGGGTCACCAAGGAAATTTATGAAAAAAGTTGTCATGAGTAAGGTTGTGTGTCACCCTAATTTAAAGGCCAAGGAAATGAAAAGGATCCAAGAAAAACAGCTGAGAGGGAGATCCCAGTGAGGAATGAGAAAAATCAAGAGTGTGGTTTCTCAGAAGCCAAATGAAGAGGGTATTTCAATGTAAAAAGAAAGATCTGGGAGCCAATATTCAACACTCTTAAAGAAAAGAATTTTCAACCCAGAATTTCATATCCAGCCAAACTAAGCTTAATAAGCAAAGGAGAAATAAAATCCTTTACAGACAAACAAATGCTGAGATATTTTTGTTCCACCAGGCCTGACTTACAAGAGCTCCTGAAGGAAGCACTAAACATAGAAAGGAACAACCGGTACCAGCCACTGCAAAAACATACCAAATTATAAAGACCATAGATGCTACGGAGAAACTGCATCAACTAATGGGCAAAATAATCAGCTAGCATCATAATGGCAGGATCAAATTCACACATAACAATATTGACCTTAAATGTAAATGAACTAAATGCTCCAATTAAAGACACAGACTGGCAAATTGGATAAAGAGTCAAGACCCATCAGTGGTCTGTATTCAGGAGACTCATCTCATGTGCAAACACACAGATAGGCTCAAAATAAAGGGATGGAGGAATATTTACCAAGCAAATGGAAAGCAAAAAAAGCAGGGGTTGCAATCCTAGTCTCTGATAAAACAGACTTTAAACCAACAAAGATCGAAAGAGACAAAGAAGGGCATTACATAATGGTAAAGGGATCAATGCAACAAAAAGAGCTAATTATCGTAAATATATATGCACCCAATACAGGAGAGAGCAGATTCATAAAGCAAGTTCTTAGAGACCTACAAAGACACTTAGACTCCCACACAAGAATAGTGAGAGACTTTAGCACCTCACTGTCAATATTAGACAGCTAACGAGACAGAAAATTAACAAGGATATCCAGGAGTTGAACTCAGCTCTGGACCAAGCGGACCTAATAGACATCTACAGAACTCTTCACCCCAACTCAACAGAATATACATTCTTCTCAGCACCACATCGCACTTATTCTAAAATTGACCACATAATTGGAAGTAAAACACTCCTCGGCAAATACAAAAGAATGGAAATAATAACAAACTGTCTCTCAGACCACAGTGCAATCAAATTAGAACTCAGGGTTAAGAAACTCCCTCAAACCGCTCAACTACATGGAAACTGAACAACTGCTCCTGAATGACTACTGGGTAAATAATGACATGAAGGCAGAAATAAAGGTGTTCTTTGAAACCAATGAGAACAAAGACACAATGTACCAGAATTTCTAGGACACATTTAAAGCAGTGTGTAGAGGGAAATTTATAGCACTAAATGTCCACAAGAGAAAGCAGGAAAGATCTAAAATTGACACCTTAACATCAAAATTAAAAGAACTAGAAAAGCAAGAGCAAGCAAATTTAAAAGCTAACAGAAGACAAGAAATAACTAAGATCAGAACAGAACTAAAGGAGATAGAGATACGAAAAACCCTTCAAAAAATCAGTGAATACAGGAGTTGGTTTTTTTAAAAGATCAACAAAATAGATAGACAACTAGCCAGACTAATGAAGAAGAAAAGAGAGAAGAATCAAATAGATGCAATAAAAAATGATAAAGGGGAGATGACCACTGATTCCACAGAAATACTAACCACCATCAGATAATATTATAACACATCTATGCAAATAAACTAGAAAATCTATAAGAAATGGATAAGTTCATGGACACATACACCCTCCTAAGACTAAACCAGGAGGAAGTTGAATCCCTGAACAGATCAATAACAAGTTCTGAAATTAAGGCAGCAATTAATAGCCTACCAAGCAAAGAAAGTCCAGGACCAGTTGGACTCACAGCCAAATTCTACTAGAGGTACAAAAAGGAGCTAGTGCCATTCCTTCTGAAACTATTCCAAACAACAGAAAAAGAGGGGAATCCTCCCTAAGTCATTTTATGAGGCCAGCATCATCCTGATACCAAAACCTGGCAGAGACACAATAAAAAAAGAAAATTTCAGGCGAATATCCCTGATGAACATTGATGCAAAAATCCTCAATAAAATACTGGCGAACCGAATCCAGCAGGACATCAAAAAGCTTACCCACCACGATCAAGTCAGCTTCATCCCTGGGATGCAAGGCTGATTCAACATACACAAATCAATAAACATAATCCATCATATAAACAGAACCAATGACAAAAACCACATGATTATCTCAATAGATGCAGAAAAGGCCTTCGACAAAATTCAACAGCCCTTCATGCTAAAAACTCTCAATAAACTAGCTATTGATGGAATGTATCTCAAAATAATATGAGCTATTTATGACAAACCCACAGCCAATATTATACTGAATGGGCAAAAACTGGAAGCAGTCCCTTTGAAAACTGGCACAAGACAAGGATGTAGTCTCTCACCACTCCTATTCAGCGTAGTATTGGAAGTTCTGGCCAGGGCAATCAGCAAGAGAAAGAAATAAAGGATATTCAATTAGGAAAAGAGGAAGTCTAATTGTCTCTGTCTGCATATGACATGATTGTATATTTAGAAAACCCCATCGTCTCCGCCCAAAATCTCCTTAAGCTGATAAGCAAATTCAGCAAAGTCTCAGGATATAAAATCAATGTGCAAAAATCACAAGCATTCCTATACACCAATAACAGACAGAGAGCCAAATCATGAGTGAACTCCCATTCACAATTGCTACAAAAAGAATAAAATACCTAGGAATACAAATTGCACGGGATATGAAGGACCTCTTCAAGGAGAACTACAAACCAGTTCTCAAGGAAATCAGAGAAGACACAAACAAATGGGAAAACTTTCCATGATCATGGATAGGAAGAATCAATATCATGAGGCCACATTGCCCAAAGTAATTTATAGATTCAATGTTATCACCATCAAGCTACCATTGACTTTCTTTACATAATTGGAAAAAAACTACTTTAAATTTCATATGAAGTCAAAAAAGAACCCGTGGCTGGGCACGGTGGCTCAAGCCTGTAATCCCAGCACTTTGGGAGGCTGAGACGGGCAGATCACAAGGTCAGGAGATTGAGACCATCCTGGCTAACACAGTGAAACCCCGTCTCTACTAAAATACAAATAAAAAAAAAAAATTAGCCGGGCGAGGTGGCGGGCGCCTGTAGTCCCAGCTACTCGGGAGGCTGAGGCAGGAGAATGGCGTGAACCCGGGAGGCAGGGCTTACAGTGAGCTGACATCCGGCCACTGCACTCCAGCCTGGGCGACAGAGCGAGACTTCGTCTCAAAAAAAAAAAAAAAAAAAAAAAAGAACCCACATAGCCAAGACAATTCTAGGCAAAAAGAACAAAGCTGGAGGCATCACACTGCCTTACTTCAAAGTATACTGCAAGGCTATAGTAACAAAAATAGCATGGTTCTGGTAGAAAAGCAGACATATAGACCAATGGAACAGAACAGAGGCCTCAGAAATAATGCCACACATCTACAACCATCTTATCTTTGACAAAGCTGACAAAAACAGGCAATGGGGAAAGGATCCCCTATTTAATAAATGGTGTTGGGACAACTGGCTAGCCATGTGCAGAAAGCTGAAACTGGATTCCTTCTTTACACCTTATCCAAAAATAACTCAAGATGGATTAAAGACTTAAACAGAAGACCTAAAACCATAAAAACCCTAGAAGAAAACCTAGGCAATGCCATTCAGGACAGAGGCAGGCGCAAAGACTTCATGACTAAAACACTAAAAGCAATGGCAAAAAAAAAAAGCCAACATAAACAAATGGGATCTAATTAAACTAAAGAGTTCTGCACAGCAGACTATCATCAGAGTGAACAGGCAATGTACAGAATGAGAGAAAATTTTTGCAATCTATCCATCTGACAAAGGGCTAATATCCAGAATACACAAGGAACTTAAACAAATTTACGAGAAAAAAAATCATAAAGTGGGCAAAGGATATGAACAGACACTTCTCAAAATAAGACATTTATGCAGCAAACAAAACTATGAAAAAAAGCTCATCATCACTGGTCATTAGAGAAATGCAAATCAAAACCACAATGAGATATCATCTCATGCCAGTTAGAATGGTGATCATTAAAAGGTCAGGAAATAATAGATGTTGGAGAGGATGTGGAGAAATAGGAACGCTTTTACAATGTTGGTGGGAGTGTAAAGTAGTTCAGCCATTGTGGAAGACAGTGTGGTGATTCCTCAAGGGTATAGAACTAGAAATACCATTTGACCCAGCAATCCCATTACTGGGTATATACCCACAGGATTATAAATCATTCTACTATGCAGACACATGCACACGTATGTTTATTACAACACAGTTTGCAATAATGAAGACTTGGAACCAATCCAAATGTCCATCAATGATAAACTGGATTAAAAAAATGTGGCACATATGCACCATGGAATGCTACGCAGCCATAAAATGGATGAGTTCATGTCCTTTTCAGGGACATGGATGAAGCTGGAAACCATCATTCTCAGCAAACTATCGCAAAAACAGAAAACCAAACATCGCATGATCTCACTCATAAGAGAGAGTTGAACAATGAGAACACATGGACACAGGGTGGGGAACATCACAAACTAGGGCCTGTCATAGTGTTGGGACTGGGGGAGGGATAGCAGTAGGAGAAATATCTAATGTGGATGACAGGTGGATGGGTGCAGCAAACCTCCATGGCACGTGTATACCTATGTCACAAACCTGCACATTCTGCACATGTACCCCAGAACTTAAGGTATAATAAAAAGAAAGAAAGAAAGAAAGATCAAGTGAAAAATGCTGCAGATAAAGCAATAAGTTGAGATCCAAAAAATGACCTCTGTAACCAGCAGTTCACGGGTGATTTTGAAATTAGGAGTTCCAGTGGAATAATGGAGATATGGCCTCATTTCCATATTTCATCACTCTCAACAGTGTTCTTGAGAACCAGTGAATTTGTCTGCTAGGGGATCTTTGTCAATATCAGTAGACATTTTTGATCGTCACAACTTAGGTGTTTGGGGAGTTGCTACTGGTATCTCGTGGGTAGAGACCAGAGATGCCGCTAATGTCCTAATACAAACAGGAGAGCCTCTACTTCACAACAAAGAAATATTCGGACAAATATGTCAGTGGTGGTAAGAATGAAAAACCTTTCTATAAAAGAATTTTCTTTTATCACCTGGTACTTCAGAGAAACAAAGACTCTCAGAGTTCACAAATGAGGCATAGTGGCTTAAGTATTATAAAATACTATAACTAATTGGCTTCAACAAATCATGTTAAACTTTTACTCTACTACCACTTAACTGTTTTGTCATCACTAAAATGAGGGCAATATAATTATTTCTATAAAAGTAAGTCATTCTCTAACTACAGATTTCTGTTAAAAACTGATCTCTCTCTAAGCATCCTATAAATACAACCGTGTATAGTCTCACATATATACATTCATGTGTATATACAAACCCAAAGCCCTTAGGAACATATGTAATTTTTTAAATTTAATTTCAGATTTTGAAATTATTTAACAAATTGTTTTTTTCTTTGAATATAGTGCCTTCCTTGAAACCAAAACTGAATAAATTAATTTCATAAAGCTGTTCATACATATCAAAAATAATTTTCAAGGCAAAGTGAACAAGGTGAATACATTTGTTCTGAAAAGCTAAAAAATTATTTGGAACATTATTTTAGAATCAAACAACATCTAAACAAAATTAAGATGTGCTACATAATAGATTGAATATTTTGTTTCACTTTGAAGGATGTATTAATTTGAGTAATTCTTTTGAATATCTATCATATAAAAAAGGAAAATTTGGGCATGTCTGTTGAACTAAATTCATTGAGCATTAATAATGCATATACGAAAGTAAATCAAAAAGAACTCTAAGCCATGTGACCACAAGAGCAATAACTGCTTTTGGTCTAAAGGATATTTGAAAACAATTACAATTGTATATCATTCAGTTCTTTCAGTAGTTCTCAATTCATTCTTCTGCACAGCAAATATACATGGTCTACTATGATAAAAAAAATTTCCTATGTACTGAGAAAACAACAGAAAAAAAGTTAGGCATAATCTTTGTTCTCATGCTGATTTACTTACTCATGATTGACTTACTCATTTTATTTTATTTTTTTTCCTAAGCAATCCCTATTTGCTATACAGAAGGGTGCTTCTGGCTAAAAACTGTTCATTTGCAAACAAAGATTCCTGTGAAGTCTTCATGAGGGAAATACCTGCCAAAAGAAGTATGTCAATGGGATACTATAAACTGATATACCCGGGGCTACAATTATGCTTCGAAGAAAATATAGATTCTTCTATTCCTTGATATTGCTCACAACTTCATAATTTTACATTGTTAATTTATACACTAAATTTTGAAATCAAGTCAAAATCTGTTGATTAGGCCTATTGGTGTTTGCACATGAACACATGACTATTACTATTGCATGACATTGCTTTCTCTCATTTTGGAGTCTTAAGGTCCGCATATCAGGATTTCTTTAAGCTGCTAACAAAATATTAAATGCTATTATTATTAATGTGTGGGTTCCTTAATTGTAGAGAACCTTCCACATTTGAGATATATATATATACATGCACTTGGTGCACTATATATAGTGGGTGCACTTTATATAGTGCGTGTATATATACACATACATACATATATATACACACACACATATACTAAAAGTATAAATGCAGAGATGTGAGTTTGAATTTGAACTCAGCCATTTACTTGCTTTGTGACATTGGGCAGGTTACTTCTCTAAGCTTCAGGTATTTCATTTAAATGGCTGTCATGAGGATGAAGTGGGGTGATTTGGGGGAAAGCATCTGATGGACAATAACTGCTCAATAAACAGCTGAATTGTTCTCTTGATGTGTAACTAATTTTATTTTTCAAGGGTCACCTACATGATAGATATTCTATAACTGTTCAAAGTAATGCATGAATGGAATAAGGGCTTTTAATCTGTTTTCCTATAGCATTTAGGGCCTGAAATGCTATCCTTGAATTTGGCAATAAAGACCCTATTAAATTTTTTTTACAGAGAATTATTAGAAGCATGGTTTGTCTGAAGGTCAGTGTGTAGACTATAAAGACTACTGATTTTTTTTTAATGTAAAATGAATACACTTTAAATACTAGAGGAATTTGGCAGAAAAGTTACTGAAGAAATAGATATATTTAGGTGAAAAAGAAAGAACAGATGTAGATTTTCAAAGGAAATTTTGTGTACATCCAGGAGAGGTAGGGAAAGGCGAGGTTGAAATCAGAAGTGATCAGAGGAACAGATATCCTGAAAGAGGGTGGAATGAGTGGAAGAAGACAGCCAAATATTAAACTGTCTGGGGAGTGCAAACCAGTTTAGACAGTACTGAAAAATAAATGGCTAAATACAGTAGGAATGGAAAACCCATAGACTTTTATGGTTGTGATAAGTCACTATAGCGGTATGTGTGTAATGGGAAATGAGTATTTGATATTATTGAAGAAGTAAGGACATTATTTTTCATCCACAAAGTGAGAGAATAAGGCTGCAAGGGCTTATCTGATTGTGTCAGCGTGAACATACTGACTTGGTGTTTGCAGAGGTAGAGTTTTCCTAGGTAGTCTTAAGGATGGCAGCTGATACCCACAGTCAATATTGGGAAATTCATTGTATCAAGACAATCAAGTAATCCAGAGAGTGACCAATATGGATGCCCAAATTACTGTGAATGATAAGCATGTTCTTTATTTAAAAATACGTCTGATCAGAGTATAAACTTTAAGAGCATTGATTGCCTTATTTACCTTTTTGATTGAGGTAATTGAAGATAACATTGCGTCTGAACCCATCATCTGGTGAAGCATGACAAGGATGTTGATGTTTACTGCGTTGGTTCTCAAGCTGTGCTGCAAATTAGAATCTGTTGACAGTTTTTAAGAAATGTCATGCCCAGACCACACCCAAGATGAGCTAAATTAGGGTCTCTGGGGTGGGCCTCAGGCATCAACAACTTTTAGTGCTTTTGGGATCATTGCAATGTGTAGTCAAGTTTACAATTCCTTACTCTAAATTGAGGAGATGAGGCTCTAAGGTTTTGCATAGCATCCTCACTTTGGATAGGATGACATAGGCTAGCAAGAGCTAAAGACAGAGGGTGTGGCAGCACTGGGTGCAAGCCTGCCAACCCAAAGGCTGCTCAGGCTAACTATTTATTGTTAGTGTTTTCTCACTTTCCGCATTCTTAATTTCAATGTCATAGAAGGATAAAGAGAAAAAGAAGGGAGGAAATTAAAGAGTGTGAAATAAGACCTTAAATATATTTCCTCTAACTGTGAAAATATTGCCATATTCATCAGCTGTATGGTTTCACTGCTATGCTCTGCTAAGTAAGCCATCTCACAGCTAATGACCTACTGCATTTTTAGTGTCAGACTGTACAGTAGAGATGAGTCCTATTAACAAAACTTTTTTGTTCATAGAATACACAATAATGAGTCTCTGAAATTTTTACTTAAAATTTAAAATATGTAATGAAACCCCAAGGCAAATTAATAAAGAGAAGCAACAACAGTTCTAAAGAGTGAGATAAGGTATTTTGAGATACAAATAAAAGTAGCTTACATCGTTGTAAAAAATAACACCATGCATGCTAAAGCGGCCATTAGTTATGGGAATATCCATACATAATTTTACAATGTAAGATTCCAAGCTCAAATATATCGTTAACACAAATGTTCCAGGAAACTGTGGAACAATTGTTACCTAACTAAAAGTTTCAGTGTACACAGATCAGATAATCCACCAATAACTACACAAGGATGAGGAGAGCAGCCAAATGACTAAGAATAGAAATACTTTAGGAGAATGTAACCAATGCTGATATTTTACATAGATAACAACCAACCATGGAGTAGTTTCTCAATTTATTCAATGTAGAGAATATGACTAATCCAGATAGTCGAGTAGGATCGTTAAACATTCATTTCCCTGATAGTTCATAACAGATATCTGACACATCTATGTGATAAAAGCAACACTTGAACACTTTAAATAGTCATCTAAGCTTGGACTAAACTGAAATTCCAACTTTTTAAATAATCACTGTGCACTTAAATATGAGTAAAATTTAATTATGAGTGGTTGTTGATGGTTGAGAGCAGATTTCCCACTTCAAGAGGATAAATCATACTTCTAAAAAGTAGGAAAAGTTCAGCAAAACAAATAAACGAAGCATCACATGCTTCCAAAGTAGTAATACACTCTAATATCTACCTTAATATATTGACCAGAGTATTTATCAAAATATGTTTTTAAAAATTTGCTCCAAATATATTGAGATAAAAATTAATTTTTTTCCTAAGATGAAATGTTTTATTTGTTTAGCCTATCTATTTATTTGTTTATCATGCATGAAAGTGAACTTATCTATTTGGATATTTTACCAATTACCCAATGTAAAGAAATCCAATCATATCTATCATTTATTGATTAACAATAGTGTTAGATACCACGCTAAGCTCTTAAAAGGTATTTAATTTTATTCTAACAACACCATGAGAGAGAGATTACTTTTGCCATTCTACAGATGATAAAACTGAGGTTCAGTAAGGTAAGATAACTTGCGTAAGGTTACCACCACATAAGGTTAGTTATGTGTGATCAGGGTTTGACTGAATTGCACATCGTCTGCCTGTCTTCTAATGCTCTTTGCACTCCACGAGGCTATCTTCCTGCCATGCACTTAGCAATCACTCTCAAACAACAAAAACAAAACAAAGCAAAACAAACCATGGGAATAAATGGGGTGTCCATGGGACAGTAAAGCAGAGCAACTTTTGGCATCAATTCTAGACATTCTTTGTTAGAAAACTGTTAGATTATATCAATCAAAGAAGATTGCTTTATAGGGTTGCTGTCCCATATGTGACTATTTGAACCTAAATCAAAATAATTAAAATTAAATTAAATTTTAAAAATTCACCTCCTCAGAAAGTTGCGCCACATTTCCAGTGATCCATAACCACACAGCACTAGTGGCTATGGTATTGTATAACGCAAATATAGATCATTTTTATTACCATAGAAAGTTTTACTGGACAACACTCTATACCACTACCTTAAAAATCTTAAGAGACAGAAAGTTGTATATTTCACTTTGTGGCTTTAAATTTTAGCAGGATTTTTCCTAGCATGTTAGATGTCTATAAAACACAGTAGAGCCGGGCGCGGAGGCTCACGCCTGTAATCCCAGCACTTTGGGAGGCCGAGGCGGGCGGATCACAAGGTCAGGAGATCGAGACCATGGTGAAACCTCGTCTCTACTAAAAATACAAAAAAAAAAACCATCCGGGCGAGGTGGCGGGTGCCTGTAGTCCCAGCTACTCAGGAGGCTGAGGCAGGAGAATGGCGTGAACCCGGGAGGAGGAGCTTGCAGTGAGCTGAGATCGCGCCACTGCACTCTAGCCTGGGGGACAGAGCGAGACTCCATCTCAAAAAAAAAAAAAAAAAAAAAAAAAAAAAAAAAAAAAAAAAAAAAAAAAAAAAACCACAGTAAATACAGCATTAGCATTCAAATGACACAAAGCAACAAAACACAAGGAGTTTTTAAGTCATCAGCTACCAAATACAATTATATTACTTAGTGATATTCTGATTACAAGTGACAGTAACTGACTTCAAATTAGTTTAAGCCGGGAAAAAATGACGAGACATAGGTAGGTTTCAGGGAAAAACTAGAGCCAGGGCTTTAATCACTGTTAGAGCCTTCCTTTCCATTCTCCTCTCTGCTTTCTCTACACACCTGTTTGATTTTCATTTCTGCCTCAAGCCCCCAATACTAGTTTTTGTTCTCTCTGTTTAGAATCACATACAACATTGATCACATATTTAGTTTTTCTGTTATATTTTGCTAAATTTTAATAAAAATGGTATCCTTTATAATCCTAAGTATGTTATTATATTCATATAAAAACATTATTCCAAGAACGATTTCCTGGAATTCCAATAGACTTCACCAAAGTGATCCTTGTCACACACACATACACACACACGTGCATGTGCACACACACACACACACACAATGTTTATGAACACTGCATCTAGGAAGAGAGTAAGATTATATTCCCTCCAGCCTAAACTCCAAAATTCCCAGAAAAGGGTTGGAGCAGCTCAATTTCCGTGCCTGTTTTGGGACCAGGATTATGGCCCTAGGGACACTCAGAGGCCCCAGTACAAACCATATGTGTAGAAAGTATGGGTCAGCACTAAGAAAAAATGAGGTTAATTTTCCAATATGAGAAGGTGAGGGGAAAGAAAAATAATAGCTGGCTGCCATGTTAAAACATTATTTTAGTTCTCAGTTCCTATGCAGCTGTCATAGATTTAAACAACTGAGCTAAAGAAATAAATTACCTCAATAGAAGTTGGGGGCAAAGAAGTTTCTTCAACATTCATTTCCAGTATGATCCTCCCATAACCTGTTCAGAAATCCCCCTGCCTATGATTACTAGAAATTCAACAAACATTGAAAATTTCTATCATTTCTGTGATCTTGTTATAAATGAATCTTTGCATTACAGAATGACTACAGATTTTCAGGGCATCATTACAGTATGTCATCTTTATTGGAGTCCACGGTTGAGAAATAGAAGCCCTGTAGAATAGCATCTCCAAAATCTGATCACAGGAACCTTACATGAAATCGCTAGCATCTAGCAAAGCAGTGACAATAATGCTGCACTTTCCAGTCTTTCCTGCTTTCTTGGTGCTTGGTAATTGTGATGATGAGAGGAAAAGCAGTATTCACTCATCCTAATGTTTTGCCTTGAAATTATTTTAACCTAATCCCTGTGTTAAATCATTCATCCAAGTAAGTTTTTATTGCCCTCATAACAGGAAGTTATATAGTATATCCGGAAATGTATTATAATTTATTCCAAAATTTCGTGATTTTTTTTTTTTTTTTTTTTTGCTGGAGTCCTTCTCTGTCGAAGACTAGTGCTATCTCAGCTCACTGCAAGCTCCACCTCCCAGTTTAAAGCGATTCTCTTGCCTCAGCCTCCTGAGTAGCTGGGATTACAGGCACCCCACCTCTACGCCCAGCTAATATTTTGTATTTTTGTTAGAGATGGGGTTTCACCGTCTTGGACAGGCTGGTCTTGAACTCCTGACCTCAAATGATCCACCCACCTCGGCCTCCCAAAGAGCTGGAATTACAGGTGTAAGCCACCACGCCAGGAATATCTACTAATATCTACTTAATTTAATATTTTTAAATCCAGAAAATGGAACCAACAATATTCCCAAATGTTTTAACTAAAGTTATGACAAACACGTGAAAGAAAGAAAACAACACATGAGATACGGTAAAATTGCTGTGTATAGCAGTTCAAAATCTAATACTTTTCAACTCATTAAAGATTGAATACAGTTTTAATTCATTTGAGTTTTAAAACTTTCACAGAATAAATTTGAAATCACTGGGCAGAGGGTATTAAATGTAGACTTTGTTAACAAGAAAATATAGAAAGGCTTGAAAAGGTCAAAGAAGTTAAATGAAAATAGCAGGGAGAAAAATATTGACTGCAATATTTGAAGAGATAATGCAGCTATATCTAATAGAAATACTACCTGAACTACATATGAAAGTTAAAATCTAGTAGTCAAAGGGCAGGGAGAGCATTAGGACAAATACCTAATGCATGCAGGGCTTAAAACCTAGATGACAGGTTGATAGGTGCAGCAAACCACCATGGCACATACATACCTATGTAACAAACCTGCATGTTCAGCACATGTATCCCAGAACTTAAAGTAAAAATATATATATATTTTTCTAGTAGCCACATAGAAAAGTAAAACAAAACAGATAAAATAAACTTTAACAATATGTTTGACTTAATGCAATTCAAAATAGTATCACAACATTTAGTCAATATGAGTTGAGATATTTTACATTATTTTTAACACTAAGTCTTCACAATTATGTGTTCTGTTTTACATACACAGCAAAATCTTAACTTGTACTATACACATTCCAAGTGCTTCATAGCGACCCTATGGACCAGTGCAGATATAGAGACATAGTTAATGGGAATAAGGGCCAGTGCAGATACAGAGATATAGTTAATGGGAATAAGGGTGCAATGATGATAATTCTGTTTCATAACTCTTTAACTTCAACCCATAAAAACACAGGGGATGCAATAACTTAGAACTCTTCCAAATAACCTCCCAATTATCTTGTAACAACTGAAGAAATGTCCGCACATGTATGTACACAAGCACAACTTAATCTATCTGCACCATGAGCAACGATTCGAGTATGAGTGTTAATCTTTCAGTGCTTTAGTCCCATTTTTGTAGTTCAGGCATGTGAAAAGATAAACAACCGCTACTCCATGGACAAAAACTCTAAGACATAAATGAGTTTTCTTTTAATTATAAAGGATGTAAAATACAGGATTTACTTAAAACTAAAAAGATAAAGCAAATAATTAGAAAAAGAAATTCTGTAACTTACTGATGTGTGCATAATTTCCCTATTTCATGTAAAATAGCCTCTTCAAAATGAGCCCTAAAGCGTGATCAGCTATGCCAATCTCATTGTAAGCACTGACAGCATCCAGAGCTTCCCATCCAAAACATCTGAAGAGCTGAAAATGGAATTATTAAGACTTCTCCACAATTCAAGAATAGAAATTACAGGACAAGATTTAAAGAAAGACAATTACTTAAACTGCAATTAGGCCAAACAATGGATGTCTACCAAAGGGTTCACTGAAAATATTCTGTAATTTTTGACAAATATCATGACACTGAAACTCGATCTGAAATTCTGACAGTAAATGCTGGATCTCTTGCATTGAATTTTACTTACAAAATCTGTCACTGCATTATTCTGGGAGGGGTAGTGGAAGTACAGAAAATATAATATTCAAAATAACTCCTTCAAAACCTATGGTTTTACCCAAGTTCTGCTTTAACAATTTATGAAACACATTATGAATTTAAAAAATAATCGAGGGAGAAACTGGGAGAAAATTCAAAATTATAACGCTTAGTTTGTTAGCTGTTATGTTTTTGAGAACAACCAGCTCTACAAAGGTTGTAAGGTTGATCTCCCAAGCTCTGACACAGTCTAAGTATAGTATTATATCATGACTTGGGAAGATAAGAAATTAAAAGCTGAAGCATATAATAATTTAAAGCAATCTATATGTTTTTGGTTTAAATTGTACTCCTGCAAAGCAATAAAACAACACTTGCATAAGACTATTAGAAATTTTCTTGACTATATATAAAATTTTTTAATTTGAATAAGCTTGTGGATTTACATATACAGCAAAATCAACAGAAAAAAATGAGGGAGGCAGGAGTTGGGGTGGGAGTTTCTGGCATTAAAAACATCTGGAAAAATGTCACATATTATATTTCTTCTCTCAGACATTTACCAAGCATTTTCAGATAGGAAAGGTTCTTTAAAAAATTATTCCACAATAAATCATCGTTTTAAAACTCTTTTTTAAAAAAACTTTTTAATGTAATATTAGTAAACATATTACCAATCTAGAGCTCTGAAAAGCACACTTCTGGAAATGCTACCCTAGTGCAACTGTTATTATTGTTTAAAGGAAAACACACACCCAAACTTAGTTTTGGTTTCTCAGATATTTCTCCCCATCTATGGAAATCTGCCACCCATTACGCTTGTATTTCTTTTGTGCCACATCCATTCCACTTCACTGAAAGTAACAGAAGTAAAAGGGTTTGTGATAAGCCCTATATGCAAGTCATTGTGGATTTTTGCTTAGATAATAATCCAAAGGTCTTCTTTATATTCTTTTCAATTTTATTTATTTATTTATTTATTTATTTATTTATTTATTTATTTTTGAGACAGAGTCTTGCTCTGTCGCCCAGGCTGGAGTGCAGTGGCCTGATCTCAGTTCACTGCAAGCTCTGCCTCCTGGGTTCACACCATTCTCCTGCCTCAGCCTCCCGAGTAGCTGGAACTACAGGCGCCCGCCACCACTCCCGGCTAATTTTTTTATATTTTTAGTAGAGACGGGGTTTCACGGTGTTAGCCAGGATGGTCTCGATCTCCTGACCTTGTGATCCGCCTGCGTCGGCCTCTAAAGTGCTGGGATTATAGGCGTGAGCCACCGTGCCCAGCCTCCAATTTTTATTTTTAAATGGCAAATATGTTTGAGTGTTTCTATAGATCAAGTGTAAAAATAATTATCTTTACAGCATTTTACTTACTAATAGTAACATAGATATTTGAAGCTGAAGATGAATGTTCATAGTCCGAGGAGGATAGAGAAAATAAATATACATATAAAAGAAAGCAAATCTAAGCCTATTCAGTTGTAGTTTATAGTAATTTTAATCTCTATCCTTAAATGAGGTGTTTTTTAAAAATATAGAAATAGGATACAAAAGACTATAGTCTTTTGTAATAAGTCACAGAGATAATATAGCCCTCATTATTCCATCACCCCCAAGAATGGTCTCTGTTGGGGTTTTAAACATAATTATTTAAATAATAATTGAAAAAGATATTAAAATGTCACACCTGGCCATCAAAAGTGAATACATATACACATTTATATGAAATGCAGTAGGTGTCATCACCAGCTTGTCTGCAACAATCTATCACACATCTTGTTTTCATTCTGTAGTATAGTGGAGTTTTGTCAGGATTTGTTATTATACACAGAAGATCATTCTCCTTACCAGAACACCATCCTCTCTAGAACCAAGTAAATAACCTTTGAGAGTTTCTAAGATATGAACCAACCCTTGAGTGGTTTTCTTTCGGAGTGTGATGTGTAATAGTTATTAGTAAAAGCCTAAGATTATTACAGTTTTCACATAGTTCAATTCAAATAAACTCCATTTCCTTGAAATAGTGTAGGAGAAATAAAATGGGTAATAAAATTAAATCCATACATATTATCTAAACTTTTACCTGAATTTATAATTGAAATCTTTACAATAGATATCACCTGGCATCTTCAAAGAAATGTAACTGAGGTAAATGTTCATCAAAATATTTTTACTTTGTTTATTGTCTTTTTTTTTTCCCCCCCATGGAAAGATACAGTAAAATATCTACTCATGCAAACTGGAAGGAAGGCAGAGCTATTTAACCAGAAAAGTGCTCATGTATACATAGTTAGAACAAAAATTTCAAAAGCAAACATCTTGCTTGGGCTCAAACCTCAAACCTCAAACATATACAATGATATATGTCAGCAAAGCACGAGAACTAGCAAGAACAGAGGTTTAATTATCCATCTGTCCTTGTTGTGAATCCTTTATAATCTGAGGTATGTTGTTTAACCTAATTAAGCTTTTATTTCCTCATCTAAAAAGTAATAAAATCTCACATAACTACACTAAGTATTAAAAGAAAAAAAAGGTCTTTTTAACATTTATCCCAGTATGTACCATCGTGATTATTATAATAATTAATATATGCTTGTGATAGGGTTCAGAACAACTGCCCAAAATATGGCATCTTGCACTTAAGAAAATATCAGAAGCAGAAATTTCTCTCTCACTTTCCATTTGCCCTTCTCTCATAAAGCAGGTCATAATATCCTCATTCCTGAGATGACCTCCCTATAACCAGAGGAAAGGAACATCCTTCTCTTAGAAGACACAGAGAACACTCTGGACAAACAGGTCTTGCTAAACCACTCCCCACCTGTTTATGAACATTAGATCATCCCCTTTTGTCTAATCAAACCTCTCCCTGACTATCTACCTCTTCACCAAACCTAGCACAAAAAATACACCAGTTTATGTTTCTTTGAGGTCTTTATTTTGGAAGGCTTTTGTGTTACACTAAACTTAAATAAATCTGTATGCATTACTTTTGTTAATCTGCCTTTTTAGTCCCAAACCCAGCAATGGGTGAGAAAAAGAAATATTCTTCTCCCTATCCTGGGCATTCTTTTAAGCACTATCTGTGAATTTTCTCATTTAACACTTGAACAACACTCTTCCAAATCTGTGCTGTCCAATACAGTTGACACTGGACCCATGTACTTACTTAAGTTTAAATTATCAAAAGTAAAACTTAGTTTTTCACTTCAACTGGCACATGTGCCTGATGACTGCTGTGTTAGGCAGCACAGAACACAGACAATGCCATCACCATAGAAAGGCCCACTGGACAGTGCTGTTCAAAGGTACACTTACCAATCACCTTTTAATACTACAGAAGAGGAAAGAGAGTTACATAAAGGGCTGCAGCTGGGATATAATTATGGCGCTCTGCCTCCATTGCATAATTCTGCCTCCCCTATCATGGCAAATGTTCGCAAATGCCAGCTTTTTCTTATATGATTTTAAATGTGAGGGTAATTTTTACCACCAAATATGAAGATGTGCAGTGTTCATACAATAATCATACTAAATTAAGTTTAGCATGCAAAATTATAGTCGAAAAATTAAACTATCAGAAGGGATCTACAGGTGAATTCAGCAGTGGCAATGACAGCTTATTTTTATTCTCTGGGTGGTTAGTTTTCTATTTATAATTATTAAATATAATATAAATATTAATTTATACATCATCCATGTTTTATGACACATATTTGTTACTAAAACCTGTTTGAATTACAGTAAAGTGTTATTTAAATACAATTTTTGTACTACTTGAATGCAACAATTAAAACGCAGGGTTTTTTTGTGGGGGGATTTTTTTTCGCCAAACCTAAATTTTAGGTAATCTTAATCATGTTAAATATGAGAAAATGCCACTACATGAACATGTGTTCCTTTTTTAAAACATTTATTTGTTTTTTACATGAAAATTTTATTTAATTTTTAATTTTTATGGGTACATAGTAGTTGTATATGTTTATGGAGTACATGTGATATTTTGGCTTAGGAACACAGCAGGTAATAATCTAATCTGGGGAAATGGGGCACCCATCACCTCAAGTATTTATCATTTTTTTGTGTTACAAAACTTCCACTTAGACTTTTATTTCTAAATGTAAAATAAATTATCATTGATTATAGTCAGCCTGTTGTGCTATCAAACACTAGTTTTTATTCATCTAACTATATTTTGGTACCCATTAACTCTCCCCACTTCCCCCCCCCCACCACCCTTCCCAACCTCTAGTAACCGTCATTCTGCTGCTTATCTCCATGAGTTCAATTGTTTTAATTTTAAGCTCCTACAAATAAGTAAGAACACGTGAAGTTTATCTTTTCATGCCTGACTTATTTCACTTAACATAATGTCCTCCAGTTTCATTCAGAACATGTGTTCTTTATACCAGATTTTCTTAAGCAGCAAATTAGCTGATAATCACTCAAGTGAACAATGAATATGATTCAAGTTAGTATGATCCAGAAAAAATTCCTGACCTTAAATGTGAAGATAAATTATGTCTTTAGACAAGAGTTATGATATTTTCATGTGATATAATTGGTTTCATAGCTTATCAATTATAGTCTATTAGAAGAAAAGTCATTTACTCTATAAAATCTAGACATATGAGGAAATCTTAGAAATTTTATTTGAGAACATGGAACAAAAAATACAATCCTAGGATTTAAGGTTAAAATTTCCAGATCTCATTTTCTTTAAAATACTAAACCCAGAAAAAACAAGACTATTTAGACATGTCCAGACAAGAACTAACCAAGCTTCAGTTGGGACTAGGAAGTCGTGATCAACGTATTTTGATAACAAAGTAATTCTACCACCCTCTATTCATTTTTGCATCACTCAAAATAAGTAACATTCTAGCTAAGAAAATATTTCAGCATATTCACATATATACCAAAATCATGTGAAGTTTTACAATTAATGTGATTATATTGCTCTGAAATGTAAAATTATTTATTTGTTCTAAGTCAGTATATATGAATTTGATAAAAATATGAATCCAAAAAAAAGATATTAAGTGGGATTTATAGGGATCACAAATTCTTTTTTTAAATTTTACTTTAAGTTCAGTATAAATGTGCAGAACATGCACTTTGTTACATAGGTATACATGTGCCATGGTGGTTTGCTGCACCTTTCAACCTGTCATCTAGGTTTTAAGCCCCACATGCATTAGGTATTTGTTCTAATGCTCTCCCTCCTCTATCTCCCAACCCCCACACAGACCCTGGTGTGTGATGTTCCCCTCCTTGTGTCCATATCTTCTTATTGTCAAACTCCCACTTATGAGTAAGAATGTTCAGTGTTTGGTTTTCTGTTCCTGTGTTAGTTTGCTGAGAATGATGGCTTCCAGCTTCATCCATGTTCTTGCAAAGGACATGATCTCATCCTTTTTTATGGCTACATAGTATTCCATGGTGTGTATGTGCCACATTTTCTTTATCCAGTCTATCATTGATGGGCATTTGAATTGGTTTCAAGTCTTTGCTGGTGTAAATAGTGCTGCAATAAACATAAGTGTGCATGTGTCTTTATAGTAGAATGATTTATAATCCTTTGGGTATATACCCAGTAATGGGATTGCTGGGTCAAATAATATTTCTGGTTCTAGATCAGTGAGGAATCTTCACACTATCTTCCTCAGTGATTTAACTAATTTACACTCTGACCAACAGTGTAAAAGTTGTTCATATTTCTCCACAACCTTGCCAGCATCTATTGTTTTCTAACGTTTTCCTAAGCAATATCATTTAGGACATAGGCATGGGCAAAGACTTCATGACTAAAACACTGAAAGCAGTTGCAACAAAAGCCAAAATTGACAAATGGGTTCTAATTAAACTAGAGAGTTTCTGCACAGCAAAATAAACTAGCATCAGAGTGAAAAGGCAACGTAAGAATGGGAGAAAAGTTTTTAAATCTACTCATCTGACAAAGGTCTAATATCCAGAATCTACAAGGAAGTTAAATAAACATACAAGAAAAAAACAACCCCATCAGAAAGCGGGCAAAGGATATAAACAGACACTTCTCAAAATAAGACATTTATGCAGCCAACAAATATATGAAAATAAAGCTCATCATCACTGGTCATTAGAAAAATGCAAATCAAAGCCACAATGAGATACCATCTCACGCCAGTCAGAATGGCAATTATTAAAAGTCAGGATCACAAATTCTAAACAAGAAACAAGGTAAAACCTCTTCCGATGTTAAATTTGGTTTAATTCCTAGAAATTAGAAGCAATACCTGAAAGCATGTATGTACTGAAAAATATACATAAACCAAAAATATAATGGTTAAAACTATATATAAATGCCATAAGAAATGACTTTCAAACGGAGCATGTGGTGTGAGAGAGGCCTGTTGAGCACACCAAAGTATTATACATCACACAATATTGCAATTGCATACAAGAGGGAGTTATCAGAGATTAAAGAAAAATCCAAATGTAAATTGATAGATATGACATCACCCTGAGAGGACATATGTGAACTAAAGAAATATGATCTCTTTGGGATGGGTTAAGAAAATATTTATTCATAAAGAAAGAAAATCTTTATTCATGAAACTGACTTATGAAATTTTGTATGGTTTAAACAACATCTTAATGAAATGGCAATAAACTCTAAGATGACAAATTACTGCTCAAAACAGACAATTATAGACAACAATGAGAAACTCATAACCCACATTCAATGAAATTCTATAGCAAAAATTTGGAAAATTATTACTGTTATAAAGCTTGTATTTTATCAAATACAATATAGCTATTTGCTTTGATATTGTAGAGAACTAGAAATTTTACACTATTTTAATATTCCCTGGACAAAACTAGAACATTGCAGAAAAATAAATCTTTTTAAAAATAAGAAGTCAATATCTACTATTCCAAGAAATTAAAACATAACTGAGTGTTTGACAGAATCCAGTAGGCATAATTCTTTTCAACTGTCCCTCAAGGCTACATACCATTTTTTTTTTCTTACTTCCTGAAGTAGTTGACAGTCTACAACCCTCTCTCATTGTACTGTACTAAAAGGTAAACTGATCTGTCAGTGACACTGGTACTACAATCCATCTCTCAAGAGCAGGAAAATGTTGAATTTCTTACTAGACTGTCAAGAGTTCACGTGCTCTTGCTGTTAAGAGTTTTCTGCATTTTTATAACTCTGGTTATAATAGCACCTGTAAGGCTTTT
The DNA here is from genome assembly GCF_049350105.2 of Macaca mulatta. NCBI lineage: Eukaryota > Metazoa > Chordata > Mammalia > Primates > Cercopithecidae > Macaca > Macaca mulatta. The sequence continues at coordinate 175,691,565 of NC_133410.1, forward strand.
CAGCAATTAGTTTCCTGGGGACTGGTTAATAGTGTCCTGTCAGACAGCTAATATTTATGACAATGGAAGGTAAATGTTCCGTTGAAATGTGGCCCACCAATCATTAATTTCACTCCTTAGTGGAAGAATAGCAGTTTACATATTTCTTTTGAAAACTGTTAAAAATGTTTGCATGGGATTTTGAAAATGGCAATGGTTTTAAAATATCAAAGAGCCTTTTTGTATCATGATTCTATAGTGGAATAAAATATTAAGTGAACCTATTCTGAGTATTTCTCAAAGATTTTAGTCTTAAGAAAGAAACTGAGTCTTTTCATAATGAATTACACTTATAGTGGAGTCCCATGCCCTAAATATTTTTAAAGAGGCAGGAATAAATTAAGTTTCTGTATATTTCTAGGAGTTTATAGGACACTTCCAACTCAAATGCCCACATATGATGTTGCATTTTATTTTATTTTTATTCTTGCTGGGGCAAGCTGAACTCGTTAAGTAACTTTCCTGTCTTTCCAGATGCAAATTTCACCTTGACATTTGGTACTCTTTTCTGTATCTTTCTTAAGAATGACGCATTTTGGCCGGGCGCGGTGGCTCAAGCCTGTAATCCCAGCACTTTGGGAGGCCGAGACAGGCGGATCACGAGGTCGGGAGATCGAGACCATCCTGGTTAACACGGTGAAACCCCGTCTCTACTAAAAAATACAAAAAACTAGCCGGGCGAGGTGGCGGGCGCCTGTAGTCCCAGCTACTCGGGAGGCTGAGGCAGGAGAATGGCGGGAACCCGGGAGGCGGAGCTTGCACTGAGCCGAGATCCGGCCACTGCACTCCAGCCTGGGTGACAGAGCGAGACTCTGCTTCAAAAAAAAAAAAAAAAAAAAAAAAAAAATGATGCATTTTGATTACAAAGAATGAGATCATCAATAATCCAAGGAACAAGCATACAAAAAATAATATTCACAGTATTGATACTTGAACTTTAAAAAAATAGTTTCAAATGGAGGAGAATGTAAGAAGTGTAATTCCTTTGCCATTGTGAAAGCTTTTTTTGGTGAGAATGGGGGTTATTTTTACCAAGATTCCTCTTTCACCAACTGCCTTTGGCAATTCCTAATTATGAGACACAATTTAAAAGTTGGGACTTCTTTCTGCAAGTGCCTTGAAATTCAATGTAATTAACTTGAGTCAAACTCCCTCTGCCTATTAAAATACTTTTGGAAAATTGTAAAAAAAAATCATCAAAGTGTATGGTATTTCTCATTAATATGAAGAGGAGAGCATGAAGGAAAATTAATTAGTATCTTTTGTGAAACAATTCATTCTAAGAAATAAAAAACCACACTTTCCGTGATAGAGGATCTGTATAGTGAGAAGGTACACCAGGATTCAATTGAGTCAAGGTAGACAGGGAATGTTTGCTCCAATATCAAGTAGTTGAGAAGACCTTATTTAATTTATCAATATATACTTATAATTCTGTATATGTATTAATAAAAATACCACTGCAGGCATTGAAAATTCAGGGGACTATTCATATCAGTTCCTTTAACATATGTATGAATAGTAATCATATGGTTTGGTGGTGTCCCCACCCATCTGTCACCTTGAATTGCAATAACCCCCAAGTGTTGAGGTTGAGGCCAGGTAGAGAAAACTGAACCATGGGGGTGATTTCCCCTTGTACTGTTCTCATGGTAGTGAATAAGTCTCATGAGATCTGATGGTTTTATAAATGGGAGTTCCCCTGCACAAGCTCTTTTGCCTGCTGCCATGTAAGATGTGACTTTGCTCTTCCTTCATCTTCAGCCATGATTGTGAGGCCTCCCCAGTCATGTGGACCTGTGAGTCCATTAAACCTCTTTCCTTTATAAATTATCCAGTCTTGGGTATGCCTTTACTAGCAGCAGAAGAAAGGAAATAATACAGTAAATTGGTACTGGTAGAGTGTGGTGCTGCTGTAAAGATACCCAAAAATGTGGAAGCAACTTTGGAACTGGGTAGCAGGCAGAGGTTGGAACTGTTTGGAGGTCTCAGAAGAAGATAGGAAAATGTGGGAAAGTTTGGAACTTCCTAGAGACTTGGAGGGGTCAGAAGGCAGGAAGATGTGGCAAAATTTGGAACTTCTTAGAGACTTGTTGAATGGCTTTGGCCAAAATGCTGATAGTGATATGGACAATAAGGTCCGGGTTGAGATTGTATCAGATGGAGATGAGGAACTTTTTGGGAACTAGAGTAAATGTTACTCTATCTGTGCAAAGAGACTGGCAGCATTTTGCCCCTGCCCTAGAGATCTGTGGAATTTTAAACTTGAGAGAGACAATCTGAAATCAGAACTTAGTGTTACAGAAGAAGCAGAGCATAAAAATTTGGAAAATTTGCAGCCTGACAATGCAGTAGAAAAGAAAAACCCATTTTTCTGGAGAGAAATTCCAGCAGCTGCAGAAATTTGCATAAGTAACAAGGAGCCAAATGTTAATCACCAAGACAATGGGAAAAATGTCTTGGCAGGGCATGACACAGACCTTCACAGCAGCCCCTCCCATCACAGGCCCAGAGGAATAGGAGGAAAAGATGGTCTTGTGGGCCAGGCGCACAGCCCCCCCGCTATGTGTAGCCTAGGGACTTGGTGCCCTAAGTCCCAGCTGCTCTAGCCATGGATAAAAGGATCCAAGGTGCAACTCTGAAGCCATGGCTTCAGAGAGTGCAAGCCCCAAGCCTTGGCAGCTTCCATGTGGTGTTGAGCCTGCAGATGCACAAAAGTCAAGAATGAGGTTTGGAAACCTCTGCCTAGATATCAGAGGATATGTGGAAATGCCTGGGTGCCCACGAAGAAGTTTGCTGCAAGGGCAGGAACCTCATGGCGAACCTCTACTAGGGCAGTGCAGAAGGGAAAGGTGGGGTTGAAGCCCCACTGGGGCACTGCCTAGTGGAGCTGTGAGAAGATGGCCACTATCCTCCAGACCCCCGAATAGCAGATCCACTGACAGCTTGCAATGTGTGCTTGGAAAAGCCATGGGCATTCAATGCCAGACTGTGAAAGCAGCAAAGAGGGAGCTGTACCCTGTAAAGCCACAGGGGTGGAGCTGCCCTAGTCTGTGGGTGGCTACCTTTGCATCAGCGTGACCTGGATGTGTGACATGAAGTCAAAGGAGATCATTTTGGAACTTTAAGATTTGACTGCCCTGTTGGATTTCGGACTTGCATGGGGCCTGTAGCCCCTTCCTTTTGGCCAATTTCTTCCATTTGGAGTGGGTGTATCCTATGCCTGTACCTCCATTGTATCTAGGAAGTAACTAACTTGCTTTTGATTTTACAGGATTTTAGGAGGAAGGGACTTGCATTGTCTCAGATGAAAATTTGGACTGCGGACTTTTGAGTTAATACCGAAATTAGTTAAGAATTTGGGGGACTGTTGGAAGGCAGAATTGATTTTGAAATGTGAGGACATGAGATTTTTGGAGGGTCCAGGGAAGGCATAATATGGTTTAGTTGTGTCCCCACCCAAATCTAACATTGAATTGTAATAATCCCCAAGTGTCAAGGGTGGAGCCAGGTGGAATAATCAGATCATGAGGTGGTTTCCCCCCATACTATTCTCGTGGTAATGAATGAGTCTCACAAGATCTGATGGTTTTATAAATGGGAGTTCCCCTGCACAAGCTCTCTTGCCTGCCACCATGTAAGATGTGACTTTGCTTTTCATTCTCCTTCTGTCATGATTGTGAGTCCTCTTCAGTCACGTGGGACTGTGAGTTCATTAAACCTCTTTCCTTTATAAATTACACAGTCTCAGGTATCTCTTTATTAGCAGCTGAGGATAGACTAATACAAATAGTATATTTCATAATGGTAGAATAGTATTAAAATTGCTGAAATTCAATTCAAAAGACTAGTTATTTCTTATGTTTATGCCCAGGGTCACCATTTAGGAAAGCTACTGTTTGACTGTTGTAAATACAAATAAGGGATGTCTATTTGATTTGTTCTATATAAAATGCTAGGAGAAAAAGTAACCTAAACTTTACCTACTTTAAGACTGTTTTTGAATGTCTGATACCTTTAAGCAACTCAACTTCAAAGTCCTAAAAATGCACCAGGTGCTGACAGTACATAAAGGCAATACATCATTCATTCAATAATATTTGCTATATGGCCATCATCAACTATACACTTTTCTAAGCAGAGATAATGATGAGAGCTAACATGTATTGAGCAATTTCAATGGAAAAGGCACTAATCTAGATACTTTACTTGTATTAACTCATTAAATCCCCATGACAATTCTCTAATCATTCCAGTTTTACTAACGAGAAGACCAAAGCACACACGAGTCATAATATTTTGCCAAAATCACATAGCCAGAAAGTGGGAGAACTTACCTTTGAATCCAGCAATTTATCTTTGAGCCCAAGATTTAAGCTGTCAGTCTCTATCAAGTTTTTAAGTTTACCTTTTCTTAAGAAAACTTGATTAAAAAAAATAAACAATTATCGAAAACCTGAAAATACTTCAGAAAGAACATTATGTTTCAGAATGTGGAGTTGTTAGAGCCCCAAGGTGGAGAAGAGTCAGAGTTCTAGTGTTCCAACTTTTCAAAATTCAAACTTTGGATTATTCTATTTATAGACAGTACAGGGGCCCTGAGTTATAGATGAAAAAAATCAAATCAGTTCTAAAGGTTCATGATTTCAAAAGAAAAGCAAATGGGGCAAGGAGAAGAGGATGGAAAAAATGGGGAGAAATTTGCAAGCAACAAAGAAGCAGATATTATCAAGAGGAGAGTGAGTTTCAAGTATTTTACCTTACCTATAGAAAGAACAGATGACTTGAAAGACTAAAGCACCCAATTCCCCAAGTTTTTCAGTTAAAACACATTTTTGACAAATAAACATTTGACTTATTAAACCAATAAAAGGGGAAGGAGGGGTTTATTTATTTGACAAATGATTTATTTTGATTATTCAAACTAACCAGCTACACATTAAAGGTATAGAATGTGCACAGGTTGGTATGAACTGAAATTATGCAGTTTTGTTTGGTTATATCTATTAAAAGGTATGAGGTATTCAGTTCATTGTCAGAAATTTAATATGATTCAGACATCTCCAAATACAAAACAGGTTAACTTCCAAGAGTATGTGTTTAAGTACTTGTCTAAAGCATGTAACCCATTTTCCAATGCAGAAAAATATATAAAAGGTACTTAAGTTCTCATGCTAATCAATTGCTTAATCATGCCTTATTTTAGCTGAAGTATTAATATTTATAAAAATTAGATAATAATATGATAATGTACTTATTAACCAAATGACCAAATTTTATATTTCCTCTTAAATGTTTGTTTGAGAAAACAACATAAACTTAATTAGAAGAAAATTATGAGGCAGGTAGGACAATCCAAAAACAGACCCTAGGGATATAAGAATATTTTAAAAGTTAATGACACTATATTTTGATTATATCTAACTTTGCATTAAACTTTATGGCATAATTTTCCTTAACATAAAGGCATTTCTGTCAATAAAGGCATCACTACCATGATTTCATCTATTTATATTCTCTTGTACATGGGACAAGACAGGAATAAATAGGAAGATAAAAATTAAATTAAAAAAAAAAAAGAAAAGAAAAAGAAGAAGATTACCATCCCCCACTCCCCCACATAATGAAAAAAGCAATAGAAAAGGCTGAAGTACAGAAATAGAACTAAAGAGGATACTGCATAAAGGTAAAAAGATATGGAAGGAGATGAACTTAACTGGGTTTTAAGAAATAAAAGAACCTAATGGGAAGGACAGCAAAAGTCAGCTGCTTCTGGCGAATCTCTAGGCAGAGCAGTCTGTGCAGTCCAGCCTGGAATCTCTCAGCAGTGGGCACTATAGACAGGCACCAAGAGACTAACAGAGAGAGCCAGACATAGCAAGGGGCAGGGTACAACATTTGCTGTGCCTGCAAGTCCAGTATTGCTCATGACAAATCAGAACCAAAGTTCATAATCAAAATTTCTTCACAAGGCAATTGTTATAAACTTCTTTGACTTAATATCTCTCTTTACACTGGGACTATACCAATTTTTAGTTTGGCAGTTTGGAAGTCAATAATCAAATACCATTTTTCATACCCAACAGAAAGTCACTCATTTTCTAAAACAGCACATAATGAAGGCAAAAGCTGACCAATCCAATGTTTATATATATAAACTGACAACCCACCGTTCATATTTATTTATTTATTGAAATGGGATTCCTAATAATTATTTCTTCCTTTTGATAGTTAACATTAGTATATATAGATATAAATGAAAGCATATTTCCTAAAATACATAAGCAACTTCAAACTAGTTTTCCCTAATTTGTCCAAATGAGTTAAATCAGTTAGGTTTTATTATAGGCAAGGTATATATAGGGACATATTTTTTATAAATTGTTTATGACTTATAATAAACATTTTTCATAGAAAAATCTACATATATGTGCATATATATGTATACATCTGTATGTATATATGTGTGTGTTTATAAACATATGTGTTTATGTATATATGCAAGTATTTCATTTTGGAAAGACACATCTGGTTGACAATTCACCAAAGTTTTCAGGGAATTTGGCAAGACTTCAGAGTTTATGCTTTTTCAGGTGCATGTTACTTTAAATAATATTGCAGGTACAAATTATTTACAAAATCTTAGAAAATTGATCACAGAAATAAATATTTGTCTTATTTCTCTTTCATACTCTCTATATTAATTAGGCTGGACATGTATAGAGCCATATGCCAATCAAATGTTTTCCTTTCATCTCTATTGTTCATTAGCACGAGGCATTTGCAGTCCAGGACAGTAGTCCATATTTATGTTTCACTTGCCTTGAGTTATGTTTTTATGACTTCCCACTTTCATTCATCAGGATGAAAGGTGGGAAATACATGCTCATAAGCACTCTGTTTATCTATGCAGAAGTGGCACTTTATTTGATGTTGCAACACAAAGTGAAATATCTCTGTATTTTTACTTTTCATTATTTTCTGCTCCTTCTATTACAGTGAATACAATCACCTTTATTACAGGTTCTCAATATATATGTAAATTGCCTGCACAATATTGCCTTACATATTTTTAAGTTCCTTTGAATTTTGTAACTTTCCTTTCTCATACTTTGAGCCTGTATTTCCAACTACTTCATAAATTTCCTGAAAGAAGTGTTTGTCTTTTTCCCCACTATATCTATCTAACCAGTGCTCTAAATCTGAAGGATGTTTATTACATCCTGCTAGTAAATTTCTTCATATGGCCTTCTAAAATTATTTCATAGTGACAATGACAAGAAAAATTTGTTATAAAGAATATTCCAACTCCCCTCCCCAGTCATTTCTTTATTGACTTGAGCTTCCTTTTCTTAATCGGACAGGCATATTTGAATGCCTAGTGAATAACTGGTACTGTGCTAAATGCTGGGGTTTCAAACAGTAACCAAATTTGACTTCAAGAATCTCAGGGTTTAGTGAGAAAAACTGACAAAAAGAACGAGGAGGACGACGATCAAGACTAGGAGTAGACGAAGAAGAAATTAGTGAGTCTAGCCTTATGTGGTCATTGCTGAAACAGAGTATCTCTGGATTCATAGGGCCCCATAGGCCTGAGGGTTTCAGGAAATGCTTCGTTGATGGAGTTTTAACTTGAAGAAAGCAAAGATAAACTAGACATTCCAGGCAGAGGAATAGCTAGAGCAAAAGTAACATACAACATAATTCATTCCAAGTTAAGTTCTTTGCTACATTTTCCTCATGATTTTCAATATTTGGTTACTATTGTTGTTTTTTAATGGCTTCAGAAATGAAATGATAACATTTTATTCCTTACTTCTTTATACAAGAACACAATGGAATATCCATCCAAATAAAACATACAACTATATAATATTGATGTAAACAGCAGTCATACGATATTATATTAGTGTATGACTTTTCCAATACAAGAAATATTGGAACTCATAAAGCAAATAGCAATTTTATTAAAAAATTTTTAAAATCATACTGTATTTTTAAAGGATAATAAAATCTATGCAATTTGAAATATATGATCTTTCTTATAAAAATGCATCTTAAGGGTGCATTTTATGTTTCAGGGAAAGAAGATATAACCAAAACTACTAGTTACACATGAACTACAGATTAAACTCTAAAATTTTGAAAAAGATAAAATCACTCCACTAAAGTAAACAGAGGTGACCAAAAATATATACGGATTTACAGTTCCTGGGGTTGAAACAAGGAGGAGGCAGCTGATGAAGTGCAGCATTCAGAGAAGTTTTAAAGGACCAGTCAGGTCAAACACTAGGTAGCAGTTACTGGCTTGGAATCAAGAGATGAGCCCAGAGCCTATGGAATGAGAATGAAGGCTCTAGAAGCCAATAAAGATGGGACATCTTGAGAGGTGGCTAACGCAAACAAGAGACCTTGAGGAAAAACTGCTTCAGATAAAAGGTTATGGGACCTTGGGGGCTCCATAAATAAGCTTTAAAAGTTATTCAAATTGTTTGAAAGTAATGCAAACTTAAGCACGTGCACACGCGTGCGCACACACACACGTATACACATAGGCATGCACACAAACTCTTCTAATGAGAAACTAATCTTTTTTTTTTTTCTTTTGTAATATGCATTCTCAAAGGAGTCCTTGAAGTTTTAAGCCCTACTGATCCAGGACAAATCTAATGAAAGTCAGATTTTTGTTAATTATGATTTGACTTGCTTCTTCTGTAGTAGGATACATCTGCCACATTCTATATTAGACAAGCTATTTTTACCTACTACCTGCAGAATTATCAGAGATGCTCAAAATGATGTAGTACCTGCAAACTTATGGGGACCTCATGGGAGAACACGAGTGACTTCAAGAACTTCTAATGCCACTAAAGGAAATTCTCCATAATTATAAAAGAGAATTGTTTTTAGAACTGTTAAGTTGCCATTTCCCGTAATTGAGGTTGTATCCCAGTGGTAGAATCAATGATACTACTTCTTATTAAGCCAATAAATCATGGTCCCTGTGCAATACAGTACATTCCCAATTATGGTGTCCTTTAAAAGAATCACTTTTGTCAAATCAAAGTTACGACTAAAATAATTCTTAGATACTTTTTGTTTCTGAGAATATAGTCATTGCTCTAAAATTTCAGGATTTGCTTTAGAGGCACAAAACGATGATTATGGATTTTTTTGTTTCCTTCAAAATTTATACATTGAAAGCCTAAGCCCCAGTACCTCACAGTGTGACCTTATTTGAAGCCAGGATCTTTACGGATGTAATCAAGTTAAAGTGAATTCATTAGAGTGGGCCTATATACAATATAACTGGGGTCCTTATAATATGGGGAAATTTGAACACAGAAACATGCACAGAGGGGGAGATGCTGTGGAGGCTTGGCAAAAACAGTCATCTATGAGCTAAACAGAGGCCTGGAACAGATCTTTCCCTCAGAGTCCTTAGAAAACACCAGCCCTGTTCACACCTTGCTCTTGGACTTTTAGCTTTCAGAACTGTGAGAAAATAGATTTCTGCTATTTATGCCACTCTGGTACTGTGTTATTTTAGCCCTAGCAAACTAATACAATACTATCAATAATAATACAAAATCTATTTAGCGTGTCATATTAATTTCCTATTGCTGCTGTAACAACTTACCACACACAATGATTTAAGCAATGCAAATTAATATCTTATATTTCCAGAAGTCAGAAGTTTCACTGGACTAAAATCAAGGTGTAATCAGGGCTGCATTCCTTCTAGAAGTTCTATAGAATGCTATCCTTACTTTTTTTTAGTTTCCAGAGGTTGCCTGCATTCCTTGGTTCATAGCCCAGTCATTCTGACCTTTGCTTCTATGACTAAATCTCTTTATCTGACTCTTACCCTCTTGCCTCCCTTTTATCATGACCCTTGTGATTACATTGGGCCACAAGATAATTCAAGATAATCTTCCAATCTCAAATACTTAATCACATCTGCCAAATCCCTTCTGCTATATAAAGTAACATATGCAGATTACAGAGATCAGGACATGACCAACTTTGGGGAACCATTTTTCTACCTATCACAGATATATTGAGTGATTAGCACACAGAAGCAACCAGCTAAGCACTTTACCTTAATTTCTTACCAACTACTTCATCTTCATCTGCCCAACCACTTTAAAACGTACATTCTATAAGGATGTTCATTTTACCTGAGGATTTCAAATTGTATGTTTTTCTAATGAAGCGCTCTAGTCTAAACCTTTCTAAATTATATAATTAAATGCCATTTTTTGTTGTCAATATATCTTCACAGTCTGTATATTTAACTAATTTTTTGCGTAAAGGTAAGTGCTTCCATGTCTTTCAATTCTTGAGTATCAAATCGCTATATCCCATTCAGTCTAGTCTACTAAACATGGAGAAGTAGAACCTAGATAATGAGTGTGATACAAAGAAAGGGATTGGAACTGGATAGGGTAGAAATAAAACTGTTCATAACATGGCAGGGAAATCCTCAGCATTTACAAGCATGTAGTAAGAACTGCTCCATATGGAGATAAGGTCAAATGGTACATGGGGGCAGAGACAGACCTGTCAAACATTGCAAACATAGCTACTCAGCACAAAAGCGCAGCATGAGATCATAGTAGTACTAAGTGCAAGGACTATGTTTGTTCAACCCTATATCCACAGCGTTGTTGATTGCTAAGTAAATCAGCTGATGAAGATGAGAGACAGGGTTATTTTTTCAAGATTGCCCCAATTTTATCATTAACAAGGCAATATTCCACTAACCTCTACCAAATAGGTGAAAGTGTTTGCCAAGTTCAAGAAACTAGAAGGGCAATTATTTGGTGAGGCACTAGTTATCATGGGCTCTCCCTGACATGAGCAGGCAACTGAGTTATTGATCTGTGGCCTGAGTAACCTGAGAGCAGGGGCATGGTAGAGGATGGCAAGTCTTCAGGAGAAGAACCGAGAAGAGCACAGCTCAAAAGGCCAAGGAAGCAGGGACAGAGGGGCAACTGACAGCACTTTTTTTTTTTTTTTTTTTTTTTCAGTCAGGCATGTTCTGAGCACTTTTCACACACTAATTAATTCTATCATCACGAAAACCTTATAAGGAAGATGCCACTATTATCATCATCACCACTGACACGCCTTCCAAGCAAGGACCACAAAGGGAATGCCTAGAGTTCCATGAGTTGGATTTAATATTTGTGGCAGTGAGGGATGTACATGGAGCATCATGGGGCACCTCAGAGAGTGATTGGAAGGACTTATTATGGGATTCGGGCTTAGGCAAGGTGATTTTGGAAGAGGACTCCAGAAAGCAGACTGGACTGGGTACTGCGAAGAGACAGGAATAATTCTATGATTAGGTATATTAATAAATGTTTTCTAAATGGAGGGCAGACTATAAGAAAGCTAACAAAGCAGCAATCACTCATATCAGCAGACATTTTGTGGTTTTTACAGTGACCTTTTTCTTTTATCTGCACTTAGTCAAAATTGTCAGCTTGCCTCTCTTTATCTTTATACAGGTCACAGAATAGTCTTGTCTGATGTTGATGTTCTGTGAGATTTCTTTATGTCTCATAGGAGAACACCAAGGCTTTGCTGTGATTGCCAGGCCAGCTCCTACCAACACTAAGACCTAGCTGTAAGATTTCAAGCTCTTTTTCCAAACATCAGGGCTGCTTTCCTCTTTCTCTGTCTCTGTCTTATCTATAGAGAAGCAGAGGCTCAGGAAGTTTCAGTAACTCACCAAAGGTCACTCAGCTATGTGCAAAGCAGGAATTGAACCCAGGTAATTGAGTTCCAGATTCTAAGCCTTTGGCCATTGTGCTATATTATCAGCAGCTAGCAGCAGCTGTAGTGACAAACATAATGCCACATTTCCCAGCCCAGAGCTCACCACAAAGATCTTCTAAGAGGTATGAGGCTGTGAATGCTTTCACAGGATTCAATTTCTGTGACTGTAAACTTCTATTTTTAAAACTACTCTGCCTGAACCAGTGCCAGTGGTGAGGGTTTCACACCTCAACATTTACATTCAATCTTTTGCCATTGTTTAAATAATTTAACATTCTTCCATATAAATAACAATTTTCACTTAGGCAGACTCTTACTATACATTGAGCATTACCCCAAGATGAGAAAACCTCCTAAGTGAAAATCACTAAGGCAATTTAAAATACTGTTGTCCATGAAATTACCTTTAATCAAGTCACAAAACTTCCCCATTTCTCTCACTGAAAGTCCCAATTTCACCTCCTTCCTAACATTTTATGTTAACTATTGGAATATGTTTGTAATATATGCCCTTTGTTTGATCAACATATATTAATATTAGTTGTTATATAACTTGATCCTATAGACATTTTTAACATTTAAAGACACATGATGTGAGAAAAAATTTCAATAACTTTTTACTTTTATTCAAAGAGACACGATAATAACATACTGAGCAAAAGATTTTCAAAAATTTATAGTGTAATTTAGGAAATTCATACAATTTAAGAAAGGGGATAAGAACCATGATTTCATAAAAATAAAAGATGATGTAAATATAAAATACACACATAATTAAAACAAAATACATGGTATTACAAAATGTTGTATTTTTATACCCTGTTGGGTACTTAAAGAGAATTGTTTGTTTTTAAAATGCCAGTTTTTATAGTATGTTTGAAATTATGTCCTATCAAATTAAATTTGATGAAAAACGTTCAATGTCAATTTAAAAATTTTGCAAGCAGTTACTTCTTTTCCAGAATTATTTTTGGGATTTCCTGAGTCAAATTTGTAAAGATGACTGATTTGTAACACTGCTATTTGCACAAGACAGTTTATTTTTATCAGAGTCCTGGAGAGTCTGCCAAATGGAACCCAAGGTGGCGAGGGTAAGGTTTATACTGGATATAGGCCTTGATTAGATATTCTAACGTTTCATTCCATTGATATAAAACTGCATTTTCCTTAGTTTCTTCCTTATTGGCCAAAGTAGAAAATTTCTAGGATGAAAGTCTCCATTTTACATGTCCATGCTAGCCACAGCCAATGAGCCACACGCTCTGCTGCAGAACCTCTGTCCAGCTCACAGTCTTTAAAACAAAACCAAGAAATACCATAGACAATCCCTACAAATGTACCATGGCAGGCACATACACATAAATCTACTTATTCATCTACTTCCCATTCTTTTCAGTTTCGGTTCCACAAAACTCTTTAAGTTGCTAACATGATTTCCCACAGGAAATATTTTTTATAATCAAGTAACTTTTATTCATTCATAGATGTTCTATTTTCTCTATCTAATTTATTATGTATGGGTTTCTCATAATCTTAATATAAAAATTTAATGAACAGCCATGACAATCTATATTGATTTTACCTGCTATACTTTAACCTTCTAAAGAAGTAGACTTTGCATATTTTGTTATATGCATGTCAGAATGTTAGTGCATTATATTAATAGGGATCTATTCATTCACAGTGTGTAAGAGGCAGGGGTCTCAACTATGTCAGAACTGAATTTTAGGCATGTCTCTTAGGAGAACTAAGAAGAAATCTTTCACCTTGCACTTAAAATTTATTTGTGTCAATTGATTGACTTGGAGGCTTGTGCGTTTTCTAGAATAAAACTCAAACTATAATGGTGAGAATTAAATAACTCACAGAATGGCTAATATGCCAGGATTAGTACAGGATGGACAGAGGAGCAAAGTTAATGCCCCAAAGAGGGTATACTGCAAGAGGGGAATGTGGCTTTCCAGGGAGGGACTCCATTTCAGTGAAAGGGTTGTAGTTTACAAGCTGGACTCAATGACAGAGCCTGAGGGTCTGAGAGAAGCAGTACTTTTGAGTAAAATTGTGGCACTGCTGTTTCAAGTGAACTCAACCTTCCTTGGGAGCACCGTGGTAGAAAAGAGCCAAGTAAAATTTGGAAAAAAAGTAACCACTCAAGGTCTTAAAAAAAACCCTGCTCTGGAATGCTTCTGACACAGATATCAGAGGAGAAGGACATATGCCAAGAAGGCTGAGAGGCAGAATCGAGAATGATTCCACTCATACAAAGTTGTACTTAGCAGCAGGGATACCTGAACATTGAGGAATGCCTCCCAAAGCAGAGGCTGTCATGGTCAGGCCCGAACAGGGACATTACCATATGAGCAGCAGCCTGAGAGTTAGTGTTAAGCTGCAACCATGGGCTCAAGTTTCATTACCCATGAGGAGAAAGTATAAAATTAAGAGAACCTTGAAAGAGAGGTTACGTTTCTATAAATATGTAAATAGGTTCTAATAAGCAAGAAATATTGAGGCCTATAAGGTGGTCTCATTTTTATGCACACAACGATGAATCACAGTGATATTGCAGCATTTATATTTTAGAATCAATAAACCGGTTGGTGGTTCATTTTGTGTCTGGCCTATTTATATTTTATAGGCACCAAAAAACAACTAAGATTATGACTGTGAGTCCAATAATCCAGGTACTTAAGAAAGGCTAGATTTAAATCAGGAAGACATGGCCTAACAATTTTAGAATAAGAACGTCCATGTAAGAGAAAATATTTTGTTTTTAAAGCATATGTTACAGACAAATTTTCAGCCTGATGAGGTGACAGTAAGTAGATATGGAACCATTACATAAAATTTATAAATATAGAAGTCATTTACATTAAAATTATTTGGGTGTTATTTAAATGTTTACATTAACTTGGACTATATTGAACATGACCAATCCATGGCACTGATTCATAATTATTTCATTAATTAAAGAGGACCTCAACTGGTTCCATTGCTTTACATATAAACTACAGGTTAATGACTTCCAAGTGTATACCTCTGTTCCCATTTTTTCCTTAATCCTCCAGACTCTGAAATCTATATCTCTACTGACCTTAAACTTAACATTCTCCCTAAAAAGCTCCTGAATTTCTCTGTGAACATCTTCCTTGAGTAATCTTCCCCATCTTGTTAAAAGGCAATTCTAATCTTAAAATGCATAGGACAAAAAGCCTTGAGTCATCCCTGACTCCTCTTTCCAAGGATTCATTAGCAAATTCTGTGGTCTCCTCCTTCAAAATGTATCTCCAGTCTGACCACTTCTCACTGTCTCTGTTGCCCCAGGTCATCTGCAAGACTGTTGGACGAATTTCCTAACTTGGCTCCGTGTTTCTACCCTTGGTTTATTCTCCATATAATGTGATCAAGTTATTGCTTGTTTTCAACCTTCCAATAACTGTTTATCTGTCTAAAATTATGATGGTTAGTCTTGGCCTAAAACATTGTTTTATGATCTTGCTTTTTACTAGCACTCTGACTTTATCTTCTGTATTTCCCCGCCACTTCCTTCATTCCAGTCATAAAGACCTCCTTGGTATAACTCAAATTCCCATACTCCCAACCCAGGATCTTTTCACTTCCTTTGTCTTCTAACTGGAAAGCTCTTTAATTAAATAATCATATGATTCTTACCTTCCTTTTGTTTCAAGCTATACTCAGTAGTTGCATTTGCAGAGAGGTCTTTTTTGACCCCCCAGTACATTAAGACACGTCTGCTTCTTCTCACTAATTTTATCTGCTATATTTTTCTTCATTTCAATAGTCACCCCAGTAACACTCATTTTTGTTCATATGTGTCTTCTACCACTAAAAACATAAGTACCATGAAGTCCCCTGTAATATCCCCACCCAGCACATGTGATAAGATGCTCAATAAGATGTTCAGTAAGATACCCAATAAGATGCTATTGGATAAATTAAATAAGAGCAGAAAAATTAGAATTTCATGATTTTTAAGCTATTGTCTTTTAATCTACCCTTTAACGACTTTCTAAATAACTCATTGAACAGAGTTATAATTTGTAAAATTCTAGCATTTTTTCTGTTTACAACAAAATATTAGAGAATGCATAGTGCCTAATCTGGCAACTTTTTTTTCCCCTTGGTTATCAAAATTTAAACAATGCTTAGTTTTCTAGTCCTCAAAGTACAACCACAGACTGCAATATCTGTCTAGTTTTCCAGCAGAAAAGAAAGTATGCATACTTAGCCAGAACTAACATGACCTTCCCAATCTGATTCCACCTAACCCTTTCACATTTATATATGAATACAAGGATTCTAGAAGGAGTTCCTTGAAAACGAAAGAAAGACAAGAAAAAAATCTACTCCTGAGTCTTATGCTCAAAGAAAGATATTTGGAAGAAGTCAGAAGTCAATGGAAAAAAAATATATATGCAATCATAAAAACATACCTGACAAGTATTCACAAAGCAGTTCTCATTTTCTTTTTTGTTTCTTTCTTTCGTTTTTCTTTTTCTTTTTTTTTTTTTTTTTGTGAGATGGAGTCTTGCTGTATTGCCCAGGCTAGAGTGTAGTGGTGCGATCTTAGCTTTCTGCAACCTCTGCCTCCTGGTTCAAGCGATTCTCTTGCCTCAGCCTCCTGAGTAGCTAGGATGACAGGCGTGTGCCACCATGCCTGGCCAATTTTTGTATTATTAGTAGACATGGGGTTTCACCATATTGGTCAGGTTGGTCTTGAACTCCTCACCTCAAGATCTGCCCACCTCAGCCTCCTAAAGTGCTGGGATTACAGGCATGAGCCACTGTGCCCAGCCCATTTTCTTTCTTACTTATCTTTTGGCACATTGTAACACTGACCTCAATCTTTTACATGTCTTTGTACTCATATCCTGTCCATGGCATCATTATTGACAAAGCATATCCCTTAACTTTGCATCCTGCCATGTGATTTGCTTTGAAGGCAGATATGGCAGTGTGCCCATTCTGAGCACAGAGTTGAGGAGGCTGTGCAAGTTCCTGATTGTTCTTGTTTCTTGAGCATTACAATGATTACAGCAGGCCCTCCTGGTCCTAAAACAATTAGAGAATATGGAACAGAGTAACTCCAACTAACCCACAGAACTGCAGTAACAAGCAGAGACTCCCAGCCAGAAAACCCTGATGAAAGCATTCAGCCCAGCCCACTCCAGCCCAGACCAGCCACAGACATTTGAAGGATAATAAATGATCATTGTTTTAAGCCACTGAGTTTTTAGGTAGCTTATTATGCACATCATAAAACCAATATAATCTTCTTTCCAAAATACCTTTTACACTTACTTAAAGTATTTTTTTCATAAGTCAGAAAAAAGTTCAAGTACAAAAATAAAAAAATGACTTCTAATCAGAATTTAGGTTGAAATATTCAGCATGAAAAAAAATGACACTTCTTTAAAACAAAATGCAGAGAAGGAATGTCTAATGAATTATCTTCTTAAAGGCATATGAATAAAATGTAATTCTGAAGTGCTTTCATGATAAAAAAAAAAAGTCTGAACAAAACAAAATAGGAATAAAGAGAATAAAAGCCTTGTGATATTCATTGATATTAGCATTTTACTATTCCAAAAAGAATCTTAGTGTACAATAGCCACATAAAATTATAGTTTGCCTAAAAGAAATGAATTCCCAGAATAATAAAAGCTACCCTTTGAAAAATAGAATGAAGAGAAGCCTACAATTTATCAGACTGTAAATAAGAGATTGTCTAAAAGCCTATGAGAACAATGACAGCAAATAGTTTTCAGCCATGAGAGCTTACCAGAATCAACCTAACATTACCCTTAGGGCCCATTAAGGGAAGATGTAGAAGAAATATCTAGACATAGAAACTTTTATTAGAGATGGTCATAAAACATTGATTGCAAAACCTTTTTGAATATCATACCAGGATCATTTATTTGAAGCCCAAATGGTTCATGAGTTACCAAGATGCTAATAAATCAAAATGGTTGTGAAGGTAATTTGTTTAACTTCCCATTTGTTCTTGTTAAACGTATATACACTGAAAGAAATTGTTCTCTTTATGTGCACATTGAACATATTTCTTAAAAGTGAGGCTTCAATATTGAGGGACTTTGAAATTAATCCCCTTTCACTCTTATGCCTATTTTCCCAAAAGAATCACCATACACGTATCTTGGCATTAACTATTCCTTTAGTCTGACAAGAGAATATATCACTAAATTTAATCAAGAAACAGCCAATTCAGTTTTAGGTGGCTTGTTTCAACTCATAGGAATCCAGAAGGCAAATAGCATGGACACTTGGTTATGTATGTCTTAAATGCTCCTAATTTACTATATATCATTCTTTCCGATGATAATTGGTACTCTGTCATATCCAGCAAAAAACTCATTTATGCAAGATTTAGTAGGAGATAACTTTTACTGAACATTCACACTGAGCCAGGCACCACTGCAGGCACTTTACCAGAAGTAATTCCTTTAAGTCTCATCACTAACCTATAAAATAGATTATATTGTCATCTCCATTTTATAGATTAGAGAAGTAAGGAATAGATTTGCTAACCTGAGATGGAACCAGTGTACTATTTCAGGCTGACTGAGTCTCTTAGCCATTATATCACAACTCTTAAAAACTGGAAAATAAAACACTTATCACCAGATTTCCTCTTAGTATAAGAACAGTCTGATTTTAAAATACCTTTAAGATTTCTTAGTTTGGAAGCTGAGGCTCTGAGAGAATATCTGTAGTATTCTAGGGAAGAAAACAAAATTATCATTAGCTTCCTTTAAATATGAAATGGAAGGCAATAGGTGTTGAAGAGTGAGCTGGGGTAAGTCCAGACATTCATGTAGTAGAAAAGGAAGTAGAAACTGTTATTAAGAACAGAGATGTCTGATATTCAATTGTAAGTTGTTTGAATATGTAATATAAAACCCCCTACCCCTCCCTATTTCAAACAGACAAGTTGGTTACGTTCTATCTGCCTTATATGAATTATATTTTGTTTGCATTATGTGTTGTGTATGGTTGTAAATCAAGAGTCTGGGTTCTACCTCTGGGTTAACAGATTAAATTAACTGAGTGAAAGCAAAACATAAAATGTGATAGTAATCATAACAATCTTAGGTTCTTAAAAATTCACAGAAATCTTTAAAAGTTTTTAAAGTATTGGACTCTCATCAGGGCATGGAATATGGGGGGATTTGGAATCACTTTTAACTAAATATTAAAACAGTGATTAAACCCAGTTGACAACATGCCATACATTTATCTTTTACTGTAATATTCCCACCATTGATAAGTTGGCAGTCATCTTATCCTGACCTCCAACGTTATCCATACTTCCAAGAGCAGGTGCCTCATCCTGTGCCTAAACACTTAACAGTCAGTGAAGCTTTCTGTCTACTCTTTAATCTTAACTTTTTTTTTTCTCATTCCTCTGCCTTCTTCCCTTTCTTTTTCCTTTCTCCACCAGAGAACCAACCCTAAATCATCCAAAGCTCTGCCATGGCCACGAGTCAGGGTTCCCTGTATAAATGCCATCTGCTGTGTGGGTCCTTCTCCAACAAAAAATTGAGCTGATTAGGAAAATACAGTCGTTGGTGAAGTCGTATCTATGAGAAGAAACATGAAAAACCAGAAAGATTGGAGTTCTCCATATTTTAGCGTAAACCAAGAGCGTGGGCGGGGCATTCCTCTCTAGTAACGGCTGCCCTTTTACAAAAATTAGAAGGTAGATCCTGACAACACAATGGTAGGATTTTTTTTTTTAACCATTGAGTTTCTAAAATAAAAATGCAAATATTATTTCATTTCTTTCCTTCACCCTTATCCCAGATTCCGATAACCTACATACTTTGACAAACACTACTGTATTACAGAAAGGGGATAGTAAAATGCTTTGTACTATTTCAAAACTGCATATGTACCCTCAAATATAACATATGCCCCATATTCCTACGATTGGCTGAGATTTATTTTACAATAGAGCTCTAAAGATATAAAAGTAGATGATACTGATATTGGAAAGAGGACAGAGATGGAAGAATAATTTAGAAGACTCCCATAGCATGTAGAGTTTGTCTTTAGGACGAATGTTTTTCAGAAAAACAAAATCAAATTAAACAATTAATTATAAAATATTATACCTGGATATTACAACTCAACTAGAAACCTTAAGTGCAAAATTAGAATAAGATTCAAAATGTAAAGATAAAAATCTAAAATTTATTTTATGTTTAAAAATACATATTCCAGCTTTACATTTTTCTTATTTCATAAATACTTGTTCACATTTAAAACAAATCCCTAGGCCAAGTGTGGTGGTTCACACCTGTTAATCCCAGCACTTTGGGAGGCCGAGGTGGGCAGATCACGAAGTCAGGAAATTGAGACCAGCCTGGCCAACATGGTGAAACTCCGTCTCTACTGAAAATACAAAAATTAGCTCAGTGTGGTGGCATGTGCCTGTAATCCCAGCTACTTGGGAGGCTGAGGCAGGAGAATCGTTTGAACCCAGGAGGCAGATGTTGCAGTGAGCCGAGATCATACCGTTGCACTCCAGCCTGGACAAAAGAGCAAAACTCTGTCTCAAAAACAACAAACAAACAAACAAAACAAACCTGTATTCAAGACAGCAGTCCAGTCAGGTGTAGCAGCTCACACCTGTAATCACTGTACTTTGGGAGGCTGAGGCAGGTGGATAATATGAGGTCAGGAGTTCAAGACCAGCCTGGCCAATATGGTAAGACCCCATCTCTACTAAAAATACAAATATTAGCTGGGTGCGGTGGCATATGCCTGCAGTCCTACCTACTTGGGAGGCTGAGGCAGGAGAATCGCTTGAACCTAGGAGGCAGAGGTTGCAGTGAGCCAAGATCACGCCACTGCACTCCAGCCTGGGTGACAGAGCAAGACTCTCCCTCAAAAAAAAAAAAAAAAAAAGACAGCAGTCCACTTGCTAGATATAAAATATCTCATTAAGAGGTCAGACATTATAATTTTAGATTAATTTTATATTGGTTAATTTTAAAAACATATACAGTTAATAGAGTTGCAAGGATCATATTCCCCTAAAGCATCAGTCATGTACCATCTCATTTTTCATGGTGAACTTACCATTCTTTCAGGATGTCATGCTGTAACTTCTGCTTCATCTTTTATGTTTCATTCGCACAAAACTTTGCCTCCTGTTCTAGAAGCAAATTTAGGGTTCCAGTTCTTTTTCTTTTTTCCCCACTCTCAACAACAATTTGCCAGATGATCTCCCTCATTGTACTCTTTCTTCCTATTTATCAGCAATAATTAATTTTCAGACTACTCTTTCTTACATTTTTTTCTCATTTTATCACTTCCCTAATTATGAACCCAACATGGTCTCTACTTTCTCCATAATATAACACCCTACACATTATAATTTTTTCTCACTCATTTATAACCATCCACTTTTGATTCCACAAGTTCTTTAATAAATGAACTACTGCCGGGCATTAGAGGTATTTTTTGCCCCAGTCTTTTTTTCCTGTTGTAAAGTGCTATGATTCATCCTCTTATGCTGTTTAATTTGTTTCTTGGTCACTAAGACACTATAAATACTATTATATTAATTTTTCACTTAAAATTTTTTGATTAGGAACTTGCATTTATATATATATTATCTTATGATCAACAATTTAGAAAAACTCCTTTATTATCAAATGATTCTTCAATGAAAATGAGTATGAGTTACGTACAGTGCTACTTTAGTAAACATAATTCTGACACCATTAATTACAGAGGACATTTGCTATGCAAAGTCATGAAGGACACTTTATTGTGCCTTACATAATGTACGAATATGAAGTGGATCTGGGCTGCCATGCAAAGGTAAGGGGAAGAAAAAAGACGTCCCACTATACCCTGAACTGAGTGGGAGACAGAGGTTGTTTGTCACCAGATGAGTGATAGGAATACTGAGAAATCTACAGTTCTGAGTTTCATAAAAGAGTCTGCTGCTAAAAGCTGAGGATAGAGAAAGAATATTGAGAAAAATCGCACGATAATCCAGATAGTACAAAGTAGTGGAGGTTCACAACTGAAAGAATTTGAAGACTCATATACGAAAGGTATATGTGGCAGCAATCAAACCCGAACTCAGCTCAACAGCCCTCTGTATTGATTATGACTCCCACACTGAAGACCTGATGAGAAAGACAGAGGTCCCTTTTGGGGAGTAAATATTATTTAACTCACTTTCTATTGTTCATATATACATTTACTCACAAAATCAGGCATTCTATAAAAATTACAGGGAATACAAAAGAGGAAAAGATGTCACTATTGATAAATGAAATAGTGAACAGAACTAGAAATAGCCCAAATATTGGAACTATAAGAAAAAGGTCTTTAAAATTTATCATTAATATGTTATGATATAACAGAAAAAAGTGGACAATATATGAAAGATGGGGAACTTTAAGAGCACACTGACAGTAATAAGATTAAAATAATTAAAATGCCAAAATAAAAAGCCTAAAATCAATAAACATGGAAAGTGGAGATAAATTTGAGCCCCAAATAAGCAGAAGAAATAAATAATAAAGAGAAGAGCAGAAAAAAGTAAAAATCAATCAAAACAACCTGGTTCTTTGAAAATATCATTGTACTTGCTAAACATCCAACATTTATTTTTCAAAAGCCACAGTTGCTAATATAAAGAAAGCCAGAGGGAGTATTACTGTAGATCTTATGACATTTAATTGATAAGGGAATATTAGAACTATTTGCCAATAGATGCAACAATTAAAATGAAATTGACAAAATCATTAAAAGATACCAACTTCCAAAGTTCAGACAAGAAAAAAGGTAACCTGAATAGCCCTAGATATATTAAAGAAATTGAATTTGCCTTTAAAATTCTTCTCATAGAGAAAACTCCGGGCTTCACTGTTGAAGTCTATCAAACATTTCAGAATGAATAGTAACAACCCTACAAAAATTATTCTCAAATAAAGAAAAGAAGGAAGCATTTTCCAACTCATTTTATGAAGTTAACCTCACCCCAAAATCAAAACTACACACATTACAAGAAAACTACAGATGAGTATTCTCGTAAGTCTAGACAAAGGGGAAAAAAAATAAAAAACCCTTATAAATGTTAGCAAATAACATCCAACAATATATAGTAAGAAAAGTACACTAGACAAAGTCAAATTTGAAGTTCACTTAATATGCAAAATGTTTAAGACTGCTTCTACATTAGAAATCAATTAATATACCATAACATATTTAGAAAGTTTGTCAGCTCATTACAAATAAAATTAATAATATACTTACCATATGAGCCAATAACGCCATTCCTAAGTATTTAACCAAAAAACAAACTGATTTTATAAACTTTTAAAGACATTAATCAGTCCAGAAATTGTATCATTTTTTCCAGCTTTATTGAGGCATAATAAATAAAAATTATATATTTCAAGGTATACAATGTGATGATTACATACACATTGTGAAACCTGATATGCCAAAATCAAGTTAATTAGCACATCCCTCACACCTCAAATAGCTACCATTGTGTGTGTGTGATGATTACACTTAAGATCTACTTTCTAAAAACACTGAAGTATATAATACAATATTAACTACAGTCACAATCACACACTGTACATTAAATCCCCAGAACTTTTTCACCTCGCAATTGAAAGTTTGTATCCTTGACCAACATCTCATTTCTTCCACCACCCAGTCTCTGCTAAACACTGTTCTACTCTCTGCTTTTACGAGGTCACCCTTTTAAGATTCCATATATAGGTGATATCCTACAATATTTGTCTTTTTGAGTTTGGCTTACTTTACTCAATATAGGTGAAATCTGTCCTCCAGTTTCATTCATGTTGTCATCAATGAAAATATTTCCTCTTTTTGGCTGAATAATATTCCATTGTACATATATATCACTTTTTATTAATTCACGATGGACACTTAGATTGTCTTCATATTTCATCTATTGTGAATAATGCTGCAATAAATATGCAGATACAGATATCTCTGTATTGTTGATTTTATTTCCTTTGGAAATATATGCAGAGTAAGATTGCTAGGTTGTATTGTAACTCTATTTTTAATTTTTTGTGGAAAGTCTATACTACTTGCCATGATGGCTGTATTAATTTCCAGTTCCAACAACAGTGTATAAGGTTTCCCTTTTTGACACCCTCACCAACATTCATCTCTGATCTTTTTAGTAATACCCTTTTTAGCCAGGTAAGGTGATATCTCATTGTGATTTTGATTTGCATTTTCCTGATTATTAGTGATGTTGAGCATCTTTTCACATACCTATTGGACATTCATATATCTTCTTTGGAAAAAAAGTCTATTCATGTCCTTTGATCCTTTTTGAATTGTATTTTATTTGTTTTGGCATATTGAGTTGCATGCATTCCTTACATATTTTTGGATATTAAGCCCTTATCTGATTTATGGTTCACAAATAGTTTCTCCCATTACATAGGTTGTGTTTTCATTTTGTTGATTATTTGCTTTGCTGTGAAGAAGCTTTTTATTTTGATGCAGTCTCACTTGTTTATTTTTGCTTTTGTTGGCTGTGCTTTTGGTATTATATACAAAAGATCATTGCCAAAACAAATGTCAAGGAGCGTTGTTCCTATGTTTATTTCCTAGAGGTTTGTTTCAGATTTTACTTTTATATCTTTAATCCATTTTAAGTTAAGTTTTGTATATGATATGAGTCCAATTTCATTCTGTTGCATTTGTATATCCAGTTTTACTACTACCATTTATAGTAGAGAATATCCAATATCCTTTTCTCATTGTGTATTCTTGACCCCTTTGACAAAGGTTTGTCTACCATGAAGTGCATTAATTGACTTCTGATCTCTTTAGTCTGCTCTATTTGTCTAAGTGTCTGTTTGTATGCCAGAACATACTGTTTCAATTACTATAGCTTTGTAGTATATTTTGAAATTGGAAAGTGTAATGCTTCCAGCTTTGTTCTTCTTTCTAATCACTATTTTGACTATTCAGGGTCTTTTGTGGTTTCATACACAGTTTAGGATTGTTTTTTATTTTCTATTTCTGTGAAAAATGCCATTGGAAATTTTACAGGGATTGCATTAAATCTATAGTTAACATTGATTATATGGATATTTTAAATTTTTTTATTATTGAACGGAAATTGAACAAAATGCACAAACAAAGCCAGAAAAGAATGAAGCAAAAAACATAGATTTATTGAAATGAAAGTACACTCAATATAGTGGGGCTAGGCTCAAGCAAGTCCCTCAAGAGCCAATTGTATAGACATTTTAACAACATGAAATCTTCCGATCTATAAATATACCCATGGGTTGTCTTTTCATTTATTTGTGTCTTTTTCAAATTCTTTCATCAGTATCTTACAGTTTTCAGTGTATGGATTTTTCAATTCCTTGGTTAAATTTATTACTAAGCATTTTATTCTTTTTGATGCTAATGTAAATAGGATTGTTTATTTTCTTTTTCAGATACTTGGTAGTAGATTGAAATGCAAATAATTTTGTATATTGCTTTGTATGATACAATTATATTGAATTCATGTCTTAGTTCTGACAGTTTTTTTGTGAAGTCCTTAGATGTTTCTATATACAAGATCATGTCATCTGCAAACAAAGACCATTTAAATTCTTCAGTTCATGTTTGAATGTTTTACATTTCTTTTCTTTTCTTCTTTTTTTTTTTTTTTTTTTTTTTTTTTTTTTTTTTTTTTTTTTTTTTTTTTTGTCTAATATTCTGGCTAAGCCTTCCAGTAATATGTTGATAGAAGTGGTAAGAGTGGTGAACCTGTCTTGTTCTTGATCTTAGAACAAAAGCCTTCAGTTTTCACCATTTAATATAAGGTTGGTCACGAGCTTTTCATATATGATCTTCATTAAGTTGAAGTACGTTACTTCTTTACCTAATTTTTTGAGAGTTTTTATTATAAAATTATATTAATTTTTTCCGTATAGTCTTTCTGCATTGATTGAGATGATCATTTGATTTCTGCCATTCATTCTGTTAACTTACTGTATCATAGTTATTGTTTTTTTATGTTGAACAATTTTTGCATTCCAAATATAAACCTTATTTGTTCATAGTATATGGGCCTTTTAATTCACTGTTGAATTTATTTGGTTTGATAGTTTTTTTTGAATATTTTGACACTTAAATTCTTCAGGGATATTGGCTTATAATTTTCTTTTCTTGTAATTTCCTCTTCTGGCTTTGGTATTAGACCTCATAATATTCCAACCCCATAATATGAATTTGGAAGTGTTCTCTCCTGTCCAATTTTTTGGCAGAGTTTGATATGAATTGGAATGAAGTCTTTTTTAAATGCTTAGTGTAATTCACCTCAGGAAGCCATCTGTTCCTAGGTTTTTATTTGTTAAGATACTTTTTTATTACTGTGTCAGTCTTCACCCTTGTTATTGACTTGTTTAAATTTTCTATTTCTTCTTGATTCATTGTTGGTAGGTTGCATGTTCTAAAAATTTTTCTATTTTGTCTTTTAAGAAAAACATTCTTACCTTTAGCATTATTTTCTGTCATCTCCCTAGTTTGTGTCTCATTTATTTCTGTTATAATTTGTATTGTTTCTTTCCTTCTGTTAGCTTTTAGCTTAGTGTGTTTTTTCTAACATCTCAACATGTACAGTTATTTGCTTGAATTTTTTTTTTTCAGTGTAGGTATTTATCACTATAAGCTTTCCTCTTCAAACTTATTCTGCTGCCTCCCACAACTTTTGATATGTTGCATTTCAATTTTCATTTGTTTCAAGATACTTTTTTATTTCTCTTTTGATTTCTTCTTTGACTCATTGGTTGTTCAGGCATGTCTTGTTTACTTTCCTTGTATTTGTGAATTTACCAATTTTCTGATGTTATTGATTTCTAGTTTTATACTATTGTGGTGGAATAACACACTTGAAATAATCTCAATCTTCTTAAATTTATTAGCACTCATTTTTTGACCCAACATATGATCTATCTTGGAAAATGTTCTGTGTGAGCTTGAGAAGAATGTGTATTCTGTTGCTGCTGGGTGAAGTCTTCATGAAGTGCCTGTTGGGTCCATTCATTTACATTTAAAGTTATTATTAATTTGCAAGGACTTACTTTGCCATTTTGTTGTTTTCTGGTTGTTCTATAGCACCTTTGTCTCTTTCTTTTTCTCTTGCTGTCTCTTATTTAACTTGTTGATTTTCTTTGTAGTAGTATGGTTTTATTCCTTCTCTTTATATTTTATATATCTGTTAGAGGTTTGTGCTTTGTTAGCACCATGAGGTTTACATAAAATACCTTTGCTATAATATAACAGTATATTTTAAAATTATAACTAACTTCAATCGCATAAAAACCCCACACATTTAGTTTCCTTCTCTACATACATTTTATATGATTGAGGTTATACTTTACATATTTTTATATCATGCATCAATAAGTTATTATAGCTATAGTTAAATACTTTCGTTTTTTAACTTTTTAATAAAGTTAAAAGTGATGCAGCACCATTTACACATCACCATTACAGTATCAGAATATTCCAATTTCACTATAGATTTGTCTTTATTAATGAGTTTTTCAATGTTTAGTTTTACCATATATAGTATTCTTAATTGGAAGTTATTTTTGTTTCAACATTTTAAATATACTAATCCATTCCCTTCAGTCCTGAAATGTTTCTGCTGAGAAACCAAAAGATAATCTTATGAGAGTTCTCTTATAGGTGACAAACCACTTCCCTCATGCTGCTTTTAATTTTTTCTGTCTGACCTTTGATAATTTGATTATAACATATCTCATGGTTATCTTCTTTGGATTGACTTTGCCTGGGGTTCTTTGAGTTTCACAAATCTAGGTGTCCATATCTCAAGATTTGGGATGTTTCAGCCATTGTTAATTTAAATATGCCTTCTACAACTTTCTCCCTGTCTTCTCCTTCTGAAAATTACATAATGCGTATATTAATTTGCTTTTTGTTATCCCATAGGTCCAGTATGTTTTCTACACTGTTTTTCATTCTCTATTGTTTGTTCCTCTGCTTTCTTCACTCTTTTTCATTTTCTTTTCAGTTTGTTCCTCTGTTTGTCTCACTTTAAACACCCTGTTTTTGAGTTCACTGATTCTTTTATTTGCATTACTAAGTCAGGTGTTAAAATTCTCTATGAATATTTCACTTCTGTCATTGTATTTTTCAATTATAGAATTTCTGTTTGGTTCTTTCTTACACTTTCTATTTTTGTATGAAACTTCTTATTTTGTTCAACTTCTCATTTTTGTATTCTTGATTTTGTTTAGTTGTCTACATGCATTCTCTTGCATCTCATTGAGATGAAAGATCCTTTAAGATTAATTTATTTATATCAGTCAGCTTATAGATCTCTATTTCTTTCAGGCCTGCTACCAGAACTTTATTAGTTTACTTTTGCGGTGTCATGTTTTCTAATTCCTTGTGATTCATGTAGCCTTTCATTGGTGTTTGTGCATCTGAAGGAGTTAATGCCTCTCCGAGTGTACAGACTGGTATCGGCAGGTAAAGACCTTTTCCGGTTTTAGTGCCTTGGCTAATACGATTGCCATTAGACTGTAGCTTATTAGTATTGAAACCAGGTCTCAGTGTTGCTGCAGGGTCCAACATCAGGTCCCTGGCTGGCAGGCCTGTTTCGGGGACTTAGGTAGTTGTGGATCCTGTCGTTTCCCTGAGAAGACTGGATTGTCTCCAGGACCTTGGCCAGTAGGGCCAGTGCTGGGACAAGGATACACCACTTCAGGTTCCACAGTAGGGTCCAAAGACATGGGGCCTGTTACCACTGGGTATCTGGGAGGTCTCCCATTGGGTCCCTGGAAAGATACTAGCCCCCAAACCACAACTGAGGGGGTCTAAAACTGAGCCAGGCCTGCTTCAGGGTCCAGAGCTGATACTGAGGTCTGCAGACCTACCTCTAGTGACATGGATGGGCATGCCTCCTGCTGGGTCCCAGGGTGGGCAGGACTGCCCCAGACCATGAGTAAGCAGAGTTGGAGACAGGTCACATGGCTGCTTCAGGATCTGCAGTCAGACCAAGGGACATAGATGGGTGTCTCACTCATTGGGTTCTTAGGCAGGCAAGATTGTTCTCAGACTGTAGCTGAGAGGAGCTGGAGCCAAAGTACAGACCTGCTTCAAGTGAGTCTCTCTTTGGGTTACCCCTTGTCCTATTTTCAGACCATGACTAAGAGGGACTGAGGATGAGTTACAAGGCCATTTCAAGATCCAAAGTCAGACTAGAGTAAGCATGCCTGCCTGCAGGGTCACCATGGATGTGTTTCCAAGAAGGTAATTAGGAGTACAGAACTGTTGAGAGAGGCTAGAACCAAGTTACAGGCCATTTCAGGATCTGCTGTGGGATCGGGTGAGTGGGCCTGCATCTGAGGGCACAGACAGGCATGCCACTGGGTGAGTCCCTAGCTGGGAAGGACCTCTCCTAGACTGGGACCGAGACAGGCTAGAGCCAAGTTTAGAGTTGTTTTAGTATTTACTGCTAAACCAACATCAGCAGGCCTATTACCCAAAGTGTGCGTCGGTATGACTCTTTTCAGGTCCCTTGGTAGATGGTTCTGGTGGCAGGACCAAGGCTAAACAGCATTGCAGATGTGTCCACAGGAGGATGGGATTGTTCTGTGTCTGTGGCAGAGACCATGGTCAAGGAAGGTCTGCCACCTGGGTACAGACCTTTCTTCTCAAAATGGACCTCCAAGACACACTGGGGTGTCACAACCGAATACCTGAGTCCCAAAACTTTTACAAAGGTACTTTTATTTGTGAATGGCTGCCAAGTTACTACTGCTGTAGGGAAATACCTAGTGGGGAGCTTCCCATTCTGCCGTATTGCTGATGTCACTCTCAAAGAAATTTTAGATTATCATAATCCTCTTTTCCATATTTAATTTAGTATATATTCTATCAGTTCTTTTGTAATGCATTTATATCTACTAATTTTTAAGAAAAAAATTGTATCATACAGAGCATACCCTCTGTATACTGAGAATGCTGGAAAAGAGTATAGTTTGCAACCAATTTTTAATCATTTAAAAATATACCAAAAGCTACTATATCATTTGTAATGCCTGAGCACCCTGGTATATAAATATACCAAAATATTCCTTATTTTTTGTTGTACTTGCTTGTATTTTGGGGTGTTATTTTCATTTTTAAACTACACAGAACTGCGAGCATTAACATGTTTGTTGTATTAGTTACCTATTGCCACGTAACACATTATCCACAAATATAAGAGCTTAAAATAACACTCATTCATGAATCTCACACTATCCATGCGTCAGTAGTCTGGACACAACTTCACTAGGTCCTTAACTCAGGGTTTCAAATGGCTGTAATCAAGGTGTCAACCAGCTGCATTCTTTTCTAGAGTTCAGGGTCCTCTTCCGAGCTTGGATGACTGTTGACAAAAATTCATGTCTTTGCTATTGTAGGAGTGAATACCTCATTTTTCATATTATCAGGGTCCACTTTTGACTCCTAGAAGCCACTCACAGTTGTCAGATGGTCCTCGCATGGGCCCTCTCATACACTGGCAGCTTGCTTTCTCAAGGCCAGCAGGAGAATCTCTTCCCACAGTCTGCTAAAATGGAATTTTATGTACTATGGCATTATCATAGTCTACATGATTTATTTTTGCCATATAACATTATTTTTGCCATATAACAAATGCTAATCATGGGAATTACATCCTATTACCTTTATCAAGGTTTACTGTTGAGAAGCATATAACAGTTTCCACCTACACTTAGGGATAGAGGTTAATACAAGGGTGTGAGGGTGTGACTCAAGGGCTACCTTAGGGTGCATCTACCAGGCTTGGGTCTACTCTATGTAGCCATGATAATTTATCCAACCTTGAATCTAGCCTTGGGGTGGATTATTACACAAAGTTTTGTTAAATCTTTCATGGGTGCTATCAATTTGCCTTTATCCAAGGTCAAATTAAGTTTCAAATCTATCTGAAATGCAGAATTGTGCACAGTTATATAAATTTACCAATTTCAATAATATAGATTAAGGACACATTCTGAGCTATTCAAAAATGATACAAATGCAAAACAGATGGGTTAAGCATCTATAAAAATTAGAAATTATTTTAAATTTACACATTTTATTTTATGATGTGTGAAATTTAGGCTATTACTTATAAGGTAGATGAAATTACAACAAAAGTGAAAATAAACTAATGGAAATTTAAGTGTGAGAAATTTGCAGTTCATTAATTCTAAATTTGTACATAAATGTTCAAAAGTTAAGTTTCTTTAATATTATTTTAAGATTGCACTCTAATGCCTTTATTGCCTTCAACCAGAAAAAAAGAAACATCACACAAAAGTGGGAATAAACCTGTGAAAGTAATTTAGATAAAGTTAAAATAATTAAGAAACAGGACAAAAATAAGGTGTTGCCCCAATTAGCTATTTCTACTTCTACGCTCATCTGATGTTATGTTTTAAGTTTGTCTTCAAAAAGTAAGCATGAAAAATGAAGTGAATCCCCAAATGGCCTTTGCAAAAAAGTATCTTGATCCTTACAAAAAACATTATTTTCCTCATTACCATTCATAAAGGGCAGATCCAAACTGTGTAATGCAAGCCTACAGAAGACACCTCATTCTCCCGGATTCCAAAAAGACCAACCAGTGTGTGGCTTTGCAACATTCTTGACAACAATTCCACTAAGTTGCTGATGTAGCTTGTCTCACTAAAGAGTGTGCCTCCTATTTATTTGTGTTTGGTCCATCTTTATGATATATAAAAAATCTATGTCCATGGCTGTATTTAATTCCCTAAAACAGAATATAGCTGGAATCAGATTACACATAATTTTAGCCAACCATAGTAACATGGGTCTTGAAAATATATTTTCCTCTTGAAAATAAGAATGTCAAAATGGAGCTATGATGAATGAGACCCATTTAGTGTTATTAATGCTATCATAAACTTCTTGTTGCTTAGTATTAAAAACAAAAAGAAAAAGAAAAACAAAACAAAACAAAAAACAAAAAAGTCTTTCTGTGGAGGTTCCTGTCACAACCCCCAAAGCCAGACTAGAGTATCTGGAATGGCTATGGCCCTGCTAGGTGACATCCTTATATGATAGTTTGGTTATAGATGTCTCAGAGCTTTCTGGAGGAAAATAGAGAACTCCCACCTTGTTGAGGCTATAGCTTCGCTAAAGAGTAAGAATTAATGAATCCTATGTCTATGCAAATAAGCCCACACATACATCTAAAATGACCAAATGTCAATTAGATGTAGAAGTAACAAAATCTGCATTTGGTTGATACAAGGCCAGTATATACAATCTACAATTAGGATACTGCTCATAATAATTTTAAAAAAAAATTAGGAAAGAACATACTTTTCTGTTAGTTTTTGTGTTTTTCATTTATTTTGTAACCCTGTTTCAGACCTCTTAGTGTCCATGCTTTGAATCCTACCTCATCTCTTTGCCCAGCTCAGTTTCTGAGAATGATAGTTCAAATCTGATAATAGATTTCAGTTCACTCAAAGGCAGACTTTTACAGCAACCTACTTAGACTACAAAATTAAACTCAATAAATTTGTCTCTAATGTAATAGGTTGGAGCAAAAGTAATAGATTTAAATCCTATTTAATCAGACCTATAATATATGATTCTAAAGTTTATTTATTAATTTAAGAAGCTCTAGAAAACATATTAGGTAGTAGATGATCACCTTAGATATTTCTATGTATTCAAAGAAACACAATAGCATCTACTGTTAAACACATAAGACTAGTGTAGAAATGAAAATCTAGTCTATTTCACTGACACAGGTACAATACTATTATGAAATATGCCCTTTATGTTGTTTAAGGATGCCACGTTAGATTTCATTAACTAAATTTATAGGTTGAAATTACAAAGTATGGCAATGTGTACTATATTGAAAAGGCAATTGGCTCCATCAGTCACTAGATACACCATAAAATGCTCTCAGCAAACAACTTTTTCATATATTTCATACCTAAGCATTTTACTCTAATAACATACATATAATGTTACAACTGATAACAGCTATGAATAGGAAAGTCATCAGATAATGAGTAGATACTAAGGAGCAGGAGAAGGTCAAATGACGTAAACTGCCTCCCCAGAGTTGCTGATTTCACCATTACCAGGGCTCGCACAAGATTAACTATCAATTTCTAACCTTGGAAGTTAAGAAAACAAGTTGGAAATTCTGTTGAGTTACGTCACCTTATTGTAAATGTAGGAGATTAAAACACTATTTATTGTATTAAAAACAAAAGTATCTGGAAATTTTGGTTGGCAAAGAAAGAAAGTGTATCCTCTTGGTATGGCATTCTTTATAGCAATTCATCCCAAACACAACCGTTCAGCAGAAGCCACCCACTGTTGTATATGTAGGCACACCAGCTATAATTAAACGACTTAATTTTAACTCTTGCTACATAGGTTATTAAAGCTTCTTATCACACTTTAAAACAATTGAGCTGAGTAAAATTTCTTCCTTAAGATACTGGCAATTTCTCTTTGGTGGCGTGATGGATAGAAAAACAGGGACAGAGATGGAAAGAGAAGAGAGATAATTCAAGTTCTAAGAAGAGAAAATTCAAGAGAAGAAAAATAAATATGCATTCCTTTAAGAATTAGGTAAGAACATAAAAAATTTGAAAACCAAAACTATACTGTATTTATTATCTCTTTTCAACAGTAGGAACAAATATGATTACTGTATATTCTTATAAAATTATAATGGGTTAAAAGTTATTTCAAATCATGATGATGATTGATGATGGCATTTTTCTCAGTCATTAAAAGCAATAATGTAGAACATACAATCCACATCCCAAAGTTCTACAAAATATATGAGAATTGGGAAGACAAAAATATGAAGGCTATGAGCACAGAAATTGTCATATCATCCTTAATGTATCTAATGCACTTCTTAAATTGAAATCCTATTTATTACTATTGGAAATAAATATCTAAAAATAAATGCATGCCTGCTTTTGCAAGAGTAATACTGTCTAATAGAATACTTGTATAAAGTTATGTAATTATCAAGATGCAAAAATATATTCCCACGTAAATATATGCATTTTTTTTTTTTTTTTTTTTTTTGAGACGGAGTCTCGCTGTGTCACCCAGGCTGGAGTGCAGTGGCCCGATCTCGGCTCACTGCAAGCTCCGCCTCCCGGGTTTACGCCATTCTCCTGCCTCAGCCTCCGAGTAGCTGGGACTACAGGCGCCCGCCACCACGCCCGGCTAGTTTTTTGTATTTTTAGTAGAGACGGGGTTTCACCATTTTAGCCAGGATGGTCTTGATCTCCTGACTTCGTGATCCACCCGCCTCGGCCTCCCAAAGTACTGGGATTACAGGCTTGAGCCACCGCGCCCGGCCTAAATATATGCATATTAAAAACACATTTACAGAGTTACAGCAGAAGAAATCACCTTTATATTTTTCTTCTTTAATGACTACTAATGTGGGATAATTTCTAAACCAAACATTGCATTTGGTAGTTATGTGATGTACCTAAAGTTAGCAGTATTGTAGGAGAATGAAATTTAAACTAGTGAATCTTCTAAGGATCCTAACTAAAGAAATTTAGGGCCGGGCGCAGTGGCTCAAGCCTGTAATCCCAGCACTTTGGGAGGCCGAGACGGGCGGATCACGAGGTCAGGAGATCGAGACCATCCTGGCTAACACCGTGAAACCCCGTCTCTACTAAAAAATACAAAAAACTAGCCTGGCGAGGTGGCGGGCGCCTGTAGTCCCAGCTACTCGGGAGGCTGAGACAGGAGAATGGTGTGAACCCGGGAGGCGGAGCTTGCACTGAGCTGAGATCCAGCCACTGCGTTCCAGCCCGGGCAAGAGAGCCAGACTCCGCCTCAAAAAAAAAAAAAAAAAAAAAGAAATTTAGAGTTGTACCTTCAGACCTTTCCAGAATGAACCAGACTGATGGCATGATTTATGTATGACGTTTTTGGAGCAATTTTTCAGTTTTATATATTGTTACAGACTCATGAAAATATAATTACTCTTCTTTACCTTTGTTCACCTTCATGAAATTTATTTAATTTATAGACCAGAATTTATTGATTGTTTGGTCAACTGAATACATTTTGGCTTCAAAAATTAAATGTAATTTATTAAATAACAGTGTAGAAAATATTGTTTTATAATTTTACAACCACTATTAGAACTAGCTTCTTCACCTAATCCAAATATATCATTGCATTGTGTTAAACTTTACTTTTAGATGCCATGTCCTGCCTGCACACTTGAAACAATGTACTTTTCATCAAATTTGTTCCAATTATGCAGTTCTATGTCAGCAGTCTCATAACAGCAACTGCAATATATTATTTATGCAAATCACATAGGAAGTTTGATTAAAGTAGTATATACAGAATCACTTCATAGTCTTTATAAAGGTTTCTATAGACGTGAGAGAAAGAAAAAAACAGATTGTGTACATGACAGTTTATGCAAAGTGTATAAAATATAGTCAGCTTTGTGAAAGTCACCATTTTAACTAGTTAGCAGGTATCATTAAAACACACTTGCTATACATGGCATTGGGGTATTTGGGATTACCACATGCATCCTAGCATTTGTGCCACAACCACTTTAAATAACCCAATTGTCACTATTTGCAATGAAATTAACTGTTATAATTCTCCCTCTGATTTTTTAATACTACTCTTACAAACTATATTGCCAGTCTCAACTGTGAAAGGTAGAGATATGACTGCATCACCTTCCACCCAGGAAATAAGGATCTCTTTGTACTTTTGATAAACGAACTGTTCCCAAAATAAACTTATGTGTATTCAATGAAAAAAAAAACATGGAGATTGCTTTTTTCCCCCCTATTCAAGCATTCTTAGCTCAAAACCAGATGTCAGCAATATTAAGATGTAGATAAAGGGGAATACTAAACCACTTAACCTATATTTAAAGATGTTTAATAGTAATTTTTCTCTCCTCTTAAACATTCTTTTGTCATTTTTTTGTTTCTTTTATTTGGTTTTTTAAAAGGTGAATATTATAAAATAATAATCATGTTATTTTGATATTTGTATTGATGCATACACAATTAAAATATGATTATTCCTAATGTGTGAGTAAATTATAAAATATTAGATTAAGTAATGACTTGAAACTCCAAAATTCTTTTCAGCTATTAATGAATTTCTGTATTTTGTGTTTACTGTTATAATGTGAAAATATTACTTACTGATTTTTTTTAGTAAGGTTTATGAATAGCATTACTACAGTAATATAAGATCATGAAAAATTGTATGTATTAGAAATCCAATGTTAAAGAAGCAAACCACTTCCATTTTGTATAATAGCTTCCACATAAACTTTCTAGGATTTTCTTAGTAAATAAGCAAACATCTTACCTATATACATATTTTAAGTTACATTATTTAATTGTGGTAGAGACTCTCGGATGCCATTACAGAAGATTTCCCTAATACCTTCTTTTCTGTTAAAGTGCTAAAAATATCAAGTATTAATACTCCCTGAAACCAAGGCAAAGAATGTATGACCCAATATTTGTCACTGAAACCTAAGATGAGACTGCTTAGATTACAGAAAAGATATTTTTGTCTGATTAAAAAAAAAAAAAAAAAAAGACAGAAAAGACAGGTAAAGCAATGAGGAACCGCCCTCCCTACATTCGCATATGGCTTTCTGGGAATGCGATGCCTTGGAGCTACAATGGCCAATTACGACCTTGTAGAAAAAACTATGCATGACAATCTTGCTGAAGATGTGGGTAAAAATAAAGAAAAAGAGTGTAGTTCTTGATAAAATCCCTGAGAAATGAAATAACCAATCCTGTCACAGCTCTACCCATATGAGATAAAAAATATTCTTATAGTTCCAACCACTTTTAGCAGCATTGCCTAATACTTGCAGCTGGAAATATTCTAAATGATACACTACTATTTAAGGCAGGGACTGTTTCTCTGTAAAATTTCTAAAATAATATATTCTAACTTGATTTCTGTAGCAGAAACTGCTTGTTTTCATCTAATATCCATTCTTTCCTTGTGACAGTAATAGAACCTCCAGTTTTAGATGTACACAGGGCTATAAGATTTGACTTCCTGATCCCTTTGTAACTATGTGAACTCATGTCGCTAAATCTTAGCAAAACAGATATGAGTGAAATTGTTGTATACAACTTCCTAGGTTGAGCTCTGTAAAGTAATCCTGCTCTTCCTCCTTCCCTCCCCTTCCCAATAGCTGGAATATAGATGTCCTGGCACAAGGAGAGTGGCTATCATCAGGCACTGGATAGAAACTCTCTGGAGACAAGGGTGGAACAAAACAACAAAGAAAAAACTTGCATCCCCCTGTACTAGTCCGTTCTCACGCTGCTATGAAGAAATAACCGAGACTGAGTAATTCATAAAGAAAAGAGGTTTAATTGACTCACAGTTCCACATAGCTGGGGAGGCCTCAGGAAACTTACAGGCATGGTGGAAGGCACCTTTTCACAGGGTGGCAGGAGAGAGAATGAGTGTCACCAGGGGAAATGCTGGATACTTATGTAACCATCAGATCTCATGAGTCCTCACCCACTATCAAAAGAACACCATGTGGGGACCACCCCCATGATCTAATCACCTTCCATAGATCCTTCACCCAACATGTGGGGATTACAATTCGAATGACTATTCAAGATGAGATTTGGGTGGAGACACAGAGCCCGACCATGTCACTCCTACACTGTGCCACTATCAGAACTCTCTTTGGTTAATTAGGTTTGAGTTGCTACATGAGAAAAAAATCATCTTCTAACCTTTTAAAGTCAGTTTTTTTGTTGTTGTTTTGTTTTTTTGTTTTTGTTTTTTTTTGTGGGGCGACAGGTCTTTGTTATAGTAACAGCCTTTATCCTAATGAAAATAATATTTATTTATTAGAAATTGGGTCTTGCTCTGTCACCCCAGACTTGAGTGTAGTGTTACTATCACAGCTCACTGCACCTTTCAACTCCTGGGATCAAGCAATCCTCCTCCATCAGCCTCCCAGGTAGCTAGGTCTATGGGTGTTGGGGGCCGTGCACAATACCATGCCCAGCTAAATTTTTTTTTTTTTGGCAGAGAAGGGGTCTTGCTATGTTGCCCAAGCAGGTCTTGAGCTCCTGTCTTCAAGTGATCTTCCCACCTCTGTGCCCCAATGGGCTGGGATTACAGGCATGAACCTCCATGCCTGGCTGAAAAAAAAAATATATATATATATATTTTTTTTTTCCCTGAGATGGAGTTGCTCTGTCACCCAGGCTGGAGTGCAGTGGCATGATCTCAACTCACTGCAACCTCTGTCCCCTCTGTTTAAGCAATTCTCCCGCCTCAGCCTCCAGAGTAGCTGGGATTATAGGCATGCCACCATGCCTGCTAATTTATGCATTTTTAGTAGAGATGGAGTTTCACCATGTTGGCCAGCCTGGTCTCGAACTCCTGACCTCATGATCTGCACACCTTGGCCTTCCAAAGTGCTCAGATTACAGGCATGAGCCACCGCACCCAGCCCCAAAATAATTTTTCAATAGGAAAACTGTTTAGGTTTTTATTTTCAGTTTAAATTTGTTGAAATAGTTTAGAAAAAATTTTTGATTTTTCAACTTATTTAATGTAACTGCCTATACATTCCTATTACATTCCTATAATTTTAGATTTTTTAAAGAAGTATGCTTATGAACTTTGGGAGGCACCGGGTGGGTAGATCACCTGAGGTCAGGAGATAGAGATGAGCCTGGCCAATGTGGTGAAATTCCATCTCTAGTAAAAATACAAAAATTAGCTGGCCATGAT
This sequence comes from Macaca mulatta, assembly GCF_049350105.2. Taxonomy (NCBI): domain Eukaryota; kingdom Metazoa; phylum Chordata; class Mammalia; order Primates; family Cercopithecidae; genus Macaca; species Macaca mulatta. Next base: position 175,730,292 of record NC_133410.1, read on the forward strand.
GGTGTGCGCCTGTAATCCCAGCTACCTGGGAGGCTGAGTCAGGAGAATCGCTTGAACCCACGAGTGGGGGGTTGCAGTGAGCTGAGATCTTGCCATTGCACTACAGCCTGGGCGACTAAAGTGGAACTCCATCTCGAAAAAAAAAAAAAGAAGTATGTTTATGTATGTTGCATATACAAATTGAACCCTTAAATCCTGAAGAGAAAATAACATATATACATATATGTATGTGTATATATAAATATATATAATCTTCAAACAAAATTTAATGAATTATTTTTATTAAACAGCTGATTCAAAATATATAAGCATTACATAAAAAGATAAAACTACTATGTTGTTTAAAAAGTTCATCAGCAAGAATGACTTGTGTCACTTTTCTCAACAAATGTATGTTTGCTTTGGTAGCTAATGAGTCTTGAGGAAAAATAAATATTTCCAGTGAAATGTGAGATATTAAGTTCAAATGAAACGTATCAACTGAACACAATAAAACTCCATCTTAAGACTCAAGTAATTCTGTTAACAGATACCAATTTTTTTCTCTTTATTGTTTTGTTTTAGTGATGGTCCTGGACTTCATGGAGGTTTTTAGTGTGATGACAAACTTATGTTGCTGAAAACTATCAAAACTAAATGACTAAGAGGCCACCTGCCAAGTTGAAAATACTCCATAGAAAAAAAATCTGCTATATGTTAAGAGACACCAACTTTTTTTTTTTTTCCTTTTATGTCACAGTATCTTTTGTTTTGTGATGGTCCTGGACTTGGAGATGTTTAGTGTAATGAAAAACTTAAGTTGCTGAATATGATCAAAACTAAATGACTAAGAGGCCACCTGCCAATTTGAAAATACTCCATAGAAAAAAAAAAAATCTGGGCCGGGCGCGGTGGCTCACGCCTGTAATCCCAGCACTTTGGGAGGCCGAGGCGGGCGGATCACAAGGTCAGGAGATCGAGACCACGGTGAAACCCCGTTTCTACTAAAAATACAAAAAATTAGCCGGGCGCGGTGGCGGGCGCCTGTAGTCCCAGCTACTCAGGAGGCTGAGGCAGGAGAATGGCGTGAACCCGGGAGGCGGAGCTTGCAGTGAGCCGAGATTGCGCCACTGCACTGCAGCCTGGGCGACAGAGCGAGACTCTGTCTCAAAAAAAAAAAAAGAAAAAGAAAAGAAAAAAGAAAAAAAAATCTGTTATAGGATACAAAGTTACAACTGGATAGGAGAACAGCTTCTAGTGTTCTACAGCGCTGTAGGATGACTGTATAGCTAGAAGGATATGGAATGTTCCCAGCACAAAAAAACAATAAATGTTTGAGATGATGGATATGCTAATTACCCTGATCTTATCACTATGTATTGTATGTATTTAAACAAGACTGTGTACCCTATAAACATGTACTATTATGTGTCAACTATAAAAATTAAATTAAATTTTATAAAAATAAACTATGGATTTTGTCTTTAAGTCGTTTTTATTTATTTGAAATAAAATTACATGAGAATGCATAGGTAATAAGCATTAACAGATTTGTTGATTTACTGTTTATATAATATTGTGATTTATTTAAACTCTCTAACAATAAACTATTACTTTGACAAAATAAAGACCTGCTTAGAGAGGTAAATGAACATTCAAATACTACCACTCTCAGAGTCCTAGCATTATGACTTTAGAAAGACTTATTTTAGAAAAATTATATATTAACAGAATACCGTCTTATTTTCTAATAACAAAAACTAAAAAATAAATGTAGAAAATAAAATTAATATTTTCAATTACTACATCATATGTCACGTATTTGGTGTAAAATCACTATAGTTGTATATTTTTAAAATATGAATATTTATTTTAAACAATGAATAGCAAAATGTAAAACAATGTTGGTTATTCATTTACTACCTACGAACCCACCGTCTGTGGCCCTATTTAAAATATTTCTTTTAATATCTCATTTTAAATCTTGTGGAGCATGTTAGACAATTTTTGAGTAATAGTTAATATAAATGTAAACCTATTTCAATAAGTTAATATGCAATTATAAGTTTTGGATCACTCATTTTCTGAACTATATAAACAATTCAGTTTCAGATTGTCTCTGCTAACCAAGATTTGAGCCACAATGTTTTTCATTTCATGGAAACACATTTTAATGCTAAGCCAAAGAAGCCTGATGTGTAAATGGCCTTCTGAGCTTTCCAGGTACTTGCTGCTCTTGCTCAATGCTCCATCTGATGTGAAGACCACCCCTAGTCCCAGATCCCTAAGTATTTGGCAAACACGTTTTCATTCCTCAATACTTGTGCCAGTGAAACTGCTTCTATAAGAAATTTTCCAATTGAAAAGATGAAGGCAGGTCCCTTAAAACATTTGTCTTTGAATCACCATTGCCGAAAAGTGGAAAAAAAATAAACTGGTCAGGGGGAAATTTCTAAGAGTTTTATTTAATGATAAGTAAAATTAAAATGGTATAGGCCCGGTGCGGTGGCTCACGCCTGTAATCCCAACACTTTGGGAGGCCGAGACGGGTGGATCACGAGGTCAGGAGATCGAGACCATCCTGGCTAATACGGTGAAATCCCATCTCTACTAAAAATACAAAAATTAGCTGGGCGTGGTGGTGGGCGCCTGTAGTCCCAGCTACTCAGGAGGCTGAGGCAGGAGAATGGCGTGAACCCGGGAGGCGGAGCTTGCAGTGAGTGGAGATCCGGCCACTGCACTCCAGCCTGGGCGACAGAGCAAGACTCCGTCTCGGGGGGAAAAAAAAAAAAAAAAAATTGGTATAATAACAACAACAGAGGTAACATTTGTTTCAATTATTTGTAGTTAGATATTTTATTCATAGTTGTTCCCTCTGTGAGCAGAGATGTAATAGGAAATGTAGTTGGTTTATTTTATTTTGGAGCATTATTTCTCTCCAAATAGTTATAGACTCAAGTCACTTACTTTTAGGAAAATTCTTTGCAATTTAAGAAATCAGTAGAGAACACTGACAAAGATCTTTGGCTTCAGAGTCAAACGGGCCATCTCTAAGACTTACTAGCTATGTTATCTTGGGCAAACATCTTAAATTCTCAATATAATATTCCAAATTTAACTGGTCTTTACGTTTTTTTCTTTTTTATCTCATTACTCCTTGTTGAACTAAGCACATTTTTGATAACATATTTACCACTTGAGAATAGTAAACTGAATGACATTTGATTTAGATTTTTGTTTATACATGTAGAGCTGCTAAAAATATGAGAAAATATTTCCGTAAATTTAGCATGATTTTATCTGTGAAAAGGAATAGTGATTATTTTATTAATATTTAGCAAGGAAACTTTCCTATAAAGGTTACAACTAGTGAGACTCTTAAAACAATATTTTGATAAAGAAAACATTAAAATCTTGTTAACAGCTTCGAGTTACATTTGCTCACAATCACTCTTTTCAAAAATTGCATATGCTAGCTAATTATTTATTTGTATTTTGCACATCACTAATAATTTCTTCTTTGGCATTTTAATCTACAAATGAAGTGGATGAATATATTATAATTCAATTATTGTCTTGTTTGCTGTACAATAATCACAACTACTAGAGTCACCACTAAAGACAGAAGGGCATCTGCAATTTAGTTTCAATAAGCCAAGGGAAAGGTAAAATGGCTTTTACTAATATTGTGCTTCTCAGACTGGGGTTCATTTATTGGGTGACATGACATGGAATGTTCCATGTTACTGGAAACGTAGTTTCCTGAACTTCCAACATACCAATTTTCTAAGTAATATTTAAAAATATTATTTTTAAATTAAAGCAAATATGTTTTTTGATTCTTAACCTAGGTTTTGATGGATAAGTAGAATTTTTCACTAGTACTAGAATGGAACAAAATGCAAAAGGCCTATGAATTTTAAATAAAAATGATATTTCGAAGATATTTCACAATGCCAACACTGAAGAATTTTTCAACTTGATATGGTATGGAAATGAATCTGTTTTCTGTGTTTGGAGGCTAGAAGAAAATCTTTCATGTCTTTATACATCCTATGTTCAAAAAATCCCCACTTTAAAGAGTTCCTGTTGCCCTATTTAGAATACAAATTTTCCTCAGTTCTCATTTTCTCACTTAAGTAGTCAGGTTATAAAATGTGGATGGATTCACCATCCATTACACAGAAGATCAATAATTTTGTACTGCATTACCTGAGAATGCAGGAGCATGTGCTTAGAACACTAGTAAATTGGGGACACTCAGACAACTGGGGACACTCAGACAATTACAATATAAAAAATTTTTTTTAAACCTTAGTGAATTTTGTATTTATAACTTTTCTAAAATAATATAAAGTAGACATAATAGGGAAAAAAAGGAGAACTTCATTGGAATTCCTTATATTAATTTCTCACTCTGCTTTCTATTTTGAATTGAATATGGGCAGTGAAGGGGGGCATCACAAGCTATTCAGGTAGCAGCACCTGCAAAGGTCTTTCTCTGACCTTGTGGATATCCATCAAAATCTGTCAAGGAGGCAACCGTAGGAACGCTTCTTTGTTTATGAAAATCATCAGTTTAGCAGGTTTTGGAAATAATTTCAGATCCTAGTCCTAATAATTTTCAGTCTCCTCTATCTTGACTCCCTATCATTCACAATTTGTTTATGCACACTTAATTTCTTATACTTATGGAACATGTCACGGTCTTTTATACCTCTATAACTTTGCACATGTAGATCCCTGTCAGGTATGCTTTCTTCCACTTGTCCAAAGAGCAAACTCTGCTCATTCATCAAAAAACAGATTAAGTGTCATGGACTCCGTGAGGCCTTCATTGAATCACCTCCCCCTACAGATGTAATTTGCATGTACTTATCTGACTTCCATTGTCACAGTGCATTGAATCATTATTCAACATGTCAATCTCTTCAACTATTACAAGGATTCTTCAGGGAGGAGATGGTATGTCTCGCGTAGTGGACTAAAAGTGGCACATATGATTATTTAAAAACAAAGAGGTCTTTTCCTCTTGATTGATATGTTTTCAATCTCAATGATTATGTATTATAAATTCTATAAATATTAAAAGATAAATGTGTGTATTTAGCAAAGGACTTTAATTTTATATAGATGAATAATATTTGTTTTTGAAATATCATATTTTAGCAATTTATTTTCCAAAGTGTTTTCTCATACATTTGATTATCTGATATTCATAATAATCCTCTCATTTCCTGACAAAACAAACATCATTCTCATTTTTAAAGGCTGAGTCATACAAACATATGACTAGCTGGAGAGCAAAATAGGTAAGTACAGAAGGCTCTCTCTCTCTCTCTCTCTCTCTCTCTCTATATATATATATATATATATATATAAATTTTTAATTTAATATCTGACCACATATTTCAGTTATTGCATAGACACTTCTGATTTATTGGAAAATGATAGATCCTCCATATTTGGGAAAACATGCTTAATCTAAGTTTAATTGCTAAACAATGAATGATTTTTTAAGTTCAACTTGTTATAAATTATGTAATTGATAATGACAGAAATAATGATTAACATGTATTATGTACTTAATATACATAGTTGCATCAGCATGACCTGGATGTAAGATATAGGATTAAAGGAGATCATTTTGGAGCTTTAAGTTTTGACTGCCCCCTGGATTTCGGACTTGCATGGGGCCTGTAGCCCCTTTGTTTTGGCCAATTTCTCCTATTGGAATGTGTGTATTTACCCAATCCCTGTACCCCTGTTGTAACTAGGAAGTAACTAACTTGCATTTGATTTTACAGGCTCATAGCAGGAAGGGAACTTGCTTATTTTGGATGAGATTTTGGACTGTAGACTTTTGAGTTAATGCTGATATAAGTTAACACTTTGGGGAACTGTAGGGAAGGCATGATTGGTTTTGAAACGTAAGGACATGAGATTTGGGAGGGGCTAGGGGTGGAATGACATGGTTTGGCTGTGTCCCCACCCAAATCTCATCTTGAATTCCCATGTGATATGTGAATTCCATTACCTCTAGGAGGTAATTGAATCATGGGGGCAGGCCTTTCCAATTCTGTTCTCGTGATATTGTATAAGTCTCAGGAGATCTGATGGTTTTAAAAAGGGGAGTTTCCCTGCACAAGCTCTCTTCTCTTGTCTGCCACCACGTGAGACATGCCTTTCACCTTCTGCCATGATTGCGAGGCCTCCCAGCCACATGGAACTCTAAGTTCATTAAACCTCTTTCTTTTGTTAATTGCCCAGTCTTAGGTATGTCTTCATCGGCAGCATGAAGTACATGTACATACTGGAATATAGTAGATATGGTAGTTTTCATTTTAACAACAGATAATGGCATACTTTTAATCAATTGTTTTAGTGAAGCAATTTTCCTTTGCTGAGCTATGAAAATATAAAACAGAAACTTCAAGATCTATTTGCATTACTATTTACCAAATTGTTCATGTTGCTATACTATGGGCAGTGTAAACATACTGACTCCAGCATCATTAGGCAAATCTCTGACTGCTATTATCTGTTCATCTGTTTATTCTGGCTTTCTGGAAAATAACGACAATAATACCTACAATACAGGGTTGTTATTAATATAAACAAACACATAATAAATGATAAAACCAGTTCTAATATATGCCTTTACTAACCAAGGCACTACACTCTGGGTAATGTTCATTTTAGATATTTTAGTAGTTTTTGTTTTGTCTATTTGACTTTTTAAAAAAGATTTACTTTTTCTTTTTTGAGATAGAGTTTCGCTCTTGTTGCCCAGGCTGGAATACAATGGCATGATCTCAGCTAACTGCAACCTCCGCCTTCCAGTTTCAAGCGATTTTCCTGCCTCAGCCTCCCGAGTACCTGGGATTACAGGCACCCAGCACCATGCCTGACTACTTTTTGTATTTTTTGTAGAGCCGTGGTTTTACCATGTTGGCCAGGACTGATCTTGAACTCCTGACCTCATGATCCACCTGCCTCGGCCTCCCAAAGTGCTGGGATTACAGGTGGGAGCCACCACACCCAGCCAAAGATGTACTCTTATACCTCTGAATATAGACAGAAATCTGGATTCAAGAAAATTTTGATGATTTTAACCTAAACAATTTTTTCTATTCCTATTGCTTTGATAATAGCACAAGTTGTATCTGTCTCAGTAAACTATTTAAAGTAATTCAGAGAACCAATGGCCAAGAGACACATTTCTCCACCCACTACATCATAATAGAGACCAGAAATCACATTCAATTCAAAATACATTTAGAGTCATTCCAAAATTGATAAAGTACATTTTTTCCAATTTGCTTATGTACTGTCACTAGAAAATTATACTCTAGGGTATTAGAAATAGTGTGATAAGGTCAAGGTATTTTAGAAAATTAGAGTGATTTTTGAATTTTTTTCGAGCTACATGACAAAATACAAAACAAATGAAACAGAACATTCGTCCACATGCCTTTAATAACTACCTTACAACATTTCGTTTGGCCACTACCCCTGTCTGTAATGAAGATGCTAGAGCACAATCTACACGTATGCATTTTCCAGATGTTTATTTACAGAAATGTTAATACTGTCACTCTGCAGCATGTGATTCAATTGTTTAAGTTTAGCATAGATGGCCTGGTGTCAGCCTATGCTCATTGATGGCAAAGTAAATGACAAAGTTGCTCTCCTAAGCCTCAGTTCCTTGCTAGGGAAAATCAACTTAATGTTTTATTTTTGTCCATGGAATAAAACTGTGTACATGTGCAATTCCTTCCTGTGTTTCTGCACAAACTGTGTTTGTGCAGAAGCAGATGCAGTTCTGTATCACATGGAGTCAGAATGCCATAGAGATATGTCACAGTTTATTAAAAATTGTAACTATTTTTAAATCTTTTCTGCTATTTGATGATATTAAATATTCTTGCTTTTTTTCCGGGCAAAAACTGCATTAATGATAACAGTATAAAAAAAGTTATGTGATATTACAAAATTCACTCTCCCCATAACTGAGAAAAGTTAAATATTTAACAAGAAAAGTTTTCTTTTATTGTAGTCTTTCATTTTGTCTTTTCACCAGTATCATCTGCTACTTTATAGATAAAATGGAGCTAGAGTTTGAAACTAAACACTCTTGCCAGAAAAATTTGCTTAAATATAATGGAGGAAATAGAAATCTTTGTTTCCCCCATGATCAATTTCAACACTAATTATAAATCAAAACATCATGGCTTCCATATAAAAACATTCAACTACCTTGTATTACCAGTGTTTGTTGATGAAATCCTAAAATATGACACATGGTGAATCTTGACCCTTTAGAAATTTTACAAAACAGCACAAAATAGATAACATATCACATCACAATACCAATAAGCAGTCACCATAAAAAAGTGTAAACGTCAAGGTGGCATTTCATCACACAGATGAGTTAATCTATTGCACTGTCACAAGACTGCTTGATTTAAATATTTTTCTTTTTATTATGATGAAAATTGAAACACTATACTCCTACACTACAAAATGCTATGGTAATATTCAAGCAATTGGAGTACATGATTTGATACCAAATTATGTTCTCAAAGGCCTCATTTCTGCTTTTGATTTTATGAGTGTAGCTGCAACCTTTATTGAATTGGTTGAGGATGTCTTCCAAGATGTAAATTTAGAAAAGGTTTTAAGAATATAGCAAAGCATAACATCATGAAACCATCCAATAGGTAGTAGCTGTAATGGTTTCAGTATTGTATTTGCTGTTACTACTGTTTTTATGTAGTTTAAAGAATAAAACACCTATAAATAATATTTGTGGTTATCTTTTCTAAGTAACTTTATAGCATAGATTATAAATCCAGTTGTCTCTCATTAGTATTTTAGATTCTCCAGAGTTGAATGCATAACACTATAACAAGATTAGCAAAATAGAAAAAAAAGTTTTGTGAGTAATTATGATTGCAATTTTGTTTGGAGTACTAAAAACACTGTCATTTTTTAAATTCGTGAATAAAACTTCAAGTTACTTAATATACATCAGATTATTTGTCTTCTCAATAACAATCATTTAGTTTTTCCCAAGTGATTGTTCTTAACATTATATTTTTAGTATAAAATCAAGATTAAAAGTTATCTTAAAATACATGGTCTTCCAGAAAAAAAAAAGTCTACAAACTCTTTTCTGTAATTTTACACACAGAGAATGAATCTTAGGGTGAATCTCAGAATGAACCACTTGTGTCTTAATAGCAGTTCACCAGTGTTTCTTCTTACCTAAAATGTTTCTCATTTTTAGAAAGTTTGAGTTCAGACAAGATGCAGTGAAAATCCTTTCTCTAGGTTTGAAAGCTTACCTTGGGGCAGCAAATTTCTGTGATGACTTACGGCAGAAATCCAGCAGCCTACTGTTGACATTTCATAGTAATTATAGATCAGGAGTTGGCTGCTTGGAAGAGCAAAACATGTTGCATATGACATGGCAAACCCTTGTTAATATATATTATATATGTGTGTTTTATATATTATATAAACAAGGGTTTGTTAATATATATTATAAATATATATATTTTACTGTATATATATATTTATTTACTATATATATTTACCATAGTTCAAACACGATAGTAAAAAGTTACAGTGTTCTTGTAAAGTAAATGAGAGTTTAAATGCAAAAATCAAAATTTAGGAAAGACTGTCTAGAAATTAAAAATGAACATGTGCTCCATAACTGCCAGGCTCAATAAAAAATTTCTACAGAAGTAAGATAAAATGTTGTGTTATCAACTAATAATATTAACCTGGGTTGAGGTATTTATACTAACTACTAACTCCTATACTTGGTCTGCAAAGAATGGGTTACAGTTTGCTTCACCTACCCCCATATTTGAATGTTTTATGACTATTCCTTCTGCACTTCTGGAGTGCAAGGTACAGAACTCTTAAGGAACATGGCTCTTTCCACTGCTGACACCGCCTTTCAAAAAGTGCTTCAGGGACTCATGGAAAAGACAGGTTGCATGTGACTATAGTAATCATGGAAGAGGTCATGGAAAAAGGAAAACATAAAAATAAGTCATGAAAAATGAGAATGAGATAAATAAGAGGGTAAAGGCCGCCTTTTCTAGATGAACAACTCACTGTGAGGAAGACGCAAAAAAAGAAAGAGCAGCAAATGTGGCATGAAGATAGGTGATACCTGATTTGTGTAAAGAATGCATGAAAGAGGGGTAAGGATAAGAAAGCAAATACAGTTTGAAGGCGTGAAGAGTTTTGGATTTGGGAATGGGAAAGTTGGATGTTGTTGGGTGTTGATGTTTGAATAGAAAGCTCTTGGTGAGACCTGTCTATCATCAGGAACATCCTGGCTACCTGTGAAAGAGCTCACACTGCAGTATTACCTTGATGAATTTCCCACCATCCATGATCTGGCCTTCAGCCCTAAAGCCTCAGAAACCTTGTTCTGTCAGCAGAAAACATGTGTCGGGGAGACTGGTACATTTGCTCCCTAGGCTGAACTACATTAAAATCAGAAATTTGCTGGGTGAGCATGGAATTGAATAAAGGAAAAACTTTGACCTGTACATGTTGTAGAGCATCAGAGTAATGTTAGAAATGACCACTCTCTTTTCTTAGCACTGGCAAAGCTTGCCTGAGTAAATGATCTTTCTCTGTCTCACTTCAGCCTCCTTCTGGTGAACAGCCTCCCTCCAAGTATATGTTACAATATTTGAAGAGTCTCCAATAGACTTAGGAATCACAAGATCTCCCTCTAACATAACTATACATATACATGAACTGATCCATTATGTGGAGTTTGCAGTTTATCCCACCGAAAACAATACCGTTCACAGATTTTTGGAAGGTAACTTACAGTTGCAGCTACATGCAATCCTATAATAAATTAAATCCCATAATAAATTAAAGGATGCATGGAAGTTTTCAAACATAAGAACAAGATCGGAACTATGATGTGGGAAAAAATAATTGATCATAAAAGCATTTTAGGTGCTTGCAGGCCCGGAGAAGCTTGAAAACATGAAGGTTATCTACAAGACTAGCCTAAGCGATGGATAATGAGGATCTGGTCCAAACAAGAGTGAACAGTCTTGGATTTGAAAAATACTGTAGAGAAGACCCTGACAGGATATGCAAGTGATTTGATTGGGAACACTGAGGAGGAAGACAAGAGTCCAAGATACAATCAATAATAAACTTCCTGTAATTGCAAAATCATTTAAATTTTTTTTGCATAGCTTTAAGTGATCTGTTCTGTAGAAATGATGGCATTGTAGAGCTCACTTTTCCCTATGTTTTAAATAATCACAGCTGAGAACTGTGAATTCTCTGAATATTATACACAATTTTTTGTATATCTAAGTATCTTCTGAAAAAGTATGACCATAGATATCCTCAAACTCTGAGTTTCTGCACCCCAAAATAATTAAGGATTTTTGGCCCAGAAAATTAGCTTTGGAAAAGCATCAGTTTAATACATGTAGAAACACTTTATTAATTAGGTTGCAAAAGTAAACACTCATAACTGAATGACAATAGTACAGAGAAATCCTAAAATAAATATAAATAAGATCAGAGAATAGAGATAAATGACTTTGCCAAACTAAACACATGTACAAATTGCCTTATCCAATAGCTTTGTTAAAGGACAAAAAACCATTTGTTAAACACTGTGAAAAAAAAATTTATGTGGCTACGTTATTTGCCTTTTATTAATGAATGTAAACTTTAAAAAGAAAACAAAACTTTATTAAATAATAATTTGAATATCCTTAACAAGTCGGACAATTTTATTTACAAGGTTTTTTCAGTTAAAAATTATAATACAGTTGACTTTCTGTATCCAGGAATATCACATCCATGCAGTCAACCAACCACAGGCTGAAAATACCCAGGAAAAAAAGAATGGATGTTTGCCTCTCTACTGAACATGTATAGATTTTTTTTTTCTTGGTATTTTTTCCTAAAAAATAGAGTAAAGCAACTATTTACATAGCATTTATATTGTATAAGTTATTATAAGTAATCTAGAGGTAATTTAAAGTTTATAGGAGACTGAATGTAGGTTACATGCAAATACTATACTGTGTTATACAAGGGACTCAAAGATCCATGGATTTTGGTATCTCTCATTGTGGAGGTGTCCTGGAACCAGTTCCCCATGGATACTGAGAGAAGACTGTATATGAAAATATATCAAAAACCTAAGAAATATGCTACTGCAAATTTGTATAACATATGAAATTGTATTCATATGTTCTTTACACAGCTTATTTTGATTACTAGGTGATTTAGCCAATATTTATTTAAAAAGAAACTTGGTGGTAGATATATAACTTGTGCCCAATTTAAAAATCAATCTGAAATACATATTTTCACATACTGAATGGTAATACATGATATAGATATTGCAACATTGCTATAAAAATTAAACTATGGATTTTTTATCATACCATCTAGGAGAAAGTTATTTAAATATACAGTTTCATTAAAGTAAAAAAAAAAGTTAAACCCACAAACCAAAAGGATTTTAGCAAACAACAAACACAAATCAGAAACATCACAGTATAGTCCAAAAATAAAAAGGTGAAAACTAAGTTAGCAAAGTCCAATAACTAAGAACAAACTTTTTAAAATTACAACTCCTAAATCATACAACTACCTACCACTTACAAGAACTACTACTACAAGAACATGAGCTTTCTTATGTTTCTAACATGGCACATTTCTGAATAGCACTTACAAGCTATTCAGGGGCACATAGGCTGAACAATCAGAAATCAGGGAACTGCCCTTAGCTCAAAAATAATCATGTGTTAATAGCAAAGTAAGTGTCTGAGATCCCCAGTAAACATTAACTTGGCCTCAGATGATGTTTTGACGTTTTACTTGACTTCTGATCCTAGTTCCAAGAGTAGCAAATGGCACCAGGGGTGCTTTTGTCACCTCTGAGGCTGATGCCAAGGTTCCTCTAGAATCCACACATCAGAGCAAACAGCATATTCAATAAAGAGGCACTCCTTCCAAGAATAAACATAAGACTTCTTGTAGCAAAGCCAGGTAGCTTTCAACTACTCAAAGCAAACAAAGCAGTTCTGAAATTAGATGTCCAGATCTCCTTCACTGACCTAAAAACTGCCTATGCTTCTCAAACATATTCAAAACTTGGTTCACAGTATACATTTAAAAAATTTTTAATATATTTTATTCCCTAAAAAAGTGGGATATTTTTCCTATATTGACTACTAATTTGTTATCTGAATTAAACATGTCATTCCCATAGACAACCTTCCCATTTAAAAATTTTTTTATCTAGAAAAATATGTAGACTAAAGACAAAAAAACTGAATTCTGAAATAAACAATTTTAAATGACAATAACATTAGCAAAGAAAGTTAGCATACTTAATAAGAAATACCAAGGATAATGTACTAAACGTATAGTCTGTGTACAAATACTCCTTTGCTTAGTGTTACTGTCAAATTTCACAGCTTCCAAACTAGCATTTCCCTAGTTATCAGTTTGGAGTGTGCCTTTAATTCACAGTTTCAGTAAGTACAATGGTTCTTTAAAACTATAAAGTGTATAACATCTCAACTCCAAAAAAATATATTTTATGTCAAGGAAAAATGTCTCAGGTAATACTAGGTTAATGCTGTTGATACAATGTTCTAGAAAAGTTTTGCCTCAGGAATTGTTCATTTTAGATGAATCTGACTGCCTTAGGGACATCTGAGGAGAGTATCAGATGTTGCCAAGGGCACCTTAGGCAGCCTTACTGGAAGACTAGGAGGTTGTCTATAATTTCACACTATACTGTATGCCATGAAAGGCTATAAATATTGTCCTGATATTCTAAAACTGATTCTCAGCAGATGCTAATAATACCATGTGCCAAGGCAATGAGCAAGCTAGTATTTCAGAGTATCTTGCCTATAGTACCCTATGTAAATATTTTGAAAGTCACAAAGTAGCTTGGTAATAGAAAAGTAAAAGTGAGCTGTGATTAAGGGACTATCAAATTACTACTTTTAGGAGGTATATCTAATATTTTACCAGTATTCAGGCACACAATGCCATGCAATGTTTTATACATCAGAAGACAATTAACTAGATTGAGTTGTGGCGTTTTTGGTACCTCTCTCATTCCTGCTAAATGAGCTTCTACTTTTGCTAAGAATGAAGAACTCACAAAATTATCTAGACCACTCAACATAAAAATTTCAAGTTGACTGAAAGATTCATTTTAATTTTCATCAGAGAATATTCCATATAACCATTTATTTCACATAAATACTTAGTATAAAATTTAGCATTAAGTTCTCTGTAACTTAAAAATAAATTACAGAAATCATATAATTTTAATTTACTCAAATTTACTCTATATTTTCTTCAGTGTAGCAGGAGATTAATTTTTCTTTTTTGCTAAAAAACTTCAAAACAGAACCCATGTTCAGTGTTATTGTTCATAATACCTTAAATGAAATTCTAGATGTAGAGGACTTCAAAATATATGTAGACAACAAAATATTCTTTAAAACTTACATATATTCCAACCTATCTTATATATGATAAGATTTCATTTTTGTAAGTCAATAACATTACATCTCTCTTTGATATTCAACATGGCAAACAGAAAACTATATTTTCTACTAGGACAGAGATTGCTACGTTTTCTCAGAACCCATTCAGCAATGGTTATACTTATGTTGTATGTGTTGATTACCTATGATGATAAGTTGTGAATCCTGAAATTTAATTAAAGAAAATAATTCCTTTTTCCAATTTACCTAATTTGATAACAGGAAGAAGTCAAATTCTCTTCAGTGAAGAAAAGGAGGGGGAGATGGCACAACTGTAGAAATTAAAAATTAGGCACAGTAACACTTAAAGAACAGCTTCCGAAGATGTTAAACTTCTAATCCAACCAACAGATACTGTAAGAACTTTTTTTTTTTTTTTTTTTTTTTTTGGGACAGGATCTCACTCTGCCATCTAGGCTGTAGTGCAGTGGTGTGATCACGGCTCACTGCAGCCTCTACCTCCCGGATCAAGCAATCCTCCCACCTCAGCTTCTCGAATAGCTGGGACCATAGGCATGTGCCACCACACCCAGCTATTTGTTTTTTGTTTTTTTGAATTTTTGCTGAGATGAGGTCTAGCTCTGTTACTTAGGCTGGTTTCAAACTCCCGGCCACAAGTCATCCTCCCACCTTGGCCTCTGGAAGTTCTGGAATTACAGGCGTGAGCCATCCCACCCAGCCTAGTATTTCTTTTAACAGCTATTTCTGACCACATAAGATATTCAGACCTGTACTTTGATATCAAAAAAGGTCAGTAATAAAAATGCCAGTAATATGCTGTTGCCAAATATAGTACCTCTATAGGGATAAACATTACTATTTGAACAGTATGTGATTTGAAACTACTGACATTTGTAAGACTAATGAAGGACAGGCAACTAGAAGTTTCCTACTGCAGCCTCAAGATATGCTGATCAAATTATAGCAAGATCATAGTGATTTTGCATAAAGGACAATAAATTCTAATACAAATTACAAACCTTAATCAATTTCTTGGTCTAGCAGGTAAGAAAATAGACAGTCAATGTGACCATTTAAAAGGACCAAACTATATGTCAAAAGATAGAAAAACAAGCCACGTGCAATGTGCCACGCCCGTAATCAACACTTTGGGAGGCTGAGGCGGGAGGATGGCTTGAGTCTAGGAGTTTGAGACCAACCTAGGCAACAAAGTGAAACCCCAGTCTCTACAAAAAAAATTTTTTTTAAAAAAATTAGTCACACATAGTGGCATATGCCTGTAGTCCCAGCTACTTGAGAAGCTAAAGTGGGAAGACCGCTTGAGCCCAGGAGTTTCAGGCTGCAGTGGGCTATGATGGCACCACTGCACTGAAGCCTGGGCAACAGAGCAAACTGCTGTTTCTTAAAAATAAATATTATAATATAATATAATACAATACAACAAAAAAAGCAGTTTGAGCTGTCTGTAGTAACTGATTTAAAGTGGTCAACTGTTAATTTAAAAAACATGGTCTTTAGAGTTAGAAAATCATTTCAAACTTCACTGATTTTGAGCAGGTTGATTAAGCTTGGTGATACTGAGTCACTTTATTTGTGAAAGAAGATTAATAATCTACTTTTTTGATTGTTAAAAGATTTTACCAAAAAGAAAAACACATAACCCAATTAAAAACGGGCAAAGGACTTGAGCAGTCATTTCTTCAGAAACGACGTACAAGTGCCTAACAAGTATATGAAAACATGCTCAACATTACTAATCATTAGGGCAATGTAAATCAAAACCACAATATCAACTCACACCCATTCAGATGGCTACTAACAACAACAACAACAAAATGTCAATTAACAAGTGTTAGCAAGGGTGCGAAAAAATTGGAACGCTTATCCATTGTGAGTAGGACTGTAAAACAGTGTAATCACCATGGAAAATAGTATGGCAGTTCCTAAAAAAAATTAAAAATAGAATTATCAGATGATCCAGCAATTCCACTTCTGAGTATATATCCAAAGAACTGAAAGCAGGATCTTCAAGAAATATTTGCATACCTATGTTCATAGCAGCATTATTTACAATGGCAAAGAGGTAGAAGTAACCCAAGGTTTGTATTGACAGATAAGTGGATAAATGTAAAATATACATACAATGGAATATTGTTTAGTCTTTAAGAAAAAGGAAACCCTATCACATGCCATAACATGTATGAAACTTGAGAACATTATGCTAACAAAAGCCAGTCACAAACAAACAAATACCATTGTTCCACTTATATATCTAAAGTAGTCAAATTTGTAGAAATGAAAAGTAGAATGGTTGTTACCAGGGGCTGGAGGAAGGGTGAAATGCGATGTGGTTAAATGAGTATAAAGTTTCAGTTCTGCAATGAAAAAGTTCTGGAGGTTGGTTGCAAAACAATGTGAATATGCTTGACACCACTGAATTGTACACTTAAAAATGGCTAATATAGTAAATTTTATGTCATGTGCTTTTTACTACAATTAAAAATTATATATATATTTATATATAAACATATATATTTTTATATAAACATATATTGTATATGATATATAAATATATAAATGTATATTCATATATTACATATATGAATATATAATACATTTATATATGAATATATAATATATAACATATCTATATATGAATATATGATATATCTACATATGAATATAAGATATATCTACATATGAATATATGATATATCTATATATGAATATATAACATATTTATACATGAATATATAACATATATGTATTATATATAAATATATATTATGTTTATATGTAAATATATATTTATATATAGAGAGATACTATATTATATATAGAGATATTATATTATATATATAGAGAGAGATATATTAAGTGGGATAATATATTTAAAGTGCCTCGCATATTACAGAGACCCAAAACAGCATTAACAGATGAGAAAGCATTACTCTTCTATATTTAAGGATAAAGTCTTTGGAGCCAAAATTCTACTACTGGAGACAGCCCTGACTGATACTTACTAGCTGTGTGATCTTGGCCCTGAGTTTCCTCAGCTATACAATGGATTAACAGTTGCACATTTCATATGGGGATATTACTAATTAATACATTTTTAAAAACTAGTCAGGCACAGTGGTTCATGGCTGTAATCCCAGCACTTTGGGAGGCCAAGGTAGGAAGATCATTTGAGCCTAGGAGTTCGAGACCAGCTTGGGCAATATAGCCAGTCCCTATTTCTAAAAAGTTAAATTAAAAGTGAACTTATAATAATCCTTGCATGTGATATGCCATATTAAAGTGCTTGTTATTATTACATTATTATCAGTTTCTAGACAAGGAAGAGTCTGTCATTATATTTCTATTATAAAATTTTTAGCACTTAACCTCACTTGATATTTTGGGTGAGTGCATTTTTGCCATCATCATTCTCTATAGCCATAGCAAGTCAAACTTTGAGTATGCTATTCACATATAATATAGACTATTTGTGGATTTAGCTTATTTTTAAAGGTAATTTGGTTAGAAAAACAGTCATTAATTAAATTAAAATCTTTTAAAATTATTTCCATCAAATATCTAGTAAAGTTGTATTTACTTTATAAATTGTGACACCATAGTTTTCTAACACATTTTTTTAATTTTCATTATCTTTGCCATCTTGCTTACTATATACATGTTTAGCGCACTATTAAAGACATTGTGTTTAAACTTAAATACCATGGTTAGTTGAAATTTTCAGATAATAAAATAAGACAAAACGAGGAATCCATCATAAAATAGTATGGAAAGTTAAAATAGAGTTTATTTTTCCTTGAGTATTCAAAACTGTAGATAAAGATGTGGGATGATTTTATTGATGAAATGCTATAACAATCTGAAAATAGAAACATTAGCATATAGTTCATTCTAAATCCACATAAAAAAAGCTTAAGAGAATGCTGTGGAAAAAGAAGCAATTTTTGTATACGCCACTTGCTATTTGATTGTATCAAATAGCTATGTACACCAAATGTAAGTTCCTTTGCTAATTATGTTCATAGTAAACCAAGCTATCAAATGTTCAAACCTAACAAAATATATATATATACACACACATATTTTACACATAAATGCAATAAAAATGGTATTTAAACTTTCTTTTTTTTTTTTTTTTTTTTCTTTTTTTGAGACCTAGTCTTGCTCTATTGCTAGGCTGGATCATGCTACAGGGGCATGATCTCAGCTCACTGCAACCTCTGACTCCCTGGTTCAAGCGATTCCCTTGCCTCAGCCTCTGGAGTAGCTGGGATTACAGGCACGTACCATCACACTCAGCTAATTTTTGTGTATTTAGAAGAGACAGGGTTTCACCTTGTTGGCCAGGATGGACTCGATCTCCTGACCTCGAGATCCACCTGCCTTGGCCTCCTAAAGTGCTGGTATTAGAGGCATGAGCCACCACACCCGTCCAAAACTGTCTTTTCTATATTGAAATGGCACAATTTAAATAATCAATAACTTTTCTAATCAAACAGCTATGAAAACAGAATACTGAATTTAATTATCTCTGTTTTACAATAAGAGTGATAATATGGCTTAACAGTATCCAAAACATACAAGCCACATATAAAAACAGAAAGAATCTACCTCATACAGATTCTTAAGATTATTATTACTTATTCAACATGATGCTTTTAAAACCAATAAATGAACTAATGAAATATAATGGTGCTATTCCTGAAGGAGGGAATAAAAATTTTTATTAGGCCATTATTCTTAAAATCTAAATAGAAAAATCTGCAATATATATTCGGAGGTCGGAGACAACGTTTCTGATTCAGACCATTATTTCCTCAATAAAGGAAGGAGCTTGTGAGCAGAAAATTGAAGGCCAGATGACTTCTGGTGGAAGAATATTAGGGAAAGCATCAGTCCTTTGGGAGAAATGACATGACTGTAAGGGGAAAATAACTGTATGAAGACTTTTTACCTACCCTTTTACGTTACATATTTGCATACCATATTATTACTATTATTAATTTAATTATGTGTAGGTAACATATTAAGCAAAATTATATAATCATCCCTTGCAATATAATCATGCCACTAATATATATGAAAAATGATAAATAAATATGAACGTTTTTCTTTAGCAAGTATGAAGATGGAAAAATCAAGGATCATTCCAAAACACAAAATCTGATAGAAAGTGCAATTCACCATCTCTGTTTATGATTCAGTTAAGAAGTTCAGGCATTCTAATTGCCAGTAATCTCCTATGTCAAGAAAAAAAAAAAAAATCTAAAGAGTAAAGCCTGTATGGGAATTCTGGCAAATCCAATTTGCTGCAGTTTTAGTTTCCTAACTGTCCCAGAGATAGTAGAACCAACCAAAAAGATTGTTTTCTTTGCTTTCAAGCCTAAGAGCTGCATGAACCTGGCAAGGGTGTCACTGCTAGTATTTTTCAGCAAAACGTTGTTTGTATTAGTGGTACTTTCCTTTTTCTGCATCCAAGGAAATACACCAGTAACAGCAAGAGAGTATCCTGTTCTTTAAGAGATATGAGAAGTAAATTCTGATTCTTGCCCACCAATCACCATTAATGCCTTAACGCAGGGAACTCCAGACCCATGACCAAAGATCTACAGCTCAAAAAAGATTTCGCAGAAGTCATGCTAAATGATTTCACTAAAGGAAAACAGTCTTGGTATGTAGATTCAGGCTCTCCTTAACATGATAGCTTTTTGGATACTCTGCTTTGGTTTTGACCTTCGAAATTTCCTTTTAGAAATTAGCACACTACTACTTACTGCCAAACTCCTACAACTACAACAGTAGGTACTAGGTGTTGTAGTTTTGACCAAGCAAGCACGACTCAAGCATATCCTTCATGGCTAAGAGGATAGTGGGATAATATGGAATTTGGAAGAAAGATTGATTAGGGAGGAAAACAACTGACAGGCAATGATAAAACAAAATTCCCATCAGAGGACACAGGGGTGGAGACTGAGAATATTTTCAAGAGATGTTTAGATGATTGAAAGAGCATAATCAGATCCATAGTTACCAAAATTTTCTCTGAGTGTTAAGTATTGCTTGCTTTCTTTTAGGGTTGATGATTCCTATTAAAGACTAAATTTCCCAGTATCCCTTATAGCTAGGTGTTGACATGTAACGAAGTTCAGGCCTGTGGGATACAAGTAGAAGTAATGTGTGATGACTTTCAGGTGAATTCTGGCACAAGGTGATTGTCCTAGATTTTCTATTAAACGCCTCCTGTTAGATAGGAAATGGCCATTAATAGAGAAGCTTGCTTGAGGGAGTAACCCTGAAAGCGCAGGCCTGGACACCCACTTCTTGACGGTCTCATGCTTGCGAAACAGAATTCTATCATTACTCGGGTACTCTGATTCAGGGTCTCCTTTCTGCAGGAACTTAACCTCTCTCTAACCAATGCATTGGCAGTTGTAAGTGAGGTGGAAGAGAAAGAAATAAATCTGAACTGTCGGTAAAGTATCTGGATTTACCGATACAACCATTAATTGAAGTTCAGTAGTTGAAGAAGAAAGGGAAGACACTAGTGCTTGATATTATCTATTAGGCAGCAAAAATATTTAAAGATGTTAGAGCAACACAATTATGTTGTCAAAGAGAAACTATGGAAAAAAGAATTGAACCAACTGGCTGAGGGAGCACCATGATGCATGTCATTGTCATCTGCTGTTGACCATTCTAAAACTGGACACGACAGCTTGGACATGGCATTTCTATTTTGGCATGTTTTGGAACTTATAGGACTAATGTGGTTTAATACTTACAACTTTATATTTTATAAAAATTGAATTTTTACTTAAATTACAAAACTGGCCTTGAAGTGGTCAGAAATTGAACTGGCCAATAAAAGGCAACACAGCTCTAAAAAACCTTTAGGTAAGGATTTTTCAGTTGGCAATGTATTTTGAATATAATGTCATCTCATTTAATACGTATTTTCTAGTGATAACTCTGAGACAATTATTGTGGTAATGCTAGGTGAATTGTAGGATTGTGGAGAGGAAGGGAGACTACAATCTGTAGCTATAGGGAGTTCACAGTGTAATGGGGTGTCCAAATCTGTAAACTAGAAGAAGTAGAAAGAGTAGAAAAGATGAAATGATTTTCATAAATAAAAAAAGACATATAAATACTCCAGGAGCTTATAGAACTTGGATAGTATTTATAGAAGTCAAAGATCAGTCTTTAAAAATAAGTACATAAAATGAAATAAAATTATGACCCAGATCCTGAAAACTAAAGTTGTATAAGAACATACAATGTCACTCTGAGTCACAATCATAAGATCTAAAAGCATCCAACCCCAAAGTCTTACTGTCAGAGTAGCAAAATAAATGCTCTATAGCAGTACACGATGTTCCTTTTGTATATCTAGCTAAAAAGTTTAAATATATAATCCCAAACAAGCTGTAAGAAGCAGAAAAGCACACTGTGTCCACACATGTAACAGTAAATGAAATCATCTCAAGTTATAAGATGCAGAAAACCTAACCAGGAAAAAAAAAAAATAAAGAAACCTAACATATCTTAACATTTTGGGGGTGGGTAGATGGATGTTGGCTTTCTACTCAACATGTTATGTGTAATAACTATAGACATATATGGTGTATACAAAAAACCTATAGCACAATATATAATTGCCTCTGTATTCAGATTATTTAACCTGTTATCAATTTGACATACACACATATAACACATATATATAGATATACATTTATGCATGAATCTACACACATAAATACATATAAACATAGACAACATACAGAGACAGAGTCATTTGTTTCTCTTACTTTCACTTTTACACTTAGTTACACTTTTCGTCATTGATTGGAAGTTTTGAGAGCCAGAGAGTTAAAAGTATGGCTTACTTCTCTATAATTTCTGTTAGGATGAACCCATGGAAAATCGACTAAAGTCTTGTGATCAATTCATACCTCCTGAGAGAATCTGATAATGTGATACCAGCTCTAGCTAAGATTCCCTCCAGAAACAAGCAGATCAGCGGATATTCTTTGACCCGCCTTCCTCCATCATGTGATACCTGATGACAAAACCAAACTTAAATCCTGACTGGCAAGCAGGGTAGTGGTTGTAGTAGCAGGTTTAAAAAAATAGGAGTGTGGAGTTTGTACTATGATCATGGCTTAACTAGGGATCCTGATGACAAAAACAAGAGTCAGGATGCTGCCAGAGCCTAGCCTCTTGCTGCTGTAGTTACTCACTGGCCCCAGAATTGTCCAAGATTGCTTATTGCTTCTCTTAAGAGGTCAATTGCCTCTCTCCGTTAAATCTCCCCATGATTTAAACAATATGAACAACAGTCCAATAAAAAGATTATTGCGTGCTACAGTCTTCACCAGCTCTGATCTGCAAATGTATATACACTATATTCACAAGCTTTTAAGAACTAAACACAGTGTTCATAATCACCAAAAAAGCAAAAGAAAGAGAGAAAAACACTCATGATAATGCGCTCAATTAACTGGGAAGAATTCCCAAGAAATGCCTGTGTTCTCAACTATAGTGAAATGTAGGTAATTATTACCACAGTTACAAATGTTGCTTCATAGTGAGAAACACTGAAAATGTACATTTTCATAAGAATTGGATATCCATTATGGAGAAAGCATTCTTAAACAGAGAGAAGAGTAGTTCACTTTATTAAATATGTCCAAATTATTAACAAATCTTTAACTTTATTTTTGATACACATTGTTGAAATGTATAATGGTAAAACTTTGTTGCCAGAAAGGAGGATCCCTCAATGGTAAGAGTGTGCCAGTAACTCAAGAAATATAACCAGGGCACATCATAAACCTAAACAAAGTACTGAGAGAGCATTCCTTCAAGATTCTCATTGTTTGAATTTTAATGACCTGTACAGCCATAGAATACTTTATTTGGAGTAGACATAGAAACACATGGTTGTATTTACTTTCTAACAACAGCAGAAGTTGATAGACCCTCGGGAATCTTTACTCCTCTGTAGCCCACTAAGTGCTAGGAAATATCCCTTACCATCATCCATTATCTCTTAAATAATCTGTGCACTTAAGAACCTCACCTTTGATGAAAAAGGCAAATAAAAAGAAAAAACAAATTAAGAATGTTCTACCTACTATTCAACACCCCCAAATTAGGTATTTTTTAAAAGTTAACTTATAATTTGAGTGCCTCTGAGACATGTCAGCCTGTATTTTATATTTTCTCAATATTCTGCATGTCCTTTAGCTTACATTAAGGTTAAATTTGTAAAGTTAAATTATAGAACTTTCTTATTGCATTAAATATATCTAAAGTATATTAAACATCACTTAAGGAATAAATGTAAACTGAAGTTGATTATGGTTTCTATAACACTAATGGTAACCGTTCCTTAAAACAAAAAGTTCAAAATGAGGCCCAGGTATTTTTATTGAAAAACAAATTTAATTTAATCTAGAACTATTTGAATTTCCATTAAAAGGGTACAATCCTGTTTTTATTATATGAGTTACTTAAAAATTAGCATGGCCATCATTCCTCTTTTTTCTAAGTTTTTATTATATTGATTCCTAAATACAATATTTGAGGGCTTCTCATATTTTATCTTTTTCTATCATTCCTAATTGCTGCATGTATTTCAATGAAATCAATAATAATTTTGATAATGTTATTATACCATGCATTACTAATTAATTCACTGATTCCAAATTCCATACTCATTTATTACATGATAAAGGGTATGGTTTAATTAAACTATAAAATGCAAATATTTGAAATATGCAATACGTAAGCCACTTGAGCTAATAATTCAGTTTCCTCATAATGATCCTGATTTCCAATTATCCTAATATATTCACAAGAATGGGATGTATGAATCCTTTACTCCTGCTCTGGGAGAAAGTAATGGTAGCCCCACAATTTTTCCACCGAGGAATCTTGTATACTTAATTTTGTCACTAACAACAGAGCCCCCCACCAAAAAAAAAAAAAAAAAAAGCATGTAACCAGTATATCTACTGAATATATACTATTGTCGAGAGAGTTTTTATTTTATTTTATTTTAAAATCCCATAAGTATAACCTAAGTAAAGCATGCTGGTTCTATCTACTGTACTTATGTTTAAATGTGTTGACTTTTCTATTTCTTTAGATTAAGTGAAACTTTTATGCTTTCCTAAAACATAGATATTAAAATCTTTATCAGAATTTGTATACTAATAACCACATAAATTAATAATTTTCAAAACAGTGAAAGCTCTTTATGCCTATAGCATTAAGGGTCCTACACTCCAAGAGTCCTTCAAAAGGACAACAAAGGTACTTTATTCAACAGACGTTGCTAGCATAGGGTAGTCAAAAATACTGGAGGTTTCTCCTATGTTAATACCTACTCATTATAAGCTTGTTTCTCCTGTGTTAATACCTATTCATTGAAAGCTTGTCTTTGCTTTCATTGCTTCTCTAGCATTTATATTGAGGAAACAGATAATGAGCCTCAATGGCAGTACTTCTTATGCTCACCTACTCTCACGTAACTCTATCCACTCTCTTTGTTCCTAAAGCTTTATTGTAAATCAACTATATTTACATATTTATATTACAAATAAAATATATAAAGAGTAGCATTTATTTTTAAAATTATTCAATTAAAATATAATGCTAAATTGTATTTTTAAATATTATTTAAGATAGTTTTCAAATGTATTCCAAAAGAAGGAACAGTTCAAACTTTCATTAAGGAGTTACTTGTAAAACAGTGCTGATTATGTAAAACAGTCAGGAGGAAAAAAATAATCATAAGGATTAATCCAAGCAATAATTATGCTGGTGCTTCCCAAGGCTTTTTTATAAATAAAATTAATTATATTTTATGGGAAAAAAGCACAAAACAAAAGTACTTCAGTTAAATTGTTTCTCAAATAAGAGGTTCAGAATTCCATGTTTCTTTGCCCTCATATAAAGTGAGTACATAAATCATTATTTGCGATATGAATGCTCATACAGAACATTTAAAGGTAGATTCATGCAGTACAGTATTATTTCAAGTAATGTCTTATCGCCACGTGCTTCTAGCTGAAAACCAACTGAAAAATAACATCCTGAGAGCTACAGAAAAGATTATTAAGCTAATGATTCCCCAAAAGGGAAAGAATATGCATAAATAGCAGTGAGGTGGATGGTGCAGATAAGGATTCTATATTATGCATTCGGAATTATTATTTGAGAAACCACACTGTCAGCATACATTTTATCATGTTAATAATAAGCAACAGGTGGTTCAAGGATTAAAAAATGATAGCATTTATCTGCTCCATTCCCTGCAGAAGTCATCTTTACATAACCGTAACTGTCTTACTAAAATGGTAACACTAAAACCTGACGAAAGTTTTTCCAATAAATCAGAATTATATTTTTAGGTATTACATATACTTCAAAACAGATATTTGCGTAAAATGTATCACTAAATCCTTTGAAAAATTTATGTACAATTTTGATGAACTTTTTCCTTGAGATCATAGAGCAATACCTGAAAATGATATAGCAATAAAATATTCTGTCTCTATAGAAATTGACTCCATAAATTCTAGCATATTTAGTAGGCAACTCAGCCTCTAGTAGGCAACTAAGCTTGTCTCAATAGTTTAAATCAAACACATTCACAAACTGCCTAAGCCACTCAATAATTCAATAAAGTAATTTGAATAAAGAGAAGACCAAGTTATTCAACAATTAAAATACATTTTAGAGAAGAAAGCTTTTATCTCTGCTCTCGTTGAAGATAGTAATACTCTTACAATTCTGCCAGCAAGGAATCTTGTGTAGTTGATTTTATCACTATCCAGCAGAACTAAAAAACACACCCCAAAACAAATAGAAAACAGCATGCAACCAGTATTATCTACTAAACATATCCCATTGTTGAGAGGTCTTTCAAAAATTCATTTCTAAAAGATTTTAAAGCAGCCATTAAATAATGAAATGTCATAATGTCAAACACTGTTCAAATACTGATAAAATGTTCAATTTTTTTTTTTTTTTGCCAAATGAGGGCGTGATAAACAAATTCTCTTTAGGTTTAGGAATATCTCACTTGCTATCGTTTTTGCTTGTACTCAATATTAGTGTAAATTTAAAACAAATATGCAAGGGGTATGTTTTTATAAGGGCATACCCCTTATATGCTTAAACTTTGTTCATAAAGTATGTAGGCAAAGTTCTCCATTAAATATTCTCAATCAAATTTGTGTTCCTTCAGGAATCCCTCTGCTAGGTTTGGCTTGTCAGCTACTTCATGGAGAGGTTGAGAGAATGGGTTAGAGGAGGCAGGATGAAATCTAGCCTAGGCTCCCATTTATTTTCCCAAATGATGACCGAATCAGAGCTGATGAAAGAAGTTAACTCATCTCCACGTAGTGCAGTGCAGATGTACTCCACGAGAAATTCTCTCAAATGTCACGGTAAGTATTGGCAATGTGTCTGGGAATCACGCTTGCTCCAGTTCATGCGTTCTGTGCTTTAAAGGGTGGGCTGGGGTGGTGGTTATTCAGCCATCTGGGCGGCCTCCTCACTGGGACAACTGAGTTCAAGGCTTCCAGTCATATTGCGCTCTGTACGTGAGCAGCTCTTACTGGGCTCCATTCAGATCAGGTGAGAAAAAAAAATGACTGGCAAGTCATGGCCACTGGCTTCAAGTGTCTAAACCTGGCTCCCTCTTAATAACCCTTTTGAAAACTCCCCAGGGGAGTCTATGGTTTAACTCTTTCATCGCTGTCACCTGCAACCCTCCCGCCCTCGCATCCCCTTCCCGCAGATTTCAAGGCAGTGATTCATTTTGGAATAAAACGTAATCAAATACATTGCAAACATGTTCTGGATTAAAGTCATGTTGAAGCACAAATTTGATCGACAATTTTATGTAATCGGGAGCAGTTCAACGAGTCCCTACTGGTGCCGCCAAACATCCTCCCACTCTTGGAGAGCGGGCATTTATAAATCTTACATCTTCCTACCTCCTCCCTCAAATTCCTTAATGGACCATTAGCGACGGGATCGATCCTAGTTACTTTAGTAGCGATACATCGCAAAGGCACATCTGCTGTGTTTACCCGTGCCAGAAACACCATTCAAAAGTTGAGAGGGTAGAGCCAGCACTTTCTAACCTTTGTGGGCCGGGAAGGGGCACAGGGAAGAGCAGGGTGGGGGAGGAAGAGTGGGAACCTTGTGAGACCTGAACTCTTGTGCATCCAAGAAGCAAGCCCTTGAACCAGCTGGGAGGGGGCAGCGGAACTGTGAACTTCTCCAGCAGCCCTGCGCCGCCGCACTTCCCTAAATCCCTCTCCCCAGAAAACGGAGCCCACTCCCCACCCACACCCGGCCACCGCGGCCCCCGCCACGGAGCAGCGCGCGCGTGTGCCCGGGGATGGGGGTGCGCGGCACTTACGTCTCGGAATTTGTTCCACTGTCCGACTTCCTTGTCATACTGAGAGATTGTGGTGAGCCATTGTTTATCATCCAGAAAATTACCGCCGTCCGACCGCCCCCCGGCTGCAGCCACCGCCGCGGCTGCTGCGAGAGACTGACTGCACCAAGCGGCTGCACACACACACAGTACGGCTGACACCTTGAGCATCTGGGAGAGGAGACACAACGGGGGTGGGGGGGATGTCAGTGTCAAATAAGGGGTACGAAGCCAGGGGCGACCCTGGAAAACATGCATTAGCAACGACGGGGGTAGAGGGAGGAGGAGACAAGCAGAGGCAAGCGTGTCCCCTCCCCGCAGGCTTTACCCCCAAAAGCCGGGCACTCACACACACGCAGACCCAGAGGAGAAGAGGTGGGTATAAGGAAGCAAGCCCCAGCCGCAGCAGCCCGAGCGGGCAAAAAAACCGCTTCCTGGCACATCACCTTGTTGTGAGCCAGCACTGTGCTCGCAGCTCCTGCTGGAAATGCAGCCCTGCTCTGCCAACTCGCTGCTTTCTGGAGCTGCTGCACGCGCCGCCGTCTCGAGCCGTCCACTCAGCTCCCTGCGCCCGGCGCGCTCCCCCCATCTCCACCCTCCCTTCGCGCGCGG
This sequence comes from Macaca mulatta, assembly GCF_049350105.2. Taxonomy (NCBI): domain Eukaryota; kingdom Metazoa; phylum Chordata; class Mammalia; order Primates; family Cercopithecidae; genus Macaca; species Macaca mulatta. The sequence continues at coordinate 175,758,918 of NC_133410.1, forward strand.
ATCTCCAGCTTACTCCCCTCCGTTCCCCCTCCCTCCTCGACCTCCGTTTTTTTTTCCTCTTCCACCTCCAGCTGCAGTTGGCTCCGGATACGACGCTTGGCTGGAGCCAGAGTACGAGTTAGCTCCTAGCTTAGGAATCCTTATCTGCTTTGTAACCTCTCCCCTCCAGAAGAGGTTCTCATGTTCGCGAGAGAGCCTGCTCATTCTCTGCTCCTGGATTTAACACAAAGCGTACTATCTCTCGCAGTTGCCTCTGCTCCACAATTTCCAGGGTTGTCAGGCAGACGTGAGAAATGAGATCTGAGGACAACTTTATGCATCAACAAATAAGAATACCTGGACTTCCTACCCTGTAAAGCTCCTGGACTCAGCTCCTCCCTAAAGAAAGGCCATCTATCCACAAGGTCTTGGGAGATCTGTTTAATTTCAGAAAATTTAAAGTTTGCTGTGAGCTTCCGGATTATTACCGAAAACAAACTTTAATGTTAAAGGTTGCAGTTTCTTTCTTTTTTTCTTTCTTTCTTTTTTTTTTTTTTTTTTTTTTTTTTTTTTAAGAAGAAGCATAACCAGGTAGGGCGTTTGAGAACACCTATATCTCCCACATACTCTAGCTGCATTTTTCCCTTTATAAAAACTCCCTGGCAACTTGTATTTTAGAACGTAGAACCCGAATCAGAAACTTCAAAAGCCTACTGTCTCCCTCCTGCAAAATAAGAAGAGAGTTTTGAAGCCTGAACACCAGTTTACCAGTTTTGTATTCCGAATTTCCATTTATGACAAAATACTTGGCTTTCCATGTCTTTTCTACATATTCTAAATAAACTGGAAGGAAACCGGCAATTAGCCCCCTGTAGAGAAAATCTGATACAGAGAATCTCTCATACTTAGAGAATTTAGGTGAAGTGAATATTACACATAAATCAAGAAATGTCTGCAAGCCAATAGACTGCAATAACATTATGAATCTCTATTTGAATTATTAGAGATTTCAGCGAAAACTACATCTCCCAAAGCTATGACCTTTGAAAATTTCTTGTAGCCTCCAAAACTTCAGAAGCTCTTCAAATAGCAGCAGTACACATATTCCATATCAATCTTGTCTAACATTTTGCAATCTATATTAAAACACAACGAAACTCAATGATTAATACTAATTGCTGTTTTTTAATGTATATTTCAAAATAAATGTATAATATGTATGGTAGGAAATAGATGTGTAATATTTATATAGGCAAGAAATTTCTACTACTATTTTTAACTCAGAAAAAGATATTTTTCTCAGTTCCCCCCATTTCTACAGTGATGAATGAAATCAGTGGAGACAAAACGCAGAACTTACTACTGCAATTCATGGGAGCCCTAATTGACACAAACAAATGTCAGGAAACTTTAAGAATATAGATGTGTGCTAATTCTTCAAAGATATTTATTTTTGCCTGTTCAGAGGGTTATTACCATGTAGTTTACATATTTAAATTCCTGTTTGGTAAATTTATTAAGACAATAGTAGGTGGTCCATTCTCCTCTATCACCTTTTCCTGACCCCTGGTCCTTAGACCTCCCATACTCTCATCCTTAGCTCTCTACCTCAAAATTTGAAGAAATACTTTCTTCTTAATAAGAATTTCTCATCATGTTTTAAAACCTCATTATTTCTAAATTTAAGTCTAATAGGGAAAGCACAGAAATTGTTTCTTACAAGAAACTGATACTTGGCAGAAGTCAGTAATTTTAAGAGTAAAAATGACCTTCTAACCTTTGTAACTTACCTTTAAAAAAGATTGTTGCTATTAGCTACAAAATATTTGATGAGGAATGATGCTGTAACACTCATACCCTTTAGCATCTGCTGTACATTTTAGCTCAATAATTGCTACCATGTAAGGCCAACATGGTCACCTTTAGATTTACGGAAGCACATATAGTATGTTTATACCGCATTTCCCGCCCCCCTGCAAATACATCTATTTTGTGGCTGACTCACCAATGTTCATAGCATGTTTTCACATCTAGCTTTCACTGGCAGCTTCCCATGCTGCAGCTCCACAGGGGTGTCTCCAAGTTGTGAAATTTGTTGAAAAACAAACAATGACAGTTGAATGCATCTTGGGAGAAATGCCTTTGATAGGGTTTTAAACTCCAGATCTCAAGATAGAGTAGGATTTACTGGCAAATTGCAAGTTTCAAATTCTAAAGTCGAAAGAGGCAGAGTGAGCCTGTCTACAGTGTATTTGTGTTGACCTGGTGTGGTCCAGTGACCCTCACTCCTCCTAGAGCTCCTTAAGCTTCTCTTTCCAAGCCATTGCCATTGTCTAGGCTAAGTGGGCATGTTAGTAGTGAGAGTCAAAGTCTAGTAGGTGTGATGTTGTGATGTTACTAATCACAGGGAAAGCTTTCTGTCAAGTTCTCTATATATCAACATTTTGGTCCTCAAACAGTCTGCTTTCAAGGTTTAAATAATCCTAGGAGAATTCACACTTCAGTTAACACCTTGGTTACCAGTTATCACCTCAGTGGGGATTCATTGAAAACTTGCTGAGAGCAAAACACAGCAGAGAATAATCAGGGAAGAGGATTAGGAGGGAGGTAAGATATTGGAAGAGTGGTCAGGAGCCTTGCAAGTCAAGATAGGTGAGTAGACAGGAAATACTTCACTGACTGCTTCCCAGTTTGATGGAGAGCCAGTCTAAGAAACTGGGGAAGCCAAAAAAGCAGAAAGTGGGGTGCAGTATATGAGGTGGGTAAAGTGAGACACTGGTGCCAGGGACTGGGACTTGATTTTATTTTTCTGATCATGATTTACAAAATTGGAACTCAGAGCAAGACACAGGTCTTCAGATTCCCAGCATTCCCTTTTGTTGTCACTCTGCCCCCGATGCAGAATCATAGTTTAGATACATTATGAAGAGCCAATGCTGGGGCCACTGCTGGATTGTACTTTGCCTTCATATTTGTGTACTTGTCCCTTTAGTTCTTTCTCTACTAAATATTCAGTAAATCAATCCACAAATATCTATCATCAAAGATGTAAACAACATTTTGATAGCTATTATTTTAATTAAATTTATTTCTTCTGTAGGTTTCCTTAACCTCATTTTCAGACATGCCACAGCTCTAGAAAGAAAAATGCTAAGCATATATAATGACAGCTGGTCCATTTCTAACCGGCTTTGAGGTTGGATCTATTAAGACCTTCATATAACTCCATTTTTTTAAATGCATGCACATACAAGCATGTGCACGAATGTGCACACACACACAGAGTTGTCTTTCATAGGTTATTTTTTTCCCAACAATTATGAAAGCATGCTACTCCGCTATCTGTAACCAACACGAGGATATGCAGGAAAGGTCCAATTTATTGCACATCTTCCATGTGCCAGACGCAGAGCCAGGCAATTTAAACTCATGATACCTTTTAGCCTTCACTACCTGCCTAAGATCCCAAAGCTAGTAAGTGCAAAGGAAAGTTCTGGAAAATGATCAAGCTACATTGTTTCTAGATATTTTTTTCTCTATGTAGAAATATCTCTGAATCATCATCTGTTTATGTTCTTTAATTCTTCTGCCCCCATATCTTTCCTTCTCCACCTGTTGCATATTTATTTATCTCTATTTCAGTAAGAGCTAGGACTCATCTATAATTAAAGGCAGGAAAAGAGAGAATGGCAACATCGGGGAGATTGCTAAGCTAGGCAGAAGCAGCTCCACTTGTATAATGAACACCCTAGTCCCTGACTCAAATGATGACCCTGTCCACTAGAATCTTTCATCTCAGCAGCATCAAGCCAGTAGCCCAGCAGGCAATCCGACTGGTTGGCTGAGAAGGGAATTAACCAAGACTGCCTCTCTCTCCTTATTGCAAAAGTGTTTGCCAATCAAGCAAATGTTGTTTGTCTTCCCTGGGGGAATACATGCTTCCCATTACCTTCCCAGCTGGTGGAAGGTAAGGAGACATGTGCATTAAGGGAATTCCAAGTGTCTGACTTCACCCAAAGCTGTAGTTTAATGATATATAAAAGTTAACCTAAAAACAAAATTTGGCCATTTCTGAAACATTTCATTATAAGGCTAGGGAAACAATACCTGATTTGTAAAAGTCAACCATCTAGAGTGGCGCCTTATACCAAATCCATCTATGAGCTTAAATTAAGCATAGAAAAAAGGGAAAAAAAAATGAAGCAAAACCCCTGGGTATTAAAAACTCAGGAGTAAATTAAATACGTCATAAAATGATGTCAAGAAGGAACACTCTATGTCTTCGTTTTGGAATTGTATTTACTGAAGCCATGTAAGTCTTAAAAATCATGTGTTCTTAATTTAATAGAAAGTAGCAGCATTACTAATATTTGCATTGAGGAAATAAAAAACAAACAAACAAAACCAGAAAGAAATTTCTAGAATAGGATGTTAACAGACTTTTGCTGTTGTTTGTTTGTGTCTTTGTTTTTTGAGATGAACCCACTGAAGCAAACTTGGAAGATACTAGGTGCCTAATTTGATAAACAGGTCCTCTTGTGATTTAACTTAATCTAAAATGTTCCGTAGATAAACAGGCTTTAACAGCTGTAGTAGTTCAATTACTATAATTCTTAAAAAGGTATTTTTCAACATTTAAACCGTAGGGTGAATCTGATTGAATTAATTGATTACTAAGGAGATGATAGTAAAGTGACCAATAAGGCAATTAAAATTTGTGTTTTCTTTCAATTGGGATATATGTTTTGACTTTGTAAAATAAAGACTTTTTGAAAATTTCAATGAGCATTAATTATAAATACTTAAATTTTCATGAGGGCTATGAGGCACTGACACAAAAAAGGATAAAATAAAAGGTTTAAGAATATTTTAAAAATAATTTCACTGTATGCCCATGCACAGAAAGACACACATTCTTATATTAAGGCTATTAAATTTAAAAATTTGCAGGTGAAAAGATTTCTAAAAATACCTCAGTTCTTGAGACTTATACCAATGTGTTCTTAAATTTTTGTTAAAACTGCATATTTATTAATTTAATGATCTTAATATAAAATATATGTGGAGCCAGTTTATTCTCTGACTCAGAATTCTGCTTGGTCGAGTAAGGTATATTGTTCTAAAATGGCCATAGAGTTTCTATAGTCAAGATCTACAAAGAACCTATTATGTTTATCTTTGTAAGTTGTTGTTGTTTGTTTATTTTTAGCTGACTAGTGCAAAACGGGCATTATATATCATTCTCTGTTAAATTATCATGGGTTAACTATTTTCAGAGGATAAAAACTATCCCAAGTGCTATTGCAAATTCATGCCACTTATTTCTGTCCTCTTGGGTAAATGGAGAGTTCCCTTAATGTGAAGAAGGAGTATAAGATTATGATTACTGTCCATACGTAACATGCCAAGCATCCTGTTTTCTACAAGATAAGTGAAAGTAAAGAAGGAATAGGATGTTAACAGGCTTTAACAGGCATTAGTTTAATTTTAGTTTAAAAATTAAACTAAAATATGAAACAATTTTTGAATATGTCTATTGATTGTCTCTAAATGTTACACAATAAGCTTCAAAGTAGGGATAAAAAATGTGGCTAAGTTGCTACATGATCTCTCACACTTGTGAGCAAAAACACATAAGTTAATAATTTAATTGGCGTATGATGAGTGAAGATAGATAATATATGGAGCAGGTTTCTTCCTGAATTAATGAGGGCACTGAAATCTGAATGTACTGTCATATATAAATAAAAAGTTGAGAGGTAGGCTTGACCTCAAACAGCTCAAACAAAGCTAGTGAGCTGCTCCATCATATGCCAGTTCAATCAATGGACTTTATAATATGAAACTTCAACCCTCCAAATTCAGGTCCCTTAAACAATGGCACAGCACTTACAAATCTCACATTATGGAAAAGGGAGAGATTATTTTTCCAAAATTCATTCGCAAGAAAATAAGAGTTCCTTCACCTTGGAAGCTTTAACAGTTCTGACCTTGTATCCTATTGGTTTTCATCTGGTTACAAGTCCAACCCTAAACTAATCCCTGGTGGCAAAGACCATGAGAAGTGGACAGTGACAACCCAACACTCAAGCAGTGATAGGAAGCAGTCTCTACCAAATATATGATTTTTAAGTCTGAGAGGGACTAGTTCTTCAAAGAACAGAAGATTAGAGCATTGGTTCACCAGTGGTAGGATCAAAGATGGCAAATGTAATAGATTTCTGCCAGAGACCTGCAGGGGATACTGTGGGAGCAAAGAAAGGGGTCATTTAGGAGACAAGACGTGAACCTTGAAAAATAAGACTTAATAGGAAAGGAGTGGTAAAAATAACATGTGTTGTGGAGGGAGGAAGGTGGGTAAAATCAGAGAGATGTGAAATAACATGATGTTCACAATAATATTGTTTTTCCTTACCTAAAACATTAACATATAGACACATATAGAGTGTATAACACTAAGTGAAAATTCGAGGCAAAAAGAAAATCTCTCTTAAAATATATTTTTTGCAGTGTTTTTCCATCTAATATGCCTCACTTAGCTGCATGAAAAACTTTCCAGTGCTCATTGATGCTCAGAGAATTCCCCTGAGAATCAAGCAAATTCTTCTTACTTTTTAGAAGTAAATACACATGGGATAACACAGATCAATAATGCAAGCTCTTCTTTTTTTTATATATAAGTAAAATATTTTTACTCAAAAATTTTTAAACAAGCAGCAATAATTTAAAAGATTTACTCTTCTAATCAAGCTCTGGGTTGCAATCAAGAATGACACAGCTCAATTTAGCTCAGGTTGTACTCTGAATCGAGGTATTTTTCTTGACTTTTTAAAGGAGTTTTTAACAACAAATTTAATTTTTTACTTGGTATAGGAACTATTCAGATTATATATTTCATCTTGACTTGGTAGTGGGCGGATTTAGAGGAACTGATTCATTTCTTCCAAGTCTTTGAACTTACGAGTGTAAAGTTATTTGTACCATTCTCTTCATATCTTTCTTGTGGTTGCAGGATCTGTAGTAATAGTGCCTGTTTTATTACCAATATTGGTGATTTGTTTCTTCATTCCACTTTTGTTGGTCTTGCTAGAGGTTTATGATTTTTGTAATTTTTTTGAAAAATTAACTTTTTGTTTTATTGATTTTCTCTATTAGTAAACTTGGTGCAAAAGTGACTGCAGTTTTTCCCATTACCTTTAATGACGTTTAATGACAAAAACCTGATTTCTTTTGCATCAACCTACTACATTCCTGGTTTCAATTTTATTAAATTAAAAAAATCTTTATTATTTTCTTCCTTCTGCTTGTCTGGGGTTATTTTGCTCTCTTTTTCTTAATGTCTTAAGGTAGGAAATTAGATTACTAATTTTGGAAATTTTTTTCCTAATTATAAGCATTTTATGGAAGAAATTTCCCCTCTGTACTGCTTTAGTTTCACCTGACATATTTTTATGTATTTCGTGTTCGTTTTTATTCAGTTCAATGTATTTTTGGTTTTCTTTCAGAATTCTTCTTTGACATATAGGCTGTTTAGAAATGTGTTGTTCAATTTCCAAATGTTTGGAGATTTGTATATTTTTTTATTATTACTTTCTAGTTTTTTCCAAATGGTCAGAGAACATATTCAGTATGATTCAATTCCTTTAAATTGGTTGAGATTTATCTTATGACCAAAGATCTTAGTTATTTCAGACAAGAAAATATACGTGCTTAACTTCGCATATTGAGGTTTTACCTCGTTGAACAAAGCTTAAAAGACCTTACCTTCATTCGTTACCTTGAATATTTTCTCTACATACATGAGGCACCAAATTTAAATGGCGTTATAATTTTTGCTTCAACCATCAAATATCATTTAACTTATAAGAAAAATACTATTTTATTTACCCAACTTTTTACCCATGTTAATGTTCTTATTTCCTTTAGGAAAGGTCTAAGACTTTTTTTGGTTATCATTTTCTTTTTCTTTAGAAAACTTCCTTTAGCCATACTTCAAAAGTAAGTTTGCCACTGATTCTTGCTTTTAGTTTTCTTTCATCCGAGACTGTCTATATTTCTTCTTCATTCCTGAATGATAGTTTCACCAGATATATAATTCATGGGTGACAGTACTTTTATTTTAACACTTGGAAAATGATGCACTCTTTTCTTTTATGCTCCATGGTTTCTGTTTCAAATGTGAAATCCACTGTCATGTGAATTGTTATTCCCTGTGTAACACAATCTCTCTCTCCAGACAATTTCAAGATGTTTTGCTTTATTCTTAGTTTTCAGAAGCTTAGAATATGTGGGTAGTGTATTCATTTGGTGTTAATTCATTTCCTGAATTAGTAGTTCTGTGTCTCACTGTATTTGGGGAGTATTTACCCATTATATTTTTCCAGGTACCTTGTCAGCATTTTTTTCTGAGTCCTCTTCTTTGACTCCAATAAATGAATGTTAGTTCTTTTGTTGTTGGTTCACAGGTCACTGAGATTCTGTACTTTTTAAGTAAATTCAGTTGTTGTGTTTACTGATTTTCAAGTTCACAGATTCTATGCCCGGTCAACTTTACCCTACCATTTAGTGAGGTTTTTATTTCAGTTATTATATTTTTCAGTTCTATAATTTCCATATTTCCACCTGGTTCTTTTTATATTTTTCTATTTGTTCGCTAATATTTCTTACTCTTTTTCATTATTAAGGAGAATTTGTAAGTGTTTGTTGAAGAAGCATTTTAACGCTTCAATAACCTTTGTCAGCTAATTCAAACAACTGATTTCACCTTAGTATTGATGTGTGTCAATTGCCTTTCTCGTTTTGGATATTCGGTTATGGCTGGATTATGTTTAATCTTTTTTTTAGTATGCACCCCTTATTGAATTATACAAACAGAGGTGGGTGGGTAAGTTCAGCTTTCCAACTGGGTCCTGCCAACCCTACTGCTGGCAAAAGTGGAACATCATACTGCCTTTGGAAGATGCTTGAGATGGACTTTCAGCTACTGCCAACATCTTCCCAGCAAAAGTGGGATACCTCCTTGCTTTTGAGTTGGGGTGCAAGGCAGGGAATGGAGCTCCCTACTTAGCCATAATGGCATCTGGGAGCTGGGAATTAGAAGAGTGACCCACACGTCTTTGTTGCTTAGCACGAGGGGAAAACCTAAACTACTCTGGAGCCACCTGACATTAAAGAATGGGATGGAGGCAGAAATGCCAACTAGCTTTTACTCTCAATACCTCAGTAACCCTTGTTAATAACTGGTGAGTATGAGAGTTTGACTCCCCATTGGACTCCAGTAACACTAATAACTGGGAAAAAGTGGAGTGCTGATTATCTGAGACTCACACTGCCTTATTCAATCTCTCAATGACTAGTAAGGGTGGAGGCTCAGCTCCACATTGAAATTGCAGTTTATTCATTGACATTTGGCTGGAGTAGAGTGGTTATTGCCAAAAACAGGTTTCATTGTAAGGCCACCCTTTTCCAAGTCCTTTACTAAAGAAAACCAGATTTTTCTCTGAGGATTTTTGTCTGTTCCCCTTGCCACTTCCAGGTTGGAGCCTTCTGCATTACCTTGTCTGGGATATATGGGTAAGAATAAGGAGCCCAGGGTACTCACCTTCCCGTTGTTTCTCACGTTGTGAGGTTCCTAAGCAGTTCATTTCCTTCTTTCCAATCTTTCAGAGTCTTTCTATACTGATTTTTTGAATTGTGTTCAGGTTTTTTTTTCTCTTTTTCTGTTGTAAGAAGGAGGTTCTGGGCAAAATGGGCTACTCCGTCATTTTCACCAAAACCAGCAATCTCTTGACTGTTTTTTGTTTGTTTGTTTGTTGTTTGTTTGTTTTGATTTGCTTTGTAGAGTCAGGGTCTTACTCTTTTTCCCAGGCTGGAGTGCAGTGGTGCAACCATATCCCAGTACAACCTTGAATGCCTGGGCTCAAGTGATACTTCTACCTCAACATCCCAAGTAGCTGGGACTATAGGTACCCATCACCATGCATGGCTAAGTTTTTGTTGTTGTTGTTGCTGTTGTTATTTTCTGTAGAGATGGTGGTCTCGCTCTGTTTTGAGCTTTTGGTCTCAGGCAATCCTTCTAACTCATCCACTCAAAGTACTGAGATTGTAGACATTAGCCACTGCACCTGGACGTTCTTGACTGCTTTTAAATAATTAATTCATCAACTCTACCCTGATATCTGCTTTCACCTTCCCTCTTTGAAACAGAACCCCAGAGTTTGGCTGGTAATAAAAGACAATAGTTCTCAGCCTTCTTTGTAGCTAAGGGAGCAAGATAGTACTAGCCAATTAAGTTTAAATAGAATTCATTAATACTTTCTTGAAATGTCTTTACAAGGTAAGGGTGCTATCAGTTTTCTTCTTCCCACTTCTGGGATAAAGGCCTAGATGGCTAGAACTCTGCCAACCATCTTGTCATCTCTATAATTCAAGCCAATTATTGAAGATGTCAGAACAGCACAATAGGGACATGAGTCCCTGATGATATTGGGTAACCATTTCAGATAGAAAGAAATAAACTCAGCTGGGTACGGTGGCTCACACCTGTAATCCCAGCATTTGGGGAGGCCAAGGACGTTGGCACACCTGAAATCAGGAGTTCAAGACCAACCTGGCCAACGTGGTGAAACCCCGTCACTACTAAAAATACAAAAATTAGCCAGGAGTGGTGGCAGGTGCCTGTAATCCCAGCTACTCAGGAGTCTGAGGCAGGAGAATCACTTGAATCTGGTAGGCAGAGATTGCAGTGAGCCGAGATCGCGCCATTGCCCTCCAGCCTCAGTGACAAGACTAAAACTCCATCTCAAAAAAGAAAGAAAGAAAGAAACTCATAAATGTGGGATGTTTTTAAAACATGTCTGCAAATACTTTGAATTTAGTGACTCATGTCTTACAAATCAAATATGGCAGGAATAATGCTATGTGACCTCCGAGGCTGGGTAATAAAAATAATAATTTTCACCTGGCTCTGTGTGTGTCTCTCTTTATCATACTGCTTGCTCTAGAAAAGCTAGCCACCATGTTGTACTAACACCCAAGAGACATGAATAGAAAAGATCTGAGACTATTCACAAATAGCTGCTACCAGCCAGCCAGACACCTGAGTGAGCCCCCCTGAGAAGCACATCTTCCAAGCACAGTTAAGATTTTGAATGACAGTAGCTCTGGTCAAAATTTTGACTGCAACCTTATGAGGGCCTCTGAACTGGAAATGACCAGTCAACTGCTCCTCCTGAATTCTTGACCCACAGAAACTGTGAGAAGTGATACATACTTAGTGGGTTTTTTTGTTTTGTTTTGTTTGAGACAGAGTCTTGCTCTTGTCTCTCAGGCTGGAGTGCGATGGCACTATCTCAGCTCACTGCAACCTCCACCTCCCAGGTTCAAGTGATTCCCCTGCCTCAGCCTCCTGAGTAGCTGGGATTACAGGTGTTCGCCCCTACACCCGGCTAATTTTTGTATTTTTAGTAGAGATGGGGTTTCATCATGTTGGCCAGGCTGGTCTCAAACTCCTGACCTTGTGATCCACCCGCCTTGGCCTCCCAAAGTGCCGGGATTACAGGTGCAAGCCACTGCACCCCGCCTAATACTTATTGTTTTAAAACACTAAGTTTTGGAGATAATTTGTTATGCAGCAATAGATAAGTAATACAAAGTCTATCGTGTTAGGTCACTTATTTTGCGGTGTGTGTGTGTGTGTGTGTGTGTGTGTGTGTTGCATGTTGTAATAGGCTTTTGAACTCAATCGGGACTGATGGACTTAATCGAAAGAGGGGATGAAAACACTGCAAGGAGCACTAGGATGTAATTGGGCTTCAAAAGTAATGATCTGAGGCTGCGAGCCACCATGACTATGCCACATCTTTCAGTTTCTCTCTACACATCAACCTAATTTTCTTTAACCATAGGCAACATCCTCCACATCAATGAATGATATGATATGGAGCCATCAATACACCCATGTACTATATCCATTCTCAGGGGCCTAAGTCTTTTCTGCTAAAAAGAAAATAGGTTACATATTCCAATTGAACAGCTAGGGAAGAAAGGTATCAGAGGAGGGTGGGATTAGACATTTCCTGTAAAAGGAGATGGAGAAATGTGTGACACACAGTCCCATTTAAGTCATTTACACATGCCGTTTTACGATTTCCTAAGGCAAGCTTTTTTGGTTCATTCCTCTTCATGAACTACCCCCTTACACAAGACAACATACCTTTTTTTCTTTTTCTTTTTTCTCTTTTTTGAGTAACAGTCTCACTCTGTCACCCAGGCTGGAGTGCAATGCTGTGATTGGCTCACTACAACCACCACCTCTGCGTTCAAGCTATTCTCCTGACTCACCCCCTAAGTAGTTGGGATTACAGGCCTCTGCCACTATGCCTGGCTAATTTTTGTATTTTTAGTAGAGACAAGGTTTTACCATGTTAGTCAGGCTGGTCTCGAACTCCTGACCTCAGGTGATCTGCTTGCCTTGGCTTCCCAAAATGCTGGGAATAGAGGCTTGAGCCACCATGCTTGGCTAATGTATTTTTTTTCTAACTTTAGGATAAGGATTAAGAGATTTGTAAGTCATAGAAAGAGACGTGTCTCTTGAACCTAAATAGCCCTTCCTCTAGGAAGCCTTCCTTGATTCCCTTGATCTTGACTGGCTACTCTCTGGTCTCTCTGTTTTTCTCTGTGCATATCTATGTGCTAGTACTTATTAAAAGAGTGCCCTACAATTCTGTCCATTTGTTGTATTCCCACTACGCTGTATATTCCTGTTCGAGGAGAGCTTGTTTAACGAGCTCTGCATGCCTTGGACCCAAAATAGGTGTTCAACATAATGAGTGAGCAAATGTGTGACTAGAGATAAGAGAGACTGAATTAAATTTTGAAAAGGTTATCTTATTGATTACATCATATGTAGTTTTCCTTTTTAATACTTTTTGACTCTGCCCTAGTTCTTCACCTAATATGAGTAGACATGAAAAAAAATCTCAGTCTTATGGTGACTTTCTTTCTACAGAATCCAGACAGCTGAGGTTAAATAGAACATGCTTAATAAAAAGATTGGGGAAACTCATGAAGTATCCAGGAGAGCCAGAAAAGCATTCTTGAAGACTAAACTTTGAGAAACACTGACCTACCCAGAACTGTTCCTGTGAAGATTCCATCATTCTAGTCACTTCCACCATCATTGCCAGAAAAATGTGTTCTGAGTTATGCATGCTGCATGACATTTTGGAATGTAATAGTGTCTGATCCATAGAGCGTGACTTCAACAAGACTGCATAAGCAAGCTTCTAACTTCTGTCTTGGATAGGCTGGGCCTGTAAGAAAGCTCCTTCAACAGAAGATTCTTCAAAAGATACCACAAAATATAGCAAATATCCACCACAGTTAGAATAATCGAAAAATACTGCCTTAGAGATTACATTCAGAGTGATGATTTGACAAATTTTCAGTCATTACATAACGTTAGGTAGAAGCTGGAGAAATACTTGGTGTAAGAAATATCTGTAAGGAAATTTCTGGCTCAGTTGAATGGATAGCAACAAATGTAAAGTATCTTCTAAACTAGAACTTCTGAATCTATATAGTTTTTAATCTGCCTAGGCACCTTATTAGAATATCTCAGCCACAAAGAAGTAATTCATCCACCAACTCTACTAACCTTTTTTGTTAGAACGTCTTTTAGTGATGGTGTCAAACCCAAAAGACAAACCGGTATCCAAGTATCTATCCACATGGGCACAGAGACACAGACAAACACATAAAGTCAAATAAACACTCGATTTTCTTAGTCAAACAAATTTCATTTTGGTATCTGGTCCAGGGAAAATTTTTAAATACCAAAGTGAAAACTCATTTCATATTATTAACAATAGTGACTTGATCCTAGTAACTTGGTAAGCTTTGCCTTCTATTTTGTGTGACTTTTCTGAAAAAGGGAGAAAGAATTCCTCATGAAATTATGAGACTTACTGTTAACTATTCAAATTGGAAGATTTCTATTTAAAAATTCTAAAAATGGGAGTTGGAAAGGAATAGGCCATAACATAAAGGAAATACTTCAATTTTTGAAGTGGAGTTTGTAGAGACAGGACACAAGTCCAGCCTCATTGTTTTATGAACAAAGAAGTTGAAGGCCAGAGAATAAATGTGACCACAAACTATAAAGTTAGTAAGCAATACAGTTCCTCAGGTAGCACATTTTCCTAATCATGGCACTACAGAAGAAGGATAACAGACTGTAGTTAAACCTGGGAGATCAAACATAGGCATTTATCTCTGGCTCCTTAGGAAACCTCTAAAATGATAAAACAATACAAATATTATAAATGCCATAGACAAAAAGAGCAGGAGAAGAGATGACAGAAAATTGTAGGGGTCAACATTATTTGTAAATCAATTAAATGGTAGTGATGGAGTATCAACCAGGGCCTTTTGATTTTATAGGCTATGAACACTCCATTACATTAGATGTTTTACTGTAAATAACCCTCATGTTAGAGGACTTTTGTTCTCAGTTGTCTGCTTATGTGTAAAAGTCAGCACCAACTTGGCACTCTTTCCCTCTTTATAACTAGAGAATTAGACTAACTAAACAATGGATTTTCAAGTTAGAAGTGCATAAATACATTTTATTTTAGTCACACTAACACAAAGCACAAAAACTCATATACACCCAGACACAAGTTTCACCAAAACAACTCACCCTTACTACATTGATAACAACATTCTTATTGCCTTGATATTTTCTATATTGTTACTTCCAATTGTGCTCATTTGGTTAAAGTGGTTGGGAGTGTAACCAACTAAATGCATTTCAGAGCTCACTAATGAGCTTGACATGCAACTTGATGTAGCTGGAATTACAGGTACGCACCACCACGCCAGGCTAATTTTTGTATTTTGAGTAGAGACAGGGTTTTACCATGTTGGATATGCTGGTCTCAAATTCCTGACCTCAAGTGATCCGCCCACCTCAGCCTCCCAATGTAAGATAAATCATTCTACATACATAGCATTGAAATAACAGCATTCCCTATTCTCCCACTTCTTTATCTTTTTGAGCTTTTTGTTAATTTTACCTTTCACTTCCATATCTCTCCATTATACATTTGTTACTACTTTTTATTTTTCTATTGTTTGGTATTCCTTTATTGATTCTCCTTGCCTCCTTCTCTTCTCTACTCCTTACCAATGGCCCACACACCCCCATCATCCCAGCACCAGTGTATTAGCACTTTGATAATACATATATATGGCTTTTGCCTTCATCTCATGAAGTAAATGCTTTTCAGAGTTGAACTGTGTAATAAGTTGTAACTGCTTTTTCTTTCTTGCAAATTTTTTACTGTTGATGTTAACTTTATTTTTAGATCTTTTCAATTTTTAACATGTTTTAGCTTTTTACCAATTCTCTGAATCCTCTCCGAAAATGTACAGAGAAAACTGTTTTGCCAGCTTTTATCTTTCTGAGGAAATCTCATTTGGAGCCACTGGACTGCTCCCATCTGGACGGTTTGTCTTTGTCTCTAGGTTTGGCACACAGTTGTCCTCCTGGGATCGACCTTCACCATCACCTTGCTGAGTTCTGATGCCTTTCTTCTGCCGCAGACCTCCTGTCCCCATACCTGACACGATCCTCTTTCTCAGAATTTGCCTTTGTTTGGTGGAATACAAATGAAGTAGACCATCCAGTAGATCCCCTTATGAGTGCGCAAGGGTGGTAAAAATCTTCATTAGCAATATTTTATTAGTGATTTTTATCCCAATTTTCTTGGTTCCCCTTTCCTAGAATTCCTTTAATTTGTGTTTTTAACCTCTTGAACTTTTCAAAAAAAAGTCTTTGGCCCACTTTTATGTGTCTGTTTGCAGTTTCTCTACTCTTAGAGAAAATAATTCCCCTTTTCTCTGCAAAGGCAATTCCTGAATATTATGTTGAGATATGCCTTTCTGATATACATACATACATATATATATATATGAACACATACATGTTCAAGAGTTCTTTGTTTCCTCTGACAGTCCCCAATTTTACTGTACTCTGTTGTTGATTGATGGTTGCAATATTTTCTCCAGTTTTTCCGAGGATGCTAATTATAGTTTTTGAATTATATTTTAAATCCTCACAAACTTTGTTTCCTCCATGTTACTTTCTTCTGTGTATCTACTTTCTATGTTTTATTTCAGATGCTTCCTCATATTTCAGATAACTCTTTCTTTTAACTGATATACTGACAATATTTTGACTGTATAATGGGGCTTATACATTCTGAGTATTAACCCAGGGGGATCTGATTTGGTAATATGCTTCTTAAGTGAATTTTCAGCCAATCCTCTTTATTTTAACCCTCTCTTCACTTACACATGAAGAAGTAACTGGGTGCCGTTTGTTTTGTAGTATTCTGGGGATGGTTCAGGGTTGTTAGGGTTTAATTTGCTTTCCTGTTTACCTTCTAAGGACTCTGTGTGTTTGGGGTCATTTATTATTTTCTCTCGACATCTGATGTTCATCATCGGCATTTTGTAGCTGATGTAACCTGTTCTATTCTTCCCTTGTTCATTTATGCACCTTTAAAAATCTCTTTATCTTCATTTTAGTGTGGTTTTTAAGAGAGGGTGAAAGTTAATAAATGTATTCTATTTTCCATATTTCCTGAAGTCTTCTTTTAATATGAAATCATTTTTAATAAAATACAATACTTGGGGAGTTTCAGATTGAATCATGTCCCTATTTTTAGATTAGTTCCACCTATTCATTAGTTTATGAGGAGAAAATGATGTATAATTCTCCGAAATTATTACGAAACTATTGATGTTTCAAGATGGAAACACTGAAGATGAGATTTCAGTTTAGTTTTACAAATTAAAAAACTCACATAAACCACGCAGAAGGTCAGTGTTGTCCATCAGAGCCACGTGCGTATTATGAGCCCTGAGTTAAGCTTACTTTTATCACCTTAAAACAAGACAAAATATTCATATTAAATATTTCAGTGGTAAAACGAGTCTTCTTGAAACATTTAATAGAACATCCTTTGCCATTGGGAGAATCTTCCCCCTTTGAAATCCACTGTAAAATGCCTTTTATCTTACTATAGGGAAAAGGAAATCATATTGAGAATTTGAATATTAATAATCAATTAAAATGACATCACAATACTACTATAAGATTAGAAAATAGATAAGTTCTACTGTGTGAGTTCTTCAGGCAGATGTTATTCACTGCCATGCTGTCTGGTAAGCTTTGCAGTATTTTTATCAGCCTCACAAATAACTCTCTTGCTCTGTCATACTGGCCTCATCACACTTCTTTTACATATTGAGATAGATGACAATCAACTCAAATTAGTTCACATATTTTGATCAACAAATAATAGTTCATTAAATTAAAACAAACCAGAAGAAAACTGCATTTGCTTCAAGGGATAAAAGAAATAGAAGAGCAATGAGTAGGGACTATAGAAGCAATGTATGCATGATTATTTCCAAAGACAAAGTGATACATATCTACTATATAAAAATTCATAATATGTCAATACAGTGCAGAATATTTCACACTCTCAGATGTTGTAGGTGAGTAAAAATGAATCCACTGGTAAATTCAGGCTGGAAAGGTTCAAGTATAATAGGAGTTTCAGGGTTTGTGCTTCTGAAGAGAGAAAACGGGTCTTTCATAGGCATGGTATTACTGCTCACAGTAATGCTAACTGTATTAATTTAATCTTAACACTTATGAATGGGAGAAGCTTTTGAACATACTTAGTGTTGCTTCAAATATTTAATAATAATTATATTTCAGTATGGTGGCTTTTAAAATATATGTCTGCCCCTAAAATTTGTGGAGTCTGGGGCCAGAATACATATAAATAGAGGTCTATATATCATATGCCTAACATTTTGAAATTATTAATTAAGTTATCATAAGCTGTATTTACATTCTTATGCATAATCTGCTTCCTGTGGATTTCCCTGATGACGTCAAGACTAAAAGAAACATACTGAACTCTGGGTCCCCCGCCACCACCCACTGAACTCTCTGGTTGCAAATTGAAGGTTTACCTATGTTACTCAATATTAAAATAGTAAAAACTAAAAGAACTAAAGAAACCACTCTTTTCAAATTACAAAATCATGAACAAAGATTACATAATTAAAAAGATAAACTAAATGAAGAAGCAAGGAAGTTTTGAAAATAAAACAATATATAATACTAAAATTAGAATACAGGCTTAAGGTCAACTAAATTGATTATGAAATACATGTTAAATGTGATTAATTCATCTTTGTAAGAAAAGATTATCAGATTTGATCAATAAGTAAGATTCAAATTGACTATATCAATACATTTTCAAAAAGAGTGATTCAAAAGGTTGAAATTAAAATGGGAATAAAACCAGGTACCTACAGGGAAAAGAAAGCATGGGTTGATATATTAATATCAAATAAGATCAAATTCAATAGAGAATTTTTTTTTAAGTTATATAACCTGACAAGGCTGTATAGCTATATATAGCTTGATGGGAATATTTAATGTTATCGAAGTCACTGTTAGAAATATGCACATAATTACAACAAATCATATTGAATATGTAAACTAAAGAGTAAAGGCAGTATGTGGGAAATTAGTAGAACTTTAATAATACTAAAATATTAGTTCATATTTCTTAGCCCCTGACCAATCATGAAAGAAAGATATAAGGTTATGAAAGAGATAAATAAGAAAATATTTAACAGCTGACAAAACATATTAATTAGGATGAAGTTTGAACGAATATATTATAGAAACCCAAATTAACAGTGTCCTTATCTAGCTAGTATAATAGCACATAATAGAATCCCATACGTAAGCATGTCTCTTAAGGCGGTGTCACATTAATCGGAAACTAGAAATTCTTCCAGCTGTCTGATCCATCCCAAGGTAGTGGCCTTCATGTTATCCAAGATGACTGCTGGATGTGCAGACATCATATGCGAACAATAGAATTGAAGAGGGAGCAAAGAAAGGTATAATAAGGGTATATTTTTCAATATACATTGAACATGTATGGTCATTGGTCATTGGTTAAAACTTAAGCATGGGCCCCGACCCAACTGCAAGCAAAGCTGAGGAATGTAGTCTTTCAGCTTTGGCGATGTGCTTAGCAAAATGCCAGATGGTTTTCATTAAGACAGGGAGAATAGATACTGGGTTTCATCTATCTACCTATGATCAACTATCCTTTGGGTATCTATATGTCCATGTGTTCTTCCATGCTTGCAAAATACTCAGTACTTCGTAAATGAGCCAAACGTTTTTCCATCAGCTTAAATTTGGGTTTTCTGAGCAGTATGCCATCCTCTCCATCAATCTAAGATATAGCTACTCATATCCCAGCAATCAAATAATAGACATACTATCTTCCCTCCATACATCCAATGTGCAATGACAGATGAGTAACACAATAACCAAATAAAAATTCCCAGCTGTAAAAGGAAAGCACAGAACTTATTGGTCAATAACTGCCAGCACTAGAGCTTTTTCCTAAAGGATTAACTGATTTGATTATTCAATATACCTATTTATATTTCCTCTCTGGGAGAAAATATCTTGTTTTCTTGTAAGGTTCTGACAGGTTTTTAACTGTCATTTATCCTCCCTAGCCAACTCTAGGGCAGATATTGGTACTGGAAAAGGCCAGGGAACCAGAAGAATAATTTAAGGGCTTACCACCACAGGCTGCTTTTTGTTACCCAGACAAGGAGTGCTTAAGTCTTCAATTAATTTTGAGTTGATTTTTGTTTATGATATAAGATAGGGTCTCAATTTCATTTTCTTACATGTGGATATCTTGTTTTCCCAATATCATTTGTTGAATAGATTATTCTTTTGCCATTGTGTATTCTTGGATCTCTTTTCAAGGGTCTGTTGACTACATATATGTGGGTTTATTTCTGGGCTCTCTATTCTGTTCTATTGATCAAAATTTCACACCAAAATGGGAACAATCAGCAAATAAAAAGGCAACCTACAATATTCACAAACGGTATATATGATAAGGAGTTGATTTCTAAAATATTTAAAGAATTTCTACAAGTCAATAGCAAAAACTTCAAAAAATGATTTAAAAATAGCCAGTGGACTTGAGCAGACATTTCTTCAAAGAAGACATCAAATAGCCAACATGTATATGAAAAAGTGCTCAACATCATTAATTTTCAGAGAAATGCAAATCAAAACTACAATCAGATGTCACATCACACCTGTTAGGATATCTATTGTAAAAGAACAAAGATAAGTTTTCGGGAGTTTGTGGAAAATTGAAACCCTGTTTATGTACTGTTGATGGGAACATAAAATGGTAGATCATCTACAAAAAAAATGTACTTTCCTCAAAAAATTAAAAATATAGTAAGTCACATAATTCACCACATAATTCAGCAGTCTCGCATAATTCAGCCACATAATTCAGCAGTCTCACATAATTCAGCCACATAATTCAGCAGTCTCGCATAATTCAGCCACATAATTCAGCAATCTCACTTCTGGGTATACATCCAGAAGAACTGACATCAGGATTTTAAGGAGGTATCTGCACTCTCATGTTCATAGCAGCATTATTCATAATAGTCAAGACATGGAAACAGTACAACTCTATTAATGGATAAATAAAGAAAATGTGGCATATACATAAAATGGAAAAACATTCAGTCTTAAAAAGAAGGAAATCTTGTCATTTGTTACAATGTGGATAAGCCTAGAGGACAGTATGGAATGAGAAACAAACCAGGCACAGAAAGAAAAATAGATAGAATGTTTCCACTTACATGAGGTATCTATAATGCTCAAAGTAGTAGAAGCAGAAAATACAATAGTGGTTTACAAGGGCTGTGAGAGGGGAGAATTAGGAGTTGTTCCATGGGTATAAGTAAAAGAGAAAGAGAGAGATGAAGATATGACTGACCTTAAATATATAACTTTGAAAAGTACACATTTTTTATAATGAATGAATGAAGTGATTATCTTATAAAAACTTATAAAGAACCCAAAAAGAACAAAAGAAACCCAGGAAAGCCTATTGAAACTATAAAGCAAATACAAAAATATTAATTTTAAAAACACAGAATTGATTAAAAAAACTTTAGAAATGTTTGGGTAAAAATGGAAAACATCTAAGTAACTTAATCTCGTAAAACAAACAGGATTAATGCTCCAAAATTGGCTTCTGACTATACAAATAACTGCATATTCTGAAGAAAACATGTTAGTAATACAAGTATCTTTAGCCCTTTTGTAGGCAAATAAATTTAAATAATTTAGAAGAAACTAATGATTTTCCATAAAAATATAAATCACCATTACTGACCATAAAAACATTAAAAAAATTATAATCTATACTAAAAGTGGTAACTGGCACAAATGAATTTGAAAAAAAAAATGGCCTGGTGGGGGTGGTTACATAGATTAATTTTCCTCAAATCTCCTAGAAGCAGATAATTGTAAAGTTATGTAAGTATTTGAAAGTTAAAGAATGGAATCTTGTGGGGGTCAGCATAACACTGACTTAAAAATCTAATGCCTCACTCATCATATCAGAATACATCTTGGGTATATCAAACATTTAAATTATAGAGACAGAATCTTTAAAAAATGTTTATTGACTTTGTAATCTTAGAATGAGGAACACATTGTTTAGCATAACCAAAACCCAGAAAGCAAAAACATCAAAACAGTTAAATTCAATAGCATTGAAAGAAAATAATTTTACACAAAACAAATTAAAATAAGCATCTAAAACAAAGGCAAAATAATAGCAAAAACTGAGAGAAAATATATTTGATACACACAACATAGGATCAATTAATTTATTATGCAAGAAAAATAAGAAAATGTTTTCCAATTCAATGGAAAAAAAGATTAAATTGATAGGTGCAGAATAGAAAAGATCTAATTTGAGTGAGTTTAAAAAATTTACTTAGTGCATCAAATGTTAAACAGAAAATAAATATTAACGCTCTTTAAGCATTCAATAAATGTTAGCAAAATCTATAGACAAAAGATGGGGGTACTTTTTAAAGAGCTCCTTTAACATTTATAATACGACATAATATAAACTGCTCAGTAACTCAAAAGAGAGGGAGGAAATTAGTTTATCTACATACCTTTTGAAGATATTAGTGTGTCTTTCAACTAACTAATCTTCTTTACCAAGTTTCTGTACCATTTTAGAATTTTCTTCTTATAAATAAGTTAACTGTAAATAATGACAGTTATTTCTTCGTCATTTGATAAAGTTATCTCGTTGTAGTTTACATGACTTTTTCCATGACTTTTTTTTTTTTTTTTTTTTTAGACGGAGTCTCGCTCTGTTGCCCAGGCTGGAGTGCAGTGGCCGGATCTCAGCTCACCGCAAGCTCCGCCTCCCAGGTTTACGCCATTCTCCTGCCTCAGCCTCCCAAGTAGAGTAGCTGGGACTACAGGTGCCCGCCACTTCGCCCAGCTAGGTTTCTTTTTTTGTGTTTTTTAGTAGAGACGGGGTTTCACCGTGTTAGCCAGGATGGTCTCGATCTCCTGACCTCGTGATCCTCCAGTCTCGGCCTCCCAAAGTGCTGGGATTACAGGCTTGAGCCACCGCGCCCGGCCTTTCATGGTTTTTTATGTATTTAAATTGGGTAGGATCTCTAATAAAATGCTAAGTAATACTGGTGAAAGGAGATTATGGTGTTTTTTCCTCTATTATGTGATGATAATTTATCTGTTGTCTTACTACATTTTTGCTGCTGTAACAGAATACCTGAGACTGAGTTTAAGCATGGCAGAAAATTCCTTTCTCCGATTTCTTGAGACTGGGATGTCCAAGATCAAGGTGCTGGCAGGTTTGTTTGTCTGGTGAGGGTCGCATCCTCCAGAGGGAAGAGACACTGTTCCTCATGGAGGAAGCTAGAAGGGCAACAAAGCAAGCTAGCAGAATGCCCCATGAAGCCTCATTTATAGGGTCTTAATCCCACTCATGAGGGATAAACCCCTCAGGGTCTATTCACTTCTACAAACATTATGACATTAACAACACCTAAATTTTGGAGAGGATGTATTCATATGTCAGTGAGGACATATAGTACTCACTATTTCTTCATTAAATATAATGATGGTTATAGAAAACTGATTTTTATGTTGACATGGTTTTCCATCTAAATACAACAATTTTCACGTATTTTTATCAAAAGCTTTTTAGCTTCACATCATTCTCCCTCTTCTCTCTCAAGTTTTCATGTGGCAAATTAAATGAACAGACTTCTTATCACATGGGGATAAACCATGATCAATTATGATTTATTAATGTATTATGTAATTTTATTTTCTAATATTTTAGTTTTTGATTTTATTTCCACAAGAGATATTTCTCTCTGGGATTTTCATGTTTAGAATTCAAATCAGAATCCTCCTTCACGTGTATCAAACAAATCAACAAGGAAAAAACAAATAATCCCATAAAAAAGTAGGCAAATTCCATGAATAGGCATTTCTCAAAAGAAGATACACAAATAGACAACAAATGTATAACAAAAGTTCAATATCACTAATCATCAGGGAGATGTAAATTAAAACCAATGAGATACTACCTTACTCCCGCAAGAACAGCCATTATGAAAAAAAACAAAAGATGTTGGGATGGATGTGGTGATGAAGGAACCTTTGTACATAGCTGATGGGAATGTAAATTAGCACAACCTCTGTGAAAAACAGTACGGAGGTTCCTTAAAGAATTAAAACTAAATCTACCTTTCAATCCAGCAATCACACTACTGGGTACCTACCTACAGGAAAAAATATTATTATATGAAAAAGATACATGTACATGTATGTTTACTGCAGCCCAAGTCACAATTGCAAGATATGGAACCGAATTAGGTGGTCATTGATCAACGAGTTGATAAAGAAAATGTGGTATATATATACCATGGAATACTACTCAGCCATAAGAAGGAATTAAATAATGTTTTTTACAGTAACTTGGATGGAGTTGGAGGCCATTATTCTAAGTGAAGTAACTCAGGAATGAAAAACCAAAAACCGTATGTTCTCACTTTTAAGTGGGAGCTAACCTATGACATTGTAAAGACATACAGAATGATGTAGTGAACTCCAGAGACTCATAAGGGGGATGGTGGGAGAACAGCTGGAGACAAAAAGCTACATATTGGTAAAATCTCAGAGCTACCACTATATAATTAATCCGTGTAACCTAAAACCACTGGTACCCCAAAAGCTACTTAAATTAAAAAAAATTAAATAAGAATTCTTCTTCACTTACAGACTGAACATGGAAATGTTTTTGCTTTGTACCATGTTCTTAAGTAAACTGGTAGAAAACTGGTAGTGCCAATTGTTAAGGCAGATTAAATAGAAGTAATTCATAATATTATTTTGGTTTGTTTTTATTCAGGTGGTAGATTTCAGAATACCTTTTATGAGTTTTGATCAATTCAAGTTTCTAATTCATGAAATTACATTTCCCAAGAAATTTATGTATTTTTCTAATCATTTGCATTTATCTAACCCTAGTTGTACAAAATATGCTTCTAGAATGTTTGTTTCTAAATGTACGTTTTAGTCTTTTTTTATGTTTCTCATTTTGTTCTTTAGTTCTTTTTCATTTGTGATGATATGTTCCAGCGGTGTATTGATCCATTCTTCTTTTTCTTGTATATTTAGTTTTATTTATTTTATTCTTGTGATTTTTTGGAAATAATTTTGTGTTTTTTTAAGTCATTTTTGTTTTCTAATAAAGTTATTCTATTTTGTTTTGATTTCTAGGGTATTCTCTTAAGGTTAAAACTTTCTCTCTGTTTACTACTTTGAGCACATGACACAATTTTTTATATATAATGATACATTGTCATTTAATCCTCAATAATTTTTAATTTTTATTGTTTATTCTTCAAAGAGTTATCTAGGTGTATGCATTTTTAAAAAACATGCTAGTAGATTATTTACTTGAACATGTATATTCTTTAAGTATTGACTCATATTACATAGATTGTAGCTTGAAATAACTTATTTCAAATTTTGGATGGGATTTTCTTTGTGGCTTACTACATGATCATATTCTGTGAATGTTCAATGTTCATTTGAAAATAATAGATTTTTTTCTGTTAATTAGAGTTATATGTGTATATCTCTATAGATATATTATATATGATCTTGTTTGAAAATTTTATTTTCCAAAACCTTGCATCCTTATTTGTGTTTTTCTAAGCCATCTGTTGTTTTCTGAGAGTGATGATACTGAGAAATTGTGATTTTTGTCAATTTCTTATTAAATTTCCATCAGGTATGTTCCACACGTAAAATCGATGATGAGTTTTGCCTAATACTTATGTTTCGAATTCTAGCCCCAAATGTGCCATCAACTTTTGAATTCAAAACTAAGTCAAGAGTTTACCTCCTCAATGTCCCTTAGCAGTAAAACAACAGGTGAAACCAGATGAGTTCTAAGGGTCCTGCCAAACCTGTCATTCTTTGACTTAATTTATAATGAATTTTATTTTAAGGCACCTTTGGAACCATTTTTCACAATAAGTTTTTCTCTATTACCGTAAAAATTAAGGAAACACATGAGACCTAAGGATCAAAGTATTGGTCCTCGTGGTGAGGAAACTCCTTTCCCATCTGAACTGAACTTACATACAAGCCTAGAAGGAAAGTTTGTAGAATTGGCGTCTTCTCTCTGTGAGACTGGATTCAGGTCTCCAGAAACTGCATGAGATGTATCACCCGTTAGAGTAAGAATTAGTCTTCGCCAAAAGACACTGGAATTGAATTTTTCACCCTATCAGTATATTATTAATATTTTTCATACCATTACAGTCTTGAACATATAATTTTAAATGATTTCATAGTATTACTTTATATGACTGTACTATCTTGAAATTAATTCCCATTATTATATCTTTGCATTGTTGCAAATATTTTCTACATCAACAACTAAATTGAACTTTCATGGTTATTTATCCCAGGTAAAACTAAAAAGGTTCTGAATTTTCTACAATTATTAGTAATTATCCTGTAGCAATCTCTTTTTATGCCAGCTGTTGCTCTTAATTTAATTACATTGACCAGAGCAACCTAATAAGCACTTCATTGATAGAAACACGATTATCATAGAATGCTTAGTAATTCTTAAAATTGTCTTATGGGACTGATTTAATTGCTGCAAGTAGAACGCTTCATCCATGTCATGGCCTTCTCGTGTGTGTTTGTTGCTAGAAACATGATGAAGTTTAGTAATTTATCTTCAAAAGACATGAAATCAACATAAATAGACTATTTTTGGCATACTGTACTGTTTATGTACAGTGACAACTAAAGACTATGAATATTTCAGAACTTAGATTTATTTTAAAATCGCATACAATATATTCCAAGATTTAAAATGTTTAGCAAAAAAAATGAAGAAAATACCTACTTAGACTAAAAGAAAGTATTGCAAAAAAAAACCTAATAAAAGTTGGGAACATGGGCCCAGCCCTATGAATTACGTTTTAACAACCAAAAGCACATCAGAAAACAAACAAAAAAAAAAATTAAAATGTTTGTTGTTCTGAGTCTTTATAAAACACTATATCTCATTTATTCAGTAAATCACCTTTGTGACTTTGGGAGGCTGAGGCAGGCGGATCACAAGGTCAGGAGATCGAGACCTCCTGGCTAACAGGTGAAACCCCGTTTCTACAAAAAATTAGCTGGGCGTGGTGGTGGGCGCCTGTAGTCTCAGCTACTCGGGAGGCTGAGGTAGGAGAATGGCTTGAACCCAGGAGGCAGAGCTTGCAGTGAGCCGAGATCGTGCCACTGCACTCCAGTCTGGGTGACAGAGCGAGACTCTGTCTCAAAAAACAAACAAACAAACAAACAAAACCACTTTTGTGATTTTATGATTATTCTCACTATTTTGATAAACATATTTTAAGAGTAACACAAATATACTTGACAAAAGCAAATGTGATTGACCATTCAATTTGTCTAATTGCTGAATTATTTTATGGTCAACCTGATTATCTTAGGAAATTAACTATTTTCCCATTTCCCATTTATCCTGATAATACTCTGTCTCTAATCCTATATCATATACATTTCTGTTACATTAGGATTAGAGACCAGTTTTGTTTTTAAAGAACTCCAAGAACAGTTTTTATGTCTTATTTTCACATTGAAAATCAGTCATATTTGCTTTAGCCTCAAAGAGCATGTTTACGTAAAATTAAATAAGCGCTGGCAGTGAGCTCCACTTTTTTTTTTTCCTAAACAGAAAATGGGTTCATAAGACAAATACTTTCTTGTAACAATACATCATTTAAAAATAAAAGCTATGTTTTTCAGTCTGACACCTCATGTTAAACTTAATAATAAAATACAAATTAGACGTAAAGATAAATTATGTAAAAATATCTTTAGCTTTCCAGGGGATTCTGTTTTAACATTGCGAGTAGAAACATTCACGTGTCTCTTAAAAGCTTCTATCATGGCTGGGCGCTGTGACTCATGCTTGGAATCCCAACACTTTGGGAGGGTGAGGTGGGTGCATAACGAGGTCAGGAGTTGAAGACCAGTCTGGCCAACATGGTGAAACCCCATCTCTACTAAAAATAAAAAATTTTAAAAAATTAGCCAGGCGTGGTGGCGGGCACCTATGTAATCCCAGCTACTTGGGAGGCTGAGACAGAGAATTACTTGAACCTGGGAGCTCTGTCTCAAAAAAACAAAAAGAAAGAAAGAAAGAAAAAAAGCTTTAATCATTTGTTGCTAAGTTTATTCTGGAGAAATTTCCTTTACACATTGAATATTTCATGAACTTACCAAATTTTGTAGTTATAGTTCAAAATTCACTAGAATATCACTAACTGGCTATATGCTATGTCAACAATAGCAACAACAGCAAAATTTCATCAACGACCTGAATTTTCCATTTTAAGTCCAGTGAAGTAAAGTTGCCTTGAAATTTCAAAAAAAAAAAAAAATCATGACTCAGTGGTGGTTGCTTTTTCTTCTTTCTCTTCATCATACTTTTTCAATTACGACTCTGCTCTTGCAATTTAAATTTTCAAACCCTTTTTAAAAATTCAACTCATTACAGACTGGCTTAAATCCTTACCACTTTACTAAAAATAGTAGCCTAGGTTTCACATTGTTTCCCACTATCTATAAACTACTTTATCTTTCTGCAGCACTTCACACAACAAAACCTACTCATTCTTGGCTTACATAAAACCAATCCATTCAGTTCCTTCTCAGCACCTACTGAATCCTTCACTCTCTCTTTTTCTGGCTTGTCAACTTGTTCTCTCTCTTTTTTTTCCTTTGAGACAGAGTCTTCCTCTGCTGCCCAGGCTGGGGTGCAGTGTTGCGATCTTGGCTCACTACAACCTCTGCCTCCCGGATTCAAGCGATTCTTGGATTACAGACATGCAACACCATGCCTGGCTAATTTTTGTATTTTTAGTAGAGATGGGGTTTCACCATGTTGGCCAGGCTGGTCTTGAACTCCTGGCCTTAAGTGATCTGTGTGACTGGGCCTCCCAAAGTGTAGGAGTACAGGTGTGAGCCACCATGCCCAACTTTCAACTTAATGTTAAATGCTGATGTTTCTTAGATTTCTAAGGTAGACTTTTTTTTTTTTTTTGCTCTACATATATTTACATTCATTTCTTATTGGATCTTAGATATATTCACTGCTTTTATGTTTCTTCACCTGAATAACAAACATGCCTACATAGTCTATATCAAACTGAAATCGTTGTTTTATTTTGAATCTTTTCTTCAGTATTTTTCCTGAATAAATATCTTTGAAGAGCTTTAAAGTTATAGAAAAACTGAGCAAAAAGTACAGAAAGTTTTCATATATTCCCTCCCCAATACGCACCAATTTCCCCTATTGACATTTTTCATCAGTGTGGTACATTTGTTACAATTGATGAGCTGATATTGATGTATTACTATTAACTAAAGTCCCTAGTTTACATTAGGATTCATTCTTTGTGTTGTACATTTTGTGGGTTTTGAAAAATGTGTAATAACATGTATCTGCCATTACAGTATCATATAAGATAATTTCACACCCTCAAACTGCCCTGAGGTATACCTATTCATCCCTCCTTCCTGACTCTAAAAACCCTGGCAACCACTGATCTTTTTTACTGTTGTCATAGTTTTGCCTTTTCAGAACATCACGTAAGTGATACCGTATAGTCTGCCGTTTTTTCAGGTTGGCTTCTTTCATAGCAATATGCATTTAAGATTCTTTCAAGTTTTTTGTAGCTTAATAATTCATTTTCCTGTCTTGCAGAATAATATTCAATTGTTTTCATATACCACAATTTATATATCCATTCACCTATTCACAGACCTCTTGGTTGCTTCCAGGTTTTAGCAGTTATGAATAAAGCTGCTATAAATATTTCAGTGCAGGCTTTTAATGTGGACATTAGTTTTCAACTCGTTTGGGTAAATACCAGAGTGTGATTGCTTCATCATATAGTAAAATATGTTTGGTTTTGTAAGGAACTGCCAAACTATCTTCCAAAGTGGCTATACCGGTTTACACTACCGCAAGCCATAAATGAGAGTTGCTGTTGCTACACATCCTCACCAGCATTCGCTGTCATTGGTGTTTTATATTTTAGTCATTCTGATAGATGTGTAGTGGTATTCCATTGTTCTTTTAATTTGCAATTCCTTAATGACATATGACATAGACCATCACTTCATATGCTTATATGCAATCCATATATATTCTTGGTGAGGTATCTATTCAGATCTCTTTTGACCATTTTTTAGGCTGTTTCTCTTTTTATTGTTAGATTTTAAGGATTTTGTGTATATTTTAGGCAGTTCTCTGTTATCAGATATGCATTTGGTCAATATTTTCTTTCAGTCTCTGGCTTGTTTTTTTACTCTCTTAACAGTGTTCTTGGCAAGGCAGCAGTTTTAAAATTTTAGTGAAGTTCAACTTACCATTTTTTTTTCATGGACCATACTTTCAATGTCATATGTAAGAAGTCATTGCCAAACCCAAGACCCTTTTGGGTGTTAAATTAAGTTTAGTTGAAAGCTACCTTCTTACCTATTTTAAGTGCAGCCTGAAGGTCTCTCTGTACATAGAAAGAATAACCTAACTGAATGTGTAAACAGACTGAAACCTTCCCTTGTACCAACCACCAAGCTTCAGTCAGTCAACAGCAGTCAACTGTTCAGACCATGTTCAAACAAGGCAAATCTGTGCTATAACTAATCTGGCTATTTGTGTACCTCACTTCCATTTGCTGTGCCTTCTTTTCCTTTTTCTGTCTGTAAATCTTCTTCGACAACATGGCCGTGTTAGTCTACCTTATCCCATTTTGGTTTGGAGGCTCCCCGATTTTCCCATCATTCTTTGCTCAGTTAAACCCTGTTAACTTTAATTAGTCAAAAATTTTCCTTTTAACATAGGATTTTTAGAGTTTTGCATTTTACCTTTAGGTCTACAATTCATTTTCAGTTCATTTGTTGTGAAAAGTATAAAATCTATCACCTTTTTACATATGGATGTCCAGTTGTTCCAACATCATTGACTGCAAAGTCTATCTCTTCTGCATTCGATTGCCCTTGCTCCTTTGTAAAAGACCAGTTAACTATATTTGTGTGGTCAATTTCTTAGTTATCTATTTGTACCATTGATCTATTTGCCTATTATTTCACCAATACCACACTGTAATTATTACTGAAGCTTTAGAGTAAGTTTTGAAGTCTGATAATGTCAGCCTTCATTATTTTTGGCTATTACTTTGGCTATTCTTGGACTGTTGCCCTTCAATATTTTTTTCTAACAATGACACCAAAACACATCCATTCTTAATTTTCTTCTCTTTATCTTCACCCACCAACATTGACATCACACTCTTGTGAACCCAATCATCTCTTCTGAAATTGTATGAAATCTGCTCTCTTATGTGTCATCGCACTGTCTTCATTCAAACCCGTACCTTTTACCTGTAATAAGTCATCCTTCGAGCTATTCTTGGTATCAGTCTCTTCGCTTTGTAGTTTACCTCTATGTTATTTTCAAAGATGTCATATGTTTACAAATTGTGGTAGTGCTTGCCTCAATTGGCAAAATTCAATTCAGATCATATGAAATATTTATTGAGTTTTAATAAATACATACTTCCTCTAGTCATGATCCCAGTGAATATTTAGAAAATGTTAACCTCTCCAGAAAATCCCCCAAAGGGCACTTTCTGTCAATCTTCATCTCTCTTAACAATCCACTATTATGTTATATATATATATATATATGTTAATAGATTAATGTGGCTATTCTTTAACTTCATATAAGTGAATTCACACAGTATATACTCTTTTGTGGCTAGCTTTTTTGCTCAGCATAATGTTTCTGAAATTTATTCATGCTGTCCCATTTTAAAGTAGGTTGCTCATTTTTATTACTAAGTAGTATTCCACTGTGTGCATATATCACAATATGTTTGCCTACTTTGCTATTAATGGACATTTGGATTGAATACAATTTTTGTCTATTATAAATAATACTACTGTAAAATTCTTGTGCCATTTATATATATATTTTATATATATATATATATTTAATGTGTGTGTGTGTGTATATATATTTATTTACATTTCTGTTGGGTTAATAAGTAGGAATAGAATTCCTGGGTCATAGGGGAAGTTTGTGTTTAACGTTATAAAAAGGGGCTGAATACTTTCCTAATGTGATGTGCATTTTACACTCCCACAAGTGTTTGAGTGCACCAACGACTCCCATATTCTTGTCAGCTTTTCATGTCATTAGTCCTTTTAGTTTTTGACATCCAGTGGGTGTTTAATGGCATTTCGTTGTTGCTGTCAGAATGACAATTTAAAAATTAAACAAATTCATACCGTCTCTTCTTGCAAGACCTCTGGTGACTTGGTAGCTTCCTGCTGCTTTATAAAAGAAAGTCCCTCTCCTCAACATCACAAAACGGTCTTTCGCGGTGCTCCCGGAACATACTGTGTCATGGGATCATACTTCCATTCCCATCTTTGTCTATTTACTTACTCTGACTCTTCTGTTCTCGATGCAAGGATTAAGCATTCCTTGAATAATCGGTGCCTTCTCCTAATTCTGTGCTTTTGTGTATGCTGATTCCTCCCCATTGGAGGCACTTGTTTTCGATACAAAATAATTTTTATTCAACCAGCTCAGATGTCCCCTTTCTCTGGAAACTTCTATCTCTCTATGCAATGCTAGTAGATACTCCTCTCCATGTTCCCAGGAAAATATTGTATCATGTTCCCATGTTTCTATTTTAGCCTTTATACTTTATTTTAATAAATTTTTCATGTCAGTATCTTCACCAGATGACAGCAATGTCCCTAAAACCAGAGTGTCAGAGGCATGTGAACCAGAGCAACTCCATCTTGAATAGGAGCTGGGTAAAATGAGGCTGAAACCTACTGGGCGTCATTCCCAGAAGATTAGCCATTCTGAGTCACAGGATGACGTAGGAGGTCAACACAAAGTACAGGTCATAAAGACCTTGCTGATAAAACGGGCTGCAGTAAAGAAGCTGCCTAAAACCCACCCAAACCAAGATGGCCATGAAAGTGACCTCTGGTTGTCCTTGCTGCTACACTCCCACTAGGGCTCCGATAGTTTACAAACGTCATGGCAACGTCAGGAAGTTACCCTATATAGTCTAAAAAGGGGTGGCATGAATAACCCATCCCTTGTTAAGCATATCATCAAGAAATAACCATAAAAATGTGCAACCAGCAGCCTTCGGGGATGCTCTGTCTACAGAGTAGACATTCTTTTATTCCTCTACTTTCTTAATAAACTTACTTTCACTTTACTCTATGGAATCACCCTGAATTCTTTCTTGCGTGAGATCCAGGAACCCTTTCTTGGGGTCTCATTCGGGATGCCTTCCCTGTAAAAAGAGTATATGAATAGTTTAACATTGTGCCCTAAGCTTCAGAATAGTAACTCTCAGTCAAGACCTATTTATTAAAAGAAAGAATAACATGTTTGCCATCTTCTTTAGTCTTCAGTATGGGAAGAATGTCCCTGTGTTTCACAGAGAAGGGAGAACAAAACATTTTCCTTAAAGGAATGATTTTTGAGTTTTTGCTCTATGTTTAATGTCCCCCAAAATCCATTCTCCAAAAATATCCTAACTTATAATTAAATTCTATGTGTTTGCCACAAATTTAGTTTAAAATACACACTGGTTGCTTTAAACCAAAATTTATTAATGAAAACATGACTTTAGATATTTTAATTGAGCCACTTGAGTAAAAGAATTGGTAATCATATATTAAATTATATCTTTAAGATCTTTGGCTTTTTCATATATTACTTATGTTCAGTAAGTTATTTGTGTAAGTATTGGTTTAAGAGAATTTACAACATTTAACTAACAGACTTCCTAGTGTTTCTTGAAAATTTTAACCAGGCTAATTTTTCTAATAAAATGTCATAGAAAATTTATTTATTTTTAACTTCTATAAAGGTTAATGAGTAAAGGACAAATAAAATGCACTTAAATCAATATATTGATGGAGTGTCAAAAAACCTGATAATTCAATACGAGCTGATTCCATGGGTTGCCTGAATCTCCTACCACCTTTTCCTTACTGGCATGGCCTGCCTATCAAACTGTGAGATATTAACTTTTGATCTAGTGGCCTGGTCTTGACCAACGAGATATGAGAGTCTGAAGAAGATTGTCTGCAGAAGACATTCCTCCCTGAAAAAAAAAAAAAAAAAGAGATGTATGAATACAACTCTCATACACACTGGTTGTTTTAAACCAAACTATCTCACCAATCTGCCCCTAAATTGGGACACTGAGTGGGTGCTCTAAGAATGTATCCTCTATGAGCCATTTTACAATTATGAACTGGAAGACAAAAAGCCAGTGCACTGTGGGTGTCTAGCTCACCACCCTCATCTGTGAGAACTTCTCTTCTATACGCAGAAATAAGCCCCTAACTGGAGATCCATAAGACATGTTTTGGCCCTGGTTCATAATTGACTATAACCCTGACTCAAGCTGGAATAGTCAGATTCTCTCCCACAGAAATTAGGAAATGGCATTGAAGAATTCCTGCCAGTCTGGGCTGAACACCAAAATGAAACTATAAATGCAGCGTTTGATGCTGAGGATGCCAATTCTGTAAAAGTAGGTCATCAGAAAAAAGAACACATGAAATAGATATACAAATCCTAACCCTGCTCTAATCTTCTCCTAGTGCTCATTTACTTCTAATATCATATACTTTATTCAACATTATGTTTATGGCTTATTATTTGTCTCCTACAGCTGGAAACTTATTTCTATGTTTGTCAGGACTTTTTTTCCTATCCATGAGTACCAAGTGCTAAGAGCAGTGCCTTAGCCCTTCTGTTAAAAAGAAGGTATTCAATAAATAATTTTCAAACAAATGAATCACTATTAGTTTCAAGTTGGACTCATTTTAAAATAATAGATTTATGCCACGGAATATGTAATTTTGCTATAAGTTTGTTGTTCAATTTTTAGATACTCCAACAAATCCAAAAGTATTTTGGTCTAAGGAGTTTCAATACAGGAAATAATTCTGATTAGAAATGAAATGGAGCAATCTGAAGAATTTAGAATTTATTTAAAATGTACAGGTCAAGAAACCAACTAAATTCTAGGTTCAGATATTCAAATTTGCTCATAATTGACAAAACAAATAAAAAATATCAAGTAAAAAACAAAATTGCAGTGTAATTTTGATGTTAGATTACTCATTGTTTCCATGAGTGGAGTAACCAGAAAGGAGTGTGTACTTACAACACATCAGAAACCAAACCAATACTTACCAATAGTGGCCATATAGCTTAGAGTGTTATGTAACTTAAAAGTGAAATTTGACAGAAAATGCATGGAGACCACATTAGTGGGAAAATAAAAAGCCTTGCCTTTTCCCCTAAATGCATCTGTAGTTTGTGATTCAGTCACACTGAGTCTTTTTGCAACCAATCAGGATAACCACCACCTAAAAAATTAAAATATATATATATTTATATATACACAAATAAAATACCATATTTCTTGACTTAATAAGCATAATTTTAATCTGGATTAAGCATAACCCCTTAATCTGTTTCTTTTAAATTATTTGGGCTGGAATTTTAATCTTTGATCTCTGAATACTGAAAGGAAGACTAGACATCCGAGCACGATAAATTGACTAAGGTCAAGTTTACTGATAAATAACTGTGGGAATTTGCAACAGTCACTAAGCATCAAAACCAATACCATTAAGTCATATTTCACAAAAATGTATCTACTTTTTGTTGAGTTTCATAAAGAAAAGTGTTATATGTTATATTTCCTTTTAGTCCTTTCAATGTCAGAAGTAACTCTGAGGAAGCAGATGTTCTTGCCAATGCCGATTTAACAGAACAGACCATAATAGCACAAGTTAAATGCTTTACAGCTTATTTAAAGCTTTCGTAGAGATGACTCTACTTAATCCAAACAACAAACCAGTGAGGAGTAGGAAAGTTATTTTTACTAAACCATTTCGTAGCTTAGAAAATTGAGGCTTACAAGGCTCCAGTAGCTTGTAGAAATTTACAAAATATAGTATATTCAAGAAAATATGGTAATTATCAAAAGAATATAACTTTCTCCCAATGCAACAGCTTAAATTAGCAGCAAGCTCAACTCCCATTGCTTCCTCTTACTGTTCTGCTCTTTCCTCTATTTTAAAGTCCATAGAGCAGGCAAAACAATTTTCCTAAAATATATATTATGTTGCTTCCTTCTTTAAGACTTGGACAGATCGCCATTACAACTAGAATACAAACGGGGATGCCTACTTCTTTCCTACATGGCCCTCTGTAATGTGCCTGCCAACTTCCCCTGCCACTCTGTTGTCTCTTCTTTTTCATTAGCTACACCCGAGGTTCCCTCCTTCCAATATGTGATGCTCCTATCAGTCTCAATGCCTTTCCACTTATTTTTTTTAGTATCCCCTTCCACCAGATGTTTTCATGACTGTCTTCATTACCACATAAATTTTGTAGCTGAACTATGACTTCAACATAGAATCTTCCATGACCTCTGGTCCAAGCAGGTCTGCCCCATGGCTAAGTGCCATATTACCTTGTTGGGCTTCTTTAAGGATTCTACATACCTACGATTATTTTATTTACTTTGTATAATATATTCATATTATACCCACATTTACCCCAAATGGAAAATGGGTAACAGATAGCAGAGATTCTCTTTTGTCCTCTGCTATATTTTTACAATTTACAATGCAGAGTAAGCAGTCTATAAGTATGAGTTACTGCTGAAGCAAACAGAAATGAAGCCAACCTCCCTTAATCTTATTCCACCACCTAGATATGAGTCTGTATCTTTCATTTTATTGTCTCTACTCTCTCACTCCCCATTCACCACTCTATTCCAAACAATCTGGCTTTTGCCCATACCACAGTGCTGCAACTATTTCCCAAGGTCCAAATAACGTTGTGTCTTCCTCCTGACATTTCTCTGGCAGTTTTCACAGTTTACTACACTTTTCTTTACAACTCTATCCTCCTTTGGATTTTTATAATACATGTGAAAAGTTTCCATACCTCAACACATGCCATTTTATCTTCCTAGACAGTTTCATGACACCTGCATACTTTCAAACCTCGATTTTTCTTTAAAATGCCTCTGAAAGCCCCAAATTTCTCTGGGCAATTTTTGTTATTATTTTTCTTATGCTCCAATTGCTCATTATCCATAAAAGAATAGTTTTTCTTATTAATTGTTTCCCTGTCTCATTACTCTCTGGAATCTAAACTTCTTGAAGGCAGGGACATTCTTTATTATTAGTATATCTTTTATGATTAGTGTTTGGTTCTTAACTGAGGAGCTAAATATGCATCTCTTCGATAAATAAAAACATGATGATGCCGTATGAAAGAATGAGAATCCTCAAACAGTTTCTTAAAAAACATTTACAAACCTGCAGTTACAGATATAGGTTACTTGGGAACCCCATTTAATATGGGATGTCAGCCTGCAGTGTACAGTATGAAGGCCAAAATATCTAAAGGATGAGGTACAGCATAATCGGAAAATCTTAATGCAGACAGCTCACCAAGTCAGCCTTGTGTTAAGTCTTTCTACTTTGTACAAATAGATGCAATATTACTAAGAAAAATACTCTTAGAATTATCTTCTGATGACATTAGAAATGTTACAT
The DNA here is from genome assembly GCF_049350105.2 of Macaca mulatta. Lineage (NCBI taxonomy): Eukaryota > Metazoa > Chordata > Mammalia > Primates > Cercopithecidae > Macaca > Macaca mulatta. Next base: position 175,796,143 of record NC_133410.1, read on the forward strand.
GATAATTAAATCAAAAAGACAAACCTTTAAAAGGCATTTAAGTAGTAAAGATCATCAAAACATAGCAGTAAAATTAGTGGTACAATTTCTTGATTCCTATGTTAATACCAAGAGATTCTTAATTAATTAAAACAGAGATCTCTTCTGGTCAACTTTGGTTTACAAAAGGATGCTTCCCATGATGTCATGTGAGATTGTGTGGAAAATATCAAATGGACCACTGGGGTAAGTTTTGAAATTCATGTTCCTTATAGTGGATTAACATAAGATTCAATCATAAGATTCAAAATTACTGAGGGTTTAACAGAAGTGTGGTAAAATGGGTTGTTTTATATACAACTAGTAAGAAAGTAATACAATCTTTGGGACAATACTGGTATTTATTTTTACAAATTTTACATTATAATTATCCTTTGTGTCAATAATTTCATTTGTGGGAGTCTACCAAAAGTAAATAAAGAAGCAACAAAAATAACAAAATATGACACTCAAAAGTATTTATTACAGTATAATTTATTGCTGCCACAAAATGAAATAAACTTATGTAGTCAACACAATAAGCAATACTTATGTTTTATGTACAGTACAGGAACTTTTTCTCACTGTACAATAATAACAAACGATGGAAACATGATTTTATCATATAATTAACCAATGGTATATTATATACAAATGGGATATTATACAGCAATTAAACGTGTTGCCAAAGATCTTAAAAGAATATGAGGCATTATATGTGGAGAAATGAAAAAAACAGAAAAACATAAAAAACAACAGCAACAACACAAAATTGTTTTTAGTGTAATCCAAAATTGATCAAAATTAAGATGAAGATAAAACTAATAGAACAAAAAGATAATATTGTGTAAGCATGATGATAATAATATAATAGTATTTGTTCTGATTTTCTATGGTTTAGTATTTTTATAATGCCTATTGTGAGTGAAAGGGAAAACTAGCTACATATTTTAATTTACAGGAAGATGATGAGTCATTTAGTTTTATAAAAGATATTGGAAAAGCAAGTATTCAGCTGGTGATTACATTTATTGGCATACAAATCTAGCCTGACTCAACCCATCACTAATTTCTGGGTGAATCATTAGGTAAAAAACAAACACAGGAAACAGAAACACAGCATTTTCCTACTAGCATGTCTAAAAAGTATTCTTGGAAATATTGCAGATAACTGATGTAAAAAAATTGTTAGGGAATTATATGCTATTAAAAGAAAGAGAAGGATAAAGTCAAGGATAGTTTGTAGGAAGAATTAGTAAAGGAAAAACTGAAAGGAGGAAGGAAGAAAAGAAGGGGGAACAAAGGAAGAAAAAGAGAAAATGATACCTCAGACTCACATCTTGATATATTATAGAAAGACTATGCAGTCATGCACTTGTCTTGTCTCAATGTGATTTGTCATTTCTGGTGCATGTGCATTACTCAGAATTTCAGGTCTGAGTCAATAGAGTATATCTTGTAAAACAATAGGTGTTTTTCAATGAAACGAATGAAACTTGTTTTTGAATGAAAAATAGATTTTTCATGCCTGTAGCATTTAAACACTTCTCCAGTCATGTCTATTTTCTTTTTTACCATCTCTCCTTAAGGGATATTATCATATTTTTTCAAAACCCACGACAGTTTTGACCATGATATGGATATATATACCATGACAATATTAAGAAAATATGTTGACAGAGAACTTGGACTTTCTTTTTCAGGGGTGCAGTTTTATTTAAAACATCCATGTAATTAAAGTCAATTATATTTTAATACAAGCAAATCATGATAAACATAGTTTTTTTTTTTTTTCAAGTATCTACTACTTTAAAATTTAAGATGTTTCTAAAGCTTCAGACTAATTGTCAACTACACAGAAAACATATTTTCTGGTAGTTCTTACATTGTGGGAAAGAAAATCACTGGGATTTGAGTTAGAAACCTAAGTTCCAATTCAAAGCTTGTGACTAAGACCAGCTGTGAGATTTTGAAATATGGTTTGGCTTCTGTGAACAAGAAGCTAATCAAGTATTGTTGAAATTGAATGATTAAACCCAATGTAAAAATGAGTGCCCAGTGTAATTGCTAATAGTAGCATTGTCTTAAATTACACAGGTCATTCTAAAAATTAATATAATAAAAATTCATACCTAGACGCAACCAACATATGATTATATGTGGCATAAATATAAATCCTGAAAGGCAAATCTTAGTATGATGAGAAGAAATTCTAAAAGCCCCACCCTGATGACTTATGATGATGACGGTCATTTCTCTAGCATTGGTTCAACAGTATTTATTTTCAAAAGTCACATAACTTTTCTGGGATGTTAATTTAGGGCATATAGATTTCTTAAATATATTTTAATATAAATGATTATTATATATTGCTTTGTAAAATTTCACATAGGGTTATTGCAATCTTAGAACATGTCATCATGTAACTTGACATTTGAGAACTCCATGAATAAGTAGTTTGTCTTTCTCTACTAACTGTTCTGATTCTTAATTATTTGAAGGACCAGCAAATGATTGCTTATTATATGAGGCATAACTATTATTAAAGATCATTATTAGAACCATAGATATTAGAAATAGAAGGGACTTAAAAGTTAATATAGTTTTTCTCATTTTGAAATGAAGAAATTGGAACCTCAGGAGTTAATTGATCTACTCACAGTGTACAACTAATGAAATGGCAGAGCCAGAAGAATATCTAACTTTCTTTAAAAAATTTTTATGTCCCCGGATACAAGTGTAGAATGTGCATGTTTGTTATATAGGTATACGTGTGCCATGGTGGTTTGCTGCACCTATTGACCCATCCTCTAAGTTCCCTCCTCTGGCTTCCCACCCCCCAACATATCCTGATGTGTGTTGTTCCCCTCCCTATGTCCATGTGTTCTTATTGTTTAACTTCCACTTATGAGTGACAACATGTGGTGCTTGGTTTTCTGTTCCTGTGTTGGTTTGCTGAGGATGAGGGCTTCCAGCTTCATCCATGACCCTACAAAGGACATGATCTCATTCCTTTTTATAGCTACATAGTATTCCATGCTGTATATGTACCATGTTTTCTTTATCCAATCTATCATAGATGGACATTTGGGTTAATTCAATGTCTTTGCTATTGAGAATAGTGCTGCAATAAACATACGTGTGTATGTGTCTTTATAATAGAATGATTTATGATCATTTGGGTATATACACAGTAACGGAATTGCTGGGACAAATGGTGTTTCTGGTTCTAGATCCTTAAGGAATTGCCATACTGTCTTCCACAATGGTTGAACTGATTTGCATTTCCACCAACGATGCAAAAGCATTTCTATTTCTCCACAGCCTCAACAGCATCTATAGTTTCTTGACTTTTTAATAATCACTGTTCTAACTGGCAGGAAGTGGTTTCTCACTGTGGTTTTGGTTTGCATTTTTCTAATGATCAGTGATGTTAAGCTTTTTCTAATATGTTTGTTGGCTGCATATATATCTTCTTTTAAGAAGTGTCTGTTCAAATCCTTTGCCCAGTTTTGATGGGGTTATTTTATTCTTGTAAATTTGTTCAAGTTCTTTGTAAATTCTAGATATTAGATCTTAGTCAGATGGGTAGATTGTAAAAATTTTCTCCCATTCTGTAAGTTGCCTGTTCACCCTGATGCTAGTTTCTTTTGCTGTATAGAAGCTCCTTAGTTTAATTATATCCCATTTGTCAATTTTGACTTTTGTTGCTATTGCTTTTGACATTTTTATCATGAAGTCTTTGCCCATGCCTATGTCCTGAATGGTATTGCTTAGGTTTTCTTCCTGGGTTTTTGTGGTTTTGGGTTTTACATTTAAGTCTTTAATCCATCTTGAGTTAACTTTTGTATAAGGTGTAAGGAAGGGGTCCAGTTTCTGTTTTCTGCATGTGGCTAGCCAGTTGTCCCAGCAGCATTTATTGAATAGAAGATCCTTTTCCCGTTGCTTGTTTTTGTGATGTTTGTTGAAGATTAGATGGCTGTAGATGTGTGGTGTTATTTCTGAGGCCTCTATTCTGTTCCATTGGTCTATATGTCTGTTTTGGCACCAGCACCATGATGTTTTGATTACTGTAGTCTTGTAGTATAGTTTGGAGTCAGGTAGCATGATGCTCCCAGCTTTGTTCTTTTTGCTTAGGATTGTCTTGGCTATACGGGGTCCTTTTTGATTCCATATAAAATTTAAAGTAGTTTTTTTCTAATTCTATGAAGAATGTCAATGGTAGTTTGATCAGAATAGCATTGAATCTGTAAATTACTTTGGTCAATATGGCCATTGTCACAGTATTGATTCTTCCTATCCATGAGGATGGAATGTTTTTCCGTTTGTTTGTGTTCTCTTATTACTTGAGCAGTGGTTTGTAGTTCTCCTTGAAGAGGTCCTTCACATCCGTTGTTAACTGTATTCCAAGGTATTTTATTCTCTTTGTAGCAATTGTGAATGGAAGTTCACTTATGATTTGTCTCTCTGTTTGTCTGTTCTTGGTGTTTAGGAATGCTTGTGATTTTTGCACATTGACTTTGTATCTTGAGGTTCTGCTAAAGTTGCTTATGAGTTTAAGGAGTTTTGGGGTTTGAGTATTTTGCATTTGCTGAGAAGTATTTTACTTCCAATTATGTGGTCAATTTTAGAGTAAGTGCCATGTGGTGCTTAGAAAAATGTATATTCTGTTGATTTCTAGTGGAGAATTCTGTAGATGTCTATTAGGTCCACCTGATTCAGAGCTGAGTTCAAGCCCTGAATATCCTTATTAATTTTCTCTCACTGACCTGTCTAATATTGACAATGGGGTGTTAAAGTTTCCCACTATTATTGTCTGGGAGTCTAAGTCTCTTTGTAGGTGTCTAAGAGCTTGTGTTATGAATCTGGGTGTTCCTGTATTGGATGGGAAATATATATATTTTATATATATTTATATATAAAATATTTCATATATATATGAATGATAGTTCGCTCTTCTTGTTGAATTGATCCCTTTACCATTATGTAATGCCTTTCTGTGTGTTTTTAGATCTTTTTTGGTTTAAAGTCTGTTTTGTTAGAGACTAGCATTGCAACCCCTGCTTTTTTTTTTCTTTCCGTTTGCTTGGTAAATTTTCCTCCATCCCTTTATTTTGAGTCTATGTGTGTCTTTGCACGTGACATGAGTCTCCTGAATACAGAACACCAATGGATCTTGACTCTTTATCCAATTTGCCAGTCTGCATCTTTTAATTGGGACATTTAACCCATTTACATTTAAGATGAATATTGTTATGGGTGAATCTGATCCTGTCATCATGGATGCCATCTGGTCGTTTTGCACACTACTTGATGCAATTTCTTCATAGTGTCAGTGGTCTTTATATTTGGTGTGTTTTTGCAGTGGCTGGTACCGTTTTTTCCTTTTCATATTTAGTGCTTCCTTTAGGAGCTCCCTTTAGGAGCTCTTGCAAGGCAGGCCTGGTGGTGATAAAATCCCTCAGCATTTGCTTGTCTGGAAAGGGTTTTATTTCTCCTCCGCTTATGAAGTTTAGTTTGGCTGGACATGAAATTCTGGGTTGAAAATTCTTTCCTTTAAGAATGTTGAATATTGGCCCCCTAATCTCTTCTGGTTTATAGGGTTTCTGCTGAGAAATCCACTGTTAGTCTGATGGGTTTCCCTTTGTAGGTGACCTGGTTTTTCTCTCTGGCTGCCCTTAGCATTTTTTTCCTTCACTTCATCCTTGGAGAATCTGACGATTATGTGTGTTGGGGTTGATCTTCTTATGGAGCATCTTAGTGATGTTCTCTGTATTTCCTGAATTTGCATGTTGCTCTGTCTTGCTAGGTTGGGGAAGTTCTCCTGGATAACATTCTTAAGTGTGTTTTCCAGCTTGTTTCTGTTCTCCTCATTTCCTTCAGGTACTCCAATCAATTTTAGGTTCGGTCTTTTTACATAGATCCATATTTCTTGAAGGCTTTGTTCATTCCTTTTCATTATTTTTTCTCTAATACTGTCGTCAGGTCTTATTTCAGCAAGGTGGTCTTCATACTCTTATATCCTTTCTTCTGTTTGGTCGATTCAGCTATAGATAGTTGTGAAAGCTTCACAGAGTTCTCTCTCATGCTGTGTTTTTCAGCTACACCAGGTCATTTATGTTCCTCTCTAAACTGGTTATTCTAGTTAGCAGCTCCTCTACCCTTTTATCAAGGTTCTTAGCTTCTTTGCATTATGTTAGAACATACTCCTTTAGCTCAGCAGAGTTTTTTCTTACCCATCTTCTGAAGCCTACTTCCATCGATTTGTCCTCCATCTCATCCTCTGTCCAGTTCTGCACCCTTGCTGGAGGGGCATGGCTATTATTTGGAGGAGAAGAGGCATTCCGGCCTTTTGGATTTTCAGCATTTTTTATTGTTGTTGTTGATTCTTTCTCATCTTCATGAGTTTAGTTTTTATCTTTGAGGCTGCTGACCCTTGGATGGGGCTTTTGCGGGGAATTTTTGTTGTTGTTGATGCTGTTGTTGTTGCTTTCTGTATGTTTATTTATCTTTCAATGATCAGGTCCCTCTTCTGTAGAGCTGCTGTTGTTTGCTGGGTGATCTCTTCAGGACCTGTTCATCTTGTTTGCTCCCACGCCTGGAGATGTCACTCAAGAAGGTGCCTCCCTTGGCTAGGGGGTGGGAGCTCTTCTGCCCTCTGTGACTCTCAGATGAGCCAAGGTACCACATAGCTCTTCCTTCCTTTCCATGGATCATACCAGCTGCCTGGTCAATTCTGATGGGAAAACCTGGATACCTTGGTTGTTGGGGCAAGATTCACACACTTTTATGGTTCTTTTGGAGGGAAATCTCCGATTGCCACCGCTTCTAGTCTGCCATCTTGCCCCCCCCCCCCTAACTTTTCTAACTACTGTGGGTTCTTTTTACTACTCCTAGAACTTTTTAACTACTCTGAGCTCTTCTCTAGATATTATGGGTAGCTTCCTTGGAAACATGATTATATTTATTATTCGTAATTATTTCATTGATTGGCTTAACTTTCATTTAAATCATTCATTTGAAACAATTGAAATCTAACCAAATCGTCTTAAATTAAAATGGTAATACCACATCAATAAACTTGTCATATATTGTTCATCTTGGAATACCCTTAGCCTCTTCACATAAAAAGTGTTAAAATTAAAATTGTAAGAGCTATTATCTATTTTTCATTTTTATTTATGATTATTAATAAGAGGAATAGATTATATTCTGACTTAGCATAATGTTGGCTTTATACTCTTGTCAAACACTTAGTTTATTACTACTCCTACTACCTCATATTTCTAGTCCTAATATTGTCATAACAGTAAAAACTCTATCTGGTTCATCCTCTAATATCATTAGCAACTTTGAAATACTCCAAGTAACATTAGCACCATATAAAGAGAATAATACAATTTCATTTTAATGCAAAATATATTATGCATTTCTGCTAAAATGTTTAAATCATATAAAATTCATGGAATGTTAAATGTTTACTAGCTGACCAAAAAAGTGTTGCAAATGGAAAATTCATTAATATATTTCTAAGTATAAGTAGAAAAAAATGTCATTCCATACATTCCAAAACTTTTATTCTTAATGGAAATACCTAATCATTCTTAAGAGAAAATTATTTTTGTAGTACAATTTTAGAAGGAGTTCAACTATTTAACCTTTTTGCTGCAATTGTTAGTGAATTGTGATTTTTTATAGACACAGTAACATGTGAAGAATATTCTAAATTTATCATTAAAAATAGTATTTTGTATATATCAATAGAACTACTATTATGAAAAAAACTACTTTAAAAACTCATATACTGAAATCTTACCTTTTTTTCCTGATGTATTTAGTAAAAGAGTGCCCCCTTGTGATTTCTGAATACTTATACAACAGCGAGGTCTACTAATCTTGGGAAAACATTTTTAATTAAGAAAAAAAGTCTCCTCTCATCTTTAAAATACAACCAACACTTTATTTTTGCACATGAAACTATTTTAAGTTTAAATTTATTTTACTGGAAGTAGAAAAAAAGTGTTTCATGGAGATTTATCAGAAAGTAATTTTAAGAAAACCACTAAACATTCTAGGACGCCAGCTCACAGAATGCATATACTGCTGCTGTTTTCCATTTTTATGCCCACGTAGGTGGCTCTCTAGAGACAGAGCACTGTTTCTAGAGAATAAAGCTGCTGAGCTTACATTGACTGGAATTTTCCTGACAGTGCAGCATAACTCTGACATGTTTTATGCTTATTCTTCATTATGAACCTAGGACACAATACATAGGGCCATATGTTCCTCTGAGTCCTCAATGGAACTCCCAGGGATACCAACAGGGAGTTGTGTAGATGAAGAAACAGCAAAGCTCACATTGAGACTGGACATGTCATGACTTTGGGAGTTGTGGCTCATGAATATCTGAAACACTGGAGAACATTCGATGTACCATTAAACTGCATGCAGTACCAATGAGAAATTGTGAAATTAAGTTAATGGTAGACTGGGGATTTAATATAAAATTACTAGGCTAATTTTACCACTGTCTACACTCAGTCAATAATTTATTAGCAATGTAGCTAATTAAGGCTGCAGAATATCATACTTCTCTGGAAGGACAAAAAAAAATGTAATAAAATAGTTTAGTTTGAAATAACCTTTGACTCTCCATTTCTAACCATGAAAAAAATATGTCTCAATTTAGTTAGTCAAAAAATAATATTGAAAGACAAGATAATGTTTTGGTAGAATAAAAAGGTGACTGATAGATCAGAGAGGCAAAAAAGAATATTAGCCTTTCCAGTTAAAGCCAATTTGTCAAAGGTAAACCAACTTTTTAAGGGTACTTGTAATAAAAGTTGAAAATATAAGCAACTATATCAATGGTAGATATTTTTCAGATTATTCAAATTTCACAGTCTTCAAAAAATATAATATTTGTAGATGAAAGTAAAAGAAAAAGAAATCCGTTTCCTGTGAACATTTACCTAGACCTGAGTTTCTCAACAGGGGTGGAGCAGTTTTACCTCCTGGGACATTTGGCATTGTCTGAAGACATTTTTGATTGTCACAATAAGGTGGAAGTGTTACTGGCGTCTAATGAGTAGAGGCCATAAATGCTGCCAACCCTCCTAGAATGCACAGAATAGTTCCCAATAACAAAGAATTTTCTGGTCCAAATAGGTAGACTTAGAATTTTAGATTTTAATAACCTATAAGACCTTACCTTGCTAGATTTTGTATGCTCCTTTGCATAATTCTTCACTTGAAATCAGGCTGACAGTGGAAGTTTGTGATAGGAAAAACTTGGCTTACAAATATTACCATTCCTTTTTTACTTAAAAACATTTCTACCAATGTGTAAAATATCCTACAACAGATATTTTTCTTAAAAAAGTGTGTACAGGAAAATTATTAATGCAGATGTAGCATCCAAGGTTTATCACTCTCTTGGTACTCCATCCCAATCATCCACCCTTACGTTCAGATATTGGGGATAGGGTCCAGAAATCTACATTTAAATAATATACCCAGGTGATTATCACACAGGTGTTTATAGACTACATTTGGAAAAATGCTAATCAGATTCCCCTGAAGATTCTCATCAGTAAAATATTCCTTTATCTTTACACAAAATTATTTTACAAATTCCAGTGCTCAATATGGGGTATACTTAAACTCATTTTCTTATTTCTCTCCCTGGCAGAGCAAACTCTATGAACCAGCTTTACCTTAAGTAGAGAAGCATGGAGGGAGAGAAGGCAGGGAGATAAAAGGAGATTTAACAACTAAGTATCTGATTGCATGTGAAGAAATTGAATACTTTGTTTTTGTTGTGTATTTTTAATGATCAAAGATTATGAAAGTTTAGAACAGAGTACAAGAGAACGCTGGAAATCATAGACCACGTGGTGACTTCGAGTACCTTCTAAGTGTTAGAGAAAATTTTAATGTATTTTTAAATTAGCCATTAATTATTCCTATTTGTAGTTTTCTAGCATAAAACAAAACAAGACAAACCCACCTAATCCCTATACTCAATCATTAAAAATGAAATTATAGAATTTACTTGCAAATCTCTAATGAATAAGTCACATTTTTGTTATTTCACAGGGTATGCTATCAAAATGACCAGTAACATATCTATGAAATACTAATGTCATTCATTCAATCTCAAAGCATACAATTTAGACATCATAAATACAACAACAATAATTTAAAAACAAACAACACTAACAGAGCTGTGTTCATCTTTGAGGGCAAAGTGACTACCTAAATAATGCAAACAATTTACCTCGAGTGTTTGCTCAATTGAATCAAGCTTTACAGTTAACCAAATAAGAATGCATTTAGAGATTTGCATTAATCAGCATGATAAATCTTGAAACAATGCCATTATAAAGGAATTTAGCCTTCAGAGCTTACTATATAATTTAAGATTCCATCTGAAAAATGTATTAAACTGAACCAAAATGCAAATCCCTAGAATTCTAATCAACTTGGAGGAAAATTACTATTAAGTCTACCCATTTTGCTAATAGAATTATATATATATTTTAAAAGCCTCTAAATTTTATATTCTTAGAGAGATCAGTCATCATTAAATAAATAATAAATTCTTTGTAAGCAGAAATTTGGGCAATCTAGCTTTAGCATTCTAGAACATAGAGTCATCAAACCATTATTCAATTATTATACACTGGCTAAGAACAAACTTTTCTATGTATAAGTGAAACATACAATTGAAAACACAATCTTAAATATTATTTTTTCTATATATGCTTCCCCAAATTACAGTCTACTAATACTTAACAGCTCTCTGTTAGTCATGCCTAAATACTAAACTTTAATTGGTCTGTATAAATTCATTATAAGGAATATGGGGAAAATGTGACAGAGGATTGAGCTTTAAAATATGAAAGTAATAGCTTTCAGTCCTTTGTATTTCACTTTCTGGCTTGCATTTAATCAATTTGTATATTTTTGAATAATTTTATTTTGTTTAATATTTGAAAAGTTTTCTATAAATATGATTCAGAAAAGAAGTATAATGATTAATTTTATGTTAACTTGGCTGGGCCATGGTGTCCAGATATGTGGCCCAGATATGTGGCCAAACATTATTTGTGGTGTTTCAGTGGGCACCACAAAACACCACAAATTTGGATGAGATTAACATTGAAATCAGTAGACTTTGAATAAAACAGATTGTGAATAAAGCAGATTGCCCACTGCAATGTGGATGAGCCTCATCCTGTCAGTTGAAGGCCGGAAAAGAACAAAACACTAACTTCTCCCACCCCATTCCCCACACCAAGCAAGAGGGAATTCTGCCAGCGGATGTCTTTGGGATTCCAACTGCAACATCGGCCTTTCCCTGTGTCTCCACCCTACAGGCCTGACCTGTAAATTTTGGATGTCCCATTTACCATAATTATGTGGGCTGATTTCTTAAAATAATCCCTTTCTCTATATATGCATGTCCAACTGGTTTCGTTTCTTTGAAGAAGTTTGACTAATACAAGGAGATGTGAATTTAAAAAAAAAATTATGCCGTCTAAAAATAATAGATTTTTCTCATTTTTGTTTTGTCTTTTTGCTTTAAAAATACTGAAATAAAACACATATAGAAGGAAAGTAGGCAAATATAAATACATGTGAAACCCATTGAATTATCTCAAAGAGAATTATTTGTGTAACCACTACCCAATACAAGAATTTAAATGTTTTTAATGTATGAGAAGAATCCTATCTTTATCCATCAACTCTTCCCTTACTCTCCCTCAAAAAATTTCTGGTTTCCAACACTAGAGTAACACTAGAGCTTAGTTTTCTTCTAAAACTTTATATAAATGCAAATATACATATATTTATACTTTTAGGTCTGTCTTTATTCATCCAGCCATATGTTGTTGATGCAAGATTTTTGCTCCTTAGTTCAGCTAAATCCTGTTCTGGTCTCACGAGCTGGAAAAATTAGTCATGCGGACACATTGAAGGGTGAGGACAGAATTTGATAAGCAAATGGGAGGCACTCAGCAAAGAGGGGTCCTGCAAACAGGTTTGAACCTCACAATTGAATACCAGGGCTCCCACACAGGAGCTGCAGAGGCCAGGCTCCTTCCTACTATAAGCCATGAATTCTTGGTGGGCCCACCCCGTGCTTCCAGGGTGCATGCAGGCCCTTAGTTCGAGCCATGATTTATTTCCCTTACTGGGCATGGGTTAAGTGATGAAATTTTTCACCGTGGGCATGTTTAGGTAAACCCCCTGTAAACAATGATCTGGGTGGGTCAGGGGTTCTCTGGGGACCCTTCCCTATCTGCCTAGGCATTTAGCTGCCTCCTGCTTCTATCATTGTGACAGTCATCCATGTTTGTGTGTTTAAGGTACTATTATTCATTTCATTGCTCTAGTATTAAATTGCATAAATAAATGAAGATTTATTTATTCGCCATTGGATTGTTGATAAGCATTTAGATTTTTATTAGGTATTGGCTACTGCAAATTATATATCTATGTTTGTGTGTGTGTATGTGTCTACTCAATGTAAATGTGTCTGTGCCTGTTTATGTGTGTATGTGTATGTGTAAATGTACCTTGAGTGTTTACTCAGTTGAATCAAGCTTAACAGGTAAACAATACATACACACACATACATAGACACAGACACATTTATAATGAATACAAACATACAAGTAGATTTTCTGTTTAGTAAGATATATCCATGTTCAACACTATTAGGTAATTCCAGTAATTTTGTAGAAATTTAAACTCTTTATCACCCATATATAAAAGATCAGTTTTTCCATTTTCTCAGTTACATTTGTTATGTCATTCATTTAGACACTGGTGAAAGTATGTGTTGTATCTTATTTTTAATTTGCATTACTTTTAATTTCCATTTCACTGATGTCAGATCAAATAGCCCACTTTTTACATATGTTTTGACTATTTGTGTATCTTATGATACGACTGCTTGAGTTCTTGGCCATACTTGATTTTGTGCTTTTTCTCCCTAGTAGAAATTCTTTTCAGTCTTCGTAACTTTTATTTCATTTCCTTGTCTAATTCACTGGCTAGAACAAGTACAATATGGAAAAGAAGAAACGATATTAGACATCTTACTTCCACCGAATCTCAGATGATTCTTTCAATATTTCACTGTTTACCACCATTTGCTGCAAATATTTTGCAGATACTTTTTTTTTTCTTTTCTTTTTTTTTTTTTTTTTTGAGATGGAGTCTTGTTCTGTCACCCAGGCTGGAGAGCAATGGCATAATCTGGGCTCACAGCAGCCTCCACCTCCCTGTTCAAGTGATTCTCCTGCCTCAGCCTCCCTAGTAGCTGGGATTACAGGTGCGTGTGAGCCATCATGCTTGGCTAATTTTTGTATTTTTAGTAGAGATGGGATTTCACCATGTTGACCAGGCTGGTCTCAAACTCCTGCCCTCAGGTGATCCTCCCACCTTGGCCTCCCAAAATGCTGGGATTACAGGGGTGAGCCACCATGCTCGGCCTATAGTTACTCTTTGACAGATTAAGGAAGTTTGTTTCACCTATATCTAGTTTATATGGGTATTTATCATTAATTATTACTATTATTATATTTGTGATGGAGTTTCACTCTTGTTCCCCAGGCTGGAGTACAATGGCAGGCTCTCGGCTCACTGAAACCTCTGCCTCCTGGGTTCAAGCGATTCTCCTGCCTCAGCCTCAGATGGGGTTTCTCCACGTTGGTCAGATGGGGTTTCTCCATGTTGGTCGGGCTGGTCTCAAACTCTGACCACAGGTGATCCACCCCTCTCGGCCTCCCAAAGTGCTGTGATTATAGACGTGAGCCACCGTGCCGGGCCTATCATTAATTAATTTTTATTTACTACTGCATCTATAGAGATGATATGATTTTTCTGTTTTATTTAGTGGAAATACATTACTTGATTTTTTTTAAAGGTTAACTCTGCATTCCTGAGTTAAATACAACTTAATTATAAAATATTACTCATTTTCATCTCATTTGATTTGGTGTGCAAATACTATTTCAGATTTTTGCTTTTATGTTCATGAGAATAACTAGTTTTCTCTTCTCTTAATGGCCTCCTTTTTTAAATATGAGGTTTAATGACTTGCAAGAGACAAGGCTGAGGAAGTCTCTCTTTTGCTAGTTTCTGAAAAAGTTATATTTCCTCCTTTGTTGTTACGTAAAATTCATTGCTGAATCTATTATGGCGTGGAATTTTTCTTTGTGTTAAGGTATTTAATTTTTGTTTTTAATTACAGATATAATTGCTTTAATAGGTATAGGCTATTCAGATTCTCTATTTTATCTTATTCCCAAAGCTTAAATATTTATCAGATTTTGACTATTTCATCTAAATCATCAACTTCATTAGCATCAAGCTACTTATATCTTTTTATCTGTAAGATGTATATAAATGTCACTTTTTTGTTAGCTACATTATTATTATTATTATTTATGCTTCCTTTTTTCTTGGTAACTATGTTGGTTAGTCTTTTTACAGAATAAATAACTATCTTTGTTAAAACACACAAACATATTTACACACACATATATTTCATGGAAATTTGCTATCACTTTGATTATTTCATTATATGATTATTTCATTTTCATCTTTGTATAATTTTCTATTGGACAGCGCTGTTTTAGACAATGCAAGACCTTAACCACTTGAATTCCACTTCTGCCATCCTGACTCATATGGGATTTTATTTATGGGTTTTAACTTCTCCATATTTTAAACCTGAAACAAGTAAAAGTATATCTACTCAGTAATTTGATACAAAGTTCCCTTTGAACATTCATTCTGGCACTGCTCACCTGGTGCAGTGATTTACTACACTGCAGAAATTGTAATATTCCATTTGGAGACTCAACAGAATCTAGATACAACCAATATTTGTGATATCATATATGCAAATAATCTTTGGGACACAGGTGAAATAATATACTCTGGTTCTTAGAATCATTTATAGATATAAAGTATTATAAAATGCATAATATATTATATAGATATAATATATAGTATATAAAATGTTAGGTGTAATGTTGCACACCTATAATCCTAGTTACCCAGGAGGCTGATGTGGGAGAATTGTTTGACCCCAGGAGTTCAAGACTAGCCTGGGCAACATAGTGAGACCCCATCTCATTAAGTAATAATAATTTCAAATATGTGTATATATAAAATATTGCTTTAGATTTTTGCAATAAAGTTTGTATATAAAACGATGCTTTTTAAGATTTCTTGCTTTCTATATGAAAATCACATAAAATTCAATTCAAATATCATCCAAGCTTTTCAAATGTATCAGGTATCTGACTTAAAAAATAAAATGCTGGAAAACACATTGCTTCTGCACTTATCACAAGAAAAAGCTATATAATTTATAAAAGCAATATTATTTTGAATCAGTGAAAGAGCTGGATGAAGAATAACTCACAAGTCTACATGCTAAAGAAAGACAAGTGCCTCCAAGGAACATAGCATAGGGTAGGTGTTGGGTACCATAAATGCTATTAAGAAGAATAGCATTTTCATCTGAAAATTCTTAGCAAACTGTTAAAAGCCAAGTGTAGGTGAGTCTGAGAACATAGAAGCTCTGTAAAATGCAGACACAAAGAGGACGTATTATACCCACTGGTGCACTCTTACCCATAGAAATCTTTGGGTGCTCAAAATAAAGATTGCAGTCAGGGTAAGAGATAAAACAAACAAACTAACCAACAAACAAAGTGTCCCTGATAGTACATGGACCACAGGAGCAACAGCCATTCTGGAAAAGCATGAAACTTCAGCTGGATCTTCCTGTCTTCTAGATCTTCAGCTGGATCTTCCTACCTTCTAGAACAAAACCTTAAAAGTTTTGGAATTAGAAGAGCAAAACTTTTCGCTCTCAGGGCACAAGGGAAGATCTGCTGCTGGGAGAAGAAAATCAAAAACAGACAAACAAACAAACATCTTCTACTTCTGGGGAAGGGGAAGGAAACCGTCCTTGGTCCAGAACATTGAAAAGAAAGCAAAGGCAAGGTAATATCAGGATCATTGAGAAGGGTCATCTCCTGAAAACAGGGAAACACCACATAGCTAGGATTGGGGACCCAGAAAGCAGAGAATACTTCTTTCCCCACCATCTCCTCCCACCACTAGGCTAACAAATAATGGTAGACTACTGCTGGAGAAGAAGTTTGAGCCTGGATAGAAAGAGATTCTTTGAGACTCAGCAACAAAGGGAAGACCAAAAATGGAAAGTAGAGAAGATAGTGAGAAAAAAGCTTAACTGCAAACCGGTCCATATAATGAACCTCTTAAGTGTTTTAATGGTAAAAGTGGGCAACAAGCACGAATAATAGGAAGCTTTGGCAGATAGATAAGAACTATAAGAACCAAACAGAAATTCTAAAAAAGAAAAAAAGTAAGTAACAGAGATAAGGAATCCCTTCTATACATTCATTAGTGCATAGCTGAGAAAAGAATCAGTGAACTTCGAAGACACATCTATGCAGACCACCCAAACTGAGAGACATACAGAATAAAGGAAGGAAGAAGGACAGAAGGAAGAAAAGGAACAAAGTATCCAAGAGTTGTAGGGAAATATCAAATGACCTAACATACATATAATTGGGATTTAAGAAGGAGACAACAGAGTGACAGTGATCAAAGAAATATTTTGACAAGAAAAGGACTAATCAGGTCAGATGCGGTGGTTTACACCTGTAATACCAGCACTGTGGGAGGCCAAGGGGTGTGGATGACGTGAGCTTAGGAGTTCAAGACCAGCCTGGTCAACATGGTGAAATCCCATCTCTGTTAAAAAATACCAAAATTAGCTGGGTGTGGTGGCACATTCCTGTAATCCCAGCTACTCCGGAGGCTGAGACAGGAGAATTGCTTGAACTTGGTGGGCAGAGGTTGCAGTAAACAGAGATTGTGCCACTGCACTCCAGGCTGGGAGGTGGAGTGAGACTCCATCTCAAAACAAATAAATAAGCAAAGAAAGGACTAATTTTCAAAACTAATGACAATCATTATACTGACATTCCAACAAGTTCAGAGAAAACAAAGCAGGATAAACTAGAAAAACAAAACACAACAAAAAAATGGACATATTGTAGTAAAAATGCTGAAAACAAAGATAAAGAGAAAAGAGAAACTGTTGAAAGCAGCCTGAGGAGGGAAAAATGCAGCACATAAAGAACAAGAGTTACAGAATAGTTCTTGTCAGAAAGTATATAGACAAGAAAATGGGCAGCCATCATCGATCTGATAAAATTAAAATTTAAGTCATCTCTAAATCATATAGTCAGTGAAAATATTTTTTGACAATAAAGAAAACGTGAAGATATCTTTTAGACAGACTGAGAGAATTATTTGCTAGATTTCCACCAGAAGAAATAGTAACGAAAATTCTACAGACAGAATAAATATGTCACTAGGCAAGGACATAGATCTGCACATACACAAAAGAGAACATGGAATTGAATAAACACAGATAAAGTAATTTTTCTTTATGTAAATAGTCTAAAAGAGAACTGGCTGTCTGAAAAAAAAATGGTAGCAATGAATTTCATAAAAATAACGGCACAGAAAATGGAAGAGAGGTATTGGGGCTACATTTTTGTAAGTTACTAACACTACACATATAACAGCATAATAGTATTAAAGGTAGTCGGTTATAACTGAAGATGTATATTGTTTTGTAAAATAAGGACAGCTGCTTAAAAAGAAGAAAAAAGCCATAAATAATAATCCAAGTATGCAGATAAAATAAATTTTACTGCAATGGAATATTAATATCAGTCAAAGCAGATTTAACAATTTCCAAGAGCAGAGATATTACCTAATACAAAATTGTTAGGGGTAGAGATATCACATAATGTTTAAAACTACAATGATGTTAAAAGAATGTGCTCTTAAGAATAGAGCTTCAAAATGTGAAGCAAAATCAGTTAAGGCTGATAGGACAATGGATACATCACGATTACAATTGGAGACTTCAACAATCCTTTCTCAAAAACTGACTGAAAAAATAAATAGAAAACTAAGAAGTATAAGAAGACCTGAACAACACTATCAACCAACTTGACCTAATTGACATTTATGGAACCCTCACATGCATTTATGGAATACTCAGAAGGACTCATGTTCTTGTTAAATGCACATGGAAGTAATCACCAAGATAGAGGATATTTGGGGCCAGAAAAAAACTTTACAAATTTAAAGAACTGAAATTAAATAATGTATATTTCTTTATTATAATGCAATCGTGTCAAAAATTAATAACAGAAAAAATATGGAAAATCTTAAAATAATTAGAAACTAAACAATATATTACTCATAGTTGCATCCAAGAGAAAATCATAAGGGAAATAAGAAAATATTTTAATGGAAAGGACATTATAAAAATGGAAGCAGATACATAAAGCAAGACAAGAGAAAATGTACACAATTAGTTGGTTACATTAGGACACAGAATGCTTATGATTTTGTCTTTTGTCTTCCCTCTAAGGAAAATAAAAACAAAAACAATCAAAATTGTTGAGAGACAATTTACCATGGATTTTTTTTTTTTTGTATTTTTTAAGAGTCTAGGCCTTGGGAGGCAAGGTTACTGCAAGGATCTTTGCTTGATACACTTGAAAGCTACAGACAGTGTCTCTGTGACAATAAAGAACTTTGGAAAGACTTGGAGACATGAAGCTGTCTCACTCCCCTCCCTGGAGACCCTGTGCCCTTTGTCCCAAGTGGTGTTTCCTTGGTGCTCTGCACTCTCCCTTCCCTTAGGAACAGTAGTCCCAAGAGGAGACCTGGACCTGTGGGTGTCCCTCAGTTGTCCTGGATCCCCCAGCCCTGTGTGGAAGAGGCTAGGGAATGTCTGCAGGGGCTCCAGTGATGTGGAGACGCAAGGGTTCAGGTTCTGTGTGCAGGATGCAGTCCCCCCTTGGCTGTGCCCCCAGTTTGGTGCCCGCCACCTCCTCCTGGGTCTGGAGGAAGGGCCAGAGATTCTGCGGGAGTTGGTGGTGTGGTGTAAATGTTCTTAAGAAGTTCCCAAATCGCTACCCACACCACTGTTTTGGTTCATGAGAGCAGAGGAGCTTTCCAACAGTTTGGATACCTGAGGTCAGCTGCAAGGGTAAGGGGAGCCGAAGCACTCTCACCTGCCCTTTCTGCCAAGTGACAAGTTCCTCGGGATCCTAACCAGACTCTAAGGGCCTCTTGCTTGTGCTTTTTCTGTGCCCCAAGTTCATCCCATGAGGCTCTGCTAGGCTCCAGCACTTTCCCCTTCATGCTCTGCTCGAGTTAGGATTACCCATGTGAAAGAATCAACTTTGGTTCTTCTTTCTGAGAACTGGCATCTGACATCTCTAGTCAGCCATTTTCTGAGTGGTATTTATTTCAACCTGGTTCAGCAGTTGAAGATCTATCAATATAATTCAACAGACTGAAGAAGAAAAATACTCGAAGAAAAAATATTTGATAAACCTCAACAAATAGTCATGATAAAATGTCAGCTATATACAAAAAGAAGAAAAAATCCTCAATCTGATAAAAGATCAGTGACACCAGCAGAAACCACCACTACTACAACCAACATTATACTTAATGATTAAATTCAGAGTAAATTCTCTCCTAAGATCAGAAACATTAACAGCCCTCACTCCCACCACTCTTACAGAATATTGTACTTGAAGTCCTAGCCAGTGCAAGACCACACAAAAGAGAAAAAAAAAAAAAAATGAAAGGAAGAAATAAAATTAGTTTTTTTACAGATGACACTATCTACATAGAAAGTCCAGAAGAACTACTATAAAACCTCTAGAACTGAGTGAGTTTAGAAAGTTCATAGGATATTATGTGAAAAATCAGAAAAATATTGTTGTGGTTTTTCTTTATTGACAATGAACAATTGGAAATTTGAATTTTAAAAAATCTTATAATTCATAATACTATAAAAGCCATAAAATACATATAAATCTAATAAGTATCTTCAACATCTGTATATTGAAAATTGTACAATCCATTGATGAAGAAAAACAGAAGAGTCTAATAAATCAGACATAATTTGTAGTCACAAATTGAAAAAATCAATATTATTAAGATTTTAATTTTCCCCAGACTAATCAAAGATTAATGCAATTCAACTGAAATCTCAAAATCTCCTAAGGAAATTTTATAGAAATTAACAGGCTAATTCTAAAATGTATATAAAAAAGCAAAAAAAAATAAAAAAAACTATTATAGCCAAAAAAAGTCGACATAAGACAACAAAAGTGAAAAACTCACACTATTTAATTTCAGTAATGCTTGAAAATCTATACTAATCAAGACAGTGTGGTATATGCTAAGGGAATGCAGCATATGTTCCACAGGTCAAGTTCTGCTCATAGTCTCTATTTGTATGAACTGTGAGCCTATTTTTTACACATTTATTGTTGTTGTTGTTATTGCTTTTTGAGGTGGAGTCTCGCTCTGTCGCCCAGGCTGGAGTGCAGTGGTGCGATCTCAGCTCACTGCAAGCTCCACCTCCTGGGTTTACACCATTCTCCTGCCTCAGCCTCTTGAGTAGCTGGGACTACAGACGCCCGCCACCACGCCCGGCTAATTATTTTGTATTTTTAGTAGAGATGGTGTTTCACCCTGTTAGCCAGGATGGTCTCCACCTCCTGACTTCGTGATCCGCCGGCCTTGGCCTCCCAAAGTGCTGGGATTACAGGCATGAGCCACCCGTATCCGTCCTTTTACAAGTATTTTTTAAAGATTGGGAAAGTAAAATTACAAAGAAAAATATGAGACTTGGAAAGCCTAAAACATGTACTATTCGGCCCTCTACTGAAAAAAAAAATCTGGTGACTCGTGGTATAGGCATAAGAACAGATATATAGATCATTGGAAATAAAAAAGAGGATCCTGGAATAGATATGTATGTCATGAATTGTTTGCAAACAATGGTGCAAAGCCAATTCAATGCATTAAGCATATTTTTTGTTTTTGTTTTTGTTATTTTTCTGCAAATCCTGCTGGATCAGCTGACTATCCATGTGCGAAAACATGAACCTCAATCAACACTACACAACAGATACGTTATAGAATGAAATTTAAACCCCCAAACTATAAAATTTAAAAAATAAAATATATTAAAAAATTATTGTTATCTTAGTTTAAGTATTACCTTGATAAAATATCAAAAAAATAATTCACAAGAAAAAAATGACAAATTGGATATTGAAAGACATTGTTTAGAGATTAGGGAGGCCAAACGCAACATGGGAGAAAATATTCGCAAATCATATATCTGATAAAAGACGTATCTATTGAATACCTTAAAAATGATCAAAAGTAAATTATAATAGCAACTAACTAGAAATAAATGGACAATAGATTGAACAGGTAGTTTATCAAAGAGCAAGTGCACATGAGACATTAGTCCAAACATAAAAAAGCTCAACATCATTAGTCATTCGGGAAATACAAAATGAAACCAAATGAGTTTACTTTATATGCCATTTAGAATGCTTAAGCATTAAAATCTGACAATACCAAATGCTAGTGAAAATGCAGTATGACTAGAACACGTTTTGCTGGTGTGAATGCAAAGTTGTGGGCATTTTGGAGAACACTTCAATGGAAGTTACTTAGCAGTCACTGTTGCTAAATCATCAGCAATCACAGAATTAAGTCTTTTACATCCCTACTATTACATCAGGATAGATAGTAAGGTAGGTAGGTAGGTAGGCAGGTAGGTAGGTAGAGAGAGAGAGAGAGAGAGATCTT
Source organism: Macaca mulatta (assembly GCF_049350105.2). Lineage (NCBI taxonomy): Eukaryota > Metazoa > Chordata > Mammalia > Primates > Cercopithecidae > Macaca > Macaca mulatta. The sequence continues at coordinate 175,817,938 of NC_133410.1, forward strand.
TTGATGTTTGCATAAACAAGTATAACCTTATTATGATCTAAAATCGTTTTATATATAAATAGTCAAGAAAATGTCTATGCAGGTTGATATGAAAATCATTTTTCATATATAAATATTATGTTTAAACTGATTATCTGTTAGATTTACATTTGTGCTTCATTTTGTGAGATTCAAAGAAGCCTTAATATTTTATTTAAACATATAAATTGCTAAGCAAGGTTTTTTTCTTAAGAATTGGGTCAGCATAATTATTGTTTGAATTAAAGATGTAATTTAGGCTGTCAGTTAGTGCCAAAATAGGTTTAATAGTTTTTTTGTGTGTGGAAAAATCTCCATTCTCTTCTGAAATCAATACTTTCCAAAAATCGTGAAATAACTTATGTAGTCTCCTCAGAGTTATAAATAATATTGAAATGGTACAACTGGTATATGAAAGAAACTGTAGGGTTGATCTTGTACCACAGTAGCTTCACATTTCAGCTTTTCTGATGTTTGACTTACAGAGAAGAGGTTTGTATTTCTTTTTAAACACAGACTTAGCCTTCTTCTGTGGCCCGTGGAACATTTTATTTTTGAATTCTATTTTGAGTAAAAGACATATACCAGCATATTGGATTTCATGTTTTCAAGGACACGACATTTTTTAAGTCTTGTTTATAGTGTTCTCCAGCAGTTTTGTGAAATGTAGTGTTTCATTTCTGGGTCACTGGTTGAAATGGGGACCATTAATGAAGTAACTATTAAGGCCTACCTTAGAAAAATCCTTTGATCAAACATATTTTGTATTGAATGGAAGAAAGAGGAGGACTGACACAGGTCAGTATCACCCCAGTGAACACTCATTGGTAACATCATCATTCCTCTCATTCTTCCCACTACAGCCAGCAAAGCTTTTGCTGTCTCTTTGTGTCACATACATCATCTACCCAGCTTTTTTATATGAAAGGAACATTTTGTTTAAAATAGATATTTTGTCTCATTTTCTTATGAAATTTAGTTTTATGTTATTCTTTTTGCAGAATGAAAGTATAAACTTCATATAAATAACAGTGTTTGGGAGTAAAGGTTAATGAAGCTATTAAGCATAACAGTAAAAAAAAAGACAAAAAAAATTTATAATGTCAGGTTAATATTATTTTTTAAGTTCTTTGTATTTATATGCTAGAAGAGTGTAAAGAGGAAAATGAAAAAGTAATCGCTAAAGTGTGCACTGACGAGCGATGTTGGCATGAAAAGACTTACTCGATTTTTTCCATATATATTTGGATATTGAGGATGATTTATGTGGGTTATAGATTACTAATGGCTTAGAGGTTAACATTACATCAAGCCAGTTTATTTATTTATTTACTTATTTACTTATTTGTTTATTATTTATTCTCTCTCTCGCTCTCTCTTTCTCTCTATAAAAGCAAATGTAGCTTATACCCATCTTATCCAAAGAAATACTTACTTTTGCTTCACATTTACCTTCTGTTCTCATAAAAAACAAATGAGACAAACACTCAGAACCTCTGCTTAATAGTAGGTCATTTCTCTAATAGTCTGGTTATACAAAAGCCTATGGGGGTAGAAAACTATGGTTAAGAGTTACCAGAACATTAGCTCAACTTATTCAAAGATTTTTAAGCCACTAGGAAGAGAAGTTTACTATCCACAGAGCAATAGGAAAGCAATAGTTCCTTAAGAATAGATTCTTCATGACATCATTGATTGTAAAATAAATACAGGAATGAATGGCCCACATGTTTTACTATGTTAAATATGCAGTGAAATTCTAGAGAATATCTTAAACTGTAAACTGACAAAGATTATATTAAAATATATTTTACTCAGTTAAAAATTACAAACTGTTGAAATAAATATTTATATAAGCTCTTCTCTTTTTGCAAAGTTTTCTAAAACATATATATAGTTTGTCTAGGATGAGATGCTTTAGGAAAAGGAAAGTCTACTTACTTCAACAATTGAGAACCTTAGTTTAGTAAAGTGCTTTATATATTAATTTAAGAAAAGTCAATCAATGTGATAATTTTTATCACGTATCTCACAATTAGCAGCTAGAACTTATTTAGTAGATCATAATATTTAAAATGCAAATATATTGATGTGAATGCTACAATTAGAAATTGTTTGATTTCAGGTATATATATTGTCCTGAATCTTGTGTTATTGTTTTCATACCATGAGGCTTCATTACTAATTGTTCAGTGTACTTTCTGCTCAAAATAAACATTTGTCAAGCAGAATAAAGTGCACATGGTTAAGGGTAAATATTTGATTGTCTTTTCTTATTTCCTTCAGAAGCTGCCTATAATTTTGTAGTGGAAGTGTACTGTGTAGAGCCTTCTGCTGGTTTCCATTTTCTTCTCTTGGACTTTCTGTTCTTCTTTTCATAAAGATTTTCATAAATATTTTTAAGGTGATGTTCTTGAAAAAAAGAAGGAATAAAAGCGTCTTCTCTCTGATTATGAAGAACTGATCAATTGAGAGGAATTTTAGAACAATTACTTAAAAAGCATTGGATTTTGCTTTCTGAACTATGATTGAAGTATTATCTTCTTCTAGCTTCACATATTTTAAATTGAAATATGAAAATCATTTCCATTTTATTGAATTTTATTATATTCAATAAAATTCAATCAGAATAATACTGTTAAAATATATAAAAATATATATTATATATATTAAAAATATATATGAATTTATATAAAATATAAAATATATATATAGTTTGGCTAGGTTATAAATTAGAAAATAAGTTACTCAAGGTATAGAAAGAGCTCAATAACATGTCATAAAGCAACAGCTTCACGAGCTTATGAAGTAAAGCTACAGATAAGCAGCAATATGTAGAAAGGACACAAAGGAATACATGTGCCCTTAACTATACTTTTCTCCCCTTCGTTTCAAAGCAGAAATACAAGAAAGAATACCTGAAGTTTACAATTCAGAATGTTTTCTATCTATCTGATATTGTAATATTATCCTTTCTCAAAAAACAATTGTATATTTTCTTTTGAACCCTAGCTTCCCAATTATATTTAACAAAAATAACAGCAAATATATATTTTCATAGATGGGCCTCCCTGAGGATCCCTGAATAGATCCAGGAACATAATCTGCCTTACTCAGTCTCTGGATCATTGCAGTTAAACAATTGTATAAAAAGGGTGCATGCCTCTATTAACCCGGCACTCTGTGTTTTTTGAAATTACATTTTACCTTTTAAAATGTTGTAAAGCCAATGTTCAATAACACTGCCTCTAGAATACCAGAAATGAGCACTTTCAGTGAATCTTCAATTACGTTGAAAAGGTCCCAGATTTTTTCATGCCAACTAAGTATATCCTTTCAAATCTTAACCACTGTAATTGACACATCAGGCTCTCATATACTCACTGTTATTAACCAATAGCTTATTTTAGGAAGATAGTATTTGTACTCAGTGTCAACTCACTATTTATAAATCAGAATGTTTAATGCCCACTAAATGGAAATTCCTTGAGGACAAGAAACATATTTCCTTTTTTTCTTTCTTTCCTTTTTTCCTTTCCCTTTCTGTTCACATAGACTAGGTACTGGATTAATATTGGAAACCAAGAAAAAATAAATCAAAGAATGAATAAGTGAATTCTGTTCCATAACATTTGATCTTACCTAAGCCCAAACAGTTTGATTGTAAGTGTTCCCAGTTTAAACCAATCCTTGTTATAGTAGTGAGAAATTCACAACCTTCTAGCTATACTTATATCACTGTATATTCTTCATGCGCACACTGAGGGATTATTATAAATCAGTTATCCCTTGAACAATTGCTTTCTGTATAGCGAGCCTTCAGTATCTAAAACAAAAACAAAACAAAAGCTGTGCTTGCCTGCTTGACTAAAATTAATTAAATGTACTTGCCTTATTCACCAAAATGTTCATTGAGATTTGTGTTCACAATGGTTGGGAAGCAAGGTAGAGGCTGCATTTGAGATTCCTTATTTGATTTTCTCTTTTCTACTCTCCTATGTTGTCTTACTCTGTGTTCATACCCCTTGTTTTCATGATGGATGATTCAGGGAGAGCTAGATATCAAACAGATAACATTCATTGCTATGAAACTTTTTGCATTACTCATAGCATTCATCATTTTTTGTTTATGTGTTATTAAGTTATTTACTTCCTGGCATTAATATTTAAAAAGGAATTTGCTAGGATGTATTATTACTGCTAGTCACTGTTATCTATGCAAACAGCTGCTACAGCTTGATGGGGAAAGAAAATACAAAGGTTATCTATCATGACCTTGCTATACACATACAGGTGGTTTACTTCATCATTGTCACTCCTGAGGGTGACTACTGTGACAGAAACTGCTTACCTAAGGGATTTTCTAACATCATGGCATTTAGAGAATTCTGCACTCCAACTGTATAATGAGAATAGTAGCATTCATAACCTTTTGTAATCCTAAAAAGAATATCAAGGAACCAAAAACATCCACAAAGGAAGAAGAGCTTCTAAAAATAAGAAATGAAAACTAAAGAAAAATCTACAGTAGCAGCTCACTGAGCACTACCTTGAGTAAAAACAAAATACAAAATCTAAAACTATAAAATAATTGAATGACAACATATTTTTTATATTTACCGTACCAAGCAGTTTTTTTTCTTTTAAATCAGGAAAATATCTAGGAATAAAGCTAACACAATGTAATATATAAGATAGTTTATTTAAATAAATTTAAACTTTACTGTTTATTTAAAGAAATTAAATAATATCTTAAGAAATGTAGTAATATGTTAATAGATAGAAAGGTTCAGTATTGTAAAAATATCAATTCTATAGAGTCAATGTAATTTCAATCAGAATATCAGTGGGAATGTGAGTGTGTTGTTTATGCATATGAAAATTGATAAGCTAGTTCTAACATTTATACAAAAATGCAAATGTCCAGGAAACATCAAGGCATTCTTGAAGAATAAAATTGAAAGATTAATATTGCCATCTATCAAAGCAATAATAATTAAACAACATGGTCTTGGCACAAAGATAAAAAATAGATCAGTAAAACAAAACAGATTTGAAAAGGAGTTCTACGTATATACAGACACCAGATGATTGATAAAGGTGACACCACAGCACAATATATAAAATATACTCTTTTCACAAATGACTATTTTTTTGAGGTATTCATATTTTTAAAAACAATATTGACTGTTTCCACACACCATTCAGAAAACAAGTTATGCATTAATTGCTGGTCTAAACATAAAAGGTAAATGATAAAGTCCATAGAAGACATTATGGGAAGACAATTTCATGACCTGGAGTATATTTTTTAACAGAATATAAAACAATGCAAACCATAAAGAAAGAAAAATGTTTTAATTAACTTACATTATTGTGAAGAATGTCTGTTCAAAAGACACAAGAAAATAAATGAAATGAAAACCACAGAATGGGTGAAGATACTTGCAATACATATATCTGGTAACAGACTCATACTCAGAATATATAAAGAAGTAACACAAATCTTAGGTAAAAAGAAAAACCTGTAGAAAAATAGGCCAATGATTTATATAGACATTTTATAAAATGGAATATGTAACCGTTAAGTAAATATATTTAAAATACTAATTTTTTTTTTGTTTTTTATTTTTTTCTCAGAAATGCCAATTCTGAATAAAATACTCACATTTATTTGTCATCAGGGATCCATAAATTAAAATCACCACCAGAAATAACTAAAATATGAGCCTCTGACAATTTCAGGTGTTGGTGAGAGTATGGAGCAACTGGAACTCTCTAATAATGCTAGTGGGAATATAAATGGTACAACCACTTTGGAAAGTTGCCACTATCTGCTAAAACCAAGCATATGCATAATTTTGACCAAATAACTCCTCAAGTTAGAAAGTACATACTCAATAGATGTGCATTGTGTATACACAAACACCCCCCCACACACACACACCACTCACTAAATGCCATGTATAAGAATATTAATAGTACCATAATTAGTAACACAAAGTATAGAAGCTTTCCAAATGTCTATCAAATGTCCATCAAGAGTAGATTGGATACACAAATTTTGGTATACTCAGAAAGTAAACTATTATGTGTAATAAGAATAAAGATGCTTCAACTATACAAAATATATAAATATTATAAATCTGAGCAAGAGGAAGACATTAAAGAATAAATACTGTATTAGTTCATGTATATAACATGCAAAAGCAGGCTGTTAGAAATGGGAACAGATCAATTATCACCTCAGGAGAGGAGTTTTTAAACCAATTCAAGGGAGTCTTATGTGGTGATGAAGATATTAGATTTCTGAATCTTGGTGCTGGTTATACATATTAGTTTATTCATTATAAATTCATCAAACTATATATGCATGAATTTATACTCTTTTCATGTATGTATGTTACACATCAAAATTTTTTGTTTTTTTTTTTTCCCCAAGATGGCAGATCGAAGGCTTTGTTTTCATGCCTCACCCACTTAGAAAGAGCAAAATAGTGAATAAAGATTCATACTGTGAACTTTTATCCAAGAAGGAACCCAGGAGCTTGATTAAAAAAAATATATATGGTAGAAACTTTATATACTTTTAAAGGAGCTGAAGGCAACAGCCTAGGCTGCGGCCCTGCCAAAAAACTGTTACTCTTCAGCATGTGGAAAAGAAGAGAGACTTTCTCTGTGGTGTACCTTTCCACTGAGAAGCTGGGCAATCCAGGCCTCAGGGAGTCTCCTGGACACTACCCAGTTCTGGATCTGACTTGGTGCATGGTGGGGAGTCTGTGAGAAGAAGCAGCATTGGAAGTGCTTTGTGTGCACTTCCAGTCCCTAGTCCTCGGACAAGGCAGCTATTCCTAGTTTTCAAAGGGGACCTCACGGAAATCTACTGCCTAAGTTGACTACCTTCTGACCCCCACTGAGACTGCTGCTTGTGCCTACTCTTAGGAAGACTGAACTTAGGCTTACCTAACCCAGTTGTCACTGGCTTCCAGGAAACCTACCTTGGTGGCAGAACACTGAAGAGGGACCCTTGGGAGTTTCATTACCCTGCTCATTGCCTGAGACATTTGAGTACCTGTTTAACAAGGGCCAAGCATAAATCCCACTGCCACCATTGCATCTGGCTCCTGCAAGTGTCACCTACTGGCCAGGAGGACAACCTGTACAGACCATTAGAACATCAGATGACACAATTATGCAGTGTTCAGGAAGGTGAAAAGTTTTGTGCGACCTCAGCTACCACCATTGGCCACACCATCCCAGCTAGTCAGGAGGCTTAACCATGTTCACCCACTTAGTTCATTACTACTATGGCTGGCATATGAAACAGCCATGACACTAACGCTATTTAATCCAAGGAAATCTCACACAGTCTATGCTACTCCCCTGCCACCTTCGTCAGGGATGATGCTTCTGCCTGTCATTAGGGATCTGAGAGTGGACCAGCCTAGTACAGCTCTTCCTAATTTCACCCCTCTCTGAGGATGAGAGAGAAGGCCAGGCCACTATGCCTTCCAGAGAACAGTTCATGAACTGAGGTATGGGAAAGTTTCTGCAAATAAAGATCAAACATATATCCTACGGCTATGGCTGCAGCCAACTCTTACATACAAGCGTCATATATTGGCCTAGAGGTTGAACCGAGTAACACAGTAAAAAATATGCTGACATAAGTGCACAGAACTGGGAATGAGATAAGCTTCTTGAGACTTCCACCTCCCCATCTCTGCAGGAAGCTGAGAGTCTACTCACACACTGATTACACTGGTACTACAACCATCAGTTGACAAGACCACCACAGGAGGGCTGTCTATAAGCAAGGAGTTCATACAGAGCCCTGGCCCCTTGAAAGGACCCAGAAGCAAAGTCGAATGACACTACTCAACATACAATGCAGTCATACCCTTAAGGAGGAAAAAATGTCTCATGTAAACAAAAGTAAATTCAAAAACCAGAAGTGAAAATTTCTTCAGATGAGAAGGAACCACCATAACAATTCTGGCAGTATTAAAAAACAGGGTGTAATGACACTCTCAAAGGATCACACTAGCTCTCTAGCAATGGATCCTAACCAAAATGAAAATTTGGAAATGCCAGATAAATAATTCAAAATATACATTGTAATGAAGTTCAAAGAGATACAAGGAAAATCCGAAAACCAATACAAAAAAAAAGAAAGAAAAGAAATTCAAAATATGAATGTGAAATTTGTCAAAGAGATAGATACTTTAAAGAAAAAGCAAACAGAATTTCTGGAAATAAAAAAATGTTAAAGGAATTACAAAATATAGTTAAACTTAAACAATATAGTAGACTAAAAAGAAAGAATCTGAGAACTGTAAGACAGAACTTTTGAATTAATCAGACAGAAAGTGAATTTAAAAATAATTTTAAAAAATAATTGAAAAATGAGCAAAGTCTACAAGAAACAGGGGACTGTGTGAAATGTCTGAATCTATGAATTATAGGTATTCCCAAAGAGAAAAAATCCAAAAAGTTTAAATTTTTTTTTGAGAAAATAATTTAGAGAAACCTCTCTAGTTTAGCAAGAGAACTAAACATCCAGATACTAGCATCTCAACAAACTCCAGAGAAATACATTGCAAGAAAGAGCTCACTGTGACACACAGTCATCACACTAACGTCAACATGAAGAAGAAAATCCTAAAATAAGCAAAAGCATGACATCTGGTGATCTATAAAGGACCAGCAGACTTCTCAACAGAGACCTATAATCCAATTAACAGCAGACTTCTCAACAGAAACCTTACAAGCCAGAAGAAATTGGAATTACATTTTCAATACAGAATTGAAAGGTATTTAAGGACAAAAACTGTTCAGTCCTAAACTTTGTATCTTACCAGAACAAGCTTCATAAAGAAAGGAGAAATAAAGTATTTCCCAGATAGGCAGACACTGGGAGAATTTTTCACTACTAGACCTGCCATACCAGAAATGCTCAAGGGAGTACTAAACATAGAAAGGAAAGATTGATATTCTCCATCATGAAAACACACAAAAGTATACAAGTCATGGGTGTTATAATTCTCAAATGAGATTGCAAAGCAACTAGATAAAAATTAATACTATGACAGGACAAAAGCCTCACATATCAATCTCGAACGTAAATGGATTAAATGCTCTACTTAAAGATATAGACTGGTGAAATAAATTAAAAACACATACACACACACACACACACACACACACACACACAACTCAACAATATGTTGTTTACAGAAAACAACATATTGCCCTGGCTGGGCACAGGGCTCATGCCTGCAATCTCAGCAGTATGAGAGGCCGAAGGGGGGTGGATCACCTGAGGTTAGGTCACCTGAGACAAGCATTGCCACCATGGAGAAACCCCGTTTCTACTAAAAATACAAAAATTAGCTGGATGTAGTGGCTGGATGTAATCCCAGCTACTTGGGAGGCTGAGGCAGGAGAATTACTTGAACCCTGGAGGCAGTGGTTACAGAAAAACAAAAACAAAAACAAACAAAAAAAACAAACCAAAACACCAGCCCAACTGGTAAAGACCCTTGTAGACTCAGAATAAAGAGGTAGAAAAAGATATTTCACCTAAATGGAAACAAAAGTGAGCAGGAATAGCTATAGTTATATCAAATAAAACAAACTTTAAATCAACAACAGTTAAAAAAAGGCAATGAAGGTCATTATATAATAATAAAAAGATTATTTCAACAAGAAGACATAATCCTAAATATATATGAACCCAACACTAGAGCACCCAGCTTCATAAAATAAATGCTATTAGACCTAAGAAAATGGACAGATAGTTATACAATACTGTGGAGGACTTCAACACCCATTGAAAGCACAAAACAGATCATCAGAAGAGAAAATCAACATAGAAACACTGCAAATAAAATGAACATTAAACCAAATTAGTATAACTGACATTTAAAGAACATTCTACCAAACAACTGTGGAATATATATTCTTATAAGCACATATAACATTTTCTAAGATAGGCCATAGGTTGTGTTCCAAAACAAGTGTCATTAAATGTAAAACCAACAAAATCATATCAACTGTCTTCTCAGGCTATTATTGAATAAAAGTAGAAATCAATTCCAAGACAAACTCTTAAATGACTACAAATACATGCAAATTAAACAACTTGCTTCTGAACAATCTTTGTGTCAATGACAAAATTAGTACAGAAATTTAAAAAGGTTTTGAAACAAATGAAAATGGAGACACAACATAACAAAACCTCTGGGATACAGTAAAAATAGTGCTAAGAGGGAATTTTATAGTGTTTAATACCTACATCAAAAAAATCACAAATTAAACCCAATGTCACACCTTGAGGAACTAGAAAAACAAGAACAAACCAAACCCAAAGATAGCAGAGAAAAGAAATAATAAAGTTCAGGCAGGGCTAAGTTAAATTGAAACAAAAAATCCCCAAAGAATCAATGAAATGAAAAATTCATTCTTTGAAAAGATAAAAAAGGATAGACCACTTGCTAGACACCCGAGAAAAGAAGAGAGAAAATTCAAATAAGCACAATTCCAAATGAAAAAGGAGACATTACAATTGATACCACAGAAATACAGAAGATTATCAGAGACTACTGTGAACACCTCTATGCTCACAAACTAGAAAACTTAGGGAAAGTGGATACATTCCTGGAAACATACAACCTTCCAAGATTGAACCAGGAAGAAATAGAATTATGAAAAGTCCAATAATGACTGGTGAAATTGAATCAGCAATAAGAAAATCTCTCAACAAAAACAAAATCCAAGATGAGATGGATTTAGGGCCAAATTCTGCCAAATATAAAGAAGAACTTATACCAGATCTATAAAAACTATTTCCAAACATCTAGGATGAGGGAATTTTCATAACTCATCATATGAAGCCAGTGTCATGCTGACAACAAAGCCAGGCAAGAATGCAACAACAGAAAAAAGAAAACTATAGATCAATATTCAATAAAGTACTAGCAAACTAAATCCAACAGCTCATAACAGAGATAATATACCATAATCAATTGTGCTTTATTCCAAGAATGCAATTCCTGAAGTGTTCAACATATGCAATCAACAAATGCATTTCACCACATAAACAGAATTAAAATTAAAAGAAAAATATAATCATCTCAATACATGCGGAAAAGGCATTTACTGCCATTCAACACCCCTTCATGATAAAAACTCTCAACAAGTTAGGCATAGAAAAAATCATACCTCAAAATAATAAGAGACGTAAGTAAGAAACACAACTAATGTCATACTGAAGAGGGAAAAGCTAAAAGCATTTCCCTAAGAACTGGAACAAGACAAGGATGCCCTCTCTCATCAGTCCTATGTAACATAGTATTGGAAATCTTAGCCAGAGCAATAGGCAAGGTAAAAAGAAGAAGATACAGCCACATTGGAAATGAGAAGTCAAGTTATTTCTGTTGGCTGATAATATTAACTCATACCTAAAAAATCTCAAGACTTCTCTGAAAGACTCCTAAATTTGATGAATGAATTCAGCAATGTTTCAGAATACAAAATACATGTACAAAATCAGTAGCATTTTTATAGACCAATAATAATCAAGCTGAGAACCAAATCAAGAAGTAACCACTATTTATCACATTCACTACACAAAATGAAATACTCAGAAATACATTTAATCAAGGAGGTGAATGATTTCTACAAGGAAAACTACAAAATACTGATGAAACAAATTATAGATGACACAAACAAATGAAAAAACATCCCAAGCTCATGGATTGAAAGAAACAATATCATTAAAATGAACACACTGTTCAAAGCAATCTAGACATTTAATGCAAATCCTATCAAAATACCAATGTCAATTTTCACAGAATTAGAGAAAACAATCCCAACATTTATATGAAACCAAAAAAGTTCAAATAACCAAAGCAATACTAAGAAAAAGGAACAAAGCTGGAAATGCTACATTATCAGACTTCAAATGATATTACAAGGCAATGGTAAGCAAAGCAGTATCTCACTGGTATAAAAATACACATACAGATCAATGGAACAGAAGAGAGAATCCAGAAATAAAGCCATATATCTACGACCAATTGACTGTTGAAAAAGTTGACAAAAACATACACTCTGGAAAGGACAAACTGTTCTATAAATGATGCTCGAAGAACTGGATAGCCATATGCAGAAGAATGAAACTGGGCCAATATCGCCTACCATATACAAAATTAACTCAAGATGGGTTAAAGACAAATATAAGACCTGAGATTATAAAATCTTTCATAGAAAAATCTATAAAAATTATTTATAGGAAAAACGCTTCTTTACATTGGCCTAGACAAAACATTGATAACTAAAACTTCAAATGTAAATGCAACAATTTAAAAAATGAACAAATCAGGCCTGGCATGGTAGCTCATGCCTATAATCCCAACACTTTGGGAGGCTGAAGTAGGCAGATCTCTTGAGGCCAGGATACTAAGACCAGCCTGGCCAACACGGCAAAACTCTGTCTCCTCTAAAAAAATACAAAATTAGCCAGGTGTGGTGGCCTGAACCTGTAATCCCAGCTACTCGGGAGGCTGAGGCAGGAGAATCACTTGAACCAGGGAGGCAGAGGTTGCAGTGGGCCAAGATGTTGTCACTGCACTCCAGTCTGGACAACAGAGTGAGACTCTATCTCAAAAACAAAACAAAACAACCCCCAAAACCAAAAATGGACAAATGGACTCAAACTAAAAATCTTCTGCACGACAAAAGAAATAACAGAGTGAACAGACAACCTACAGAATGGAAGAAAATATTTGTAAAATATGCATCTGACAAAGGACAAATATCCAGAATCTACAAGGACCTCAAAAAACTCAACAAGAGAAAAACAAATAATCCCATTAAAAAGTGGGCAAGGGATATGAACTCACAGTTTCCAAAAGAAGGCATACAAATGGCCGATGAGCATTGAAAAATGTTCAACATTGCTTATCACTAGAGAAATGCAAAATAAAACCACAAGAATATAGCATCTTAGACCAGTTAGAATAGCTATTACTAAAAAGCTAAAAATAATACAGGTTGCCACAAATGTGGCGGAAAGGGTACACTTACTGCTGGGAACATAAATTGGTACAACATGTATGGAAAACAGCATGGAGATTTCTAAAGGAGTTAAATGTAGAACTACAGTTCAATGCAGCAATCCAACTACTGAGTTTCTACCCAAAAGAAATAATTGTATCAAAAAGATACTTTCATGTATATGTTTATTGCAGCACTATTTGCAGTAACAAACATATGAAATCAACCTAAGTCCCCATCAACAGATGATTGAATAAATACAATGTTTTATATATACATAAAACACATTATTATATATAAGATTATATGTAATACAATATATAACATTACATATTACATATAACATTATACATATCATATTATATAACATCATATATAATATAATATATAACATATATAATATATAGCATTATATAGAATAATATAATATATAATATAATATGAAATATTGCATGTTAGCACTTATAGGTGGAAACTAAAGGTACATAAAAACACGGAGAGTGGAATAATAAACAACGGAGTCTTGAAAAGGTAGGAAGTTGGGAGAGGGGTGAGGAATGAGAAATTACTGAATTGGTACAACGTATACTATTTGGATGACGGATACACTAAAAACCCAGACTTTACCCTACAGGAAATATCCAAGTATCAAAACTGCACTTGTATTCCCTAAACCTACAGAAACAAATTAAAAATAAAATACAATGAAAGGTAATGTCACTAAAATAAATATTGGGAAAATTTTCCTAAAGCTTATTAACATGTAATTTAAAAAGTACATATGTTGATTCAGAAAAATGCATATTGTATAAAGTGAAACATAGCTACATGAAGTACACTAAGTGGTGACAGAAGTCTGTATGAATTGAAATATTCCTTGGGATATACAGATACTTCTCTAATATGTGAGAGGTGCTACAGACTTGGTGTGTGCAAAAGTGTCATTATGCTTTCTGTTTCACCTGTTGGCCCTTTCCTCTACCCTATTTGTATTAATGATATCATCCCTTCTCCATCCAGCATCGCTGAACTTCTCTTTTTGAATATAATAGTACATTATTGAACTGCCTTCATTTTTAGTCATTTAGTTGCTGAGTTCTGTTAACTATACCTTGTGATGTCTTTAACTACCATTATGCCACTACCACCATTCCTAGTACTATTGTCTTGCCGCACACTATCATTGTAATAGGCTCTTATTTTGTCTTGAGCACTACTGCCAGATTATGTTTTATGAAGCATAGATTAAATCATATCACCTCTCTAAATAAAATAAAGTAGATATTTTTGATTATTACCTTTTATTAGCAAAACTGTAATCAAATTGAACCATTTTCTGTATCTTAAGCAAGTTTCTTACTTTCCCATCTCTCTTTTCTCTGTGCTCGTTTTTTCATCTAGAAGATTATTCATAGCATAACTTATTCATATTTACTAATAACCATTTGACTTAATTTCTATTACTTCATGATTTGTATTTATCAACCAGGATCACTATCACAACTTCATGTTCTTTCCACTCATTTTGTAGCAATTTTCTTCTTTATGACTTACAATTCATTTTGCCTTTTTCTGCTACTTACATATTTATCCCTAATCTTCCTCTAGACTTACATATATTAAAAGATAAGAAAGGATTTCCTATTTTTAAAATGTAAATCTAAATTTCCCTTGTTTGAACTCATACTTCACGAGATATCTCTGATTCTCTGGACTAGATATTTCAAGTTCATTTTGTTTTTCTTTTTTAAAAAAAAAATTAGGTTCAGGGATACATGTGCAGGTTTGTTATAAGGTAAATTGTGTCTCATGGGTGTTGGGTGCACAGATAATTTTGTCACACAGATGATAAGCATGGTACCTGATAGGCAGTTTTCTGATCCTCAGCCTCCTTCCCACCTAAACCCTCAAGTAGGCCCTGGTGTCTGTTGTTTCCTGATTTATATACACACATACTCAATGTTTAGTCCCCACTTACAAGTGAAAACATGCAGTATGTTCCTGTGTTAGTTCACTTGGATCAATAGCCTCCAGCTCCATCCATATTGCTGCTGTTGCAAATAATGTGATCTTGTTCCTTTTCATGGCTGCATAGTATTCCATGGTGTATATGTAACACATTTTCTTTATCCAGTCCACTGTTGATGGGCATTTAAGTTGATTCCCTGTCTTTGCTGTTGTGAATAGTGCTGCAATTAACATATACATGCATGTATCTTTATTGTAGAATGATTTATATTCCTTTGGGTATACACCTAATAATAGGATTGCTGGGTCAAATAGTAGTCGCAAGCTCTTTGAGAGACCACCAAACTGCCTTCCATGATGGCTGAATTAATTTACACTCCTATCAGCAGTGTGTAAGCATTCCCTTTTCTTCACAACCTCACCTGCATCTGCTATTTTTTGACTTTTTAATAATAGCCATTTTGATTGATGTGAGATGGTATCTCATCGTAGTTTTGATTTGCATTTCTCTAATGATTGGTGATGTTGAGCACTTTTAAATATGCTTGTTGGCTGTGTAATTTCTTTCTGTTTAATATTTTCACTTGTTACTTGCCTTCTTGTTCCTCAACAATTTTTCAATCTTCTCAGTGTGTTATTTTGTTTACAATAAATGTTTCCAACTGAATGCCATACTTTGACTTTATGTTGAATTGCATTAAGATCTGCTGGGCTGGGCACAATCACTCACACCTGTAATTCCAACACTTTGGGAGGCCAAGGTGGGTGGATCACCTGAGGTCAGGAGTTCGAGACCAGTCTGGCCAAAATGATGAAACACCTGTCTCTGCTAAAAATACAAAAAAATTGACTGGGTGTAGTGGCAGGCGCCTGTAATCCCAGCTACTCAGGAGGTTGAGGCAGGAGAATCACTTGAACCCAGGAGGTAGAGGTTGCAGTGAGCCAAGATCGTGCTATTGCACTCCAGCTTGGGCAACAAGAGCGAAACTCTGTCTTAAAAAAAGAAAAATAAAATAAAAAATAACTGCAGAAATGCTACCTTTGTCATGTGAACCTTACTATTAATAAAATTGTTAACTTTATCATTTTATAAATAGGTTATTTTGATCCCTAAGTAATAATTACAAGATAGTTCTTCATCCATGTGAAGATAATAGACATATATTATCTCTTTCCTTGTTAAATAGATTTTTGTCTAATCTTAAAAAAGAGACCTGTACAAAGATAAACGGTGTCTCTATTCATTGAGCTAATGTCTAGTCTAGCTGTCATGTTCAACCTTACTTCCACTGGTTCCATTATCCAACATATTAGCTATTATTTCAAATTTAATATTGTGGTACACTTGCATTTTATATCTTGATCTAAGTAATTGATTAAACTATAGATTAAGATAGGGCCAGATACAGAGTCCTTGATTTCAGTATTTTTATTGTCACTGGGTAATGTCCTTTTAATAAATCTGTGACTACCAACCTTCAAATATTCATAATAACTGTTTGTTTTTAGGCAAAAACTTACCAGCAAATTTAATATAGTATGTTTATACTAAATTTCTCTATGTTTTTATCCAAAAACCCTAAAGAAAAGGAAAAGTAATTTTCTTTATAGCTTGAATGAATGATATTTAGAATCTAGTTAGACTTTCTTCACTGGCTAACCTTACAAACTATCTAAATAATTTAATAAAAATTAAAACAACATAAATATGTGACTGATATAAATCTTAGCAATTATATCTGGCCTTTACAACTTTTTTCTTTGAAAAAGCATGATACTTGTCTATCTTAACTTTTCTGTCAAAGCTCTCATTTCCATGATTCTTCAAATGCTAATGGTATCTAGACCTGAAGTCACTTTTGCAAACCTTTGCACCTCAGTCTAACTCATCTCGGCTAGGGACCTGATCTATTTGAAGACTTGTGGTGAACTCTTACCAACTACTCCTTAACCATGAGTTGTACGTACAAAACTATTGTTTTATTCTTTCAGGCTGAAGATTATCTTCATAATTAGAAAAATATAGAAGCAAAATAGAAAAGCACATTTTTTTCCTTCTCTACCGTCTGTTAACATATAGATTATCCACTAGACCTATCCATTTCTTAGATTTTTTTTTATGTTTCAAGCAGAACTCGGAAAAAATGTTGTGCTTAGTTCTTAACGTTTCATATTCTAAACTTAATAATTCTGAAAAAATAATTTTATTTTAATATTTTGTATTTTATCTTATTTATAGTGTCTCCATTGTACTTTGTTCTTTCAAAGTATATACGTTCATCAAACAACCCAACTACTTTCTTTAAATACACACACTCACACACACATATTTTTCATTGTGATTTTGTTTATTCAAAATTTAGACACTTTATTGTTCTACAACTTTTTTATTGAACACACTTCCTTTAAAGAAATGTGTAAACATTAAATATTCTTGACATTTTGAAATTTCATTTTTTAATATTTACTTCAATGATCAAATTTATTGTTACAGACTAAAGAAATATGATCAGAATCAAGTTTATGACCTTGTGTGACACCCGGGGATTGGAAGACATGGATGGCCTGTACACTGAATGTCTTCTGAGGAAGAGATTTATTTAATTCCTTACAGCCTCTTTTCCAGGTAATTGGAATATATCAAAGAACATGACAGATAAGTCCCTGCTCTCGTGCAACTTAGATTTAGATGCCCTAAGGCAACCATATGATGAGGGTTTCATAGAGTAGAGTGTTTTAGTATTAACTTATTTCTTTAGAATTTAACAGAGAAGCATCCTTCACAACCAAGCAATTTATTGATATTGATCAATTATTATTTTATGCAGTGTATTTCAATGTATGTTCTGGACTACTAATCAAATGACATATGTTTTAATTAAATATAAAAATAACTAGCTTTCCAAATAATATTATAATTCAAGTAAAGGGAGTTTTTTAGAGCCATTTGCTCATATTTAGATCCAGTTGAATAAAATTCCCATGCCACTTAAATCATGCATCACCAAACAAATTTTCATGGAAATGTTGCTAAGAAGTTTAGTTCTCTGGGATGCCTCAAAGGTAATTTAATTATATATGAATTCAAAAGAATAGCAAAGGTAAACATAATTAAGAGAGAAAATATTAACTGCAGATAGTTTTGAGTCAACTATGGGAACATTATTTATAACATGTATAAATATTTGTATAACAACATGCATTGAAGTATTAAATAACTTATACCTATTGTTTTATTCACATAAGTGGTAGATATGATGAGTTACTTATTAATAGTTTTGAATCCGTTTGCTCTTCTTGGGAGACTTCTGTAAACTGAGATATAGAAATTAATAGAGATCAGGCAGAATAAAATATTCTCAAATGACTGAGTATAGGCTTTTATTTTTCAGGTGCTTTTGCAGCACATAAAGCTTTCCAAATTAGGAAATTATGCAAGCATGCACATGTCATGCATCCTTTAACATAAATGTAATCAGAATGATTTGATTTTTATTGAAATATTATTAAAATTTGATTAAAATTATCTGAGGCAATTTATTGCTCTAATAGTTTTAAGATCCTATTTGTTAAAATACACTTCTTCTGAAGAATTAATTTAATTTTCAACTGGATAGTTTAGTTCATTAATTACTTTATCTTCAAAACTGAAGTTCTTTTGTAAACATGGTGATATGATCATGTTCAGAAGCTCAGACTAAATAGTTTGTGGACAATAATTCCTATCATAGTTTATAAACTGAGTTATTACCACATTTACACTTAAAATATTAAACCCAGTGCTTCCTTGCTAATTTTCATAAAACAGAATAAAACTAGTTTGTATTGATCCTTTGTTAATAGTTTTCAATTTTTATGTTTTGTATTTATTAAGTCCTTATAAACTACTGTAAGCACATTTATAAAACATCGGAGATCTTTTATATTCCTTAGATTAGCCTCAGAAACTTCCACAATCTTACTGAAGAAATATTTGTCATCAGAAGTTACTGTTTTAAACTTTTTTTTTTTTTCTGGTAAAATCACATTTAGTATTTCATTTAAGGGTTTTTAGTTTTGTTTTGTTTCTCCTATTGATTGATTTACTAATGTAATGATTTCCAATCACCTGCTGTTATGATAGTGTTATTAAAGTATAAATTAAAAAATATAAATCACAATGTAAACTAGAAATAGCAAATTTGTAAAAGACACAGATGTCATAGTGTATATAAAGTGTTTCACTGTTTTTGGAAAGTGAGAGTGATTAATACGTTTTTTGTTTTCATTTGTATAGCTTTGTATAAATTTCATATTACAATTTTTGTTTAAAAACTATTTAACATTTTGAAACATATATTTGACATGTCAACGTATTTTACTGGCAATTTAAAAAGTAGGCTATTTCGGGTTTGGACAAGCATTTTTTTTCATAAATTTGTATGTAATTATGCAAACAAGTACACATAGTTTTAAAACATTTGCTAATGCCTTTTAGACAGAACTCTCGATTTATTACAGTTCCTTTTAATTTATAAATGCTTTAAACGAAATATATTACTTTATTCTCCCAAAAGCCTCATGTATATCTTACTGTTGTAGGTTTCACAAAGGTAGGAGAACCTATGACTAATTATCACATAGTAAAACTTTTATTGGGTTTTATTATTCCCACTCAGTCCAATGCTGCTTACTCTATATAACACTGTTCTTCTATATATGAAATTTTAAAAGGTTGGTGAGTGACCACAGTCATGTAATATATTGGAGGATGACATAGAAACCCTAAGTGGCTTGGGTACTATATTTGCTTACTAAATTCAGCTCGGAGCTCTCTGAAATGAATCAATGCAATATAATGTATCATGTCTTTTTTATTATCTAAAATAGGCAGTTAAAAACAAATATCTATAATAGAGGTGGACTCTCTATATTGCCCAGGCTGGTCTCAAACTCCTGGCTTCAAGTTATCCTCCCTCTGTGGCCTCCAAAAGCACTGGGATTACAGGGGTGAGCCACCGTACATGTGCCCCCCAAGAAAAATTTCTAAGCATCAGGAAATATTCCTGATATTAATACATTTCTGATGTTAAATCATACAAATAATTTTTTTATTTTGAGAGATTTTTATATTAAGATAATTAATAAACATTATTAATAATTTTGATAACAAGTTTGTTAAGAAATGTAAAAATGTACACAAAACTATTTTTAGAGTATCTATACCATAGTATATGCACAATAGATGTATGAAAAGAGTCAGAGATGAAAGTTATAAATGGACTCAACATTTCCTTATCAGCAAGGCTAACATGGCTTTTCATGCTGCTTCTTATTCAATCATCAGGAGCAGAGACTGGAGATGTGATCTTGCTGTGGTGCCGTCTTTTAACAAGTCAGCCACTTGGTTGTTTGATGACATCACACAACCTGTGATGTTGTGGAGGAGTTGATAGTCTTTGCTGGAATTAACACCTATACTGGATGTGGATTTGTCTTTCCTTACTGCAATGCCACTTTTCTCATCACTACCCAAGTGATCTTACCAAATGACCAATTTATTGCGAGGTATTTCACAAGGGATTTGTTCAAGGCAATTTTGTGAACTCCACTGATCTTCCTAGCTAACGTATTACCCTGATGCAATAAAATAGACCACTGAAACAGATTATGTAAAATTCAGCTAAGAAGCTAATGTTGAGACAATGCCCTGTCAGGGTACACTATCCTTGAGGATATAGCATTTACATTCAAGCAATGATAAGTATTCTGAGCTCACCTGACAGTTAGAATGCAGGTCTGTGAACATGACACTGATGGATTAGTGTCCTAGGAGGAAAGCTGTCATTTTCCCACTAGGGCCCATAGTTGCATTCCCCAGTCTGATGGTCTTGACACTTTTTTTTTCTTTGTTTTTAAATTTTATTTTATTTTAAGTTCCGGGATACATGTGCAGAATGTGCAGGTTTGTTACATAGGTAAACTTGTACCATGGTGGTTTGCTGCAACTATCAACCCATCACCTAGGTATTCAGCCCCACTGCATGCATTAGCTATTTGTCCCTATGCTCTCCCTTCCCCTGTCCTGCCCCCATGACAGGCCCCAGTGTTTGTTGTTCCCCTCCCTGTGTACATGTGTTCTTATTATTCAGCTTCCACTTATGAGTGAGAACATGTGGTGTTTGGTTTTCTGTTCCTGTGTTTGCTGAGGATGATGCCTTCCAGCTTCATCCATGTCCCTGCAGAAGACATTGTCTCATTCCTGTTTATGACTGTATAGTATTCCATGGTGTATATATACCACATTATTTTAATCCAGTCAATCACTGATGGGCATTTGGGTTGATTCCATGTCTTTGCTATTGTGAATAGTGCTGCAATAAACATATGTGTGCATGTGTCTTTATAATAGAATGATTTATAATACTTTTGATATATATACCCAGTAATGGGATTGCTGGGTCAAATGATATTTCTGGTTCTAGATCCTAGAGGAATCACCATGCTATCTTCCACAATGGTTGAACTTATTTACATTCCACCAACAGTGAAAACCATTTCTATTTCTCCACAACCTCACCAGCATTTTTTGTTTCTTGACTTTTTAATAATCGCCATTCTGACTAGTATGAAATGGTGTCTCTTTGTCATTTTGATTTGCATTTCTCTAATGATCAGTGATGTTGAGCTCTTTTTCATGTTTGTTGACTGCATAAATATCTTCTTTTGAAGAGTGTCTGTTCATGTCCTTTGCCCAGTTTTTGACTGAATAGGACTGGCCAGTTATTTTAACAGTCTTTCAGTTCAGGTTTGCTTGATGCTTTCTTATGATTTGATTGAGATTATTGTTTTTGGCATGAATGTTACAAAAGTAAGAATTATCTAAATTCATAATATCTGAGAGCACATGTAATGTTGAGGTATCTTGTTGTTTATATTAAACTAAACCATTTGTAGAAGGTGGTGTTTGGTAAAGTTTCCCACCATAAACATTTTCCTTTAGTAACTAGTAAATATCCTTGTGGAGGTACTAAAAGATTATGCAAATATCTTATTTTCTCTTCAGTGTTTATTCACTAATTTTAGCATCCATTATCAAATCTTGACAATGCAGAATTAGTACTGTGCTATTTTAAAGTCACAGTAATAATTGTTGCGTTGCCAAGATTTTCCGATTTCTTGCATTCTTTCTGCATTTATTAGTTTGAATTCTTCTGTAAAGAAAGCTATCTCTTCTCCCATATATATATATATTTTCCACTAATTATTTATATTAATATGAATATGAGTTCTTTTAATGTATTATGGTATTATTTATCTTATTGCTCAAATTGTTCCAGTTTTAGGCATTGGGGAATCCTTCAGATTAGCACCCTTAGTCTTTTAACATGACTCACACTTTTTAAAAATAAACTTATAATGTTAGTACAATTTTTAATTTGTAGGAAAATTATGTAGGCAGAATATTTCTTCCCCATTATTAACCTCTTACTTAACTATGGGTAAATGTGTTATAATTAATGAATCAATATTGATACGTTTTGTTATTAACTAAGTATATACTGTGTTAAGGTTTTGCTTAATGTCCTCTGTCTGCCCCAGAGGCCTACTGAGAGGAATGCGTTATATTTAGTAGGTATGTCTCCTTAGGCTCCTGGTGGCTGTGATCCTGTTTTAAGGAGTCCTGGTCAGATTTTTTTTAATGTCCCTTTTTTGGAACCTGTATGATTTTTTTTTTTCTCGTGATTAAGACTGTGTTTAGAAGTTTTGGGAGGAAGACCACAGAGGTAAAGTGCCATCTTACCATATCAAGGGTACCAACTATCAATGTGACTTTTCATTGTTGATGTTAACCTTGATCACTTGGCTGATTGTGTTTGTCTGATTTTCCCATGCTAAAGTCACTCTTCCTTCACCTGCCTTTCCAAATTGTACTTTTAGGTGACAATTTAATGTAAACAATCCACACTTAAAGAGTTGGGAGTTATATTCCACCTTCCTGAGAGACGATCATCTACATAAGTTACTCGGAATGCACAGATGTTTCATGTCTTCCTTTATTCAGTCATTCACTTTCATCAGTAAAGAGTAAGAGATTCTTGATTATTTATTTTATATTTTGCTTTATAATCTAATACTACTTTATTTTATTGCTCAGGTTATTCCTGCTTTGGCCAGTGGCAGTTCTTTCAGTTGACTCCTCTATGCCTCTGACATACTCCCGTCACTGTGTGTTTGAGCACTTCCTTGCTTTCTGACACTCCAAGATGTTTCACATGCATTATCTTCTACATTTCTTGCCCAGTTCTAGAATGAGCTGTTTCTCCAGAGCGCCCACCAAATGCATCTCTCTTGCCTGTGTCCTTCACAAGTTTCTCCAGCGGTACAGCTTTCCAGTTCCCCGTTATGCGAGACTGGAAGGCTGCAGGGTCTTGGAGTCAGAGAAATGTTCTTTCCTCAGGTGGGCTAAGGCTGTGGTAGAACATCTTTGCCTGCGGAGTAAGTCTTTGTTGTAAAGAATGTTCAGGAGTATCTCACAGGGGTTCTTCTTTCCCTGCCTTTGTCAGAGCCACACGGGGATCTTTCCTGCTTTTCACTATAAGAACCTGGCACGGTTTCTGGAGGTAAAACCTATAAAATCGGGTTCTCCAACACTGTAGATCCCAGTAATTTCTCATTCTCATACCAGTCCACACTCAGCTTCTAACAATGCGGGTGTTTCTCCCTGTTTACTGCTCTGGCAGCATCTGCACCAGGTAAGCAGGTCTCAGATGTGACGACGGGTTTGCCTGTCTCCAGATTTCAGATTGGTTGTTTGCGCTACAACCTCCGTTCTCTGATTGATCCACACCATTGATTTTTCATTGGCTAAGGTTTTCCTTATTGCAAGAACAAAAGTGATGACTTCAAAGCTGTTTAAATGCTGGCCCCAATCCAAGGGTACTGACTCACATTTGGGCACTCTTTACTTTTTGCCTTTGCAAATGTGGTTGCATCCATATTGTAAATTTTTATGTTGGTTATTTTAATTTTCAACTTTACAGTTTTTATTTCAGACTTTGTAAATAGGTGCTGTTAATCTATTTACATTCCTTGTTTGTTAAGTCATTGTGATCATTTATTTCTAAGTTATCATACATACTTCAATTCTATGAAGATATATATAATAGTTGAATAAAATGTTTCCTGTTAGACCTAGCTTAACCCAATTTGCATCAGTTTGTACTGATAGTATTTTATCCTGATTATTGGTCATATTTATTTGAATGTCTCTAGGATTTTTTGCTTTTGGAAAATGCACATTTTTATGTTTTATAGTACATATTTTAGTAATACCTGATCCTGATTGTTTTACCCCACCTCTTAGCTGAATCTGTCTTAGTGTGAGCAGCCACTGTGATTCTCCATAGTTTTGCTAAATCTTATTTTTATTTTCTAGCCTGACTGAAATCTCCTGTGTCGCTGCAAAGCTTAGTGGTCAGCTAATATTTTGGGAAGAGGTTATACTCAGATACCTCAATTCTATAAAGCATATACACTTTGCTGGTATATTTATGTGTAGTTTGGAGAGTGCATTCAAAGTTCAGCCAGTTTTTAAGTCTGCCTCAACTTATACTTTCATCCAGGCCTTCATAGTTCCTCTCTTTGGATGCATTAAGTTTTCTAGTGAGAAAGAGCTATTGGGCAGCTTATCTTAGCCCTTCTATGGCTCTCTTATCTTAGTCCTTCTATGGCTCTCTTATCTTAGCCCTTCTATGGCTCTCTTATCTTAGTCCTTCTATGGTTCACTGATTTCCAGGATCTCTGTGAAAATTTTGACTGGACCACTGTTTGCCTCTTCACACCAGCAGGGTGGTGTGTTTGCCACATTCCTTTCCTATTGCATGTGCTTCTTGCTTAAAAATTACATCAGCCATTCATTTTGCCCTGTCTCCAGAATCAAGTCTGCATTGCAGCTCAGAAGATGCTGGTTTTCCTCCTAAGTCCTGCCCTAACACAACACCCACTGTGAATGAGCTGTAATGACTAAAATGGTGGCAGCCACGAGCAAAAAGGCCTGCTGCCTTCTCTTTATCCCCAAAACTTTTATCAATTTTTCATGAATAAATGCTACTCCATGACTTACTTCATCTTTCATCAATTTCTACAACCCTGAGGAAATGTTGTTTTTGAGAATTTTCTTCCATTTATTCAATGTCGTGCTTGGTATTTGGAGACAGAATTCTCAGTCTCTTCATACGTTTCTACACGTTGCAATAACCTGAAGTTACCACCTAGTTATCTGTTTATGGGGATTAAGTCTGACTGCAAACCCTAAATATCAGGATAGAAATGGTAGACTGCTGCCTTCTTTGCAGGGTATTCTATCTGGGCATTGATTTTTTTTTTTTTTTTTTTCCTAACTAGTCAGATTCCTCAAGAAGGCCCATGCAATTTCCTCTGGAGAGTGAACTAGAAGAAGGTAACTTTGATGATTTCACATCCAGAATATAATGTGTAAATACTCTTCCTATCTTTAATTTGGCATTCTTTAGCTCACATATGACTATTGCTTTCTAGTTTACAGGTACAAACTTGGACATTTTTTAGCAAAATTGGGAATGACATAGATTTTAAAAAATTCTAAATGTATGCAGATGTTGAAAGCACTAAAAGAACAGATATTATCTACTGAGGTCTAAAAAATACGCTGGATGATAACACGCCACTGTGTAATGTGAAATTCCTCAAAGATAAATAAATCTGATGTTATATTATTATTAAATTTATGTTACTACATGAAGTCAACTAAAATACATTATATAATATGTAAAAATTCAGATGATAAGCTTTCTGTAGAATTACACTAAATAAATTTTGAAGATAATCTTCAGCCAACTTAAAACTGAATAAAGGATAAGAAATTTAAGATAGGGATATTATTGAACAACCGTTTTGTGAACTTCTTATACTCAAGCCTCAAATTAAGAAAGTTATGTAAAAACAGCACTTTGGGAAGCTGAAGTGGGCGGATCACCTGAGGTCAACAGTTCCAGACCAGCCTGGCCAACATGGTGAAACACCATCTCTACTAAAAATACACACACACACACACACACACACACACACACACACACACACACACAAAAGAAAAGAAAGAAAGGAGAAAAAAAAAGAAAGAAAAAAAAAAAGGAAAAAAAAAATTAGCCAGGCATGGTGGTAAGTACCTGTAAACCCAGTTACTTGGGAACTTGGGATGCTGAGGTACAAGAATCGCTTGAACCGGGGAGGCAGAGGTTGCAGTGAGCCGAGATCGCGCCATTGCACTCCAGCCTGCGGGACAAGAGCGAAACTCTGTCAAAAAAAAAAAAAAAAAAAAAAGTAAACTGGGCACGGAGGCCCACAGCTGTAATCTTGGCACTTTGGGAGGCCGAGGCAGGCAGATTACCTGAGGTTAGGAGGTCAAGACCAGCCTGGCCAACATAGTGAAACCCCGTCTCTACTCAAAATACAAAAAATGATCTGGTTGTGGTGGCTCACGCCTATAATCCCAGCTACTCAGGAGACTGAGGCAGGAGAATCACTCAAGTCTGGGAGATGGAGGTTGCAGTGAGCCAAGATCGCGCCACTGCGCTTCTGCCTGGGCTACGGAGTCTGACATCATTAAAAAAAAAAAAAAAAAAAAACCTAATTGCATGATCTGTGGCCAGACGTCTTGGCCAAGCCATTCTGTAACCCTGTTTCTTCATTTCCTGATATCATGACATCAGCTGCATTAACTTTGTTTCACATTTCATAGGGAATCTTTGCCAGATTTACTGTCATAAAATAGTTTCAGGTTCTCTTCTACTTATTACTCGCAAACATTGCTAAAATAGTTATACATTTAGAGCACCCTGCTGGGAAAAATAACAAAGTATCTCTGACAAAACCAGAAAGCAGCAGAATGACACCATGAAGTAAAGGTAAGTAACTATGCTCTAGAGTAGGAGCATTTCAAACCCTGGTTTCACATTCTGGCCTGACACTTACTGTCAGGGTCCCTTAGATTCTGTGATGTTTCTCATGTTCTATCTTTATAAATGAATGCAGGACCTAGTATAATAGGCATTCAAAAGTTAATGCATGAAAAAATGGAGATTATGTAACTACTTTATGCCTTTCTATCTTCACTCGAAGACAAAAAATGAAATATATTTATATTATTTTATATAATAAGTTATTACTAAACTGAGACACACACACACAAGAACTGTCAATGTCCAGACTGGAGTATGTCTTCATTAAATGTTAGATGCTATCTTTTGTTTAAGTGTTTGCACTGCTATTAAAAAACCTAAGAAATTATTTTCTCCAGCATTAAAATTCACATCAATATGTCTTTTAAATTTAGAAGTACTATGAAACAGTTACCTGAAGCTGCTTTTAATATACCTCTTTCCTTTAATCATGCTTTATCTTGCACCCATGCCTGTTTCTTTCAATAAATTGTGCTTATAAAGGTACATATAGTGTATGATATCAATAAAATAATATGCACAGAAAAATTATAATGACATGCAGAAAAAGGTTAACAATAGTTGTGTGGAAGGGGATTCTGGGTGTTTTCATTAAAAATTATTGCATTGAAATTTTTCAAAATGTTTGTGATGATTAATTGTTACTTTTATAATCAGCAGCAACTACTTATAAAGTAGTAATACAGAATTGTTTGTACACTATAAGGAAATGTAAAAATATGTAAAGCAAATACACCAAATATTAACAATTTGAAACATGAATTAAAGACTTACAGATAATTTTGCTTCTAACATTCTGCAATGTCTAGTATGATTTGATATTTCCTTCATAATAAAAAAATGTATCTTTAAAAAGAAACATGTAGGAATTTTATATAAAGTGATTAGGTAAGTGAGAGGATTTCAGATGGACAGAATGGTATGATAGTTTGTTATATTTAGACAAAGAGGAATTTGCAGGTAGAAAAAAGTAAGAAAGGTGAGGTTGTGGAAAGCAGGAATGGATTGTTTTGTGAAATATCTTTGAGACCACTAAAGGTAGCTGAGGAAACACATTAAGAGTCTTCTTCTTGTATTCATATTGGCATAGATAAATTTAATGGGAGTAAATGGGTTGAGATGGGTCAGTTTCCTGGATTGTCTTTGTGTTTGCGGTTATTACAGACAAGTTTAGGATAATGTATTGTCAGTATTGGTCTTGGGGAAGGCATTTTTAAAAAGTGATCATTGAAATGCCAGAATACACAGGGCACAGTGGCTTATGTCTGCAATCCCAGCACTTTCAGAGGCCGAGGTGGGTGGATCATTTGAGGTTTAGGAGTTTGAGACCAGCCTGACCAACATGGTGAAACCCCATCTCTACCAAAAAATACAAAAATTAGCTGGGCGCGGTGGCACATGCCTGTAGTTCTAGCTAATCTGGAGATTGAGGTGGGAGAATCTCTTGAACCCGGGAGGAGGAGGTTGTAGTGAGCCGAGACTGTGCCACTGCACTCCAGCCTGGGTGACAGATTGAGATCCTTTCTAAAAACAAACAAACAAACAAACAAACAAAAACAGCTAGCATCCAAGATCTATACAATTTACAAAAACATAGAACATTTTTTGAGACTTAAAATACATACATATGCATATGCATACATATAAACAGAAATAAGTACAAAATATACTACTTTAAATTATGAAGTTAAAAGATTTAAATTCATGAAAATGTAATAAATGCATGCACCAATAAACTGTAAATCAATATGTTGCAAAAATAAATTTATATAACAGAACAAAATCATTTATTTAACAAAATTTTAATATATAAACGTATTAAAGACTTCCAGAAAACTGTTTAAAGCAAGATATTCCTATGATTTCATATATTTGACTTGATGTGGAGAGACATTTCAAACGTTTTGGTGCCTAAAGCCTGCAAATTTTTAAGAATAGTGCTTCCAGATTTGCAGTCCAGTTTTCTGGTATGAATCATCAAAGTTTCCATGAATGAATGACACTGCAATGAGCACAAAAGGAGGTAACAACAACTGGGCTTAAAGGCAGCGGCATCCAAAACTGCACGCTCTCCAGTTGAGCCCTCCCAAAAGTATTAATTATTTTGTCTGGGAAAATGGAGCCCTTAGGTGTGGGGTTCAGAGAAGGTCCATATTTTTTTTCTCACTTGCTGGAAAAATGAAAAATAGTGGTGCTGTACTTAGTTTGGAGGGTCTCAGGGAATAATAGATACAGTACACGTAGGAAGCAAATTAAGTCAATATTTTCTGAATGCATGAAAAAGTGAGTTTCCCTGCAGACTATAGACAGAACTTTTGGGCACAGGTAGGGGAATGTTATCCTCTTAGGAACTGGAGCGCGATAAAAAGAGATTGATTTCCAAACTACTGTGGAAGGAGTAAAAATTAAGTAGGCTAACGATGAAATTTTGCCAAACCAATAAATGAATTTAAAATAGATAATTCAAACCAACAAAGTCAAAATTATATATATATATATGTGTGTGTGTGTGTGTATATGTATACAAGTGTGTAAATACGTGTTCATAGGTCATGTTTCATGAGTGAAGGAGGATTATTCTTCAGGACTTAATTCCTGTGACTATATTGAAGCTTGTTAATGAGTCTCAATTCTTTAATGTATTACTCCAACAAAAGTTGATATCTTATTTCATTTATTGTAATGATTACTTTTTATCATCAACTTATGCACTTAAAATTGTTGGTCTTGCTATATTTAGAGATAATCATGTATATGGTGAAAGCAGAATGGCTCTCTTCTATTATGCTAAACTATACAAGTTGTAACCTAATTTATCTTATAAAGGATATATGCTTGAATTCCACGTGGCTTCATTACAGCCAGTTGTCCCTGGTAAATATTCCAGCATTGCCTATCTGCAGTTGAGTGAGGAGTAGTACTCCAACTAGTTTGTCTATTCTGCATACTATTATTTCTATGCTTTTCACATATTTTAGCCTACTAAGATCAAACTTTCAAGCCTTTGAATTTACTAACATTAAACATTGTAGTTTACTTCAGGATGACACAGTTATAGGTATAGAAGAGTAGGAAGAAGGAAGTCAACAGAGTAACTTGGAAAATGAGCAGTTTTTAGAATTAGAAAGCTATTTAGATATAGTCACATGCTTCTTGAAGATTGGTTAGATATGGAGGACTCTGAAATGGGAAAGATAAAAAGAAAAGTTTCCCAAACTCAAATCTCTTGTTTTTATTTTTCGGATTGTTTTTTAGCTCAACATCTCCAATTAATCATTTACTTTTTCCTTTTTAGTAATGTTCTGTCATTTACTACAGAAGCTGTGTAATTTATCTCTGATGTTAGTATTACTTTTACTTGATACATTTTATCAAAATGTTCATTTTAAAAATCAAACAAATAGCTATTGAGTAATACAGGTGAACGTATATACGTTTTGTCGTTTGGTACACAAACACATACAAAGACTTCATGCTCTTTGAATTCTGACTCCTAAGCTTACAATATCCTTTATGGTACCATTTTGGTCCTGCTCTTTTGATCTTGAGGGAATGATTTTTTTTTTAATCTAATCTCATCATTGGACATTTCTCCCTTTTTGTAGTAGTCTCGATTTGCTATCATCTCCAGTTGTCATGGTAAGAATAGCAAAATTGCCTTGTTCATTTATTTTTCATATATTACCAATGTGATTTTTAATCAATGCCTAACTCCTCAACTTTAAGTCATAAGATGACTGGAGTGTTTTGTATTAAGAAACAATGTTATACTTTCTGGGAGATAGTAATGGTCTATTTTGTAGGGTTTGGGATAGACTGTTGACTATTTGTCAGAAGGTCAATGAGTGTGCAGTTAAGATATGTGCATTTAATTGCCTCTGAGTTTTGCAGCAAAAGGAGAACATTGTAAACAAATATGGATGGCTAGATACTGATATGCATGCGGAGATACTCAAAGAAAGATATTGATACTTTTAGTTTAAGTTGAAATGCATAAAAGAAAGATATATTAATGGATAGTTACCATTAATGCATTAATATATAGTAGTATATGCAATATACCGTACTATGCATTAATGTATATTTAGAAAGTAGTAAAGGCAGAATCCAAATCCAACTTTTGTGATCCTTAAATCTATGTTCTATCATGCTTTTATGCTCCCACCTTAAACTCTCCTTTTCCTACTTATTCCAATTGGGAACAGCATGAAAGTAGAATATTTGAAAGAAAGCTTTTAATGCTGTTTTTGTCTAATGTTTTCTATTAGTAATAATATTAACTAAGAATTGTATTAATGTGTCATTTATTTCACCCTTAAAAACTTTCCTTTTTTTTTTTTTTTTTTTTGAGATGAAGTCTTGCTCTGTCACCCAGGCTGGAGTGCAGTGGTACAATCTCAGCTCACTGCAACCTCCACCTCCCGGGTTCAAGCAAGTCTCCTGCCTCAGCCCCCCGAGTAGCCTGGGCGCCTCCACGCCTGGCTGATTTTCGCATTTTTAATAGAGACAGGGTTTCACCATGTTGGTCAGTCTGGTCTCAAACTCCTGATCTCAGGTGATCTGCCCGCCTCAGCCTCCTAAATGCTGGGATTACAGGTGTGAGCCACCAAGCGCAGCCTGGCAGGTTTTTTCTTGTGTGTGTGTGTGTGTATGTGTGTGTGAGGTATCCATGCTATTACAATCAGTTCTTAATGCATGATTTGGAGCACTGAAATTGAAACATGATTTAATCATTAAAACTGAGTAGTCACTTTTTCATCTTTCCTTATCTTTATTGTCTATATAGTAATAAATATGAATGTAGAATTTGTGACTGAGGGGTGAGGTCAGATATTTAACCATATTTTCTCATAAACTTTCTTGGCAGAGAGATTAAGCATACCTTCTAAAGAAATCACATCACCAAAATGTTTACATAGCAGTCAAGGATACATTTTATATCAATCTTTAATACACCATTTGTTTGTTTTCAAGTCTGAAAGTAGATCTATCATTTGGCTAGAGATAGCTTTTCACAGAACTGTCTTTCTGTATGGTGTTCATACGTTTTCTAAAGAGAGTGCTTTTTTTAAATTTCTTTCTTTTAGAACTGTGTTAAGTCACACAAAATGAAACAAATTATAAAACATTATTTCCCAAATGAATTATCACATTCTCTGTGACTTAATTTGTCCTGACAATTTTTGTAATGGCAATACAGTATTTTTTTTGACAAGTAAAATTAGGTTTGGTGAAGCACACTTATTTCATGTTTCTGAGACAGCAACTCAGCTCAAATGGAGAAACCTCAATGACAGAATGAACAGTGCAAAAGAGAGATATGATATGTTTAAGTAAAATAATGTTGAACTAGGATTCATAAAACATAAAACAAAGTCATAAGCCACTATTATAAAAGTTTAATCAATAACCTGCTTAAAGTAGAATAGATTGCATAATGCTTATGTTGCCTTTTAGGTTTAGAGTTGAGAGAAAGAGAAACAAAATCAGATTTTTTCTTCATCAACATAAATAATATTAAATAATTTTCATAACTCAAACATTTGATCAGTTTTGGGATAATTATAGCACTCTTTCCAAATTAAGTAAGACATTTTGATAATAAATCCATATATGTTTATTTCTAGAGAAATGCCTAAATAATAATTTAGATATTTAGGCAGTTATAAAAAATGGTGCCTTATCTCCTCAATAGAGTACATGTGTCCCTCTGAAGATCAGGGAGTGATTAAGACTACTCAAAATTGTTTAAATCCTGGAGGTATTATGGATTGATTTTACTAACCACGTAATCAGACACTGGAGCTATCTTACTGTCAATGTTGTTATAACTTGGAAGTACTTTAACTTCCAACATATTCTTAAATATTAGAACCTTCTGAGATTAGCTCTCTTTTGGAGGCACATTGCCTCATTGACTATAGGGTTGACGACTGCTAATTCATTATGGGACATTTAGTTCCCAACTATTTCAGAAGATTCTCTAGAAGTAAGATTATTTATAATCTTTTCATAATCTCCTTGTGGCTTACATTACTTCTTGTTTTAACCAGTAGACTTCAGCTTCACTCCAATCACTTTTGGAAAGTGTGTTACAGTCTTTTATTATAGCAAACTCCCAAGTGCTCCCTGATCCATTCTTCCCCAAACACTGTCACAAATCCCATTCATTATTGTCTAGTTACAGCTCATACAAAACTAACATTAAATTTTTTGGTTTAATACAGTTTTGCCCAAAGGAATTATAGCATTGCAGATACAAATTAAAAATGTCATGTAGCTGTTGGTTTTGTGAACAGTTTTGTATACTAAGTTATTTTATTTATTTATTTATTTATTTATTTATTTTAATTGACAGATAAGATTGTATTATTTTTTTTTTACCATCTTTTGGTATCCTGTCCTCTCATTAGAACATTGCCTCCAGGCTCATAACTCGTTATTGGGCCTTGTTTTTCTTCACCTCAGAGAAAGGACCTGTAACAATACAGCTTCCTCCTTTTTTTTTTTTTTTTTTTTTTTTTGGACAAGTACAATTAGGTTCACTGTAACACACATATTTCATTTTTCTGAGAAAGAAACTTTTTACTTGATGCCAGCCTGAAATCTGAATTTCTTATATATGGACAGATGTCCCAAAATCACTTGACTCTCCAAGGCCCTAGAATTGGAACTACCTTTGCAAAAATTATAACAGTGAGCATATTATAAGAAAGAGACCTGATCTAATTAACCTCCATCTTACCTTTAACTTTCACACCTTCTTGTGTCATTCCTGAGCTTGGGCCCAGTTAACTTTGGAAGAAAGTTATAGTTTAAATGATCATAGCCCTTCCCAAAACACCACTGTCCTGTGAAAATAATGAGGATACTAGGAGGATAGAGGAGTCTGAATTCTGCTAAGGCATAGACCTAAAGATTGCCAGCTATTATTCCAGAGGTCACAAAATTTGGAATATCGCCCATTATTCCTGCAGACTACCTCACTGTTGTAGAACCAAAGATTGGCTTTTTGAGATTTATTTTCAGGTTTTTGCATTTCTGAAGATGATGACTCCACCTGGACCTGCCAACTTGTCCTGTGTCCCCACTCATAAGTAGATTCAACATTTACAAAGACCATTTTCCACATTCCTATAATTGCGCCCCCAGCCAATCAGTAACACCTATTTTATAGTCATTCCCTTACCCCAAACTATCCTGGAAAAACCCTAGCCTCAGAATTTTCAGAGTGGCTGATTTGAGTAATAATAAAAGTCTGGTCTCCTGTTCAGTCCCCTGTGCATGAATTGAACTCTTTCTCTATTGCAATTCCCCTGTCTTGATAAATTAGCTCTATCTGGGCAGTGGGCAAAATGAATCTATTGGGCTGTTACCGTATCTTTTGAAACCAATGCTCTACCAGCCTGTCTTCCCTATTCCTAATTCATGTTTGGAGACTCTTTAACTTTCCAAGGTCAAGTTTTGTTACTGGCAATGAATATGTACAAGTCTGCAGCAACCTTCATTCTTGCCACCTCAGAAGAAATAATTTGACTGAGGGGCATAAAGCAGAAGGAGAGACTGAAGCAAGTTTTAGAGCAGGAGTGAAAGGAAGTAAAATATACTTGGAAGAGGGCCAAGAAGGTAACTTGAGAGATCAGGTTTGTGGTTTGGCCTTTTGACTTGGAGTTTAATACAGTGGCATATTTCCAGGGTCTTGCATTTCTTTTACCCTGATTCTTCCCTTGGGGTGGACTGTCTGCATGTGCAGTGGCCTGCTAGCACATGGGAGGGGGCATGCACAGTGTGTTTACAGAAGTTGCACGCATGCTCTCTTGAGGCATTCTTCCCTCACCAGTCTAGCATACCAGTTAAACTCCACCATTTTGCCTCCTAATATGCATGTTTAAGCCCACTCCTGAGATCTTATTGGGAAGCTACTGATCATCAGTTTCAGGTTTTTCTTCTATCTATTGGGAGACTCCCTTTCCCTGGCAGTGGCTATGACCAATCTTTACTTTAGAGTGACAGTTAACAACTGCCTGACCATCACTGGATGTTCACCTGACACTTCTTGTGTGTGTGAATGGGAGCCCTCTCCTGCCCTGCTCACACCCGACTTGCTACCTGTTAACTCTATAATTCCTATCCATTCTACTTTATCCTGACATCTCCTCTTACCCCTGCACTCCTTTCTATTGTCCTTCTCTTACTGTGGACCCACCTGATATCTGACCAAGTTCATTTTAGGAAAAGCAATCCCCTTTTCTTAATCATCACTTCTATTGACCTAATTCAGGCCCACATCATTTCTTACCTGTTCTCTTTCAAAACCTTCTACTCACCGGTCTCCCTCTCTCTCTCTGTATCCTGCTATTTAATTGTTACATTGTATTCAAAATTATCTTTCTAAATCACGTGTCTTATTATGCAACTACCTGACAAAACAATTTCAATTGTCTATAATATAAAGTCAGAAATCCTAATTATGATATTTTCAACAAAACCCTTAAAACTAGTTCATTTTTACTTTCTCACCTAGCACTTTCTACCATGCACCTATAATTCAAGGTTTCAGGTTTGCTGAATTTTCCAAATATGCCATGCCCAGAATGCTTCTTATGCTTTCTCTTTTTTATCTCCTTTATTAGCTTCTATCTATACTTTGTGAATGAGACCAAATTGTACTACCTTTCTGAAGCATTCCTGAATTGCCTTATGAAATGTTAATTGCCTTCTTTGTTATACATTCCCAATATTTTTACATATCAACTAGAAGAATTATTACAAATAATTAGATTCTAATTATTAAAAAACACTATCTTCCAATATCGTGGGGGAGGATTCCTCGTGCATTCCTCTTTATATTTTAGGCATTTAGCAAAGCGTGAAGTACTTTGTGGTCAACACACAAATCATTTGTTAATTTGAAAAGATAATTTAATTGTATTAAAGTTCTCAACATTTTAACCTCTAAATATAGATATTTAGTCTTCTGATAAAAGTTTACAAGAATGAGCCGGAGGTGAGGTGTGGAGACTCGGACATCAGGAATATGGATTATGAAAAATCGCAGAATGATTCATATTAAGTTCTTATATGATGACTGATGCCCTAGAGGAAAACTTGCATCAAGCTACTTCTAAAATTTCATTTAAAACACTTAGCAATGCTTTCCCACCTCCATGCCCACTCCCAGCCTTGACACAGACTGGCTGAATTTTAGCCTGGATGGTTTTTCTCTCTCACAATCACAAAACTCTTTCCGTTTATGGACTGCAGGTGCTGCAGCCAGAGTGAGGGGTCATCCAATCTCAGTTCTTAACTTTATTTGGCTTAAACATTTATTCCCTCAGTCTTAGATGACTCTATATCTATAACCTTACCTGGGTGGGTTATAAATTCCTATGGTATGAACTGGGATCCTTTTCCAGGCCCATAACGAAACAAGCCAGGATTTGGGGGATAATGTTATTTTTCTTGTTTATTGTGCTATAACTAGAAATAACCACTCAGACATTGTTTTCTAAACTCTCTAATACAAAAGTAACTCTACTTTATTCTACAGCAGCACACTTGCCTCCAAAACTCTCACTTTACGTATTTAATGTGCACTTAAATATATAGTGCAAGCAAGAAAAGATGTACTTTCCTTGCCTGCAAAGAGTTTAAAAGTTAGAGATATTGAGAACTGTGAAGTATGGGAAGAGACTGTTCCTGCTTGACTGTAAATGTGTACTAAAAAGAAAAATGAAAATGTATATTGGTGTAAGAGCATGGTAAATTTTGACAGACAGACAAAGGAGTTGGTATCAGTAAGATGAGCAATTAAAGTTACTGTAGAGGACTACGTGCTCGCAAAGGAGACGTTCCCCCGATAAGTCCTGCTCTTGCAAAGGAAGCAGGGCGTTGGGGGCTTGTTTATGTGTAAACATCTTGAAAATGCAGAAAGTCTTGTTTATGTGTAAACATCTTGAAAATGCAGAAAGTCAGGGAAAGGTCAGAAAAACAACAATGTGTCTTGTGACTTGGCAACATTCCACAAACGACTGTATAAAATAAAGCAGAGCGCGCCATTCGAGGCGGCCGCCATGTTTGTCTTGTCTTGTCTTGTGTGTTCATTCCTTTGTTTAGGAAACATGCGGACCCCTACAAGTTACTGATGATTAAAAATTTTTATGAAGACAATGAGGGCAAAGTCTGCATTCTGATATTACAGAAGTTAATATTAATTAATGATGATGTTGATGAGAAAGAATCAGAGAAGTAAAATGATAGCTTAATTTTTGTTCTGTGCTGAAAATTATGGGTTAAAGAGTAGTGAAGGCCATGAAGTAGTCAAAGAATGAAAACTGGTGTGATGTTTAGGGAATGGCAAACTGAAAGAAAGAGTATTGGTAACTTCAGCACTTTCAGTAAAATGTGAGAGTAAAACACAAATTTTATCTATCATTACAATTGAAAAATAAAGGATTGAAACCTATGAGAGAGTCTCTCTCTCATAGGTTTCCTGTTTAGAAGGAAGAAACTCATAGGTTTCTACTTAGAAGAAATCTTTTCCTTTTTCTCCTTGGTCATGATCCAACCATGGTAAAGAATTATGAATCTTCTAAGAAGATGGCAATAATCCCAAGTGTTTTTCAACACCTTTTGTCTCCTCATAAAAATTTATCTGCTGTTGCCTTTGATAATCTTGGCTTTTACCTTGAACTTCTGTGTTTGATATGACAGCGTTGAAATTCTCTCTGCTGGGATACAGGTTAAAATCACATGAGCTTTCCAACCAGTATGCTTTATGCAACGTGAGCCACTGACTCTTCTGTCCTCACTCCTGGCTTGCCTTCTCTCTTTTCTCATCCTAACCTGTTCCAACTTTAATCTGGCTTTCTCCAAATTGAACTAACTTCTATTTAAAAAGGTTAAGTTAGTGATGTACAAGTGGGTGGCTATGAAGCAACTGTAAGAAGCGCTAATTGTAACCCCAATGTGCTTTTAAATAATCCTTAGTGTTAAAATGGCAGAAGAACATGCAGACTGAGCATAATGGAAGGGAAATGTTTAAAGAAAATTTTATAGGCAGGCATGACTTGAGTTGATACGAAGATCTGCCTGAAAACATGTTTGTGGTAAATACAGTGCAAAATAAAAATTTTAGAGTGTTTCCCTTATAGCTCATATTTCACAAAAGCCTTTCAATTCATGGAGCCATCCTGTGAACATTTATTGCAAAGCAAAAAAGGTGTTTGAAAAATTCTTATAGCATATGATGGAAAAAGAAATGAGACTGACTTTCACGCTCCTTTCCCAGGCTTCCAACAGATACTTATGCAACATGTTGGTGGTAGGGCCCAAGACTAGAAGCCCCATTGGCGGAGCAGGTGTCTAAGAGATGATTGGTTGCAGCTTGTTGACAGGAGCAAAGATCTGCCCTATTGCAACTCACTCTTCTTTCATAAGAATCCAAAGCCTTAGACCACTAGGAGAGGCCATTAAGCCTTCTTGGCAATGGGGTTGAGGTAAAAATTTATTGCTTCCAGGGAAGACATAGAAACAAAATCTGTCCATCTCTGAGAAAAGAGTGGGAAACATTTCTGGCTTTAGGATACAAACAATTGATACTTTACTTCTGGAGGAGAAGTACAAGCAAGTACCCTGTGACTGTTAAGAAAACCAATGTATAATTTCTTGTTGCTCCTGCAACAAATTACCACACATGTGGTGGTCTAAAACAACACACATATATGACCTTACCTGTACGATCTGGATCTCAGAAGTACAAAATGGATCTCACCAT
Source organism: Macaca mulatta (assembly GCF_049350105.2). NCBI lineage: Eukaryota > Metazoa > Chordata > Mammalia > Primates > Cercopithecidae > Macaca > Macaca mulatta. The sequence continues at coordinate 175,856,737 of NC_133410.1, forward strand.
ACTAAAACTAAGGCATCAGAAGTTTCATTGTTTCCATAGCTCTAGAGGAGAACCCATTTCCTTTCCTTCTCCAGCTTCCAAAACGCCTGCTTTTCTTGGTGCATGTTCCCCTTCCAATTGTTGATTAAGTTTTTTTTAGTTTCGTTTTGTTTTGTTTTTATCTGTGTTACCTGACCCTTTTCCTGCCTCCTTATTTGACTGTTGAGGACTGTTGTGATTATATCAGACTCACTTGACTAATTTGAGATATTATTTTATTTTACTATCCGCTGATTAGGCCAGGCGCAGTGGCTCATGCCTGTAATCCCAGCACTTTAGGAGGCTGTGGTGGGTGGATCACGAGGTCAGGAGATCGAGACCAGACTGGCCAACATGGTGAAACCTCGTCTCTACTAAAAATAGAAAAAATAGCTGGGCATGTTGGCATGTGCCTGTAATCCCAGCTACTCGAGAGGCTGAGGAAGGACAATCGCTTGAACCAGGTAGTTGGGGGTTGCAGCGAGCCAAGATTATGCCACTGCACTCCAGCAGCCTGGCAACAAAGCAAGGCTCCGTCTCAAAAAAAAAAGGAAAGAAAGAAAAAAGATCTACTGACTAGCAAAGTCATATTGGAAGCAGCTAGATACAGCTGAAGAAAGAACAAGCAAACAAGTATGTCAATAGAGACTGCACAAATTAAAACATAAGGGAAAAAAACACAAATCAGAATACAGCATCCAGTAATCGTGAGACAGTATCAAGTAATGCTACAGAAAAGAAACATGTGTTCCAGAAGAAGAAAAGAGAGAGACTTGGGCAGAAGAATTATTAGAAGTGTTACTGGCTTAGAACTTGCTGAATTTTTTGAAAGACAACGTGCCACTCATGCAGGAAGCCCAGAGACCCTAAGCAGGAAACACACATACATGATCACATACTTACACACGAAAGCCACATCTATACACATTACAGACTCCTGAAGAACAAAAATAAAAAGAACTACTGATAGTCGGGCAAAGGTTAAAGAAACATCCCATATATAAACACAAATGTAAGAATTCCACAAAGATTCTCATCAGAAGCTGTGCAAGCCTGAAGACAATGAAGGGATCTCTTTAAAGTATGAGGGAAATCATAACTGTTATCCCAGATTTTAATAGCATAAAAGAGACTTTTTCAGAAAAGCCGTACTGAATAAAGAGCGAGATTAGAAAATCTGCACTATATGAAATGTTAAAGGAGGTTTGTCATGCACAAGGGAAGTGACACCTGAGGAAAATTAGGATCTACAGAAAGAAATGAACTACATTAAAAATGGTATACATGAGGTAAATGTGGAAGACATTTTCTTATTTTAATCACCGTAAATGATAATTGCTTCTCTGTAAGCTAAAGTAATAATGTATTGTGTGCTTTCTAACAAAAACAGGAGAATACATAGTAACAATAATAGCACAAAGTGTAAGAGGGGTATATTAGAACTGCAGACAGGAAGGACACGGTGGCATGTGCCTGTAATCCCAGCTATTCAGAAGGCTGAGGTGACAGGATCCCTTGAGCACAGGAGGTCGAGGCTGCAGTGAGCTATGAATGGACCGCTGTACTCCAGCCTGGGTGACAGAGTGAGACCCTGTCTAAAATAAAGAATGATACAAATAGTCCTGACTAGTTTGATTGACAGTATTTTTATTTTATGATGGTGTAAAAGTGATATGCATTCAGTAGAAATTGTACTTCAAGTTTTTTTCACAGGCTAGCAATTTGAAATCTGATATTCTCTTATAATGCTAGGCAAGGGCAGTGAGGCGCAGCTCCCAGTCAGCCGCACGATAACGAGAGTAAACAACCATGCCTTAGAGTGCACTGTGTTGCCGGATGATTCGGTCCAACTGCAGGCGAATGTAAGTGTTCTGAGTATGTTTTAAATAGGCCAGTCTAAGCTAGGATGTGCAATAGGTGGCATGTATTAAATAAATTTTTAACTTATGATGAGTTTATCTGAATGCAACCCCATCGTAAATTGAGAATCATCTGTACACTATGCATGAAGCTCTGTAACATTATGTGATGACAACATATGATAAAATATGTGTATTTTAAATAGAAATATAACATCTACAATCATAAAAGCAATATCTAGTAAGTCATCAGTAGAGATAGAGTTATAAACAAGAATCAACCCAAAAGAAGGAAGGAAGAAAAAATATATATAGAAAACAACAATACAGTATCTTTAAACTCAGCAAAAAAAAAAAAAAAATTCACTGTGAATATGAATTTTTTTAACATTGAAGTTGCAGACTGTCATGCTGGATAAGAGGACATTTCCAAATATGTAGTTTCTATAAGATGCATTCTTTAAATATAATGACATAAATTTAAGTTAAACGGATGAAAAAATACCACTATATTAATATCAGAGAGTACATTTCAGAACAAGAAAAATTACAAATGTTTGTAAAGAGGGGTATTACATAGTAATAAAGGAGTTAATTTATGAACACCTAATGATTCTAAATGCGTGTTCACATACTATGAGGGCTTCAAAATGCAAAGGAGGAATAGAAAAATCTGCAATTAAGTCGTTTGGGAATTTTGAGCCCTATGAAAACCCATCATCATACTTGACCTAGTTTAATTTATTATTATTATTATTAAAGATGGTGTTTCTCAATGTTTCCCAGGCTGCTTTCAAACTTCGTGGCTCCAGTGATCCTCCCACCTCAGCCTCCCAATGTGTTGGGATTATTGGCGTGAGCCACCGAGCCTGGCTGACCTACTTGACATTTAAAGAACATGCTATAACTACAGAATACACATTTTGTCAATGTGAATCTCAGCATCTACAAGAAACTATCAGTATTTTGGGAAGATAACACACACAGTCACTAATCTCTCTCCTTTCCAAATATTCAGACAACTTTTCGTTTGCCTTGAGAGTATAAGGCAGTGTATAAATAACTGACTAGGAGCATGGGTTCAACCTTCAAAATGATGTAGAAGACAAGAGATGCATGAGTAAATAAGAAATAAACAAAAGAGGGAGAAAGAAATCATACCGGAAGAACCAAGGAGGGCTTTCAGTGTCTGATGATTCTTGCATTAACCCTCTCATCTCCACCTAAATGATGTACCAGTGATTTTCTGAACGAAACTTGTATTTTCTGCTTTGTATTAGTATGTCCTCACACTGCTATAAAGAAATACCTGAAACTGGGTAATTTATAAAGAATAGAGGTTTAATTAACTCACAGTTCCACAGGCTATACAGGGGGCATGGCTGGGGAGGCCTCAGGGAACTTCCAATCATGGCGGAAGCGGGAAGGGGAAGCAAGCACATCTCCATGTGGCACAGAAGAGAGACAGAGTGAAGGGGAAGTGCCATGCACTTTTAAACCATCAGATCTCAAGAGAACTCATTTACTATTATGAGAATAGCAAGGGGAAAATCTGCCCCCTTGATCCAATTACCTCCCTCTAGATCTCTCCCCCAGCAGAATTTAATTAGGAATTAAAATTCAACATGAGATTTGGGTGGGGACACGGAACCAAATCGTGTCAGCTTCCATACTGACTCCATTTATCAATTTATCATTTTATCTTGTCTAAATTTAATATATTTTTCAAGTGGTAATTCAAACTTTTTGAGAAAAAGTATTTCAGCTTTTATTTTAGATTCAGAGGGTACATATGTAGGTTTGTTGCATGAGAATTTTGCATGTGGAATGAATATACTGTATGCTGAATTGTCTCATCATCTAGGTAGTGAGTATAGTACCCCAGTTACGTTTTCAACACTCATCTCCTGCCTTCTTTCCTCTCCTAGGAGTCTCCGGTGTCTACTGTTCCCATTTTTATGTTCGTGAGTATACAATATTGAGCTCTTACTTAAAAGTGAGGACATGCAGTGTTTTGTTTACCTTTCTTGTGTTAATTTGCTTAGGATAATGGCCTATAGCTCCATTCATTTTGCTGCAAATGACATGATTTTATTCTTTTTTAAGACTGCATAGTATTCCATGGTGTATATGTACCACATTTTCTTTATTCAGTCTAATGTTGTTTGGTACCTGGGTTGAATATGTATCCATGGTGAATAGTGTTGCAATGAACATACTAGCGTTGTGTCTTTTTCATAGAATGATTTATTATTTTTGGGTATATAACCAGTAATGGGATTTCTGGGTTGAATGGTAGTTCTGTTTTAAGTTATTTGAGAACTTTCCAAACTGCTTTTCACAGTGGCTGAGCTAATTGACATTCCTACCAACAGGGTGTCAGCATTCCCTTTTCTCTGCAACCTCACCAACATCTGTTATGTTTTGACTTTTTAACAAAAGCCATTTTAGCTGGTGTGAGATAACATCTCATTGTGGTTTTGATTTGCATTTCTGTGATGATGAGTGATGTTGAGCATTTTTTTCATGTGATTGCTGGTTACTTGTATGTTGTCTTTTGATAAGTGTCTGTTATAATGTCTTTTGCCCACTTTTTAATAGGGCTATTTGTGTTTTGCTTGTTGAATTGTTTAAGTTCCTGACAGATTCTCAATATTAGACCTTTGCCATATCTATAATTTGTGAATGTTTTTTCCCATTCTGTAGGTTGTTTATTCTGTTGATAGTTTTTAGTTTTGTGGGTTTTATTTTTTGCTGTAAAGAAACTCTTTAGTTTAATTAGGCCCACTTGCCAATTTTTATTTTTGTTGCAATTGCTTTTGAGGATTTAGTCATAAATTCTTTCCCAAGACCAATGTCCAGAATAGTGTTTCTTAGGCTTCCTTCTGGGAGTTTGATAGTTTGAAGTCTTACATTTAATTTTTTAACACAACTTGAATTAATTTTTGTATATGTTGAAAGGTAAGGGTTCACTATAATTCTTCTGCCTATGGATAGCCAGCTACTCAGCACTATTTATTGAATAGAGAGTCCTTTCTCCATTGCTTATTTTAGTTGACTTTGTCAAATATCAGATGACTGTAAGCATGCGGTTTTATTTCTAGGTTCTCTATTCTGTTTGAGTTGTCTGTGTATCTGTTTTTGTATCAGCACCACACTGTTTTGGTTACTATAGTCTTGTAGTACAATTTGAAGTCAGGTAATTTGATGCCTCCAGCTTTGTTCTTTTTGCTTAGGATTGCTTTGGCTAGTTGAGTTCTTTTTTTAGTTGGGCTCTTTTTTGGATCTCAAGTAAATTTTAGCATAGTTTTTCTTTTCACTAATTCTGTGAAAAATTACATTAGTAGTTTGATAGGAATAGCACTCAATCTACGGATTGCTTTGGGCAGGGTGGGCACCTTGAAAATATTGGTTCTTTGAATCCATGAGTGTGGGATGTTTTTCCATTTGTTTGTGTCATCTTTGATTTTTTGCAGCAGTGTTTTGTAGTTTTCCTTGTAGGGTTTTTTTCACCTTCTTGGTTGGCTGCATTCCTAGGACTATTTTTTCCTTTTTCCTTTTTCTTTTTTTTTTCCTGGCCAATGTAAATGGGATTGGATTCTTGATTTGGCTCTCAGCTTGAACATTATTGGTGTATAAACTTTTAAATTTTGAAGAAGACATTCTTGAGCAACAATATGGAAGGAAACTTAATCTCTGATATACTGCAGGTATTTAGCAATATCAATTACTTAGTAATTTTAGTTTACTATTGATATTGACAATAACCTCAAAGTGTAAGTGCCTCATGAATAAAAAATGAGAGAGTGTTTTGAAATTATAGAGCCATTTTCAAAATTATATTGCTATCATTAGCCTTTATGTTGTTTTTATTTCCTGAAATATTTAATTTGCATATTTGTTCTCTAATTCATAGAGCAATTTTTCAAAATGCAGAGTAATGCAAAAACAATTACTAACAATGTAAGTGAACATTTGTTATAGTTTACTTGTACAGACTACAATTAGAAAAGAGAATTCAGGTAGTACTTTGCAAATATTGTTGTAACACTATCACTTTCTTTAAACATTTTCATATGTTATACCTTATTATATACCTTTCTTATTCATTAAACTTAATGAAAACAGACTCCTTTAATAAAGTAAACTAAAGGATAATTTTTATGTTTTTTCTAATCTATTTCTAAATCTATTAATTACTTTTCAAAGCTTCATCAATGTAGGCTAAATTCAAATATTTTCATTGCATTTGTGTATTTTTTACCTTTATTTACAATTAAATATTATAAAAATTATATAGCAGGTAAACTAACTGTGGACAAAAACACTGAAAAGAACTTACTATTACAATCTTTGATTTTTTTTAATTTTTCATTTTTTTAAAATTTTTTGAGACAGAGTCTCACTCTGTCACCCCAGCTAGGGTGCAATGGTGTGATCTTGGCTCAATGCAACCTCCACCTCCCAAGTTCAAGCCATTCTCCCACCTCAGCTTCCTGAGTAGATAGGATTACAGGTGCCTGCCACCACATCCGGCTAATTTTTGTATTTTTGTAGAGACAGGGTTTTACCATGTTGGCCAGGCTGATTTTGAACTCCTAACCTCAGGTGATCGACACACCTCGGCCTCCCAAAGTGCTGGGATTACAGGCGTGAACCACTGTGGTAGGCCAATCTTTGATTTTTATGATACTCTTGAGATAATAAAAAAGTTTAAAAAACCTAATTAATATTTATGCCATATTTTGTTCCCATTTAAAAATAAATGGAAGCTAAAAAATGTCAACCATCTTAAGAAAAATTTATAATTCATGACAAAAGAAAGAACTAATATTTAATGTGGAAGACTAAAACAAGAAGTTAGACTGAAGACACATATATCTTCTAAAACCCCTTGAAAGAGGAAAAAAATAAGATGGTGTGCCACTTACATTTTAAATAATTCTTAAAAAAAAAACAAGCAAAAATCTAATTGACAACTCAGAGAAAGAAATAACTAATACAAATAACAGCCATAAATATGAAGAATAAAAGAATGCAAAGGTAAACAGAAGTTAGCACATACAAATATGAAAATGCAATCAGAATGATTGAATATTTTCTAGAATAACAGCACCATAAGTGAGAGGCAACAAAACATGCTAAACTGAAGAAGTAACATTGTAGAAACAGAATTTATGAAAACAAATTGACAAAAAGAAGATTTTAACATAAATAAAATTACTACTCTAGACATTCCTACATCCATAAGTTGTGACACTTGATATGAAGGAAAAAAAATTCCTATAAATTAAGAAGTTAAATTGTCTTAAATGGGATATTGTAAAGACATAGTAGTATAGTTGCCTACATCATCTGTAAGTTTCACTTGCTGTGATTTCAGTTACTCGTGGTCAATGAACATCCAAAACCAGTAAGTGAAACATTATAGTTTATACGTTTTAAATTGCATGCTGTTCTGAGTCACATGATAAAGTTCTTGTGGCCATCCCAGTCTGTCCTGTACAGGTGGTGGAGTCTTTCTTTGTCCCGTGTATCCACCCTGTATACACTTCCTGCCAGTTAGTCACTTCATAGCCATTTCATTATCAGATCAAAAAGACATAGCATTTATAGGGTTCAGCCTATCTGAACTTTCAAGCATCCACTGGGGGACTTGGATCTTTTGGCTTATGGATAAAAAAAAACTATTATGTATATGATTTAATAATTGATGGATTAAAGAAATGCAAGGTGCAAGATAACAGTACAAAAAGAAAATTGATGGCCGGGCGCGGTGGTTCAAGCCTGTAATCCCAGCACTTTGGGAGGCCGAGACGGGCAGATCACGAGGTCAGGAGTTCGAGACCATCCTGGCTAACACGGTGAAACCCCGTCTCTACTAAAAAATACAAAAAACTAGCCGGGCGAGGTGGTGGGCGCCTGTAGTCCTAGCTACTCGGGAGGCTGACGCAGGAGAATGGCGTAAAAACCCGGGAGGCGGAGCTTGCAGTGAGCTGAGATCCGGCCACTGCACTCCACCCTGGGCGACATAGCGAGACTCCGTCTCAAAAAAAAAAAAAAAAGAAAAAAAGAAAATTGATGTAAATATTACAGAAAAGAGAAAAATGCTTGGAACAGAAATCTACCCATTTAATAGATAAAATAATTATCGTCATAATCATAATCTTAAAAAGGTTTGTCTCAAGTTCAAATAAAGACAAAAATCTTAAAACTAAAAGGACCATATTGACTAACTCATTGAATTAAAAGAAAGACAGAAAAAACACAGATACGGTAAGAAATAATTTGTAGTTTCTGTTTCTACACTGATTTCACTTATCATTTTGGCTTTTATAAATCTAATGTGTTCTTCAAGATGCAACAGGGAAACTTTACAAAAATCACAGTAAAGTATCTTTTCAATATAGTGACTTATTTTCCTCTGGGTAGATACTGCTGATGGGTGCACCAAAGTCTCAGAAATCACGACTAAGAACTTATTCATGTAGCCAACCACCACCTGTTCCCAAAAAAACTATTGAAATAAAAAATAAATGTAGATATAATATATATAAATATATAATTAAAAGTGTACAGCATGGTCTTAGAATAGAATATCAGAAGCTACTAAAAATTATAATTGTAAATTGTAAATATTTATATTGATTGATACTGTACAATATTTACCACTCAATCAGATAAAGAAGAATGTTGAAAAGCAATAATCAGGTAAGATCCCAGGTTTGTTAAGCATATATTTTAAAGTGTATTTACGCCTGGAGAAGAAGTCCAGAAGAATTAACACCAGAAGAAGCCAGTATTTAGCTGTTCAGAGGAGTGGGGGAAATGATGAGTGGGTTGTTTTTTTTAAAAAATTATCTGTGTTTTCTAAATGTTCTACAATGAAAGTGAATTGTTTTTGTAGTAAAGAAAATATATTACTTGAAAAAAATCACAAGAAAGTATATTCTACAACTGTAGACATATACATTCAAAACCTAGGTGAAATTAATAAATCTCTAAGAAAATAATGTTTACCAAAATTGATTACAGTAGAAAGAGAATGATCAAAGATAATAATTTTCATAGATAACTTATAAATTATCAATATTTTAACAATGGAGGTGAGATATTAGGGAGTATTGAATGGTGAGAAAATACCAGGACCGGATGGGTTCTTAGAGGACTTCGGCCAGATTTTTTTTTTAATTTAAAAATAGTTTTTGTTAAAAATGCTAATGTTCGGCTGGGCACGGTGGCTCATGCCTGTAATCCCAGCACTTTGGTAGGCCGAAGAGGGCTGATCACGAGGTCAGGAGATCGAGACCATTACGACTAACACGGTAAAACTTCATCTCTACTAAAAATCCAAAAAGTAGCCGGGTGTGGTGGCACACACCTGTAATTCCAGCTCAGGAGGCCGAGGCAAGAGAATTGCTTGAACCTGGGAGAAGAGATTGCAGTGAGCCGAGATCTCATCACAGAACGCCAGCCTGGGCTACAGAGCCAGACTCCGTCTCAAAAAAAAAAAAAAAGAAAAAGAAAAAGAAAAAGCTAATGATCATCTGGGCCTTCAGTAAGTTGTGATATTTTTGCTGGTGGAGGTTCTTGCCTAGACGTTGATGGCTACTGACTGATCATGGTGGTGGTAGCTGAAAGCTAGAAGGCTGTGGCTATTTTTTAAAATAAAACAATAATGAAGTTTGCTGTATCAATTGGCTCTTCCTTTCCCAAAAGACTTATCTGTAGCATGTAATGCTGTTTGATAGCATTTTACTCACAGTAGAAACTCTTTCAAGATTTTAGTCAATTCTGTCAAACCCTGGTAGCTCCTCAGCAGATAAGTTTACAGAATATTCTCAATCCTTTGTTGTCATTGCAACGATGTTCACAGCATCTTCACTATAAATAGATTTCATCCCATCCCAAGAAACCACTTTCTTGGCTCATGCCTAAGCAGCAATTCCTCATTCATTCAAGTTTGATCATGAAATTGCAGCAATTCAGTCACATCTTCTGGCTTCACTTCTAATTCTAGTTCTCTTGCTATTTCCACTGCATTGGCAGGTACCTCCTCCACTGAAGGCTTGCATCCCTCAAAGCCATTTATGAAGGTTGACATCAACTCCCTCCAAACTTCTGTTAATGTTGATATTTTGACATTTTATTATGGCAATCATAAATTTTTAATGGTTTTAATGGCATCTAGGATGATTGTATGCTTTCCAGAAGATTTTTAATTTACTTTGTCTCTATGGAATGTTTAAAGATATAAAATTTAAAGGTATATGTACTATTCCAGATCTCTGAAAAAGATTTCAAAATTTTAATTATTCTTATGAAACAAGTATATTGGTGATAAGAGCTAGTAAAATCTAGAGAAAATATCAACCAAATATAACTTATGAATAATGATGCAAATATCCTGAATAAAATACTAGCAATGTTAATCTGAAGTTATTGTGTACAGTATTCATTACATGCATTTAGATTAAGTTGTTCAAAAGTACTGATCAATTTTTCATATATTTATTATTTTTGAACTGTTTAGTCCATCATTTAGTAAGAGGCTAAATTCTCCAACAATGATTGCAGATATGTCTATAGCATTAGTTCCCGTCATGGTAACTTCATAAATGTAAAATATCTGTTATTATATGCATACAAATTATTGATTGTTATGTCTTCCTGATGTATTAACCCTTTTACTGCATGACATAGATCTCTTTATCTATGTCCTCTCTATCCTGGGAACACTCCTTCTCTTGAAGTCTATTTTGTTTATTTTAATATAGGCACACAATCTCTTTTGTATATTTTTTAATCTATTGTATACTTTTGCCTAGTACATTTTACCCTTCTTTTTACTTTCAAATTTTTCATATTTTTATAGTTAAAATGTCTCTTGTGAATAGCATAGAAATGAGTATTTCTTTTTAATCTAGTCCAACAACTTGGCCTATTAATTAAAGCTTTCTTGCCTTCTTTTGGATTAACCTGGTAATTTCTATATTTGGTTTTATATACTTTTTTGACTTTTTAGATACACACTGTTGCTTTAAATTTAATGTGCGCTGAATGGATTACAATGTGCATCATTAACTTATCTCACATCGAGTTTTAAATTAATATTATGCTACTTTACTTACAATTCAAGAAACTTAAAAATGTATAACTGATTTTAACCCCCACCATTTATGTAAATTATGCATCTCTGTAATTTTATATATAAACTGATATATATCACAATGTACATATACAAATACATACTTTTATATATCAGTGTTTATATGTATAAGTATATACTGATATATGTATCAGCGTGTACATATACACAGCTGCGTGTATGTATATACATACATACAACTCCTGTGTTTGTTATAAATCCCATAATATACAGGATTTCTAAAGGATGAAAAGTTAAACCACTTATAATAATGATAAGAAAAAAATGTTCTTGATATTTATGAACTTTTTTTCTTTTCTATTGATATTCAAGTTTCCACTATAATTTTGAAGACTCTTCATCATTATTTCTTCAAATATTTATTTATTCTGTTCTTTCATTTTTTTCTCATGGAAATCCAATCACAAAAATATTAAATCATATGTTATACTTCTGATTGTCTATATTGATATCAATATTGATATCTCTATGTTTCTAATATATATTTTGGGTTAGCTTATTTCTCCTTTTTTAGTTTTACATATTGTATATTTTGGTTCTGAAATTTCCACTTGCTTCTTTTATACAGTTTCTCTTTCCCTCCTGAGATTACCCACCTGTTCACCCATTCAGTCCCTATTTTCCTACAAATCTTTTAAATAATGATAAGAGCCAGTCATTGTATAATTGTAAAGATGTCAGTTTATCAAGAAGTTATACCTATTATAAACACATTTATATATGTATCTATAAGAGCATCTAAATATATAAATAAAATATTAATAGATCAGAAGAAAGACTACAACATAATAATAATAGTGGACTTCAATACTGCACTTTCAGCAATGAACAGATCATCGACACAGAAAATCAATGAAGACCCATTGGGCCTGAAGTACACTTTAAGCTAAATGAACCTAATAGATGTATGCAGAACACTTTATCCAATAGCAGCAGAATATACATTCTTCTCAAGCACATTATCTAGGATAAATAATGTGTTACGCCACAAAATAAGTCTTAAGCTTTTTAGAAGATTGAAATCATGTCAAGTATCCTCTGCAACCCAACTGAAATCATGTCAAGTATCCTTCCCAACCAAAAGGGTAAATACTAGAAATCAATAATAGTAGGAACTTTAGAAAATTCACAATTATGTGAATCTTAAACAACATTCTTCTTAAAAACTAATTAAAGAAAAAATTAAAAAGAAAATAATTTTTTGAGACAAATGAAAATAGAAAACATAATTTATCAAAACTTATGAGACACAACAAAAGCACTTTAGAAGGGAAGTTTATAGAAGTAAACTTAATAATAATAGAAATAACTTAATGTTAAGTTATTTAATAACAAAGAAATAACAATGTTATTTAGTTATTTAATAACTTAATGAAATAATGTTATTTAGTTATTTAATAACTTAATGAAATAACAATGTTATTAAGTTATTTAATAACTTAATGAAATAACTTGATGTTCAATCAACTGTTGATGGTATCATACACTCATGTAACAAACCTGCATATGCACCCCTAAATTTTGGCATTTAACCAAATTCAACATTCTTTCATGGTAAAAACTCTTGACAAATTAGGTATAGATGGAATATACCTTAGCACAATATAGGTCAGATATGATAAACCATAGCCAACATCATACTCAACAGTAGAAGTTGAAAGGTTTTCCACTAAGAATATGAACAAGACAAAGATGCCTATTCTTACCACCTCTATTCAACATGGTGCTGGAAGTTCTAGCCAGAGCAATTGACAAGACAAAGAAAAAAAAGCACCCCTACTGAAAAGGAAGAAGTAAAATTGTCTCTGTTCATTGATAATATGATTTTACACATACTAAACCCTAAAGACTCCACCAAAAACTTGTTAGAAATAATAAACAAATTAAGTAAAGTTGCAGGGTATGAAATCAACGCACAATAGAACTTATTTTGCTTCTAGCCTGTCTCCTCTCCTAGTATGTAAGCTCCTTGAGAGTAGAGAGTTTTGTGTGTTTTATTTACTTTTGTATTCCGGTGCCTAAAAGAATGCCTGATACACAGTGTCCAAGAAAATTTTGTTGAAAGGATTATAATTCATAAATATATACACACACAACTGAAAAATTTTAGTATATTCTTATACAATTTTGAGGCACTTAGAAAACAGTGCAGTGCATTATGCCAAAAGGAAATGTATTATGCCAGGATTTATATAAATGCATATGCTGTTCATGGGCATACATATTCTGTTTATATGTATACATATAATTTAAAATTATCAAAAGTATTTGAAATGTCCTTTGTGAATTCAAAAGTCACTATTGTAAAGGATTTGTGGGTTTAAACAACTGTTGATTCATGGACAGGTTGGTGCTCAGAAGGAAAAGCATATCCTGAAATGCATTTGTTGATAGAAAAATTAATAAATAGAGAAAATTTGAAAATAAAGTAGCTACTTGAGCACTAGACAGCAAATAAAGAGCAAGAAAGAGCGTGGATGATGGTATACTGCAGGCATATTACTTTCTGTTTTACCAAGCCTGTTCTCAGAGAAGGGGAAGAGTAAGCTCACTCTGAAGAACTGAGTCAAAGGTGAGCGCTCTACAAGGCCTTAAGATTCTTCAGCTTTTCAGAGCCTGGGGATGCTCTCTAAGAAAGGCTGTTGCATGCCCTCTTGTGAGTGCTCAATCCTATCCACCCCCAGGGGACACAAGGAGCAGGAAGTGAACTTTGCTGTTGAGCAGGAAGCTGTTGGTCTGGTGCTGGTTAGAAGGATGCTGCCCCGGTAGGTCCAGCAGAGGCACTTGCTCCCCACACGTTAGGCAGAGTGAGGGTTCGCCAGTTTATTCACCTGTGTTGTTTAAAAGCAAAAACTGTTTTTCTAATTTTCTGAAAATATGAATGACAAAATGTGTTGTTATTAGAGAACACAAAAGTGGTTATTTTGAAACACAATTGTAATCTGAAAAAGGAAAATTACTACTCAAAGAATGAATTGAGGGAAAGAGAAAGTTCCATACGCTTGGTGGTTTCCTTACAGATACATCTGAAGTTACTTTAATAAATAAATGATACGAATTCTTAAGAATACGCATATAAAACATATGCAACTACACATTACTACTCAACTGCTTCTTCAAAAATTCAGCAAAGATGACTACCAAGATTATAAAATTTAAAAGTTAATAGACAAATGGAATATGGGACTGATCATTGCTTACCTCTGAATTTTTAATCAAGGAATTCAATTGAAAATAATATTTTGCAGCTTAGAATATAGAAATAATAAAGGAAAAGCAAAAAGCAAACAAAAAACTCTTGCCTCGCCCTACAAGGATAAAGTTTAAAACTAAAAAAAAATGTGGTGAGAGACTGAATAAAGGTCCAATGGGAACTTGGGAGGAATAAAAGGAAAGATATAGAGAAGCAATTGTTGAACATAATAAAGAAAATGCACTCAGCTTAGCAATATTCAATCTACAAATTAATTGGTGCCAATGAACTGTATTTAATGAATGTATGTACCATCCTAGATTTATCTTTATGAAATTACTGATGGCTAAGGATACTGTGAAAAAAATTTACATATTTCCAGACAGAAAGTACAAATTTCTCATTACAGACACTAGTGTTGGAATTAACATCAATATTACATCAACAATGAAAATAAAACACATTACACATTATATCAAAAATATCCAGAAATTAATTTCATTAAAATTAGCATCCAATTATTGAAAATTCCCTAAGAATAGAGGAAAACGAATAGAATAAGGATTCTTGAAATCAGTAGTAAAATGTTTAAATCATTTCCAATAAATGGTCAGTATTACCAGTAAATAAGAAGTATTGATCAGAGGCAGGAATCTGTAGTAGCAGAAGATGGCATCAATATTAGAGAAAGAATTAAGTTAGTAACTTCAGGAGAAACAGTAGAGATATGACTTGGTGTTCTGCATGGGGACTCAGAGCAAGATAGGCTGTTGCTTGGATTTATTTCCACACTACTGTTACCTTGGAGGTATGAGTGCTGATGTGGTGTGGTTGGTGGCAGAGGAAGCATACACAGGGAGTCAAGATCACCAATGCTGGCAATGTCATTTGAAGGTTCTAGTTAATGAAGATGTGTCATGAATAAAATAGAAGGATGTGTCATGAGTAAAAAAACGAAAAGAAGAGCAAACTCTCTCACTGCAATCTGATGCCATACTTAGAATAAAGAGGCTCTTATAAATATAACTGTGATCAATTATGATAGGGTAAAATGGTCGAGCAACAGAAATTAAAGGTAATCAAAATATCTTTTTCTGTTTACTAGCTATAAGACTTAAATTAGAATAATAAAAACACTCTTTCACAGTAGTGAGAATCATTTTCTTTGACAGCAAGCTATTCAAATGTAAGAAGAAACACCAATAATTTTGTGTCAGTTGGATTTCTACTTTGCAGCCACCGCCGTTCTTGTTTTATCAAACTTTTTCTCTGCAGATGTATTCTCCACTTCTCTCTTCATCAGATTCTCTTCCTTAAAATCAAAGAATCATGGAAAAAGCCTTTCAGAGTCCAGACACTTCCTTTTAGGGAAATCTCTATTATTCTGAGATCTGAAGATATTTAACTTTCTTCTTCATTCCTTATCTTGGCATAAATTTCACATTTTGCCACATACTCTTTGTCATTTATAGTTGAGTTTTGTTACTGTTTCTTCATTTATTTCCACTTAAAAAAAATAGTTTATTTGTATTTCAGTGTGGAAAAGCTATAAATAAATTATTGTGGGCCCTTTGCTTTTCTTGCCAAGTTAATGTCTAACTCATAGATGTTATAAAATTTTAAAGAATAATGGGTTTCTTTTAGTTCTGTATTATCTTTGGAAGACTTCAGGCTCATTTGATTGCTTGATTAATAAGAAATACATTATGTAATAAGCCCTATGATCTTAATCACTTTCATTTAATATTAAATGCCCAGTACCCAGTACCTATTCTTACCACTTCTATTCCATTCTCTTACCATTCAAGAGATAGTTATTATAATTTTGGTTGTGCAAATGGGGCAATTTATATACAAAGACATAGATTAAACTTAAAAAATAAAATGTATGTATTAATATCCGACAAAGTAGAAGTCTTCACAAGGAGTATCACAGGATGAAGGACATTTTGTAATGATGAAGAGGTTGATCAAAAAGACACAGCAAACTATTTACCTCCTTAATATACCTATTTAATAATGTTTCAAAATACATACAGCAAAAACTGTCAGAAGTGAAAATAAATACATAAATGCCAATTATAGTTGGTGGTTTAATAGTTATCTTGCAGTAATTGAAACAATATGTAGAAAAAACTAGTGAGAATTCAAGATACTAAAACAACAGTACTGATTTGCTTGCCCTAATTGATAAATTTACAATAGTTAGATCCATCTAGAAGCTCATTGACAAAACCTCTACTTTTATTCCAGGCCCTGAAAGATTCCTGGGAAGCACTGAAATCATCTTTATCAAACACATTTGGAATTCACATTACTGAATCTCAGCTGATACTTCATTGCTATTTGGAAATATTGTATTCAACCTTTATTTATTCTACATCTCATTCTTCAGATAGCAATGTGTTACTTTTCACCTTCCACACATGTATGCTTAATTGTGTTTGTCTATTCAAAAATTACAGAAGTGTAAAAGGCATTTTGTTTACAATATGTATTAATATTTATATGTTATAATCACAAATAGAAGCAATAAAATTTAGTTACTGTTTAAAGCGTATCCAAGGTAATCATCCCACCTAAAATTAAAAGTACTGCAGGTAATTGAACATTAATATTTTCTCTTTTTTTAATGACATGTCCCCTCTAAACAGTCTCGGAAAATGTTTCCAAACTTGTGTCAAGTTTCTCTTTACTGTTGCCGTAATTAACAGGTCCCGTTGCCTTTATTTTCTATTTAATTGCTTCTGCTTATTAAACATTATATTAATCTTCCTAAGCTGATATTTTTTTAATTTTTTTCCTCAGCTGCTCTCAATGCTTGAGTTCAACTATTTTAGGCCCACTTTCCAGTTATCTTTTGAGTTTTTTCTGCCTTTTCCTCCCAAGCCAACCGCCTGTACCAATAAAATTATCCTGGACAAACCTGGATGTTTTAATCACGATTTTCCTTTACTTCCCCGAATTTTGGCTACTTTTGCTTGCCTGTTTTCAGGATAAAATACATTTGAGCACTGTGTAATGGAAAAATGGATAGCTTTGGGGGTCAAAACCTGGGTACAGATATAAACTCTGCAAATAGATAGCAGTGTGAACCATGGCTGTTAACTTCAATTGTCTGAGCCTCAGTCAATGGAGTTTGGTAACTAAGTTATATAAAGTATGTAGGGTGACAGGCACACAGCACATGTCAGTTAGTGATACTCTGTTCTTCCTCACCCTCTCCAAATCTACAAGTCTTATCTCAAATTCCATCTCTGTCAAGAAAACTTCCCTAAGCCATGGGCTCTGGTTTACTTTCTCTTTTAATCTTGTATTATTTATTACACTTCCTTTACGTGTACATCTTTGAGCCTTTCATTTTTCCTTAGTGTTGAGAGGTCTTTTTATGTATGTTAAATACATTAATTAGATTATAAACTACTTAAGTACTTTTATCCCCACTGGTATCTGAAAAAACACCTTCAACTTTATAATGCTATTTTTAATTGATTAAATTTTTTTCATCATTATTTTATTACACTTATTTTATTTGTGTTGTTTTCACACACAAGTTTAAGTGGAAAAAAAATAATAAAGCATATTTTAGAGAGATACAATGAAAAAACATTCCTATGTGATTTTAAAGTGAGGAATGCAAATCTCAGGGTTACAATGGTTTATTTTTAAAACTTTCACTGCAACAATATGTAATCATGCTAATCGATACTGTATATTTTATGAATAATAAACAATGGAATTTTCCTCTTTTTGTGCTATGCTTGAATAGACTGACATTTTTCTGATGAATTACATTATATATTCTATTTTACTATGCAAGATGGTTTCCCTTAATTTAAACATGATACTAAAATGAGTTGATCTTAAATGATTTCATAAACTTTTTGCCTATATATTTCCCCTAACAAGGCAAGCATTTCAATGTGTTCTTGTATTTCTTTTATCTCCCATTTTTCTTCTTTAAGTAATACTACATAAAATTTAAGGTAATATTTACAATTTTTTAATATGAGTCAATATTTTGTTTATAACTTAAACAAATGGACAAAACATATTTTTAGAACAACAATTATTATCATTGTATTTAATTACACTTATTTCCCACATGCCTTGCAACACATTCTAGATTTACTTATTTACTTACTTTCATACTTATTGCAAAAGAGTTTTCAATGTCGGCTTTGATGTGATAATCTTTCTGAGACCTCATATACCTGAAAATATTATTATGCTTTCACACTTACATGATAATTTAGATGGATATAAAATTTTAGTATCCAATTTTTCCCTTCATTTTCCAAAATGTCACTCTAATGGCTTCCGCAACCGAAGTTGCAACTAATTCCAATGCCAACCTAATTCTTATTCCTTCCTTAGTAATCTTATTCTCCTGTTAAGCGCCTAACATTTTAACTCTGTATTTAACCATGTTAGAATTATTATAAGTCTTGGTGTGAATTTTCCCTGATCCCTTCTGTGTGGCATATTTATGCTCTTTCCATCTGGGAACTTGAAAAAGTCTTCTGATCTGGGAAATTTATCTCAATTTTTTCTTCATATATATATTAATGTCTGACTTAGGTTCTATTTTTGTGAGACTCTTGTTTTCATACTGCTACGAATTCTAATTCTGTCCTCCATGTTGCTTGGATTTATTTCACATACATTCTTTATTTCTACTTTTATTTTAGATGCTGAGAGAATTCCTCAATCTGTTCTTCCAATTCCCCAATTAATTACTTAGCTATTTCAACTTTACTGTTCTCCATCAGATACTTGAACTATTATACAATTTTTATATCTAATGCTTTTACCCAGCCATTTATTATCATTTCTTGTGTTGTTCCTTAATTCTTTATATATATTTTCACTTTTTAAAAATTCTTTTCTTTCAGTAACTGTGTTTCAGGTAGCACAGTTGTGCAGTTTGTTGTTTTCATCTTGGGTGGTCTTGTTATTTTGTCCTGTGAGTACATGTTTTCTTAAGGTTGCAAACTACTCTGTCTGGTCACTTGTGTTGAAGAAGAGGTAAAAAGACGGGTTCAGTACCCATCCTTAGGAGTTAAGGAGAAGATGGAACATAAATCCAATGGAAGTAAGCGTCAAACTTTACAGAACTCCACCGCTTTCATTTCCTGTTACTTTGTTAAACAACACTTCTGGTTCGGATTTTCCTTTTAATTTCTTCAGTAACATCAAAATTTGAAGGAGATTAACTCCACTTGCTCAAATGATTTAAGTGAAGGGTATACATGTATAAACATTTTAGGCCAGTGGGTCAATCCAGACTTCCAAAGATAGCACTAATATGCTGTAGGACTCAGGAAAACACTTATTACAATATTGTCATTACTCAACTAAGTACTGTTAACTTTGACTATGAGAACTGTTACACAAAAATAAGTCTAAATTATAATGGTAATTGAAATAATGCAAATAAGGCAAAGAGATTAAATACACCAATTGAAATGATGAATTTCTAAAACTGGCTTAGAAAACAAGACCTAACAATATATTTTTCATGAGACACACACAAAAGACAAAGTTTGAAAAGGGAAGGAAGGGGGAAACCTGCACAAGAGTGCAACCAACAGGAAGCTGGAGGAGAAATATTAATCCAACAAAATCGATTTTAAGAGAAAAAGTAGGCAGCAAAATGAGAAACTTGTTGACAAAGATGAAGATCAAATACCAAAAAAAGTTAAAAATGAAATAAGAAGATATATTGTGACAGTCATATATCACTTAATATAAGAGACCTAAAATACATCCAGGAATAACTAGCAGAATTATATGAAAAATAAAGAAAATCAATAATTTCAACTAGAAATTTTAATATATCCCTCTCAAAAACTGGTTGATTAGAAATGAAAAATAATTAAGATAATAACACTTGAACAATACAGAGAACAAATAGTCAGTAGATGCAAATAAAAATCTGCACACAACATAAAGAGAATGCATGTTATTTTCAAGCATAAGATTAATACTTATAAAAAGTAGGCCATCTATAGATTATAAATACATTTCAGAGGATTACGATTATGCAGAACCAACAAAATCATAATTCAATACAGGTAAAAATTAATCAGTAAATATAATTAATGCAATGTATATTTTAAATAAATTCATCCAAAACAAAATAAAATCAATAAATATGAAGAGATTATAAACAATTTATCTCAAGAGATTGAAGATCCACAGATACATCCTAAAAGAAGACAGAGTCTTAAGAGAGAAAAGGATTACAAAGGCAAAGACACTTACACCAATCAGAAAGTGAATAACATTCTTATTCGCAGTTTAGCAAACCAAATAATTAATAAAATGAAAGATAGATTAGAAAGAAAGGGATATACAGGGTGAATCCCAGAGGGAAGGAGAAAAAATGGAAAATACTCCAAATAACATGAAAGACATGGAGGATACAGGGAAATGGTAATTTCGAGAGAAAGGGAGAGAAACATGGGAAGAAGAATTTTTCCACAGAGACAACATGCAAAAGCCTCAACTTGAAGAATGGGTACAAATACTAAACAGGGTAAATACAATGAAAGGTAGCACATTTTGGTCTAACCTAGAAACATTAGTAAAAACAAAACAAAAAAATGAACTTTTCAATTATTGGAGAATAGAAGCAAAATATCTTTAAAAAGATGATAATAAAAAAACTAACTTCCCAACAGAAACAATGAAAGAAGAGAAAATGTAATATCTTCCAAGTGGTGAAATAAAACAATAAACAACCTAAGGAACAAATATCTTCAAACCGATGATGAAATAAAGACCTTCATGGATAATCAAAAACAAAGAGACTTGTTTTCACCAGCTCCTTACATTGCAGTTGGCCTGTGGAGACAGGACTCTGACTGCTTCTTACCTCGTACCGTCCTCTATCCTACCCTTCCTTCCTTCTGCTCTCGTCATATTTGCCTATGTTTTGTTCACTCCACACAGCATACTCAGCCTCATATCAAGTTCTTAGGACTCATTCTCTTTTCTGCTTAAAACACGATTCTCCCAAATTTTGCATGATTGTCTTATGTTCAGACATCTTCTCAAAAAGACGTCCATTGTTCCACTGGCTAAAGCAGCACCCCAACACCCGGAATCTTCTCTTATGCATCCAAAATCTTCTCTCATTAGCACCGAAAATGTTTCTTCTTACATACCTTATGGCATTTATTTTCTGCATCCTCTGAAAAAAAGTATAGATCGTGATTTGAGGACAGAGACTCAGTGTGCCTTACTCACTATTGTATTTTCTGCATCTACAATGCATAGTTTGACATATAGTACATTTTAATAAATATATTTTGATTGACTTATCGAACACTAAAGATTCTAGCTTGGATTGCTGAAGAAATTTTGATGTTATTTTCTGTGCTGGATCTTACAGGGTAAGATTATATGAAATAGATTTTTTAAAATAGGCCCATACAATTTTACTGCTTTGACACTGAATGTAGCATAAGTATTCAATATTAAAGAGTGTATCTATCTAAAAATATAATTCCCACAGGGGTGTGTGTGTGTGTGTGTGTGTGTGTGTGTGTGTGTGTGTGTTTGGTTATGATAGGAGTGATATCATCATTTCAAATAATATCATGAATTAGTAGGAGAGTTTCTATAACTTTACAGAGTTTGGCCAAATTTGTTCTTGTTCTAAATTCCAGAAGATATCTCCAGCCTAAAGTTTTCA
Source organism: Macaca mulatta (assembly GCF_049350105.2). NCBI lineage: Eukaryota > Metazoa > Chordata > Mammalia > Primates > Cercopithecidae > Macaca > Macaca mulatta. The sequence goes on from NC_133410.1 coordinate 175,878,678, forward strand.
CACTCAACTGTGATGCAGAATTTTCTTCATACAATCACAATCTATCATCCCAGAGAGAATTAGAGACCTGGTGATTTCAAGTCTAAGGTGTGCTCTAGGGTTGATGCCAAGGGAGTCTCCAGGGAAATTAAAGGTTGATGATCAGTATAACTCAACACTCTCTTGAAAAAAAGAAAGTATGCAACTTTAGGCACAGAGGTCATGTCCACTGCTTTCAATTTTACAGAAGGCACTTATTGCCAATCCTTAAAGAATAAGCATTTTCCCACTTGCTCTTTTATCTTGATTTACATTTTGCTCAACATTTACATTTATGATTTGTAACTATCTTTCCTGATTGCCAGTGTAAGCACTGGCTTCCTTAAATTTCCACCTTTATAGGGTAAAGACAATTTCCACGTAATGCTGTCTTATAGGTACATGCATCTCAAGCTACTAGGAACATAATTAGAAGCCGTCAATAAAGCAACAGCCTGCTCCAGCAATTTGTACTGTTCTACAGATAGAAGGCAAATGCAGTTTTCATTATTTTATAGAAAGAAGCAAGGCAGTAGAAGAAACCTTAGTAGGAGATATTTTCTGAGCGTACTCCTTAGCTTTTGATTTGTCACATTTCTAGAACCCTAGGACCTAGAAACTTGTGCAATTACTTGGCTGACAACCAGCAACAATTCTATTGCTAGTAGAAATGGATAAACTGCTGGAGGGCTCTTTGGGAAAAATCCTGGATCGTTGTTTCTGATGTTCAGTTAGGCAGGCTCTAAGAGCAGCTGACGTGCTTTTATTCCCAGATTAAATTACTATCTTAATAGAGAATGTTTGAAGCCAAAATCACTTGAATAGTTGGGATAATAGACTTTTGCAAAAATGAAATTGTTTCCAATATCGAGTATAATAAGAAATTTTATGATTTAAAAAAAAATGTACCTTGCTGGAGGATTATTCAGTCCTTATATATATATTGCTTTCTTCTTGAGAATCCTCACATATGCCCAGGTGACAAAGATGTTGAAGCCGTGACATAATTACTGCATTATAAATTAGGGTTAAAAACCAAAAAGAGAATTAAGGTGAAATATGTATTATCTGTATTATTATTTTGATGTATTTAGCATTAGTTTAGATGAGCATTATTTAAAATATTTTTAAGTAGAATGTTTTCAGTCATAACTGTTAACAATAAAGTGTAATAAGTGATAAAAAGCTAGTGTTATTAAGTGGTAACTTTTAAAATTATTTTTCTCTGTTTAAAATTAATTGCACTTATAGAAATGATAGGATTTTTGGCTACTTGGGAGTATGTTATAATCTTCCCAGGTGAACAGATTATCATTACTCCTTCAAAGAAATACCCAAAGGAGAAGCATTAGCTTCATTTACCCTGTCATGGCCTTAAACCTGTTGAACATTGTCTTTAAGTCCTAGATTATTATTTTCTGTTTAGCAGTGGAATGTAAACAAACCTCATCATTTTTTAAAAGTCTCACACTAAGATTTTTCATAACACATTAACTATGATAAGCAGAAGAGGCGGGGTGCTAACTGCTACAGTGGTTCGATCCATTTGCTAAATGATGAGAACATCAATAATTCATAAGAATTAGCTGCTAAAACATTTAAAGTCAGACAATCCAAGTCTGGTAATGCAGATAGTAATCTTTTGTGTGTACTAGTTGGCATTCAGACACTTCCTTTTCATTATGAAATAGAAATTCTTTTTGTTTCTTGCAGCAGTTTATATTACAAAAGATGGCAGATGTATAATATGTCTAGTCTGATTGGTCAAGGTACTAGTCAGGCCCAGCAGACAGTCTGCAGATGTCTCATACTTAGTGAAAATCAGTCCTACAAATTGTAAAATGCCTATTGAGTGTCATCTGCTGAGAAGAATCAATTATACAAAAGAAACTGAAATAGCACAAATATCAAAATATGAAACAATTATTAGAATAGAGGACGATTCATTCCTACGTTTTATCATGTTATCTAAGTCCAGCTCTTATATTGTTGATGTCTCAAAGATTTATGTCACCAGACCATTGAATATAACATTGGAATTTTTTCTTACTTAATATGTTGCTTTAATACCTGATGTATACTTACATATTCATAAGGAAGTAATTTTAATCATTTTTCTAAAAATCTCATTTTAAAATGTTTAAGTGGGCTCCTGAAGCCTAAGTAACAATAACAAATGATAAGGTTTTTAAGCGCTTAACAACTTTTAAGTCAGAATACTAATAAATATACATAACATTATCGATATTAGTAACTGTGACAGGCAGTGCTTAATTAAGTAAACTGATTGTTGGAGTTATGAGACTATGTCCTAAAAAATTAAGATAATCATTGCTTCACTAGCTTTAATATCTAAAAAAGAGCAGTGTTAACTGAGATGAATATATTCCCAGTTATAATAAGATGAAGAGGAGATTTTTAATCTGCAAAATCAAAGGGAAAATTCCTACATAGCTGTACCACACTGAAAATTTGCTTTGGTAGATGATTCCTTAATGGCTCAAATTCAGTGCAGATCTTATAAAACAACCTTAATACACACAAAGAAGTGAATAGCTTAAATCCTAAATCCTTAAATCATCAATGTTTTAGACTAAATGATTTTGCTCAGGCTAAATCCACATAGAGTTCTTTATTTTTCATAAGTCCAAACTGTAATCTTTCATTAAAATTTTGATTGAGTCCTAAAGATATAAACCTCTGTTAGACAAACTTTTCCACTAACAATTTTTGCTACGAGTACAATTAATTTCCATCTCTTTTTGTATATTGGCAGTATAACTAAAGGGAACATCATGAAACTGGTTTTACTACTATATAATTATGACATTTTCCCTAACTTTCTAATGAGAGATATGTTATTAATAATATCACCTTCCAGCATAATTTTGCCTTTTAGCTGACTTAAAAATTTCTCCAATTAAATTTTGATAATATCAAGAAAAATTTTAGACAGAAACAATTTAACTTTACTATCTATTAAGCACAGCTTCCAGGAATGAAAACTATCATATATATTACAAAGAGTACATCTTCAACTCCAAGAACTTTAGAGTGATTATATTGTGCCTCAATAAAGAAATTTGACGTATGGAAACAGACTGAGGAAAACAGAGTTCCAAGTCCGTATAAAGTAAGACATAGATACAGGCATTGGGTTTGATTTTATTTTATTCAGGCACTAGGTGAATATTTAATGATATTCAAAAATACATCAAGACAAGCATTGACTTACTCTTACTGTTTCCAATCTTGACCTTTAGTTAACATAGCGAAGGAGTGACTTAAGTCAGGAATGCATAAGACAGAAGTTGCCATGGCCATGGCACCCATAGCCATTGTTCAAGGTTACCCATAGCTTCAAGGTTATGAACCCATTGTTCAAGGTTACTCATTGTTCACCCATAGCCATTGTTCAAGGTTACCCATAGCTTCAAGGTTATGAACCCATTGTTCAAGGTTACTCATTGTTCACCCATAGCCATTGTTCAACCATAACCATTGTTCAAGGTTAGAAACATCACTTTCTCTTTTCTTTCTTTTAGTGCAGTAATGACTTTAATTGAAAAAAAAAAATCTTTTCTGCATTACGAATAGGCAGTTTTTACCCTTACTCTTGTGGGAAGTGAACCAGCTCCTCACTGCCTCCTATCAGGGTCCTGGAGTTCTTTCTGTTAGATTCTGCTGGTGGGTAAGCATTCTAGAGGGAGACTGAAAAGTAGGAGGAAGGGAGATGCAACTTTCTTCCTGTTTTCCAGGAAACAGCAGCAGCACCGGGCTCCAGTGGCCAGCCTCTGCTGTCATTCTTTGCACCAGCTGCAAGAAGCTTCCTTTCACATGTCTGATCAAGAGTCCATTAGGATGGCTCCTCCGAGCCTGCAGATTCTTGGAATACTAACTCTTTCCTTTTGCTTCCTGAGTCCTAGACAGAGTAACTGCTTTCTATCATCTTTAAACTCTGGATTATCTGATTTTTGCTCTTTTAGTCTTTCAGTAATGCAGTAACCAATTTCCTGTATTGAATTTATGTTTCAAGTACTTATTGCAATTTTCAGTTTCCTTGAATGGACCCGATTGGGAAGCCATTGAATGGAATTAAGCAAGATACTGACATTATTAGACTTGTGATCTGGAGTAATTACATCGGTTGCATACAAAGAAGAGATTGCAGAAAGAAATAGTATCGATATGATTGTTAGCAGTTTGGAGACTATTTTAATAGATCAGAAAAGACTTTGGCTAAGATTATTGTGATAGTAATGGAAACAATTAGATGGATTCAAGATGTAGGATATAATATTGGTAGGATTTGGTAATGAATCAAGTATGGGGCATTAGAGAGTAGAGTAAAAGAAAAACAGGTGACAGGATTGTATATGATAACCACTTGCTGAGATAATTATTACTGGATATTGAAGAAGCTTGGAAAGAAGATCACAGGTTCATTACTGAAATAATAGAATTTGTATTGCCTATGAGTCATCCTAGAAGAGATGTCCAGTAACAAGGTGTATGGTGAGTCTTGTGCTAATAATAGAAAAGGTCTGGGCTAGGGCTGTACATTTATGTATAGTGTGTTTATAGGTAGATGTTGGCACCATGTGTCTAATGAAGAGTAAATAGAATGAAGAGATCTACCATCAGAGCTTGAGGAACTTCTACATTTGATGACCTGGTAACCCAGGGAAAATCTTCAAAGGAGATAAAGAAGTATGTCGAGAGTTAAGAGGAAAACAAGCATAGTACTGTGTCAGAAGAGATAATGAAAGGAAACACTTAGAGAAGGAGTAATAACCAATATTTTCAATGACTGATAAGATGCGATTTAAAACAAGAAGCTTAGATATTTTTAATTAGTGTGCAGTGGGAAATTAGGAAAAAGGAGAGTTTCTAAATGGTAAGGAAAGCCCCATTCTGTTTCCAAAGAAATTATGAATACAACACTTATCTTTAGCATCTGGTTAGTATTTCTGTATTTCAAATATTTTCAAAGCAAGGAAAATGATTAAAATTATTTGTGGCATCTTTCTAACCACGGCTGCTGTTCTTTCAACCTTTGACTTGTCTTTGACTTTCTCCAAGAGACAATTTTAATCAACAAATTATACATGGATCGCAGTGTCTGATAACACATATATGCTGTATATATTTGGTTATGGTATTGATAACTGCATTTCACAATTCCCATTTCACAGAGTCAGAAATAAACTGTTCCTTACTCATTTCATAAGAAATCATGACCAAGAAGATAATCGGGTTCTCCAGGAAAAATGGAATTTTGAATATTGGAATTCCTGCCCCTTAAATAAGAACAAAGCTTATTAATATCATAGAACTTTAACAGTCCATTAGCTCCAACTCATAATCTCCCATTCTGCAGCCCTACCTTTGAAAACATCAGCTGGTAATGATTCTCAGTGAGCACAGACATTATGAAAATACATTATTACCGAGTAAATTTCTATTGCAATTTTGTCCACAATTGCCACCTTATTGAAAATCTATGATGTAGTGCTATATGGTCTGAAGCCCAGCGATTAAACTGAAACAATATTCATTGATTTTTAAAGGCTTTCAATACCCAGAACACAGGTTATTAATAGCAAAAAAATGACTCCTTAGGCAAATGAACCAGTGATTTGGCAATGGTTTTGCTAATTTCTGTCTGAAACACATTTCCTAGAGGATTTAAAGAATGTTATTTGGTTGCTAATTAGCTAATATACATAACTCTTTGATCTGGCATTAAGTGGGTCAGGATTTTAAGTGTACTTTATAAGGCTTTAATAATTGTACCTGCAAATGGTACTATTGAGCCATCATGGAAGGATATGAGCTTTGACTTGCTTTTCAAGGGTTAGGGTGGATTTGTAACACAGTTGGTGTCTATATCTTTATACCTATGAAATGAAATCAGATAAAGTATTCCAGTTCTGCTGGTCAGTTCACTGGCTATGCAAGTTGTGTAACTTGTCTATATCTCACTTTCTTATTGGTGAAATGGGAATCTAAGCAATACCTACCTTATTTGGGCATTGTGAATATGAAATATATTCATCCATTCATTCATTCATTCAATCAATATTTTTGTGGTGTCGACTTTGTCAAACATGATTTTCTGTTCATCAAAATGGCATTGAACAAAGAAAAAACAGTGATCGTTGTCATGACTCATATAATAATGAGAAAAAAAAACAAGAAAATGAAGTCGCCAACTAGTATAACTAACAGGAAGAAAAATAAAGGAAGATAAGGGAAAAGACAGAATATGGGGCAGTCAGTGTAGGCATTTCTGAGGAGGTGATATTTAGCAGAAGCATTTACGAAGACAGGGAGCAAGCCACAAAAACGTATGATGGGAAGTGTTCCAGGTTGAATGAACAGCAGTATAAAAAATTCCTTTTCTCCTAAGCACAGTCATTTTCCAAATACTACATGTTGTTTTTTGTTACTCATCATTATTACCCATACGGCTTTTAACTCATCCACAAAAATATGGAGCCCTCAACATGTGCTGTTTGTCCACGAAAGCCCTGCTCTCGGTCTTCTTGCATGTGGGGCAAAGCTTCTCCGAGGTACAGGTAGAAATCGGAACAGGTAAGAATAGGAGATCTTCTTAATCACTTGCTACTTGCCAGGCCCTGAACTGAGCACTTTTATGTCCATTGTCTTATTTGAATCTACATACAAGCATATGAGAGGGCTTTTATACGATTCTCATTTCACAGCAGATGAAGCAAAGACAACAGAGAGTAAGAAACTAAACCACTGTCTCATAGCTACTAGCAGAGACTGAATTTGAATTCAGGCAACTACAGGTTGCAGGTGTAATATTGAATCTATTCTCAAAGTGTGTATGTGCACGTTTGTATCCATCATGGTAGTTTTGGAGAATAGGGAATATGCAATCCAAAACCACAGGCAATCCTAATAATAATTTTTCTGCAGTAAAAATTTCCAAAAAGTATAGGAGACTGTGTTTTATTGACTTAGAGTATAGTCAACTCTTGATTTTTTTCATAGCAGAATGTTAAAGTAGATAATTGAAACTAGCATAAAATTCAAGTCATTTATATTGATTTAAGACTTCAGTTAATTTTTGTTACTGTTATCATTATTTATTGATTTCACTAGTATAAAATTAGCTTTTTAAACATTTCAGAACACACTTATTGACCATTTAAGACTATGTATAATAAGAGAAAAAGACAATGTAGGACTCAGAAGTATCTTCTTGTTTCACATATTTCACAGTGTTGAGAAGAAATTATAAAAGCTACAACTCTTTCAACTGTGAAGTAGAAAACCTTGCTACTCCATATTGGCCAAAATGGTGTATTTGACTCCTGTTCTTGATATTTCTGTGATACCTTTATTTAAAGGTATTCCAAGGATTTAGTTTATTTGCATTCTTAAAAATTATAGGCTGTACTTTTAGATATTTTCACTTGTGGCAATCATTCTTCTACTTAATGATAATAGATAACTGTTATTAGACAAAAATCACTTAAACAATCAAAATGAGTCATACACTTAAAAGGAAAAATTACTATGGTAATTCTTAAGTAGTCCATGGTAATTCATAAATAATTATATTGCCCTTTTTTGAGGGTCATAGACGGATTCAGAAGGAGATGTCAAATTGAAGTTTCAAACATATTCATTTTTGGTATGTTCTTGTAGTTTTTAATCCCTTCTTTTCCTCCATGAACACTTATGATTACTGTTCTCTTAATAAAGCACATAGGTATTTTGTGAAAAATCACGAAGTTCTTGTGCAGTTACGTTTGAATAAATTTAATTTGCTAATTTATAGAAATTCCCCTTTCTACTGACAATTTATTTTCACCTTATTTAATGGAATTTGTTTTACAGCAGTGCTTTTCATTTAGGAAGCTTGTTATATTTGCAAGTGGTTAAGATGGGAGGTCTTATGTGTTTTTTACCATCACAATTAAAAATTCAAAGTTTAAAGAAAAAAAAAATTAGAAACACATGCAAACTGAGGTCAACTCAACTAAAGTCAACTTTGAAATAAAAAGTGTCTCTCTCTATATATATGCTTTTTTTACACATGCATATATATGAATATTTTATGTATCTATGTATAACCAAACATACACACACACATATATATTCTGTTTACAGAGATTCTAATATGTAATTGTGCAAAGGGAAATGTTTTTGAGGCCAGCATGTTGTTGAGTGGGGCAATTGTGGTGAAATTGTCAGAAAATTAATGGAAATCTGTTCTATAATATAGTATAGATTTGAACTGGGTTATATAGTCTGACCCTCCCACCTCCACACATCCCCCCACCGGGCCCCTGCAAATCTGTATATCCAGAACCTATGAATATTACCTTATTTGGAAATAGGGGCTTTCCAGATGAATAAGGTTACGATGAAGTCATATTAAATTAGGGTGACCTCCAATTAAATAACTGATGTCTTACAGGAAAAGAGAGATTTGGATACAGACAGAAATGGGGGAAAATGCCATGTGAAGACAAAGGCTGAGCCTAGAGTATTGCCTTTCTAAGGCTCGGGATGTCAAAGATCGCTGCCAGCTACCAGAGGTGAGGAGAGAGGCATGAAACAGATTCTCCTCCAGAGCCTCCGGAAGGAACCAACACTGACAACACCTGCATTTTGAACATCTGGCCTCCAGAACTGTGAGAGAATAAATTTCTGTTGTTTTAAGCCACTCCTTTTGTGGTGTTTTGTTACGGTATCCCTAGTATCCCTAGGAAACTAACACAACATACTTCTACCTGGTTTTGTTTGGTTTGGTTTTTTTGTTTTGTTTTTTTTTTTTTTTTTGAGACAGAGTTTCACTCTTGTTACCCAGGCTGGAGTGCAATGGTGTGATCTCAGTTCACCACAACCTCTGCCTCCCAGGTTCAAGAGATTCTCCTGCCTCAGCCTCCCAAGTAGCTGGGATTACAGGCATGCACCACCACACCCGGCTAATTTTTTTTATATTTTTAGTAGATATGAGGTTTCACTATGTTAGCCAGGCTGGTCTCAAACTCCTGACCGCAGGTGATTCACTCGCCTCTGCCTCCCAAAGTGCTGGGATTTATAGGCATGAGCCACTGTGCCCGGCCACTTTTACCTTTTTACATGTGGACATTAAATCTAAACTTTCTGATGACTCACTGTCAACTTATACTCGTGAATCACAATTATTTTATTGCATTATTAACTATAACAGAACACATTATCAATGTTTTAACTCTTTTGTTTCTGTGTCTGCTCATAGTCTATCAGTGATCACTTCTAAAATTTATGAATTTTTCCACTTTAAACAGCCTTCTATTTCTGCCATGCTTATGGTCTGAGAAAGTGTATCTGGTTGATTAAAATGGGTGTTAAGATATAATAAACTAACTCTTTAAAAGGATAACAGGTAATACACATTATGTGATTTCTTATCACTTATATTGGATGACCACAAGCTTTTAAATGTATATCTGTACAAAGTTTTGTTCATGAAAGTGAAAGTTACCTTATTTCAGTAAATGTTTTTGAATTATAGATAATACATTAAGATCAGAGATTGCCAAGTAAATCATTACAGTCTGTATTTTTGATTATATAGTTTTCTCTTTATAATATCACTTTTTTTCAGATGGAGCAAATTAAGCCCTAAATAATATGTCATAATTTATTAATAAGGATAGTGCCTTGCCTTTTTCAAAGTTTTGGAATAAAATATGATATAAACAATTTAATACAGAGTTGATTCTCCTAGTAAAATTTTGAGGTTTGTATTTTTCCTGATTCAGTCTGGACAAATGTTTACCTGGTAAATTCCAAGAAGCTTAATAAAGTCGTATGTGGTTCTTATCAAAATTGTAAAATGTTTCCATTCTGGAGATATTGTCAATATCTACTGTTATAATTTGGTGATAATCGTCTTTCATTTGCTTAGTACTTCATAACTGTTATCTGAAATTACAGTAGATAAATCATGTACAAAATTGTGCATGTCTAAAGATATAGAAAATAAAGATGGACAGATGTTACTGTTACCTATTAATTAGAACAGTCAATTCCTTTGTTTCTCACACATTTTCTAATTCTGTATCTTACATTTATGTTTTCATTTTTCTATATGTATTTTCATGTGACAATGTTCAACCTTGTAGATAATTATAAGACTATAGGTTCTTGTCGGACTCGGTGGCTCATGCCTGTAATCCCAGCATTTTGGGAGGCTGAGGCGGGTGGATCACCTGAGGTCAGGAGTTCGAGGCTGGTCTGACCAACATGGAGAAACCGCATCTCTACTAAAAATACAAAATTAGCCAGGCATGGTGGTGCATGCCTGTAATCCCAGCTACTATGGAGGCTGAGGCAGGAGAATTGCCTGAACCCGGGAGGCGGAGGTTGCAGTGAGTTGAGATTATGCCATTGCACTCTAGCCTGGGCAGCAAGAACAAAACTCTGTCTCAAAAAAAACAAAACAAAACAAAACAAAAGATATCAAGTTAATATCTGTCATATTTGCTTAACTTTTTTTTTTTTTTTTTTTTTTTTTTGAGACGGAGTCTGGCTCTGTCGCCCAGGCTAGAGTGCAGTGGCCGGATCTCAGCTCACTGCAAGCTCCGCCCCCCGGGTTTACGCCATTCTCCTGCCTCAGCCTCCCGAGTAGCTAGGACTACAGGCGCCCGCCGCCTCGCCCGGCTAGTTTTTTTTTTTTTTTTTTTTTTGTATTTTTTAGTAGAGACGGGGTTTCACCGTGTTCGCCAGGATGGTCTCGATCTCCTGACCTCATGATCCGCCCGTCTTGGCCTCCCAAAGTGCTGGGATTACAGGCTTGAGCCACCGCGCCCGGCCATTTGCTTAACTTTTAATGAATTTATTGTGGGTATCTCAGACTACTTGAAAAGTTTAATATCTATGTTGTACACTATTATTTATTTTGATCATTTGGTAAATTTAGGTTTAATTCCAGAGCCATAAAAAAAAATGAAAATCCAGACTTTTCCTTTCTTTACAAAAATAAACACTTAAAAATAATAAGCAATATGTTCATTAAAGTTATAAATTTTTTAACTTTCAATCTTTAAAAAATCAATGACATTTTAAAACATGAAAGTGTCTCATTTAAAATTTTTAAAATGTGCCCTGCAATAACTGCTTGATTCTGGGAGATGGAGCAGGGGTATGGGGGATAAAGGGAGCTTTTCACTGTCCTTGCCATTGTTTCACAGTCTATTAAGTTGATATCGGGAAACATATAAACATCTGGAGCTTTTGTGTATGGAAATCAGTCCCACATTACAGTTCCACACTGGATGTGATGAATCTATTCAGTCTCTTTACCAAACAGTACTGCACATTCTAAGATATAATAGTGAAGTGTACCACAGAAAAGAAGACCCATGTGCACAAAACTTAAAAATATATGAAAGGAAAAATTATGCATTGCTCAGCAAATAAAATCTAAGAATGAAGAGTTATGCGCAGTAAAAAATAAACTTTCTAAATTTTTAATTTAAAAGTTTTTATTCATTTCTTCCAACATGATGGGACCTTGCTTTACTTGTTGATCAAATGTGCTAGTTAACTTTGTAGCGTTTAAGTCAAATTACCTATTAAAGCTAGTCTCTTGGATGATAACATGTAAGGTATGCCAAAAAAAATTAGAAATAAAATGAGACAAATTTAAATGATTTTAACAAATAACTATAAGACAAAATTTGTCCTTCCACACACATTTGTAAGACTTGTTTCCAGATATTTGGAAGTAACTTTAGAAATTTGACTGAAATTAATACATATTCATTTTTTTTCCATCTTAAGAAGTCTTTAGACATTGCATATGCCTCAGCGGGAATCTAATGGATGAATTAGATCTCTCAAAGCTAAATTATAAGGAAATCTTTATCAGCAATGTCCCATGTGGAAGTAGAATGTAAGATATTATAATTGAGTACATCCCCAATCCTCCATTAATTGGCAGATTATATACGATTCACAATCGCTCTCATTCAACAAACTGAATATCAATACATTGGTGTTGCATTCATCATCTCTAAATAGAATGAATTTTTGACACACACAAAAAAAGTTGGAATGAACATTGAGAAAATGAATTTAAACCTGAGGTGGGTGAAGGGTTTATAAGAAAACCCCTAACAATTTTAAATGTGTTCCTTTCTCCAGGTCTGAGGACTTGTTAGGGAATGGAGACATTTCACCCTAGAGATCACTGGCAGGGGCTCTGTGTGAGCCACTGCAGAGAGAGAGGCTGGAAGACGCCTACTCTGATCCTCTGAAAAGGAAAGCAGGTGCATTTTGTAAACTACATGTCTGTGACCTTGACATCAATTCCCCAAATGATCCTAAATCCAATTATTAAAGGAATGATTTGTGAACGCCTAGGAGAGGAAGGCATAATCATTAAGACCCACCATGGGCACACTAAGTGCAATTCATGCCACACTAACCTCATTTATTTTTCAGGCAGGGTTGATGGACTAGCAGATCAGGGAAAATAGACATGCATATCAGTGGAATGCAAATACCTAAAGGAAAGAACCACGACAGATCTGGTGGCCTGGGGGTTTCATTTTTCTGATATTTGAGGAGTTGAGCAGGAATTTGGCTCAGGAACACTTAACTCAGAGATAGATTGGGTGATGACAGCCCTGAGTGCCAGAGGCTCTCTTTCCTAATAAAGCCATCTCTTTGACTGGCTGGAGTGTTGCCATTGTTACAGAACGGCACAGAAGGTCGTCCCATTTTCTATCAATATCGATAGTACTGGGCAAAGTGGAGCAGCGGTGAGGGTTGTTACTGGAATGCTGATTATGGGGCAACCCCAGCTCTGCAGCTCTGCCTAGCCTAATATGTAGGGCCAGTGTTCCAGAATTGTGTACACACTGTGACTTGGCTACTCTTAAGATTTATTTAAGAAAAAATTCTAATGCATATTAACACCAGATCTAGGGTTATGTGGCCATAATATCTTTGCAGGGAACAAAACTTCAGAAGAGTTAGGATAAAATCCACTTGTTAAATGTCTATTATGTATGCGAGTAATCTCAGTTCTTTTATGTGTTTATTTCTCCCAGCAACTGTTTTCTTGTCTTTCCCACTGCAGGCTTGGGTCCTTAACAACCCTTTATTTTCTGGCTCTGCAACTGTTTTGTCACTGGATTTATTAGAATAGCAGAATGTTAACGTTTAAGCCTCAGACTTATTCCTTTCTAACTCTGGTTTCACATTTAATTCAAAACTAATCTCACTCCTTTCCCCAGGGCAGACCGCCAAAGTAGGTACAACTACTTGAAGCAGGGGAAAGCAGGTGTGGTCAGACCCCAAAGTCTTGGCTCCTTCCTCATTTGCTACGCTTAGGAGCTTTTGAGGTTAAGGATAGAGATGGTAAGTGGGAGATTTCTTTCTATTTATTTATTTATTTAGATTATTTATTTATTTATTTATTTATTTATTTATTTATTTGAGACAGGGTCTCGCTCTGTTGCCCGGGTTGCAGTGCAGTGGTGCGATCTCGGCTCACTGCAACCTCTGCCTCCCGGGTTCAAGCAATTCTTCTGCCTCAGCCTCCCAAGTAGCTGGGACTACAGGTGCCCGCCACCATGCCCGGCTAATTTTGTTTTTTTATTTTTAGTAGAGACGGGGTTTCACCGTGTTAGCCAGGATGTTCTCGATCTCCCGACCCCGTGATCTGCCCGCCTCGGCCTCCCAAAGTGCTGGGGTTACAGGTGTGAGCCACCGCGCCTGGCAGGAGATTTCTTTCTTATGTGATACATTGAAAATCCACAATGGGAAGAGGTTCATGGTCTTACTCTGGTTCAGTCAGTGTCTGTGTAATGTTGGTGGCTCTGATTATACTGTAGTCTCTGTGAATTGGTGTACCTGAGTTTCTTGAATTAAAAATCAATTTTGCTTTTGCCGTTGCCTTTCCTAGCTTGAGAACACCACTTCCCAAGGAGGGTTTCCATATATCCCTTTGTTCTCTTCAGGTATGGATGCCTCAACCTTTCTCCAGGACAGGCTTAGCAATCACCTGGCCTTGTAGTTGCCTGTGGAGATGTGCTGCTCCTGTCCCACCTCCATCCTCTGTGCTTCTCATGAGAAAGCCACAAGAATGGCAGGCCATCTTTTCATATGACCTGAGGCAGCTGGAAACTGGAATGACATGGAGCTCTTCAAGGAGGGATTAGCAGGGACCAGACAGATTGTGCTACCTGCCTTCAGGAATCTCTAGACTCAAAGGTGGCACTGGGTTCCATGCCATTTGTGCCCCTAGAATTCAGAGATCACTTGTTAAGCATCCCGCTCTTCTTCACTCACATGTGGGATGGGTACAGAAGGCAATATACCAGCACTCTCTTAGGCTCCTACAATGCTCTCCCATGAACTCTGTGGCCACACTGCATTCTTATGGTGACAATTGGGTAGATCTGTATATTCTGTCTATCGGTGGTGTCCATCGGAAGAATGAGATAGCGCTCTTTCACTAGGAGGATGATCTTTTGAAATCTCTCTCACTTGTCTTGAAGAAGGGGAAAGCACCTTCCCTCCCTCCCCCATGAGGAAAGGGGAGAATAACCTCACACAATATTGCCTAATTCATCTACAGGCTGACAACCACCCGACTTCTCAGTCCTGTTTATTGACTTGCTGAGGGTGGGATGTCAGTGGGTTGTAGAGAGTTCTGGCTCCTGTATGGCACTGACTGGTTCTAAATGCAACCTATTTTGTGATACTTCTCAGAAGTTCTATTACCTTGCCTTTAGACATCATCTCCAGGAAAATGTAATAAAATTTTCCCTCTCTCTCTCATCAAGTGGTTGGACTTTCCCTCAACTCTCACACCAATAAAATGACTAGATTGAGCCTCTCCTGAGAAGTGTAGGTCCCATCTGGCTGACTGGCTCATTTGTTATTCTGGCATCCAGCATTGCAGACTACATTTAACCAGTAACTGAGAACTTGTGCTTTTAAGAAACATTGTGGAGATGTGTGGTTGCATCAATATTTTATGAAAGATTTGGAGAAAAAACACCAATCCTGGATTGGAAAAAACATGGACGGAAAAGACAGAAAGAAAAAAATGAATTAAGCACTAGAGAAAGGAAATGAAAATTTATAGAGCCAGAGCTATTCTCATTAATGTAATATAATAATAAAGAAGATATTTTCTCCAAATCCATTTTGTTTCTGAAACACTGGAGGTATATGGAGGAGAGGTAATATTAGGGTCTTTAAAAATGAGCCAGTTCCAAAGGATATTATTTCAAAACTATTGCTAAACACTGTTTCCAATAGATTTTCAAGCAAAGAGAAAGATTATGAATTTTGAAAATGTCATATGCCCTTTATTAGTGTCAAAGCAAGTTATCTGAATACTGTATGGATATTGTAATAACTGTTCAGATGAATGGCCATTTGATGGAGTCAGGATAAACAATGTTATAAGAAATCGTTATGATTACTATTATATTTCAAACATTTATGGATGTTTATAGGGAAGTACATTTTCTAAAATCCCCTAAAGGTGAATAATATGATGAATCAAAATAGCTGAGGTTTGTCTGCATATGTGGAGAGGGCTTCTGACCTGTATTTATTGTACTTATAAAAACCAAAACCTGTAACTCTATAGAATCATTTCTAGATATATTTTCAGGGAGATTCTATAAATAAGAGTCAAAACCATATTAAAATTGTGAGATAAAATTATGATTCTCATAGCAAGTGCGGGATATAGAGTTGCTTACACTAGACACAGCCCCTTGAGCATATTAAAAGCTGACGAACACCTTCTTTTGATTTGGTTGACACCTGGACCTTTTCTTCAAAGGTAGAGGCTAGCAATGAGGATTGGAATTCTTGTCGATGTATGAAAAGCAACATTTTACATAACTATGCAAATTTAGGCATCAAAATTTAATGTATGAAAGTATGGGTTATGTGAATGTCAAGTGTTTGAAAGCAGGGACATTTCCCCTAAAATGTCTATTGTAATTTAAAGCACTATAAGGGGTTTCACTCTCAAAATGTTCTTCTTTTGGTTTCTAATGCCTTATAGTCTTACTTATTCCTAAATGTCGCCATTCAAACACTTTTTCTTGCTCTTTTTAAGTCATTTCCATTAGTGTCTTTTTCTTTCTTTTTTTTTTTTTTAGATGAAGTGTCTCTCTTGTCCCTCAGGCTGGAGTGCCACGGCGCTATCTCGGCTCACTGCAACCTCCACCTCCCGGGTTTAAGCAATTCTGCCTCAGCCTCCCACGTAGCTGGGATTACAGGCACCTGCCACCACACCGGGCTAATTTGTGTATTTTAAGTAGAGATGGGCTTTCACTGTGTTGGTCAGGCTGATCTCGAACTCCTGACCTCAGGTGATCCGCCTGCCTCGGCCTCCCAAAGTGCTGGGATTACAGACGTGAGCCACCACGCCCAGCCCCATTAATGTCTATTTCTTAATCATCGCCCACAAGCTGATCAATCTTTGGGACATAACTAGACAATAAATAGATTTTAACAAGAACATTTTGAGATGGTTACGGATCACTTTTCTTAACTGTATATTACCAGCCAAAGTAACAACAGACTTTGCCACTGTTTCTCACAAACATTGATAGAAGCACTTGCAATGTAAATATTACCCTCTCTTTCTCACATGTAGTCAAAGATTTACTTTTGTAGACAATTTAAACATGATCTCTTCCACATTGTTAAGGAAGAGCCTCTTCCACAGATGTACTGTCTCCACATAGGAGTTAAGAGACCCTCCTATGTGTTTGCTACATTTGGGAGCTCTTATTAGTTAGCTGTCGTCATTAAAACTTTTTTTTTTTTTTTTTTTTTTTTTTTTTTTTTTTGAGACGGAGTCTCGCTCTGCCGCCCAGGCTGGAGTGCAGTGGCGCTATCTCGGCTCACTGCAAGCTCCGCCTCCCGGGTTCACACCATTCTCCTGCCTCAGCCTCCCGAGTAGCTGGGACTACAGGCGCCCGCCACCTCGCCCGGCTAGTTTTTTGTATTTTTTAGTAGAGACGGGGTTTCACCATGTTAGCCAGGATGGTCTCGATCTCCCGACCTCGTGATCCGCCCGTCTCGGCCTCCCAAAGTGCTGGGATTACAGGCTTGAGCCACCGCGCCCGGCCATCATTAAAAATTTAAAGCACAGGACCACGGAAGCAGGCGTGCATGTTTCTCAGCCATCTATGGCTGTACACAGTTGTGGAAAAATAGGGTTACGTGCCTTTAGGAGCAATCAGCTTCAGTTCCTTTAACAGCTGTACATTTTCATCAAAGGATTACGTTAGGAGGCTTTTGTTCTTCTATACCTTTTATTCAGGGAAATGAGGTTAGTTATAAAAGTAGTTTAAAAGAAGCAACTTAATAAGCATATGGAATCACATAGAAAAATACAGTGACTAATGGGTGAACTTGAAACCTTCATTAACATCTAACTACAGATTTATTGCAGGCATAGAATGAACAAGACTGAACTCACATTGGTCATGCTTGCCAGCTTAATTAATTAATTTACCTGTGGGCTCTAATACCTTTAAAATCATGCTATTCTTGGTGACAAAGTATTATTTTTGGCCGGGCAGTAATCCCTGTGTATTGGGAGGCTGAGGCAAGAGGACTGCGTGAGGCCAGGAGTTTGAGAACAGCCTGGGAAACATAGCAAGACTCCCATCTCTACGACATTTTTTTTTTTAAATTAGCTGGCCATGGTGGCATGTGCCTGTATTTCCAGCTACTCAGGAGGCTAAGACAGGAAAACCACCTGAGTCTAGAGTTAGAGTGTAGAGTGAGCCCTGATCACACCACTGCACTACAGCCTGGGAACAGAGCAAGACCCCATATCTAAAAATACATACATACATAAATAATTTTAAAAAGTATAATAATACTTTCAAAAACAGTATTATAGAAATCTTACATAACAGACTGGTTATGATATAAGATACTACATGACTTTCAAAGCTTACCCATTAATTAGGAATCTGTAGATTTGTGCCTCATGACCTGTAATCAGCTCAGAGCTGAAAAGTTTTATAAAGAATAGAAAGAGGTTTAAACAAAGGATGAATATTATTCTTCACTACAGTTGATTACTAGCTTTCTGCCTAACTAGTAAGAACTAGAACCTACACAGAAATGTTAAAAATATATATACATACACAATTCAATACAAATATCCACATATATCTGTTGTGTTTATTTTCTCTGCACCAAAAGATATGGCTTCCTAAGAGCCTCAAATTGTTAATGAAGTAGAATTTTTTATTTTTCATAAAAAATTAATTTATTCTTAAGAAAGTTCTAGGGATACCAAATAGTAAGGGATTAATGAAAACAACTTTATCCCTAGCTAAAATTCCAAGTCACATGCTAAAAAAAAAAAAAAAATGCAACTCCAGAAAAAGAGGTCAGCAGTAACAGTATTTATGTGGGAAAAAAAACTTAGAAAGTTATAATCAATTTCTAACCATTCAAATTACTGTAGGAGACCTATGACATAAATTATTATAAACCTGAGAAAACTGGCTCTGCATATCAAGCCACAACTCACAGCATTCCGTAACATTTGCATTTAAAGTGCTAGATAAGCTATTCTACTTGATAATAAAGAAATTAACCTGTGCAAATTCCTTCACATACTGCAAAGTACGGTAAATTCTATAGCAAATATCATGTCATAAAATCTAAATGCCTAACATACACTCAACATAATTAAAACTCCAATTAAAAATAAAGTGTTATTTATAGCAAAAGTAAATATTTTTGTGTGAGAAGAAATTTTTATCAATATACTTACAAGGAAGCATCCCAATAAAAGCTTCAGTCTTCATTCAATCTCTTTAATTAAAATTTGGACATACCAATAATAAATTCTTCCTAAAACATCTATTTATAATTGGAAACCTTCCAATGAACCTGGGGCAAGGAGAATTAATAGGTAATTTTGTCTAGTTACATTAATGTTTGTCTGGAAAAGTTGGTATAAACTAAGAAATGAAGTCAAGATCTCATTCAATATTGGTTTACTATTGGCACTGAATGGGAATGACCAAATAAACTACGTGAAGATTTGCGAGAAACACTGAATTCAGAATTAGAAGGCAGACAAAGTTCATAATTACATACACTCCAGACAAAATGTGCTTATGCTACCATTTTCGCAAAATATGGCCTCCCTCAGAATGAAGTCAACAAGATGGTGGAGTAGAAGTTTTCTGCTATCATCTCCCCACATTGTACTGATTTTGACACCCACTCACCAGACAAAAGTACTCTTGTGGGAATCCAAGAGTCCAGTTGAGAAGTTCCAGTAATGTAGGAGTAAAAACATCTTAGAATAGACACACTGAAAGGGGTAAAACTTTCACCTTACTCATGGCACCCCAAGGGCACACAGCTCAGTACCAAGAAAGATCCCCTTGGCCAATGATTCCTCCCACAGGTGAAACTGAGAGTATAGTGAGCGAGTCCCCTGCTTTCCCACCTGTTTCTCACCCCACCAAGAATACTGAAGGGATCAGCATGGCTGAGTGGCTGTGGAGGCAATGAGCAGGGAAGAGATGTGAAGATGCCAACAGTCAGGGCTTTCAACTTAATGAAAACCTGTATCCCACTAACCACTATGCAGACTCCATCAGCCCCCACACCCTCCCCACCCCAAGGAGCTACTTGGGATGCCTCACCTGAGAAACTCCCAACTGACCTATAGGCACTCCTAATGCTCTCCGCACCTCACCCCCATCCTTCACTGGAACTGACTTCCTGAACACAGCCCCC
This sequence comes from Macaca mulatta, assembly GCF_049350105.2. Taxonomy (NCBI): domain Eukaryota; kingdom Metazoa; phylum Chordata; class Mammalia; order Primates; family Cercopithecidae; genus Macaca; species Macaca mulatta. The sequence goes on from NC_133410.1 coordinate 175,898,493, forward strand.
AGACAGTGAGGGCAAGCCTTTGCAGCTGGCTCACTATTCATTGATGAAGCTTTTGTATTCTAAGTATATTTACATTGTATTTATTATTACTATTATTGAAACAAAGTTTGTTCTTTCATCCCAGGCTGGAGTATAATGGTGCAATCATAGCACGCTGTAACCTCCAACTCCTGGGCTCAAGTAATCCTCCAACCTCAGCCTCCCAATTAGCTGGGGCTACAGATGTATATCGCCACATCTGGCTAATGTTTTGATTTTTTTGTAGACATGGGAGAATCTCACTATGTTGCTCAGTCTACTCTTGAACTCCTGGACTCAAGTGATCCTCCCACCTTGTCCTCCCAAAATGTTGGGAATACGGGTGTGAGCCACTGTGCCCAGAACACTGTACTAGAAATTTTTTAATCCCTGTATGTTAAAGATGAGAGAGTTAGTATACATACAATACCTCTCAGCTTCTCTTTCCTTTCTAGTTCTAGCTATGAATATTTATATAATAAAAACTCCAGTAGCATTCATAACATTTATAATCTCCTCTTTAATCATAATAGATATAATATTCAGCATCAATCTGTAATATTTACTCCCATACAAGCCTTGATTGGCTAAACCTCATCCTGTCATAACTTCTGAAGAAAGGTTTATTGGCACTGATGTTTGAAAATGTTTGGTGTTGCCTTTCTACTCTAATCCCAGTCTACCTGACTATAACATTCTTAATTATAACTTTCATTTCCTCAGAAATCTATGGACATTCTTACTCTCGCTTCTAAAATCAAATATTGCTAGAAAGTATGAACCATGAAGCAGATAACGTTTCTCCTTATCAATAACCGGTTCTTTCTACCTGGGTAACCAAATAACTCTTTATCTTTGAAGTCTAGAAATCCTAGTGAAATACTGTTTTTTACATTATGATTACCTTTCTCTTACATATAGTATACATTTTAATCTTCAGATTCAAGAAATTTGCTCTTTACAATATGGCAGTGTAATATTTTTAATTAAATAATTTAATTAGCTGTAGTCCCAGCTAATTGGGAGGCTGAGGATGGAGGATTACTTGAGCCCAGGAGTTGGAGGTTACAGCACGCTATGATCGTACCACTCCAGCTTGGGGTGAAAGAACAAAATCTTGTCTCAATAATAATAATAATAATATAAAAAATACAATGTAATCTTTAATTTTAAAATTTTGATTTCTGAGCTATATTTTCTCATTGTTTTCCTCCTGCTGTCTCTCCAACTCTTCTGTGAACCCACAATCTGAATAAGAGAGCCTTGTGTTCTTCTTTATACAAGTAATTGCTTCATTTAAAAAATTATAGTGAAATAGATGGTTAAATATTTTTCTCTGCTCTATACTAACATTTTCTGTTGAATGTCCTGCTGCTGCTTGCTTTTTCTATCCTCTCTTCATTGCTTCTGTGTTATCTGTGTTTGTATAGATACTGGCTCCTTTTGATTACAAATGGGTTCATTCTTCTTCAAACTGCTATTTTTTTAGTCCATGGAGGAGATGCAGCCATTGACGGCCATCTACTTACAGAAAAAAGGAGTAAAAGGAATGCTTTGGCATCTCTCGCTTTTCATCTTCTAATCTTCCAGAAGTGTTTATTGGCTGACCCAGTTAACATTAGTTGGAATAAAACCCTTAGGATTGAGCTTCTGGTTGTCATCTCCCACTATATGGAATAAAGAAAAAAAAAAGGCTGTTGGATGAATTGAGTGGCAAACTCATATTCTTCTTCCTGTACATCTGTTCCTACTCAAGACTTCTTTCATCATTTCATCCTGGATACAACTCAAAGAGCTACAGTCCTTTTGCTTTCAATCAGAAATACTTGGCTAAACAAAGATAAGACTCGTGGTTTATAGGAAGAAGAGATGAAAATGACCATTTTATCTTTGAAATTTAGTAAAGACTGCAAAGAATTTGCCTTAGTGATGTGAGTCAACATACCTTCCGCAGCACAGAGGACTTGCTGGAGTGTTCAATGTATGCTCTGAAGTTAAAAATTACCCATGGCTCATCCATCTTTCTCCTGATTAATCTATGAAATCACCAAGGTTAACACTGAAAGGTCCTTTCCACTCCAGGTCTGTGCTCCAGTACTAGACCTCTAGCCTCATCCCCTCTAAAGGAAGAAGAGTCCTCTTTTTCATATATATATTTATTTCCATCCTCTTGCTGGATAGAAATAAATATATATATATAAAATATATATCTAAAATAAATATATATATGTATATATATATCACAGACTCACATGCAAGAGGATGGAAAGACAGAAGGGTAAGACAATCTTCTTGGAAATAAGAATAGATGTTCTCAGCCAGACACGGTGGCTCATGCCTGTAATCCCAGCACTTTGGGAGGCTGAGGTGGGCAGATAACGAGGTCAGGAGATTGAGACCATCCTGGCTAACACAGTGAAACCCTGTCTCTACTAAAAACACAAAAAATTAGCTGGGCATGGTGGCACACCCCTGTAGTCCCAGCTACTTGGGAGGTGGAGGCAAGATAATCATTTGAACCCAGGAGGCAGAGGTTGCAGTGAGCCGAGATCACGCCACTGCACTCCAGCTTGGGCAACAGAACCAGACTCCATCTCACAAAACAAACAATGACAACAACAAAAATAGATGCACTCGAGTTTCCACAGGGAAAGGAGGGATGCCTCTCTTGGTGTCATCTCTGCTTCTTTAAACAGAGCCATTCCAAGTGCTGAGGCTGAGTAGAGGCAACTTGAGTTTAATTTTTCTGTGACATTCATCAGTCAAGGAAAGGGGCCCAGCAAACCCCAGTGAGGTTCAAATTAAGTAAGAAGACCTTACTGTAATCAAAGATACTTTGACTATTACCTGATTTTTAAGAATTTAGGGTCTGAAGAAGTCATACTACATGTATTTATGTTCTAACACTTTTCTGCAAGTTACTTAGCATATCTGAGTTTCAGATTCCTCATTTTAAAATAGGAATAATAAGAACAAGAGTATAGGATTGATTTGATGATTAACTCAGATTAGTAAATAAGATCATAAAAACATAGCATCTAGGTGATATTATGATGATCACCATTATTGTTTTGCTGGTACATGCGAACATGTATGTGCATATGTGCATGCATGCTGACCAGGAGGGCCTGAATGCTTCCCTTGTGGCTAGATTTTAGGCAGGCTTCTTCCTGACTCTATGCTCTAACCTTTTTTTTCTTGGAGCACTTACCTTAGAAAACTTATAATTGTGAATTCTTTCTCTGCCCCTTTGAAATGTAAATCTTGGGAAAAAAAAAAAAAAAAAAAAAACTTGCCAATTTTACAACCCAGGGCTCTCTCTCTCAAGAACCTGGGAGTCCTCCCTTTGAAATGTAATTATCAAGCAAGATAGTACCCCTATCTTCCAGGCTGTGCGGTTGAGTAAGAGTGTAACTTCTGTAGGCACCTTACTCCAAGTTATAATAGAGATGGCCTTTGATCTTCCCTTTCTGCACTTTAGCTTTTTCAAATTCTTGCCCTTTGTCTCAGTGGTGTTGAGTGCAGACAGCTGTGGCCTCTCTCCACTATTGCAATAGCTTGAAAAAGTCTTCCCTGCCTATTTAACTTTGGAGCAACTATTGCTTTCACAGTGCTATGAGGTGAACAAGGATTTTTAAACATATTTTCTAAATCTCATAGTGTATAAGGATTAACAACTCAGATAACACAGCTACTTGCATATAGACGATTTGGCACTAACGTGAATTACAGAAATTGATGAATAACAGTGTTTTGTTTCCTATTTCACATTAGCCTGTAGTCTGACACTTATCCTTTAGTAAGATTTCATATTCTAAACGTTTTAGTAGTTTTCATTTAAATAAAAGAGACAACCTATGAAACATTGATTTAAATGTTTTATTTTTTCTTTTTCATTTTCTTTTCCCTAAATAAATACACAGGTCTTTATGCCTGCAGCAACGTGTTTTAAAACCTTTCATCATTTGTACTCTGCACTGTATATTTTATTATGAAGGTAGTATTAATTATCATCTTAAGGAGGTGTATTGTTTTAGTTTTCATATGAATTCTGTGTTTTGGAAATACTCATTTTGATTTAAAAGACTATCTAAAAACTCATAGATACCTATAATTTGACATCTATTGAGAATAAGCATAAATTAAGTGTTATGTTTTATTTACTATTTTAGTCTATCGTCTTAAATCAACTTAAATATTAACATTTGAAAGCAAAACCTCTTTCATATATTATGCATCAAAACTAATTACCTTATTGCATGCTACCCTGTTAAACAGTTACAAATTAATTTGATCATTAAATTGTGAAATAAAATATCTAAAGAGTCTTTGTAGAGAAATTATGTAAAAGGCAGCCCCAACATGTAATCTTGACCATTTTTCCTGTAATTCTAAAATCAGATGGACCTCTCAGGCCAATTTTCCTAAACATTGAGGGGAAAACATTTTTAATCCTTCTAGACAAGCCCAAGTCCCTATTATTTTTCAACTTGTGTTTCTCAAGAGTCTCTCTTCAGCTCAATTTGCTGCTATTTCCCCATCCCCTCATATCACTGAAGCGAGAGGAAACTGGATGTCATTGTTTCAGCACTTAAAATTGCCTCTGAGCCTCTTTTCTCTTGGCTAATTATAGTCTATTTTAGAAAAGAAAGAGAAAATGGAAAAATGAGAGAGTTATCATATCCCCTTATCATAAGATAGTCATGGCAATATACACAGGAATGTTCTTTTCATGGTAAGGACCAAAATTATCTCATTATATTCAGAATTCTAATTATATTCAGATAATTTTTGGAATATGGTTTTGAAACTGTATCATTTCTCATAAATTTTATTTTACAATCACTTTTAGGTGTTAATGATATCTATTATTTTCTCTAAGAGCATTTTTGGTTAAATGCATTGTCAAAAATTGACACTTTTCTAAAAGTGTACTTTGTAAAAATTCAAAACTACCTGTACAATTAACATTATCATTTATAAAAGTAATAAAATGAAAAAAGAAGTAAAATGTACATCATCTCCAGATAAAGCTATTGTATACTTGCTAACATCTATCAACATGTGTGATACCATTGGAAGAAAATACATTCTTTATTTTATGTAGAACTGAGGGAAAATTACTATTAAATAATTCATTGACCACATTAATCTAGCCTAATACTAGGTTTCTTGATTTAAATGTTTCTTGGCAGTACACTGGTTTAAAAACTAAAAACTTTTCAGCTGCCATTTTTAAAGTAAATATTTGGTTAAAAAAAGTATGAAGTATGCAATAAAATGAAAAATGACTGTATTTTTTTGAAAAATATCCCTGATATAGAGGTTAAATTAGAAAATCCAAAGAATTTAAAGCATCAGAATAATTTGCAACCCTAAGATATCAAAGTTCTTAAATTGTTTTTGTTACTGAGTTTACACTGCTCATGTATTTTCATAAAATGCCCTAATGCTCAACAGAAAACATGAAGTGCCTTAAGAACAAACCAGAAGGAATTGATGTAGAATGCTGAGTTGTTGGCTTTGGATAAGAATATGCAAGGGATGGGAAGCAAATAAAGAGAAAGCACTACCATAGCAAACAGGAGAAAGAGAGATGGGTATAAATACTAGTGAGGGACCATGCACTACAGAAATAAATTTAAATTGATATTCATGTGTTAGCCTTCAGAAGTTTTTATCCTAAAAATATCTTTAGACATAATCATATGTAGTTCTGAAAATAACTGAACAATTCACTTTGATGAATGCAAATTTTGGAAATGTTTTGAATTTTTCCCTTAACCATAACTCTAAAACTAAGAAATTATGCATGCCTTATAAAACATGAGAAAATTATTTGATTATTAAGGATAATTATCTGACAAAAATTTTCAATTTGGAAAATAACAAAAATGTATTTGAAATAAAAGCTGAATTTAAACTGATCAATTTAAAGATTATTTTTGATTCAATATATAATGCTTTATCATTTCATATTAAAATCTATATTTTAAACTCCAAATAAAAGCTTAGAATTTTAGGTCCAGAAATAACACGGAATTCTAGAGCCAGAATTCCTCTCCTTTGTCATCTAGTTAAGTGACAGATTTTCTGTATAAATGATGTCAGAAATATCAAGCCACCAATCCAAGTTAATACAATACACTAATAGCAGAGGTAAGACTAAAATCAAGATATTTCTTATCCTTTAAAGATTCATATTTTTCAGTGTTCCATAATATCTCGTATCCAAGTCCAGGAATTATATTTCAGGTGTAGAATCAATTTTATGGTTGTGAAAATCAAGACCAATAAAAGTATTTTAATTTCATCAGTGCACCACCCAACTTTACCTCTAGCCTGGGTTACGGAAATAGTCTCCTAACTTGTCTCCTTGCTCCAGCACCACACTGCACAATGTGTCCTGCATTCAGCCCACAAAAACTGATCTTTTCCAAATATAAATCAGATCACATCTGTCACCTTCTTGGAATACTCTAACGTTCTCATCACATTTGGAATAAAATAAAATCTTCATGTCATAGCCTATGAAGTGCTGTATAATCTGGTCTTTAACTAACTCTGTGACCTCATCTACCATTAAGTGCAGCATCAGAGAATACTGATGTAGCTCCTATCCTGTTCCAGGCCTTTAGATGTATTAATCATTCCATATTCCCGTTAATTCTATGAGACAAGAATGCTATTAGTCCCAACTGACAGATTTAACAACAGAGTTCAGAGGGGCTAAATAAATTGCCCAGCATTATGTAATAGTGTATCCAGGATTTAACTGAAGCCTTCTGGCTCCAGGCAGTGCTCTTAATGCTGTGCTATACTCTAGCTCTTTTCTTTGCTTCCCTTGCTGCAGCGACTGTCTCTGATTTCTTCAGTACTCAAGATGACTCTCACCTGGGCTTTCTGGATGGTTTTTCTCCTTGCCTATAATGTGATTCTCCAAGACTTCACATGCCTTGGTTTTCCACAGTTTTCAAATGTATGTTCAAATATTATTTTTTTAACCATAGATTTTATCACCTAAATATTCTGTATCTTTGGCAACCCGTGCACTGCTGCTAACCTGGATCCTAATTACTAATTCACTAACACTTTGCTTTGATATTTTTTCTTTCTTTTAGTCCTTAATAATTCCTGAAATTGAATTACAGTCATGTACAGCGTAACATTTTGGCAAATGTTGGACCACGTATATTATGATAATCCCATAAAATTATAACATATTTTTAATGTGTTTTTTCTGTTTAGATATATTTAAATACACAAATATATACACTGTCTTAGAATTGTCTGCAGTATTCAGTGCAGTAACCTGCCAGGTGTGTAGTAGGAGCAATTGGCTATATCCTATACCCTAGGTGTGTAGTAGGAGCAACTGGCTATATCTTATACCCCAGGTGAGTAGTAGGAGCAATTGGCTATATCATGTATCCTAGGTGTGTAGTAGGAGCAATTGGCTATATCATATATCCTAGGTGTGTAGTAGGAGCAATTGGCTATATCATATATCCTAGGGGTGTAGTAGGAGCAATTGGCTATATCATATATCCTAGGTGTGTAGTAGGAGCAATTGGCTATATGATATATCCTAGGTGTATAGTAGGAGCAATTGGCTATATCATATATCCTAGGTGTGTAGTAGGAGCAATTGGCTATATCTTATACCCCAGGTGAGTAGTAGGAGCAATTGGCTATATCATGTATCCTAGGTGTGTAGTAGGAGCAATTGGCTATATCATATATCCTAGGTGTAGGCTATACCATGTAGGTTTGTGTAAGTGCACTGTAGGATGTTCACACAAAGCCAAAATAACCTAACAGCACATTTTTCAGAACACATCCCTGTCACTAAGTGACACAAGGCTCTGTTTCCTCTTTATACAGTTATTCTTTATGTCCCTTACTGGAATGTATTTTAAAGAGAGTAAAGATTTTATTTTCCAATTCATTATGTATTTCTTATATCTAAAACTGTTATAAGAGATACTGAATAAATACATTTGAATTAGTTAATTTTCTTATATTTCAGAACAACTTCTGAAAAACACCTTAGATGCTTTAGAAATTGACATAGGGTAATGCAGAATTATTATTTTGGAATTGTATAATGCTTTATTGTAATTATATTTGTCCATTCACCCATAGCTAATTAATTATTGGCTTATCATAAAATTTAATTTACTGTCTAGATTTTCAGAAAATTAGCCCTATGTTCCTTCACGCTATGTTGTTTTCTGGTTTTACTCATGGATGCTATACAAAAAATAACAACATACAGATAAAAGAATGTTTCTGCTATTAATACAAGATTGTTTTGTCCTAAGCATGATACTTTTTTAGAAGGGATTGCATATGCATATATTATTGATTTAGGATAGATAGAAAAACTGTTAAAAATGAAATTCTTTCAACATTTGATTATAGTTAGGGAATTGAATATGGGAAGAATGAAAAACAGACAAACAATAAATAGTGTGTTTTTCAGTACTCAGAGTCTTAAACATAGAAATTCAATAGGTATAATGAAACCTTGTATTACAGTGTAACAGATTATCCTGGAGCTTTGAGACTACAGAAGAGAAAATAAAATCTATAAAGAGTATCTCTGTTTGAAAACACCATCTGTGATTTGAAATTGCATTTCAGGACCATAGCTTAAGGTCCTATCACTTTAGTATATTTATAGATTCAGTATCTATAAACCAACATATCAAGGATGGATAATAAGTAAACTGAAATTGAGACTCTAAAACAGGACGGTAAATATAATCTTATTGTTCTCACTGTGACTTTGTGAAATGGAAATTAAGATTGGAAAATGGCAATGTGCTACAGGTATTCCATATTCAAAAGAAATATATTTCTGAAGAGGAAAGGCAGAGCACAAAATGTAGTTCTTGAAAGTACATATTTTCATGGAAATGTATGAATGTGAAGGTAGAAGTTTACTGATAACCAAAGAAGAATAAAACTGAAATGATATCAGTAAGGAAACATACTATGTACATTCATGTAGTGAAAGAAGATGGTTTTGATAGAACGCAATGTTTTATGGAAGTACTTCAAATAGCCAGTCCTATTCAGTATTCATTTGCTTAAAATATAGTGTTCAAGAAACTCCTGAATTATTTGATTCATTAATTCTTCTCTAAGAAACCAAAATAACAAGTTGGGGTAACTTCTACTTTATATATTATTCTGTCCTAACAAAAAAGGAAAGTCAATGTGTGTGTGTGTGTGTAGTGGAAGTGATAGACTCCTTGGAAAAAATGCAGCATTATCAGGTTATAATTTTGGAAAATCATAGATGAAAACAGTAGACATTTTAAGACATATACCCTATATTACTCAGCATTTTTTTAAAGGAAGAGGTTGATTTAAAAGTTCAGAGAAAAGACTGATGTTAAGCATTCCTCAAATTGGATTGTACAGCACACACGTTTCTCTTATGAGAAAATTTCAGAAAACAACATATAGTTTGTTCCTCTCACAAACTGCATTGTATCATTAGCTAGTAGATGGTCATTCTAGTATCTACAATTAAATAATAAACCACTACAAAATCCAAAGATTATAACAATGACATTCATTTTGCTTGTGAATCTTCATGAAAGGTTTGATAGAACTTACTTGGCATCAACTGGGCCTGGGCAAAGCCTGGATGCTGGAATCGCCTGCACCTTCAATTGACTGTAGTTTTTTGTTTTTTGTTTTTTTTTTGAGATGGAGTCTTGCTCTTGCTCTGTAGACCAGGCTGAGTGCAGTGGCGCGATCTCGGCTCACTGCAAGCTCCGCCTCCCGGGTTCACGCCATTCTCCTGCCTCAGCCTCCCGAGTAGCTGGGACTACAGGCGCCCGCCACCACGCCGAGCTAGGTTTTTTTTTTGTTTTTTTTTTTTGTATTTTTAGTAGAGACGGGATTTCACCCTGTTAGCCAGGATGGTATCCATTTCCTGACCTTGTGATCCGCCCGCCTTCCGTCCCAAAGTGCTGCGATTACAGGCGTGAGCCACCTCGCCCGGCCGACTGTATTTCTTATAGTTATCTGTTTGTCAGCTGCTACCTCAGCTTGAGGTGTTGCCAGAACACCAACAGAAGGACTTTCTATGTGGCTGCTTGACCTTTGCACAGCGTGGTGACCGTATTTCAAGAATAAGCAACCCGCTAACAGAAAAAGAGCTGGAGGAAGCTGCATGGCCTTTTTATGACTTAGCACAGTCTGGACAGCAGCACTTCCACCTACTAGCACTGGTTAGAACTGAGTTGCTAAGACCATCCTGTATTCAACGGGGACAGAATTGGACTCCTTTTTTTTGGTAAAAAGACTACCAAAGAATATGCAGATGTGCTTTGAAGCTATCACAGACACTCTGAAATTTTTAAAACAGAGAAATCTTTTTTTGCATTATTTATTTTGCTAGTAGTATTCTTATCAGATAATGCTAATTGATATATTATAAAGATATTATTTTAGAAAAATGAGAGAAATTGTTTTAAAGGAAAAAATACTTCCTGCAAGAACATAGTATTAGTCTGAGCTTCCTTGAGTAGTGACTTAATGAATGAGATTAGAGTGGCCTGAAATGCATTCCTAGGAAAAGGTTAGTCATATCAAAACCTGAAATACCTTAATAAACAAACAAACAACCTTCATCTTTTCCTTTTACCCTTCTCGTTCACGTTGGTACTCATTCATATCTTTATGCTGTTAGCAAACCTTTAATAAGGGTCAGCAACAGGAACACACACACATTAGGAGCACTGTGATCTTTAAACAGAAAATGACCTTTATTGGGTAAACCTGATAACCAAAGAAGCTTTAAATCACTCCTAGGTCTTCCATTCTTTCATTATTCTATAAATAGATATATTTAGGTGGAATCTGGCTAGATTGAACACACTAAGCAAAGGACGACAGAAGAGAGAAATTGCACTGGTAACACTTCATATCGTTATAGAAAAAGAAAAAAGGCACATATACATTTATATGTCACTAGTTGTTAAATATTTTAAAATGTAATAAATAGGATAGGATGCTTACCACAACGTGCCTGTCAACTCTCACAGGCAGAGGAAGTTCCTTCCTCTTTTGTACTTCAATTGTATTTTGAGTAAATTTCCCATATCTTCAGAGACTCTTCCTTATCCACTCTTATTCCTATCTCTATCTTCAAATTCTATACTGGCTTTAAAATAAACGTAAATGTATTTCAAGACTATCATTTCTTTAATAAAAGAAATTTCAAAAATATACATTTCCTGCTTCCTTTTATGTCCATTGTGTTTAAAAAGGAATGCATATTTTGCAGCTGTATGTCCTCTTGTTAGATTCACTACAATCTTATGTTTTAATTCACTGTCCCATTGAAACTCCTCCTTCTGGTCACTAAAAACGTCCTACTTGGGAAATGCAGTGTCAACTTTTAAACTTTTTATCACCTGTCATTTCTGTTACATTCGAACTTTCCTTCTTCTTTCCTGTGCTCTATTAATGTTTACCTATCTCTAATCTACCAATGTAAACATAGTATCTACAAAATCTGTGCCATTTCTACATTTAATGTTTTATGAAATTCTATGTTCATGCTCCCATTTTTTCCAGGAATAGCTCTTGAAAACTAGAAGTCTTTCTTAATACCTCTTTTCTCTCACCATTTCCTACCAGTTCCCGTGTATTATCAGCTCTTCATCTATGCTCTCTCTTAAATTGTTTTTCTCATTGCTACGTCTTTATGAAGTAGAAAATCACTCTTCTCTGGATTATTACAACTGTTTCCCAAATCACCCTTTTTTCTATGTAGCTCCCTTTAAACTACTTATCCCGCTGCTACTATAGTAGAAATATGTATTTGTTTAAAATCACCTACCTTCTGTAGCTACATTGATCACTCTATAATTTCTAGAACGCCACAATCCCCTTTTCTTCTATGCTATTTTGCATGCTGCTTCATCTACTTGTATCACTTTTTATCCTCTTCTTAACCTGATAAAAACTCTGTCATTGATGACCTGGCTTAGAAGTGACATTCTCTGAGAATCCTTGCTTACACCAATCCCTTCTCTCTTGCTATGATACACTAAGGATATGCTTCCATCTAATCTTGAGATATTTCAATTATTTTATAGATTCCTTGAAACAGAATCGTTTTTTAATTTCCAATAATAGAACTTGTATCATAGTCCACGCATAAAAGGTACCTGCCATATTTCAGTGTAATTATGTTCTCATGAGTCTGCCTCTATTAATAAAATTTAATGTATAAAGATCATATTTTATTTGCTTCTTTGTTTATAATCCTAGTGCCTAAAACATATGTTGAATGAAACAAGTAGAGAGGCAACATCTTGGAGACCAGCCAGTTCTAAAGATAATGCCATTAACAACATTTCTTAAAATCCAAATGTTGATATATAAAATCAAGAGGGACTTAGTATATGATTAGCTCTATAAACTTGCAAAGCAATATTCTTTTTCTTTTTTTCTTTTTAAAGATGGAGTCACACTATCTTGCTCAGGTTGCAGTGCAGTGGCTCAATCATACTACTGATCAGTGTGGGAATTTTGACCTGGTCTATTTCTGATCTGGGCCAATTCACTGCTCCTTATGCAATCTGGTGGTCTCCTGCTCCCAGGAGGTCAGTATATTGACGCCAAGGACAACCTGATAAGCATAGCGCACTACAGCCCAGAACTTCTCCACTCAAGGGATCCTCCCACCTCAGCCTCCCAAGTAGCTTGGACGACGGGTACAAAACATGTGCTTGTAGTTCTTTGAGAAAATATCCATTATTTTTATTTCTAAGTATACCTTGTTTTGTTGGTTAAGTTTTTAAATGTTGCTTTTGAAGTTCCATAGTGGATTTATGGAAATTGCAAGAAATGTATGGTCTGGTTTTCGCTTACTTAAGAAATCTCTTTGTAATGCTTGCCTCAACAAGAATGAAAGACAGCAAACAAGTCAATGTAAATTGAGTAAATTTCAGAAAAAGTAAAGCATAATTGCCGTATTACCACTTAGGAATATTTGCTTGTAAAAGTACTGTAGATAAACATACTCATAGCAATGAATAAAATGCTTAAACTTAAAGCTTGCTAACATGTTTTAAGCATCACAATGAACAAACTACTTCACAAGTTAGAATAGGTCTATCAATAATAAAAACATTTTCTTTTATTAAAATGGCATACCATTTTATTAAAAATGGTGCTTTATATTGCTGCCCATACAGAAAGAGAGAAAGTATAAATCTTTTAAATGGAACTCTTGAGTTCCATAGCGGTTGCCTTAATTTCGTATCTCTATGCTCCAAATCAACATTTAATAAATCTGAAAATTTATTATAGCTTTACAAAATAAATTCCTATCACACCTAAAATCTGGTACAAACTTAAGAGCACAAAACAGAAAAATCAGTCCAAGAGGGCAGAGCTTTTCCTGTGTTGTATTTCCTAACATGTCCCCACAGCCTGGAACAGTACATGGCACATACTAGGCACACAATAAATATTTATAGAATTAAAAACTCTGGTGTGAATAGAAAGTAATGTTTAAATTGGGAACCATCTAATCACCATTGTCAAGAAGGAAATATAGTTATATATGTGGATTATACATTTCCTTTCCTATTATCTCTAAAATGCTCATATTTCTGTTGATACCATATTTATATTCCTATGAAGGAATGTAAATATGGGACTTTTCTTACGTAAATTCATTCACAGGGACTGTTAAATGGGCCACATTATCAGTCTGTCACAAGAGTGACTGAGAAGATACACTTAATAACATTTAATTTTTAATAACACAAAAATTTTCTCAGACATCATAGATTTTTTTCTCCCTCACAAAGAGATGTGATGTAAGTGAATATTTTCAAAGAATGGGGCTTAGTTAATTAATTAGCTACAAATACATATGCTCATGTCATATTAGTGATGCCCTGCCTCTATTTGAGATTTGAAAGCTCATTCTGATAAAAAAGTAATGAGATCTAGGGATAGCCCTTCATTGTGCACAAAGCATGCTATTATTTTGCCTACATTTACCCTTTGTGTCCTTAATGGTGAATATGCATTCCTAAAACAGGAGCATCAGAAGCAATGGCTTCCCTAGGTACACTGGACTCCCTGTTCTGTGAAAGCCCCAAACATGGAGCTCTGCAGCCCTTTGCCTTAACTCTTCTTTCTGGAATGATTTTTTTTCTTTTAATGTTCATTCAGCCAGCACCCTTTATTTAGGGTCGAATGTCAGATCCTTGAAGAGCCTTTTGCTAACTAACAAATCCCTCCCCTTCCACTGCTTCATTTTTCTGCACGACACTAATTGCTAACTGCTATGCCCACATAAGTATATATGTATTCATGTGTTTCTTCTACTCTGTAACATTAGAATGTGAGCTTCAGGAAGGTAGAAACTATTTCTGTTTTTTTTTTTTATTGCTGTATCCTGCATAGTTACTAGCACATAGTAGATGCTTAACACATATTTTAAAAATAAGATAACAAATGAATAGGAAATGGAGGGAAGTTTGGCCTGTGGGGAAATTGGTGGCACATATTTTATTAATAAAGGAAATGGGTAAGTTTTCCTCAAATTCAAAGGGAATTTTAAGAAACAGCATTGTGTAAGATCCTATCCCAGCCAGAAGCAGATAACTGCCCAGTATCTTTACGGAGGCTACATGAAGTAATGTCTTGAAAGGTCCTTTCCAGGTGAGTGAGAAATAGCAATGAAATTGAAAGTCCCACAACTGACTGAATGGAAACGCCTTTGGCCAAGGGGACCCCAGAGTAACCTTGAAAACTGAGTTCTTGATCAGGACAAACAGAAGGTCAGACACACCTTGCCTAGTTATACTCCCTACTTCGCTAACAGTCATTATTAAGCTCTCTTCCCTACAGGCTATACAGAAACCAGCCCTTACATAAAACTCCATCAATGATATCAACCAACCGACTGACACTGCCCTCTCTTTTGCTGTTTGGACACAACAATTGACAAACTTTTTTCCTGATAAGAAACCACCAACCACAGAGTGGTTCTGGCTAGTCTACCCGGAACCTATGAAAGAGGATGAAGCTCCATTACGCATGCGTGCATTTCTCCCATCATAAATACTTATGACTCTTCTTATAGCTTATTTAATATGCATAATCAGCCCTACTGCTCAGCATAAATTTGTAATCCCCTTTTCTCTTCCTCCAACTACTTTAGGCTTCTGACTGGAGGCTGTGCTCCCCAGCACATCAGATTGGCCACCCTGTAGGCTGCAACTCTATGAGAAGTAAAGGTTTCCTTTCCAAATGTATGAACCTTGTCATTCTTCAGCTGCCATGAAGAACTGTGAAGAATTTATCCAAAAGACTCCTGCCAAAACCCGTCTTCCATTGGTCAATGTTCCCATTGGGCATCACTATACTATAGCTTTGTGCTTTGTATCAAAACCTCTCCAGAATGTCACTGGGAAACGTAGTTTCTCTGTGAGTCCACTCTGGCCAGTGCTAACTGCCATGGTCTCACCTTGTCAATTAGCACCACAAATAGGAGGTTTCACTACCTACAGCAATAATGGTGGCAGCAGCAGTGACATGGTTGCCTGGCCATGTTGAACTTGCTCAGAAATAATAACACAAAATATTCAGGTTCTTATTAGGTTTAGATTTAAATAATATAACTTGTCCACATTACAGCCCCTCCTCATGCTCAATTACAAACCAGAGTGACTGCTGAATAAGATATTCTGCAAATGCGAGTTGGTAATCTAACCCCATGTAAATGATAGAGTTTTATTTTGAGTCACATAATGATGGTATGTAATCCAAGGGTTCTTAACAGGTTAATATATGTGATAGTCTAAATCTCTTAGCTAATTTAGATCAGACAGACATTTAAGTTAAAAGTTGATGAGGGTTAGTCATTAAAGATTCATTTTGTGGATTCACCTTAAGAAATTACTTTTGGGGATATTCTCTCTTTGCAACCTAAGATTGGCTTTTGATAAAAGAGGCAATAAATGATTAACAGCTAAATATTTTTGGAATGCATTTAGCAAGTGTAATTATACTTGTTTGTTTGAAACAGACGTGTTTGAAACAACACCTCTAATACCTCTAATAATGGACATGGGTTAAGTAGTGGTGACCATTCACCATACACCAACCAAACACCCTTATTGTCACTTGTTTAATTATTAGTACTGATAAAATATAAGCCCCTTTGTGACAGAAAAATGTGTCTATTTTATTTGCCTGCTATATATTAAGTGTTTAAAATATTTTTTATGGTTACTGCCTAGATACCTAGGGGTGGCCGAAGTAAATACCCTTCTCCTACTCAATTTAACAATCTAAATAATTTGTCTATCTTCAGTTCTGTTTTAAGTTTTTTGTGCAAATGCACCTTATCTTATACATAAATGCACCCTCAAGCAAATGCATCTTCTCTCACTTGAATACGTGTGTGTGTTTACTGTCCTCTCTCTCTACATATACACCCACATATATTCATGTACATATACATATATATCTTATCTATTTTATATATTTTAATATATATATCATATGTGTATGTACATATATTATATATATATGGGGGGTACACTCACACAAATCTCTCCCTTGGGTTCCACCAATAGGAATAAATTATTATTTGACACCTGCACTGGGGAGTCGTTAACATTGAGATTCCTCTATCATCACCCAAATGGCCTTCTTCAAATTTATCCATTTCAATCTTGGATTGTATTTTTTTAGTATAAGCACACTACATTGATTAAAGACAAACTAATGCCTGGGAGTGACAAAATATGAGTGATACAATAGGAGTTATATTAAACAAACAAACATAAATTAGATTATAAATAAATGTAAGAAGATTAAGCAGGACCCTTAATTTCCTTCCATCTCCTCATTGCTGATCATACCTAAATACAGACTGGAAAAATGTCTTTGGAAATACTTGGGCTCTGAACTCTGACAGAACTGGGTTTGAAATGTAGAATGCCATTTACTGGTAGTGAAATGTTAACAAATCATGCAGCTGCAGTTTGCTCATCCCCAAAACAGAGGTATCTATGAGACTACATCCTCAGGGATACGTGGGATCAGATAAAGCAAATCACATGATATGTAGTAGGCATATTATATGTATTATATCATGACGTTCTCAAAATGAAAGATGTGTAGTACCATCGAACTATTTATATGTAATCTATTTTGCAATTTAATTATTTCTTTTGCCATTTTCGCTTTGTGAAATCCTAAGCCATTTTCTTCTCCTAAATTTGCCTTCCCTCTTCTGCAGATAAACCATATGAGGATTCTGATGTATTTATATGGCTGGGAGAAGTGGATCTATATACACAAATATATTAAATGAGACTTTTCCTGTTGTTTTAAAGTTTGGACAGAAATACCATCACCTAAATAGGACTAGAGAAAATATTTTGAATCTGGTTTGTGACCCTTAGTTTATTACCTGACTGAAGAACATAAATGAGATTTGTTAGAAAGTTGTGGAGATTGGAGATGGTGAATTTATTTTATTGGAATTGCCAGTTTGCTTTTGAAGATAAACCTATATCACCTAAAGCTCTGTGAGAGAATGTTCACGATAACCATTTGTAGACTTTGGTATGTGTGCTTTGGAGACTAAATAGCTCAGGAAATAATATCTGGCTCAACTCAAATGGCTAGCTTTGTATCTACTTTGATACTGAAGATTAAAAAATGATTCTTAAGGATTCAATGGGCTGGAGATAAACCCTGCAAAATGTGGTTAACTATAAGGCTTTTTGAAAAGGACTCCCCATTAAGACAGCCTTGTTTCTAGAGGCAAGGTGATATCACCAGAACAGTATTGGCATATATATTGAGATGCAGACACCCTTGTAGAAGCTATAAACATCACTTAGAAGAAAAAGTATCTGAAGTATACTGAAATGGGATGGTTTCAAACTGCTTCCTGTGATACAGAGAAGAAATAGATCATGCACTTTTCTACCTACTGACTCCTAGGGTGAAGTTAGACCAAGCTGCAGTAGAGAGAATGTACTAAGCTGAGAGTGTAAGGTTTTTATTTTACACAAATCTAGATGTCTTAATGCTTGAAAAATATATATATTTTTATATACATTTATATATTTATATAAACATTAATATTCAATTATTTATTTGTAAGTTTTAATATTAGTTATAATACATAAATGTATAGATATGTATACTTAATATATAAATATATAAATATATTCATATACTTATATATTCATATAAATATTAATATTTAATTATTGATATAGTTATATATAAATATATATTTATATATTAAATATATATATTTATATATCTTTACCCAGTTCTGTAGACTACTTCATCAACTTTCACGTTTATTTTATTTTCATGAAATATATTTATATATAAACATAATTATATAAATGTATAAATATATAAATATATTTATATTTAATATATAATATAAATATTTATATTATATACTATATAATATAATATTTTATATTATATTATATACTACATAATATAAATATTTATATTATATTATATATAAAATAATTAAATATTTATATATTAAATATATTTCTTTATATACATTTATATATTTATGTTTATGTATAAATATCTTTCATGAAAGTAAAATAAACATGTGAAAGTTGATGAAGGAAGTAGTCTACAGAGCTGGGTAAAGATACTTATCTTTTTGTACTCTAATGAATACAATTCATTTAATAGACATTCCCATAAATTTAGGTGCCTTGTAATATTTGAGTTTAGTACATTGATTTAGTTGTGCTCTCTCCCCTTTGGAAATTGACTGAATCATTTCTCAGATGCACTAGGAATTCATGAACATGATGTTGAGAAGATACCATAAACATGAATTACCATCTGTGTTAGACACAGATACACACCACCCACATCCCTTTTTAATAGAGGACTTTCTGCCCACCTATGAGAAGCACAGTCAGTGGATAGTTTAGCTCAACCAAACAGAGCTAATCAATGCCACACCCTTCCCACAGAATCCTGAATCTTGTATCTGAGTGAGGTGGTGGTAAAAAGGCCCAACTATTTTGACCTAACATGGAACAATCCTTTGGACAATACTTGTGCTAGAGCTCCACATTAGGTAGACCAAAACTTTTTCAGGTCTTCATCATTATTCAGCTTTGTCTTCTACTTAATCCTGCTAGCTTCACCTCCTTTACACAGGTATTAATCCTTAATATCATGCACCAAAATACATCTCAACACCTGTTTCTGGAGAACCCAGCTGCAACAATGTATATAACATGGGATTTTAGAACTGGATTATTCATTTCCTCACTGCTGGTGAGGACTCAAATAATGATGGCATATAAAGGACAGATTGACACTTTCAAAAACACTTGCCAATGTGACTGTAGACTACTGCAGGCTCAGTCCAATAGTGACCTTAATTGCAGCTGCTATTACAGTCGTAGTGCTTTTGTCACAGCAGTCTTACATGGCCCCAGGTATGTGGCATGCAGTCACCGATTTGGTGAATAAATCATCTTCTATTCCAATCAGAAACATGATGTAATATAGTCCAATGAAGTGCAGACCATGTTGACATCCTGCAGAGCATCACATCAATGCATTACACTGATGAGATCATATTGTTTGGACCAGATGGGCAAGAGGTTACTAGCACCGTGGAGGCATTGGTAAGATGCATGTGTTCTGGAGGGTGAGCACAGATTCTGGTCTGGATATTCTACAGATTCATGTTCTGGATTCATCCATAAGATTTTAGGAGTTCAGGAGTTCAGGGGTGAAGGGCATGCCTGGGTGTGGTCTCTAAAGTAAAGGCTAATCATTGCATTTTGCCCTTCCTACCCCCTGAAAATCTCATTGCCTGATGAGCCTCTTTGGGTTCTGAATTCAGTATATTTTATACTTAACAATACTTCTCTGACCCAATTACTGAACAATATGAAAAGCTGTCAACGTTGAGTGGATAACAAAGCAGGAAAGAACGCTGTAGCTGGCATAGGGCTGTGTTGTAAGAAGCCCTGCTACATGAGCCATATGAATCAGCAGACGCTTATAGTGTTGGAAGTGGTAAAAGAGATTTATTTTATAAGGAGAAAAGTTGGGTCTCCTTTTGACATCTAGAACCTTAACCATACCAAAGAAAAATACTGGCTTATTTTTTGACCTGAAGCTTATGTATATCATGTTTTACAACATGCCTGGCAAGCGGGGAGAATTCTAAAGTTAAAACATTGACAGGGAACATATACACAATATCAGTCAGCCTATAAACCTACTCACCTGAGAAGTTTATGAGATTGGACAGATCTCATACTGTTCAAACAGACAAATGGACCAAATTGTCCATTTGGTCCAAAACGGAGCAGCCCTAGATTAACACTGACCTTTTGAATTAGTACACATGCCGTTTTAGAAGAAGACTATTGTATTTATACACCTATATTCTTTTCTGATTTTTAATATTACTTAGCAGATTTGGGAATAAAATGAAGACATTGTGAAATTGGGTATTTGGCTAATACCCATGTATCTAATTCTGAGAGTTCTTCATATTGGGGATAGAGTATGTACTCTATCTTAATCTTAACACTTTTGGTTCTTGACTTAGAGTTAAATAACAAACAAGCCAGAATCCTTCTGTTAATATTTAGGGGTAGATCACAGAGAGCTTTGACAATCATGTTAAAAAAGTTGAACTTGTTCTGAAAAGCAATTAATAAACAAGCCAAAAATTGACAGAATTTGTACTTTAAAAGATCACATTCTTTCATCAGTGTGTGAATAGATTAGAAGAGAAGAAGATTAGACACAGACACTAGCAGTCTATTGTAATAGTCCAAAGAAAAGATCTTGGATGTCTTGGAATTGGATATGTTAGTGGAATTAGAGATACATAGACAAGTTCAAAGGTGTTTTGGAAAGTGAACTAAAAAGCTTTGGTGTTTGTTTATATGGACTGGGTATTGTAGGTTAGAGGGAAATAAGGGTGAGGAATGATTCTAAAGTTTCTGTTCGAGGCAAATAAATGATTGTTCCATTGGCCAAAAATTGAATATTAAATGATGAGCAAATTTTGCAAGTTGAGTAGGAGAGGGCTCTGGAAAGTAATGAGGTCAAAGGTGAACATACTGATTGCATTACCTATGAGACAGCCAGACAAAATTTCTAGTAGCAAGTTGAATATATTGGTTTGAACGTTTTAAATGGATGACTGTAGGTGCAAATTGGAGTCATAAGCATTACCCTACTAATTGAACCAAGGAAATTGATAAGGTCACTGAGAGCAGAAACATCCAAAAAAAGAGCCTAGGGCTAAGGTTCAGATCTTTCTAAATAAAATATTTAAAGATAGAGAAAAAGGTGTTTTAATATAGTGAAAGTGAAGCAATGGCTAGATAAATAGAAACAATTCAGAAGTGTGTATACTATGTAAGTCTAGGATGGCTTTGGAAAGAGTATTTTGGACAAGAGATAGTGTAAAATAATGCAGAGTCAAGAAATGAGACTGAAATGAGTCTCATTTACAAATATGTGATTAGTGTGATGTGGAAACCAGCAATGAGAGTCTAATGGAAAAATTTCTAGATATGTAAAGAAGCATATTTAAATGATCTAATGCATTTATATAGAAAATGTACCAAGTTTTTGATAACTCAGAATCTCAACTAATAATATAAACCATTTCTGTTTCATCCTCTTTTTACGTAAATGAGACACATTTAAGGTATGCAGAAACATTTCTTTGTTGTTAGAATAAGAAGCATATAGATGATCACTTTTATGGTAGCAGTCTTTATTCTGCCATATATGTGCCACCCTTACCCTCAAAAACAATACTGGAAATACACAAACATTAGAAACCTGAAAATTAAGGCAGAGAAGAAGGAGAAGAAGAAAAATAAAAGTAAGGAGAGAGAAAGAAATAGAAAACAGAAAATGAGGGGAGAAAAAGGAACAGAGCAAAGGAGAGAACAGAATAGAAAAGAAAGAACAATTTTAAAGAAGAAACGAACTATATTATTTTGACAATTTTCTGTTCTTAGGCCAGTAGTTTTCTTTTTCAAACCATTTTTCATCAACTCTGATGGAGAAGCTACAGTCGTTACAAATCAAAATGAAAGTTAAAACAAGAGACTCAAATCCTATGACTATGTGTTGCCTTTTCTGTTCTTGTTAGCTAACATTTAATTTTTAAAAGATTATTTCAGAATCTTTCTTTCATATTTATGATTTAGAAAATAGTCTGTAAAAGCAAAAGTGCACATCAATGAACTCAGATTACCTAAATGGTATATTTTGAAAAGTCCATTGAAGCATGATCTTATCTCTATATCTATTTTCACTTTAACTATCTTAAATGGAGTATTTTGTTCATTTGTTCTTCTTGAGACAACTGTTAATGAACATATAGAAAATACAATTGGCCGGGCGCGGTAGCTCAGGCCTGTAATCCCAGCACTTTGGGAGGCCGAGACGGGCGGATCACGAGGTCAGGAGATCGAGACCATCCTGGCTAACCCGGTGAAACCCCGTCTCTACTAAAAAATACAAAAAAAAAACAAAAAAAAAAAAACAAAAAACAAAACAAAAAAAACTAGCCGGGCGAGGTGGCGGGCGCCTGTAGTCCCAGTTACTCCGGAGGCTGAGGCAGGAAAATGGCGTGAACCCGGGAGGCGGAGCTTGCAGTGAGCCGAGATCCCGCCACTGCGCCCTAGCCTGGGCGACAGAGTGAGACTCTGTCTCAAAAAAAAAAAAAAGA
This sequence comes from Macaca mulatta, assembly GCF_049350105.2. Lineage (NCBI taxonomy): Eukaryota > Metazoa > Chordata > Mammalia > Primates > Cercopithecidae > Macaca > Macaca mulatta. The sequence continues at coordinate 175,921,300 of NC_133410.1, forward strand.
AAAAAAAATACAGTTTATATTTCTTGAAGGAAACAAATGACTAGTAGCCACCTTCTTGAGGAGATTAGTAACAGACGTTGGAATTTACTAGCTCCAGGTAACTTGCTACGCCTAATCACAAAGCACTCCTGATTACCTGTTATATTACCCTGGAAAACCTTAGTAGAGTGTGAAGCATGGAAAAGGGGAAAAGAAATTTTCATTTGATGTCAGAGGAAAAAACTCTATAACATTTGAGATGAGATCTGGAAATTCCCTTCCTGCAGTTGGTTCACTCAGATTTAGCAAAAGGAGCGGAACAGCAGCAAACATGCTCTAGACTGTAGAGTTTAAGGGAAGAAAACAGAGCCTCTATTGAAAAGTAAACATAAAGATCTCTTGCTTTAAGTAAATTTCATACAAGTTGCTATCATTGAGAATTAATATAATTATCAGTATTACTAAAAAAAGCTTTGCAGCAATTACACTTAATTTCCATATAATGAGAATAAAATAATTTAGCACATAACCCAGAAGCAAATCAACAGGACCTTTAGAAGTTATTTCAGACTAGATTACATAACTGATGTTAGTTATAGATTTCTGCAATAATCTTTGAGAGAAAAACAAAATATATACAAACACCTCTCTTTATTAATTGTCGTTTGTTTAGTTAAATATACACAGTTTCACTTCAGATAAGAGTTCAGGCATTTTAAAGTAAATTATAATCTTTTTAAAATGTTCATTAAATCCTAAGTAATAAAGACTATCCATATATTATTCAGAATGATGGTGGAGCAGTGGGTTGTGATAATCTTGAGTCTGCTGTTCAGCATAAGAAAAAAGCTGGTCCAGAGTTCCCCTGACCAATTGTTTTTCATAATTACTTCTTTTCATCTGGCATTGTATGCCACAAATAACTAGCCTTAAAATCAACTAGCTCTTACTGTTACTACTAGAAAATAGTTCTAAAATGTAGGAAGGTGTTTGAATGCAATATAAAGTACCATTTTGTAATATACTTTAAATTATAAAACATTGAAAATTAGAAACTCAAGAATAACTTATGAATAGCTTAGAAGAGTAAGTAAAGAAAAACTAGATTAGCACAAAGATAAACAAATAAAGCAACACAATTAGCACAAAGATATACAAATATACAAACAAACAACAACAATAACAAAATGGTTCACACATGTATTGCTACCTAAATTAAAATGAAGCCCACTGCAGTTCAGTGGGGGAAAAGATGGCCTTTCAAAAATGAACAATGTTTAAATCATTGGATAACAATATGAAAAAAGTGAAACTTGACTTCTACATCACATAATAAATAAACTAAATCAGAAAAGAATCAGAGACCAAATGTGAAAGGATAAAAAATAAAGCTTCTAGGGGATAGGGAATATAGTATATCCATGACCCTGGAGTAAGCAAAGATTTCATAAACAATGCACAAAACTATAAAATGCATTAATCCTAAAGCAAAAGATTGGTAAATTGGCCTTAATTAAAATTAAGAATTTCTATTCATCAAAAGGCATGACAAAAAGAATGACAAGCCACAATTTGGGAAAATAGTTTTATAATTAATATATATAATAAAAACACATGTCTAGAATATTTAAAGAAATCTACAAGCAAATATGAAAAAATACAATTCAATAAAAAAACTGACAAAGACTTAACTACACAGTTCAGTTAAGCATATAAAAAGTTGTTCAGTCTAATTAATTACCAGGGAAATATATATAAAAATTACAATGATATATCATTACATAGTTGAAAAATGGTTTGACATTATCTGCTATTGCTAAGCAGCTGCCAATCTGTTAAATCAGCAAATTCCACTGTTAGGTACAGTGGATCTATATCCAATATCCAAATCATGGTAGTTTTGTTCATGATATGAAGGAATCAGATGAAAACTTAACCTCACAAATAACCACATGAATATGCTACTATGATATATTCATGCAAGCAAACGTCATGCAGTGACTTTTTTAAATACAAAAAAAAAAAAAATGATGCACATAGTAACATGGCTAAATTTCATATATATAATGTTGAGCAAAGAAAGCCAGACACAAAATAGTGTACTTTATATTCCTATATTTACAAAATGATTAAAAAGAGAAAAAACTAACCAATGAGTGATAGAAGTCAGAATTGTAGTTACCTCAGGTTGGGAAAAGTGGGGCATTAAAGGTGAGGGGGAATAACAGAGTCATCTGGAAACAGTTTATTCAACTGTTTTTATCAAACCCTGTTAGAGTGCTAGACCCCACAGTACAAATTATTCCCTGTAGTCCAAACAGAAGCTACAAAAGTGCAGTGGGTTGGCGTGATTCAAAATGTATATAAAACGGTGTCTACAAATTTCTTCTACTACAGTATAACTTCTTTAACATAGACTTCTTTGTAGACAAATCTTCAATGTTTTATCTCACACAAGCCCCAGCACAATGATCTGCCCCTCAGAGACACTATCAATATTCTAAATTTACTTAATTAATGGATGTTAGAATTTTAAACCGCATCTTTATCATGTATATATCCTTGTCAAGAAGGACAATGTCATTATCTTCACTAACATATACAGGAAAACCAATACGGTGCTACGGATCGCTTTTTAAAACTTTGGATATTTGTGGATAACTATATAAACTCAGTATGTGGGAATATAAGTATAAAATTAAAAGTTAAGCATCCCAAAATATTTGTGGATAAAGATATGGATGAAAAATCAGTAGACATGAAGGGTATATCATTCTTGTTGTTCAATGTAGATGTAGTATTATAATATATATAAAAATGTTCTTAAGTCTACAATTGCCTCTTGTTTATATATGATTTGTTGTATTTTGACTTATTATAAGAGTACTCACACTGTTAATTTAGGAGAGAGATTAATTTTTAAAAATATGGTGTTTTCCTTAATCGAACATATTTTACCCTTCAAAAATATATTGCCCAGAATAAAACTTCTACCCAAGATTTAGTAAGGGATGAAATTCATAAGTGACAAAGATTTGGGGGGAAAAGTCCTCAGAGTATCTTTCCACATCATTGCTTAAGCCTTTTTAATGAAAAACTATGAATTTAAATTAGACAGTTTAATAGATGCAAATTAAGATAATGGAAATTAAAAGTGTAAGTTAGAAGAACATTGTTTTCATAGGTGCTAAAATAGCAAGGGTTATTAAAGAAGTTCCCTGGGATTACACTACAGATGAAGGGTTGCTAAATTATTCATATAGACACTAATATATCAAAGCACATTTTCATAAAATTTAAATAGTTAAAGCCTGTCTTTTTTGAATATAAAATGTTAAATTCCTCTTAAACCTAACAAAACTCAGCATTTTATTGATTTTATGTTATAAATGTATTTGAAAAATTGAATAATTCGACATTTATTCCAAATTCTGAACAGTAAAATTATGCATTTGGCCTCTCCTATTATTTACACTCACTTCCTTTTCCATTCTTGGCTGCTAATTTAGGAGGTTATATTAAAATTTTTTTTTGATTTTTAGAATTGCACTAAAGTTAGAGTCATAAAATTATGTCACATAAACAAAAAATCAATATGTAAGACAAAGATGACAAGAGTGACATTGCTGCTTATGACTATGAAATTTGTTTCTGTTCGTAATCATGTGAATCAGCAATTTTATTAGTGATTTTTCATTCCCAGTTACAATTCAGCAATGTGCATAAGCATTCAAGGTCGTCATCTTAACGTGACAACAGTCACTAAGTGAGGAAGATCCTTGTTTTTAATGTAAAATTCACATTAGATGTATTTTAACTTGAAAATCTCATATTTCAAATTAGAAGTTTAAAATCAAATAGATTAAATAAATTGCTGAACCTTTCTGTGATCTGATACATACTGAATGTTAATCCCTATAATTAATATCTAGTTTTTCCTTTAGTAATAAACTGTGGGTGTGAATTAGCTTTTCGGGAGTTCACCATTTCATTGCTTTAATGCTATTAAATTATTGTCGGCATACTTAAAACATTTTGAATATTTTAAAGCAAAATGATGAAGAAAGATTAGTATTCTCTCAAGGAAGTTGTCATAATAAATAATTTGATAATTTTAGTGCAAAGAAAAAACAGCAGCAGTCATATAAGGAATAAATATTATTCATACATAAATTATCTTCCGTGCTTCTATCTGTGCTCCTTTAAATAGAGTTATATTGGAACATGGCAACACCCATTAGCTTACATGTTGTTTATGACTCCTTTCATGCTGTAATGTCAGAGCTCAGCAGCAGCAACAGAAATGACAAAACTTGCAAATCCAGTACTATTTACTATCTGGTCGTTTACAGAAAAAGTTTGCTAATCTGTACTCCATAGACTCATACAAGAAGGATTGTAAGTCAACACCTCATCTTTAATTATAGGAGTTATGAAGATATTATTTTAGGCAGATAGAGAGGATAAGGCATCCTTGGTAAGATTTTATTTTCTTTTAACGCAGCTCCAGAAACATCTCTTTTCTAGCAGAAAAATGCTTTGAAGGGCCAGCCCAGCAAGCTTTGATATACAAATGCCAGCCTTTAGAAACTGGGTCCATCCAATATGGCAATTCCCGCCTTCTTCTCAACACCATGTGTGCCAAGCATCATGGCCACCCCCAGATATCTCTATGTGTGCGTGTGTGTACAACTTCATGGCACCCTGAATTTGCATATTAAAAGGCTAGAGTGGGAGGGCCAGTTTTGTGACAGGCTATGTGAATGACATACCTTGTCAATCCAATTTCCCTGGGCCCTGCGTAAATCAGACACCGCCTCCTCCAGCCTCCTAATATAACCAACTGTTTTCTGCCACAGTCAGGGTTTCCTCTGTCGGCTAGGAGCCCCCCTGTTAGCTGCCATGGCAGGCAAGCCCACAGGGAATAGCTCTGCAGAGCTAAAACAGGTTCCAGAGGAGCAATCTGAGACAGCTATTGAATGTCCCAACCCTTCCAGTCTCCCTTCAATAGTCCCATCAGCTCCTCCAGCTCCTCTATCTCCAGGATATCCTACTCTTCCCCCTTCACTCTTACCTCTGCAGGAAATGCCTGATGGAAATGGTGCCATGAGGGTTCAAGTTCCCTTCTCATTTCAAGACCTTAAGTAAATAAAGGAAGACTTATGCTGATTTTCTGACGACCCCAATAGGTACATATAAATTTTCCAGAATTTAACTCAGGTGTTTGACTCCACAAGGTGGGATGTTATGTTGCTGCTAAGTCAGACCCTCACTGCATCTGAAAAGGAGGCCGTTCTGCAGGCAGCAGAAAAATGCGGAGATGAGCAACATGCCTCCTAGAGCAGATCAAGGAGAAGGGGGGTAGGGAAGGTGAGGAAGAAGTGGAAACTCCATTTCCACCAGTAAGGGAAGCAGTTACAGTAGACAACTCAGATTGAAACCCCAATAACCCAAGAGATGTATGGAAAAGGAAGCACGTTTTAAAGTGCCTATTAGGGGGCTTACAGAAAACCAGGGCCCAACCTCTCAATTACTCTAAACTGTCCATGATAGACCAAAGACCAGACGAGAATCTCACAGCCTTTATGGAAAGGCTGAGAGAGGCACTAATAAAACACACCTCTTTATCCCCTGATTCAGTCGAGAACTGCTCATCCTGAAGGACAAGGCAGCTCCTGATATTAGAAGGAAACTACTGAAGCAAGCTACAGGACCAGATAGCAGCCAGAAAGCCTCCTGAGAATAGCCACTTTGGTCTTTTACAATAGGGATCTAGAGGAGGCCCAAGGCAACGAGAGGGATTACAAGAGAAGGACAGAGGCTCCAGGGGGAGTGTTGCAAGCTTACAAAGTCCAGGATCCCCGAGGTGCATCCACTACCTGTTATCGATGTGGCCAGTCAGGGCATTCTAAGAAGGAATGCACAGTCAGCAATTGAAGCCACCTCAACCCCGTCCAGACTGTGGCAGAAACCACTGGAGACGATCTGCTCCTGTAGGCAGAGTTCACTGGGTGCAGAACCAGTCTCACAAATGGTCCAGCAGGACTGACAGGTCCGGGGGCTCAAACCCCTGGCTCAGGCTGCCATTACAGCAGAGGAACCTGGGGTGATTCTGGAGATTGAAGGAGGGAAGGTAGATCTTCTGGATACTGAAGCCAGTTTCTCTTTCCTCTTCTCTAATCCAGGGCTCCCCTGTTCCCACAGCATGACTGACAGGGGCGTCTCAGGAGAAACTCTAACCCGATACTTTGCTCAGTGCCTTAGCTGCAGATGGGGGGACTTGCTATTTACACAGGCCTTTTTAATTATGCCTGAAAGTCCCCTCCTTTACTAGGCAGAGATATTCTAGCTTGGGTGGGGACCAGCATCCTTATAGCCTCAGGATAAACTAATTTTTTAAAAATCTTGCTGTCTTTGCAATTCAGTTTATTGGGCTTTCTTCTTTTTCAAGTGACCTATTGTATCCAGTCAGATGGTTGCAGGCTAAACTTGGAAGAAAGATTTAAAATATGAATAAACTAAGAGGAGAAGGTGTGCAGGAGGTTGGGCGGGGGAGGGCATGTGGAAGTCTGTCTGCACTACTGTGAAGATTCCTAGACTCCATAAATTGAGTCTGTTTTAATCCTTTTTAAAAACCAAGCTTTTTTTTTTCCTTTTTTCTCCTCAAACAAAATAAAATGGTGTGTTTTTTTTCTTTTTTTATTTTATTATTATTCTTTTTCTCCCCCTGCTGGAAGTTAACATTAATCCAGAAGTGTAGGCAACTCAAGATTAGGTCTAGCTATAACCGCTAGGCCAGTCCAGATCTATTTTAACTATCCCACTTCTTTTCCTAACCAGAAACAGTATCCCCTGAGGCCAGAGCCTAGGAAAGGGCTAAAAGCCATTATTAATAATCTAAAGATGCAAGGTCTCCTCAAACCCTATAATAGCCCCTTGCAACACCCCAATATTAGGAGTGTAGAAACCCAATGGGGAATAGAGACTAGTTCAGGACCTCCACCTCATTAAAGAAGCTGTAGTTCCAATCCATCCAGTGGTGCCTAATCCCTAGACCCTGTTAACTCAAATACCTGAGGGAACTAAATGGCTTACAGTCCTGGATTTAAAGGATGCCTTTTCTGCATACCATTACATCTAGACCCTTATACCTGTTTGCCTTCAAAGATCCCTCTGGCAAGACCACCCAGTTAACATGGATGGTGCTGCCTCAGGGATTTTGAGATAGTCCTCACAGGTTTGGACAGGCACTGTCAAAAGACTTCTCTGAATCATCTCATCCCCAAGTTAGGCTCTTGCAGTATATTAATGATATTCTACTCTGTTCCCCAACTAAGGAAGCTTCTCAGGAAGGCGCTAAAGCTCTTCTCAACTTCTTAGCTAACAGAGGATATAAGTTTCAAAACCCAAGGCCCAGTTTTGCAAAACCTTAGTGAAGTGACTACACTTAGTGCCTTCTAAGGGGACCAGAGCATTAGGGGAAGAAAGCATTAGGCCTATTTCCTCCTTTCCTCTCCGCAAAACCCTCAAGCAACTAAGAGGATTTTCAGGCATTACAGGATTTTGCAGACAATGGATACTTGGGTATGGTGAAATAGCTCATCCGTTATAAAACCTCATAAAAGAAACTCAGGGAGTTAAAACTCATCTTTTAACCTGGGAATCTGAAGCACAAAAGGAATATAACCAGCTAAAACAAGGCTTGCTTAAGGCACCAGCTCCCAGCCTTCCTGTAGGGAAGGCCTTCAATCTGTATGTATCAGAAAAGAAGGGAATGGCTCCAGGAGTCTCAACACAGGCCTGAGGACCAGATCAACAGCCAGTGGGTTACCTAAGTAAGGAACTTGATTTGGTGGCTACAGCCCGCATGCCTCCAAGTCATTGCCTCAGTGGCTCTGTTGATCCCAAAAGCCTCCAAATTAACCCTAGGAAATGATTTAACCGTTTACACCCCACATAACGTGGCAGGACTATCGCACTATAGGGGGAGCCTTTGGCTAACAGGTAGCCAACTCCTTAACTATCAGGCCCTGCTGTTAGAGGGCTCCAACATCCAATTAAAGACTTGTTCTCACCCAAATCCAGCCACCTTCCTCCCCGAGGAAACTGGGGAACCTGACCATACGTGTGAACAAGTCATAGTGCAGACCTATGCAGCCAGGGAAGATCTCAGGGAAACACCACAAGACAATCCAGACTGGACCCTCTTCACACATGTGAGCTCTTTTGCAGAACAAGGGATCCATAAGGCAGGATACACGGCAGTCACTCTAAATGACGTCATTGAAAGTGCATCTCTCCCTCCAGGTACAAGCGCTCAATTAGCTAAGCTAATAGCTCTTACAAGAGGAATTGAATTAAGCAAAGGAAAGGCAGCTAACATTTATACGGACTCCAGGTATGCTTTCCTGGTTCTCCATTCTCATGCTGTCATTTGGAAGGAAAGACATTTTCTTACCACCAATGAGTCTCCTATAAAATATCACCAGGAAATTAACAGGTTATTATCCTCAGAATTCCTTCCACAAGAGATGGCAGTGATGCATTGTAGGGGCATCAAAAGGGAACAGATTAGGTAGCTGAAGGAAATAGATTAGCTGATCAGGCAGCTAAGTCAGTGGCAAGGAAGCCTCAAAACATCAACATACTTCAAACCCCTCTAGTCTGGGAAGGCTCCATAGGAGAAACCAAACCGCAATACTCCCCTATAGAAATAGAATGGGCCACTTCTTGAGGGTATACATTTCAGCCCTCAGGATGGTTATAGTCAGAGGATGGCAAACTCCACTTGCCAGCCTCCAGCCAATGGAAAGTCCTTAAAATCTTTCACCAAAACTTTTCACTTGGGAAAGGATAAAACTTACCAGTAGGCCCAGAGATTGTTTTCAGGAGAGGACTGACTAAAAACAGTCAAGTAAGTTGTTAATGCTTGTAAAGTCTGTCTTAAAAATAATCCCCTGAACAGGCAACTCCTTCCTTCTCAAACCCAAAAAATAGGAAGTCATCCAGAGGAAGACTGGCAGATAGACTTCACTCACATGCCGAAGAAAAAGGGTATTCAATACCTGCTGGTATGGGTAGTTACCTTCACTAACTAGGTAGAAGCATTTCCATGCAATACAGAAAAAGTCTGTGAGGTAATAAAAGTGTTAGTTAATAAAATAACCCCCTGCTTTGGTCTACCTAAGTACTTTTGAAGTGACAATGGGTCCTCGTTTAAGGCAGCTGTCACACAAGAGGTCTCAAAAGCACTAGGCATAGAATATCATTGCCATTGCGCTTGGAGACCCCAATCTTCAAGAAAGGTAGAGAAAACTAACCATATTATCGAGAGACACCTTGGAAAATTATCCCAAGAAACTCACCTTCCTTGGGTCACTCTTCTTCCCACGGTCTTACTACGAATAAGAAACAGCCCTTCAAAATCAGGTCTTATCCCTTTTGAGATGCTGATCAGATGGCTTTTCTTTACCAATGATTTTCTATTAGATCGGGAAACCTCTGAGCTAGTTAAGCATGTAACCTCTCTAGCTCAATTCCAATAGGAATTAGCACAATTAGTGAGAACCCATTCCCAGGAAATTGGACCACCTCTATTTAACCCATGAGATTTGGTACTGGTAAAGGCTCTCCCTTCTCTCTCTCCCTCCCTAAGCTCAAGCTGGGAAGGGCCTTATGTTGTTCTTCTTTCAACCCCCTCAGCAATAAAAGTTACAGGAATTGACTCTTGGATACTTCACACTCAAGTCAAAGCCTGGGGAGCTGAGGGACCAACCCCTGACAGCCCAGAGGAACGTCCTGAATATCAATGTAATGAAATAGGAGATCTTAAGCTGAAAATCACAAAAAGATAAGTAACTAAGTGAGAACTACTCATCTTACTCAGTCTCACCCCTACCTTACCAAACACTTTTTGTCATTTCTACCTCTCCTTTTGAGCCAAATATTAGAACATCTTTTAGGTGGAAATTATGTACTATGCCACCCTTTCAGGAATTGCTGTCCTCATTCTACTATTTGCAGTAGGACTATATATGGTAGCACCCTCAGGGTGGAATATCCAAAAGAGAATCTCAATTACTGTAGCATTTCAATTAATTATTATCCTCATAGTAGTAATAACAGTTACTAAACAGGAAGTAAATATGAGTGTTTTGCTATCTCTAAGTCTGTTAGGACTTTTTATAGAACTTAGTGATACATAACACCATTTAGCTCCTACAATATCTGCCATGGCCCATGTGTACAATAAGACTAATTGTTGGGTTTCTCCTAGTGGTTTGCTCAGTTCAGTGACATTGAGGAACCTTACAATGACCTGGATCTCACTGTCTTAGGATTCCCTTTGTTGGCTTTCACTTTAACCCTTAAAGACTTATCAGGCATAAATGGGGCATGTTATGGGAGCACTTTCAACTGAGTGACTCCTCTCAGGAGAACACTGGTTCCCCCAGTGCCAAAGAACACTCTCCCCAAAGATAAACATCACACCCTCAGACTGGGGAAAGTTGACAGAGTAAAAGCAAACACCTCCCTCTCCTTTAAAAGCAGCAGGAAGGACCATACTTGGGAGATCTCAGATATTGTGCAGCAGAAAGGACCATACTTGGGAGATCTCAGATATTGTAACATCACACTTGTAATTGCTGATAGTTCAAAGATTTGGGGAAGAGAGCACAACAAGGGTAACACAAAAGCATCAGAAGCCTTAGAGGGGGCTTTCAGAATCTAGCTTCTCCTCCTGGTTGGAAGTCCCAATGGGAATGGCATGCTCTAAATAACCACCTTGACTATAATGTAAAGAATAACACATGGGGCTTTCCAAACATGCCCCCCATGGAATTCCAGACTCTGGTATGATGTTTGATAATAGTAGCAGGTTACAGATCTATGGGCAAACTGGAGACATCTGGGCTAAGAGCCCTTGCCACAAGGATCATCATCTAAGATATTGGACAGTACATATTATGTCTGTAATTTATTGAAACTCCATTTGTCAAGTGGACCCTTCTTACTTGGTAGGTCAAATTCCAAATGGCATGGTAAATGACTATCCTAAATATCTGATCTCCTTATCCCAAGGATGTCTCTATTATATGTAAAGAGGGGAAACTTCTAAGATATGAGAAAAATTTGCTGGTATCTCTCACAAACCACAACTTAAAACTGTCCCCTCAAGGAACAGGGCTGTATTTTCTTTGTGGCTCCTGGATACACTTAATTATCCCAAGGCATTGGAAGGGAATTTGTACTATAGTAGCAGTAGTTCTCAACTTATTATTTTTAAATTCTACTGAAATGGCAGCATCATCTGTGGATAAGACCCTTAGATTGACCCCAGGAGGAACCCTAGCTTCTGTTTCCCACTCTACTCCCCTTTCCAGCAAGAAGTATCCAGAAAGAGTTGTCGCCCAAAACCCCCTAACAGCAGTTAGGGTGATATCTTCTCAGGGGGGAGTATTATAGGAGTTATTAAGAAATTATTTTAGGCAGAGAGAGGCTAAGGGGTCCTTGGTAAGGTGTTTTTTTAAAAAAAAGCATCTCGAGAAACTTTTCTAGCAGAAAAATAGCTTGAAGGGCTAGGCAGGCAAGCTTTAGTATGCAAATGCTGGCCATTACAAATTGGATCCATCCAATATGGCAATTCCTGCCTTATCCCTTTGTCAACATGTGTGCCAAGCATCATGGCCACCCCCAGATACTTCCACTTGTATAAAACATCACAACATCCTGCATTTGCATATTAAAAGGTTACGGTGAAAGGAACAGTTTTTTCGTGGGCTACGTGAATGACATTCTTTGTCAAACCAAGAAACCCCTTGGCCCTAGGTAAATCAGACACTTCTTCCTCCAGCCTCCTAATATAACCAACTGTTTTCTGTCATACTCACAGTTTCCTCTGTTAGCTTGGAGCTCCCCTCCCTCTGTCTCAGTACAGGGGAGCTTCTGCCTTCTTTCCCGCCTATTAAACGCTCTGCTCCCTGAAACCACTCCACATGTGTCTATGTAGTTTTATCTGAATTGGCTCAAGGCAAAGGACACTGCTGTTCCTCCAGTCATTGGAGCTGTATCACATTCATTTGTTACATATTTCAGAGGTCTGGAATCCTGGCAGCTGGAAAACCCACAACCCCCACAGACACTTGAGCTGGAAAGGAGAGCTGCTTAGAGAGGCAGTTAGGGTCAGGACTACAGCCTGTGCAGAGCGCAGTGGTTTTGGTGCAGCAACATATGCAGCGGAGCATGGCCAGAGATGCCCATCCCCCAAGGCTCACCATGGTCCTCTAGAAGACTTTAGCCTTAGGAGGATGTTGGAGCAAGATAGGGCAGTCTTGCCAGTGAGATGGGACCAGTTAGATCTAGGTGCCCCATGTCTGCTGGCCACTCCCAGGACCCCAGTCTGGCCATGTCCACTTGCCATGCAGTCTCTGATGCCCAACCAGGGTGCGTCCCAGAGACCCACATCATAGCTCCTTCACTGGCAGACCATACCTAACCATCAGAGCTCCGGCAGAATGGCACCCACTGACAGGCACCTGCACCCTCCCCCAGCACTGCTTTGTCAGCATGCACTCACTCACAGCCACCCCTCCACTGCTTTGCTGTGAGCTTTTGTGTGGGCAGACATTGCTTCCTTCCCCTTGCAAGGGCAGTGTGTGCCCATGCCCATGCACCGTGCTACACCACTGCTGCTGGCATGACTGTACTCCATCCCCCTCCACCACCACTGTGCCACTGGTGTGAACACATGTCCAGATGCCAGCGATTTTGCCCACTCTCTGTGCTGCCATCACTAACAAGCACATAAACATCAACAACACTGACCCCCACCCTGAGCAACAACCACTACTGCTGCAAAAGCACACACAAAAGAAAGCCAGCATGCTGAGGTGAACCAATGTCCTGCATCCTCTGCTGCTACCTCCAACAGCATCAGCATGTACGTGAAGGCCATAGCCCCATCCCCACCGGTATCCAACCCCAGTCAACACACATGCACCCTGCAGTACTGCCACTGCTGCTCCTACACACGAATGAGCACAGATCTCATTGCTACTGCCCCAGTGATGTTCTTGGCCAGCACCACCCATCAGAGTGTTGTGGACAGTGGTCCGAAAATACTTTGACCCCCCTAATACCTCAGGGTCATAACCTCCAAGGTTTAAAGAACAAAGCTGGGGCCCTAATAATCGGTACCCAGAATTGGAGCATGCAGCCCAGAAGTGTGGAGCTGAGCCTTGGCTGCCTAAAATCATACAAAATTGAAGCCAGACGACTATATCCACCTCCTGCCATGATCAAACCATTAAAGGCATAAAAAAAAGATAAAATCAAAAGAACACATTCAAAAGATGCAAGGTTGGTTCAACACATGCAAATCAATAAATGTGATTTATCACATAAACAGATGTAAAGACAAAAACCACATCATCATCTCAATAGATGCAGAAAAGGCTTTCAATAAAACTAAACATCCCTTCATGTTAGAAACCCTCAACAAACTAGGAATTGAAGGAATATACTTCAAAATAATAAGAGCCATCTATAACAAATCTACAGCCAACATCATACGAATGGGCAAAAGCTGGAACCATTCCCCTTGAAAACCAGCACAAGACAAGGATACTCTCTCGCACAACTTCTATTTAACATAGTACCGAAAGGCCTAGCCAGAGCATTCAGGCGAGAGAAAGAAATAGAAGGTATCCAACTAGGAAAAGAAGAAGTCAAACTATCTATGTTTGCAGACGAAATGTTTCTATACCTAGAAAACCCCACAGTCTCAGTCCCGAAACTCCTCGATCTGATAAAGAACTTCAAAGTTTCAGGATACAGAATCAATGTAGAAAAATCAATAGGTTTTCTATATGCCAGTAATGTCTAAGCCAACAGCCAAATCAAGAATGCAACTCCATTTACAATAGTCATGAAAAGAATAAAATAATCGAGAATACAGCTAACCAGGGAGGTGAAAGCTCTCTTCAATGAAAATTACAAAACACTGCTCAAAGAAATCAGAGATGACACAAACAAATAGAAAAACATTCCATTCTCATGGATAGGAAGAATCAACATTGTTAAAATGGCCATACTGCTTAGAGAAGTATACAGCTTCAATGCCATTCCTATCAAACTATCAAAGACATTCTTCACAGAGTTAGAAAGGGCCACGTTAGGCCAGACGTGGTGGCTCACGCCTTTAATCAACACTTTGGGAGGCCGAGGCGGGCGGATCACGAGGTCAGGAGTTTGAGACCAGTCTGGCCAACATGGTGAAACCTCCGTCTCTACTAAAAATACAAAAATTAGCTGGGCATGGTGGTAGGCGCCTGTAATCCCAGCTACTTGGGAGACTGAGGCAAAATAATCATTTGAACCTGGGAGGTGGAGGTTGCAGTGAGCCAAGATCGTGCCATTGTACTCCAGCCTGGGCCACATGGTGAGACTCTGTCTCAAAAAAAAAAAAAAAAAAAAAAAAAACTTTAAAATTTGTATGGAACCAAAAATAAAACTCAAAATAGTCAAAGCAATCATAAGTAAAAAGAACAAAGATGGCCGAGTGCAGTGGCGAATTCCTGTAATCCCAACACTTTGGGAGGCCGAGGTGAGTGGATCACGAGGTCAGGAGATCGAAACCATCCTGGCTAACAAGGTGAAACCCTGTCTCTACTAAAAAATACAGAAAAATTGTCCGGGCTTGGTGGCGGGCGCCTGTGGTCCCAGCTACTCCGGAGGCAGAGGCAGGAGAATGGCGTGTGAACCTGGGAGGCGGAGCTTCCAGTAAGCAGAGACTGTGTCTCAAAAAAAAAAAAAAAAAAAAGGAAAAAGAAAAAAAAAAACAAAGCTGGAGGTATCACATTATCCAACTTCAAACTATAAGGCTACAATAAGCAAAATCCAAAAGGTTTTGAACACTGACATGATGCCGCAAATGGAAAATTCCACACTTGGCCTCGTGTGATGAGTAGCAGTCAAAATTCAGGCATGCAACACAAGTTTATTCAGCATCCCCATGGGAAAAAATACCCTCCCCGCCCTCTTCAACTGTAGTATGTTTACACATACCCAGACTCCCCCATGCAAGCATGCCTACAAAGAGTATAAACTGACACCTATTCAGGCCAGATGTTCCAACAGCAAGTTTCCAACAATGCCCCATATGGACCCAAGACCTATGTGCGTTATTCACTGTGATTTTTATTTATTCTTTGCTGTATGGTATAAAGACATTGTTGAAAATGTTAAAAAAAAAAAAAAAAAAAAAAGGACTGCAGAGATCTTATGGGTTACATTGATAAGAAAAAGAGAAAGCATGTATGTTTGTCTATAGCACAGAAAGACAAGTTTCTCTGTCTGTTGGAGAAACTGCACAGTAGTGTAAGTGTGAAACGTCCTACAGAAGAGCGTGTTGTTGGAATGACCATCATTTATGACCTGAAGAACAGAAGGATACACTGTTGAAGGTCAATGCTGCAAGTCACAAATAGAAGTTAATGAAAAATAGAAAAATACTACTTAATGCTAGCAATAACTATCTCAATCATGCTTTGGAAAAGTTGACCTGTGAGCATGGCAGTGAAAAGATGCCGCTTAATGGTACACGGATCATGAAACAAAGATCTATTACAATGAACTGAAATGGAACGGAGTTGTGAATATTCAGCAGACTGACTGCTAAAATTTAAGAAAAGATATAGAATTACATTTTTAAAGATTTGTGGTGGCAAAGCATCTGCTAATCACAAAGCAATGGAGAAGTTCATTGATGAGTATGCCAAGGTCATCACTGATAAAAAAAAAAAAAAAAGAAAAAAAAAAGAAAAAAAAAAAAACAACTGTTGCTAGAATAAGTCTATAATGCTGATAAAACATCATTGTTTTGGGTGTTATTGCCCCAGAAAGACACTGACTACAGCTCACGAGACAGCCCCTATAGGAATTAAAGATGACAAGGACAGAATAACTGGGCTGGGATATACTAATACAGCAGGCATGCATAAGTGTAAACTTGCTATGTTGGGCAAAAGCTTATGTTTTCAAACAGTAGATTCCTTATCAGTGCATTTTTATGCTAACAACAACAACAGAAAAACATGGATTGTTAGGGACATCTTTTCTGATTGACTTCACAAACATTTTGTTCCAGTGACTGGTGCCTACTGCAGGGAAGTAGGATGGATGACAGCTGCAGAATTTTGTCATTTCTTGAAAAACATTATGTTCATACTCCAATTGAAAGTCTCATAAAAAATAATGTGTATGCCATGAACTGTTCCCCAAATGTGACTTCATCAGTTCAGCCATGTGACCAAGGCGCTCATAAAACAATAAAGAGTAAATATGCAAACACCTTTTTAAACAACATGTTAGCAGTAAGTGAACAGAGGCATGGGTGTGGAAGGTTTTCAAAAGGAGTTTAGCATGCCATATATGCTGTTGACAATGCTTGGAATATGGTGGCTAAGGACGTAGTTGTGTATGCCTGGCACAAAGCCTGTGACTATGTCAGTGATGAGGAACAAGGTAGTAATTTTCAAAAATTCTGTGTGTCAAGTGAGAAGGAAAAAGTATGACCTCCTTACATTTGCAAAAAATATACCTTTAGAGTACATCAGTAAACTGAAAAAAGTGGATGTTGAAGAATTTTTTAACATTGATCCTGAGGCTCCAATTTTTTATTTATTGACTGATAATAAAATAGTCAACATGGTTCTGAATCAAGGTAATCCTGAAGATGGTGATGATGAATATGATGTTATTAACACTACAGAAAGAGTGTCTGTAGATGACATGGTGAAAGCGTGATGGGCTTATGATTGCACTGGTGCAGGGTACATTCACACTAGAAAAAAACTCATGCCAGTTTATAAAATCAAAGAGAAACTTCTAACACAAAAATTGTCAATGAGGCAGATGACTGATGGAAACATTTAAAAAGTCATGCCATGGAATGCTTCCTCATCCTGGGGAACCCACTTTCTAGTCCCTCAACAGCTTCTGATGTTTCTTTCCACCTGAAGAACTAAAATAAGGTATACAGTAGACTTTTATTCAAACACAGAATCATAGGTGGAGACTGAAAGCCTGCAATTGTTTGTTGTTGTTGTTGTTTAGCAGCTGTTCTAGGTATTCTGGTGATGCCACTGTGCTGCTTAGCTACTCTGAACACATTGCTTTTACACTGCATTAATGGTATGTTATTCGTTTTTTTACTGTTCAGTACTTGTGTGTGGATATGTAGAAGAAAATAGTTATTAGTAGCATATAAATTCAGAGTAAGGAATGATGATAATGTCAAACAACCACAGATTGTCCACATGAGGGGCTGAGATAGTGACTCATTTGCTTTCTGATGGTTCAATGTACACAAACTTTGTTTTGCGCACAAAATTACTTAAAATATTGCCTAAAAGTAACTTCAGTCTATTTGATAAGGTAAATATAAAGCAAAAATGAATTTTGTATTTAGAATTAGGTGCCATTCCCAAGATATTCCATTATTTATATGCAAATATTTCAAAATATGAATTTGGATCAGGGATATTTAATCTCTTTAAATTTGAGATCTATGATGTGGTCATGCTCTCCCTATACTGAGTATTTACCAACAAAAAATATGATCTGCTGATTTTCACTAAGCTATCACACTGGAAGAAGGAAAAACATTTATCAAATAATTACATAATTATGAATAAAACTCTAAATAAGTGTTGTTATTAAAAAGAAAAAGAAACATTGAACATAAATAAATTTTCATTAAGTGACATATAAGTGGAGATATAAAAGCTATGTAAGAAATTAAGTAGATGAAGAAAGAGAAAGAAAAAGTAGAACTTTTAGGTCACTGAGAAAAAAAGTATGCAAATCCCTATATCAGGATGAGAATATTACTCAAAGATCTAAAGTAAAATGAGGCTAATGAAGATAATCTACTAGGGAAAACTGTTAGGAGGTGAGACTGAAGTAAGCAGCCAGGTGATAAAATGTCTTTATAAACTGACCAAAAATGAACAAGAACAACCACAACCAAAAAAACAAAAAAATTTAGAAATCAAGGACGAAAGGGAAAACATTATTACCATCAACCTTATAGAAATAAAATACATCATATGGTAATACTATCAATGATTGTATGCCAACAAAATATATAACTTAAATAACATAGATAAATTCCCAGGAAGAAACAAACTACTGAAACTACTTAAGAAATAGAAAATCTATATATACACCTATAGCAAACAAAGAAATTGAATTAGTAATCAAATACTGACAAGGAAGTGACTAGCATGAACTATCTTCACTGTTCAATTATCCCAGTAGAAAAAAAAACATCAATTATCATAAATTCTTCCAAAAAATAGAAAAAAAAAAAGAGAATACCTTCAACTCACTCTGTGAGGCCAGCATACCTGATGATACCACATCTTATGTAGATAAATACAAGCATCCTCAACAAAATACTGCAAACCTGAATCCAGCAGCATATAAAAAAGGACTATACATTGACCAAGTGGGATTTATCCTAAAAATACAAGATCAGTTCAACATACAGGAGTAAATCTATTTAATACACCACATTAAGAAAATAAAAGATAGAAACCATATTATCATATCAACAGTCACAGAAAAAGCATTGGAATCCTATGTGATTTCTAGTTTTCAACAAACTAGAAACAGAAAGGAACTGCCTGAACCTGAAAATGGGAATCTATAAAAATTACACAGCTAACATCATCCTTAGTGGTGAAAGATCAAATTTTATTTGCCTAAGATCAAGAATGATACAAAGATATCCACTCTCTCCACCTTTTTTCAACATCATACTGTAGATTCTAGCCCAGGTTATTAGGCAGAAACGAAAATAAAAGACACCCAAATTGAAAAGGAAGAGAGAAATTTATCTCTGTTTGCAGATGACATGATCTTGTATATAGAAAATCTTTAGAAATCAATTAAAACATCTATCATAATTATAAATAAGGTCACTTGGGTTATAGAATACCAGACCAATATAAAAAAAAAATTGTGTTTCTAAAAAATGTCAATGAGCAAATTGAAAATAAAATTTAAAAAGCAATTTCAATGGCATTAAAAAATAAAATCTCTAGGAATAAATTTAACACAAATTTCAAATTTTATATCTTAAAAATTACAGAATATTATTTAAAGAAGTTAGAGAAGATCTAATCAATGAAAATGCAACCCATGTTTATGGGTAAGAAACTTAATGTGCTAAGATTATGATACTCCTAAAATTGAACTACATATTCAATACAAGTACCAACAAATATTCAGCTGGCTCCTTTGGAAAAATTGACAAGCTAATATTAAAATTAATACCAAAGTTCAAGACACCCAGAATAGCCAAACCAATCTCAAAAAAAAAAAAAAAAAAAAAAAATCAGGCCCAGTGTGGTGGCTCACACCTATAATCCCATCACTTTGGGAGGTCGAGGCAGATGGACCACAGGTCAAGATATCGAGACTATCCTGGCCAACATGACGAAACCCCATCTCTACCAAAAATACAAACATTTGCCAGGCATGGTGGTGCGCGTCTGTAGTCTCAGATACTCAGGAGGTTGAGGCAAAGAATCTCTTGAACCCAGGAGGTGGAGGTTGCAGTGAGCCAAGATCGCCACCACTGAACTCCAACCTGACCACAGAGTGAGACTCCATCTTAAAAAAAACAAAACAAAACAAAACAAAACTGTCAGAGGTGTCAGCTTTTCAGATTTTGCAACTTGTTGCAAAGCTTTTGTAATCATGATGATGTAGTACTGGCACATAGTCAATCCAAATGGAATATGACTGAGAGTCCATAAATAAACCCATACTTTCTTTTCATTTCAACTGATACTTGACAACAGTGCCAAGATCATTCACTGGGAAAGAAAGACCTTTTCAACAAATGGTCCTGCAATAACTAGATATCCAAACACAAACATAAATAAATAAATATATAAGAAGTTGGACTCTTACCTCACACCATATACAAAGTTGATGTAAAATTAATCAAGATTTGAATGTAAGAGTGAAATTCTAAAACACTTGCAGGAAAATATAGCATAAATCTTTGTGACGTTGGATCAGGTAATCATAACATACATATGACATGAAGAGCATAAGTAAAAAAGCAAAAAGTAGACAAATTAAACGTATTTGTATTAAGGATTTGTATTAAGGATTATTACAATTCATTATTAAAAAGAGAAGTAACCAATTTTTTTAAGTGAGCAAATGATCTGAAAAGACATTTCTCCAAGAAAAACATGCAAATAGTTCAGCATCACTAGCCATTACAGAAGTAAAATTTTAAAAAAGAGATTCTACTTCATACCTAGTAGGATAACTATAATATTAAAAAAAAAAACAAAGATTAAAAATGTTGATGAGGATGTAGAGAAATTGTAGCCTTCATACACTGCTGTCAAGAATGTACACTGCTACAACTAGTTTAAAAACAGTTTGGTAGTTCCTCCAAATTTAACAGAGTTACCATATAACCCACCAGTTCTACTCATAGGTGTATATCCAACAGAACTGAAAACAGGTATTCAAACAAATATTTGTAGACATGTTTATAGCAGCAGTATTCACAATGGCCCCAAAGTGGGAAAACTCAAATGTCTCTCAACTGCTGGATGGGTAAACAAAATTTGGTATATTTATATAATAAAATATTACCTGTCAATAAAAATAAACAAAGTGTTGGTATGTGTTTCAATATTAATGTGCTTTAAAAAGTTTATGCCAAACAAAATAAGCCAGTCAGAAAAACCACAGTGCCTAATTCCGTTTAGGTTAAATGTCCAGAATAAGCAAATCCATGGTGATGAGAAGTATATTAATAGTTGCATAGAGTGGGAAGGGTGGAAGGGGAAATTGAGAGTGGCTATTAATGGGTTTGGGGTTTCTTGGAGAGATAGTGAAAAGTTTTTTTAGATGATTGTAATTTTTGTTCCTAGAACTCTGTGAATATACTGAAGCCATTTAATCATATACTTTAAATGGGCTAATTATATGGTGTTATGGGTTGAAATGATGCGGCCCTCTAAAAAAATATGTTGAAGTCCTAAACTCAGTACCTTAAGAATGTGACCTTATTTGAAAATAGCATCATTGCAGATGTAATTAGTTAAGTTAAAATGAGGTCATACTGTAGTAGGCAGGGCCATTAATCAAATATAACTGGAGCCCTTATAAGAATATGACTATGTGAAGACACAGGGGCATAAAGGGAGATCACCATGTGAAGACAGATGGAGGCAGACACTGGAGTCATGCATCTGAAAGCCAAGGAGCCCCGGTGATTGTCAGCAAACCAGCAGAAGCTAGGAAGCATTAAGAAAGGACTCCCTTACTAATTTCAGAAGGAGCATGGTCCTGCTTTCACCTTGAGTTTTGACTTCTAGCCTGGAGAATCTCTAAATTTCTACTGTTTTAAGCCACCCATTTTGGGGACTTTGTTGTGGTAAACTCGGGACATTTATACATATAATATGTCAATTTTATCAATAAAGTTATTACACAAAAAAGCTTTTGAAATATTTTAAGTGCTTAATGAAAGAGTGAGGGGAATGTGGTGAGATGATGTGCTAGTCAGTTCTCACCTGCTATAAAGAAATACCTGAGACAATTTAATGTGTCCTCCAATTTTATTCTGCATGTTACAGATAGTCATGATTTCAAAAACAAATTTAGTCATCTGATATGGTTTGGATCTGTGTCCCCACAAAATCTCATGTCAAACTGTGATTCCCAGTGTTGGAGGTGAGGTCTGGTAGAATGTGATTGGATCAGGAGGAGAACTTCTAAATGGTTTAACACCATCCCCCTTGGTCCTGTCCCCACCACAGTGAGTGAGTTATCACAAGATCTGATTGTTTAAAAGTTTGTAGCACTTGCCTTCCCTTTCTTTTCTTCATGCTCCAACCATGTGAAGTGCTGGTTCGCCCTTTGCCCCCATGACTTTAAGTTTCCTAAGCACAGCTTCTCCTAGAAGCCCAGCAGATGCCGTCATCATGCTTTCTGTACAGCCTGCAGAATCGTGAGCCAATTAAACTGCTTCTCTTCATAAATTAGCCATTTCCCTCGCTCTTTCTCTGACAATAGCTTTATTGTCAAATTTTTGATAAATTTTTACCACTTTCTCAGGCAGAAGACAATGGTTGAACTGGCACGTTGTTTGACTTGTCCTCTCCTAAAAATTGTTAACACATAGAAAGAGATATTATGTACCTTTGTTTTTATGATGGTCAAAGACTTGAATACCCTGAATTCAATCATGTCAATCATACCACTTTCTTTCAAGAATCTCTAGATAGTTATATGGATGCAAAAAACAGTTTAGACTAAGCACCGATTCATTAGTAGATATGTACATCCCCAATACTCCAATACAGAATTCTGATAAAAGCTGGGTTACATCATTTAGCTTAAGTTCCTTTGCCACTGATGCTATAGGCAGATCACATTTAAGATGTTTAAAAATGGGAACATTTTAGAGAAAATATAATAAAAACTAACCCAAGGAAATAATAGGAAACTTGGATAGACCATTAGCAATTAAATATACTGAATCAGCAGTTAAAATATTATTGAAAAATTATAAAAAGTCTGAAATTCCTTTTCAAATAAAAACAAAAATTTTCAAGGCACAATTAATTCCATGTTATATAAACTTTTTGGAAAGAGAAGGAAAATGAGGAGGAAGAAGAGGAAGAGAAGAAGTAGAAAGAAAAAGCAGAAGGAAAAAGAAGAAAATTAAAAAAAAATATTTCTTATAAGTACCCTAAGAAACAAAATGATCTAAAAATGTACAGAATCATGTTATTGTATTATCAATTTTGGTGTATTCTTGATATAATAATTTGTCAATATAATTCAAAATAGTAGCATATATGAAAGCATGTTTCTCATAATGGATCCAGAAAAAAATATAACTAAAAACATAATTAATATAATTAAACAATCAGGCAGGCATGGTAGTTCACCCCTGTAATCCATGCACTTTTGGAGGCCGAGGTGGGTAGATTACTTGAGGTAGGGAGTTTGAGATCAACCCGGCCAATGTGATGAAACCCGTCTCTACAAAAATTAGCCAGCCATGGTGGCAGGAAACTGTAATCCCAGATACTCAGGAGACTGAAGAAGGAGAATCATTTAAACCTAGGAGGCGTAGGTTGCAGTGAGCTGAGATCGTATTACTGCACTCCAGCCTAAGCAACAGATTGAGACACTGTCTCAAAATAATAATAATAATAATAATAATTGTGATGGTTAATTTTACTTGTAAGTTTGACTAGGCCATGGAGTGAGGTGTACAGGCATTTGCCGAACATTATTCTGAGTGTTTCTGGATGAGATTAATATTTAAGTTAGTAGACTGAATAAAGCCACAGTCCTTCATAATTTTTGTGGATTTCATCTAATCAGTTGAAGGTTTGACTAGCCTAAAAGGCTACCCTCCCCAAGATTAAGAGAAAATTCTTTTGGCTTATGGCCTTGAAACTGGGACATTGGGATCATACCTGGTGTCCCATATCTGATTAGGACTCTATTTAATTGAGACTTTGGACTTGGAATTGATGCTAAAAAGCATGAAGAATCTTGAAGATACTGAGATGGGGTGAATGTATTTTGCATGTAAGATGGATACGAATTTTTGGGGAAACCAGAAGGCAGAATACTGTGGCCTGATTTGGGTCCACTTAAACTCCTTATGTTGATGTCCTAATCCCCAATAGACTATTTGGAGACAAGGTCTTTAAAGGGATGATTAAAGTTAAATGAGGTTTAAGAATGGGGCCCAAATCTAATAAAATTAGTGTCCTTATAAGAAGAGGAAGAAATACCAGAGAGTCCTTTTCCATCTCTGTCTCTCTCTCTGTCTCTCTCTGTTTCTCTTCATGCACCATACAAAGAGAAAAGTCACTTGAAGACAAAATAAGATGATGGCTGTTTTTAGCAAGCCAGGGATAGGGGCTTCACAGATGCCAACCCTGGTGGAACCTTAATCTTGGACTTCCAACTTCCAGAACTGTGAGAAAATAAATTTTTATTAATTAAACCACCCAACCTGAGGAATTTTGCTATGGCAGCCTAAGCAGACTATAGAATGATTTATGTTAAAAAGTATCAAAAAATTAGATTATAATAGGAGCACTTTAAAATGTATTTCCTCTCAAATGTATAACTAACAATGCTGTAATTGTTCAATATTAGAATTATTTTTAAAAATCAGATATAAGACATTAATGTAACCAATACACCACTGGAGTCATTAGCCAAAATACCACAAAAATTATTTGAATTAATTAGAGATTTAAGAAAGGGTTTTGATTTTAATGTCAGTATTTAAAAAGTATTGCATTCTAGTAAACCAGTATGAACTAATAGAAAATATAATGTTAAATATAAACAAAAATATACAGAGACAAATATGACAGAATATGAACAAGGATATTATGAAGGAAAACTAAGTAACTTTATTTAAAAATATCATATAACATTTGAATTAATGGGAACCTAACTCATGTTCTTAGATAGGAAGACCAAATATTAAACTGTCTCAGTTTTCTAGCTGACCACTAGATTGAATGCAATACCAGTTTAACATCTCTCAGCAATAATTTCCTTTTATAGAATTTGTCAAGCTGATTCTAAAATATATGTGGAAAGAGCAAAGGTCTAAGATGTTCCAAGTTTTGTTACATACATCAGTGGCCCTCAAATCATTTTTCATCAAAATGGTTCTTTAGTATGCATCAGAATCACCCGGAGTTGGAGAAGAAGTTTTTAAGCATAGATTTCTGGACTCCAACCTGAGTGTTTCTCAGTCTGGAATGGAGCCTGAGAATTTGTATTTCTGACAAGTTCCTAGGTTATGTTAATGGTGCTGGGCTAGACTACCCTTTTTGAACAAATGATATATAAGTGTACTGACTGTGTGTATTTGTAGAACTTCCATTACTTTCATTGTAGCATAATGATAAAAATGTTAGACTCATGAGAAGGACACAGGGATTCTGATGTTTAATGTGCCAGTTACTCACAATCTACTATAGGCTCTCAGCTTGCTCATCTGTGAAATAAATAGATTGGGTAAAATGACCTTTCTGTATGTTCATTCTTGGTATCATTTTATAATCAGGATCTTGGTCACACAGTAAAATGTGTTTTGATTATATATAAATGCACAAAAATGGGTTGGCTATTATTGTCCCTTTTGTTCTGTTTCTATTTCAATCTAGATCAATCAGTTTTTACGTAGGCAGTATGTACTATTGGAAATCTGGCTACAATCAGAGGTTAAGATGTTTCTAAAGGTACCATGATTTAGTGCAAAAAATATTTTCTGTTGAAATTTCAGGAAATAAAAAATATTCCCTAAGACATATTTAGAATATCTAGTAGACATAAAAGAAAATACCTTAAAAACTTCAGCCCACTCTTTACTTATTTACCACATTAGAATTCCTAGCGCACCCAAACCAAGCCTGAAAGCAGGTTTTGCTCCTGCTTTCTCAATAGACTCACAATCCCTTGGGACCATTTCCCTCTCAGTGAGCTACATCTCAATCAGCAGACAATTCACCGAGGAGACTCAGTTTGAATTCTTGCTTCATCTAGTCACACTCAATTGAACATAGAGGCCTGTGATCATTAAAGGCCGCCGCTTTCTCCTGACAGTTTCATGGAAGCGATCCAGAGCTACTCAGTCTCTGAATTTCATATTCCCTTGAAATTGGAGCTGCATAGCATGCAGTGGTGTGACCTTTTCCTGTAGGCATTTTTCCTCTCTGCAGATTTAAAGGTATATATGCACATTAGAGAAATTTCACTAAGGACAATCACATAATAAAATGTGATAGGAAAGGTCATAATATATACCAGATAGTAATTTAATTCAGATAAGGAACTCTGCTGTTTATATTACTAAATATATGGATTTCATAGGCACTTATTTTTTGTGATGATTTAAGTAGCTGTATCACCTAAAAGTTCAGACTGTTTCTTATTGAAGTAAATATAGATTCCAGGTTTTTTGTTTGTTTTTCTTTTTTGAGGAGGTAGAGAATCAGCTTAATTTATAATTTGCTTGATAATCCTCAATTGATTTCCAACTGTGGCCCCACCTACCTATTTCAAATTACATATTTTTATTTTTTTCATCCTTTTATGTGTTATGGCTATGTTAGTCTGTTTTGTGCTGCAATGACACACGCTGGTTCATTTATAATGAATAGAAATGTATTTACCTAACAGTTCTGGAGGTTGGGAAGTCCAATATTGAGGGGCCGCTTCTTGGGAGGATTTCCTTGGTGCATGATCGCATGGCAGAAGGCAAGAAGGTAAGAGGCCACACGAGCAAGATAGCAAAAGAGGCCAAACTCACTTTTATGAAAAATTCACTCTTGTGATAGTAAACCCACTCCCTCAATAATGACATTAACGCATTCATGAAAGCAGAGCCCTTATGACCTGACCACTTCTTAAAGGCCCCACCTCTCAACACTGACACATTGAGAATAAAGTTTCCAACACCTGAACTTTGAGGGACACATTCAAACTTCAGCAACGTGCTTGACTATTTCTTCAAATGTTAAATATTCATCATTCCTAAATTCTTGCTGGTGACATAATTAGGTACTCCCTTAAATAATTCTTCTGGCCCAAGAATATTATTATGTAAGAAAAGCCGCAACTTACTAAATACAGTAAAGTTCCTTCTTGTATAGTTTTGTATCTTTGAAGACTGTAAAGCCAGTGTATTTGTAAAAATTGTTTTTCATACCACTGAGAGGTAAAGTTGAAGAAAAGATGTAGATGTTGTGTCTGTCATTGGAAGGATATTTAAGAGAAATTAGAAGGCTAAAGAGTTTATCCTTCCCTAATTCAACAAATAATATCCCACTTATAATTGTTTCCCTGCATAAATGGGAGAAAGTGGGTACATGCATTTGCATACAAATTTCCTGGGCTGAAAGAAAAGGAAAACGTTAAAAGGAAGAGAAAGAAAAAGAAACACAGGCCTACCACCTTTAACACCTGTTCCTGAATACAGGATGCTTAACTTCGTGTGGTCTTTATTAAGATAATAATTTTAAGTCCGGGCTGGAGCAAGATGGCCAAATAGGAGCAGCTCCAGTCTCCAACTCCCAGCGCAAGCGACACAGAAGACCGGTGATTTCTGCATTTTCAACTGAGGTACTGGGTTCATCTCACTGGGGAGTGCCGGACGATCGGTGCTGGTCAGGTGCTGCAGCCCGACCAGCGAGAGCTGAAGCAGGGTGAGGCATTGCCTCACCTGGGAAGCGCAAGGGGGAAGGGAATCCCTTTTCCTAGCCAGGGGAACTGAGACACATAACACCTGGAAAATCGGGTAACTCCCACCCCAATACTGCGCTTTAAGCAAACAGGCACACCAGGAGATCATATCCCACACCTGGCCAGGAGGGTCCCACACCCACGGAGCCTCCCTCATTGCTAGCACAGCAGTCTGTGATCTACCAGCAAGGCAGCAGTGAGGCTGGGGGAGGGGCGCCCGCCATTGCTGAGGCTTAAGTAGGTAAACAAAGCTGCTGGGAAGCTCGAACTGGGTGGAGCTCACAGCAGCTCAAGGAAACCTGCCTGTCTCTGTAGACTCCACCTCTGGGGACAGGGCACAGTAAACTAAACAAACGCAGCAGACACCTCTGCAGACGCAAACGACTCTGTCTGACAGCTTTGAAGAGAGCAGTGGATCTCCCAACACGGAGGTTGAGATCTGAGAAGGGACAGACTCCCTGCTCAAATGGGTCCCTGACCCCTGAGTAGCCTAACTGGGAGACATCCCCCACTAGGGGCAGTCTGACACCCCACACCTCACAGGGAGGAGTACACCCCTGAGAGGAAGCTTCCAAAGCAAGAATCAGACAGGTACACTCACTGTTCAGAAATATTCTATCTTCTGCAGCTTCTGCTGCTGATACCCAGGCAAACAAGGTCTGGAGTGGACCTCAGGCAATCTCCAACAGACCTACAGCTGAGGGTCCTGACTGTTAGAAGGAAAACTATCAAACAGGAAGGACACCTACACCAAAACCGCATCAGTACATCACCATCATCAAAGACCAGAGGCAGATAAAACCACAAAGATGGGGAAAAAGCAGGGCAGAAAAGCTGGAAATTCAAAAAATAAGAGCGCATCTCCCCCGGCAAAGGAGCGCAGCTCATCGCTAGCAACGGATCAAAGCTGGACGGAGAATGACTTTGACAAGATGAGAGAAGAAGGCTTCAGTCCATCAAATTTCTCAGAGCTAAAGGAGGAATTACGTACCCAGCGCAAAGAAACTAAAAATCTTGAAAAAAAAATGGAAGAATTGATGGCTAGAGTAATTAATGCAGAGAAGGTCCTAAACGAAATGAAAGAGATGAAAACCATGACACGAGAAATACGTGACAAATGCACAAGCTTCAGTAACCGACTCCATCAACTGGAAGAAAGAGTATCTGCGATTGAGGATCAAATGAATGAAATGAAGCGAGAAGAGAAACCAAAAGAAAAAAGAAGAAAAAGAAATGAACAAAGCCTGCAAGAAGTATGGGATTATGTAAAAAGATCAAATCTACGTCTGATTGGGGTGCCTGAAAATGAGGGGGAAAATGGAACCAAGTTGGAAAACACTCTTCAGGATATCATCCAGGAGAACTTCCCCAACCTAGTAGGGCAGGCCAACATTCAAATCCAGGAAATACAGAGAACGCCACAAAGATACTCCTCGAGAAGAGCAACTCCAAGACACATAATTGCCAGATTCACCAAAGTTGAAATGAAGGAAAAAATCTTAAGGGCAGCCAGAGAGAAAGGTCGGGTTACACACAAAGGGAAGCCCATCAGACTAACAGCAGATCTCTCAGCAGAAACTCTACAAGCCAGAAGAGAGTGGGGGCCAATATTCAATGTTCTTAAAGAAAAGAATTTTAAACCCAGAATTTCATATCCAGCCAAACTAAGTTTCATAGGTGAAGGAGAAATAAAATCCTTTACAGATAAGCAAATGCTTAGAGATTTTGTCACCACTAGGCCTGCCTTACAAGAGACCCTGAAGGAAGCACTAAACATGGAAAGGAACAACCGGTACCAGCCATTGCAAAAACATGCCAAAATGTAAAGACCATCGAGGCTAGGAAGAAACTGCATCAACTAACGAGCAAAATAACCAGTTAATATCATAATGGCAGGATCAAGTTCACACATAACAATCTTAACCTTAAATGTAAATGGACTAAATGCTCCAATTAAAAGACATAGACTGGCAAACTGGATAAAGAGTCAAGACCCATCAGTCTGCTGTATTCAGGAGACCCATCTCACACGCAGAGACATACATAGGCTCAAAATAAAGGGATGGAGGAAGATTTACCAAGCCAATGGAGAACAAAAAAAAGCAGGGGTTGCAATACTAGTCTCTGATAAAACAGACTTTAAACCATCAAAGATCAAAAGAGACAAAGAAGGCCATTACATAATGGTAAAGGGATCAATTCAACAGGAAGAGCTAACTATCCTAAATATATATGCACCCAATACAGGAGCACCCAGATTCATAAAGCAAGTCCTTAGAGACTTACAAAGAGACTTAGACTCCCATACAATAATAATGGGAGACTTCAACACTCCACTGTCAACATTAGACAGATCAACGAGACAGAAAGTTAACAAGGATATCCAGGAATTGAACTCATCTCTGCAGCAAGCAGACCTAATAGACATCTATAGAACTCTCCACCCCAAATCAACAGAATATACATTCTTCTCAGCACCACATCATACTTACTCCAAAATTGACCACGTAATTGGAAGTAAAGCACTCCTCAGCAAATGCACAAGAACAGAAATTATAACAAACTGTCTCTCAGACCACAGTGCAATCAAACTAGAACTCAGGACTAAGAAACTCAATCAAAACCGCTCAACTACATGGAAACTGAACAACCTGCTCTTGAATGACTACTGGGTACATAACGAAATGAAGGCAAAAATAAAGATGTTCTTTGAAACCAATGAGAACAAAGATACAACATACCAGAATCTCTGGGACACATTTAAAGCAGTGTGTAGAGGGAAATTTATAGCACTAAATGCCCACAAGAGAAAGCAGGAAAGATCTAAAATTTACACTCTAACATCGCAATTAAAAGAACTAGAGAAGCAAGAGCAAACACATTCGAAAGCTAGCAGAAGGCAAGAAATAACTAAGATCAGAGCAGAACTGAAGGAGATAGAGACACAAAAAACCCTCCAAAAAATCAATGAATCCAGGAGTTGGTTTTTTGAAAAGATCAACAAAATTGACAGACCACTAGCCAGACTAATAAAGAAGAAAAGAGAGAAGAATCAAATCGACGCAATTAAAAATGATAAAGGGGATATCACCACCGATCCCACAGAAATACAAACTACCATCAGAGAATACTATAAACACCTCTACGCAAATAAACTGGAAAATCTAGAAGAAATGGATAATTTCCTGGACACTTACACTCTTCCAAGACTAAACCAGGAAGAAGTTGAATCCCTGAATAGACCAATAGCAGGCTCTGAAATTGAGGCAACAATTAATAGCTTACCACCCAAAAAAAGTCCAGGACCAGATGGATTCACAGCTGAATTCTACCAGAGGTACAAGGAGGAGTTGGTACCATTCCTTCTGAAACTATTCCAATCAATAGAAAAAGAGGGAATCCTCCCTAACTCATTTTATGAGGCCAACATCATCCTGATACCAAAGCCTGGCAGAGACACAACAAAAAAAGAGAATTGTAGACCAATATCCCTGATGAACATCAATGCAAAAATCCTCAATAAAATACTGGCAAACCGGATTCAGCAACACATCAAAAAGCTTATCCACCATGATCAAGTGGGCTTCATCCCTGGGATGCAAGGCTGGTTCAACATTCGCAAATCAATAAACATAATCCAGCATATAAACAGAACCAAAGACAAGAACCACATGATTATCTCAATAGATGCAGAAAAGGCTTTTGACAAAATTCAACAGCCCTTCATGCTAAAAACGCTCAATAAATTCGGTATTGATGGAACGTACCTCAAAATAATAAGAGCTATTTATGACAAACCCACAGCCAATATCATACTGAATGGGCAAAAACTGGAAAAATTTCCTTTGAAAACTGGCACAAGACAGGGATGCCCTCTCTCACCACTCCTATTCAACATAGTGTTGGAAGTTCTGGCTAGGGCAAACAGGCAAGAGAAAGAAATCAAGGGTATTCAGTTAGGAAAAGAAGAAGTCAAATTGTCCCTGTTTGCAGATGGCATGATTGTATATTTAGAAAACCCCATTGTCTCAGCCCAAAATCTCCTTAAGCTGATAAGCAACTTCAGCAAAGTCTCAGGATACAAAATTAATGTGCAAAAATCACAAGCATTCTTATACACCAGTAACAGACAAACAGAGAGCCAAATCAGGAATGAACTTCCATTCACAATTGCTTCAAAGAGAATCAAATACCTAGGAATCCAACTTACAAGGGATGTAAAGGACCTCTTCAAGGAGAACTACAAACCACTGCTCAGTGAAATCAAAGAGGACACAAACAAATGGAAGAACATACCATGCTCATGGATAGGAAGAATCAATATTGTGAAAATGGCCATACTGATAATTTATAGATTCAATGCCATCCCCATCAAGCTACCAATGAGTTTCTTCACAGAATTGGAAAAAACTGCTTTAAAGTTCATATGGAACCAAAAAAGAGCCCGCATCTCCAAGACAATCCTAAGTCAAAAGAACAAAGCTGGAGGCATCACGCTACCTGACTTCAAACTATACTACAAGGCTACAGTAACCAAAACAGCATGGTACTGGTACCAAAACAGAGATATAGACCAATGGAACAGAACAGAGTCCTCAGAAATAATACCACACATCTACAGCCATTTGATCTTTGACAAACCTGAGAGAAACAAGAAATGGGGAAAGGATTCCCTATTTCATAAATGGTGCTGGGAAAATTGGCTAGCCATAAGTAGAAAGCTGAAACTGGATCCTTTCCTTACTCCTTATACGAAAATTAATTCAAGATGGATTAGAGACTTAAATGTTAGACCTAATACCATAAAAATCCTAGAAGAAAACCTAGGTAGTACCATTCAGGACATAGGCATGGGCAAAGATTTCATGTCTAAAACACCAAAAGCAACAGCAGCAAAAGCCAAAATTGACAAATGGGATCTCATTAAACTAAAGAGCTTCTGCACAGCAAAAGAAACTACCATCAGAGTGAACAGGCAACCTACAGAATGGGAGAAAATTTTTGCAATCTACTCGTCTGACAAAGGGCTAATATCCAGAACCTACAAAGAACTCAAACAAATTTACAAGAAAAAAACAAACAACCCCATCAAAAAGTGGGCAAAGGATATGAACAGACATTTCTCAAAAGAAGACATTCATACAGCCAACAGACACATGAAAAAATGCTCATCATCACTGGCCATCAGAGAAATGCAAATCAAAACCACAATGAGATACCATCTCACACCAGTTAGAATGGCAATCATTAAAAAGTCAGGAAACAACAGGTGCTGGAGAGGATGTGGAGAAATAGGAACACTTTTACACTGTTGGTGGGATTGTAAACTAGTTCAACCATTATGGAAAACAGTATGGCGATTCCTCAAGGATCTAGAACTAGATGTACCATATGACCCAGCCATCCCATTACTGGGTATATACCCAAAGGATTATAAATTATGCTGCTATAAAGACACATGCACACATATGTTTATTGCAGCACTATTCACAATAGCAAAGACTTGGAATCAACCCAAATGTCCATCAGTGACAGATTGGATTAAGAAAATGTGGCACATATACACCATGGAATACTATGCAGCCATAAAAAAGGATGAGTTTGAGTCCTTTGTAGGGACTTGGATGCAGCTGGAATCCATCATTCTTAGCAAACTATCACAAGAACAGAAAACTAAACACCGCATGTTCTCACTCATAGGTGGGAACTGAACAATGAGATCACTCGGACTCAGGAAGGGGAACATCACACACTGGGGCCTATCATGGGGAGCGGGGAGGGGGGAGGGATTGCATTGGGAGTTATACCTGATGTAAATGACGAGTTGATGGGTGCAGCACAGCAACATGGCACAAGTATACATATGTAACAAACCTGCACATTATGCACATGTACCCTACAACTTAAAGTATAATAATAATAAATAAATTTAAAAAAAAATAAAAAAAAGCAAATTATTAGAAACCTTCTGACATGACAAAGCTAGATAGAAGTTATTCACTTTCCTAATATAAATACACATATATTAATAAAGTTATTCACTTTCCTTAAAAAAAAAAATAATAATAATTTTAAGTCAAATCTCCCTCTGTAAGATGGGACTGACAATAATGTCTGACTGATATATATGTAGTAATACTGATGAAAGCAAATTCCACATGCATATGAAGGAATATGGAACATGTAGTCCGTAACTTAGCTGAAGAAACTGTAGCAAAACATAGACTATATGTTGAAAAAGTTTCTTGGGAAGTTAATGATTTCTGACGATTGAAATTTTGTAAAATGTAACACAAAGAAAACATTTAGTGAATACCAACTTTACATATCATGGGTCTAAATCAAATAAAAAGTGGTAAAATTGGAGAAAAAACATTTGCAATCTGATGTTACATGATCCAGGTCCTTAGGGAGACAGAGTACTTAAGCAGGTTTCACAAACTGGTATAGGAATTGCATGAATATAACTAGGTATTATAACTGACTTACATCCATAAATTGAGTTGTAAATACATTTTAGTTCTACTTTTATGAATATACAAAGACTATACTCTAACATGGCAGTACTAGGATCCTGCTTCCTGGTATAATCTACTGGCAGAATCAGATTCATCTGGGCACAGATCAATATTATAGATTCCTATTCCCTACCCAGGACCCACTTCATTCAAATCTCCAGGAGTGGAATACAGAATCTGCTAAATACAAGTTTAGCAGTTTCCCCTGGGTGAAACAAGCTAAAGGTCACTCTGAGAGGAAGGGCCAATGACAGTAGGCTGTAGCTAAAGGTAATGACATGCAAAAATTGCTTCTATCCTGCAGGCAAAAAACAGGCTGAGAGTATGTCTGATCCATCATTGCTTTCAATGACCTTCAAAACATCATATCAGGATGGATAACTCCAGTTCTTCAACCAGATTCTTTCATTTGTGTGACTTGATTATTTTTTCTGGTGCTTTGAAAACATCGTACACTAACATTATCCCTGTAGATGCTATTTATACTGGGAGATAAATTGAGGTTTTATTCATTAGCAGAAGAAATAGCAACCCTGAAAGAAAAGGCAAGAAATGTGGCAGTAGTCATAATATTTACTACTCTTTGACGTTTTTTCAGCTTACAAACCAGTTTTTCAAACAGTTGTGAATTAATGCTGACAACAACCTCATGAGGTTAAAGAACTAGTTTACTGTGTGGGTTGTTGAACTGGGACTCAAGTTCTATTACTTTTTATATCAGAAATATAATTGGTATCCCTAGGCCATCTATCATAAACATAGAAAATTATTTTGATTGACTATAAATGTAAATTGATAAAGAAGCTCCTTTAAAAAAGAAAAACTATATAATGGTGTATTTACTCAATATGCTAGCTTTAAAAAATATAATATTACTAGTTTCTGCAGCTTTAGCACATATTAATATATTAATCCTTCAGGAATAAGCACAGATGAAGAGATAACATATATCCATGGATTCTGAGCACCAAAGCACTCAGATTTAGCCCAAATGGAAAATAAAATTAAGCATATATGTTGTTAAAGACTGAAAATAAATAACAAGTCCACAGTAGGAAAAAGAATAAAAAAAAAAGATATCTAATTTAAGTTGGCTTACAGTCAGAAAGTAGTTATAAGTGATTGATTTTCATTTTGGTACTATCATCATGAATATTCTTTTGCAAGAGTCTCTCATCCTGAAGCAGTTAGCATGAGAAAAAAAGGAGTGTGGATGCTTTTCCACTGCTTTTCTTGGGCTGTATGAAAAGTCATCAAGACTACAGTTTTCTGCCAGATTCACAGGCCAAGTAGTGTAATTGAAAGAATGCTAGGCCAGGAGTCAGTCAGACAGATTATATTCTAGATATGTTTCTGCTACAAATAGGCTAGAGCATGTATATAATCCAATGGAATTCAGCTTTATAACTTGCAAAATGATGGAGTTGAACAAAATTATCCCTAAATGTTCTTATAAATATTAATATATTTTGAAACTATAGAGTCAAGCTGACTGAGGGATACAGCAGGTCAATACTCATAAATGTGTATGTTCTGTTTACATACAAATTCTGTGAAAACATGCTAAGCATTCCAGTTCCCATCCAAAGTTATGGTAAGTCGAACAATGGCCCCTCCAAGGTATCCACATCCTACCCCTGGAACCTATTTATTTATTAGTTTACATACTAAAAGGAGATTTACAGATGATTTAATTAACGATTTTGAGATGAGGGGATTGCCCTGGATCAGAATCAGGAAAGACATGTTACAAAGGGTACTAAAGTCAGAGTGATGGGGCCAGGAGCCAAGGAATGCAGGCTGGCTCTAGGAAACAGAAAAAGCAAGGAAGAGAGTCACCCCTGGAGACTCCATAAAGAACACAGACATTGACCATGACTCCTTTAAGATTCATTTCAGACTTCTGACCTTCAGAACTGTAAGATAATACATATATAATTAATTTTTTGCTTTAATGGATTAAATTTGTAGAAATTTGTTACAACAGTAAAGTGAAACTAATGTAAGACAGCTATGAGGAAGCTCCATATGAGATGGAAGCTTGTCAGTTTTTGTTGTTGTTGTTGTTGTTGTTTGTTTGTTTTTGTTTGTTTTGTTTTGAGACGCAGTCTCCCTCTGTCGCTCAGGCTGGAGTGCAGTGGTGCCATCTCCGCCCACTGAAAGCTCCGCCTCCCAGGTTCACGCCATTCTCCTGCCTCAGCCTCCCGTTACCTGGGACTACAGGCACCCGCCACCACGATCGGCTAATTTTTTGTATTTTTTAGTAGAGATGGGGTTTCACTGTGTTAGCCAGGATGGTCTTGATTTCCTGACCTTGTGATCTGCCCACCTCGGCCTCCCAAAGTTTTGTGATTACAGGTATGAGCCACTGCGCCTGGTCGTCCATTTTAAAACGTATCTGTAAAATCTTTGAGATTCTTTCTACTGAGAAGGGTATCTATGTCCTCTTCTCTTATATTGGTGCTAAAATCTGTGTTCATTTATATTAAGAAAATACAGAGGAAGTGATGCTAGATGCAGTCTGAGTCTAGGTCATAGAAGGTAATTAGCTATAACTCTGCTCTGTGCTGTTATAAGTAAACTAGGAGCCTTTAGCTATCAACTAACTATTCCCATTACCCTGAGGTCATAATGCCTTGAAGAAGACTTCATACAGAGATGAGTAGCCACTCCAGTCACCTACACCTGCACAGCTGAGCTTCCAGCCAACAGCCATGCAAGTAAGCTATTTTTTATGACAATACAGTCCAACCTTCACATGACTGGAGCTCCAGTCAACAAATGACTGAAACTCCAGGAGAGATCCTAAGCTAGAACTGTTTGCATGAGCCATCTCCAAATTCCTGACCCACAAAATCTTG
Source organism: Macaca mulatta (assembly GCF_049350105.2). Taxonomy (NCBI): domain Eukaryota; kingdom Metazoa; phylum Chordata; class Mammalia; order Primates; family Cercopithecidae; genus Macaca; species Macaca mulatta. The sequence continues at coordinate 175,957,991 of NC_133410.1, forward strand.
AAGCATATTAAGATGGTGGTTGTTTTAAACTGTTAAATTGGGGTAATAATGGGGAGATTCGCCAATAATCTTCCAATAACATCTTTATCACAAAATATTAGTTGCACATCAACAGTTATATTTCAGTTTTAAAGACTTTATTACTAACTTCTGCATATTTAACTGCCAGGAGTCAAACATTGGTGACTTCTAAATCAACAGTTCAGGCTTCTATTCTCTGTGTTAGTCCCACATAGCTAACAGGTTTCAAATGAGGCCTCAAAGTAAGCATGTTTAAAAATTGAATGCTCCCCTATATCAGTCCTGCTACAGAGACTCTTTATACGGTATTTTCTATTTTTGTGAAAGACACTGTTAGCTAATCAATTGTCAAAACATAGTCTGGGCATCATATCCAATGCCTTTCTCTTTTCTTTCACAATTAATCTGTCACTAAATCAAGCTATTCTTTGCCTTCACAATTCTCAACTGAATCTCATTTTCTCAACTGTTATTACAATGGCTTTCACTGTGGACTTTAACATTTTCTACATGGACTAACTAAACGACTTTCTAAGTATTTTCCTTCTCCTTTTTCCAACTCAGCCACTGTAATTATGTTCCTAATTTGTCAGCCTACTTGTTTCCCGATAATCCCTTCAATGATTTTCATCATCTATTGCTAATAAAGACGTAACAATTTGAAATTCTGTTCTGATCTAATCTAGTTTACTCAAATTTGCCAACTTTCACAGAAATTCAGAGAACAAAATGGCTACATAGCTGTTATAAACCCTGAAGAGTACATTGTTCTTTCACTCATCTATGTGTCCCAGCAGGTATTATGATGTTTGAAATATCTGTGGTCAATTGAAACACTGACAGTGATGATGGCAGCCTACAATAGAGAATTAGAGAATGACACTAAAATTTCAAGCCTAACTATTCCCTCTCTAGAAAGCAATTCCCTTGGCAAATCAGCTGTTTGGATTTCTATCAGAATCTGATAGAGGATGAATGTATGACTGTTAGATGCCATTTAACCATATAACCTGAGCTGTCTATCACAAATCAGGTAGCTGGTGTTGACTGTAGCCCCAGAATCAAAAATACATGGGGGCACTCCATCGTGAGGCATGAGAGTGTTCATGAATCTGCGTACAATCCAGCTAGAATACATTACTCAAGGCTCAAGTAAGTTTCAGGGTAAAAATTTACTGATATTTCCTGTGATTCAGTTACAGGTATAGTACAGTGCTTGTCTCAATATATCCATGTGTCTCTGCAGGAAGCTTTGGCTGTCAGTTAAATGAGTAGAAAACAAATAACTAGGCCTATTCTACAGAAAGTTCTGCATGATACGCATGCATGAATTGAAAATGGTCTACTCCTATATTTCCATCCCATTTGAGATATCCATAAACAACATCGGAGAAGGTGAATCTTCCATGTGGAAAAATTTTGAAACACCTCATTTTCCCCTTTTCCTGAAAATAGAGATGTAAAGAACCAACGGTTATCCTGATAACCGAGGACTTAGAAAGACAAATACAAAGACTGATAAAGTGGGGAAAATGGAGTGAGTTCTCTTTTCTGAATAGGCTAAATTAATATCTGTGCCGCAGAGGGATGCTTACCGAGGGGCCCTTACCTCAGAGGAGGCTCTTTATAATCCAAATAACTTTTCTATGTACTTCAGACACCTACTTTCTAGGCTTCTCGCAGCATGTTTGGTCTTGGGAATGGAATGGATAGAGTGGTAGGAATGACAAACATACAAGGGCTCATTATTAAGGAATTTGCTCCATGGAGTCTATCTTGGTCACTACCAAATACCTTATAGCTCCCCAGTGTGGCCATACTTCAGTTGAACTAGCCTAATACCAGATGTGAATTAAACTAGATTCCTTCTAGCAAGCAAAAGGTAGTAATTTATCTTCAATTAAATTAATACATTCTGAGTTTGTATTTACTTCTCTGTCAATCATGCCTCTTCCAGACCTATGCACTTGACTTTCTGAATGACCTATGCTTTATTATAGGAGTCTATGCAGAAATGCTTCTGAATGAGGAAATCACATCACAGTGAAATATAAGATAATGAGATAATAGCTATGATGTTCTTCAGCATTACCAATGAACCCTAACATCCAGAAGCATCTGGCCTTATAGAATGGAAGAATGACTTATTGAAATACAGGTTGGCATCCTCCAGGAGATAATAGTTTGTGAATTTGGGGTATTGTCCTAGCACTTTCTCTGGAAATGTAGAACCCACAGGTCTAGGAATCAAATAGCCAGCCAATGGAATATGACCCTCCTAAGTTTAATCTTAGTAAGAGGGATGCAAAGTCTAAAATTCCATTTTGTATGATCATAATTTGGATTCCATTGTACAAAACTCCTTGTATGAAAAATGAGCTCTATATCTTCCATTTGTTGACTTATTCTCTTTTCTAAATTTTAAATCCATGCTCAAACAATAGTTTTTAAAACTCAACATGCTTTAATTAAAAAAATAAAATAAAATGATTAATAAGGATGCCGTGCTGATAAAGAGTGGACTTTACTGTGTCTCATTGGCTGATTCTTACTACTATCTCTATTCTTTTAAATTATCCCTTGTACTACAGGTATGTGAAGTCTGAAAACCATAGTGCCAAGGCTTCCTTAACATCAATTTTCAGGTAGATTCTGTGCTTTGGAGGCGATTGTGCAAAATTTGGGAGACAGAAAAGAAAAGCAATGCCACTGTGCTGCTGTCAGCAGGTCTGTGGGCACTGAGAGATAGCAAATATAAACCTTTATCTGTGGCTTGCAGGCATTCTCCTGAAAAGAGTGTACTTGGAATCTGCGGTTGGCTAATTTTATTGGTAATGGTTACCTTGTCATCACTACAATTTAGGAATTCCTGAAAACCTTCATAAACTTTTTATTCCACCTTATCAGTGATTTTTAAAATTCTGTTTAATTCCCAGTATATCTTTTCACTCAAAATAACTAGAGTAGCTTCTATTTTCACAACTTAACTAATAAAATGCTAAATAAATCTATTAAGTAGATGGATACTGAACTGAGTGAACAGGACACCTACCTGTACAAGAATTCCCTGACAGAATAACTGGGTTATCATTTCACAGATATCAAGATTCTGCTAGACAATAGCAAACTTCCAGCCAAGCTAACTTTCCTTTGTCATAAGGTCAGTAACTTCATGACCAAGCATACAGGTGTTTATCATTCTGGTGCATGAGATGCTGAAATGCTCTCAGGCTGGGCTGCAGGATGAGCAGGCATCCCTTAGTTTAGACTCAAGTGTTTTAAAGTAAAATTAGTAATAACATTTTTCCAACATTCAGGAGCAAATACATAGACTTTTTTCTATGTAAGGTATCCTCATATAATTAATCTAAATTCTGTAGTATTTTCTAGAAAAGAAACACTGGTAGAATTTAGAAAATACTAACAATATAAACATAAAACTTTACAAATGACAATAATCCTTAGTTATAGTTTTTGTTTGCAATGGCATGAATGGACAAAATTGAGGGAAAACAATTTCAATTGTTTCTAGGTCTTTAAAATTTAAAACAATTAAATCAGATAACATCTTTCAAACAATATTAGCTTAAGAGTAGATGAATTGTGGACACCCAAACAGTGGTACATCCACACAATGGAGTATTATTCATCAATAATAAAGATCTTTAATGAAAATTTAATAAATTTTACCAAAACCATTGTGAGAACAATGAAGGCCTGAGATTTTACCCTATTTAAAAGTTCACACATTCATCTGCCATAGTTTACAGATGCTGGTTGAAGACACAAGACTCCTGAGTCCAAGATGAAAGGTAAATATTACACATAATAATAGCCGTAACCAGAGTATCAGCATATTTGTATCTGTTTTCTGAGCCCTAGTCCCGGTGTTACGAAGGCCAGATATAACCTGCACGCACAGAGTATTGGCCACATATAACCTGCATGCAGAGTATTGGCCACATATAACTTGCATGCACAGAGTATTGGCCACGTGTAACCTGCATGCACAGAGTATTGTGTTACAGAATAGTAACCTTGAGTTTAGAAAACAAAAATTTAAAAATTGACAGTGTGTCTAACTTTGGCTCTTAATGATGAGATTAAAGTTGGTATCTTGGATGTTGAGCCTGTCTGTCCTTTGCTCTAGAGGGAGACACACTACCTTCCAAAGCTATTCACTACACAAAAATTGAAAAGATATTCTGGAACAAAGTACGTCGGTCCCTTGCACATAAGATACATAAAAATATGAAAGATCCATAAATCATTGTCTCTAATCAATCTCAAAATAACAATATTGATAATAATGAAAATACTAATAGAATACTAAAAGTAATAGTTTTTGAAATCCTAACATAGGCCGGTTTTACCTCCCTTTGTTTATGAAAATGTAACGCATTATTGTAAAATGGATTATATTCTGCCCAGAAGAAAAAAATTCCATTAATGTGTTGCATTTGCACAATTAGATTTTGTCACTAGAGATACAGAATAAATGTAATAATAAATTCCTACTGTGGTGTGGAGGAAAAACTTCAGACTAGAATCTTGTGTAGGCAGCCTCTCAATTACACTTAAATGATTCCCACTTCTTGATCTTAAACTTAGATTGTATCATTTACTACAAATAGACGGTGGTGGTGTGAAATAGTGAGAAGTCACTTCTGATATTAAATTACAAAAAGACAGAGGAATCTGTTTTGAGGTGCTCTCTTTTCCTCCCCAGCCATTTGTTCTAAGGGAAGCCAGCTGCTGTGTCGTGAGCCAACATGTTGTTAGGTCCATATGGCAGAGAGGTTTCTGGATAACTACAAGTGAGAAATTGAGGTTCTCAGTTTAACAGCTTACAAGTAACCAAATCCTTCCAGCAGCAAGGTGAGTGTGCTTAGAAACAGATATTCTCCCAGAAAAGCCTTCAGATGAGAACACAGCTCAATCAATACTTTCATTGCCAGCTTTGTAAGAAACCTTGAAACAGAGCCAGCTGGCTAAGTGATACTTGCATTCCTGATCCACAGAAGCTATGAGATAATCGTTTTGGAAATCTGTTTGTTTGTAAGATGCTAGGTTTGTTTGGGTAAGGTACTAGGTTTGTTTGTAAGATGCTAGATTTGGTTGGGAATTTGTTTGTTTGTGAGATGCTAGGTTTGTAAGATGCTAAATTTGTTTGTAAGATGCTAGGGTATAGGGTAATTTGTTATGCAGTAATGGGTAACTGTGATAGTTAATATTGCGTGTCAACTTGATTGGATTGAAGGATGCAAAGTTTTTTTCCTGGGTGTGCCTGTGAGGGTGTTGCCAAAGAAGATTAACATTTAAGTCAGTGGAATTTGAGACGCAGACACATACTCAATCTGGGTGGGCAACATCTAATCAGCTGCCAGTGCAGCTAGAATAAAGCAGGCAGAAGTTGGAAGGACTTGACTTGCTGAGTATTCAGGCCTCCATCTTTCTCCCTTGCTGGATCCTTCCTGCCCTCGAACATCAGACTCCAAGTTCTTCAGCTTTTGGACTCTTGGACTTACACCAGTGGTTTCCCAGGGGGTCTCAGACATTGGGCCACAGACTGAAGGCTGCACTATTGGCTTCCCTACTTTTGAGGTCCTGGGACTCGGACTGGCTTCCTTGCTCCTTAGCTTGCAGATGGCCTACTGTGGGACTTCACTTTGTGATCGTGTGAGTCAATATTCCTTAATAAACCCTCCTTCATATTTACTTCAATCCTATTAGTTCTGTCCCTCTAGAGAAACTTGACTAATACAGTAACTAATAATAACATTAGTACTGAAAGATTGGGTTCTGCCGTAGTAAATACCTAAATGTGGTAGTGGCTTTGGAACTGAGCAGTGAGTGGGTGGTGACTGGAAGGATTTTGTGAAGTGTATTAGAAAAAGCCTACGTTGCCTTCAACAGACTGTAGAATTTTGCACATTGAAGATAGTGTTGAGGCCACATAAGGAGGTAAAATATGTATTACTGGAAACTGCAGGAAGGCAAATCTGCGTTATGTAGTGCCAAAAAGATTAGCAATGTGACTGCCTGCACTACAGTGTGAGGTAGAAAATGTGCCTAATTACTTGAATGATCTAACTAAGGAGAATTTCTAAGGAAAGTGTTGAATGTGACATGTGATTTCTTTGTGCTGCTTAGTGTAAAATGTGAAAATAGGAAGATAAGTTGAAGGAAGAACTGGAAAATGGAAAGGAGTCAAGTCTTGAGGATTTTGAAAATTCTTAACCTTTCCAAATGACAAATCAGGCCAAAATTAAGAATTGGCTTCTGAGCAAATATTGAATCTGGGGCATTGCCAGAAATACATGGTCTTAAGATGAAGCTGGGGATGTGACTGCAAATGTGTTTGTTAAGATGACAGAAAGACCAAAGGTGGTGCCAAATCAAAGGTTCTCTGAGGAGATTAAGGGTGTGCTCCGCAGATCCTCTCAATTTAAACAATTGGTCATCTAGGAAGCTTAAGGTTGTTATCCCTCAGCACTCTCAACAGGAGCTCGAGGTGGAGAAGGGCTTATCATAGACGCTTGTGGCTGTGGCTTTTGAAATCTAAGTGGATAATTCTTCCAAAAGAAATCACAGAAGAGCCACCATTATTTTGAGATTACAGCCATAGAAACGATGACATCTTTGACTAAAAGGAACAGAGACAGTATAAATTGTAAAGAGGTCATTGGACCCACAAAATCCTATTGAAATTCTCCTGAAATTTTGAAGCAGGGCTGACAAAACCACTCATCTGCAAACCCATGCTACTTTTCATGGGCGGCTTAGGGTAGGGGAAGCATGACTCGAAGAACAGAAGCCAGATCCCGAAGTGCAGAATCTAGGACCGTGGAGAACTATTCGCATGCTTGAAACCTAATCAATACGTTTTCAGCATTCGCCAGGCTGGAATTCAGAATTACTATAAATCGATGATTCATTTGTGCCTCTCTGCTTGCTCCCTCTACTTTTGAACAGAGAAGAACAAATATTCTACACCTACCCGAACTTTATATTGATATGTTGGAGACAAATTACTTGTCTCCTTAGTTTCATAAGTCTGAAGATAAAGAAGAGCTGCATTCTAGAAAACGTATGTAAGAAACTGCGCCCTGGCAGCCTCATCCACACTAGGAATGATTTAGGTCGAGATCCTAGACTTTGAGCTAATACTGTGGTGGGATAAGACTGTTGGGGACCTTCAAATAAGGTGAGGATATTTTGCCTGTAGAAGGGATACAAGTTTTTGGAATCATAGAATACAAAGTGGTACACAGAATAATTAATATAGGCCTTAAAGACCCAAAGTTAACATTTAGGTTTCGACTTTTACTAAGATATTTATTTGTGTGTCTGTGTGTGTATATATGTATATATGTGTGTGTATACATGTATATGTATGTATATATGTGTATACATATACACATACATGTATGTGTACATATATACATACATATATATACATGTGTACATATGTATACATATATACTCATATATACACACATATATACTTATATACATATATACACACACACATATACATATATATTTTTACCATATCCAAGAGTAATCATACTTAGCACTATATATATTATATGTGATGCTTAATAATTATTTGCTGGCAGTGACGCTGTAGTGATACTCCATGGAAGTCAATTTTAATTTGTGACTCTATGTTTCTCCTTTCACTTCATCATATATCCTCAGTTTATTTCTATTAGATGCCTTGGATTCAATTTTATAAAACTCATTAGTAATTGATGTATTCTCTTTTCTCTCTTTAATATTGCCAGGATGAATTCAGAGTACTCAGTGGACAAAAATCAGAGCAATTCGTACTCTTTTGAAAAACTCTAAATTATCCATTTAGATTTCAAAAACTCTTTTGAAATCCAGGCTGAAATGCAAATATTCATTTCATTATGAATACATTAACATGTTTTCTTTTAAAGAAAATGTACTCCTAGTAAGTTATGCTATAGTGAGGATTAAAATAACAAAAAAGACATCAAAGTGTAATGCTTTACAGTTTAATCAAATTTTCAAATACCTCACACTATTATGTGATTGGCAGATTTTCAAAGTAACTATAAATTCTCACTAACGTTGTTAAACAACATGTTTTGCCATTCAGTGAGTATGTGTTTCTAAGTGACAGATCAAATCTGAGTCAGAGAAAAATTCAAAGATTTTGTGAGAAGAGTTTATTGAATGCTATTTAAAAAGTTATTGTTTTGTTGAGTTCTCAAGTTTTATTTCTTATATCAGACTTCTAAGAAAATAATTTATATATTAATGAGCTATATCATTTATATATTACTTGATTTCCTTATCATATACATAGTGTGTATACATATATATGCACATATATATACGTATATGTGCACATATACATATACATATATATGCACATATATATATACACATATATATATGTATATTTGACCAAAACCAAAACAATTTCTATGACAATTACTTTTGAATACATGGCTCTTTTCTAACGTTACAAACTATCTTCTCCCAAATGTGAATATTTTATTTCTTTCCTTGTTCTAACATAATACTTCCCATAGATCCAGGCTCAATAAATAATTCTCTCTTGGAGAACTTAATTTTGTTCCCCCAAAAAATTAATCTCAAAAGATAAACCTAATTCAACAGAAAAAGAGGAAAATAATAATATTGTGTTAAATATTTGTAAGATGTGAGCATTTTCAGGGGTTCTCACACAGTTCTTGTAAACCGCCACAGGTCACCAACTTCCATACAATCATATTCTGCTGCTACTGTCCCAGTGTAGTGATATACTTATTTTTTGTTTGCTATTTGCCTCTGTTTTTCAGTTTTACTTTTTCCATCTTATTGTGATTGTAGATTGGTCAGAATATATGAGTATGAAGATAGGACTGGAGCTCAAAATATTGGTTTGATGGATGAAGTCTTCCATAATACTTAGGTGGATGCTGGGCTTTTCAGAAACTAGATAATGTTCCATGAACTGCTATGGGGTTCACATATTTCTTTCATTACTTCTTGAGAAACTGCATCTTTGATAATATAACTTTGATGAAAATTTGATAATCTCCAATCATGTCACACTTACGTCTTTCACTGCTCCTTGGGAATCTCATTTCAATCATATTTAATATTATTTTTATTAATATGATCTATCAGTTGTTCAGCAATTCTCCATTGATTCTTACTCTGTATCAGGAATGGATTTGGTGGCTAGGGAAAGAGCAGTGAATAGAAGATGGGCAAAGTGACAATTTCTTAGCAGTCTATTAAGCTTCCTTGAGTAATTCAGAAAAAAACTTAAATTTTGTAATTCAGAAAAAAACTTAAATTTTGGTAGTGATGAGAATTGTTATAGTTGAGACTAGATACATAAAAAATAAATATATATATGTTCAAAAACACATGCACATATATACATTTATGCATACATATACATGTTATGTTTAATCTCCAGATTTCAGTTTGTTTTATGGAAGTGAGTTAAAATTTTGATAATCTCCAGTCATCTCAAGGCTAAATATGAAGGCTGTGGTTGTATTTTTTATTTTGTTGCTCCATATTACTGGCTGAGTAGATGGGGATACTTTTTGTCATTTTATCTTTTTCTATGTGTAAGTGACAGAGACTTTCATTTTGATGTTATTCGGATGTTTTCAGATTAATTGATTTTTTAGGAAAGTAATTCATCCTTTGTTGTGGGTACACGGTTGGAAGATGACAGGAGTTTTGTTAGATTCAAATATCGACTAGAAGAAGTAGGCAAAGTTCGTCATTTTTTGTAGCAATTTTTGTGCACATATGCAATCTTTGTGGCTCCTTACCAACGTCTGTCTCTCCTCTTTATTGTAAAAGGAATAATGCTTTATCTGTGTCATCTGATTTCTTAGAACTCACCTTGCAATGTGTAATAAATGTTTTATGGATAACTTTATTAAGCTAAGATAAAAGCTTTCCAAAATTTTGTCTATTTAGGATCATATTGATTAAAAGTGATAGAATCTGAACCCAAACAAGTTTAAATAAAATGTGGAATTAATTTCCTCAGGAAATCTAAGCAAGTTCAAAAAAAAACAAAAACAAAACACACAGGAAACACAGGAACAATCAGAACCAGGTACATGAACTCCATGAAGATGTCTCTTTTCTCTCCTTTTTGTTGCCTGTTAGTTTCTTTCTTTTTTTTTTTTTTTGTGCCTGAGGCAGAAAACACTAGTACTCTTTTTTTTTAAGCATTGAATGACATGGGGTCACTAATATTTCTTAAGTTTTCTAACTTAAAACTTGAGCTCCAAAGTGAGATTGAGTAACTTCCCCAAGTCTAAATGTAAAAATGCAAAATCTAAGAGTTATATTCAGACAGGTGTGGCATAGGCACGACACAACCTGGAACCAATAATTGCTTATGCTGAGTGGGCAGGTGGTATCGTAATAACAGAAAGAGGCCCTGGTAATCACATCATCATGGAAAATATTTGGCAATGAGATGAGGATATGTTTGTGTGCGTGGAGTGCAGTGGGCTTCCGGTGAAATTATTCTCGAAACAATTCAGTATGCATCACCACCAACTAATTCCTACTTTGTGCTTCAATCGTTAAATAATGGATCTTCAATTTATCTGAGATATATCCTGTATCTATTATAATTTTAACACTCGCTACTTTTAAAATTGTATATAGTACTTCAATCCATGAATTGCAAGCTACAATATTTCCAATAAATACTTGCATTGTCCAATAGAGGCAGAAAATATGTATAGCAAGCAAATAGATTGAAATTTTACTCCAGCTGCCTGGCTTATTCTGTGAGTTTAGGAAAATTACTTATGCTCTGCTATTTAATGGGGAAAATAAAGATAATACCTGTTTTGGTTATTGTGAAAATTAAATGAGATAAGGCCAGTAAAGCAGGACTATTTTGAACTTTAAATGAGATTAGTTTAACTGTGTTATGCATTTTTACCTTTTAAGTATAGGCAAAAGGTAATTAATTTAATTGTTCTTCAACAAGCTACATCCTCTCTTCTAATATTGAGGTAGTTTTTTACATCATTTAGGAAAGTGTTAAACACATATTACATGTAACTATAGTTGGGTACTTGGCTATTTGGTTTCAAGAAGGAAAATCTGTAATTTCCAGATACAAGTTTAAGATTTTTAGTGCTAAATTGCACATTATTCAAACCAAATTTTGAGCAAAAATATCACTCCAATGTATTGAATAATGTTAGCAGTAAAGTATTGCCATTCTTTAGCCTGAATCTGTAAATGAATTTAGAAATAATTGTTGAAATAATATTTTCTTTATTACTATAATTACCAGTGTGTTGACTTGAAGATGTATTTCCAAGAATCTACAGTTTCCTTATATTTAATTTTGCTCCCAACCACAAGCAGTTTTGCACCCTGTTGAAGATGACAGGAGACACCTGCATAGTCAGTGGTTTTCTGGCTTCACGTAAGATTAATTTCGTAGCCATTGCTTTTGAGTTTTCAATATAATTTCTGAAGAAAGTTAACTATATACCTAACAGCAGTCACACATTTCTGAAAGAAAACCCCTTTCACTCTAACAGCAGGTTATTCTTTTACTCTCCCATTTTGTTAATATTTCAAATAATCAATTACCAAGTATCTTTATTTTATATTGAAAATAAACTTAGGTCTGCCCTCCAACTCCAAAGCAAAGTGACTTAAAAATAACAGAAAGCACTTCTAGCTTACAGATCGATGGTTCACTGCGATTGCTAGGCTCTACTTGTCTCTACTCTTGTGTGTTTTTTCTTTCGAGAACTCAGACTAAGGAAACAACTGTTCCTGGAGACATACTGTTCTCACTTCAGAAGGCAAGGAAACAACCAGCAAGCTAAATCACACAATTACATTTAAAACCTCTGCTTGAACATAGCGTAATTCAAATCCAATTATCTTTTATTGGTCCAAATACGTCACATGGCCAAGCCTAACAATGAATACAGAAATATCATTGGCCTAGAGAGAGATACTTCACTTTTTATTGCAAAGAGCATAGATGGATAATTCTTTTGTTGGGTAGTGAATATTTGGGTAATGGATATTTATTGGGTAGTGAATATTTGGGAGCAAAAATGCAATAACTTGTTTTCTCTCTTCTCTCTTTTTTTTACTAATACTCCCTTCAGATTTCTCTTTCCAAAGCAAATACTATTGAGTTGCTTTTATGCATAAAATTCTGTTTTGTCTCCGGGTGGCTTACAGGTAATCTAGACTTCTTAATGTTACGCATAGTATCCTTCAGAATCTGCTCTCTAACATGCCAACAGCCTCATACTTGCCACTCTATCTTTGTTTTTCAAGGGGGATAGTATCCTGAAAGTTGAATGAAGAAGAGATTTCAAAGGACCAATGAAATGAGCCAAACACGGCTAATAGATAAAGCGTGGTGAGACTTGATCATTTGCCTCTGATTTAAAAACATGGCAGTAATTTGGGATTCTGAAGAAGACAGTTTTGTTGGAATAACAAAGGCAAAAACTTGAGTGGAGTGGATTCAAAAATAATCAAAGACTAACACTGAAAACAGGGATCAGGGAATCAGAGGAACAGTGAGGTGACTTGAAGCATATGTGGGGTCCAGAGAAGTCTTTTGTTTGTTTCTTTGTTTCTTTTTAATATGAGAGAAAATGAAGTTCTGACTGTATGTTGATTTGAATAATCCAGTGAAGAGGAAAAAGTTACTGATGTGTAAAATATATAAGAGACTCGAAGCAATATTCCTGAGTAAGCAAGAAAAATGAGAGGTAGGGCACGACGGAGTCTGGCCTTAGATGGCCAGGAACACGTGTGTGTTGCTTGAGGCAGACCTAAAAAAACTAGATGTGATTGTAGGAATATTCTGTCAGTTTACATTCATATCATTAGTGAATAAGCAAGAAAGTTTATAAGCTGAGAGTGAGTATCATGGAAGAAACATTGTGGTTCTGAAGACAGAGGGCAACATAGGAAATGATTATATAATAGAATATGAGACTGAATGGATAGAGATACGTGAAACAACCTATAGGCTGTCACAGGCTTATTCACAAGGTACATCAATATTTAGAGCTATTGGCAGGCATATAGATTTGACTCTGTGTGAGATATATATATACACACACACATACATGCACATATATATATATATATATATATATATATATATATATATAAATTCTATGCATGTCTGTCTATCCATATATGAAGTGTGGGCAGTACTGGAAGTTAATCCATTATTAAGCATGATACAGTTAAACTGGCTCAAGGATATTATATTGTAAAATGACAGAAGCTTATAATTAGTAAAATTCAGAAGTGTAAACTTTCATTTGGTCCCTGGTGTCACCCTGACTACCCCAGCAGACACGGTTCACATCTCCTTTTCCTATGCTCTGCCTCTCCTCTCATTACACTATTGTTCACCAGGGAAAACCAGGGTTTCCTTGACAGGTAAGCAGAACTAGAACTTAAATGGAAGAAGTAAGGTAACCAGAGCACATCCTATGGCTGATGGGAAGCAGTGATGCTTCCAAAGATTTCTGGTATGTTAAAATGGCAAGTGATACACCTTGTGGATAGTGAGTAGAAATGTGTTAATAATAAAAAGCAAAAAAAATTTAGCCCCTGAAGCAAGATAAACCTTTTAAGCAAACTAAGACCACAATGATCTAGAAAAGAGAAGATGACATAACTTATGCTTATTGGAAAGTATAAGATCTCAATAATTTTTTATTAAAGACAATACTCTATATTAGTGAAACAAGTGTATGAGAATTCTGTACCAAAAAATGGTCAATAAACAAAAGACTATTGGAATTTTTTAAACTGCCCTAAGAGACTTCAAACCTAAAATTTGTTATTTTTGAAGATTCAGAACATGTGCTCTATTTCTTTTAAACATTTTTGTGTATATATATGTGTGTGATGCAGACAATGGGTATAATAAGTGAGGAATGGTATTTAAAATACACCTGCATTTTATGCTTAGCCTTATGTTCAAGCCTATACCCCCAATCATGAAATCTGTCATTTAAATGCCTATGAAGGCAGATTCACTTTGCCCTAGAGGCAGAAATTATAGAATTTCCCTTGATCACCTACCCAAATAGATAATGGAGAAATACGTCAACATACAGAAGAGATGAGTGGTATACTATTCTAATCATTCTACTTTTGGCAAAATTAACTTCCCACTTTTGTATTCAGTTTTTATGCCAACAAATATTACAAATAGAAGCAGCCAAGGCCGGGTGCGGTGGCTCAAGCCTGTAATCCCAGCACTTTGGGAGGCCAAGACGGGTGGATCACGAGGTCAGGAGATCGAGACCATCCTGGCTAACACGGTGAAACCCCCATCTCTACTAAAAAATACAAAAAACTAGCCGGGCGAGGTGGCGGGCGCCTGTAGTCCCAGCTACTCAGGAGGCTGAGGCAGGAGAATGGCGTAAACCCGGGAGGTGGAGCTTGCAGTGAGCTGAGATCCGGCCACTGCATCCCAGCCTGGGCGACAGAGCAAGACTCCGTCTCAAAAAAAAAAAAAAAAAAAAAGAAGCAGCCAATGTCAGATTTACCTTGTTGCCTGAAATCCACGTGGTAGCTGATGTTGTAACTATCTCCTTGTGTACCAATAAACATATGAATTACAAATTTGGGCTACCATATAGCTATGAATCATTTTGAGTGATAACCTTCCAGTTTGAGAAAAAGCATTAATCTGAACGAAGAAAATGGTTGAGTAACTAGCCTGGGGTGAACACATCTGTTTATTCTTCACCATATGTTTAACAGCCTCTAAACTTGCTTTCTTGGCTACATTCCAAGGCTGTTTGGGACTCACTGGGACTCAAACAGCAAGCTACAAAAGGTTTCCATAGGTCACTGACCCTGCACTTAAGCACCACTAACTATAATTTTGTTTTTTGGTCGTTAGTAATAAGTCATCACTTATTAAGAAGATGTGGTTGAGATTATGTTTATTTTTATCAACTCGTAAATTCAAAGCTTTAATGTCTATAGGGAATGAGGATGGACTAAGGGATAGCTTCCCCCTATCCTTTAGTGGCTGAGCCATGAGAAAAGACTGTTTCTACTATTCTGCTGATTTTTTTTTTTTTTTTTCAAGACAAGGTCTCACTCTGCCACCCAGGCTGCAGTGCAGTGGCACGATCATGGCTCACTGAAACCTTGATCTCTTTGGGCTTAAATGATACTCCCGCTTTAGATTCCTAAGTAGCTGATATCACAGGTGCACCCTACCATGCCCAGCTTTTTTTGTTTTTTTGTTTGTTTTTCAGAGACAGGGTTTCATTATGTTGCCCAGGCTGGTCTAAAACTCCTGTGCTCAAGCAACCCTCCCAGCTTAGCCTCCCAAAGTGCTGGGATTACAGCTGTGAGCCACTATGCCTGGCCTCTGCTGAAATTGTTAACAAGATTTATTATCAATATTTAATGAATGTCATTTTCCTTAACATTTGCCGATATGTCCATTCAACTGGTTACTAGATCTAAATCCTAACCACGGCATTTTGTTGTTGTTATTGTTTGTTTATTTCTTTAAACCAGAGTGTCACTTATTCGTCAATTTTTGAAAACATCTGAGCTGTATTTCTAATTGCTCATCACACATAACTTTAGGTTATGGCATTAGACATAATTTCCATGACAAGGACACACATTTTAAAACATTTACTTTATTATTCACATTTTAAATAGGTTGAACCTTTGAGCTATTGTCAGAGGTTCTTATGGGTTAATTTGTACATGAAATTGTAAAACCAAGGGAAAACATATTTTTTCTGTAACTATACACAAAATATGCTCACCTTCAGATTATTTATATATACTAGTATAAAAGCAAACTGAGAAGTGATTGACGA
Source organism: Macaca mulatta (assembly GCF_049350105.2). Taxonomy (NCBI): domain Eukaryota; kingdom Metazoa; phylum Chordata; class Mammalia; order Primates; family Cercopithecidae; genus Macaca; species Macaca mulatta. The sequence goes on from NC_133410.1 coordinate 175,973,914, forward strand.
TACTGCCAAATTCTCTCTGAGCCTACAAGATATAGATGGTACCTTTAAAATTGGCAAAAACCTAATTAATCTTGCATGAGGCGTAAACTTTTTCTCCTTAACCTGATAACAGTATGTAACAGTAGGAAACCCACAATTTTCATGATAAGGGAACCCAAGCGTGAAGGATGTGTATAAAAATATTCAAACAACAATAAAATTACTTTTTTTCTCTACCATAAAAAAGAACGGAAATCATACCCTGTCATTCTCTGAGGTCTTTTCGAAGTACTCGGCAGCGGGCTTTCTAAGTACTGTAGTTGATCATAAAAATCACAGATCAAGTTAAGAAGTGTTGTGTGTGTTTGTCTTTTTAAGTTGTTTCCTTTATCAACTTGACACCTAAAGCCTATGCTGCTTAAATTGATGTTTACTTGAACTGCTGCTGAGCAATCCTTCTTCTACCCTCTAGGGAATGAGCAACATCTTTTAAGCCTCTTGAGAAGCTGATGTGTCTTCTCCAGTCTAAATCATGTCCCTTAGCTTTAGTCATGCTATTAGTGAAAGATCTTTTTTTTATGGTAAAATCATGACACTCATAGAGATATTACATATAAAATAGACGTGTTAAGGATTCGTTTAGCTCATCAATTAATGAGGGGAACAGTGAGGTGTTACAACCGGTTCTGAGAAGAGTTCATGAAACCACACATATATTAGGCACTCTGGAATGCTGAACTGAATTTACAAATAGATGCAAAATTGGTCAGTATCCACAGGGAATAATCAATTGCGTTTCAATGGACAGAGTTTATTTGCATATTTATAGGCAAAATCATTTGCAATAGGATCTGTTTTTTAGTTTAATGGATTTGAAAAATAGTTGAGATAAAATGAAAGGCAAAGATAGGTTTTAATAGAAAATAGCTTACTCAGTAATCGTTTTAGCCCACTGCAAAGTTGTTCACAAATTTCTTGACTATGAAATAAGCAAGGGAAATAATGATGAACAACTTGAATGTCATGGTTTACAAAAAGTTTAGATGAAATTTATGCTTCCAACAAAAACATCTTAATCTAATTAAGTGTTGAAGATATTTTTACAGAACGTTACTTCTTATATTTATAATACAAGAATTAAAGGACTCATTTTACAGATTATGGGCATAACTTGTATTTGCTGCAACCTACATAAACACTTTTTGACAGAGGATGTTCTCAAAAACTTAATGCCATTGTTTGAATTTGGTCACAGCTGCAATTGAAAATTTCCTCATTAAATAATTTATAGACAATGACTTGGCAAGAACATGCATGAGAGCTTGATATCTTTGTTGTTTTCTGAAATCGTTCAATAAACTTCTAGAGTAACTAGAGAACCTGAGTCATATCATGTTAGAAATTTGCGTACTTAGGGAAAAATAGGTTAATTCAATTAATATTGTTTCCCTTCATTTATTGTGTGTGTACACACATGTGTGCACTTGCACAGACTTTGAGGTGAATTTCCTAACAATTCCTGCCTCTTTTCTTGCGTGCGTCCACGCGCGCGCGCACACACACACACTCTCTCTCTCTCTCTTTCTCTCTCTCTCAATCTGTTAGTCTGAACATCATCGATTGGTCTGTTTTGATAATGGCTGATTGGGTACCCCACTTATTGAAAAAGTTAATCATATTTCTCTAGTCATATTTAATGTCTTTTCATCTCTTCTTGATCCACTTCTCACCCTTCTTACTCTGTTCTCTACCCTAAGATGCTGACCCAGTTTACAATGAAAGTATTGGTTTCTATTCCCCCTGTCTTCTATTTCAAATCCCAATAAGATACACAGTGGAATATTGGAGGGAACGGGAAAAGGAGGTCAGGGATTTATTGCTCTAGCTCTTTCTCTGCTAAGTCAGTCAAGCTTCTTATGTCTTTGGACCAAAGGTTACTGCTCCTCTCAAGGTAATCTTCTCTACAAGTCTCTCTCTCTCTCCCCCCGCCCCCTGCTTTGTATTCTGGTACCTGCCTCTTCTTTTGACTACCTCTGGCTCTTGCAGTAGCAGCTTCTCTGCTATATAACCATCTATACCATTATAAATATTTGTTTTATTGAAAAATCATCTTGGAATAATCTAAATGTGGGTGGCCTGTGTTTTCTGTTGGACTCCTGACTGATATTATTTTTAAATATGCTTTTATCTTCTGAATTATGTGGCTAGCCAGAGGAGTGGAAGTTCCTAAGATTTTAATCTGAGTTCATAAGAAAATAGAAGCTCTTTCAAACCTTCAGGCTTGACCAGGGGATCAGTAACATCATCTGTAAAGAGCCAAAGAGTAAATGTTTTAGGTTTTGTAGACCACGCTAATACCAGTCATAGATAATAAGGAAACATGGACATAGATGTGTTCCAATAAAACTTTAGTTATAAAACAAGGGAGTAGTGGTGGTGGTGGTTGTGATGGTGATTTTAGCCTTTGGCAAAAGTTTGTTGACCTTGGACTAGACCATAAAATGCAAACTAGGTTTACATGAGCTGCACCTTTGTGTATCTGTCTTACAAACACCATTATTAACAAAGCAATATTTTGTTTTAGTTTATGCTCTAGCATTTTTATTTTTTGAGATTTTTAAAAATAATTTTAGCTATTTAACATTGCTAGAATATGACATTAGTCAGACATTTCTAATATTTTGCATGACATTTTTTCAGTTTTGAGTCTCATAATGCAATTCCATTCTGAAGCAAAGTCATTGCTGAGAATGCTAATATAAAAAGTAAAATTTATAAGATTTTTAAAAAATTGTATTAAATTGGTGCTCTACTAAGGTAGTATTCTGTTCTGCAATGAAATACTTTCCTTCACAGACAATTATATAAGGACCTAGTCTAGTAACAAATAAGTTTGTTACCTATTCAGATTCATTGCTTCTTTTAAAGTTTCTGATGAATTTCTGTATTCCATGACTTCATTTATACATTATGTCTAGAATAAGACATTGTAGTTTGGATTCTCCCTCTTGCCAGTTCTTTTCCCTTCACTTTTCACAAATGGTGTTCCTTGCTGCCTGCAAAGAGTCTCAGAGACGTTTTCTCAGGTTACCTGACAGTCTCATTAATTCACTTTTTCAACATAAGTAAATATAAATGTTTATGACTTATACAGTAGAATAGTTTGTCGGATTTGTCTGTTACAACTAGAGTTAAGATAATGAGGTCTTACTTTACTTTCACTTACTTCTTTTTCAATGTTCTTCCTTTCTGTATGTAGGTCCGAATTTCTGACCATGTTATTTTTCTTCTCTGATTTATTCGTTATTTCCTTCTATAACTTATCTCACTTAATTCTTTTCCAATGTTCTTCCTTTCTTTAGGTAGGTTCGAGTTTCTGACCCATGTTATTTTCCTTCTCTAACATTTCTTGCAAGTCAATTCAACTGCCAACAAACTATTCTTGATTTTTGTTTGTTTAAGATAGTCTATTACTCCTCCGCTTTTGAAGGACAGTTTCACAGGGTACAGAATTGTAGGTGAGTCATTATTTTTTTTTCTGTCAACACTAAATATTTCACTCTACTCTCTTCTTGCTTGCATGGTTTCTGAGGATAAATTTGATATAATTCTTATCCTTGATATTCTATAGGTAGGGGGTCCCCCCAACCACCACCTCTAGCTTTTTCTTCAATATTTAATCTTTATCATTGATTTTCTGAAGTTTGAATATAGTATGCTTAGGTGTATTTTTTAAAATATTTATCCTGTTTAGAATTCTCTGAGATTCTTGGGTTTGTGGTTTGGTGTGTGACATTAACAGATGGAAATCTTCCATCAGTATAGCTTTAAATATTTATTATATTCCTGTCTTGTTGTTTTTTTTATTCCCATTACATGTATATTACACTTTTTCCAGTTGTCCCATTGTTCTCTAATCTTTGTTCTGGGATTTGTTATTTTCAGTCTTTTTTCACTTGCTTTTCAAGTTTGGAAGTTTTTATTAAGATATCCTCAATCTCAGTTATTCTTGCCTCAGTTGGGCTCCATCTACTGAGCCATCAAAGGCATCCTCCATTCCTGTTGCAGTGTTTTTGATTTCTAGCATTTTATTTTATTTTATCCTTAGATTTTCCATCTCTCTGCTTACCTTGCCCATTGTTCTTGCATGCTGTCTACTTTATCTATTAGAGCCCTTGGCATATTTTAAAATTTTCTGGTCTGATAATTCCAACATCCCTACCTTGTCTGGTTCTGATGCTTGCTCTTTGTGTTCAAACTGTGTTATTTGCCTTTTAATATAACTTTTACTTTTTCTCCTGGTTATTGGGCGTGATGTACTTTAATGTGATGGTAAAGTGTGGAGTTGGGGGTGAATTCTATAATTCTACGATTTTCAGTCTTTCAGTGACCCTGTGCCTCTGTCTTGTGAACTTTAAAAATCTGTTCCCCAGAATGGATGGGGCTAGAGATGACTGGAGTTGGATACTTCTCTTCACACAGGTCATTTAGGCCCTGAAAACTCCCCAACAGTTTAAGCTGGGTTAAATTAACTTTGCTTCAGTTCAAGCTGCTGAGAACAGAATGCTTTGGCATATTTTAAGTGTTACTTTTCCCCTCTCCCACAAGAAGTATGAGAGGATTTTTTCTCCAACATTCAGTGTGAGAATCTAGTTGAACTGTTAAAGGTAAAATTCATGAAAGCATAGGGTCCCCGCTATGACTGGGTTCTACAGGAATGTTTAACTCTCAAACTTGCCTACTCTAAGCCTCCAGGAATTTATCAATTGCAATTCAGGTTTTCCTACCCCAGAAGTTGTCCTCACGGAAGTTTCCACTATAGTTTTTGTTTTTGTTTATTTTTACTTTGTAAGTTGTGATTCTCTGTGTGCATCTGTCTAGCTCTCCAATTTTGCAGGCAGCGATTTGACCTGTGGCCTCATTTCTCTGACAGATCTAAGAAAGGTTACTGGTTTTTCAGTTTGTTCTGCTTTTTACTTGTTAGGATGGAGTGTGTACTTCTGAACTCCTTATATGCCAGGCTGGAAACACAATACCTCATCAGTGCTTTTTACCATTATGGCTTTTTCTGTATTGCTTGTTTAATACGATCAATTTTTAAAAAGAGACAATACTGTACCAATAGCTGTATTTCAGTGTCTTCATGGGTTTCCTAAAAAAAAATTTCTCAGATTTCCTTTATAACAAGTGTCTTTTGATACATTTAAACAACTTAGAGAGTTAGGTTTTGTACACATTAGGTTTTGAAAGGATAACTTCAAAGCGATGCTGCATTTTAGAAACTTAGAGCCAAGGACTAACAATACTTTTTACGCATTAATTCAACCTCTTTAAGGGAGTTATGCTTTTTTCCTGTGTTATTGACCTCTTCAAACTCTCTTTGCTCTCCTGGATTTTCAGTTGCAAGTCTGACTCAATTCATTCATAATAGTGTGTATTTTTCAATTAAACATGTCCAGACTTCAGATGATAAGAAACATTACTTTCTCATAAAGTTAAAATGTTTTCAGTGATTATTATTATTATTATTTTGAGACAGAGTATCACTCTATCACCCAGGCTGGAGTGCAGTGGTGCAGTTTCAGCTCACTGCAACCTCCGCCTCCCAGGTTCAAGTGATTTTCCTGCCTCAGCCTCCCGAGTAACTGGGACTACAGGCATGTGCCACCACACCCTGCTCATTTTTGTATTTTTAGTACAGACGGGGTTTCACTGTGTAGGCCAGGCTGGTCTTGAACTCCTGACCTTGTGATCCACCCGCCTCAGTCTCCCAAAGTGCTGACATTACAGGCGTGAGCCACCACACCCAGCCTCAAGTCTTCTTATCTTGTGCTGATTTATACATACTTTTAACTGCAATTGACTCATGTGGGAAACCAACATACAGACCCACCTGGACCTTCCCATACTATTATGCACTTATATGAAAATGGAAGTGCTGTTGCCACAAAAAGTCACCAAGTACAAAGAAAGACTCATTGTAATTTGTCTGCTAGGCAATTGAATCACCTACTTGGTCCCCTGTCTTATATATGACACCATTGTATGCTCTGTCACCCAGACCTAAACCTTTCTATCACACATATATTCATTAAAAAATATTTTTAGAGTTACAATTTATCAGGGTCTGGGGATAAACTTATGAACAAATTGAAATCGCAACTTTCTTATTACACTAATGGTCTATTGAGGAAGGCAATGTTAATCAAGGGTGAAATTTGATTAATATTGAATAATAAGTGCTATTTTATGAGTTCTGTATGGGCAATAACAGGAGCACTTCAGAAGAAGTTTTTCTGGAATTGGTGATATGTGCATTAATATATCAGAATGAATTGTTTATACCGAAGTCAAAGTGATGAATGAGTGTCAGAAGGGGCAAAACCTTGGCAAGTTGGGAAGTGTCAGTGGTTCATTATACTTGGAGCCGAGTGTGTAAGTGTAGGAGTGAGGGTGGAAAGGTAAGAGTACCCACATGGCACACAACCTTGTAGAGAGTTACAGACGTCTATCTAATGGAAATGGGAAAGTGTTGAGGGTTTCAAGTAAAGTAATATGATACAATTTTCAATTTAGAATAGTCAGTTAAATTTGAACATAGAGAATAGATTGAGACAGAAAAATATGAGAGGCAAGCAGAGTACCTATGAAGATTCTGCCTTAAATCACAGAAGAAAATAATGAACAAGGTGTGGTGCTTGAACCAGGTGAGTAGCAATAGGGAAGACAATACAAATTCTAAAGATTTACAGAAACCAGTCTTATAATTCTTGGCTTGGTCAGCCTAAACGATGGTGGCGTTCTTTGTTTACGTATTTATTTATGTTGTAGAAATATATTGTTCAGAACACAAAAAGAATAGATAAAATTTGTAGCTCTGGACAAAATAAAACAAGAACATTCTACCATATATTTATTTATATACACACACATATAGTAATTATGTAAATATAATTACCATTCTACTGTATATATAATTACAAATAAATACCCTGCACAAAATACATAAAACAATATTGACATTGAAAGAGGAATAAAAAGATGAGAAAATGAGCATTCCTACAAGACCAAACTTTTTTGGCTAAATTTTCCTCATTCCGGAAGAATACTATTCAAAATGCTAAACCCTTCTGTCTTCCCACTGACTGTTATGACCATATAGACTATCAACAAATCCTTGCCAACCATTTCCACCCTGCCGTCATGAGTCAGTCCCCCTCCTTATTCCTACAGCACTGCAGAGCCCTTGGAGTGAATGAAGCCCTGTTGGCTTTCCCGGCCTCATGCTAAGAGAAAGACAACAAACACACAGCTCCCGATCTCTTCCAGTTAAAGACTTGGAGAAGGATTACAGAGAGGTGGGAGCTGAAGAAAATAATTATTTGAATTATGTATGAAGTGTTGTTAAAATTTTTGAAGGGCCTTGTATAAAACCAATCAGACATGACAGAGCAAAAACACTAAACCGTTTTTTGAAATAACACCAACCTCTCAGATTCACCTCTGTGTAGCACACAAGTGAAGCAGACCAGAATTGCATGCAAATATTTTGAAAACTAAATTGATATTCAAACCATAGCCCATGAAAGAGAGCAAGAATGTGCATTCCGATCCTAACAGGTTGACTGCTTGCTAAAGTAAAAGATTGAAGTAGGAACCCAAATCTCACAACTTAATACCCACAATTTTCGGGACATAATTCAAAATTAGTTTTGCTAACAAGACCACAGAAATCTTAGTTTTGAATGAGGAAAGATAATCAACAAATACCAACACTGAGATAACATAATGTTGGAATTATCTGACAAATATTTTAAATCAGGTGTCATAAAAATGTTCCAACAAACAATTATGAATACTCCTAAAACAAATGGAAAAATATAAAGTCCAAACAAAGAAATAGACAAAATAATAAAGAACCAGATCGAAATTTTAGAATTTCATCAAGCAATGACTGAACTAAAAACTGAACAAGCGTGTTAGTGCAATGAATATGACAGAGAAAATAATTAGCAAATTTGAAGATAGAACAATAGAGAATATCCAATCTTCATAAAAGACATAAAAATGATTTTTAAAACATGAACAGAGCCTCAAACACCTGTGGGACAATAGATATAATCTAGAATTCTTGTCCTTTTTAGCCCAAGAAGAAGAGGGTATGATAAAAAAATAAAATAAAAACTAATGTGAAAAAATAAAACAACGGCATAAAACTTCCCCAATTAAAAGAAAAAGATGTAAACCTAAAGATTCAAGTAATTGAGCAATATCCAAACAAGGCAAACACAGAGAAATTCATGTCAAGACAAAGCAGAGTCACATTTTTGAATACTAAAGGCCAAGAAAAAGTTTTGAAAGGATCCAGAGAGAACAGATACATTACCTGTAGAGGGATAGCTAATCAAAATGTAACAGATATCTCATTAAAACTTCCCAGAAAAAAAGAGAGAAAATTCATTTTAGAAACAAAATTTCTCAGTTGAGAATTTATCCCTCAGGATAGAATGTGAAAAAGACATATTCTCAATGGGAAAATAAAACAACAAAAAAAAGATTATCCATGACTTGCAGATTTGCTCTAAAATAATAGATAAAGACATTTCTTCAAACAGAAGGGAAATAATAAGGGGAGGACACATGGAACATCAGGAACAAAGAACAAAAGAAAGGGGTGATATTAGATAAAGAAAATGAGCAATTCTCCCTATGTTTTTAAAATAATATTTGATGGTGGAAAGCAAATATTATAACCTTTGTTTAACATTTCAATGTATGTAGGAGTAATATTTAAGACCACTATATCACAAACAGAAAAAATCAAAGGACCTAACTGTTGGTAAATAGTCTGCATGCCACTTTAAGTAATAAAATGTTGATTCTAGTAGACTATGATACATTACTTATGTACATTGTAATCCCTAGAGAGACTACTAAAAAAACACAGAGATATACTGAAAAACACTATGCAGAAATCAAAGTGAAATACTATAAAAAGGTGAAGTAACCTACAGGAAAGCAAGAAAGGAGAAATAGAAGATTAAAAAAACAGAGGGAACAAACAAAGAACAAATAATAAAATGAAAATATCAGATATAAATAATTGCATTAAACTAACTAGTCTAAACCAACCAGTTAAAATACAAAAAACTGAGACAATACAAAAATTAAGTCCCAATTTTATGCAGCCTACCAAAAATATTTTCTAATATGATGATAGGTATGTTACAAAATAATATCAAACTATAGATCATATAAATACTAATTAAAAGAAATCTGAAATGGCAACATTATTTTCAAAGTAGACTTCAGAGCAAAGAATATTATCAGTGACAATGTCGGACATTACATGTTGATATAAGTCTCAATTTATCAAGATGACAAAACATATATAAATATATATACACCAAGCAATAGGGTTTCAAAATAACTGAAGCAAACCCTGATAGATCTCTAATAACACCTAACAGATTCACAGGTGTAGTGTGTGACTTTCACACCCAAACTAAGTAATTTATGGAAACACTAGATAGACAAAAGCAAATCAGTATCAAAATAAGAGAACCAAACAACAACATCGAGAACATTCGACCCAACGACAGAAGAATGCACACTGTTTTCAAGAAGAAATGAGAGTGTGGAAAGCAAGTGATTAGTACTGGCATAGGAAAATAATCGTTTAATTTGTGACATACCAAACATTTTGCTTAAGAATATTCTTATGAATTTAATACAACAATAGTGTTCTTTGCACATCTTCACTTAATAGAGAAGTTCTTTTGGCTTGGGATATTATTTAAATTATCAGCATAAAATAATCAAAGCAACCAAAAGGCATTACAGATTTTGATATATTTATATTACAGAAAAAGTAAAATTTCATTCTAAATACATCTAATAATAAGACTGGTGGAGTTTTCTTTTTTCATAGTATTTCACTTATTTATGAATGAAAGTCAACTTTTGCAGGAATGACACAGGATATAGCACCAGCCTTATTGTTATTTTTCTTATTATATTAATAAAGACTGACAATTTTTTAAATACAAGACAGAGAGAAATTTCTTATACCAATGTAACTAAACAAATTTGAACTCCTTGTTGAATTCACAAGGTCATTTATACTCCAAATTTAATTTTGAAGGCCCATCAGATGATTTTTCTTGAGACTTTCATTTTGTTGAAAGCAAAGATTGGAAACTACTTGCTTGCAAAAGTTGGTTACTTGTAAATCAGAAACATTTACACACACTCTCAATATCAATATTTGTAAATGCCCTTCTGTATGGTACCACAGAAGTGTAACAACTTTCGACAATGTGTCACAGGAAGATTCCGGATATGCTTTCCATTTTTAAGTGTGAAATAAAGGCCATTACAAAAAGGGAGATGGGAAAAGATAATTTCTTCAAGATCTTCACCATAGGTGATTTCCTGTGCAGATTTTTAAAGAAATAATGCATATGAAAGGTAAAAATCTAGAAATTGGTTTCCTTAAAACAGTGATTTATTAAAGTCCTAAACTTTTTAATTTTTTCTGAACATTTTGTGTAATTGTATGCCTTTATGCTTTATTCTAGAAATTTCCTTAAATTTAAATACAATCTAATGTAAAGCATTTTATATTTATGTACAAATAAGTAATTTTCATGCCCTTTTTTATACTTACTTGCATTGTATTTGTATTTTGTATTGTATTACGCATTGTTGTGGCTTTCTTTCAGTATCTTGCACAGTATGGTATCAAATATATGCTTATAGAATAAATGAACTTAGAAATAGGAAGGTAGTAACCTAGCAAAAAAAATATCCTTTTATCTTAGTAGGTATATTTCTACAGAAGAAGGTGAACGCTAAGAGCAAAGTCTCTGGAGACATGTGCATTTGGATTTGATCTTCATCTTCCTACACTAGGTATGCTTACATACACTTCTTTCAGATTTGGCGTTGAGGTGAAATTGCGACAGTCTTATTTATCCACAAGACTACAATAAGAATTAAATGAGGCAATGCAAAGGCCCTGCAATTTGTAAATCTTCAAAAAATCAATTTATTTTTATCATTATTATTAATACTAAAATTTGTGATGTAACACACTCCATATGACTATTAGCATATATATATATATACTTCCTATGCTGTAGACGATAATAATGCACAAAATAGTCTGATATGCACTTTGTTGAAGTTTCTCTGACAGTGATATTATTCATTGCTGGGGAGGAGGAATTACTCAGTGCGGTACTACTAGTTTAGCTTAACTGCATCATGTTAAAAGGGAGAACAAAAAAAAATAATAAGAGAGACAGAGGAAGAAAAAGAAAAAATGAAGAAATAAAAGCCAGAGACTGAAAGTTTCCGTGGGAAACTTTAAGTAAAAAAGTTTAAGTAAAGCTTAAGTAAAATCAAATATGTAATATGGAATGGGAAGTAAAAGTAGTATATAAAAATAGTAAAATGATAATGACACTAACATTTGTAACTGTTGTGACTTTTAACATGCATTCTCATCTATTGTCTAATGGAGTTTCTTATCAATTTTGTGAGTAGACAGGAAAGAAAAGTGATTTGTTCACAAACAAGAGAGCTAGGGTTAGAAGATAGAGATTTTGAACTTTTTAAAATGGTATTTAAGTATCAAGGAATAAATATTTGCCTATTCTCTTCCTTTAGTAGGAATAAATCATGGAAAAATGAGGAGTGAATACTTGTAAACCATGCCAGCCATCTTTTTGCCCCTTAATCTCAATATGCAATTATCATATCTTAATGTATCTTTCAATATTCTTTCTGCCTCATCACATCCATTGCCACTGCCCTTATTATTTTTAACTGGAGTACTGTAAACACTTCCTAATTAGGTTTTACACCCTGATTCTTGACTCCTTCAGAACATCTTTCTCATTCCCACTAGACTGATCTTGCTAAAATAGCAATGTAAGGGTCCTAGTCTTTCAATCAGTACTCATCACATTCAGTCTAAAATACAAACTCCTTGGCATGACATATAAGAGCTTTCTTGATCACAAACCATTTTCTCATAGATATCCTTTGTTCAAGTAATAGAGAATGAATTAAAAGGCTTGGAACAGCCCAGGTTCTGTAAACTATATGCCTTCACACAAACTATTTCCTCACTTTGAAACACTTTCTCTCCCTCCTCTGACTAGCTCTTCCAGGTGCCTCAAGCTTCAGCTCAGCTTTTATCTTGCCTAGAAACTCTCCGAAGAACTTTTCTCTTGCATTACCTCCCTGGTCCAAGGTGTGTCCCACTACCCTCATAATACATCATGATGTTCATCTTACTAGGTTTATTTTATTAGTTCTTTCATTCTTGCAATAAATAATTATGACTGCTTTCTGTATTTAAAATACCGTTCTGAGTCAAGAATACAATAATACACAAACTAGTCAACATTTTATCTTACAAAACTTACAACAAGACAGAGGGAGTTACAAACAACTAAACAATTTCAGAGCCATATGATACTTATATAAATGAGCAGTACAGCGTTGATCTGATTTTTCTACAGTCTTGTGTATACTTAGCAAAGATCTTATTACTGGAGACCATTTGGAAGCAGGAACGACAGCTCTATCACTATATTTTCAGTGCCAATATCACTGTGTTCGTATTGATGGAGCCTGACACACGTTTGCAGAACTAATATATATGCATTATTTTAAAAATATGATCTTCTAAAAGATTACATAACTCCTGTAAATCTATTCTTATGATAATAATATTTATTCTTAAAATGTTATCTTCACATTAGGTTTAAATTTATACTTCTATGTGAGATAATTTTCTCTTGTGTTTTCAAAGAAAAATGGCAAGTCCCTTTATATGTTTGGATGCTATAGTAAGGTTTCTGATGACTTGAATTTGGTAGTTTGATCCACCAGGATCTGACCTGCAGTAACATCTCTCATCTCATCCCCAGCACTCTGCTCCTCCCTATTCTGTTACAGCTGCACTGGCCTAGTTCTTACCTCAGCTCTCCAGCATTTACAGATGCATCTGCCGGCAACACTCTTTCTCTAGATATTAAACGCACAGGTTTCTTTGCCCCTCAGATAAGCCTTCCTTAAAAATAGTGCCCTCTCCACATTCTTCTTATTTCTATAATCTGTCACATTTTTCTTCATGACACTTGAATGTAAGCTCCATGAATACAGGAACTTTCTTTTCTTCGATGTCGAATCGCCATGGACCGGTCCATATTCTCAATTATCATTTGTCGAATGTAATGTTGACAACACAACTGCAAGGAAGTACAACTGGAGAAGAGAGATTTGGAAGAGATCGTGGAACTGAGAAACAAAGAGAAAACATCAAGAAATGTAGAAGAGCCAGAAATTCTATTCTTGGCACAGGAACATGACATCTGATATCATCGGTATTTTGAACTTTTATTGGAATATACAGTTGTCCTCTGGAGACATTTAGAGATGCATTAATACATGATCCTCTGTAAGGAAGCTGCCTTCTCCCTTCATACTGCCTCCTAGGCTTGTGGCATTAGGCCCACAGAGATTGAGTAAATTTAAGTACACACATTTGGACTTCTTTTCCCTGGACTATATCATCTCTAGTCTATCATTTTCTATCATCATTCATATTTTTAAGTATTCCTTTCAAATTGTTATCATTTTTAAAATGTAATTCAAATGTTCCATATTGATTTTAAGGCATTTGGCCATATGAATTTTTGCAACTTTTAGTCAGGATTTGACAAAAAGAGACTCATAGAATGTAAATGCATACTTATCATGTATATAAGAAATCTAGAACTCTTCGTGCCTTGGAGTTTTGAGTCATTATGAAATTAGTAGATAATAGATAATGCTAGATTTATTATGTTTGGGGGTTCAGTAGATCACACTGGATCATTAAATATAATGTTTTAAGTATAGTAAAATAGTGATTTAAAAAGCTATGTATTTTTTTTCTAATAACCTTGAATGTTTTTCATTATGTAAGAAAGTCACTTAATGATATGCCTTGCATGATTTCACATTTGTATTTAATTCTTCATAAACAATTTAACCTAGTTCTGGAGTTGAAAGACTTACAATAATTTAAGTTTAATTTAGAGATTCTAAATGTATACATGTTATTTGATTTCATTTTTTTGCAAATGTGAGACATATAAAAGAAAATTTGAATTCTGCAAACTCAAAAGAAATTTCCAGATTAACTGCTGTTTTTGAAGAGTAGTTTCAATTTTCAACAGTCTGATAGATGTGATTGTTGGTATCACTTGTCATATTCCCTCTCTGTTTATCAGTTCACTAGAACCAATATAGAAAGTGCTATTAATACCCCTCTTCTTATCGTCTTGCCAACTATCCATGAAGAGCAGCAGTCAAGTAATTCCTATATGAAGGATTTATCAATGCTGCAGTGACTTGTAATTGAAGGCATGTGGCTTCTGTGAATTCATATATTTAAGTTGTCCTTGCTAAATGTCACAGAATAAGAGGCTATCATATAAGGAAATTTAAACTAATAACCTAATTAATCATTCACATTAAGTGCATAATGTTAAGAAAAGAGTTTTCTTGCATCATCTATTTCTAAGAACAAGGAAAATATAACTTCATCATTCAAATGAACAGGTCCAGTTTTTCTCCTTGTCCTCCAGTGGCCTTATACACAAAAAGTAAACTAGTTAAAAACAGCAGTCAGAGATTATGGTGAGTCTGAACATATTAAAGGAAGAGCTGGCACCTAATGATAAAAAAAAAATCGAATTTTATTAATTTCTTACTTAAAAATTCTTCAGGCCAGACGTAGGCACCTTGGGAGGCCGAGGTGGGTGGATCACCAGTGGTCAGGAGTTCGAGACCAGCCTGACCAACATGGTGAAACCCCGTTTCTACTAAAAATACAAAATTAGCTGGGCATGGTGGCGCATACCTGTAATCCCAGCTACTTGCAAGACTGAGGCGGGAGAATCGCTTGAACCCAGGAGGTGGAGGTTGTGGTGAGCTGAGATCACACCATTGCACTCCATCCTGGGCAACAAGAGCAAAACTCTGTGTCAAAAAAATAAATAAATAAAAATAAAAGTAAAAAATATTTAATTGAAAATATTTTCACTTACTTAAAAACAAATTTAAGTAGCACTTCCTCTGTGTGAATGTTGACAGATTCAACATCTAGATTCTCCTTGCTTCTTTTTTTCTGTCATCTATCGATCTATCTATGTATTTACCTGCGTATCTATCCTAATTTTTGAATGTGCCAAGGGTCAGGGATGCCAGGGAGCCACAGAGGGAAAGCATCTTCCATACCGAAATACAAGAAATTCAGCAAACAGTGAACAGTATAGCAGCTTAGACATTTCAGGTTTCCACACAGTTTTCAACTCTAAGGAAACTTGTTTTTCTATGTTCACACCGGAGCTTTACTAGGTACTTGCTTTTTAGCTGTATTGGCCATGCCTGAATTTCATGTGGACTTACATTAAGGAGAAAATTATGTGGAAAACCTCAATGCATTTCTCAGGCTATCAAAATTAATTGAATATGGTCAATGAATACCAAATACATGGGAGTCATTGTACATGTTCCAGTGGATAAAGCAAATATTTTTGAAACTTCAATATCACTTGACAAGAAATCTGTTTAAATAAAAACATTGCAAGGTACTGAATGATGGAAGAAATATGTTGTTTTTCTTGATTAAGAACATCTACAGTCTTTCATAGAATACCCACAGGAAGCTCAGAAACATAATGGGAAAAGTGCAAAATCTATTGAATGCTTTATTGGCTCAGTTATTCTCTGAATCACAGTGGATATAAATACTCTCCTTGGCCTTGGGGCTGCCTTCAAAAATGCTTGTCTATATCAACTTAGATTGCAAAATAAATAAATAAATAAAGTGTCAGGAACTGTGTTAAACTACTGCAGGCAGAGATTGAAAAATGGTGCAATAGTATTCTCAGTAGTTGACCAAGATCAGAGCTGTTAAGAGGGAGTGACAGGTGGTGTATGCATCCCCAGGCCCTGACTCACTAAATTCTAAATGGCACTTACTCTACCTAGACTAATGATCACAGCAGTCACGTTGTACCAAACACTTCTTGTATTTTTCATCTGTGGCTTCTGTTAAGGATAAAACATTGTAAGAACCTCATAAAGAGATGAAAATGGTTGATTTGTACTTTGTCATGGATTCTAAATCCTATATTAAAATGTAAATCTGTTGCATGAAACGTGATTTGTCCATGTACCCTGAGTTTATAAACATGAAGGTGTTACCGTACGGTGGTGTAATCGTGGTCTCTGTGTGCGTCTCTGTCTCTGCTGAAGTTTCAGCTGTTTGAGAGCCAACTGTTTGAGAGCCAGGAGCCTGTATTTCCATTTCTTTGTCCTTAGCACCTAGCACATCATAAATATAGTACGTGATGAATGAATAAAAAGAACAACTAGACAAGTGGACAATGTTAATGATACACAATCAACATTTTTTTTTCTGATATTTCATGGGGGAATATATAATGTAGCTCTCTACTTGACAAAGGATATTTCAGAACTCAGTGAGTTTTCAAATGTAATTCTGAAGACATAACTTTGTTTTGACATGCTTACCAAGCCATAAGCTGCTGGGATTGCAATTTTAAAATGGATGAAATGAGGAAACTCGACATGAGTAAGCTGAGGTTGGGGATGAATGTACTCTAACAGAAAAACAGATGTAGGAGACTTCTGTGATTTTAATTGTTTTAAGATGTGGAGAGTATTTCTGGAGATTGAAGAGAAAAAAAATATAGGGGTTTAATCTACATATTTATAGTATAACTACTTAATTACAGAAAATGAGAATAGGAGGATCTGTATAGCCTTGAATTATCTGCAAAAAGTTCAATGAATCAAATTATTGAGATATTTTCATAGGAAAACTGTACCCCCTTCTTAGAAAAAAAAAATGCCAGTTTTCCTGGAAGCCTACCAGTCTATTATCAACAAATTCCTTGCCTATTCCAACGTAGACTCATTCTTCAAAGTCTGTAATTCGCAAATCAATTATGTCAGTGCTGGGTCTTCTTAGGGGCAGAAAGAGCTCTTAATCCTAGCCTTTCCCTCTCTCTGCCTGTGCTTGTAGATCACATGGTCGAAGATTTTCCTATTGCAACAACCCTGCATCTCCCTATTGCAACAGTTGTCCTCCCCTATTGTAATAATCCCTTTGATTAAAATATATTTTTCTATGCCCAGATTTATAGTTATTTGATGACACGATATATTTTGTAGGTAAATAAACTGTAGGAATAAAATATACTCACTAAATATGAGAACTATACACACCAGTACCTAGAATGTCTATCAGAAAGGTATTTCAGTTACAGGTTTTTGGAAAGCAGGGCAGAATATAACATATAAAGAGTCTGGTAATATTTAATATTGCACCATCAATCAGCAGATAGTGTGTGGACAGAAGGCAGGTGAAAGAGTACAGAGTCATTAGACTTATCTGAAGAAAATTTTTTACCTATATGTTTTTGTATCATATCACCCCGGACTACCACTCCAGACTTGCGTACGCTCCCCTAAGGTAGAGTAATTTGTCTCATTTAAAATCTTCAAATATTCCTTCTCCGGAACAACTCCTGCTTTGAGTTGGGAGGCTGGCAGAAGGCTCCCAGGAGAGGCCTCACTCAGGGCAGTGGGAGCCGGGCATCTGGTTTTGTCCTTGGTGAAAGGCTTTATGAGAAAATGAGCTGGTTGAAGTAGAAAAGTGGAATAGTGGCTAGGGACAATATTTTGCAGGATTTACTTATTCATGATTGTAGGCATATCTGGTAAAATTGCAACAAGGCTTCTTTTGTCAGACATCATTTGTGAAAAACAGACCTATAAATCTCTCTCATAGCCATTAAGAGGGAAAGTAAAATTTTCATTTTTACAAAAAATCCATGGCAACCATTAAACTATGTTTCCAAAAATATATATATTTTATGTCATTAAGATACTTACATTGTTTACATAAATTTAACATACTTTTTCCACTCACAATATAACCGATTCCTAACTATAATACATTGTGTCAGCATAATCTGTTGATATAAAAGTTTGTTTAATTCCAAAAGTAGAAAATGGTCTATGCAAAACAAAGCTTCATGTTTTGACTTCTTGCATTTAAATGGAAAATAATTTTAGTTTTTTGGTAAGAAAATTATTTGACATTTCTTAATCGTTTTAAGTATTTATGAATTGTTTACAATGAAGCAGTGAATAAATTACTGAGCCCATAGTTTGAGTAAAGTATATAATTAAGTGGAGGAAGTGAAAGTAACAACAGGTAAGAAACTATCTAAATTGGAATTTTTGTTTTACAGAAATACTTTACAGCAAGGCAAATTGTACAATATGTGGAAATAATTATAGCAGTGCCCACAAATTGCAGATTAAAGTTAAGATCACTTCCTAACATTTTCTCTGAGAAGTACACCACCACAGCTATTCTTGGATTTATTTATAATGTTTAAATAAAGACCTCCATGTTTTCATGGAGGTTGGCTTCTATTCATTTCTGTTTTTCATTTTACAATACTATATGCCATATTATTTCTAAAAGGAAGAAAAACAAATCTGTTCATTAGGAAATAATTATATTAGCAGATCTTACTCTACAAAATTCCAGTTAACTAGTTGGACAAATGGAAAGAAAATATTAACTTAATATATCAATGACTTCATATACATTTTTATTTTCTGTATCATTATTAAGCCAACCTGCTTCTAAATTTTTATCTTGTTTGCCCAGGGATAGATTCAAATTGTTAGAAAATCACATATTTTAATTTGATCATTGTATTATATTTCTGATGCACCTTTGATCGTTAGCTCAGGTCAATATTAGTTACGCCAGAGGAGTTGTACAACAGCCAGTTCCCACAGCATAAAAATTTCATGCACTATTGAAAATTCTCATCAGCAGAGTAATATTTTCATATGCTATTGAAAATTGCCAGAGTTTATTTAATAAATTAGATTAACAAAGGAAAGAATATATACAATTCTCATGACTGAAATATTCAGAGATAGTTTAGGTAAGGCTTGAACTGGGGACTCAAATAATGCCAGCATTTTTTCACGTAATGTTCAGGTAGAAGGAATATATCCCTTGTAGTTATTAGGAAGAAGAAATTGTCCTCTAATAAATAAATTGATATTGTAGGGAAAATAAAGATTTGTTTTTCTCAATCATGGCAAGGTTTATGACTGAGATGACTATAACAAAAAACAGCTTAATAAAAGAAAAGTATGCAAATTTATTTAATATAAGTTTTGCACAAAATGGGAGCCTTCAGAAATGACAACCAAAGAAATAGGGAAATCTGTTATTTGTATGGACAGTTGCGCAGAAGTATGATTAGACAGCAAAAGAGTACCCTCTAATGGTAATAAACTAGGAGAGTCAGGAGGGTTAGCAAAGTCTATTTATTTTTCAGATTTTTCTTGACATCTTGATATCTTTATTTCTCCAAGGATAGGGAAGACTCTTCTGGAATGAAGGTTCTGTGACCTACTGTAGAGAAAATTTAGATAATTCTTTTATGGTATTCTTTAGGGGATAATGATTAAGAGAGTCAGAGAGACCTACCTGCTTCTGCTGTTTTCCCAAATGCCAAGGTGCCATATTTTGGAGTAGTATGTCCTAACACCCATCATTCCCATCTGAAAATGCATTGGTGAATTGTTTCATAAGTTAATAAACCGGTCTTTCAGTCTCAGAATTAGGTTGGTCCAAACAGTTTAAGTTGTGTCTCATTTCAGAAGGCAGTGTTGCTGGTAGGCTTCCACTGAAGTTATGACTCTATATGGTGTAATCAATCAGGAATTTAAGAGACATTTACATGAAAACAACAGAAAGACAAAGGTTAGAACAACCAATAAACTCAATTTTGAGTTTAGAAGAGATCGGGTAGAGATGATTTCTATATACTATCTTAAAGCATCTTGAAATAGAGGGTAGGCAGTGGCAGCCTGAAAGATTTTCCTTGTTTGTAGTCTGCAAAAGGTGTCCCAGTAAACTTTTGGAGTAACCGACATAGCAACAGGCATAAAGTTTGTCTGTATTTAAGCAGTTATGATGACTTTTCTGAAGTCTATATCAAGCTGTCCAGCTTTAGTTTGCAGGTATTCAGGAAAAGGGGAGTTTTAATATTTGGTGACACCAAGTGAGAAGGGTAGAAGAAAAATTGGAAACATTAATTTGGAGAGATATAATCAGATATTGGAGAATCTGGTTCAGGTTTTGTAATAATACCTCAAAAACAATGAATAGGGCTAGAATCTAATAACAAGTTACTCAATTTTTTTTTGAATCATATTTTCTCTTTCTACAGTTACCTCTATTTCTACCAAAGATGATCAAAGTAAGACTAATTTGTTTGCAAAAGTTTTTGTTTTATTAAACATGGCCTGATTATTTACATAAGTAAGGCAAGTATTGTCGTTGAGTATATAGTCTCTTTTTAAGTCTCCTTTGCTGAAAATTTTAATAAGGAATCACAGAGTAGACATTTGAAAGCCTCTGAATGCTAGGAAACCAAGCTAAGAGCATGTCATCAGACTTTGCCTGTAATACCGACATATTTAGGTGAATATATCTCTTATCAGTGTGCAGAAAGTATATCAAGATTCCCAGGCCTATTAGGAATTGATATCCCTTACTCATCACTAAGGCAACCAGGTACGAGAACCATATATGGGAATCATGTATGTAGGCTATAAAGCCAACTCCCCGAACCAGCCCCGAACTATAATCACTAAGGGCTTTCACTCACTCTACAAAGTCAACCTTAGTTTATTAAAGTTGTCTGGTAATATCTGAAAATACGATATTCCAGTCAAAATCTTGATAATATTACCAGTGTTTCTAGTTGTGTCCTGTTACAAAAACAGATTCTTAATTTATGTTAATACCTATATTATCCTAAAAATAAGAGTACTAATAGTTTCCAAATTATAAAGAGATAAAGTAGTAAATAAAGTAATTGTTTTATCTTTGTTTATAAAAAAATACTAAATTGTCTAAGCTATAGATAGCTTAAGAGTAGGAAAATATTTTCTTAAATTTGGAAAACAAAACATTAAAGAAGCAGCAATGCTTCAAATTAAAGGTCATACAAATGATTTCAGTTCATTCAGTCCTATGTAATTAATTATTGATTGTTTAATTTTGATCGGTGATTGTATAAACCCATCAGTTTCTTTATTGGATTTCTAAGTATTTTTACTGAGTCCAATGGTGTGAGCTTAAACTTATGAGAAAACTATATTCTGAAGTACTTATCAGAGTCTTTTTTCATGAATCTCCTTGAAGAAAAACCAGTGTTGAACTTTTACTGGTTGCAAATATTTGCAGAGAAGAATCAAAGTAAAACAATAACTGTAGAAGACAACAGAGCTAAAATAATCACTGTTATGGATCTAATGAGAATTTACTATAATAATGATGCAGTTGACAAGGAAATTTGGTTATTTCTGTGGCATACAACATTTTAACATAGTAAATAAAATTATAACTGATAACATTATAAAGGATATACCAAAATTCTAAAAATTTCGTAAAAGTTCTGAAACACACAAAATGTTGGTCAAAGGATCCATAATTATATAGAACTACATTTCAAGAGATCTATTGTGTAATAAGGTGACTACAGTTAATCAAGATGCATTTTTGAAAAAGATAATGAGAGTGGACATTATGTGCTCTCACCACAAAAAAAAAGTATGTGAGATAATGCATTTATTAATTAACTGTATTTAACCATTCTACAATGTATATGTACTTCAAACCATTATATTGTGCACAATAAAAACACAATGTTATCCATCAATTTTTAAAATAATTCTTTAAAAAGTTAGTCTGAGGTCAAAAGACTTAACTTAGAATTTGATTTGGGGAAGTTATAAAACGTGCCAAAAGTTTCAAACACTTTATTAAATAAAATTATACATCACTGTGGAAACAATACCAAAGTGACAAAAGATTTTGAAAGCAAACACAGAAAAGTTATATAGTTGTGAATAAAATTTAGCTCTTATAATATTGAAAAGGCTTAGTTTTCTTAGCTGAAGACCTAATAAAAGACAACATGATGCATAATAAATTATTATAATAAAACATGAGATCTTATTTTTGTAGGACTGTTACCTAGAAGGAAAAGCATTTACAATATTATCAAAAACAGAACAATAGTTCAAGAAAACTTTTTCGTTTAATAGAGAATACCATATTCTAGTTGGGTATCAGTGTGCAATTAATACTAAGAATAATTTAAGAAAAAGAAATGTTATAAACACATCCATTTAACTTCAGGCAGTTTTGACTACCCAATAATAGTTTGTGTTTTTTTTGTTGTTGTTGTTGTTTTTCTCACAGCTTTCTTTTTCACAAATCTTTTTCACTCTTTTTAAAACATATATCACTTTTTTCCTACATTTTTTTCTTTCTCATTCAGAAATAATCTGAAATTTTACTTCAGTACAGAAATAATTATTCTCCTTTACTCTTAACAAAAATGCATCTTTGTACTTCATACCTTTTTTTAAACCAAAAACACATTTTCTTTTCATACAGATATTTCCCTTATAATTCCTAGTAGATTTAGGTCCATATATTAATTAGAATTTTTAATTCTTAGTAACCTTAATTTCTACTGAAAACTAAAAAATAAACAACTGTGAACTGTTGTTCACATGCCAACATTTTGTATATAAATAATGTTTTATAATTCTAAACACATGTTCTTACTCATGATACAATTTCTTGTGTTTAGTAACAGACCCAAATATCCTGAGTTTCTCCATAGTGCATTACAAACAAGATGTTCTTAATGTTTTAGTATTTTATCTTACTTGGAAGTAATCTAGGTTTTCAATATATGTCTATTACTTAATTTAACTTAGAATAATATAAGGTTTTAAATTACCAAAAAGTCTAGTAATTATATTTAAGTAGTATATTTTATAAAACATAATTTTATAGAAAAAATTATTTAAAATATGTATCCCATTTATATTTATTTGGTTCACTTATTCTTAACAACTATGCTTGAACCACTCATGAAAATTTCATGGGACACTAAACAAAGCTAGGCACCATCTTAAGTGATTTGTCTTATTCACAAATCACGTACATATAAAAACTATCACAGACAGAAATAAGCTAAAATAGTAAACATATAATTATTTCTTCTTTTTTTAATGTATTTTCCACTTTCATGATAAACAAACATCAAGCAATTCATTTATTACATATTTTGCTCTAATTAGATTTACAGTTTAAGGATCTTAAATATCTAGCAGAGATGATATAAGGTGTTCAATTAGTAAATCTATGTAGAAAAAAATTGTATGTCTGTATTATATTTAATTCTAACAATTCTGAGATGTTTCTGTTTTTATTTTACCAAAAATTTAAAACCTAGCTAACTTAAAAAGAATTTTAAAAACACATGAAATTAAAAAAGAAAGAACATTTTAATGAATTTCTATATTTCTGAGTGTTCCAGAAATACTTAATTTATATTGTCCTCATTATCTCTACGTCAATTTGAATACATTCCCTTAAGGTATTTTATAAACTAACTTAGTAATATTATCGGGAGGTAGAAAAATATCACATATATATAATATGTTATATGGATACATACATAAATGTACAAAAATCCATAGATAGATGCAAAGATCTCATAGCTTTCATTCTAAAATTTTAGCCATACATGTACACTCATACAGAAATCACTGGGTGATAAAAGAACATCAGGATCCAGATTGTGTTATAGATAGAATAAGTTAAGATTACATGCTAAGATAGCAAAAGATGCTGCCTGCTGTGGCTCACGCCTGTAATTCCAGCACACTGGGAGGTCGAGGTGGATGGATTGGATGGATCTCTTGAGTCTAGGAGTTTGAGACCCGTCTGGGCAACATGGCAAAAGCCCTCTCTACAAATAAAAGTACAAAAATTAGCCAGACATAACGGTGAATGTCTGTAGTCCCAGGTACTAGGGAGGCTCAGGTGGGACAATCACTTGAGCTTGGGGCATCAAGGATGCAGTGAGCTCTGAGTGTGCCATTGCACTCCAGTCTTCCAGCTTGGGTGACAGAGCAAGACCTTGTCTGAAATAAAATAACAAAAATAAAAAGACACCCAAAGGTTGTTATTTTCACTAATACTTATAGAAAAGACTCTTAATGATTTTCCTCATGTATCCAATTTCTAAATAGTTTCTTTATAAAAGTTTCTGATTAAAGTCATTTCTCTGATGTTCATATTTCCAAAATGTAAGATTCTAGTGGAGATAGGGTAGAGTATTCATATCTCAAGAGGGCACAGATAAATAATATGTTTTAAGAAAGAATTTTAGAGATATTTACCTATCATCTGAGGTCAATTGTATGGAGGTTAAAGACTAAATTTTAAGTGAGTGACTGAAACGATATCTAGCAGCTGTCATCCAGTCTATTTCCAACTAGACTGTTTCTTTTTCAGCCCCAGGTAGTTGCTTTTGGAGGTCCTTGAATCTCTTGACAGCAAACAGCCCCAAAGCTTAAGTGAATGAGGGGTTAGAGTGAGAAAGAAAAGGTCTGGCAGTAGTGGACAGAGAGATGGAAGACTTAGGGCTTTGATGGGTGACATAACGGATAATTCAAGGAAACTGGATAAATGACTGAAGATGACAAAATGATGAAGGAGGACCAGAAGCAAATAAAAGAATCTTACAGAAGCCAGTATGAGGGGATTTTAATCTTCCCAAAGAGGCCATTGACGTTCTACATTTTTTTTTTCAGCAAAAATTGTTCCAACAAGAAAGGAAGCAAACAGAAAGAGCAGAGTATACGGTTAGCAGGGTTTCAAAAAGAGTGATTTCTGGTGACGAGTAAGTATCCATAGGAGAAGCATGACCCATTGGAGAGAATAGAGGCCTCAATAGTATCCTTGATATATTCTTAGTACCAGCTGTCAACCAAGCTGACTTCTAATCAGAGAGATCTTCAAAACAAATAATCAGAAAACCCTTCCTAGCAATGTCGATCTCACTTTTTCTTGTTTTAAAAAATCAAAGATATCTATCAAGTGGCTCAAAACCAAACACAGTAAGCCTTTTATGACTTAACTATGAATGCAAGAAACATCCTCAAAAATAATGCAAAAAGATGCAAGCTTCTCGAGATCCAGAACCCAAACAGAAAAGAGCTAAAAGAAAGATCTTTGCTGTCAAAAGAGTACCTTTGTTGTAAAATAACAAAGGTCGAAATGACAAAGTCCCCTGGAAGACTGGGACCTCTTATTATAAACTTCCCTGAGAGTTGGCATGACAGATCAAGGAGAGTTCTGGGACTGGCTGCCTAAAGCAAGGTGACACTTGTACCACCCAGCTGACAGAGACCACAGAGAATATACTCAGTGATGACAAAGCCAACTTCTGTCAGAACACAAAATAAGACAAACAGGAAATAGATAGCTGTCCTTGGGAGGGAAAGGATCAATAACAAATAGGTACCACAAGATTAAACGTATACAAGCATCACAGTAAAAACAATTGCTTCTGTTAATCTAAATTTTCAAAGGAAGAAACAGAAGGAATGTTTATTTTTGTCTCTTGACCAGGAACTATAGAGATGTAGGTGAACTGACTAGTAAGAATGTTCACCTTTCATCAGCTTTTTGTCAGCTGTTTCTGAATCTCATTCACAGGCTCCAGCGTGAGTGGCGTGTCTCAGCCACCCAGCATTGGGTGCCAGAAACAGTAGGGTTGAAAACATTTTTTCCTCACTTATCACAAGATTTATGGCTGAGACTCTTATGACAAAAGATAGATTAACAAGAGAAAAACATATGTATTTACTTAACCTAAGTTTTACATGACATTGAGCCTTCAGAAACAAAGACCCAAAGCAATGGGGAATCTGTGTATGTTTATGGACAGCTGTGCAGGAGTATGACTGTAGGATATAAAAAGCATGATGCAATGGTAATAAACTTGGAGAAACTTAGGAAGAGCTGTTTAGATTTTTTTTTTATTTTTCATTTTTGATGTCTCTGTGTCCTCATTCATTTCCTCCAGTTATAGGGAGAAGACCTGGGAGGCCATGGTCTCATCTGGGATGAGAGTTTTATTATCTACTTTAGAATTTAAAAAGCAAGTTCAACCATTGTGGAAGACAGTGTGGCGATTCCTCAAGGATCTAGAACTAGAAATACCATTTGACCCAGCCATTCCATTACTGGGTATATACCAAAGGATTATAAATCATGCTGCTATAAAGACACATGCACACGTATGTTTATTGCGGCACTATTCACAATAGCAAAGACTTGGAACCAACCCAAATGCCCATCAATGATGGACTGGATTAAGAAAATGTGGCACATATACACCATGGAATTCTAGGCAGCCATAAAAACTGATGAGTTCATGTCCTCTGTAAGGACATGGATGCAGCTGGAAACCATCATTCTCAGGAAATAGAAAACCAAACACCTCATGTTCTCACTCATAGGTGGGAGTTGAACAATGAGAACACTTTGACACAGGAAGGGGAACATCACACACCGGGGCTTTTCATGGGGTGGGGGGAGCGGGGAGGGATAGCATTAGGAGATATACCTAATGTAAATGACAAGTTAATGGGTGCAGCACACCAACATGGCACATGTATACATATGTAACAAATCTGCACGTTGTGCGCATGTACCCTAGAACTTAAAGTATAATAAAAATAAATAAATAATAAATAAATAAATACCTTTGGAAAAAAGCATTCTTATAGCCTTATTTGGGGGACAATGGTGAGAGAAGATCAGAAAGGCCTTTTCCTACTCCTGCTGTCTTCTGAAATGCCACGGTACCATATTGTGGGGTAATGTGTCCTGAACCCCATCCATATGCAAATTATCATGTTGAATTGTGACTGTGTTGACATTCAACTAGATTATTTCTTTTCTTTTTTTCTTTTTTCATACACTCTTTCTTAAGCCTGGCCTGGATTTAAGGTCTTGAACTGGGAATCTACCGCAGGCTAATGTCACATACTTTACCTCTTTCTCTCCTCACATCTCTGAGTAGGTGGCAAGAATGAAATCATGAAAGATACAATGTGAATAGCATAGAGGAGATAATGCAAGGTCTAGTAACAGGGTACATCTAGAGTGTTAAGATTTGCTAAAAGTGAGACTTGTAATAGAGGAGACAAAAATGTTATCATCAGCATGTTAGGATTGCTAGGATAAAACATTATTGTCATCGTTCTGCTGAGTGTCAATCCCACTTGTTATTATGCAATCTCTCTACAGTGGATACAGAGACTATGCAAAATTGATTCAGAGGAACCTCATTATGAACTGAGCACCACTATCAAATGTATCTCGAGAATGTTTTTCCTGGCAGCATCCGATGCTTTTGAAAACTTAATAGATTTAATATGGCATCCTCTTCTCCTATTAGTATCATTCACAATTTTAGAAATTAATTCTCTTATGATGCCTCTCACAGATGAGTTATGAAGTAATGATGAGTTATGTAGTGATCAATTCAAAGGCAGATATTTGAGAGGATCAAATGCTTGAGAACAACATGATTTCTTTATCTCTGGAAATATATCTTCATGTTTTCTATTATTTTTCTCTACAGAATGGCAAGATAAGTTTTCATAGCAAACTAAAGAGTAAATAAAGGTTATGACACATAAGAATAATAGAAACACTTTTGTTATAATTTAATATTCATTTATTTTCTATTTTGATTTTACAAAATAATATAATAATGTTGGAGAGTGCCCACTTTAAGAAAAACAGACTGCAAAACTAATTCTTAGACTTAATTATTTGAAAATAATAAAACAATGCTTTATTTCAGGGTAAGAACAAAAAAATTCAATCAAATTGAACAGAAGAGTGCTATAAGATTATCTGATTTATCTGAGTGAAGAGAGGTAGAAGGATAGTTGATGCTGTTATAATGTAAAAGAAAATAATTTTGCAGTTGGGTAATAATCCCAACTTACAAAATCCAGCTTTTCTGTTATGCTTACTAAATATCTGACAAACATGCTTGAAATTCATGAATTAGAAAATTAAGAAGTCTCCCCAGGTATATATGTAAAGACTCAAAGAATAATAAATATATATTACGTAGCCTGTGTCAAGAAACATTAACTTACCAAGTTATATTTACGGCCTATACCTCCCTGCCTAGGAAGAAGTTATAATTTAGGGAAGTTCCCTTTATAACTAAGATTTAATATGTATGTTAAGAATATATTATAATTACAAAGAAAAGAGGCAGAAATAGGGAGAAAATAAAGCCAATTTAGAAAAATTTAAAAGAAAAATACTGTTGATTTTATTCTGGCTCTATGGAATTTTAAGAAGTCAGAAATATATTAGTTTATGAAAAGAAGTTTTGGGACTAGAGAAAAATGTATTAAGGGAAGCTCTACATGAAAGAATGGTAGAGTAAGATATTCTCAGTCAAATCCAGAGAGAAATACATCTGTGAGACTGGAGGTTAGCTGTCTGTAAGCCAACTGTGATGCTTGCAGAAGAGGGACATAAACTAAGAATGCGTACTACCAAACAGGATCTCTATAGTGAAAGGAAATAAAGGAGTCTTACTTTAGTCAGTGCTCGAACATCTCTCTATTCCCGTGGTTCTTTTAACCTGACTGCCTGCAGTAACTTACCCATTCCAAGTAACCCTGAAAGGGGATATAACTCAATTTAAAAAATTAAAAATCAACCTTGGGAACAAAAAGCAGACTCAACCATTGGAAATATGCTCTTTTGTGCTTTAGTTTAGAACAATTTTGAATTTGAGATAGGTTTGTAAAATATACAAAAGCACTATCAGAGGAGGCAGAACCAGATGACTCAATAGAATTCCCCAGCAAACCTTCCTTCTGCAGGAACACTAACCTGAACACCCACCCACACAAGAAAGTGTCTTCTTTGGAAACACAGCAAAAAATCATGTGAGTGATCACAGCATCCAGCTGCAACATAACAAGCAAGATGGCATTGAAGAGTTGAAGAGGGTAGGAAAGATAATCTTTCATTGCCTACTCCGCTCCTGCCCCAACCCCAGGCAGCACAGTGTGGAGAGAAGATCTTTGTTGAACTTTCTTGAGTAAGCTAAAAAAATGTACTTGAGGAGGGAGAACAAAGTGAGTGTGGGACTCTGCAATGGGACTCAGTGCTGCCCCGTCATAGTGGAACACACGTCGGACACAATGCAACAGGTGCCCACAGAGGGAGTATTTAGACCCGTCTTGGGTCAGAGGAACATCCTCCATCCCAGAAGGAGAAATCTGAGTCCAGGCCAGCTTCACTATCAGCTGACAAAAATGGCCTAGGACCCCCTCAGATAAATTTGAGTGGCAGTCAGGCCATAGAGACAGCAGTCCTTGGGCAAATCCTGGTGCTGTCCTCATCTCAGAGGCAGTGGGCTAGGGATGCAACTCAGTGAGATGCTAGCAATGGTGGCCAAAGGGTTGCCTGCATCATCCCTTCCCCAGCTGCAGAAAGTCCAGTACAGGGAGAGACTCCTTCCACTTGGGAAAAGGCAACAGAAGAGAACAGAGGACTTTGTCTTGCAACTTGGGTATGATCTCAGCTGTAAAGCACCAACAGATTCCTGAGAGCCCCAGTTTTAGGCCTTTGCACTTGGATGGCATTCCTAGATTCACCTTGCTCCAGAAGGAAATCTGCTGCATTGATAGGCAGGCTTAGTCCTGGTAGGATCAACTACCTGTTAACTAAAGTAGCCTTGGGCCTTTAATAAACATCAGAAGTAGCCAGGCAGCAGCCATTGCAGACATTGGGCAAGTGCCAATACTGTGCTGGTCTGGAAGACCACGGGCTTTTAAATGCCAGGCAGTCAAAGAAGCCCGGAAGGGAGGCTGTACCCTGCAAAGCCACAGGGGTGAAGCTTCCCAAGGCTGTGGGAGCCCACCTCTTACACCAGCATGACCTGCATGTGAGACATGGTGTCAAAGGTGATCATTTTGGAGCTTTAAGTTTCAATTTCCGTCGTATTGGATTTTGGACTTGCATGAGGTCTTTAGCCCCTTTGTTTTGGCCAATTTCTGCCATTTGAAATGGGTATATGTACCCAATGCCTGTATCTCCATTGTATCTAGGAAGTAACTAAATTGTTTTTGATTTTACAGGCTCATAGGAGGAAGGAACATGCTTTGTCTTAGATGAGACTTTTGACTTGGACCTTTGGGTTAATGCTGGAATGAGCTAAGATTTTGGGGGACTGTTGTAAAGGCATGATTGTGTTTTGAAATATGAGGACATGAGATTTGGGAGGGGCCAGGGCCAGAATGACATGGTTTGCCTGTGTCCCTGCTCAAATCTCATCTTGAACTGTAGTTCCCATAATCCCCATGCGTCCTGGGAGGGACCCCTGGAAGTGATTGGATCATGAGGCCTGTTTGCACCATGCTGTTCTTGTGATACCAAGTGAGTTCCCACAAGATCTGATGGTTTTATAAGTATCTGGCTTTTCCCCTGCTGGTACTTCTCTCTCCAGACACCTTGTGGAGAAGGATGTGTTTGCTTCCCCCTGCACATGATTGTAAGTTCCCTGAGACCTCCCCAGTCATGCAGAACTGTGAGTCAATTAAACCTCTTTTCTTTATACATTTCCCAGTCTTGCTTTTTTTTTTTTTTTTTAATATAGCACAGTGAGAACAGACTAATATGCTCTTGTAATTGAAAAGAGGAGTTTTTGGTTAGGTTGTTCTCTTCTATATTTTTCACAATTATACATTGTGTGAAGTATCATGTAAATAACTGTGATGTTAAAAACGTTTTTTAACGAGACAGCAAAAAGATAAGTATATTAAGATGCTTTTGCCATATAAGTGCCATGATTAATATCAAGTGGAGGATAAATTTAGTTCTGCTCCTTCCACTTAGATAACCTGTCAGAGAATGAAATGATACTTAGAAGGTTTTGCTCAACAATATCATAATGGTTTATTTTTCAAGATTTTTGCCAGTGCTTTGTGTTGCTAAGGATTAGAGTTACGCAGTAAATGGATATTTGCTTAGTAGAATTATTAATTAATATTTGCATGTATTATAGTATTCCCAGAGCTGAATCTGTTGTAGGGATAAGAAATTCTTGAATTGCTCTGCATAACAAAGTGTGAGAAATTATTCACTTCAAAGAAACTAGACAAGCGGTGGAGGAGATTTAAGATGGGAGGATGAATCCTCTAAAAAACAGTATCTCTTATTATTATTAAATTGTATGCCTCTCTGTCCTAAATTCTACTGTAATGCCCTCACATATTCATAAAATGTCTATAACATACAACTATTTTTTTGTGAGGAATTGTTTTTCCTTGCAAAAACAAAATCCTTTTGTAAGGAAAATCAAAATAAAATAAAACAGTCCTTGTTTCTTGTTTTTTGTCATTATGGAGGGTAAAGGCAAGATCAACCTCCAATGATGAGCCAAGAATCATGTCACATATTCATTAGAAGCAGATGATCAGAACAAGAGAATGACTTAAGAAGAATACCGGTAATACTGGAGTGGGAAGGAAAGTCACATTTTCTTTCTTTGAAATTCTAACATTAAAATTAAAGGTGGCTACTGTTTTGGTTATGCATGCAAACATCACCTTTTAGTAAATATAATTACTCCTTGAAAAGGAAGAAAGATAAAGGGTATATATAACTAATATTTGCTAGTTCATTATATGGCGAATCAACTTGCAAGAACTACCCACACCTGTACCAGGTGTCAAATTAATAAATCTAGGCTTAGTAAGGGAAGAATTTTATTGGAGAGGATTATTGCAAGGCAGTAGTTAGAGGGTGCTCTTCCAATAGGAAAAAAATACAATGACCTGTAAGAGTCTAAAGATTTAGTCAAAAAGTGGTCTTATGCATCGAGATGGAAGAACTGATATAAAGAAGTAGAATGAAACGATGGTATGGATTTGATAGTAAATCAAAATTTTTGTACTTTGTGGACATCCTATTTTTTGGGAGGGGCCCTTGAGGTTGTTAAAGCCTGTCTCAGGCTGAGGGTGGGCCCAACTTCAGGGACTTGAGGGAAGGAGAGAAACTTAAGCAAAGTTTTCTTTCCATTGATCAGTGGGTACTGAAAAACATACCTCTCTTGATAATCGCTCCTCAGGCTTCTTCTAAACTCTCTGCTCAAGTAGGCCTCAACTTTTGGACTTCCCTGTTCATGTCTACGTTGTCTAATTTCAACAAGAATCCTCCTAGAACAGTTTAATCACAATTCCCTATTCTCGATATCTGATCACCCTTGATATCTGATTGAGTTTCTCATCCTCCACCAACCCCCAGTTGATGTGTAATCACGCTTGATCACCCTGGCCTGCCTTCAGCAAGAATCATGCTAGGTCAGTTTGGCCGGATTCTCCCTTATCACTGATGTTTCCTTTCAGTAATGTTCCTGCCACTGACCCCAACTCTGCTTCTTGTCTATAAATTACCACTTGCCCATGCTTTATTTGGAGTGGAGCTCAATTTCTCTCCCTTTGTAAAACCTCATTGCATTGGTGATCCCTACACTTATTGCAACAATCTCCCTTGAATGAAGTCTTCCTTACCATATTTAATAAGTATCATGAATAATTTCTTTTTTCTTTAACAGTACAAAACAGTTTAGCTAATCATTTGTAAGTCAAGAAAGAGGATTTGAAAGTTCCATGTCTGGCCTTGTCCTAGGTAAGCAAAGGGTGCACAATTGTTATCTAAGTCTTACACAAAAGAGAGAAAATTCCATACGGTAAGTTGTTCCCTGGATACAAAAGGGAGGAGAAAAAGAAAGAATTCCTTAAACTTGCCCTGTTTTGCAGGAGCACAGGGCTCTGGTAAAATTCAATTTGTCAAAGGATAACTCCTCCTCTAACAATAAATCCAGATATAAGAAATTCTATCTATAAGCAATAGTTATTGTGTAAATAATTAATTTTCACAAACAGAATGTAAATTCATAGATTTACATGACGCATATAATACAAATATTAATACTGTTGCTAATACAAGCTAAATTATATCTAGTGATTACAATGAACCAGGCACTGTGTTAACTATATTGAATGGACTATCTAATTATTTCCCACAATTTTATGAAGAATTTAGTATTTATACATTCATTTTACAGAACAAAACACAGAAACAAAAGTGAGAACTTAAGACAATTGCCTAAGGCAGCAGTGTAGTTAAATGACAGATGAATTCATTGTTGAAATGTTTCCCCCTTTACTTGTTTTAAAATATGGGGGAAACAAAGGTGGTTTTTCTACTGTGACTCACCACTTAACATCACTGACACCAGATGTGCATGGGAGGTATTTTCCCACACACGAAGCAACTTTCCAGCAGACACCAGTTGGGCTTCCTAAAGTCAATTTAATTCAGACACGATCTACTGAAGATAGCATCAGATCCCACAGGTTGAGGGCTCAGTCCTGTAAGACTGCCCCAACTCCCAAGCTTCACATACGAATCAGAAGTAATAGGTTGTCACCTATACTTCTGACTGACCAGCTACAAATTAGGGATAGCTACCCCTTACTTGGGTTAGATGAATTTGGTAGAGTAGCTCACAGAACTCAGAAAAACACTTAACTTACTGCTTTATTAATAAAAGATATAATAAATTATACAGAGGAACGAAGAGCCAGATGAAAAGATGCACAAGGTGAGGCCTGGAACGGTCCTGAGTGCAAGATCTGTACCCAGGGAGTTGAGGTGCGCCAACTTCCTAGCATGTTCATGTATTTACAGACCTGGAATCTCTCTGAATCCCATATTTCAGTGTTTTTAAATGCAAGCTTCATCCTGTAGGTATGGTTAATTATTTACTATCGTTCCTGTTCGTCTTTAATTTCTGGAGAATGGGGAATGGGGCTGAAAGCTCCAAGCTTCTAATAATGGGTTGGTCTTTCTAGTGACCAGTCCCCATCCAGGAGCCCAAAAAGTGTGGCCTCATTAGAACAAAAGACATTCCTATCACCCAGGAAATTCCAAAGAATGTAAGAGCTATGTGCCAGAAACTGGGATCAAAGATCAAATATTAGAACAGAAGATTCTCTTTTCACCTCTATTGACAAGGATAGTGTTAGCAGTCTGCAGCAATCTCAATTCTTACCTCCTCAGAAGAAATAATTTGACCAAGGAGTATGAGGCAGAGGAAGAGACTGAGGCAAGCTTTAGAGCAGGAGTGAAAATATACTAAAAAGTTTAGAGCAGAAATGAAAGAAAGTGAAATACACGTGGAAGAGGGCAAAGTGGGTGACTTGAGAGATCAAGTGTGCTGTTGAACCTTTGACTTGGGGTTTTAAATGTTGGCATGCTTCCGAGGGGCTCTGTCTCTTCTCCCCTGATTCTTCCCTTGGGGTGGGATGTCCACATGTCCAGCGACCTGCCAGCACTTTGGAGGGGCTGCATGTGCAGTTTGTTCACAGAAATTATGCACATATTCACTCAAGGGGTTCTTCCCTAACCAATCAAGTGTTTCTAGAGGAAGGTCATATACCTGTTAAACTCTGCCATTTTCCTTCTTATTGTGCATATGTGAGCCCAATGGCTCAACTCCTGAGCTCTTATCAGAAAGCTGAGTATAAGTGTTTTCTCTCTATTGGGAGACCTCCCGTTCCCTGGCACCACGTGAGACCAATAATTACTTTAGAGAGATAGCTTAACAACCTTGATGGTTGGCTGATATTCTTGGTAGCGGGTGGGGTTACTCTCCTACCCTGCTAATGTCTGCCTGACTACCTATGATAACAATATTAGGAGGTGTCTCAGTAACTGGGACAGAGAACAAATATTAGAACAAAATATTTTCCTAGCACCCCAAAAGCTCAGGAATTATAATCGTCTTTGAAAGCCCTGTGTCAGGGACAGGGGAAGAGACCAATATGTATACTTCTTATTATTTTTACATAGGTAGTCAAGCTGTTTCAGCCATCACATTGAGTTCTCATCAATTTCTTCATCAAGTTTGAGGTATGTGACAGATTCATATGCCCAGAGACTGAAGAACAACTAAGCAGAGAGAATTATGACTATGACTCTACCTTATGTGAGGAGATTAAAAATATTTAATATTTTTCTTTCTATGCTTCTAGGCTGGGGTCCATATATCAAACAGGTAGATAACACATTAACAAGAGGAAAACCACTTTTATTAAGTCTGTATGCATGGGAATTCTCAAAGAATGTGTTTGTCAAGGAGGTGGCTAGTTGATAGCTGTGGACGCCATCTTTGACTAAACAAAGGAAAATGGGTCTTAGACTTCCAGGTGGGGGAGGTGAGTAATGGGAAGGTGAAGGAAGACATGCATGGTAAGTAAGTGTTGTCTTATTATGCAGATAAGAATCTCTCAGGTGATAAGAATTTTCTCAAACACTAGCTCTCTTGTTGGTATGGAGATAACTGCACAAATGGAAATTTTATTTGTAAATGAAAATTTCCTTAACAAAAGGGGACATTTGTATTCTGTTTTTGGGCAGTTAGGAAGAGATAAAGAGTTTTTCTGGCATCCACTAGTCTTCATGTCCTTTAGCTCAAAATAATCTGTATGCTAAAGAGACATATTTTGGAATGGAATATTCTGATACCCTTCACTGATGGTCCGGGGTTCAAATGGAGATAAAATCAATTTGGGCCAAATTCTTTTTTTTTCTTAAATAGATGTGGCCACTTATAAAGGTATAGATAAAGATTTATAAAGATAAAGGTGTTAGGCATGACTTTCACTTTTTTAAAAAATAAGTCAGCATCTCTTAAAAATTAATTTTAAAAAGTTTGTAATAATTGATACTGATAATTGATACTGATGATTTCTTAGGTAAATTCAGAATATCATGTGATGACAAATGACATTTGATTGGTGTACAGAAGTTATTGTCTCAATGGTTTAATATATGCCATTATAAATTTTTAATATATGCCATTATAAATTTATATTTACATAATTCTTTTAAGTAATCCACTTAATTAATGAGAAAAATAGTTTGCTACACATGAATCATTCAATGATAAAAATAGAAAATTCATATACAATAGTTAATAACAAAACTAAATAATAGGTAATAAAATCAAGTAAACGTTTTCTTCTAGATGTGTGTCTATAATTCTGCTTTACAAGCCATGTGTCAAATTCAGTAAATCCAAACTAATTATTTACATTAATATGTTAGTTGAAGATGATAATTAGCTTATGTATGAAGGATAAATTCAGGGATATTTCACATTCAAAAAGTTACTTTAGGGTTTTATTTCTTCTTCAGTAAAATAAGCCCATTATTAAACTCAATTTTGTATCCCTTGTATATAAAATATAACAAAAAGAGGTCATTTTGTTAGAATAAAATCAAATATGTAATCAGGAAAATACATTAGTGAACATTTTACAGTAAAATCACTGGTTACTTTGGACTATTAAAAATCATCACACTTTCAATATCTGTTAATAAAATATTAGAAATTATAGCAGGATCTTAGTATAATTTTTTTTATAGATGTCTGTGTCTGTGTGCTATATTATGTATAATGAATTAGCAAAACCCAAGTAAAATTTAGATATGGGCAGAAACCATACTAATTTGCATATCAAATTAAAGTATGATGAGAAAGGAACAGATGATGACTGTTTTTCTGTTTTGATTTTAAGTGTTTGTAAATGTGTGATTCTATGTTGCTCATCTTTTTGTGCTTATTTGCAATGGATTTAAACTCAGAACTAAATTATCTAATGAAGGAAAAAGAAAGCCTAATTTTTAAATATGCCAACCTGTTTATGCAATATAAATATTCAACATGGATAATTGGGCCAAAATACTGGTATTTGAGGAAACATAACCTTGAAATTCCTTTTACCTTGAGCTTAGATTGTATTCATTTTATTTAGTTCTGTGGATTAAAATCAACACATTAATTAATTTGCTTCAATCAATATTTGTTGAGCTTCTACTCTATATTACAACACTGTATTGTATGCTAGAGAATCTTACGAAATACAAATAGAGAACAATATCTTACTGTTTATTGGGATTCCATATATTGTTATGAATGTGTAAATTGTGAGTGGTTGGATAGATGAAGGGATAAATGGATGAGCTGAAGTCTCAACCAAATACATTTTTATGACTTCCATTATAAGTATGATATATAGTTTTTGCTTGTAGTGACAGCATCTTCTACCATCAGCAATGGATCTCTGCATTCGTTTCATAGGTCTTATGCCTTAACACACACTTAAATCTCCTGTAAATTGTAATCCCTCAGTAATAATTAGATAGCAATTTGCTTATTCACATCTTCATTTATTCTTTAAATCTTTATCAACTACCTACTCTGTTCCAGGAATTTCACTGAGCCGTGGAATCCATGCCATTATGGGTCACTTCCCTTAGTAAAGTAAAACAGACTTTGAGCAAATAATTTGAAGTATAAAGAATATGAAAAATAAGTTTGGGGAACTATAAAAGATCAAAGAACCTTGAGGGGAATAAAATGAGACCTGAAAAAAAAGTTGGAGTTAGCTAGAGGACACTGGGGTTATGAATAGATGTTGGGGTGGTGATCACTGTTGGAAGAGCTTTCCTTTCCAAGAATACCAAATTTGAAAGGTCAAAAGGCAAGACCTAAAAGCAGGTTCGCATATGTATAGTATTGAGAACAATGGAGAAGTGGTATAGAAAAAGGTATAGAAAAAGGCTAGAAAGGTAGGCCAAGATCATATCACAAGAAGCCCCCAACTCTGCCACCTCTTCTAACATGGAAGCTTGATGAATGTTCCACGAAAAAAACAACTATACATTTTGTTTAATAGTTTACTATTATCTCCTCCTGGAGTACAAGTCCAGTAGGAATTGATTTATTTTAAGTAGGCATATCACAAGCATTCCATAAATATCTGTCAATTCAGAAACAAAATAAGATATTATTCAATCTATACAACAAAATTTAGATTAGAATAATTATAATAATTGAACATATATAATTTAAACATGTTTAAAATAATTAAACACGTATAATTTAAACATATGTTTAAACAAGTAAACATATATACCTAAAATGACTGTTACTGACATCTGTTTTCTGCTTAGGTTCAGTAATCTCCTTTCACCTGTAAATTTGTTGTGTTGCTAAAATAATACTTAAATGGAATTAAAATATTTATCTTATTTTCTCATATGTTTCATAGGCTACTTAAAATATCCCTACATATTTTCTTTATTATATTATGAATTATTTAGCAAAGTCATTGCTCCTATTCACTTCCAATTTCAAGTGAAAAATTATTTTCCTGAGACAGTCTCCCCTCCATATTTTAAAGCGTTCAGTACAATTTGTTGTTCCCTATCACCAAACCAATATATGTTCCACCTTTATGCTAAATTTATTGTGTCTAAATGTTTTATATAAATTATTAACAATATGCAGCATTGTACTTGTGTTCACAATTATTTTTATTTAAGATTGTAGAAACACTTGTACCATTATAGAAGTATTAATAGGCTATAATAGTTTTCTGGGTTCAAATGCTTTTAAAAATTATGTTTTTAACCTGTGATTTCTTGTAGGACTTCAGTGCATGCATGATCCCCAAGATATTGTTTGTGAAACACTTAAAGTTCGTATGTGCACTCCTTTTACAGACAACAGAGAAAGTTACCATATCTTTTATCACATTCTCTAATGGGTCTGACATCTTTTACAAAAAGGTTAAGAACCACTGTTGTAAATAAATATGTTTTCCTCTAAGGTTTCATAAGTGCACAAAACTTTGCTTTAGAAAAATTGACTTTTTTATCTCATGAGTTCTTGAGGCTAATTTCTCACTATGACTGAAGGACAACAAGATGAGGTTAAACTAGTGAACCACCTTGCACATTTGAAAGCACTGGCCATTGTATTGCTTTGGTGATATACAGAACCATTCACCCCTTTGGTTTCTAATTAATATTATGCTCCAACTCGGTCAGAGAACAATGATCTTTAACCAGATGTTTTTAGTCAAATGACTTGCATCAGCTTATCCGTATTCCCCATGGGGCCATAACCACAAGAATGTCATTAGTAATTACCTGTCAAATCCACTTAGCACAGTCTTAAATACCACATTATCATTTCTGCAGAACTGTCTCTATAGTGACTGGATAATCACCTCTTTGTATTTTCAGTGTGTTTCTCCAGTTCCTCTTCCTTCTCTGTATTCTGTAGACCACTCATTTTTGTTGTTGCTGTTGTTATTTTTGTTGCCTTCTGTTTTGATAGAAAGCTGGGCACCCTGCTACTACCCCTTTTTCAAAAAACTCTTGGGGAGGAGGGAGGGATAGCATTAGGAGATATTCTTTTTTTTTTTTCTTTTTTTTTTTTATTATTATACTTTAAGTTCTAGGGTACATGTGGATAACGTGCAGGTTTGTTACCTATGTATACCTGTGCCATGTTGGCGTGCTGCACCCATCAACTCGTCAGCACCCATCAACTCGTCATTTACATCAGGTATAACTCCCAAAGCAATACCTCCCCCATCCCCCCTCCCCGTGATAGGCCCTGGTGTGTGATGTTCCCCTTCCCGAGTCCAAGTGATCTCATTGTTCAGTTCCCACCTATGAGTGAGAACATGCGGTGTTTGGTTTTCTGTTCTTGTGATAGTTTGCTGAGAATGATGGTTTCCAGCTGCATCCATGTCCCTACAAAGGACACAAACTCATCCTTTTTTATGGCTGCATAGCATTCCATGGTGTATATGTGCCACATTTTCTTAATCCAGTCTGTCACTGATGGACATTTAGATATTCCTAATGTAAATGACAAGTTAATGGGTGCAGCACACCAACATGGCACATGTATACATATGTAACAAACCTGCATGTTGTGCACATGTATCCTAGAACTTGAAGTATAATAAAAATAAAAAATAAAAAATAAAATACGTACAGGTCCCATTAACCAGCTACTTTCTGCCATCTGTATGTAGAAAGTGAGTTTTAGTAACGAATATAAGAAGAGAACAAAGAGCACTTTTGCTTCCTTCATACTTCTGGGGTGCACAATCTTGACCTTTGCAAAGACAAATTGGAGGGAATTAGGCAGATTATCTATAATATAGCATAAATAAATGCTAATTTTATTTCCAAATCAATATATTATTGTAGGCTTTCAGCTGTTTTAAGTTTCTTTATAGACAAAAATTACCTGTTAGCATTTAGGATCTGAAAATCTGCACTCCTAATGGCCTGATTTGAGGGGCTTATTATGAACTCTATTTTTTTGGTAAAGATTCTGCAAAGCAAAGAAGTTGTGGCACATCTCCATTTGCTAAGGTGTTCCAACTGCTACTTGTAAGGCTAAATATTAAATAGAGTTGTTTGAATTCCTTATCACAGTTAAAATACATGACTATGAGAAGGAAAAGAAATGTAACATAAAATCAAGTCATAGAAAATCGGATGTGTTTAGGGTGGTATGGTATCATCTTACCCCAGGTAGGAAGACTGTTATTAAAAAGACAAAAACTAACAAATTTTGGTGAAAAAGGAAACTCTTATACACTGTTGGTGGAATGTACACTAGTACAGCCATTATGGAAAACATTATGGAGTTTCCTCAAACAATTGCAAATAGAACAACCATGTGATCCTACAATCCTACTACTGGGCATTTATCCAAGGGAAAGGAAATTGATATATCCAAGTGACATCTGCATTTCCATGTTTATCATAGCATTTTTCACAATAGGAAGCTATGGAATCAACATAGGTGTCTAACAACAGGTGAATGGATTAGCAATATGTGGTATATATACACAATAGAACACTCTTCAGTCACAAAAAAAGAATAAAATCTTGTCATTCAAGGCAACATGGATGAAATTGGAGGGCATTATGTTAAGTGCAATAAGCTAGGAACAGTAGGAAAACAGCACATACTCTCACTCATATTTGGAACCTAGAAGAAAGTTAGTTTTACAGAAGTAAAAGGTAGAATGGAGAAGGCTAGAGACTGGGAAGGTAGAGAATAGGGAGAGATCTGCTAAAAGGCACAAAATTACAGTTAGTTAGGAAAAATAAGTTCTATTGTTTCACAGCACTGTAGGATGACTGTAGTTAACAATAATATATTATATCTTTTCAAATAGCTAGAAAGGATTTTGAATATTCCCAACACAAAAAAATGATGAATTTTAAGATGATGGCTATTCTAATTACCCTGATCTGATCATCACACATTATATGTATTGAAACATTACTATGTACCCCATGAATATGTACAATTATTATTTGTCAATTAGTTAAAATAAAACAAATCAAGTCAGTAATTATGTGATGGTCAACATCAATGATAATCCAACTTCATGTGCTCACAACAGAACCTCCCTTTTCTTCAGATATAAACTTTTTTTTAAGTTTGAAGGATTAAAAATAAAAGATACCAAAATAATATAACAAAACATATAACGTGACATCATATATAATAATATGCCCTGAAATAATTTTGCCTTTTATTACACTGTTTCCTTTTTAAGAATAGAATCATCCTATTTCTGCTTTTCCTTTTTAATGAACCTTATTTTTAAAATAAATTTTAGATTTACAGAAGAATTGAGATAATAGTACAGAGAATTTTCATAAACACTACATCAAGTTTTGCTATGATTAACATCTAATATTAGTATGGTACATTTATTGCAATTAATGAACCAATATTGATATAATATTATTAACTAGAGTCCAAAATTTTATTCAAATTTCTTTAGTTTTTATCTAATGTTCTATTTCTTTTCCAGTATCCCTCCCAGAAAACTACATTTTATTTAGTTGTCATGTGACCTTAGACAGTGACAATTTCTTGTACTTTCCTGTTTTTTCTTCCTTCCTTCCTTCCTTCCTTCCTTCCTTCCTTCCTTCCTTCCTTCCTTCCTTTCTCCTTCCTTCCTTCCTTCCTTCCTTCCTTCCTTCCTTCCTTCCTTCCTTCCTTCCTTCCTTCCTTCCTTTTCTTTATTAGACAAGAGGTCTTACTCTGTCATCCAGGCTAGAATGCAGTGGATCACAATTCACTGTGGCCTCAACCTCTCGGGTTCAAGTGATTCTCTCATCTTAGCCTCCTAAGTAGCTAGGACTACAGGCACATGCCACCACACACAACTAATTTTATTTTATTATTATTATAACGTTTTAGAGACAGGGTCTCTCCATGTTTCCTAGGCTTGTCTCGAACTCCTGGCCTCAAGTGATCCTTTCACCTCAGTCTCCCAAAGTGCTATGACTACAAGTGGGTCTGTCTTCCCAGCCAGACTTTCCTATTTCTAAAGTTCATCACAATTTTGAGGAGTAGTGGTCAGGTATTTTGTAAAATGTCCCTCTATTGTTTAGAGTGAAATAAATACAATATACAATGGAGGTACAGGTGTTGGATAGACATTCACATTCAAAATGGGAGAAATTCGCCAAAACAAAGGGGAAGGGGCACAGGCCCCATGCAAGTCTAAAATCAAGCAGGGCAGTCATTAAAATCTTATATCTCCAAAATGATCTCCTTTGACTCCATGTCTCATATTCAGGTCACACTGATGCAAGAGGTGTGCTCCCAAAGCCTTGGGCAGCTTTGTCCCTATGGCTTTGGAGGGCACAGTTCCTGTGCTACTCGCATGGTCTGGTGTTGGGTGCCTGTGTCTTTTCCAGGTGCATGGTACAAGCTGTCAGTGGATCTACCATTTTGGGGTCTGGAGGATGGTGGCCCTCTTCTCACAGCTCTACTAGGTAGTGCCCCAGTTGGGGCTACAACCCCACATTTCCATTTTGCACTGCCATAGCAGAAGTTCTCCATAAGGGCTCTGCCTCTTGTAGCAGACTTCTGCCTGGACATCCAGGCATTTCTATACATCCTCTGAAATCTAGGCAGAAGTTCCCAAGCCTCAATTTTTGACTTCTGTGCACCAGCAGGCCCAACACCATATGGAAGCCACACATGTTTGGGGCTTGTGCACTCTGAAGCAATGGCCTGAGCTGAACCTTAGCTGCTTTTAGCTGTAACTAGAACTGGATCATCTAGGACACAGTCCACTAAGTCCTGAGGCTGCACACTGCAGCAGGGCCCTGGGCTTGGCCTACAGAACTACTTTTTCCTTTTCGACCTCTGGGCTGTGATAGGAGGGGCTGCCACCAAGATCTCTGACTTCCCCTGGAGACATTTTCCCCATTGTCTTGGTGATTAACATTTGGATCCTGGTTACTTATGCAAATTTCTGCAGCAAGTTATAATTTTTTCCCCAAAAAATGAACTTTTTCTTTTCTGTTGCATTGTCAGGCTGAAAATTTTCATAACTTTGTGCTCTGCTTCCCTTTTAAACATAAGTTCTGCCTTCAGATTATCTCTCTCAAGTTCAGAGTTCCACAGATCTCTATGGCAGGGCAAAATGCCACCATTCACTTTGATAAACATAACAAGAGTGATCTTTGCTCCAGCTCCCAAGAAGTTTCTCATCTCCATCTGAGACCACCTCAGCCTGGACTTCATTGTCCACATCATTATCAGCATTTTGGTCAAAACCATTCAAGGAGTCTCAGGGAAGTTCCAACCTTTCCTACACCTTCCTGTCTTCTTCTGAGCCCTCCAATCTGTTCCAACCTCTGCCAGTTACCTAGTTCCAAAGTTGCTTTCACATTTTCAGGTTATCTTTATACAGTACCTCACTACCTCAGTACTAATTCATTTTCACGCTGCTGTAAAGAACTCTCCTGAGACTGGATAATTTATACAGGAAAGTGGATAAATTGATTCAGTTCTGCATGACTTGCAAGGCCTCAGGAAACTTACGGGCATGGCAGAAGAGGAATCAGGCATATTCTTCACAAGGCAGCAGGAGAGAGAATAAAGGAACTTCCAAACACTGATATAAAATAACCATGAGTTCTCGTGAGAACTCACTCAGTATCAAAAGAACAGCATGGAGGAAACAGTCGCCATGATCCAACTGCCTCCCTCCCTTGACATATGGAGATTACAGGTCCCCTGCTTGGCAGGTGGGAATTACAATTTGAAATGACATTTGTGTGGGGACAGAGAGCCAAGCCATATCAGTATGTATTCGTGGATATTTGTTTTATATTATGGGTAATAGTCATTTATTATTTGGTTGCTCCTATTATCCAAACTTCAGTCAGCTTTTCAGTTGTCTTTTGTGTCCCTTTTATATAAACTCATTACTATAGTTCTTCTTCCCTCCTT
The DNA here is from genome assembly GCF_049350105.2 of Macaca mulatta. NCBI lineage: Eukaryota > Metazoa > Chordata > Mammalia > Primates > Cercopithecidae > Macaca > Macaca mulatta. Next base: position 176,018,169 of record NC_133410.1, read on the forward strand.
TGTTTCTTTCTTCCTTCTCACTTCTTTCCTTTTTGGTGCTACAAGATGTTTCTTTCTTCTTTTGTATAAATCTAGTGCCAGCCCCAGAATCAACCACTTCTCCAAGTAGCTTCAATTCTACTTTCTTCATTCACCAATTTATATTTAAGGCAAAAATACTCAACAATTTACTCGTGTAGGTAAAATTTGTGTTTACTGTTGTGTAGTATTCTATTTTATAAATAGGTGATACTCTATGTGTTCCTTTTTCTTGTAATGTTTAGGATACTGACTAATATTTATGAGAGACACAATTTTGACTATTTTTGAAAATGAGATTTTGAGTACATGTGACTTTTTGAGTATACACACTTTCTCCAACTTACAAATCTAGAAGATAAATTATTGAGTCAGGAAGTGTGACCATTTTTAATCCTACTAGAAAGTATCTCGTTGGATGGTAGAAAGGTTATGCTAATGTACCCTCGTATTGGCAGTTCTAAGACTTCACCATTATAAATCCTTGGAATTTATAGACTTTTTGTTTCAACCTGACATGTAAAAAGTATCTCTTGTTATTTCATTTTGCAATTCCCTAATTCCGGTTGTTAAGCATCTAGGCATACATATTTTAACCATTCCCACTTTCCTTCTGTAGAATTGCTCATTCATTTCCTTAGCAACTTCATTTCAACTAGCTGTTCTTGATATATATATATGATATATTTAAATATACATATTTATATTTATATAAACATGCATAAATATGTGAATATGTGGAATATATACTGATATATATTTTGTATATATATCATTTGTATCATAATATATGATATAAACATACATATTTGTGTATGTATGTGTAGAATATATACAGACATATTAAAATACATGTTAATATATCTATATTTATATATATAAACATACACATCTGTTAGTACACATATTGCAAAAATATTTTTTCTGTTGGTTACTTATGTGTTACTTTGTAGCACTTTGGTAAAATTTTAAGTTCAATATAGTTATATTTAATAACTAACTTTCTTCATGGAATATGACTTTTTCCTGGTGGGGGAGCAAAAATGAGCTTAGCAATTATTTCCTATACCATAAAGTCATAAAAATTGTCTAGATATCCAGTAAGAGTTACATGGCTTTGTTTATTAAAATGCAGATATTTAAAATATCTAGAAATTATTATGTGTGAAATGAGGATTGAATCATATTTTATTTAGTTTAATATTAAAATCTATTTTTCTCAATATTTTTTATTTAAAATTTATCCTTTCCTTATTTATTTGCATGTTGATTCTGCACATATAAATTCACATATACATATTTATCTGTTTGGAAACTGTTATGCTACATACATATATTTGTCTATTGTTTTAATATAGCAACTTTATCATACTAATTTTAAATATTATAGCTTTCAATAAATTTTGAAAACTGACAGATTTTGTACCCTCCAATTATCATGCCTTTTCCTAGCACTTCCCTTTTTTTTTAATAATTATCTCACTAAGTACTATTAAATTGTAAGTTTGCATATAGATTAGAACTGCCACTTATGAAGTTGTATTAATTAATTAATTTTCTTAACTTTTAAGTTCAAGGGCACATGTGCAGGTTGGTTACACATGTAAACTTATGTCATGTAGGTTTGTTGTACAGATTATTATACCATCCAGGTATTAAGCCTGGTACTCATTAGTTATTTTTTCTGATGTCTGTCTCCTCCCACCATCCACTCCCCAATAGGCCCCAGGATGCTTTGTTTCCCTCTATGTGTCAATATGCACTCATCATTTAGCTTCCTCTTATAAGTGAGAACTTGCAGTATACAGTTCTCTGATCTTGTGTTAGTTTGCTAAGGATAATGACCTCAGACTCCATCCACGTCCTACAAAAAACATGATCTTGTTTTTTTATGGTTGCGTAGTATTACATGGTGTATCTGTACTACATTTTCTTTATCCAGTCTATCATTGACTGGAATTGTATTAGTGCATTTTCATATTGTTGATAAAGACATACCCAAGAATAGGAAGAAAAAGATGTTTAATTGGAGGGGGCGGAGCAAGATGGCCGAATAGGAGCAGCTCCAGTCTCCAACTCCCAGCGTGAGCGACACAGAAGACCGGTGATTTCTGCATTTTCAACTGAGGTACTGGGTTCATCTCACTGGGGAGTGCCAGACGATCGGTGCTGGTCAGCTGCTGCAGCCCTACCAGCGAGAGCTGAAGCAGGGCGAGGCATTGCCTCACCTGGGAAGCACAAGGGGGAAGGGAATCCCTTTTCCTAGCCAGGGGAACTGAGACACACAACACCTGGAAAAGCGGGTAACTCCCACCCCAATACCGCGCTTTAAGCAAACAGGCACACCAGGAGATCATATCCCACACCTGGCCGGGAGGGTCCCACACCCATGGAGCCTCCCTCATTGCTAGCACAGCAGTCTGTGATCTACCGGCAAGGCAGCAGCAAGGCTGGGGGAGGGGCGCCCGCCATTGCTGAGGCTTAAGTAGGTAAACAAAGCTGCTGGGAAGCTAGAACTGGGTGGAGCTCACAGCAGCTCAAGGAAACCTGCCTGTCTCTGTAGACTCCACCTCTGGGAACAGGGCACAGTAAACAATAACACAACGCAGCTGAAACCTCTGCAGACGCAAACGACTCTGTCTGACAGCTTTGAAGAGAGCAGTGGATCTCCCAACACAGAGGTTGAGATCTGAGAAGGGACAGACTCCCTGCTCAAGTGGGTCCCTGACCCCTGAGTAGCCTAACTGGGAGACATCCCCCACTAGGGGCAGTCTGACACCCCACACCTCACAGGGTGGAGTACAACCCTGAGAGGAAGCTTCCAAAGCAAGTATCAGACAGGTACACTCGCTGTTCAGAAATATTCTATCTTCTGCAGCCTCTGCTGCTGATACCCAGGCAAACAGGGTCTGGAGTGGACCTCAAGCAATCTCCAACAGACCTACAGCTGAGGGTCCTGACTGTTAGAAGGAAAACTATCAAACAGGAAGGACACCTACACCAAAACCCCATCAGTACATCACCATCATCAAAGACCAGAGGCAGATAAAACCACAAAGATGGGGAAAAAGCAGGGCAGAAAAGCTGGAAATTCAAAAAATAAGAGCGCATCTCCCCTGGCAAAGGAGCGCAGCTCATCGCCAGCAACGGATCAAAGCTGGACGGAGAATGACTTTGACGAGATGAGAGAAGAAGGCTTCAGTCCATCAAATTTCTCAGAGCTAAAGGAGGAATTACATACCCAGCGCAAAGAAACTAAAAATCTTGAGAAAAAAGTGGAAGAATTGATGGCTAGAGTAATTAATGCAGAGAAGGTCCTAAACGAAATGAAAGAGATGAAAACCATGACACGAGAAATACGTGACAAATGCACAAGCTTCAGTAACAGACTCGATCAACTGGAAGAAAGAGTATCTGCGATTGAGGATCAAATGAATGAAATGAAGTGAGAAGAGAAACCAAAAGAAAAAAGAAGAAAAAGAAATGAACAAAGCCTGCAAGAAGTATGGGATTATGTAAAAAGACCAAATCTACGTCTGATTGGGGTGCCTGAAAGTGAGGGGGAAAATGGAACCAAGTTGGAAAACACTGTACAGGATATCATCCAGGAGAACTTCCCCAACCTAGTAGGGCAGGCCAACATTCAAATCCAGGAAATACAGAGAATGCCACAAAGATACTCCTCGAGAAGAGCAACTCCAAGACACATAATTGCCAGATTCACCAAAGTTGAAATGAAGGAAAAAATCTTAAGGGCAGCCAGAGAGAAAGGTCGGGTTACCCACAAAGGGAAGCCCATCAGACTAACAGCAGATCTCTCAGCAGAAACTCTACAAGCCAGAAGAGAGTGGGGGCCAATATTCAACATTCTTAAAGAAAAGAATTTTCAAACCAGAATTTCATATCCAGCCAAACTAAGTTTCATAAGTGAAGGAGAAATAAAATCCTTTACAGATAAGCAAATGCTTAGAGATTTTGTCACCACTAGGCCTGCCTTACAAGAGACCCTGAAGGAAGCACTAAACATGGAAAGGAACAAACAGTACCAGCCATTGCAAAAACATGCCAAAATGTAAAGACCATCGAGGCTAGGAAGAAACTGCATCAACTAACGAGCAAAATAACCAGTTAATATCATAATGGCAGGATCAAGTTCACACATAACAATCTTAACCTTAAATGTAAATGGACTAAATGCTCCAATTAAAAGACACAGACTGGCAAACTGGATAAAGAGTCAAGACCCATCAGTCTGCTGTATTCAGGAGACCCATCTCACACGCAGAGACATACATAGGCTCAAAATAAAGGGATGGAGGAAGATTTACCAAGCAAATGGAGAACAAAAAAAAGCGGGGGTTGCAATACTAGTCTCTGATAAAACAGACTTTAAACCATCAAAGATCAAAAGAGACAAAGAAGGCCATTACATAATGGTAAAGGGATCAATTCAACAGGAAGAGCTAACTATCCTAAATATATATGCACCCAATACAGGAGCACCCAGATTCATCAAGCAAGTCCTTAGAGACTTACAAAGAGACTTAGACTCCCATACAATAATAATGGGAGACTTCAACACTCCACTGTCAACATTAGACAGATCAACGAGACAGAAAGTTAACAAGGATATCCAGGAATTGAACTCATCTCTGCAGCAAGCAGACCTAATAGACATCTATAGAACTCTCCACCCCAAATCAACAGAATATACATTCTTCTCAGCACCACATCGTACTTACTCCAAAATCGACCACGTAATTGGAAGTAAAGCACTCCTCAGCAAATGTACAAGAACAGAAATTATAACAAACTGTCTCTCAGACCACAGTGCAATCAAACTAGAACTCAGGACTAAGAAACTCAATCAAAACCGCTCAACTACATGGAAACTGAACAACCTGCTCCTGAATGACTACTGGGTACATAACGAAATGAAGGCAGAAATAAAGATGTTCTTTGAAACCAATGAGAACAAAGATACAACATACCAGAATCTCTGGGACACATTTAAAGCAGTGTGTAGAGGGAAATTTATAGCACTAAATGCCCACAAGAGAAAGCAGGAAAGATCTAAAATTGACACTCTAACATCGCAATTAAAAGAACTAGAGAAGCAAGAGCAAACACATTCGAAAGCTAGCAGAAGGCAAGAAATAACTAAGATCAGAGCAGAACTGAAGGAGATAGAGACACAAAAAACTCTCCAAAAAATCAATGAATCCAGGAGTTGGTTTCTTGAAAAGATCAACAAAATTGACAGACCACTAGCAAGACTAATAAAGAAGAAAAGAGAGAAGAATCAAATCGACGCAATTAAAAATGATAAAGGGGATATCACCACCGACCCCACAGAAATACAAACTACCATCAGAGAATACTATAAACACCTCTACGCAAATAAACTGGAAAATCTAGAAGAAATGGATAATTTCCTGGACACTTACACTCTTCCAAGACTAAACCAGGAAGAAGTTGAATCCCTGAATAGACCAATAGCAGGCTCTGAAATTGAGGCAATAATTAATAGCCTACCAACCAAAAAAAGTCCAGGACCAGATGGATTCACAGCTGAATTCTACCAGAGGTACAAGGAGGAGTTGGTACCATTCCTTCTGAAACTATTCCAATCAATAGAAAAAGAGGGAATTCTCTCTAACTCATTTTATGAGGCCAACATCATCCTGATACCAAAGCCTGGCAGAGACACAACAAAAAAAGAGAATTTTAGACCAATATCCCTGATGAACATCGATGCAAAAATCCTCAATAAAATACTGGCAAACCGGATTCAGCAACACATCAAAAAGCTTATCCACCATGATCAAGTGGGCTTCATCCCTGGGATGCAAGGCTGGTTCAACATTCGCAAATCAATAAACATAATCCAGCATATAAACAGAACCAAAGACAAGAACCACATGATTATCTCAATAGATGCAGAAAAGGCTTTTGACAAAATTCAACAGCCCTTCGTGCTAAAAACGCTCAATAAATTTGGTATTGATGGAACGTACCTCAGAATAATAAGAGCTATTTATGACAAACCCACAGCCAATATCATACTGAATGGGCAAAAACTGGAAAAATTCCCTTTGAAAACTGGCACAAGACACGGATGCCCTCTCTCACCACTCCTATTCAACATAGTGTTGGAAGTTCTGGCTAGGGCAATTAGGCAAGAGAAAGAAATCAAGGGTATTCAGTTAGGAAAAGAAGAAGTCAAATTGTCCCTCTTTGCAGATGACATGATTGTATATTTAGAAAACCCCATTGTCTCAGCCCAAAATCTCCTTAAGCTGATAAGCAACTTCAGCAAAGTCTCAGGATACAAAATTAATGTGCAAAAATCACAAGCATTCTTATACACCAGTAACAGACAAACAGAGAGCCAAATCAGGAATGAACTTCCATTCACAATTGCTTCAAAGAGAATCAAATACCTAGGAATCCAACTTACAAGGGATGTAAAGGACCTCTTCAAGGAGAACTACAAACCACTGCTCAGTGAAATAAAAGAGGACACAAACAAATGGAAGAACATACCATGCTCATGGATAGGAAGAATCAATATCGTGAAAATGGCCATACTGCCCAAAGTAATTTATAGATTCAATGCCATCCCCATCAAGCTACCAATGAGTTTCTTCACAGAATTGGAAAAAACTGCTTTAAAGTTCATATGGAACCAAAAAAGAGCCCGCATCTCCAAGACAATCCTAAGTCAAAAGAACAAAGCTGGAGGCATCACGCTACCTGACTTCAAACTATACTACAAGGCTACAGTAACCAAAACAGCATGGTACTGGTACCAAAACAGAGATATAGACCAATGGAACAGAACAGAGTCCCCAGAAATAATACCACACATCTACAGCCATCTGATCTTTGACAAACCTGAGAGAAACAAGAAATGGGGAAAGGATTCCCTATTTAATAAATGGTGCTGGGAAAATTGGCTAGCCATAAGTAGAAAGCTGAAACTGGATCCTTTCCTTACTCCTTATATGAAAATTAATTCAAGATGGATTAGAGACTTAAACGTTAGACCTAATACCATAAAAATCCTAGAGGAAAACCTAGGTAGTACCATTCAGGACATAGGCATGGGCAAAGACTTCATGTCTAAAACACCAAAAGCAACGGCAGCAAAAGCCAAAATTGACAAATGGGATCTCATTAAACTAAAGAGCTTCTGCACAGCAAAAGAAACTACCATCAGAGTGAACAGGCAACCTACAGAATGGGAGAAAATTTTTGCAATCTACTCATCTGACAAAGGGCTAATATCCAGAACCTACAAAGAACTCAAACAAATTTACAAGAAAAAATCAAACAACCCCATCAAAAAGTGGGCAAAGGATATGAACAGACATTTCTCAAAAGAAGACATTCATACAGCCAACAGACACATGAAAAAATGCTCATCATCACTGGCCATCAGAGAAATGCAAATCAAAACCACAATGAGATACCATCTCACACCAGTTAGAATGGCGATCATTAAAAAGTCAGGAAACAACAGGTGCTGGAGAGGATGTGGAGAAATAGGAACACTTTTACACTGTTGGTGGGATTGTAAACTAGTTCAACCATTATGGAAAACAGTATGGCGATTTCTCAAGGATCTAGAACTAGATGTACCATATGACCCAGCCATCCCATTACTGGGTATATACCCAAAGGATTATAAATTATGCTGCTATAAAGACACATGCACACGTATGTTTATTGCAGCACTATTCACAATAGCAAAGACTTGGAATCAACCCAAATGTCCATCAGTGACAGATTGGATTAAGAAATGTGGCACATATACACCATGGAATACTATGCAGCCATAAAAAAGGATGAGTTTGTGTCCTTTGTAGGGACATGGATGCAGCTGGAAACCATCATTCTTAGCAAACTATCGCAAGAACAGAAAACCAAACACCGCATGTTCTCACTCATAGGTGGGAACTGAACAATGAGATCACTTGGACTCAGGAAGGGGAACATCACACACTGGGGCCTATCATGGGGAGGGGGGAGGGGGAGGGGTTGCATTGGGAGTTATACCTGATGTAAATGACGAGTTGATGGGTGCAGCACAGCAACATGGCACAAGTATACATATGTAACAAACCTGCACGTTATGCACATGTACCCTACAACTTAAAGTATAATAATAATAATAAATAAATTTAAAAAAAAAAAAAGAAAAAGATGTTTAATTGGACATACAATTCCAGATGGCTGGGGAGGCCTCAGAATTATGACAGGAGATGAAAGATACTTCTTATATGGTGGTGGCAAGAGAAAATGTGGAAGATGCAAAAGCAGAAACCCCTGATAAAGCCATCAGATCTCGTAAGACTTAGTCACTACCATGAGAATAATATGGGGGAAATTGTATCCATGGTTCAAATTGTCTCCCACCAGGTCCCTCCCAAAACACATGGGAATTATGAGAGTACAATTCAAGATGAGATTTGGGTGGGGATACAGAGCCAATCATATCGTTCTGCCCCTGGCCCCTCCAAATCTCATGTCCTCATATTTCAAAACCAATCATGCCCTCCCAATAGTCCCTCAAAGTCTTAACTCATTTCAGCAATAACCCAAAAGTCCACAATCCAAAGTCTCATCTGATACAAGGCAAGTCCCTTCTGCCTATGAGTCTGTAAAATCAAAAGCAAGCTAGTTACTTCTAGATGCAATGAGGGTACAGGTATTGGATAAATACAGCCATTCCAAATGGAAGAAATTGGCCACAACAGGGCCCATGCAAGTCCAAAATCTAGCAATGCAGTCAAATTTTAAAGCTCCAAAATGATCTTCTTTGACTCCTTGTCTCACATCCAGGTCATGTTGATGCAAGAGGTAGGTTTTCATAGTCTTGGAAAGCTCTGCCTCTGTGGCTTTGCAGAGTATAGCCCCCCTCCTGACTACTTTCATGGCTAGCATTGAGTGTCTGTGGGTTTTCCAGGCACACAATGCAAGCTGTTGAAAGATCTACCATTCTTGGGAATGGAGGATGGTGGCTCTCTTCTCATAACTTCACTAGGCAGTGCCCTAGTAGGGACTCTGTGTGAGGCTCCAAACCCACATTTCATTTCCGCACTGCCCTGACAGAGGTTCTTCATGAAGTCTCCACCCCCGCAGCAAACTTCTGCCTGGGCATCCAGTAATTTCCACACATCTTCTGAAATCTAGGTGGAGCTTCCCAAACCTCAATTCTTGATTTCTGTGCACTTGCAGGCTCAATACCATATGGAAGCTGTCATGGTTTGGGGCTTGCATCCTCTGTAACCATGGACTGAGCTGGACTTTGGCATCTTTTAGCAATGGCTGGAGTGGCTGGCACAGAGGGCATCAAGTCCATAGGCTGCACACAGCACAAGGACCCTGGACTCAGCCCACAAAATCATTTTTTCCTCCTAGGTGTCTGGGTCTGTGATGGAACGTGCTGCCTTGAAGACCTATGGCATGGCCTGGAGATATTTTCCTCATTGTCTTCAGAGTTAACATTTGGCTTCTTGTTACTTGCGCAAATTTCTGTAGTCAGCTTGATTTTTCTCCTCAAAACAATGGATTTTTCTTTTCTATTGCATCATAGGCTGCAAATTTTCCAAACGTTTTTGCTCTGTTTTCCTTTTAAAATGGAATGCTTTTAACAGCACCCAAGTCACCTCTTGAATACTTTGCCATTTAGAACTTTTTTCCCATTGGATTCCCTAAATCATCTCTCAAATAGAAAGTTTCACAGATCTCTAGGAAAAGGGCAAAATGCCATCAGTCTTTTTGTTAAAACACCAAGAGTCACCTTTGCTTCAGTCCCTAGCAAGTTCTTCATCTCCATCTGAGACCACCTCAGCTTGGACTTTATTTTTTATATCACTATAAGCATTTTTGTCAAAGTCATTCAGCAAGTCTCTAGGAGGTTCTAAACTTTCCCACATTTTCCTGTCTTATTCTGCATGCTCCACACTGTTCCAACCTCTGCCTGTTACCCAGTTCCAAGGCCCATTTCCACATTTTCAGGTATCTTTTCAGCAGTGCCCCACTATACTGTTACCAATTTATTGTATTAGTCCATTTTCACACTGCTGATACCCGAGACTGGAAAGAAAAAGAGGTTTAATTACACTTACAATTCCACGTGACTGGGGGTGTTGCCTCAGAATCATGACAGGAGGTAAAAGGCACTTCTTACATGGTGGCAGCAAGAGAAAATGAGGAAGATGCAAATCCACATGACTGGGAGTGTTGCCTCAGAATCATGATGGGAGGTAAAAGGCACTTCTTACATGGTGGCAGCAAGAGAAAATGAAGAAGATGTGAAAGCAGAAAACCCTGATAAAACCATCAGATCTTGTGAGACTTATTCACTGCCACGAGAACAGTATGGGCAAAACCATCCCCATGATTCAAGTTATCTCTCACCAGATTTGTCCCACACCACATGGGAATTATGGATGTAAAATTCAACATGAGATTTGGGCAGGGACACAGCCAAACCATATCAGGAATTTAGGTTGATTCCACATGTTTGCTATTGTGAATAGTGCTTAATGAACATATGCATACATGTCTATAATAGAATGACTTATATTCATTTGTTTTTGTAACCAGTAATGAGATTGCTGGGTCAAATAGTATTTCTGCCTTTAGGACTTTGAGGAATTCCCACACTGTCTTCCACAGTGGTTGAACTAATTTATACTCCCACCAACAGTGTATAAGCATTTCTTTCTCCCCATGCAGCACCTGTTTTTTGACTTTTTAGTAATAGCCATTCTGACTGGTGTGAGATACTATCTCATCATGATTTTGATTTTATTTCTCTAATGATCAGTGATATTGAGCTTGTTTTCATATGTTTATTGGCCGCATGCATGCCTTCTTTTGAAAAGTGTCTGTTCATGTCCCTTGCTAACTTTTTAATTGGAGTGTTTGTTTTCTTTTTGTACATTTAAGTTCCTTACATGCTGTGGATATTAGACCTTTGTCAGATGCATACTTTGCAAAATTTTCCCCCATTCTGTAGGCTGTCTGTTTACCCTGTTGACAGTTTCTTTTGCTGTGCAGAAACTCTTTGGTTTAAATTGAGCCCGTTTGTACATTTTTGGTTTTGTTGCAATTGATTTTGGCATCATCTTCATTAATCTTTGCCCATACCTATGTCCTGAATGATACTGTCTAGGTTGTCCCCCAGAGGTTTTAGCATGTGGGTTTTTATTTTAGGTCTTTAATCCATCTTGAGTAAATTTTTGCATATGGTGTAAGGAAAAGTTTCCATTTCAGTCTTCTGCATATGACCACCAGTTATCCCCGTGTCATTTACTGAACAGGAATCCTTTCACCATTGCTTGTTTTTGTAAGGTTTGTCGAAGAATAGACAGTTTTAGGTGTGGGGTCTTATTTCTGGGTTCTCTATTTTATTTAATTGGTCTATGTGCATGTTTTTGAACCAGTACCATGATGTTTGTTTACTGTAGCCCTGTAGTATATTTTGAAGTTGGGTAGCATGATGCCTCCAGCTGTGTTTTTCTTTGTTGTTGTTTTTGCTTGGGATTATCTTGGCTATCCAGGCTTTTTTTTGGTTCCTTATTGATTCTAAAATAGTTTTTTTCTGTTCCTTCAATAACTAGTTTATTGAAAGTTTTTAACATGAAGCGATGTTGAATTTTCTCAAAGGCCTTTTCTGTGTCCATTGAGATAATTATATGGTTTTGGTCTTTAGTCCTCTTTATGTAATGAATCATACTTATTGATTTGCATATGTTGAACCAACCTTGCATCCCAGTAATAAAGCCTTCCTGATCATAGTGGATAAGTTTTTTGATGTTCTGCTGGATTTGGTTTGTCAGTATTTTATTGAGGATTTTTGCACTGATGTTAATTAAATATATGACCTGATATTTTCTCTTTTTATTGTATCTCTGCCAGGTATTGGTATTAGGATGGTGCTGACCTCATACAGTGTGTTTGACAGGAGTCCCTCCTCATAATTTTTTTGGAATAGTTTCAGTAGGAATGGTGCCACCTCTTCTTTGTACATCTGGCAGAATTCAGCTATGAATGTATCTGGTCCTGAGCTTTATTTGGTTGGTAGGCCATTTATTACTGCCTCAATTTCAGAGCTTGTTATTGGTCTATTCAGGTTTTCAATTTCTTTCTGGCTCAGACTTGGGAGGGTGGATATTCTCAGGAATTTATTCATTTCTTCTTGATTTTCTAGTTTATGTGCATAGAGGTGTTCATTATATTCTCTGATTGTTGATTGCATTTCTCTGGGGTCAGTGCTAATATCCCCCTTGTCATTTCTGATTGTGTTTGACTCTTCTCTTTCTTCTTTATTATTCTAGCTGATGGTCTATCTATTTTATTATTTTTTTCAGAAAACCAGTTCCTGGATTCATTGATCTTTGAATGGATTTCATGTCCTCATCTCCTGGTATGGTTTGGCTGTGTCACCAACCAAATCTCACCTTAAATTGTAATAATCCCCACGTGTCAAGGGTGGGGCCAGGTGGAGATAATTGAATCATGGGGGCAGATTCTTCCATACTGTTCTAGTGGTAGTGAATAAATCTCATGAGATCTGATGGTTTTATAAATGGGAATTCCCCTGCAAAAGCTCTCTTGCCTGCTGTCATGTAAAATGTGACTTTGCTCCTCATTCGCCTTCTACCATGATTGTGAGGCCTCCCCAGCCATGTGAAACTGTGAGTCAGTTAAACCTCTTTCCTTAATAAACTACTCAGCCTTATTATGTCTTTATTAGTAGCGTCAGAACAAACTCATACATCTCCTTCAATTCAGCTCTGATTTTGCTTATTTCCTGTCTTTTGCTAGTTTTGGAATTTGTTCACTCTTCTTCTCTAGTTCTTTCAGTTGTAATATTAGATCGTTAACTTGAGATCTTTCTAACATTTGTGGGCAGTTAGTGCTATGAATTCTCCTCTTAACACTGCCTTAGCTGTGTTCCAGAGGTTCTAGTATGTTGTTTCTTTTTTTTCTCATTAGCTTCAGAGAACTTCTTGATGTTTGCCTTAATTTTATTATTTACCTAAAAGTCACTCAGGAGCAAGTTATTCAATTTCCATGTAAGTGTGAGTGAATTTCTTCATCTTGATTTCTAACTTGATTGCACTTTGGTTTTCATTTGCTGAGGAATGTTTTACTTCCAATTATTTGGTTGATTTTAGTTTTGATAAGAAGATTTATATTCTGCTTTTTGCTTTGTGTAGAGTTCCATAGATATCATCAGGTCCATTTGATCCAGTGCTGAGTTCAGATCCTGAATATCTTTGTTAACATTCTGTCTTAATGATCTGTCTAATAGTATCAGTGGGGGTATTAAAGTCTTCCACTATTATCATGTGGCAATCTAAGTCTCCTTGAAGGTCTCTAAGAACTTCCTTTATTAATATGAGCTCTCCTGTGCTTGATGCACATATATTTAGAATAGTTACTGGTTCATGTATTTTAATGTGTTTTTGTAGCGGTAGGCAATGGTCTTTTATTTCCATATTTAGTGCTTTCTTCAGGAGCTCTTGTAAGGCAGATTTAGTGATAACAAATTTCCTCAGTATTTGCTTCTCTGAAAAAGATCTTTTTTCTTCTTTGCTTATGAAGCTTTGTTTGGCTAGACATGGTATTCTGGGTTGGAATTTCTTTTCTTTAAGAATAATGAATATTGGCCCCCAATCTCTTCTGGCTTACAGTATTTCAGCTGAGAGGTCCACTGTTAGTTTGATGGACTTTTCTATGTGGGTTACCTGACCTTTCTCTCTAGCTATCTTTAACATTTTTTCTTTTATTTCAAATTTGGAGAATCTAATAATCATGTTTATTAATGATAATCCTTTTCTGAAGTATCTTCTGGAATTCTCTGCATTTTCTGAATTTGAGTGTGGGCCACTCTAGTAAGGTTGGAGAAGTTCTCATGAATAATATACTGAAGTATCTTTTCCAGGTTGGTTCCTTTCTCCCCATCTTTTTCAATTATACCCATCAGTCACACATTAGGTCCTTTTACATAGTCCCATATTTCTCAGAGGTTTTGTTTACTCCCTTTTATTCTTTTTTCTCTATTCTTGTCTGTCTGTCTTATTTCCGAAAATCAGTCTTCAAGTTCTGAGATTCTTTTCTCCACTTGATCTATTCTGCTATTAATATTTGGGATTGCATTATGAAATTCTTGTAATGTGTTTTTCAGCTCTATCAGGTGAATTATGTTATTCTCTATACTGTCTGTTTTATCTGTCAGGTTCTCCAATTTTTGTCATGATTTTTAACTTCCTTGCATTGGGTTACAATGTACTCCTGTAGCTCAATGAACTTCATTACTCTTCATATTCTGAATTCTATTTCTTTATTTTCTGTTATCTCAGCCTTATCCCAGTTCCAAACCCTTGCTAGAGAGGTAATGTGGTCATTTGGAGGCAAAAAGGCACTCTGGCTTTTCGAATTTTCAGCGTCCTTGCAATAATTCTTTTTCATCTTTGTGGGCTTTTCTACCTTCAATCTTTGAGTTTGCTTACCTTCAGAGGGTTTTCTTTTAATCTTATTTGATGACCTGGAGGGTTTCATTGTGGTATAACATGAATTCAGCAAACTGGCTTCCTTTCTGGGAGATTTTAGTGGGCCAGTGTCAGCTCCCAACTCCTGAAACTGCATACTCTAACGCTGGGGGACTTATATTGGGGCCTCACTTTATTCTCTGGCTCATCAAGGTTTGGATACCACTGCAATAGTGGGGACTGAGGTGTAGCAGCTACAACAGAGTGCTAGTAGATACAGGGGTGCCTGCCTCCTTGCAGGTGTTTACCACAGTGGCTAAGGTCAGGTAGTTGTGGGGCAAGTCAGGGTGGGTGGCCCTGCTGGAGACTGTGCACTGTTGCACTAGAAGTGGTGTTGGATTGGCGTGGGGTGCTGGCCAGTGCATGTCTCAGTGTGTCCTCTGTGCCCATGAACAGAAGTGATCACTCACGGTGTGGGAGGATCCTCTGTTCTTTGCTCAGTTTTAGTTCAATGTTGGGGCACAGGCATGGGTGAGGTTTGCTGGGTCTGTGCCCACAAAGATTCCATCTAAAATGGTGTCAGCAAGGGTTGGGTGGGGAGTATACTGCACACTCACATGCTGGCAGGGCAAGTAAAGCAAAACCTGCCTGTGTAGACATGTGTCAGCAAAGTGATGTGGGGAATTGGAGTGGGCTGGGGAAGTTGCAGTATGGAGAGGGAAAGTGCAGGTTGGTGTGCAACCATAGTTCACCTAAGTGGAGCTCTCCACTGGTCAGGTATGGTTTGCTGGTGCAGAAGCTATGGTGTGAAACTCCTGGCATCAGAGACTGCTCTGTATGTAGGTGTGGCCAGGATGATTCCCTGGGAGAAGCCAGAAGACCAAGGAGTGCTCAGGTCATACCAGCCCCATCTGATCTGCAAGAATGCCCTGCAGAGATCAGGTTTGACTATTCCCCTAGGGCTAAAGTCTCCTTTGGGAGCAAGTCTAGCCTAGAGGGATAGCCTGGATACATTCCACTACAAACGCTCTTTCACCAAACCCTCTGGGCTCCACATCAGGTGGCTTGCTGCCCCACCACTTCTCTAAGCAGCTCTCTACTCACCACAAGTGTCCATGAGTGGTTGAGGGGTCCCCTCCTGCATGATTCCAGAGGGCTGTGGCAGTGGCAATTTGCTCCTTACCAGTTCAGCTGACCCATTGCCCTGGAGTTGCTGCAGTTCAAAAATGAGTCCCAGTGTATGGTAGCCCATATGGAATTCCCAGCTTTCTCCCCACTTCAGCCTAACTTCTGTGTCTTCCCTCCATCCACTCTCAATGCCTTCCCTCTGAAGATTTGTTAACAGCATGCCAGTCATCACACTCCCTCCATGGGAGCTGTTCCACTTGTTTGCAACTACTTGGCCATCTTGCCCTCCCCAACTACTTATGAAATTTGAGTGGAAATATCGTTCCTATAATATTGCTTTGCGCTAGTTTGCTTTTGTTTCATAACAAAGTACCACTAACTTGGTAGCTGAAAACAACATCCATATATTAGCACACAACTCATAGGTCAGAAATACAGTGTGGCATAAAGTATGGCATCAGGGCATTTCAAGGCTGAAATCAAGGTGTTGTCTGGACTGATTTCTGATCTAAATTCTCTGGTGAAAAATCCACTTTCAAGTTTATGCTTCTTGTTGGAAGGATTAAGTTCCTAGATGTTGTTATATTGAGGTACTCATTTTCTTGCTGGCTGTCAGCTAGAAACCACCCTGAGCTCCTAGTGGCTTACTGCCATTCCTTGACATATATTTCCCATTATCTTCAAGCCAGTAATGACACATCAAGTCCTTTTCATGCTTCAGATTTCTGAGTTCTTGTTTTTGACCTCATGTGGCCTCATGTGATTAATCCATTTAGATAATAACCCCATTTAAAGTTATTAAGGTTAGAAACCTCATGTGATTAGCCCATTTCATGAAACTAATGAAATGGGACCTTAATTACATTTGCAAAATTTCTTTACATCATGAAATCTAATCTCATTGGAATTAGTGTAATTCAAGTACATGTTTCCATACCATGGTCCCCAAGACATTTCAAATCAACTGCTCCAGTACTTCAGGAGTCCAGAGAATCTAATGATTTGTGTTGAGCTGGAGACTCAACTATAGAAGCAAGAGGAGTGAATGCACGCGCGCGCACACACACACACACACACACACACATACATACATAGACACACACCACTGAAACCTTAGAGCAGGGGTCCTCAATCCCCACTGGTCCACAGCCTGTTAGGAACTGGGCTGCACACCAGGAGGTGAGTGGTGGGCAAGAAAGCATTACCACCTAAGCTCTGCCTCCTGTGAGATTAGCAGTAGCCTTAGATTATTTTAAGAGTGTGAACCCTATTGTGAATGGTACATGCGATGGATCTAGGCTGTTTGCTCCTTATGAGATGGAACAGCTTCATCCTGAAACCATCTCCCCCACACATACACCATCTGTGGAAAAACTGTCATCCCTGAAGCAGGTCCCGGGTGCCTAGAAGTTTGGGGACCTCTTCCTTAGAGGGATGACTCTGTTTTCTATTGGGATTAGTAGATATCATCCAAACAGTTTAGGACTAGTGTGTTTACACCACTTACAAAACACAAGGGCAATAAAACTCTGGAGAATTTACCTCAAAAAGCATTTGTCCTGACCCTGAATTTGCCACTCACTGATAGGACTGGAGGTTCCACTGGGACACCTAAACCACACACGCCCTGAATAAGGTCATCCTTTGCAAGAATTCCTCTCTTTCTTTCTCTCTCTCTCTCTCTGTGTCCAATCTCTTGGGGGCCCAGAAGTAGAGAAGTGGCAGAAGTTTGAGCAGTAGAAATATGTGAATGATCTCACTTTTCCTATTTTCTTCCAATTTCAATGTCTCGGGCATTTGGAAGTACTAGATTCTATTGTTTGTCAAAAGGTAGATGACATCAACTTGAAGGTGTTGCTTTTGCCTGAGTTTTTACGGTGGCTCCAGTGTGAAGCAATACCTGATGCTCCTACCCTGTCTTAACTCAGACATTCTGACTCACAGGTATTATGCTGGCTGTCATTACTTTTGTGTGGGTACAAAATAAATAAACTTGAACTACCACAGGACCATGTGGGTGAAGAATGTGACTACTAGTTCAGAGTAATTGCTAAGGTGATCATCCAAGTATGGAACAGAAGCTATGATGCTTCTAGAAATAAACGTCTCCCAGACAACATAGAGGCAGAGAATGAGAGTTGTACATATTAACAGTCTTTCATTTGGATCCTTCCAGGAAGGCTGTCACCCAGGTTGCTCTGGATTTGTTGTGCATGCTCACAGAGACTGATGTTTTCCATTAATACTTCATGATGCTACATTTTCATTAGGTACCAAATAAAGCAAGGGAGAACTGTACCCATTTCAATACCTTTTAAAATGCAACCTTACTTTAAGATCCTACCAACCTCCAGGCATGTTCCATCAGGCCATACCACTCTTTCCTGTGAAACAAACCAGTGCCAAAAATAGACTTCAGATCTCCAAAGTTAGCATGCCATGTTGAACACATCTCCCATCACAGAGAATGACAAGAATTTTCTAGATTTTGGAGAAGGTTTGAGAGATTTTCTTGGACCTTCGTCAGACAGCCACTCCAAGTTATCTGGGCCCCCTTTCCAAGTTCTCATGACTATCCTCTGGTCATGATGCAAAAGCAAACAAACAAGAAAACTTCCTGTGGAATAGCAGTGATAATACTACATGGTATCAGACATGATATTATTCCATACTATTGAGAGGACTTCAGGTATTAATCATAACCATTTTTTCCTAAGCACCAATCAATTCATCCTGTTGTGTCTTCTTGAGGAAGTCAGAAACCAGCCTTGCATATCCAATGGGCCGAGATGATAGTTAATGCTGACAAAGTGGGCTGTGACGCACAGAGTTCACCAGTTCAAAGGGTGACAGACTATAAGGTAACCATTAATTCATCCAAAACAACTCCTTTGCAAACTAGCCTCGGTGAAAGTGGTTTGATCTCTTGCAGAAGAGAATAATTTGCAAACTCAAACTTTTTTCTGTAAAAATATGCAAAAACCAAGTATGGTAGGCAATCAGACCTGGTGGAATGCTGATGTGGCTCATCAGGACTGGAAGCTGTTTGTCTGTGTTGTTATCATACAGCTGCAACTGTAATACTTGGGCTCTAATCCCAGGAAACTCCAGGAAAGGAGCTAATGTTATCCCAACAATGACTGCTGACATTGGGGAACAGGGATGGAAGTCAAGTTTTCTCCATATTCTACAGCTGTGAGCAAAAAACTTCTAGCCTGTACAAAGCTTGGTCAGGCTAGGATTTACCCTGACTTATTCATAATCATGCAGTTTATAAAACCTCACAGCCTAAGAAAGAGCCAATGTCTCTCTTAAATTCTGACACACAGCCCTGATAAATCCTGACAGATTCTAATTTTATTGTATTGCCCTCATAAAACGGATCTTATAATCTATATCCTTGGGATTTTTTTGAGTGAAATAGGGAAAATCATACCCCAGCTACTGCTTCTGTTTTGAAAGTTTCATCATGCTATTAGGTCATTCACTCTTATTTGCTTAAGAAATATGCTGATTTCATTTATGATTGTTCATCTATTTTCACATGACAATGTTTCTTGTTTTTTTACACTACCTTTGTAAAATGTCAATTTTAACATCCTAATAGGTTATTAAAATGATTTGAATAGATGTCCCAATTTTTCCAACGTCTAGAAAAATCTACAGAAGAAAGAAATTATTTATCTTGGTATTTTTGCTGAAACCATCTAAAAACATTATCTAGGACTCATGACATTATCTTAAATTATAATTTTAATTTATAAATTATTAATCTATTAAAATTTTTGTAAGTAATTTCTTTCTAATAAAAGCATCCATTCATCTTTTTTCAAAATTAGCTCATATTTCTTCAAAATGCTTTGATGTAATCTTTAAAAATATCTTCTAAATGCAAATTTTATCAGTTTTCCAATTTTAATCATTGTTTAACTATGATTTTTTGATAAGTCTATCAAGATATGGGTCTATTTAATTTGTATTTTTAAATAATTAGCATTTAATTGTATTGATCACTTTTTTCTTTCTTTGTTTACTATTGTATTATTTACTTTTACCCTTAGTTCTACTTTCTGCTATATTTTTTTAGTTTACTGAGTAATTTGAAAAATTTTCTAGCTTCTTGTTTTGTATAGTTCATTTATTTTCAATATAACTGGATTAATGACTAATGCTTTCAAAGTTATAAATTTTCCCCTAAATATTATTTGAATTGCATCCTACATGTTTTTAGCAGGTAACATTTGTGTTAATTTTCAATTCTACACACTTGGTAATTTCAATTATGTTTTCTTTTTTAATTCAAGAGTTGGCCAGAAGTGATTCATTTTTACTTTCGCTGTTTTCTGGCTTTAATTTCTAATTTTATTGCATGTGATCATAAAACAGAATCTTATCACCTGTATCCATGGCAATTTTTTGTCTTCATTTGTAGTCTTATATTGAATAAATTCAAATTTAATAATTAATAGGGACTAAAAAGGAATGTTGATTCAATTCGGGGGAGGTGTTCAGATTTTATGCACATATTCAAAGTTTGTGAATTACCTCATTTATATATTTGCCAATACAGTTAATTTTTTTCTTTTGTGTATCAATTTTAGAGTAAGAAGTGTTAAAAATATTTCACTGTGATAAGTCATTGATTAATTTAGCATCAAAATCTTTTGATGTTTGTTACATATTTAGGATCATGTTGCTAAGATTTATTCAATGAGCCTGGGGAACATTTCTAAAAAATACATATTCCTGGACCCTGAAACAGATTGACTGAAGAAGAGGTTCAGAGGGTTGAGGTTACATGTCTGTATTTTCATAAGTTTCTAAGTTAAGGAATTTAGGACCTAGTTGTTGCAGTTTTTTAAAAACTTTCTTTCTAGATGGCCTCATTTATACTTATGATGTTAAAATGATAATATTCACAGATACATATTTCTAATTTAAATGTTTGCTTTGCATTCCAGATATGCTACAATCTTGACATGTCACATTGGATGTTTCACAAGAATTTCAGATTTAAAATGATGAAAATTGAACTCCTGATATTTATTATCCCTGATATTTACAATCTTCCACATTTCAGCAAAGAGAAATTATTGATACCCATTTGCTCAAAAGAGAATCCTTAGATTCCTTCTTCATTTTCCAGTTTCCTTTACCTACTTTTACCCACCTCAAGAATAAGTACCACTATTTATTTCTCCAAAATTTGGGTCATATTCATCCACTTGTCTTTATTCACAATTCCATCATACTAGCCCAAATCACAAAATTATCATTCTTTATTTTTGGACTGTTGTCCAAAGAGAATTATCATTGTTTTATGAACAGTTCAAAAACATTTCAGATTGGTCTCCAAAATTCTGAAAAATATTTTCTAAGGCAAATTTTTACATTTTTAGTTTTTTATATACAAATCATCAATAAATTTCCATTACAATTTAAATAAAACCTAAACCTTAATGGCCTAATTCCTACATGATCTGGCCCCTAATTGTCTCTGTGTTGTCACGACACTCTACTGTTGCCCTGCTTTCTCCTCCATGCCAAGATTCAACCATACAGGTTTCTTTACCCTTCTGTTTCTACTCTTGAAGTCAAGGGCTAGTCCCTCTGCTGGAATTTTTTTGTGTTTATAATAACTTTCATCTTTTGCAACTTCTAGTGCCCAAGCCTCATATAGCTACTTCATATTCAGTTTAATACTGTTTCTTCATGCAAACCTTCCCTCTCCATCACTACCTCAGCTGTATTTAATGATACTATAGTACCTTGAAAACCTCCTTCATGAAAATTCTTGCACTTATAATTTTAACACCTACAATGCAGAAGGCCGAGGAAGCTCTTTGTCTAATTCAATACTCTATTACCAATGTACAGCAGAGTAAGAATATAACTATATAAATAAATAATAAATAAATAAATAAATAAATAAATAAATAAAGCAATAATTAGAGCTTTGTTTGATGGATTCCTTTGAAACTTATAAGGAAAGAATACAGAGGTTTGAGGATAGTAGAAAAGTCCAATGTCACAGTAGGCAAAACTGTTGAACTTCTTATCAGTAACATAAAATTTACTTACCTACACTGTGTGTATTTATGTGTGTATATGATACAGTAGTATATGCACGTATGTATATAGATATACATATATACATACATATTTCAAATATGTCAAAATATTCATCTTGTATAATATATAAATGTACATACATACATCTATTGTGACCTATTGCATGTGTGTCTGTGGACAGAGACAGAACAGAAAGACAGAAGCAGATTATATACCTACATATGTGTATTACATACCTATATCCATGGATGCAGGTATGTACATGAGAGAGAGGGAAGAGAAATTGGCAAAAGACAGAATTATTTCTCTATATGGATTTTAAAAATTTAAAACTACCTAGAGATAAAATCACTATGTATATCTTTAATTTTCCCCTGAAACAAAAATTTGCAAGTATAGTTATTAGAACAAAAGATGGCAACATGCTGATATATATTGACAAATTGTCTTTCTGAAAGTTTTAACACTATGCATCATGCATTAACAATATATGATTGGACCACTAATGAATACTGTGGATTTTAATTTTCACTTTGAAAGATCATTACTAAATGAGTATGTTAAAACATGCTTCTCTACTCTTGCTTTAACTTTTATTTATTTGATGAATTGAAGGTTGCATACAGTTTAACATTCATTAGAGATCCTTACTTCTGGGATTTTCTTTCACCCTCTCTACTTTTTTCTACTTTTGTGTGTTTATTGTTTCTTAATATTTAAAAATTATTTGTCTACTAAGGTTATTGATAAACTTTGTTTCTCATGTGTAGATATTTTCTTTTATATATAAAATATATTATTTCTTTACAATTTACTTCTTTATGTTAAAGATTAGAATGAGCACCCCTAGTTCAAGAATAAATATTTATATTTGTTCTAATTCTTTTAGCATTAATTTATTTTGCAATAATTTTCCTTTTACATCTAACTTTTTAGTACTGAAAGCTATGACAAATTCTATTAAAACTAAGAATTTGAATTTTAGTATGAGTCAGCCTAAAGTGTCATTCTTTTCATTCAAAGTATTTTAAGAAAATAATGATGTCTCAGGGATAGCTGAGCTCTTGAACTATATCAAGGAAAAATAAGGTGGCATTGAGGATATAGTCAGCTTAAAGATTCAACTTAAAGTTGATCATACTAAGCAGAGAATCTCTAGATGTGAAGATGGATTTAGTGCACCCATATCTCTGAACAACTGCCTACATTCTTCTTGAGCTTCTCTCTTTCATTATTAAAATACATTTCTCAGCTTATCTCTTGCTTTTAGATAGTAGGCAGTTGAACAAAACTAAAGAAACATTGAGTTATTTGTTTGTAACTGGAAAGGAGATGCACAGCTATTTTGAAATGTGATAAAAGTCACTTTAATATTCAAAGGCTAAAATGGATAATTCAGAAATCCTCCAGATGTCTTTGGATTAAGCTTTATTTTAACTTTATTCCTAGAGAATCTGGAGTTTAAAGATGCAATTTATAATTTCTAAAAATTTATATAATGCAGGTAATTGTTATTTTATATGAAACTTATAATAAAATTTTATAGTCAACTTTCCTCTCTCTCTCATGACCCTTTATTTGCCAAATCTTCACAAGACTGTTGAATTATTGTGACTGCTTTATCCAAAATAATAAATTCAGTTTATCTGGTAAAAGCAGATGCTAAAGCTAGATTCAGTAATTATCACATAAAATGGAGCTATACATATGTATGACTTTATCAGGTAATACCAGGTACTGAATATTTATCCCTCAAGCCACAATGGCTTCATATTATAAATTTATGATTTCTTGGTATCCACTATACAGAATGCTTCTAGCATTCAAATAGGCAAATCCCACCTCTCTCTTTCTTTGAGAGTTGTAGTGAATATTTAAATATATACGTGTTTGTACATATATGTTTATATCTACGCTTATATCACTTTTGGTCTGTAAACTACAATTACTCAGAGGTTGATGATCATGTATGAGAAAAGGAAAGGAAGCAAAAGGCTCTCTAAAACTGCATAAAATTTAAGATGTTCCTTCCAAAGAATCATTTGTGTCTGGAGGTTAACAAACAGGCAAAATAAAAATGCTGAATAGAGGCACAGAGCACCTCTACATAAAATAAGAATGCTTGGCAGTGACCTTGAGGCATAGCATTTTAAATATTTCATGCATTTTTCTTTAAGGGGATCAATGTAGGTAAAATTTGTAGAATCCTATATAAAATTTGCTAAGATTTCTTTGTATTTACAAAAGACAAAACAGATTTTCTCCTTTAGAAAGAAGGTTTTTTGTTTGTTTGTTTGTTTGTTTGTTTGTATGACACAAGTACGGGCACTTCTGCCTCATTTTGGAAAGTACTTTATAAAGAATGGCTATTCCTATGATACAGAAGGGAACTTAGAAATACTCAAGGCAAGAAATTTTCACAGGGTCAAAGCATTCTTTGCAATGCCTGGGTCAATTTCCAGGTACCATTAGCTAAAGCAAAGATGGTTATTTTCAGGCCTCTGAGCCCAAGCTAAGACATTGCATCCCTTGTGACCTACATATATAGGCCCAGATGGCCTGAAGTAACTGAAGAATCACAAAAGAAGTGAAAATGGTCTGATCCTGCCTTACCTGATGACATTCCACCACAAAAAAAGTGAAAATGGCCAGTTCTTGGTTAAGTGATGACATTCCCTTGTGAAACTCCTTTTCCTGGCTCATCCTGGCTCGAAAAAGCTCCCCCACTGAGCACCTTGTGACCCCCACTCCTGCCCACCAGAGAACAACCCCCTTTGACTGCAATTTTCCTTTACCTACCCAAATCCTATAAAACAGCCCCACCCCTATCTCCCTTTGCTGACTCTCTTTTCGGACTCAGCCTGCCTGCACCCAGATGATTAAAAAGCTTTATTGCTCACACAAAGCCTGTTTGGTGGTCTCGTCACATGGACACACGTGATATTTTGGTGCCATGACTCAGATCAGGGAACCTCCCTTGGGAGATCAATCCCCTGTCCTCCTGCTCTTTGCTCTGTGAGAAAGATCCACCTACAACCTCGGGTCCTCAGACCGACCAGCCCAAGGAACATCTCACCAATTTTAAATCCAGTAAGCGGCCTCTTTTTACTGTCTTCTCCAACCTCTCTCACTATCCCTAAACCTCTTTCTCCTTTCAATCTTGGCACCACACTTCAATCTCTCCCTTCTCTTAATTTCAGTTCCTTTCTTTTTCTGGTAGAGACAAAGGAGATGCATTTTATCCGTGGTCCCAAAACTCTGACACCTGTCACGGACTCAGGAAGACAGTCTTCTCTTGTTTAATCACGCAAGGATGCCTGCCTGATTATTCACCCACATTTCAGAGGTGTCTGATCACGTGGGAATGCCTGCCTTGGTCCTTCACCCTTCGAGACAAGTACCACTTTTCTGGGGTGCAAGAACCCTCCAACCCCTTCTCTCTGTGTCTCGACTCCTTCTCCACTTTTCTGGGGGGCAAGAACCTCCTGACCCCTTTCCCGCTTTTCTGGAGGGTAAGAACCCAACCCCTTATCTCCAGGTTCTGACCCTTTTTCCTGCCTTTCTGGAGGGCAAAAACCCCCCGATGCCATATCTCTGCATCCTGACCCCTTTCTCTTTTTTCTGAAGGACAAGAACCCCCTGACCCCTTATTTCTGCATCCTGACTCCTTTCCCACTTTTCTGGAGGACAAGAACCCCCCCAACTCCTTCTCTCCATGTCTTTTTTACTCTCTCTTTTTTCTGGGCTTGCCTGCTTCACTATGGGAAACCTTCAACCCTCCATTCCTCCCTCTTCTCCCTTAGTCTGTGTTCTCAAAAACTTCAAACCTCTTCAACTCATACCTGACCTAAAACCTAAATGCCTTATTTTCTTCTACAATGCCGCTTGACCACAATACAAACTCAACAGTGGTTCCAAATAGCCAGAAAACAGCACTTTAGTTTTTTTCCATCCTACAAGATCTAAATAATTCTTGTTGTAAAATGGGCAAACAGTGGGAGGTGCCTGATGTCCAGGCATTCTTTTACACATCGGTCCCTCCCTAGCCTTTGTTCCCAATGCAACTCATCCCAAATCTTCCTTCTTCCCCTCTCGTCTGTCCCCTCAGTCCCAACCCCAAGTGTCGCTGAGTCTTTCTTTTTTTTTTTTTTTTTTTTTTGAGACGGAGTCTCGCTCTGTGTCACCCAGGCTGGAGTGCAGTGGCGCGATCTCGGCTCACTGCAAGATCCGCCTCCCAGGTTCACGCCATTCAGCCTCCGAGTAGCTGGGACTACAGGCGCCCGCCACCACGCCCGGCTAGTTGTTTTTGTATTTTTAGTAGAGACGGGGTTTCACCATGTTAGCCAGGATGGTCTCGATCTCCTGACCTCGTGATCCACCCGCCTCGGCCTCCCAAAGTGCTGGGATTACAGGCTTGAGCCACCGCACCCGGCCCGCTGAGTCTTTCTAATCTTCCTTTTCTACAGACCCATCTGACCTCTCCCCTCCTCACTACGCCAAGCTAGGTCCCAATTCTTCCTCAGCCTCCACTCCTCCACCCTATAATCCTTTTACCATCTCCCCTCCTCACATCCAGTCTGGCTTATGGTTTCATTCTGCCACCTGCCCAGCAATTTCCTTTTAAAAAGGTGGCTGGAGCTAAAGGCATAGTCAAGGTTAATGCTCCTTTTTCTTTGTCTGACCTCTCCCAAATCAGTTCGTGTTTAGGCTCTTTTTCATCAAATATGAAAAATCCAGCCCAGTTCATGGCCCCTTTAACAGCAACCCTGAGACACGTTACAGCCCTAGACCCTGAAAGGTCAGAAGACCGTCTTATTCTCAATATGCTTTTTATTTTATTACCCAATCTGCTCCCGACATTAAATAAAGCTCCAGAAATTAAATTCCGGCCCTCAAACCCCACGAAAGGACGTAATTAACCTCTCCTTCAAAGTGTACAATATTAGAGTAGAGACAGCCAAGTAGCAACATATTTCTGAGTTGCAATCCCTTGCCTCCACTGTGAGAGAAACCCCAGGCACATCTCTAGCACACAAGAACTCCAAACACCTGAACCGCAGTTACCAGGGGTTCCTCCAGAACCTCCTCCCCCAGGAGATTGCCACAAGTGCCAGAAATCTGGCTGCAGGGCCAAGGAATGTCCACAGCCCGGGATTACTCCTAAGCTGTGTCCCATCTGTGTGGGATGCCACAGAAAATCAGACTGTTCAATTCACCCAGCAGCCACTCCCAGAGCCCCTGGAACTCTAGCCCAAGGCTCTCTGACTCCTTCCCAGATCTTCTCGGCTTAGCAACTGAAGACTGACATTGTCCAGTTTCCTCAGAAGCTTCCTGGACCATCACAGACACTTTAGGTAACTCTTAGAGTGGAGGGTAAGTCTGACCCTTTCTTAATCAATACGGAGGCTACCCACTCCACATTACCTTCTTTTCAACGTCCTGTTTCCTTTGCCTCCATAACTGTTGTGGGTATTGTCGGCCAGACTTCTAAACCTCTTAAAACTCCCCAACTCTGGTGCCAACTTGGACAACATTCTTTAATACACTCCTTTTTAGTTATCCCCACCTACCCAGTTCCCTTATTAGGTCAAGACATTTTAACCAAATTATCTGCTTCCCTGACTATTCCTGGACTACAGCCACATCTCATTGCCACCCTTCTTCCCAACCCAAAGCCTCCTTTGCTGCTTCTTCTGGTATCCCCTCACCTTAACCCACAAGTATAGGATGCTTCTACTCCTTCCTTGGTGACTGATCATGCACCCCTTACCATCTCAATAAAACTTAATCACCCTTACCCCGCTCAATGCCAATATCCCATCCCACAGCAAGCTTTAAAAGGATTAAAGCCTGTTATCACTCACGTGTTACAGAATGGCCTTTTAAAGCCTGTAAACTCCCCTTAAAAATCCCCCATTTTACTTGTCCTAAAATCAGACAAGGCTTACAGGTTAGTGCAGGATCTGCACCTTATCAACTAAATTGTTTTGCCTATCCACCCCATGGTGCCAAACCCATATACTCTCCTATCTTCAATACCTCCCTTCACAACCCATTACTCTGTTCCGGATCTCAAACATACTTTCATTACTATTCTTTTGCACCGCTCATCCCAGCCTCTCTTTACTTTCACCTAGACTGACTCTGACACCCATCAGTCCTAGCAGCTTACCTGGGCTATGCTGCTGCAAGGTTTCAGGGACACCCCTCATTACTTCAGCCAAGCTCTTTCTCATGATGTACTTTCCTTCCACCCCTCTGCTTCTCACCTTTTTCAATATATTGATGACCTTCTTCTCTGTAGCCCCTCCTTTGAATCTTCTCAACAAGACACCCTTCTGCTCTTTCAGCATTTAGTCTCCAAAGGTTATCACCTATCCCCCTCCAAAGCTCAAATTTCTTCATCCATCACCTACCTCTGCATAATTCTCATAAAAACACACGTGGTCTCCCTGCTGATCATGTCCAGCTAATCTCCAAACCCCAATCCCTTCTACAAAACAACAACTCTTTTCCTTCCTAGGCGTGGTTGGATACTTTTGACTTTGGATACCTGGTTTTGCCATCCTAACAAAACCATTATATAAACTCACAAAAGGAAACCTAGCTGACCCCATAGATCCTAAATCCTTTCCCCCTTGAAGACAGCTTTAGAGACTGCCCCCACCCTAGCTCTCTCTGACTCATCCCAACCCTTTTCACTACAAACAGCAAATGTGCAGGGCTGTGCAGTCGGAATTCTTACACAAGGACCAGGATCACATGCTGTAACCTTTTTATCTAAATGACTTGACCTTACTGTTTTAGCCTACTAGCCCTCATGTCTGTGTGCAGTGGCCGCTGCCGTCATAATACTTTTAGAGGAGCTCAAAATCACAAACTATGCTCATCTCACTCCCTACAGTTCTCATAACTTCCAAAATCTATTTTCTTCCTCCCACCTGATTCATATACTTTCTGCTCCCCAGCTCCTTCAGCTATACTCACTCTTTGTTGAGTTTCCCACAATTACCGTTGTTCCTGGCCCAGACTTCAATCCGGCCTCCCACGTTATTCCTGATACCATACCTGACCCCCATGACTGTATCTGATCCACCTGACATTCACTCCATTTCCCCATATTCTTTTGTGTTCCTCATTCTGAACACACTTGGTTCATTGATGGCAGTCTTACCAGTCCTAATCGCCACTCACCAGCAAAGGCAAGCTATGTAATCATATCTTCCACATCTATCATTGAGGCTACTGCTCTGCCACCCTCCACCACCTCTCAGCAAGCCAAACTAGTTGCCTTAACTCAGCAGGCCCTCACTCTTGCAAAAGGACTATGTGTCAATATTTATACTGAGTCTAAATATGCCTTCCATATTGTGCACCACCGTGCTGTTATATAGGCTGAAAGAGACTTCCTCACTAAGCAAAGGTCCTCCATCGTTAATGCCTCTTTAATAAAAAATGCTTCTCAAAGCCACTTTACTTCCAAAGGAAGCTAGAGTCATTCACTGCAAGGGCCATCAAAAGGCATCCGATCCCATCACTCAGGACAATGCTTATGCTGATAAGCTAGCTAAAAAAGCAGCTAGAGTTCCAACTTCTGTCCCTCATGGTCAGTTTTTCTCCTTCACATTGGTCACTCCCACCTACTCCCCCGCTGAAACTTCCACTTATCAATCTCTTCCCACACAAAGCAAATGGTTCTTAGACCAAGGAAAATATCTCCTTCCAGCCTCACAGGCCCATTCTATTCTGTCGTCATTTCATAAACTCTTCCATGTAGGTTACAAGTCGCTAGCCCGTCTCTGAGAATCTTTCATTTCCTTTCCATCATGGAAATCTATCCTCAAGGAAATCACTTCTCAGTGTTCCATCTGCTATTCTGTGACCCCTCAGGGATTGTTCAGGACCCCTCCCTTTCCTACACATCAAGCTCGGGGATTTGCCCCTGTCCAGGACTGGCAAATTGACTTTACTCGCATGTCCTGAGTCAGAAAACTAAAATACCTCCTGGCCTGAGTAGACAGTTTCACTAGATAGGTAGAGGCCTTTCCCACAGTGTCTGAGAAGGCCACCGCAGTCATTTCTTCCCTTCTGTCAGATATAATTCCTCGGTTTGGCCTTCCCACCTCTATACAGTCTGATAATGAGCAGGCCTTTACTAATCAAATCACGCAAACAGTTTCTCAGGCTCTTGGTATTTAGTGAAACCTTCATACCCCTTACAGTCCTCAATCTTCAAGAAAGGTAGGATAGACTAATGGTCTTTCTAAAACACACCTCACCAAGATCAGCCACCAACTTAAAAAGGACTGGACAATACTTTTACCACTTGCCTTCTCAGAATTCAGGCCTGTCTTTCGAATGCTACAGGTTACAGCCCATTTAAGCTCCAGTATAGACGCTCCTTTTTATTAAGCCCCAGTCTCATTCCAGACACCAGACCAACTTGGACTGTGCCCCCAAAAACTTGTCATCCCTACTATCTTCTGTCTAGTCATACTCCTATTCACCATTCTCAACTACTCATAAATGCCCTGCTCTTGTTTACACTGTCGGTTTACACTGTTTCTCCAAGCCAGCACAGCTGATATCTCCTGGTGCTATCCCCAAACCACCACTCTTAACTCCCTCTTAAAGTAAATAGGTAATCTTTGCTGACAGGGCTATGCTGAACCTCCTTGGGCACTCTCTAATTAGATGTCCTGGGTCCTCCCAATTCTTAGTCCTTTAATACCTGTTTTTCTCCTTCATTTATTCCATTTAGTTTTTCAATTCATACAAAACAGTATCCAGGCCATCACCAATAATTCTACACGACAAATGTTTCTTCTAACAACCCCACAATATCACCTCTTACCACAAAATCTTCCTTCAGCTTAATCTCTCCCACTCTAGGTTCCCACACCACCTCTAATCCCTCTTGAATCAGCCCTGAGAAACATTGCTCATTATCTCTCCATGCCACCCCGCAAAAACTTTTTTGCTGCCCCAACACTTCAATACTATTTTATGTTATTTTTCTTAATATAAGAAGGCAGGAATCTCAGGCTTCTGAGCCCAACCTAAGCCATTGCATCCCCTGTAACCTACATGTATATGCCCAGATGGCCTGAAGTAACTGAAGAATCACAAAAGAAGTGAAAATGGCCTGTTCCTGCCTTAACTGATGACATTCCACTACAAAAGAGGTGAAAATGGCTGGTTCTTGCCTTAATTGATGACATTCCACCATAAAAGAAGTGAAAATGGCCGGTCCTTGCCCTAACTGATGACATTTCCTTGTGAAACTCCTTTTCCTGGCTCATACTGGCTCCAAAAAGCTCCCCCAATGAGCACCTTGTGACCCCCACTCCTGCCCACCAGAGAACAACCCCCTTTGACTGTAATTTTCCTTTACCTACCCAAATCCTATAAAACGACCCCACCCTTATCTCCCTTCCTCCCTTCGCTGACTCTCTTTTCAGACTCAGCCCGCCTGCACCCAGGTGATTAAAAAGCTTTATTGCTCACACAAAGCTTGTTTGGTGTTCTCTTCACATGGACGCGCGTAACAGTTATTACTTTTTTTTTTCTTTTTTCTGTCCTAAGGTGACACTTACCCTTATTCCTGCCTTTCGGATGATGACCTAATTTCCTAGCTCATGGAGAAAGCTGGAGAAAACAAAAATCAGCTCCAACAAGCTGTCACCCAGTTCATCCAAACCCCACCTGCTCTGTGCCGCTATGCTCCACCCTGTCACTTGGGAACTTCAGCCTCACTCCCTTCTGCCCACTCAAGCAACTCTGTCCTCCATCTCCTGCATCAAGGTTTTTCTTTCTCATAATTCCTATCAAATTATTGTTATTTCTTCCATCTTAAAATATCCATTTGACCCTATTTCTACCACCTCTTTCTTTTCCTCCTTCCCTTTACAGAAAATTCTGAATTATTCATTTCTGTTATTTCCCAACTCCCTTATGGCATTCTCTCCTGAAGCCACGGTGGTGCCTTTCAAGCCTCACTTTTTTTTTTTTTTCCTGCATCTGAGCAAGCTGATAAGACGCCTGCATGCTATGTTCTTTGGAACCAATGGGAGTTTCACACCTTTGGAAGTCCAGGAAGTGTCAACCTAGCCCCACCTCCTTGCCACAATGTTACCCCCCTCATTGGGTCTCTTTTCTCTGCTCTTAAGCCTTTTTGGATCAGTTTGAAAGCCACATTATAGGAATAATAAACCTTTTCAGACTCTCTTGGCATGTGTGTGGTGTATTAGGACATCACACTCCCTGTGTTATTCTGACCCCTCTAACTGTTCCTTTCCACTCTACTCTGTTGATTCCTCCTCATTGCCTTCATCCTTAAAAAGTGAATGACCCAGGCAGGGCTCAGTTCTGGAATCATTTCTCTTTTCTGTGTATCTTCACTTCATCATGGTCTTATTCAGACATATGAAATGTTTTTGTGCTGATGACTCTTAAATTTTTTTCATTATCTCAAATCTCTTCCCGCATAGTTAGATTTATAGATTCAACTATGTGTTCCATATCTGCTGTGTACAGTCATGTGTCATGTAACAATGGGGATAGATTCTGAGAAACACCTTCTCAGACAATTTTATCATTGTGTGAACATCACAGAGCATAGTTACACAAACCTAGATTGTTTGGCCTACTACGTACCTGGGCTACAAACCTGTCATGCATGGTACTGTTCTGAACATTGTTGGCAATTGTAACACAATGGCAATTATTTGTGTAGCTAAACACAGAAAGGTTACAATAAAATGTGGTATAAAAGAAAAAAATATGGTACATCTGGATAGGACACATACAGTCAATGAAGCTTGTCGGACTGGAAATTGCTCTGGGTGAGTCTGGGAGTAAGTATGGTGAGTGAATGCGAAGGCCTAGGACATTACTGTACACTAGTGTAGACTTTATAAGCACTGTATACTTAGGCTACACTGAATTTATTTAATAGTTTTTATTTCATTCTTAGTAAAACTTTGCTTACTGTAAGTTTTTTACTGTAAAAACTTTTTATAAAAAATTATTGACTTCTATAACCTTTAGCTTAAAACACAAACACATTGTACAGCTGTGCAGAAATATTGTCTTTCTCTATCTCCTTATTCTATAAGCTTTTTCTATTTGTTAAAATTGTATTTTATGTTTTTTTTACTTTTTAAATTTTTCTGTTAAAAACTAAGACACAGGCCGGGCGCAGTGGCTCGTGCCTGTAATCCCAGCACTTTGAGAAGCCAAGGCAGGCAGATCACCTGAGGTTGGGAGTTTGAGATCAGCCTGATCAACATGGAGAAACCCCATCTCTACTAAAAAATACAAAATTAGCCAGGCATGGTGGCGCATGCCTGTAATCCCAGCTATTTGGGAGGCTGAGGCAGGAGAATTGCTTGAACCTGGTTGCGGTGAGTCGAGATAGTGCCACTGCACTCCAGCCTGGGCGACAAGAGTGAAACTGTATCTCAAAAAAAAACAAAACAAAACACACACACACACACACACACACACACACACACACACACGAAACCTAAGATACAAACACACACATTAGCCTAGGCCTATATATGAGATCTGGATCATCAATATCACTGCCTTCCACCTCCACATCCTGTCCCACTGGAAGGTCTTTAGGGACAATAAGAAGCATAGAACTGTCATCTCCTATGATAACAGTACCTTCCTCTGGAATACCTCCTGAAGGACGTGCCTGAGGCTGTTTACAGAGAACTTTTTTTTTTCAATGAGTAGAAGAAGGACACTCTAAAATAATGATAAACAGTACAGTGTAATAAATACATAAACCAGCAAGAGTCATTTATCATCATTATTAAGTACTATAAAATGTGTGTAATTGAATGTGCTATATTTTTGCTACATTTTTATATAACTGGCAGTAAAGAATTATTTACACCCACCTCACCGCAAACCTGTGAGTAATGCTTGTGCCATAATGTTAAGAAGACTCTGAAGCCTGTAGGCAATAGGAATTTTGCAGCTCCATTATAATTGTATGCAACCACTATGGTATATGGTTTGTTATTGACTGAAACAGGGTTAGGCGCTGTTAGATGTCATTAGGCAGTAGATGATGGTATCTCATCAAGTCTCATGGCTTCAAATGCTATTAATAAGCTGATGCTTCTCAAGCTTATATGTTCAAGTTGAACCTCTATCCTTAACTCTAAACTCTGATATCCCCACCTAATAGACACCTTAAAGATAACATGTTAAAAACTGAATTTTTGATTATTTCCTCAGACATGCTGTTCTTATAGTCTTCTTGATATCTGCAGATGACAATTCCAGCTTTGTAGTTGTTCAGACTGAAACATCAGCAAATCTTCTTAAGTTCTTGCTTTTTCTCAAGCCCCACTTTAATCAATCAGTAAACCTTATCAGCTGTTCCTTCAAATTATAGGGTTGCATAAAAACAGAAGCCTTTCCAATTTAGACAGGCCACTTCAAGAAACAAAATCAAAAGTTTTGAAAATAAAATTAGGCATAAATGTGAATATGTATTTATAACAGGAATCACAATATAATATGAAATTTGGATAGCTGATAAAAGGCAAAAAATTATAAAATAAAACATAAGAAATATTTTGTTATGTAATTATATGGCATATCTTTATAGCATTTCTCCTTACAAATTCTAGCTTCATGCTCCTTGAGTACTTTCTCCTATGATGATTCTCAAAATACTCTTAAAGAGAAGAAAAAGACATTTAACATCTTCGTAACAGTTGATTGAAAATTTAAAATTATTTTTAGTTTGGAAATAAAATTTGTGAAATTTCAGCTTTACAGCTTACTTTTGGCGATGCAATACAAGTATTAACTTTATTGGATTGCTTATGTTCTAGAAAAGTCTTTGGAATTTGGAATAATCTTTACATATTTTCCTTCATATATGACAAAATTTCAAGGCATCTCAATTTTCATGAAGGGATACTTTAGGTACCTTTTGAATGCATAATATTTATTACATTACCTAGTTTGTCACTGATGCCCATATTTCAGCAGTTAGTTATGAATTTTAAGTTATTTTCATTGATGTATTTAATGAGAATGCATAGAATATGAGACTTCAAACACAGTTGAACTTACTATTTGTAAAAACACTGTAAGTTGCTGATCTATAACCACATAAATTGTGGTAAATTCTGTTTCATGCTCTTCTCATCAAAATATTTTTAAAATTAAGCTGTTTATAATTTTGTATGCAGAATTATCAAATGCTTCTGACAGGCAGGAACTTCTGTTTTGGCTAGATATTAATTAGAAGAAAAATCTGCACTTAGAAATTTACACATCTCTTATTTGGAAGAATTGCCCACAGGCTAATTTCTGGCCCAAAAGTTGTTTGTCCTTTGCATTCTGTCCTCCAGCTCTTCAACTGTTTATCCACTGCCCCCCATGCATACACGCTAGGAGCCACAAGACATTCATTTCAAGATACAGGCCTTCTTTGGAAGGAACCCGTGCAGAGGAGAGTCCCAAAGCTAAAGTTTCATTAGCTTCACGGTTGCTTTGCTTCTGTGTGTTTTACCGATCCAGACTCTGTCCGTGTCACCCCACTGCTGCCATCATAAGGCACGCCACAGTCATCTTTCTAAATAGCTTACTCTCTGGTCTTCTTCATTTTTTTCTTTCCTGTTCCATATTCTATCATTGTGCAGAAGAGAAAACGATCCTATTAAAACCAGCTTGGCTTGTGGTGCTCCCATGCTCAGTATCACATTATGGCTTACCATCTCACTAATTGTAAAAGGCAGTCTATAGCCATAAGGTCCTGGCATAGCTGACTGCTGGTTACCTCTGTGCTCCTATCCCCTATTCCCATCACTTCCTTACTCTACATGAGTCTCCTTGCTAGTTCTCTAACACGCCCAGGCACACTCCTGCCTCCATGTCTGCACTCTTGGTGCCCTGCCTGCTTGTCTTTCTCTTCACTGTTTCACTTCTTTCATGGCTCCATTTTGTCACCTTCTCATGTAGTACTTCCTATTGACTTTTATAACCTAATCACCATCCTTCTTCCCTTTCCCTGTGTTATCTTTAACAATGATCACTATTCAACATGCACATATTGCACTTATTTAGCTTATTGTTTTATTTATAGTTAACTTACAATTAACCTATTAGCTTATTCACTCATTATTCTACTTTCTGTTTTCTTTACAAAAAATTAAGCTCCATAAGGACCATGCGTTTTGTTTTGTTTTTATCCTGAAACAGCAAAATATCAGAAGATGCAATTTAAATTCTAGCTCTTGTGTCTAAATCACAAAATATTTGTATTATATTGCTGCTGACCTGATAGTAATGTGCTAACCCAAAGGCAGTAAGCAGAATTGAATTTGTCTGAGGAGTTATAAATAAATATTCTCGTTTTCTATTAACACTGGTAAAGAAAACACCTTTCCCAAAATGTGCATTTTCAAAATAGCTCTATATTAAATAGCCAAGGTCAAAATAAAATCTACATACGGATTTATACCATAATCTTTTATTGTTTATACACTGCCCCTACTTCTCAAGTCCTCTTCACTTAATACTTTCCATAACCTGTTTATTTCTTGGTTTAGTCATTCAAAATCCTACTTATATATTAAGCGCCAATTTTGAGTCCATTTTCGTGACAAGTTTTCCCTAACACAATAGGATGATTTTTTTTTTTTTTCCTGTGTAAGCACCAGTTATTATACCTAGGCAATTTTACATGTTTGGTATCGGTTTAATCAGCTTTAATGAATTTTGTATGTGCTTTATGTTATTGTTGTGATCTCTTATTAAGATGTAAAAACAAAATATTGGAAGTTAATGATAAAAACGTCTCCAGGACAAGAAACCATGTTACTTGGGAATAACTGTTACATATTAAATTATTTCAATCTCTGGAAATGTTTTATCTGAGGTATCTTAGTTTTACAGCGCACGAATGATTTATCATGCCAGCCCTAATAGGATCCTGACTTACCGTAGTCACAGCCTACTCCTGTGCTATAAAAGAAGTGGAATATTCAGCTTAAACAATTAAGGGGCAACCTTATGAAAACCATTGGCATATTTTTGTACAACCATTTGATGTTTCAAGACAAGCTAAATGGCTTAAACTTCATTTTCTTAGATATTACATTTTCAATATTATAATATTATGCTGACTAGAAATACAGCAATGAGAACTGTGTCAGCCGTGCCATTGATGTTCAATAAATGTCTGTTGATTATGAATTAAATGAAAAAAATCATTCAGAGAATGAATGCGTTGCCATTATCTTCAAAATTTTATTCTTTATGCTCATCCAACCATCATAACAATTGTCACATCGTCATCAATATTTAGGGCTGTTACTAAGGTGAATGGGCAGCCCTAGTAGGGCTTTAATAACATTTTTATTATCTTTTTTTTTTTTTTTTTTTTTTTTTTGAGACGGAGTCTCGCTCTGTCGCCCAGGCTGGAGTGCAGTGGCCGGATCTCAGCTCACTGCAAGCTCCGCCCCCCGGGTTTACGCCATTCTCCTGCCTCAGCCTCCCGAGTAGCTGGGACTACAGGCGCCCGCCACCTCGCCCGGCTAGTTTTTTGTATTTTTAGTAGAGACGGGGTTTCACCGTGTTAGCCAGGATGTTCTCGATCTCCTGACCTCGTGATCCGCCCGACTCGGCCTCCCAAAGTGCTGGGATTACAGGCTTGAGCCACCGCGCCCGGCCGTTTTTATTATCTTTTGATATTTTTCTCTTCCCATACTCTTTCATTTTAAAAAATAGTTGAACTATACCATTATTGCTATAGTATATAGCCAGGGCATACTACAGTACAAAAATACATTTTTTCACTCTTATTATCCATTTAGTCTTAAAGTCTGCAATTAGCTATATCTGTAATGCTCATCACCAATGCTTATGTTAATATTTCTGGTAACTTTTTAGGGAAGAGACATAGGAACAAAAATTCCTGACTTCTTTCATGTTCATAAATTTGGAAGTTAATCATAACAATGTTTCCAGGACAAGAAACCATGTTACTTGGGAATAAGTTTTATATATTAAATCATTTCAATGTCTGGAAATATTTTATCTGAGGTATCTTAGTTTTATAACAGACAAATGATTACAACAGACAAATGCACATGTACTTTTACACTTAAATTTCATTTTTTCCCCCCATGGATATAAAACTCCTTAAATTAAATTTCCTCTCACCAAGTTTCTTAAGTATGTTACTTTTATTTCCACTAACATAAGCAGTTCTGTAGAAAAGTGTTATAACAATCTAATTTTAATTTTTCTTATAAGTCACCCTATTTTCTTCCTATATGGCAAAGGACTATTTTCTTTTCTTTAAAGTTAAATAACATTACTTAAGTATGTTTTGCTGTTGGTCATTCTGGATCAATATTATTAGTATGTGAATACATTTTTAATATGCAATTACAAATCATTTATAGTATCTATTTAGGAAAATTTTATTTTAATTATATTAAATATTTATATCTATTCTCTTGGTTTGGTTTTCTTTTTCAATGATTTATAATATGTCAGATATACTTTGCTTAGCTTTAACATTTAACACTTTTTCTTAATTATTCATTGCCTATTTTATTTGTTTAATACATTTCAACTTCTGTTTCTCTTAAGGAATTAAGTGTTGCGTGTATTTCTTCTTGTGTTGAAATTATTCCTCATTTCTGTAACAACTTTTTTCTTTATTTCTTATTCTTTCTGAGTTATTTTAAAAATCGATTTAAACAATTTTTGTGGGTACACAGTAGATGTATATATTTATGAGGTATGTGAGATGTTTTGGTATAGGCATGAACATCATTATAAGCACAAAATGAGGAACGGGGTATCCATCCCATCAAACATTTCTCTGTTGATTTACAAATAATCCAATTATACTTTTAAAGTTATTTTAATATACAATTGAGTTATCTATTGTAGTCACCTTATTGTGATATCAAATATTAGGTTTTATTATTTCTTTCTATTTTTTGTACCCATTTTTGTAACCATTCTTACCTCCACCCTAGCCCCCCACTATTCTTCCCAGCCTCTGGTAATCATTTTCTATTCTCTATGTTTACAATTTCAATTGTTTTGATTTTTTAATTTCCAGAAATTAGTGAGAACATGTAATGTTTATCTTTCTGTGTCTGGCTTATTTCGCTTAACATAATGATCTCCAGTTCCATCCATGTTGTTG
The DNA here is from genome assembly GCF_049350105.2 of Macaca mulatta. Lineage (NCBI taxonomy): Eukaryota > Metazoa > Chordata > Mammalia > Primates > Cercopithecidae > Macaca > Macaca mulatta. The sequence continues at coordinate 176,057,106 of NC_133410.1, forward strand.
CAAATGACTGGATCTCATTCTACCTTTTATGACTGAATAGCATGCCGTTGTGCATATATACCGCTTTTTCTCTTTCTTTCTTTCTTTTTTTTTTTTTTTTGAGATGGAGTCTCACTCTGTTGCCCAGGCTGGAGTTCAGTGGCGTGATCTTGGCTCACTGAAAGCTCCTCCTCCTGGGTTCAGGCCATTCTCCTGCCTCAGCCTCCTGAGTAGCTGGGATTACAAGCGCCCGCCACCATGCCTGGCTAATTTTTTGTATTTTGAGTAGAGCCGAGGTTTCACCGCGTTAGCGAGGATGGTCGCGATCTCCTGACCTCGTGATCCGCCCTCCTCGGCCCCGCAAAGTGCTGGGATTATGGGCATGAGCCACTGCGCCCAGCCCACATTTTCTTTATTCATTCATCTGTTGATGGACATTTAGTTGCTTCCAAATAGTAGCTATTGTAAATGGTGCTGCAACAAACATGAGAGTGCAGATATCTCTTTGATACTAATTTCTTTTCTTTTGGTTATATATCCAACAGTGGTATTGCTGGATCACATGGTAGCTCAATTTTTAGTTTTTTGAGGAACCTTCAAACTGTTCTCCATAGTGATTGTACTAATTTACATTCCTACCATAAGTGTACAAGGGTTCCCTCTTCGCCACATCCTTGCCAGCATTTGTTATTGCCTGTCTTTTGAATATATGCCATTTTAACTGGGGTGAGATGGTATTTCATTGTAGTTTTATTTGCATTTCTCTGATGATCAATGATATTGACCACCTTTTCATATACTTGTTTACCGTTTGTATGTCTTCTTTTGAGAAATGTCTACTCAAATCTTTAACTAATTTTGTGATTGGATTATTAGACTTTTTTCCTATACAGTTGTTTCAACTCCTTATGTATTCCGGTTATCAATCCCTTGTGAGATGAATAGTTTGCAAATATTTTCTCTCATTCTGTGGGTTGTCTTTTCACTTTGCTGATTGTATCCTTCACTGCGCAGAAGCTTTTTAACTTGATGTAATCCAACTTGTCCAGTTTTGCTTTGGTTGCCTGTTCTTGTGAATATTGCTCAAGAAATCTTTGCCCAGAATAATGACCTGGAGATTTTTCCCAGTGTTATTTTGTAGTAGTTTCGTAGTTCGAGGTCTTAGATTTACATTTTTTAATCCATTTTGATTTGGTTTTTGTATGTGATGATAGATAAGGGTCTAGTTTCACTCTTTGCATATATATATCCAATTTTCCCAGCGCCATTTATTGAAGAGACTACCTTTTCCTAGTGTAAGTTCTTGGAACTATGTCAAAAGTGCTGGCGTTTTGTTGAGAATTTTGGGTCAGTATTTATTAGAAATATTGGCCTGTAGTTTTCTTTTTTTTTTTTTTTTTGATATGTCTTTGTCTTATTTAGATATGAGGATAATAGTGGCCTTGTAGAATGATTTTGGAAGTTTTACCTCATCTATTTTTTCAGAGTAGTTTGAATGAGATTGATATTAATTCTTCTTTAATGGTTTGGTAGAATTCAACACTAAAGCCATCAAGTGTCTGGCTTTTGTTTAGTAGGAGACTTTTTATTACAGCTTCAATAACGTTACTTGTTATTGGTCTATTCAGGTTTTGGATTTCTTCCAGATTCATTCTTGATAAGTTGTATATATCTAAGAATATGTCAATTTCTTCTAGATTTTTCATCGTATTGGCACATAGTTGCTCACAGTAGCCACTAATGATCCTTCAAATTTCTGTTGTATCAGTTGTAATGTCTCCTTTTTCACTTCTAATTTTATTTGTTTGAATTTTCCCTCTTTTTTTCTTAGTCTGGCTAAAGGATTGCCAATTTTGTTCAACTTTAAAAAAAAAAACAATTTTTTTGTTTTACTGATCTTTTGTAATTTATTTTATTTTACTTTCATTCATTTCTGGTCTGACCTTTATTATTTATTTTCTTCTACTAATTTTGGGTTTTCTAGTTCTTTGAGATGCATCATTGGACTATTGGTTTGAAGTTTTTCCTCTTTTTTGACATAGACATTTATAGCTATACATTTACTTCTACTTACTGTCTTTGCTGTATCCCATAGGTTTTGGTATGTTGTTTTTCCCTTATCATTTGTTTCAAACAATTTTGCCATTTCCTTCTTAGTTTCTTTATACTGATCATTCAACAGCACATTGTTTAATTTCCATGTATTTTTATAGTTTATAAAATTCCTCTTGATATTAATTTTAGTTTTATTCCATTGTGGTCAGAAAAGATGCTTGATATTGTTTCAGTTTTGTTTTTAATGTTTCAAGACTTGTTTTGTCTCCTAATATATAATCTATCCTTGAGAACCATCCATGTGCTGAGGAAAAGAATATGTATTCTGCAGCTCTTGGATGAAATGTCCTGTAAATATCTATTAGATTCATTTGGTCTATAGTGCAGATTAAGTCTGACGTTTCTTTGTTGATTTTGTGTGTGGAAGATCTGCTCAGTGCTGAAAGTGGGGTGTTAAAGTCTCCAGCTATTATTGTATTGGGGCCTATCTCTCTCTTTAAGTCTAATAATATTTGCTTTATATATCTTGGTGCACCAGTGTTGGGTACACATATATTTTCACAATTGTTGTAGCCTCTCACTGAATTGACTGCTTTGTTATTATATAGTGACCTGTTTGTCCCTTCTGAAAGTTTTGGTTTTGAAATCTATTTTGTCTGATGCAAGTATGGCAAATCCTGCTCTTTTCAGATTCCATTGGTATGAAATATCTTTTTCCATTCCTTTATTTTCAGTCTATGTGTGTCTTTCTAGGTGAAGTGAGTTTCTTGTAGGCAACGGATTAATTGCATTTGTTGAGTGCTGAGTTCCCTCAACACAGCTATTTGGAATTCTCTGTCTAAAAGGTCACATATCTCTCTATCTCAAGGATTGGTTTCCTGGTGCTTTATATAATTCACTTGGTGAGGTCACATTTTCCTGAATTGTTGTTGATGCTACTAGATAGTCATTGGTGTCCGGGCATGATAGAGTTAGGTATTTATTGTAGTCTTTACTGTATCAGTCCTTCTTGGGAAGGCTTTTCAGATAATTAAATGGACTTGGGTGTTGTGATCTAAACTGTATCTGCTTTAGGGGGCATCCCAAGGCAAGTAATGCTGTGGTCCCTGTAGACTTGTATAGGTACCTTCTTGATGGTCTTGGACCTGATCCAGGAGAATTCTATGGATTTTCAGGAAGAGACTCTTATTCTCTTCCCTTACTTTTTCCCAAACATACAGAATCTCTGAGTCACCTAAAGCTGGAGGTTGACACAAGAACCCCTGTGGCCACCACTACTATGACTTTGACTTTGCTGAGTCAAACCTGAAGCCAGAATGGCATTGGGTCTTGCCCAAGGCCTGCTGTAACCACTGCTTGGCTACTGCCTATGTTCACTCGAGGTCCTGAGGCTCTACAATCAGCAGGTGGCAAAGTCAGCCAGGACTGTGAGTCAAAGACTAGAGTGAAAAACCTAATTAGAAGTTTACCTGGGATTCTATTGCATTATCGCTTAGCTAGTACTCAAATCAAAAGATGCAGTCTTAACCATATTCTCTCTCATTTCCAAAGGCAGAGAGGCCTCACCTCAGAGGCACTGCCTATGAGGAGTACTGCCTATGAGGAATACTGCCAGACTACTGCCGGTGTTTTCTTAATGCCTAAGGTCTCTTAAGTTGGCTTGTCATGAATGCTGCCTAGCCTGGGACTCACCCTTCAGAACAGTGGACTCCGCTGTGGCCCAAGGCAGGACCAGATATGCCATCCAAAATTACGTCCTGGAATTGAGGACTCTAAGAGCCTGGTTGGTGCCCTGCCCTTCTGTGGCTGTTCTAGTACTTAAGGTGCAAGACAAAGTCCCTTAATTTTCCCTCTGCCCTTTTCAAGTAGAAATTTTGCCCCATAGCCAACACAGCCGGTAATGTGCTGAGTCTCACCAAAGGCCAACCTCTCTCAGAGACTCACCCAAGACCCTCAGTGTGGTACTTGGGCATTGCTGCTGGTTATTCAGGGCCCACAGGTTCTTCAGTTAGCAGGTGATGAATGCTGCCAGGACTAGGTCCTTTCCTTCAAAGCAGCAGGATCCCTTCTGTCCCATGGCATGGCTAGAAACGTCTGAAAGATAGATCCTGGGTCGAGGTCTTCTCACCTCCAACTAGTTCCCTATCTTGCTGTGGCTTAGCTGGTATACTAGATGCAAGACAAAGTCCTCCCCACACTTCTTTCTCTCCTCCTCAAGCAGAAGGAAGGGGACTCTTAAAGCCTCAAGTTGTGCAGCCTGGGGTTAAGGAAGTGGTGATGCCAACACTCCCTTGGCTGCCCCAGCTAACGTGTCAGTATTTTGCATGACCCTCAGTCCACTGTCTCTGGGCCTAGTTAAGCATTAAGATTCTCCTAAGAGTTGCAGTCCTTATGTCCTAGATTGCCTTTCGAGTTTACTTGCAGTCACAGAGTGCTGTAGCCTTTGGTGGAGAGGTTGCAGGCACTTGAGTTTTGAAAGCTGGGATTGGTGAGTCCCTTATAGCTCGAGCTGGTTTAAGTACTCTCTCCCTGGGCAGGTGTCAGCTGAGTGTGATCTGATTTTCCTTTCTGCTCTAACAGGACAACACTGAGTTCAATGCCTCACAAATATTCTCTTCTGCCTTGCCCAGTGCCAGAGACGTTCTCCACACCATGCCGCTGTTGCCAGGGTTTGGGGGATTGGTGTTGATGAGTCAGGACTGTCTTTTTCCATCTCTTCAGTGTCTTTTTCAGTGACATGAAGTTAAAGCCAGATACTGTGAGTGCACCCCTGATTTGAGTTCTTATGAAGGTGTGTTTTTCTGTGTAGATAGTTGTTAATTTTGTGTCTTTGTGGGAGCTTTCTATTCTGCCATCTTGCTCTGCCTCCTTTCTTTCTGAGTTCTTTTAACTCTGAGTTATTTTATTCTGCATAATTTTTTGAGGTTACATATTATTATTTTCATGTCTTTTGGTTAATTTCAAAATAGTAAGTCATATTTTTATATATTTTGTTGATGTGGTTTATGTTATAATTTCATGGTGATGAAGGATGTTATTCTGCTCCTTATTATACTTTTTTTTTAACTTTTTTAAGATTTGATACTTTTTTACCTTTTTTAAGATTTGAAATTTTCAAGTTCTTTGTTTATTTTGATATGAAATTTGTATTTCCAAACTTTCAGGAGTTGTGAATTAGGCAGAAAATATTGTACAGAAGTCAAATAATCTAATTCCCTGGAAGTTTTACTTGTTGTCTCTGTTTAACTGTTCAAAATAAGTAGCTTGCACTTTTGAGAAGCACCAATTCTGTTTTCCTCTTTCACTTATATTAATATCTTCATTCTTCCTTTAACTGTATTGTTCTTGACCTCAAACTTGACTCAGTTTCCAGCAGTTTCTGCTTTTTGTGCAAACTTATGCAAAAAAAAATCCTCGTTGATCAGTTTCAAGAATTTTTATATGGCAACTCCAGCCTTTTTAGAACTCACTTTGGGGCATGTTGACTATTAGTTTCAGTTTCTGATTACAAATTGACCACATGCTCTCCAGTGTATACTCAGCAATTTGGGGAATTTTTCCGTTCTTTGATCCACTGGAAACTCTGTTGACTCTCTATGCTGTTCTCTTGCACTGACTCAGATAGTACGCAGGTCTCTTTTTCAGTTGTTTGCTGCCATTTGCATGTTTGGCACTAGAGATGTAACTTGTTATCTACTTTTGTTGTCAATATTGTCCATGGATTTTTGTCTTTCCTATTCTATTGCTATCTGTCTTTTGTGAGAGGTTCCAGAAAAACTATTTAAAAAAAGCCATCACCACAATTTTGAAGAATCAGAGTAGGCAAAACTTCAAAAAAGTATAAATACAAATAAATCACTTCACACACATTGTCTTACAATAATATTGTTAGGAAAAGTGCTCTGGATGGAGACAAACATCATATTTATAAATTCTGTATATTTCAGTGCAAATAAATAGAATTGTCAATGGTCTCCACTCATCAGAGTTTGTTATCAGCTTACCAGTTATTCCAGCACATGAGAATATTGATCTCATTTAAAAATAGCATTACAAAGAGAAGCTTCAATTAAAATGTTTAGCAATTTTAAACTCATTAAGCATAAAATGGAAATTTGAAGAAAACTAGAAGTAACATTATTTAAAGATAAATAAACTCTACTGGAAAAAATACCCTAATTTTATAGTGGACATTACTTGTCCATTGCTGTAAGTATGGCTATGAAACTGATTAAAGTATATGTAAATCAGTAACAGGGGTCATATTTCTGCATACACTGTTTTTAATATTCAGAGAAGCAATGTTACATTTAAAATTTTTGCCTTGATATAAATTAATAATACTACCTTTAGGTATAAAAAAACTATTTAGAGGTCTATCAATATAAAGAAACCTATTTGTCGATTAATAAGCAAGAGTTTCAAGTAATCATATAATTTTGAATAGTTTGAGTGTTCCCTTTCTTCTTAAAAGCATCTTCATTTGGAAGATAACTTATATGATTCTAGAAGTAATTAACAACAAAAAACTAGAATGGTTAACAGATTAAAGACCACAGTAAAATGAAGTATACTGAAATGGGATTATTTGGACAAGAGAATTAAAAATATAAAATTATGATCAGAGAAGAATTTGCCTGGAGTTGAGATTTTGATACTTTGAGATTTTGATTTTTGTGTGGTTATTCATAACAGCCATGACTTGGTTATAATTATGTAAATAAATGAGGTTACATATGATGAAGAAGAGATTTCAAAAGTAAGAAAGTCAACACACTCAAAAAACCTAGGATGTTATATTGATGCTGATAGCAAGAGCCCTAGACATAAGACATGTCTAATATTTTTAAGGAATTATAAGTAACAGAAATTGTGTACAAAGCTTGTAGATTATAGTCTGATGACATATACTTCATTAGAGGTTATTTATTCTCTTGAAATGCACACATTTATCAAACATTAATGTTAGATAAATTTTCCATATCAACTATTATTGAACAACATGTGATTTGGAGGCTGTAAAAGGCAGAAGGTAAAAGAGAATGATGTTGCCACAAGACACACCTAATCTGAGATGAGGAAATGTAACAGAAAAACTTCTAGCCATGAGAATAAGAACAAAGAAGCAGATAAAACTAGATTTAGAAAATTCTCTCTCAAACTGAGTATACAGTGCAGGTACCCAATTTTATTTAGGTGCTTGTTTTTTAAGCTTTCCTCTTAAAGAGTAGTGTTTTATTTGCATGTATTCCACAGTTACTATTTGCTAAAACTTTTCATTTATTAATTAACTCATAAAATTTAGTAAAACAAATAATTGGATTACCTCTTTGTAGGAGAACTAAAGTTTAGAGTAATTGTGATTTTTTTTCCAATGTCATGTAGCTAGTAGAAGTTAGAACCTGGGTTAAAATTTATCACTGTTATATATTAGAGAGTGATTTATTGTAATTATGTCATACTAACTATTCTTATTCACTTTGCTTTTAAAATTTAATTTAATCATTTAAATTAAAGTATTTCTAAGCAAACTTACACAATCTCTTACATTCTCCTTCCCTGGGATGTATGGACCAGCAATATGAACTCAATATATTAAAATACTAGTGATGTCATCAGAGGTGACACTTGCCCCAAAATAAAAAAGAACTCATCAGTTATTATTATTTATAAGATAATATTGATTGATATTAATTTTGAATCACAAAAATTAAATGACATTTTATACATACATATCACATAAGATAAAATAGTCTAGGTATTGTGGGGTAAAAATGTAAAATTACAAATTTGCGCAGACAAAGTTGTTATAAGCTGAATGGTGGAGACAAGAAAGGGGCACGAGAAAAGGAAACAAAAATATAGCAATGTATTGTTGTTACAGAATTTGTATATGTAAAATATGTGTAATATTAAAACACAAATAAAATATAAATATAAATATCTTCAGTATTCTATGTTAATTCTACATCTAAAATAGAAAAACGTATAGTGAATAAAAATATACACAAATGCATTCATAATGAGCTCCATCACTTATTCCAAAGGATTATGATTAATTGAAAGCTATAATAAATGCAATTCTACCAAATTGGAATGGGCTGTTTTTGGAAATTAGTTAGCTATGTACTCATCACTGAACTTGACTTCCAAGTGTATTATTTAATGGATAGTCACAGATAAATGTGAAATAAGTGACTCTATAGATGTGATTTTTGTATGTCCAATTGTATTTTCCCAAATGATTTGTTTTGAATCTTTTGAAGATGTGTTACTCATCCTCACTTGAGGACTAATGATGACACAAGTGATGTTCACTGTAAGGGTTCTTTTAAATGCTAGCTCTTACCATCAGTCTTAACTCTTATAGCATTTGCACAATATGGCACTGATATATGGCACTTGAGAATTCTGAACATGTTGGGGGCTGCCTCACAAGCAAGTGATAAAAGCAAGGAGAAGTTGATTGAGCAAAGGGAAAAAGAAAAAAAATGGGAAGTAGATGATTTTAAGGACTGATAAGTTTTTCACAAAATTTCTTGAAGTTCTCTTGAGATGGGAGGAGTATTCAGTCCACTCTAATTGATGAAAGGGTACTTTTTCAAATTATGACCTTTTTCACGTCGCACAGGGAATTAGACTATATTAACTCTTTTATGTGTCATAAATGCATAAGGAAAGACTTCGCATGCACCCTCTCCCCTTTTTAATGTGGCCTTTTGCTACTATTTTTCTATCAATCAGGCTGAGGGTCAAATTCCCCTGAAAAAGCCTAGATTCATATTTTGTAGACGAATTTTAAGTTCCCTGTAAATCATCTCTCATTTCTTCAAAATTAAGCATCTGTTTATAGCCTACATAAACACATAATTGACAATTTAAATTGAAGTTCTAAATGATGCTTTGTGGAGACAGAATAAAAGACATACCTATCTTTACTGAGCTCACTTTAAATTCATTATTACTAGCATGATGCCGTCCCTCAGTTCTGCTGGAAACTGTCCTGACTTTCTTGGGTCCATGCATCTCCCACTTTCTCAAATGATGACTTTACCTCTCTATTCCCTTAATCTAATATTGTTGATTCTTGTTTCATTGAGAAAAGATAATGAACATTTACAGAGAAATGTTACAAATATCCTCAACATTACATTTATCAGCCTATATATGGACCCATATTATTAACTTTCTCTTCTATTACTAAAGATAAACTCTTTCTGTCCCTACCTAAGGTCATACTTTCATACTTTCTACCTATACCCTAGATCTCATGCTCTATAGGATCATCAATGACATAGCTCCAGAAACACTTCCCCTTTCTCACCCATTATGTAGTTCTCCTTTTTTGTTGGATTATTACAAAATTTATGTATTTGTTTCCTAGGGATATCATAACAAAGTACCAACACTGAGTGGCTTCAGTGACAAAATTTATTTTCTCACAGCTTGGGAGGCTAGAAATCTGAGAGTTAGGTGTTGACGGTTTTGTTCTAAGACATCTCTCCTTGGCTTGTAGATAGCAGCCTTCTTCCTGTGTCATCATTTTCTCTCTGTACATGTACATGTCTGTGACCAAATTTCTTTCTTTCTTTCTTTCTTTCTTTCTTTCTTTCTTTCTTTCTTTCTTTCTTTCTTTCTTTCTTTCTTTCTTTCCTTCCTTCCTTCCTTCTTTCTTTCTTTCTTTCTTTCTTTCTTTCTTTCTTTCTTTCTTTCTTTCTTTCTTTCTCTCTCTCTCTCTTTCTCTCTCTCTCTTTCTTTCTTTCTTTCTTTCTTTCTTTCTTTCTTTCTTTCTTTCTTTCTTTCTTTCTTTCTTTCTTTCTCTCTTTTCTGAGTTGGAGTCTCGCTGTTGTCACCTAGGCTGGAGTGCAATGGCACAGTCTTGGCTCACTGCAACCTCCACACCTCCTGGGTTCCAGCAATTCTCCTGCCTCAGCCTCCGGAGTAGCTGAGATTACAGGCACCCACCACCAAACCTGGCTACAGTATGTAATACTTGATGATAAATGACCATGTTACTTGTTTGTGTATTTACCATACATTTTATCATTATCTTAAAGTGTAATCCTACTTGTAAATATGTCAACTGTGAAACAGCCTCAGGCAGGTCCTTCCGGAGGTATTCCAGAAGAAGGCATTGTTATTATAGGACATGACAGTTCTGTGTGTTTTATTGCCTCTGAAGGTCTTTCAGTGGGACAGGATGTGGAAGTGGAAGGTGGTGATATTAGTGATGTTGACTCTGTGTAGGTCTAGGCTAATGAGTGCCTTTGTGTCTTAATTTTTAACAGACAAGCTTAAAAAGTAAAAAATGATAAAATTTTTAAAAATGGAAAAAAGCTTACAGAGTAAGGGTATAAAGAAAGAAAGTATCTTTGTACAGCTGTACAGTGTGTTCATGTTTTATGCTAAGTGTTATGAAAGTGTTTAAAAAAGTTTTTAAAAAGTGCATAAAGTGAAAAGGTTACAACAAGCTAAGTTTAATTTGTCATTGAAGAAAGAAATTTTTAAAAATAAATTCACTGTAGCCTCAGTGTACAGTGTTTATTAGGTCTACAGTGATGTACACTCATGTCCTAGGCCTACACGTTCCCTTAGCCCTCACTCACTCACATACTCAGAGCAACTTGCAGTCTTGCAAGCACCATTCATGGTAAGTGCCCTATACAGGTGTATCATAATCTATCTTGTATAACGTATTTTCACTGTATCTTTTCTATGTTTAGATACAAACACCATTGTGTTTCAATTGCCTGTAGTATTGAGTACAGTAACATGCTGTACATGTTTGTAGTCTAGGAGCAATAGGCTATACCGTATAGCCCAGATGTGTAGTAGGCTACACCATGTAGGTTTGTGTAAGTACACAATAAGATTTCCGGAAGTGCACAACACAATCACCTAATGACATTTCTCAGAATGTGTCCCCATTGTTATGTGACCCATTACTGTATTCACCAGTAAGGGAATTGTTGGGCATATGGTAATTCTGTGCTTAACTCTTAAAGAAACTCTTCAATTGTTTTCTACCTTGGCTCCCCTATTGTACATTCCTAGTAGCAACGTTTAACAGTTATAACATTTCCACATACGTCACACTAGTTATTTTCTTTATATGTAAATAACTATGTATCTGCATGTTAGTAGATGGGAAGTGGTATCTGATTGTGGTTTTGATTTGTATTTCTCCAATGGCTTATGATGTTGAGTATCTTTTACATGTATTTATTCACCATTTCTGTATCTTCTAATGAGACAAATCTATTTATATATTTTTCCCATTTTAAAACTTGGTTATTTGCTTTGTATTATTAATTTGTCAGAGTATTTTATATATTCTTGTACTAAACCCTTATCAGAAATATGATCTGTAAATATCTTCTCCCATTCTGTGGTTGACATTTAGCTTTCTTGGTGTCCTATGATGCTCACTTTTTTTTTTTTTTTTTTAGACAGAGTCTTACTCTGTTACCCAGGTTGGAGTGCAGTGGCACGATCTTGGCTCACTGCAAGCTCCACCTCCTGGGTTCAAGCGATTCTCCTGACACAGCCTCCAAAGTAGCTGGAACTACAGGCACATGCCACCATGCCCAGCTAATTTTCCTATATTTGTAGTAGAGGGTTTCACCACATTGGCCAGGCTGGCCTTGAACTCCTGACTTCATGATCCTCCTGCCTCAGCCTCTGAAAGTGCTGGGATTACAGGCGTGAGCCACCATGCCCAGCCAAGTTATAAGTTTCTACTGAGCACCATTTCCACTCTTTCCTGTACATTTTTTATATGCCATGTTTTGGTTTTTCTTTATTTCTAAGTATTTTCACACACACACACACACACACACACACATACACACACACATATATAGAGAAGCACATATATATGTATATACACACAAATATATTCTTAAACTTTCAAGAATCTATAAGGAACTTAAACAATTAAATAAGCAAAAAATAAATAACTCCATTAAAAATTGGGCAAAAAACACAAACAGATTTATCTCAAAAGAAACTACACAAGTGGCCAAGAGACATGAAAAAATGCTCAGTATCACTAATCAGCAGAGAAACGTAAATCAAAACCACAAAATGACATTCTTATGCCACTCAAAATGGTTATTAATAAAGTCAAATGTAATAGATGCTGGCGAGGCTGTGGTGAAAAGGGAATGCTTGTACACTGTTGGTGGGAAGGCAAATTAGTTCAGCCACTGTGGAAAGCAGTTTGGAGATTTCTCAAAGAGCTTAAAACAGAAATACAATTCAATTTAGCAGTCCCATTACTGGGTATATACCCAAAGAAAAATAAATCAGTCTACCAAAAGGACAATTACCCTCATACGTTCATTGCAGCACAATTCGCCATAGTAAAGACATGGAATCAAACTAGATGACTATTGGTGGTGGACTGGATAAAGAAAACTTGGTACATATGCACCATGGAATACTATGTACCCATAGAAAGAATAAAATCATTTACTTTACAGCAACATCGATGGAGTTGGAGCTCATTATCCTAAGCATTTTCTAATTTGTTTGTGGGACCTATGATTATTTCAAAATGTGTTTTTAAATTTTCACATATTTCTGAATTTTCCAAATTTCTTTCTGTTAATTTATAATTTTTTTCAATTGTGGTTAGGAAATATACTTTTAATAATTATAATATTTTAAAATGTATTGAAACTTGTTTCTAGCCTTAAAAAATGTTTTAACTTGAAGAATGTTCAATGTACACTTTAGAGAAATGTGTATTTTGATTTTTGGAGGGTAGATTATTAGGTACATATCTACTAAGTCTAGTTGATATTTAATAATATTCAAATCTTCTATTTTCTTGCTTTTCTTCATTCTAATTTTTCCATCCATTAGTGAAAGAAGGGTATTGAAGTCTCAAATTATTTTTGTTAAATGGTGTTTTTCCCTTCATTTCTATCAGTTTTTACTTCTTGTATTTTGGGACTCTATTGTTAGCTGTGTATATGTTTATAATTGTTATATATTCTTATTGGATTGACTGTATCATTATATGATGCCCTTTTTTCTTTAGTAACAATTTTATATTAAAGTTCATTTTATGTAATTTTAGCATAAGCAGACCTTTTGTGTCTTTGGATCTAAATGATTTTCTTGTAGACAGTATAATATAGATCTTTTGAAAAATCCATTCTACCAAGCTATATATTTTTATTGGAAAGTTTGTTTACAGTTAATGCAATTTAAAAAAAAAAAGACTTATTTATGATTTTGCACTCTTTCTTGTCTCTGTATCTTATCTCCTTTGGTTTCTTGTTCTTCTTACTGCATTTTTTGAATTAAATATTTTCTAGTGTATAAATTTTAATTTCCTTGTCATTGCTTTTTCTATAAATTTTGAATTATTTTCCTAGTGGTTTTATTGTGTATTACAAATAACACAGTAATTTATAACAATCCGGCTTGGATTAGTAACAATTTCTATATTACAAAAATTTTATTCCCATATAGATCTGTCCCTTCTTGGTGCTGTTATCATCACAATTCATGTTTGTACATTGTGTGGCCAACATAGACTTATAATTATTGCATTATATAGTTGGTTTTTAATTTAGGTGAAATAAAAAGGAATTATAACACATGCATTTATTCAGTCTTTTATACTTACCTATGTAGTTTCCTTTATGTTGTTATTTATTCCTTCATATAGATTTGAGTTAACATCTACTGTCCTTGAATTTCAACCTAAGAACTCCCTTTAGAATTTGTTGTAGGGCATCATTAGAAAAAAATACTTGCAGACACATGTTTATAGCAGCACAATTCACAACTGCAAAATTGTGGAACCAACCCAAATACCCATCAATCAATGAGTGGGTAAAGAAACTGTGATATCTATCTATCTATCTATCTATCTATCTATCTATCTATCTATCTATGATGCAATACTCAGCTACAAAAAAGAATGATTTAACAGCATTTGCAATTACCTGGGTGAAATTGGAGACTATTATTCCTAAGTGAAGTAACTCAGGAATGGAAAACCAAATATCATATGTTCTTACTGATATGTGGGAGCTAAACTAAGAGGATGCAAAGGCGAAAGAGTGATACACTGTGTGACACACATCTACAACCATCTGATCATTGACAAACCTTACAAAAGCAGTAGGGAAAGGATTCCCTATTCAATAAATGGTGTTGGCAAAACTGGCTAGCCATATGCAGAAAACTGAAGCTGGACCCCTTCCTTACACCTTATACAAAAATTAACTCAAGATAGATTGAAGACTTAAATGTAAGAACTAAAACCATAAAAACCCTAAAAGAAAACCTAGGCAATACCATTCAGAACATAAGCATGGACAAAGACTTCATGACTAAAACACCAAAAGCAATGGCAACAAAAGCCAAAATTGACAAATTGGATATAAAACAAAGAGCTTCTGCACAGCAAAAGAAACTATCATCAGAGTGAACAGACAACCTACAGAATGGGAGAAAATATTTGCAATCTATCTATCTGACAAAGGGCTAACATCCAGAATCTACAAGGAATTTAAACAAATTTACAAAAAAAAAAAAAAAAAAAAAAAGAAAAACCAAACAACTGCATCAAAAAGTGGGCAAAAGATATGAACAGACACTCAAAAGAAAACACTTACTCCGCCAACAAACTTATGAAAGAAAGCTCATCATCACTGGTCATTGGAGAAATGCAAATTAAAACCACAATGAGATCCCATCTCATGCCAGTTAGAATGGCAATCATTAGAAAGTCAGGAAACAACAGATGCTGGAGAGGAAATGGAGAAATAGGAATGCTTTTACACTGTTGGTGGGAGTGTAAATTAGTTCAACTGTTATGGAAGACAGTGTCGTGATTCCTCAAGGATCTAGAACCAGAAATATCATTTGACCCAGCAATCCCATTACTGGGTATCTACCCAAAGGATTATAAATCCTTCTGCTCTAGAGACACATGTACACATATGTTTATTGCAGCACTGTTCACGGTAGCAAAGACTTGGAACCAACTTAAATGCCCATCAGTGATAGACTGGATAAAGAAAATGTGGCATATATACACCATGGAATACTAAGCAGCCATAAAAAAGGATGAGTTCATGTCCTTTGCAGGGACTTAAATGAAGCTCGAAAACATTCTCAGCGAACTAACACAGGAACAGAAAACCAAACACTGCATGTTCTCACTCATAAGTTGGAGTTGAACAATGAGAACACATGGACACAGGGAGGGGAACATCACACACTGGGGCCTGTGGAGGGTAGGGGGCTAGGAAAGGGATAGCATTAGGAGAAACACCTAATGTTGATGACAGGTTAATGGATGCAACAAACCACCATGGCAGTGTATACCTATGTAATAAACCTGCATGTTCTGCACATGTATTCCGGAACTTAAAGTGTAATAATAATAATAAAAGAAGGCCAACACATCATCTCTAAATAAAAAGCATTAAGTAGCATTGAAAAAAAATAATGATACAATGAAGTTTGGGGACTTGGGGGGAAGAGTCGGAGGGGGGCAAGGGATAAAGGACAACAAATACGGTGCAGTGTATACTGCTCAGGTGATGGGTGCACCAAAATCTCACAAATCACCACTAAAGAATTTATTCATGTAACCAAACACTACCAGTACCCCAATAACTTATGGAAAAATACATTTTAAAAAATTTAAAATTAAATAAAGAAAGATTTGTTGTAACCAAATACAACCTGTACCCTAATAACTTACAGAAAAATACAACTAAAAAAAAGAACTTGTTGTAGGGTAGAGCTGCTAGTGATAAACTCTGTTTTTATCTAGGAATGTTTTTGTTTTTTCTTCATTTTTGAAGACTGCTTTTGCCAGATATAGAATTCTTGCCTGACTCTTTTCTTTTCAGAAAGATGAAATATTCTTTAAATATTTCATCCCATTACCTCTATGTTTTCTGATATGAAATTAATCATTAATCCCATTGAGGATCCTTTGTATGTTACGATTATCTTTTCATGCTGCTTTCAAGATGTTTTCAATATATTTGGCTTTTGAAAGTCTAATTATGATGTATCTAGTTATAGATTTCTTTGAATTTATTCTACTATGAGTACATTGAGCATTTTGATGTGTAGATTAACATTTTTCATCAAAGTATGATTATCTTTAGTCATTATTTCTTCAAATTTCTTTCTTCCCCTTTTTCTCTCTCCTCCTGGGATTTTCAATATGAGTGAATTGGTACACAAGTCGCCAAGACTTTCTTCAGTTATTTATTTATTTTGCTGTTCCTCAGTCTGAATAATCTCAATTGATCTACTTTCAGTTTTGCTGATTCTTTATTCTGTCTGAGTCTGCTATTGAGCCCTCTCTATATAATTTTTCATATCAGTTATTATACTTTTCAACTTCTTAATTCCTATGTAAACTTTTAATTATTTTAATCTCATTATTAATATTCTGTACTTTTTGAGACAGTGTTCCAATTCGTCTTCCTATTTAGACATTGTTTTCTTAGCTCATTGAACATGTTTAAAATAGCTGAGTTAAAGTTTTTGTCTTAAAAGTCTAAGTTCTGGGCTTCCCCTTGGATAGTTCTATTTAATAATTTTTTCTTCCTCAATATGGGCCATAATTTCTTATTTCTTTGCATGTTCAGTCATTTTGGTTGGGGACTGGATATTTTGAATATTATAATTTAGCAACTCTGGAAATTACATCCTCTAAAGAGTTTTTCAAATTACTCATAGACATCTCATCTCCCAGACTTTCCTCCCAAGTTTTAAGTTAGTCTGTCGTGCGGCTCAGCTGTTTTCTAACCACACGCAGAAGCAATTAAAATATTTGCCTATACATGCTTTAAACATATGCAGTCTTTCACTTCCTTCTGGATGGCAACTTTAGCATTGGGCAAGTTCTGAGTTAGGTGAAATAAAGATAAGCCCTTTGAGCCAGTCTTCCAAGGAACCAACGTACAGATGAAAAAAATAATTACACTTACTTGTTAATGAGGTCCAATCTTCTCCTGTGGTACTGGAAATGTGAGCTGTTACTTCCAATACTACCAGAGTTGAAAACTGGGAGATGAGAATGGGGTAGTTAAAATGCCACGCATTTCACTGTTCTTACCAAGATTCAATTGTTTTTCTTGAGTAAGCACTGGTTGTTGCAAGCCTTTGGTTAATCTTCAGTGTTCCCCAAAATTTATACTGACAGCTTTTCCCAGTATTTTAATTGCCTATTTTGAAGGGATACAGTTTTAGGTTCTTATTCCACTACTTTCCTGAAGACTATACTTTTTTATTTTTCAATTCCTAACTTTTAAATTAGTTTAGAAGTGATTATACCTTTCTTACCTTTCAGGCTTCTGAGTGGTCTATAGACATTTTTAAAAGAACATATTAAGGCTGAACATAGTGACTCACACCTGTAATCCTAGCACTTTGGGAGGCTGAGGCAGGCAGACCATGAGGTCAGGAGATCGAAACCATCCTGGCAAACAAGGTGAAACCCCATCTCTACTAAAAATACAAAGAATTAGCATGTGCCTGTAGTCCCAGCTACTCAGAGGGTGAGGCAGAAGAATTGCTTGAATCTGGGAGGCAGAGGTTGCAGTGAGCTGAGATCGTGCCACTGCACTCCAGCCTGGGTGACACAGCTAGACTCCATCTCAAAAAAAAAAAAAAATTCCAATATTAATATACTATATTTTAACTCAGCTGATCTAAAGCTCCCTCTTTTTTAAGTTCTTAAAATTAAATTTAATATTCACTCTTGAAACACTTGTGTATAGTATCTTTAAAGATCCAAGACTTCGAGTCCTGTGCATTTATACCAAACATTTTTTGAAAAAAAATATTACGTAATTCTTTGCTAGTCCTTTTTTGTTCAATGTAATAATAAATAGACATAAGTATCAGCATATTAAAATGATTAAAAATAACAGGAGTATTAATTATGTTGCCATCGCTGAAGTATAATACATGTAATAATAAGTATAGTACACACATGGATAAGAAACAAGAAAATAACAACAGAGATAAGCCAGGCCTGAAGAATGAAGAGTAATAAGTTAATCATACATTGCAATTACTGATTTAAGAGAGAGAGGAAACATTTTGCCGGCAGATATTGTAAGATGGATGATTTCTAATTTGATACTAAAATGAATAAAAACATTACTTTTCAAGTATGGTTAATGTAAGCATGGTTACTTATGAGTGGGAAGATAAGTATCTCTTGTAATAAACAGGTAACCATATAGAATTATAATACTTGCAATCACCCAGAGAGTAGTATTGTAAACAGAAAAAAATAACAAATTTATTGCATTAAAAATCACTATAAAAACTTAATACCTTTATTCCTGCTGTCAGGAGCAGAAAGAATGAATATGTATGACTAGGTACTATTGAATAACCTGTTTAAATGAATGTAGCAAATCATTTAAATCCTCCAGGGTTTTCTTTTTATTACCACAAAGTCATCTAAGTACATAGGCAATTTAGTTATGTCAGCTCAAGCAGTGTGCATTTTTATATCATCAAAAGAACAATTTAGAGTGTACATTTTTACCTTTCTATTGTAGGGAAAACAGCATGACAGTATGATTTTAGACTATTCTGTTCAAACTTGCTCTAAGTTGGTCAGATAGTAAAATATTACCTACACGATTAACACAAAATCTATAAGATTGTATTAATCACCATGTATCAGAAAATAAAAGAAATGTAAAATTATTTATGCAAACAGAATAATATCATACTAAACACATACACCAATAAGGTCTTGCTAAGATCCCAGTGGGAGCAGAATTGAAGTGCAGAGTTTAACAAAAAGCATTAACTTCCTACAAAATGTGTTTTTAAAATATTTTCCTAAGAAAGCCTCCTTGGGAAAGATCATTAAATAAGTACTTGTACTTAAAAACTGCTTATATATAAGGATATAAACATTGTATCCTGGGATAAAAAAAAGTTATGTTAAAATGAACAACTGAATGCTCTG
Organism: Macaca mulatta; assembly: GCF_049350105.2. Classification (NCBI taxonomy): domain Eukaryota; kingdom Metazoa; phylum Chordata; class Mammalia; order Primates; family Cercopithecidae; genus Macaca; species Macaca mulatta. The sequence continues at coordinate 176,076,127 of NC_133410.1, forward strand.
CCTTCCAAATAATAACAGATATAATATGGAGAAGACTTTAGGAAACTTGAATGAAACAAGCTCTGCTCAAGTGTGTGTTTTTCCCATACATTATAGTCAGGGAAAGGAGAAGCCTTGCTGCTGCTCTTCAGTGCCTGGCAGCCAGGTTGGGGGTGACGAGTATACTACATACCCCTCATGCCTCTCACCAGCTTCTGGGTTATTTGCATAAATAAATACCTAAATTTTAAATTATGCTGATATTTATTATGTTAAAATATTGACAAAATAAATATTTTAAATAATGAACTCATTTGTTTTGTGTGATTGATTAAAAAACATTGTTTTTATTGACTTTGTCAAAGATCAGTTGGCTGTAGATGTGTGGAGGCTTTGTTTCTGGGTTTTCTATTCTGTCTTATTGATCAGTGCATCAATTTTCATACAAGTGCCACACTGCTTTCTTACTGTAGGCTTGTGTTATAATTTGAAGTCAGGTAATGTGATGCTTCCAGGTTTGTTTCTTTTGCTCAGGATTGCTTTGGCTATCATTGGTCATTGGTCATTTCATTTGGTCATTGAAAAGTAGATACTTACCAAGTATGATTTACAACAAAGAGTATATTATAGTATAATGCATTTATTTTTAATATTTGATAATATGATATATCATTAATATCTAACTAGTTTTTGTATTTTATAGATTTAGGGGGTATGATGGCAGTTTTGTTACCTAGATATATTGCATAGTGGTGAAGCCATTACCTAAACAGTGTACCTTGTACCAATTAGGAAATTTCTTATCTCTCATCTGCTACCCACTTTCAAACCCTTTAAAATTCTCCAGTGTTACCTTTCTCTCCAGAATAACCCTTTAAAATTATTCCATACTCTATGTCCATGTGTACACATTATTTAGCTACCACTCATAAGAGAACATTTGCTATTTGTCTTTCTGTTTCTGAGTTATTTCACTTGTGATAGTGGCCTCCAGATGTATTCCTATTGCCACAAAAGACATGACTTCATTGTTTTCTATGACCAAGTAGTATTCTATGGTATATTTGGACCTCATTGTCTTTATCCAGTCATCTGATCATGAACACTTAGGTTGGTTCCACATATTTGGTATTGTAAAGAATGCTATGATAAACATATAAGTGCAGGTATCTCTTTGATGTAATGATTTCTCTTTCTTTGGGTAGATACCCAATAGTGAGATTACTAGGTCAAATAGTATTTCTATGCTTAGTTTTTTGAGAAGTTGTCCATACTGTTTTCCATAGTGGTCGTACTAATTTACATATCACCAACAGTGTATAAGCATCCTTTTTATTTTCTCTGTATCCTCACCAACATCTATTATTTCTTGACTTTTTAATAATAGCCATTCTGACTGCATAAGATGGTGTCTCATTTTGGTTTTGATTTGCATTTATTTAATGATTAGTGAAGTTGAGCATTTTTTAATATGTTTGAGGCCATTTGTGTGTCTTCTTTTGAAAAAAAAAAATGTCTGTTCACATCCTTTTCTCACTTTTTAATGGGGTTATTTGTTTTTATTATTGTTGTTGAGTTGTTTAAGTTCCTTGTAAATTCTGGATATTAACCCTTTGTCATATGCATAGTTTACAAATATTTTCTCTTATTCTTAGGTTGTCTGAACACTGTTGATTATCTCTTTTGTTGTGCAGAAGCTTTTTAGTTAAATTAAGTACAGTTCGTCTATTTTTGTTTTTGTTGTATTTGCTTTTGAGGACTTGGTCATTAATTCTTTGCCTGGGCCAAAGTGCAGAAGAGTTTTTTCTAGGTTTCCTTCTAGCATTTTTATAGCTTCAGGTTTTAGTAATACATTTAAGACTTTACCCCACCTTGAGTTAACTTTTCTATGTGGTAAGCAATAGGAGTTCAGTTTCATTCTTCTGCATATTGCTGACTAATTTTTCCAGCACTATTTTTTAAAGCAGGGTTTCCTTTCCCCAAAGTGTGTTTTTATTGACTTTGTCAAAGATCAGTTGGCTGTAGATGTGTGGAGGCTTTGTTTCTGGGTTTTCCATTCTGTCTTATTGATCAATGCATCAGTTTTCATACAAGTGCCATGCTGTTTTCTTACTGTAGGTTGTATTATAATTTGAAGTCAAGTAATGTGATGTTTCCAAGTTTGTTTCTTTTGCTCAGGATTGCTTTGGTTATTTTGGGCTTTTGTTGTTGTTGTTGTTGTTTTTCCATATGAGTTTTCGTATTGCATCTTCTAATTCTATGAAAAATGATACTGTTATTTTGATAGGAATTGCATTGAATCTATAGATTGTTTTGGGTAGAAAGCTCATTTTGATATTATTGATTTTTCCAATCTATGATTACGAAAAGGTTTTTCATATGTTTATGTCATCTACAATTTATTTCACCAGTGCTTTGTAGTTTTCCTTGTAGAGATTTTTCACCTCCTTCCTTTAATTGTATTCTTAAGTATTTTATTTATTTGTTTGTTTTGTCATATTTATAAATAAAATTGTCTTCTTGATTTGGCTCTCAACTGGCTTGTTATTGGTGTATAGAAATGCTACTAATTTTTTACAATGATTTTGTATCCTGAAAGTTTAGTGATTTTTTAATCAAATCTAGGAGTCTTTTGGAAGAGTCTTTAGGGTTTTCTAGGAATAAGATCACATCGTCAGTCAGCAGATAATTTGACTGCCTTTTTTCTTATTTGGATTCCTTTCTTCTCTTTCTCTTGTCTGATTTATTTGGTGAGGATTTCCAGTAACATGTTGAATAGGAGTGGTGAGAGTGGACATCTTTGTCTTGTTTCAGTTATTGAGGGAAATGCTTTCAAATTTTGCCCATTCAACATGATGTTGGCTGTGGGTTTGTAAGAAATGGCTGCTACAAATTTTGTGGTATATTACATTGCTGTTTAATTTCTTGAAGACTTTTTTCAAGAAGGGATACTATCTTTTTTTCTTTTTTTTTTTACTTTAAGTTCCGGGATACATGTGCAGTTTGTGCGATTTGTTACGTAGGTATCTATGGTGGTTTGCTACACTTATCAATCTGTCATCTAGGTTTTAAGCCCAGCATGCATTAAGTATTTGCCCTAATGCTCTCTCTCCCTTTGCCCCCCAAACTCCAACAGGTCCTGGTGTGTATTGTTCCCCTCCCTGTACCCATGTGTTTTCATTGTTCAACTCCCACTTATGAGTGAGAACACATGGTATTTGCTTTTCTGTTCCCGTGTTAGTTTGCTGAGAATCATGGCTTCCAGCTTCATCCATGTCCCTTCAAAGGACATGGTCTCATTCTTTTTTATGGCTGCATAGTATTCTATGGTGTATATGTGCCACACTTTCTTTATCTAGTCTATCACTTATGGACATTTGGGTTGGTTTGAAGTCTTTGCTATTGTAAATAGTACTGCAAAAAGCATACATGTGCACATTTCTTTGTAGTAGAATAATTTATAATCCTTTGAGCATATAACCAGTAATGGGATTGCTGGTTCAAATAGTATTTCTGGTTCTAGGTCCTTGAGGAATCACCATACTGTCTCCCACAATAGTCAAGATAATTTACACTCCCACCAACAATATAAAAGCATTCCTATTTCTCCACAGCCTTGCCAGCATCTATTGCTTCCTGACTTTTTAATAATCGCCATTCTGACTGGCGTGAAGTATCTCAGTCGCAGATGCAGAAATCATCCACCTTCTGCATTGGTCTCACTGGGAGCTGGAGACCAGAGCTGTTTCTGTTCGGACGTTTTGCCCCCTCCACCAGGATGCTACATTTTTAATGCTTTTTCTGCATCTATTGAGATTATTACATGGTTTCTGTTTTTAATTATGGGGTGAATCACATTTATTGATTTGCATATGTTGAATTGTTCTTAGATCCCTGAAATAAGATGCATTTGATCATAGTGTATTTTGTTTTCAATGTGCTGTTGAATTCAGTTTGATAGTATTTTGTAGAGGATGTTTCCATCTATGTTCATCAGGAATGTTGGTCTGTGATTTGCTTTTTTTTCGTTGCATTCTTGCTGGCCTTGATATCTGGGTGATACTGGCTTCATAATATGAGTCAGGGAGGTTTCCCTTCTTTTTAATTTTTTAGAGCCATTTCAGCAGAATTAATATCAGCTCTTTGTACATCTGGTAAAATTCAGTATGAGTACACCCGGTCAGGGGCTTTTTATCAGTGTTGCTGCTGGAATTTTTTTTGCTTGATTCAATCTTACTAGTTATTATTAATCAAGTCAACATTTCTATTTCTTTTTTCTGTTTCAGTACTGGGAGATTGTGTCTTTCCAGAAATTTATTTATTTCCTCCAGGTTTTCTATTTTGTGGTTGTATAGTTGTTCAGACTTTAAGTCTTGACATTTGTAATAGTATTTCCTAAGAATGAAAATCCTTTCGTTTGGTTTGAAAATATGAGAATCTAATGTGGGATGAAAGAAGACTCTAAATAAAGTAATCAAGTGAATCCACGAAAGGATGTTGAAAAAGATTACCAAAATAATATATCATACTAAATACTAAAAACAATTTTTATTATTTACATTTATTAATTGCATTCACAGACTATTACTTTTATCCCTGATGTCATATTTCTTGAGTAAATTTTTGCCTTATATATTAAAAATTCTAATTGCATTCAAACTTTTATATTAGTGATAAACTATTTTTGAGCAATTATAGTTTTAATATTATATTGAGAAAAATAATTTTGTCAACTTATGTAAATTAAAAAAGTAAAAATTATAAAAATATAGGCTAAGTTTTTGATTACATAGTTAATGCTAGTTTTAATTTTAATTTTAATTTTTTTCAAGTGTCCTTTTCTTTAAATGTATTTATTTGATTTAACAAGTTCAAACAAATTTTATATTATACCTTATTACCTCCTGAATAATTATCAGTATCAGAAGCACATTAAAACTAAAATCCTGTTTTAAATGCACATATGAAATGTGAACTACATAGACATAAAATATACTCTTAATTATTTAAAAATTTGAAATCACTCTTATTGTATGAATTTTTATCAGAAAATTCAGCATGAAAGTATTTAAAACATAGATTCATATGAAAAATAATACCCCAGAATTTTTTAAAGTGGAAGACAATGACAAAGAGATTAATATTAACAATATTATTTGCACATTGATAATAGACAAGGCAATCTTCTGGAAGTTTTTGATGAAATCAGAAAATGATATGTACTTTGTGCTCATGGAGCTTACCACCTGGGAAAACTGGAAATTCGAAAGAAGCAAACATGTTTTCTCCTTAAAAATATTTCCAATGTTTGATACCCAGTTTCCTGGACAATCCACTTTTGTTTTCTTGCTTTTTTAGCTTGAAAACTTAAGTGAGACTTTTCTCCTGCAATAAGACATCACAATTATTTTTATACTTTGGGAAGTTCATTAGCATTCAGAATTTATGTGGCAAATAAATCACATTTTTCCTCCTTCATTCAGAACCACTGAGAAATATGACACACAAAAAGGTGGAGACCCAAATGCTAACTTATTAGTAATACAGATTGAGAATATAGCTATTTGTCTATGGGCAGTTGGGCTTGCTCATAACCTCTTCTGCATTAGGTGAACATTCTCTAATACTATAGGCCTTGTCCATGGGTGGAAACTACCTTGCAGAAAATGCTAGGAAATGGAGTAGTAGAGGATGCTTTAACAGCCAGTCTGAGTCTAAAACACAAACTGTAAAGGGTAAAGCATGATGTTCAATGTTTTTCTCCCAAACTCACTGGTAAGGTATTTCACACTTTCCTAGTCTAAAACACAAACTGTAAAGGGTAAAGCATGATGTTCAATGTTTTTCTCCCAAACTCACTGGTAAGGTATTTCACACTTTCCTAGGGTTACAGAGAGGGAGTGAGGTAGTACAGAAGGTAGAATGTTTGTCACATTTTTTTTATGGCTAGTAGTTGAAAAGAGTTCTCTTGTATAGAAATAATATAAGTGAGGATTAAAACCTATCACACAGTTACTCTTTCAATATATTGGAATCCTATTAGAATGTTTCATCCTTTTTCATTCATTAGTTGCCATTATACAGGTACAACTGCTACAGTCCCACATTCATTTGAAAACAAAATTATCATAATTTTTATACTCACTTATTAGAGAATGTGAACTTTTGCTTGGAGCCCAGATCAAAGTGGTTGCATAGCACGGTATGTAACAAATCATTGTTTGTATCACGGTGAGACAGAAATCATCTTACGAATGTCAGGATGCCAAATTTTGATATTGTTTTATAGCTAATGCTTAACATAGAATATTTCGTATTTTTCATTCCTATTGTGAGAACTACAGCTTAAATCAAAGAGTGTAAACATAACATTTATCTATTTTTAAACAAACATTACTGATAATTGTTTCTTTTGTGTAAAGGAACACAAATCTTCTTGTCACTGAATTGTATAAACCATCTTCCAGTCTGGTGAGAGGCTATTATTAGCACATCCAATGCAGAAAGCGTCTTACGTTAGTCAAAGAATTATAGAAACTTGGATTTGGAAGGACATTAAGGATCATTTCATCTAAATCCTGCATTTTACTAATGAGGTCCCGAAGTCTAGACAAGTCAGTTGATTTTCACAAGGTGAGATCTAAATTCATAATAGGCTAAGACTAGAACTCCCTTTTCCTTGCTCATTTGTTCACTGTCAAGGCTATATTTCAGACTGTTCTTTCTCTGTGTGGTTCCAATATGCACAAATTTGTTATCACAGCTTAGGTACATGACACCAATCGCCAACAACATAGTTCCATTTTCAGTTTCCACGGTCTATGAAGTGTGACTATTTGCATAAAGTGCAAAATTCACTGTCAGCCCTTTCATCCACTAATCAGTAAATAAATGGCAAATGAGAACCATAGCTGGGGACGGACTTTCAAAGTCTGGTAGTGCTTGTTCCTGTGGATCTCTTATCTAATGCATTCACAGATAGCAAAGTACATAGTTGTATTGCCTCCTTTACCTCCAGTGATAAATCCATGTGGCATTTTACAACAACAACGACAAAAAGTATAATCAAGGGAGGGAATGGTCCAACAAAGACAAAAGCGCAGTAAAGGAAAAAAAAAAAAAAACACAAGAATGCTGGAAGTGAAATTGATTATGATTAGGAAATTAAAAAATGGCAATAGCAAAGCAATGCTAAGAGGAAACCCGGGTCTGTGTGAAATTTTGGTACAGATCACCTTGACAATGTACAACGAATAAAACAAAGTAACATCTCTTTAACATCTTTTATTTTATTCGCTCTAGGAACAAAAAGTTGTGTATGGCCAAAGCGGAGTGTTTGCTTCTTGGGTTAGGTGGAATAGTGACTTCCCAAAATGTCAATGTCCTAAGTTTTGCAACCTGTGAACATGTTACTTTACATGGCAGAAGGTACTTTGCAGATGTAATTTAATTACAAACCTTGAGTTAGAGAGCATATCTTGAATTATCCAGCTGGGCCTAATGTAATCATAAGTTTTGTTTTTTGCTTGTTTGTTTGTTGTTTGAGACGGAGTCTCACTCTTTCACCCAGGCTGGAGGGCAGTGGCGCGATCTCGGCTCATTGCAAGCTCCGCCTCCGGGGTTCACGCCATTCTCCTGCCTCAGCCTCCCGAGTAGCTGGGACTACAGGTGCCCGCCGCCACGCCCTGCTATTTTTTTTTTTTTTTTTTTTTTTTTTGTATTTTTAGTAGAGACCAGGTTTCACCCTGTTAGCCAGATCTCGATCTCCTGACCTCATGATCCGCTCACCTCGGCCTCCCAAAGTGTTGGGATTACAGTCGTGAGCCACTGCGCCCAGCCAATCACAAGGTTTTTATAGGAAGAAGACAGAAGGTGACAGTCAAAGAAATCTTAACAAGGTGACCGCATCTTATCGTATGCTCTAACAAATGAATAACCTTCCACAGCAAGCTTAGAGGGAAATGTGACTATGGAAGAATGGTCAGAAAGATGCAATGTTAACTAGCTTTGAAGATAAAGGGATAGGGTAGAGCCAGGGCATATCAGCAGCCTCTAGGAGCTGAAATAGGCCAAGAAACAGATTCTTCTTTCCCAGAGCATCCAGAAAGGAACCCAGTCCTGCCCACACCTTGATTTTAACCAATCGAGACCTGTGTCAGGCTTCTAACTCACAAAAGTGTAAAGATGATAAATTTGTATTGTTCTAAGCCTCCAAATTTTTGGTAATATGTTACTGCAGCAACATAAAACTAATCTACTTGCTCTTTGAATTGCACATATTATGGCTGACACTTTTATTATATCGTGAAAGTAACTTTGCAGAATCTAAATAGAATATCAGTGGAGTTATAGAATGAATAGTTTACTAGGGAATGTTAACACTGTTGCCATTCCAGTTCCAAGAACTTAGTGAAGGCAGACTTATTTACAGAAATGAGGAAAGTGTGAGGAGATGGAGATGCCCAAGAAGAATTGACCAGCAAAATCACACTAGAGAAACTCTCAGACATATTTGATGACATTAAAAGCTCAAGGAATGAGAAATACCAGGTGCATATCTACTCTTAAGAAGAAAGAAGTATAAGAATTCACCAAGACACAGAAACATTATGAATAAGATATGTGATAAGAAGGTAACACTATTCAAACTACTTGTGATAAGTCTTTTACAAAGAAATATAATATTTAATTCTCCATATCTAATACTTTAAAACACAATATTCCAAATAAATACTAGTTTTACTGCTTGTTTCATTTCCGTATACATTTGTAGTTGACAGAGAATTTTTAAAATGTTGACATATTTGCAAAAGTATTGGAACAATCGTAGGTTCCATAACACTCGTACCATTATTATTATTGATAATTATGGTCATTTGGCACAGTCCTAGCTTGCATGATCCTTTTGAAGATCTTGCATTACCATGCAAAGCAAGGGCTGCCTGTATTTGATTGTGTGAATCTAACACAATTCGTTTTTCTGTTTGCTTCTTGATGGACACATGGGTTGTTAATAGTGTTGCTGTGATCTTGCTTCTACATATACTTTAGTGAACAAATGTGTACATTTTTCTTCATACATACTAGAAGGTGAATTGTCAGGATAGAAGATATGAATTTTTAGATTTAGTACAAACTGCCAGGTAAAACCTTCCAAAAGAGTTATATTAACATTTACAAATTTATATTAACATTTTTATTAGTCCATTTTCACATTGCTGATAAAGACATATCCGAGACTGGGCAATTTACAAAAGAAAGACGTTTATTGGACTTACAGTTCCACGTGACTGGGGAGGCCTCACAGTCACGGTGTAAAGTGAAAAGCACGTCTCACATGGTGGCAGACAACAGAAGAGAAACTGTGCCAGGAACCTTCCCTTTTTAAAACCTTCAGATCTCATGAGACTTATCTCACTATCATGAGAACAGAACAACACAGGAAAGACCTGCCCCCATGATTCAATGACCTCCCACTGTTCCCTCCCATAACAAGTAGCAATTCAAGATGAGATTTGGGTGGGGACACAGCCTAACCATATCAATATTATAAAAATATACTAATATATGATATTATCACTGTATATAAGTATATAAACTTGTATTTATATAAGTTGACACTAATTCACCTTAATTCCAAAATTTGGCATTGTTAGCCTTAGTTTTTTACCGTTTAGTTGAGTATAAAGGTATATTTATCATTGCAGTTTAAATTTGCATTCACCTGAAGATTCAATCCCATTTTATTTGCCTTTTGACTATTTTGTTTTCTATTATCTTTCAATTTATTTATTTGTGGAAGTTTTAAAATATGGTATAGTTCTTTATATTGTCTCTTTTATAATCTGTGAATTATTATTCATATGATATTTTTTCTACCTCATTTCTTGCTTTCTCCCTTACCAAAGGATATCCTTTGATGAATAGAAGTTTTACATTTTTATGCACTCAATACTTTAATCTGTTTTTTTGCCAAGTGCCTTTTTAAGTTAATAAACTTTTTTTCACCCAAAGTAATGGCATTCGTAATGGTACTCTCTTATTTTTTAGTAGAAGTGTTACAGTGGACTTTTTTTTCAGATTTAGATCTACAATTCATCTTGAAATAATGTTAGTATAGTGGTAATGTGACAGTAAACATTATTTTTGTTTCTTCCATGTGTACATCCAATTGTTCCACTAACATTGTTCAAAAGACCATTTTTCCCAACTGATGTGTCAGTTTCTCACTTGAGTTGTTCTATCCGCTGATCCCTCTTCTCTTCACACTATGACTACCCACACACTCCTTCTGTAAATCTTCTTTTTCATTGTCCTGTAAGGTTTTAGGCTTGCCTATTTTACTTAATCTGCAACAGAAGCCTCATGGTTAGGCAAAATAAACTTAGTAAACATGCATTACTAAGTAAATGCCTTATACTTAGCAGAGCTTAATTGTTCTTAGAAGCAGACCCTGAGATCTCAAACAATTGAGAAAATATGGAGATGGATGATCTTCATTCTTGCATGGGGAAATAGGAGATATTTTTAAGAGAAGATGGGGAGTGAGTTGAGGCTGGAAAGTCAGGTGGAATTTTAACAGGCAAATAAGAAACCAGCAATTTCAGAAGAGGGAGTAACTTGAGTACAAGCAGAAGGTGATAAAGTTGTTTACGTGAGAGAGAAAAATGGATGTGACAAAACCATGAAGGAATGTGCATTTTAGGATGTGTGTGTGAGTGTATGTGTGAGAGAGAATGTGTGTGTGCATATGTGTGCATGTGAGAGACAATGTGTGTGCATGTGTGTGTGTATTTTTGTGCATGTGTATGTTTGGGTTGAGTACTAGGTTATAAATCTAAGAGGACAACACATTACCAAGTTCTAAAACTGGGAAAATATGCTTTGGAGTGAATGCATAAAAAAGTACATTGAAGTATGGGAAGAAAATATTAGGTGTTTTGATCTAAATATGACATTGAATGTTACCAGTGTTCAATATTTGCTTTAGCCAGTGGCATCTTCCATCTTTCATAAGTCAATGAGAGGATTCAAGGTTTCCTGAGAGAAGGATGAAGTTCACATGAGGAAGAGGAATTGTCAGTGGCCCTTGGATTTCTGGCTTTGTTTCTGGTTAGTGTCATAATTTAATAAAGACGTACTTGGTTAAAGTGAATTTAAAAATTTTGTTGTCTAGTTTTAACTGAATTAATGTTTGCAGAAAAAAAAAAAGGCATATGGTGAAAATTATCCCTGTAAAGAAATGAAAGATGGAAAATACTGGCAATCACAAAAATTAAGGCAAACAAAAAGACAAGGGTATAGAGTTACCCTTTGACACCTAGGAGCAGCTCTTTTCAGATATTTATTACATACGTCAATTATAATCTAATCACCTTTGCAAGTGAGAAAAATACAAAAATATGTCATCTAGAAGGTTATTAAAAATATGAGTTACTTTCTGTTTTTAACAGTTAAACTTTCCCTGCTTTTTGTTCTGTGAGAGATTAGCTAAAAATACTATGTCATCATGACCAGCTTACTGTAAACTTAAGCATCCAAAGTCTGAAGGTAAACATTTTTATTTTTTGGTACATTTAGTCATGCAGTAGTTAGTCCAAAGCTTTATAATGTGTACTAAACTGAATAACCAATGTTTAGGAACCTCAATTTACTACTTTAAAAAACGTGATTGAGAAAAAGGAATTCTTGCTGTGAGAAAAATAGCTGAAATGTGAAATGATAATCAGAAAATAATATTACAACAAATTAAATAAATTTACTGTTAGTATATTTTAACCAGAAGACATTAAGAATATAGTTGAATATTTGAAAAATCAAAGATCAGAAACATTAATACTGAATGGGAAGACTTTAGATAAACTCAATGAAAGCACATGTATATATGTGTGTGCATGTATGTGTATACGTATATGAATGTATGCTTTCATTCAATATGCTGTCATTCAGTGCACATACATATGCTTGTATATGTATATGTGTATACATATATATATATATATATATATATATATATATATATGCACGAGCACACACACACACATACTCACAAATTGTAGCTGCCTCATTCCTTTAAATGACTGAAAATCATGTCCATGATTCACACAAGTTTGGGTTTGCTGAATATTTATGGTATTTTCAACTTTTTATTACCTGTATTAGGAAGAGACCTTATAGTTACTCTACATTGAAGCATCTGTAACTAGTAAATTTGTCTTACCAAGCAAAGTATTAGCAAGTCTTTCATTGTCAGATATTTGCTATGTACTCTGATGTCAACTTTATGAATAAGAAAGTGATATTTCACTCCCTACTTGCTGGATCTCTCTCTCTGTTATTAAATCATTTTGTAATCAGACAGGAAGCTAGGGTTACTTATCAGCTACTTAAATTTCAGCATGTAATACATTCTGCAGATACACTGAGAAAGAGCAGGGAAGTCAAAGTTGAGGCTCAAAATAACAGTTGGAAAACACAGCCCTGGTGGGGACTTGATTAGGTGACTTCAGCCATGAGTAAAATGGGCCATTTAAGATTTGACTTTGAAAAGTTAGTTGAGTTTATGGTGGCTTTATCATGAGTGAGATGGTGCTTTTGGAAAAGGTAGGTAGGTATGTTTCTAACAGCTGAGTCTTAATGAATACAGAGAAGTCAATGGAAAGTTCACCAAACCGGTACATGACTCGATGCCTTTGTAAGTGACCTGGTGTGGCTTATGTTCGTGACACAATACATGTTGGCCTGGAGGTGCAGGTGGGGCAAAGACACTAAAAGGGCATTAAAAGTGATACTAAAAGCACACTGGAAGAGCGATTTCTAGTTCAGTTGAAGTCTCATGTCAAAAATGAAACAAAATTTTAGTAATATTTTTTAAACCGTTACTTATGTTTTTCAGCAAGATCTTCAAAATAACTAAGTTCCATATGGGTTAAAGAGCACCAGAATATGAAGTTGTATCCCTGAATTGTTAGTGCCATGTTTCATCTATTTACTTTAATTTTACTACTTAAATTTCTTTTTTTTGTTATCATTTTTCTAAATTTAATTTTTAAATATGTTGTTTATTTTATTTTATTTTATTGAGACAGAGTCTAGCTCTGTCACCCAGGCTGGAGTGCAGTGGCACAATCTTGGCTACTGCAACCTTCACCTCCCAGGTTGAAAGCGATTCTCTTGACTCAACCTCCTTAGTAGCTGGTATTACAGGCATGCGCCACCACATCTGGCTAATCTTTTGTTTGTATTTTTAGTAGAGATAGGGTCTCGCCATGTTGGCCAGGCTGGTCTCTAACTCCTGACCTCTTGTGATCCGCCAACCTTGGCCTCCCAAAGTGTTGGGATTACAGACGGGAGTCACTGGGCCCAACCAATTTTTACTTATTTTAAAAATTCGTTGGTGCCATGTTTAGAAAGGCTGTGACAAAATGACTACTCAAAGTCCTCTTATATTGCACTCAGATAGAAAGGAAAAAAGCAAAGGGTCTTATATTTGGGTTCATTTATGAGGTTTTACTGTCTGTACTTTTTCTGTGTCCATGTTTTTATTTTTCCGACATATTTTTCTATGTCTATGTTTTATTTCACAAATATTACTGAACACGTTTGCAATAGTGAGGTGGGGTTGTGCAAAATATGTCCAAACTCTCTTAAGTACACCACTGATATACACATATATGTATACATTCACATCCTATATAATATTTGATCATCAGAGAAAGCATATTGTACACTACTGTATTCCTTTTTGTTATGTCTTAAAATTTTTAACAAAGCTACTTTCTAAGTGCCCTGGATGATTGCCAGACAATTCCTTGGTTGACTATTTGATAGCTCTGAGTTAAATGCTAAGTTGTGAATGTGGTAAGTGGTAAATTGACTTGATATTACCAGATGGAGTTTTGCAATTGAGTTTGTTTAGTTCCCATCTTCTCTATGAAATAATATAATTGAATTGATTCCTACGGAGTTTATCTAGAGAGCTTCAAGTGTCATTCCTTCCACTCTAAGATTGAATAAGCAGCTGTTATGGGCTACCTGCATGAGCAAGCCTGTAGGACAAATTTTAATGAGTTAACATCCTTATGCATTGTTCAAGTCAATATGGATCTTGTCATCACATTCAGATCAATCTTTTTTTCTACACTTTAGCACAAGATAGCCTTTGTAATTAGTGCACATAGCATACAATGTTTTAGCACACAGTTAATGAGTCCCTTGCATTAGTTGAAGCCTACCAAGAGTTTATAAATTTTGGCTGCCAAAGTTAGAACATCAGCTTGAATTTGGTACAGATTTACTGAAACTCCACTTAAGCACATCAAAAGAAATTTAACGTAGACTAGATTTAATTTCAAGAAGGATGTAAATGCATCCTCAGATAGAAAAACTTTGTTAGGATTCTTATCTCCCTCCTTGCCATGCCAAATGGAGCTTAATGAAGAACAGCATCACAACCCACAGGTCTCACAAATCTATTATGTTTTTACATAATAGATTCCTAATCAAACAGAGAGAATACCTTAATGGATAAAATTAAATAAAATGAGTAGTAGTACAGCTGCCTGTACATTTATTCTTCACTAACATTTGCTTCATGTTTATTTTTCAAAACATCAGTGACTACATCACATATTTTATTTATATTACATGACCCTTCTTCTCACAATTATTTTGGAAAGGCATATGCATATTGCATTTTGTTAGCTCATTTCTAAGAACACAGTTCTCCTGAGGCCAATGCTACTGTTTCAATTTAGTACTGGCATTATTTTCTATGTCCAAACTTGGCCCAGGTGAGCAAGCAAATTTTTTGTATATATGCCAACGTATGTTCAAAATGCAAATTATGTATTTGAACATAAAGGTATTTATACATATATAATATAATATATAATATGTAATATATACACATATATAATATTTCTGTTTATTTGTATATGAAAGATAGTTATTACAGGTTACGATCATGTTTCCCATATAAGTTCATCATCTTTTTTTTTTGAGACAAGGTCTCACTCAGCCATCTCGGCTGGGGTGCAGTGGCACAATCACAGCCCACCATAGCCTCGACTTCCTAAACTCAGATGATCTTCCCACCTCAGCCTCCTTAGTAGCTAGGACCACAGGTGCCTGCCACCATGCCTGGCTAATTTTTGTAGAAATGGGGTTTCAGCATGTTTCCAAGGCCGATCTCAAACTCCTGGGCTTAAGCAATCCACCTACCTCAGCCTCCCAAAGTTCTGGGATTACACACATGAGCCACTGTGCCCAGCCTCTGTAGGTTTATCTTTCCAGATAGCTAAAGAACACTTAATATATAAGCAGCATATGTTTTGTGAAAGACTAGTTGCCTGAAATGTGAATGTGTTTACTCCTCTTTATAATATTTGAATTGCTTAAATCAATTTTTTATGTCCTCAATTCCTTTTTGAATTTTTATTTTTATTCTATTTTTCCATAAGTTATTGGAGTACAGGTGGTATTTGGTTACATGAGTAAGTTATTTAGTACTGATTTGTGAGATTTTGGTGCATCCATCCCCTAAGCAGTATACACTACACCATATTCATAGTATTTTATCCCTCGACCCCTCCCACTCTTCCCCCCAAATCCCCAAAGTTCACTGTATCATTCTTGTGCCTTTGCATCCTCATAGCTCAGCTCCCACATATCAACGAGAATATATGATGTTTGGTTTTCCATTCTTGAGTTACTTCACTTAGACTAATAGTCTCTAGTCTCATCCACATCACTGCAAATTATATTAATACATTTCTTTTTATGGAATAATAGTCTCCAGTCTCATCTAGGTCACTGCAAATTATATTAATGCATTCCTTTTTATGGCTGAGTAGTATTCCATACTACCCATTCCAGTTACTTTATCCACTCTTTGATTGATGGGCATTTGAGTTGGTTCCATGATTTTGCAATTGTGAATTGTGCTTGTATAACCATGTATGTGCAAGTATCTTTTTTGAATAATGACTTCTTTTCCTCTGGGTAGATACCCAGTAGTGGGATTGCTGGATCAAATGGTAGTTCTACTTTTAGTTCTTTAAGGAATCTCCACACGGTTTTCCATAGAAGCTGTAGTAGTTTACATTCCTATCTGCAGTGTATAAGTGTTCTCTGATCACTGCATCCACGACAACAACCACTGTTTTTTTTATTTTTTCATTATGGACATTCTTGAAGGAGTAAGGTGGTATCACATTGTGGTTTTGATTTGTGTTTCCCTGACTATTAGTGATGCTGAGCATTTTTTAATATGTTTGTTGGCCATTTGTATATCTTCTTTTGAAAACTGTCTATTCATGTCCTTAGCCCACTCTTTGATGGGATTGTTTGATTTTTTTCTTACTGATTTGCTTGAGTTTGTTGTAGATTCTGTATATTAGTCCTTTGTCAGATGTATAGAT
The DNA here is from genome assembly GCF_049350105.2 of Macaca mulatta. Lineage (NCBI taxonomy): Eukaryota > Metazoa > Chordata > Mammalia > Primates > Cercopithecidae > Macaca > Macaca mulatta. The sequence continues at coordinate 176,092,527 of NC_133410.1, forward strand.
GGTGAAGAGTTTCTACCACTCTGTGGGTTGTCTGTTTACTCCGCTGACTGTTACTTTTGCTGTGCAAAGGCTCTTTAGTTTCATTATATCCCAGATATTTATCTTTGTTTTTATTGCATTTGTTTTTGGGTTCTTGGTCAAGAAATCCTTGCATAAGCCAATGTCTAGAAGGGATTTTCCAATATTATCTTCCAGAATTTTTACAGTATCAGGTCTTAGGTTTAAGTTCTTCTTGAGCTGATTTTTGTATAAGGTGAGAGATGAAGATCCAGTTTCATTCTCCTGCTTGTGGCTAGCCAATTATCCCAGCACCATGTGTTGAAAAGGGTGTCTTTTTCCCACTTTATGATTTTGTTTGCTTTGTTGAAGATCACTTGGCTGTAAGTATGTGGGTTTATTTCTGGGTTCTCTATCCTATTCCATTGGTCTATGTGCCTATTTTTATACCAGTACCATGCTGACTTGGTGGCTATGGCCTTATAGTATAGTTTGAAATCAGATAGTGTGATGCCTCTAGATTTGTTCTGTTTGCTTAGTCTTGTTTTGTCTATGTGGTCTCTTGAAGACAGGATGCCGATAGGTCTTCGTCCTTTATTCAGCTTGCCACTCTGTGTCTTTTAATTGGGGCATTTATCCCATTTTAATGTTAGTATTTATATGTGCAGATTTGATCCTGTCATCATGATGTTAGCTGATTATTTTGCAGACTTGTTTATGTGGTTACTTTAGAGCATCACTGGTCTGTGTATTGCAGTGTGTTTTTGTTGTGGGGGGTAATGGTCTTTCCCTTCCGTATTTAGTGGTTTCTTCAGCAGTTCTTGTAAGGCATATCTGGTGGTAACAAATTTCGTCAGTATTTGCTTGTCTGAACAGGACCTTATTTCTCCTTTGCTTATGAAGCTTAATTTGGCCAGATATAAAATTATGGGTTGGAAATTATTTTCTTGAAGAATGTTGAATATTGGCATTCAATCTTTTCTGGCTTGTCGATGTCAGCTGATAGGTTTACCATTAGTCTGTGGGACTTCCCTTTGTAGGTGTAGGTTATATATTTAGTTATAGAATTCCAAATATTGGTGCCATTTTTTTTCTTCAGTTTAATATATAAAATTGAGAATTTTAATGAAATCGTGAGAAATAGAGAATATTCAGGGAAAGATTTAACATTGTTTTCTCTGCTCCATACGTATAATTTGTTTTACCTTTATTTCCAGTAGCACACACCTACCCCCACACACCCTACTAAAAACTATCTAGTAGAATAGTGTCTGTCCTACTAGTTTATAAGCCAAAGTCTTTTTTCCCAATGTTTTTTATCCTCTCAAAGGTTATTAATGATAATGCTCTATTCTAAGAGAATAAAAAACTCTAAAGTTGTCTTTCATTTAATTGTAATTTAAGATTTGATCTGTTCATTGAGTTCTTGTGAAATATATGCTTTATAGGGGAAAATGGTAAAGCAGTAATTTATATTTTTGCATCCAGACTAAATTATATACTGGAATAATAACACTGGACCATTTATCTAACTTTCCAAAACTCAACATTCTCATTTGTAGTACAATTTAAAGTGACACCTACCTTAAAACATTTTATCAAATTTATATGGCATAGTATCCACAACATTCCCTTACATATGATAAACTGATATTGATCCAATATCAGTTGAGTATCTATTTTAATCACTGGAAAGGTAATTGTACCAAGGTGGACATTTGAAAAATTAGAGAAAAGTGGTAACAAAATGTTTGCTAGGGTTGCAATGACTGGCTACGTAACCATGGACATTTTAGACCTCAGTATACTTATCTGTAAATAGGGATATAATAAAACTCAAATTAGTTGAACTATATTTAGGATTAAGTGAGATACTATGTCCAAAACTCTTATCACAGGTATTGGCACATTGTAAGAATTCAGTACAGTTAAACTATTATTATTTTGTTTTATAAACTGTGGCTGTTAAGCCTATGCTCTCTGTCAGCCAACAGATAAAAGCAATATTGAAAATTCAAGAATGTTGTTGTGGTGACTATAAACCTGATAGTTACTATATTTGTATATGTTATTAAGTTCCTTACCACCAATTTTCTGCTCAGCATAAGACATCAGCATATAGAGACAGCTCTAATGTCATGGTAGTCTGAGTAATTAAATAATATTTGAAAAAAACATATAAATCTCACAAACATATAATAATTGCTCCTTAATATTAAAAAGTGGTCTACACTGTGTCGTTGTTCTAAGAAGAATTTGGTTATATTATCTTCAGTCATTGTGCAACCACTTTAATTAGGCTAACATCATTGTCCAACAGCTTGCTAAGAGGGCTTATGATTCTACAATAACTTGGTACTTAGGGACTTAAAAGAAGTCTAAGTATGTTTTAAATTAGCATATCAGGGTGACATGCTTGCCAAGTGCTTTGGAACAATTACTAATTTAAGTATTTTAAGTATTCTCTCTGAAATATAATTTAAAATTTTGATTTGAAATAAGTATTTGATAATGAAGGAGAAATACTAATATGCTTCTTTACGTTTGCCCCTGACATATCAATAATACAATTAAAATTACTAAATTCAATTGCTAAAAAGGGATAAAGATTTTAGTTTTTTTATCAACTGGAATTTTCCTAAGATATTCTAAAATTCTTAATATGGTAAAATAGTAATCAATAAATAGTAATTTAATATTTTCAGTTTGATTTATGGAATTGTATTTTTATTCAGAATATAGATATATTTGAAGGAATTAAGATATGTTTTCCTTTTGGCAGTGAAATAAAAATGATTATAAAATTAGTTATCATTTAACTTCTTTATTGCTTTTTAAAAATATATTTTTTCAGTTTTTGTAAAAGTTTAAAGATAAGCTATATACATATGTTGAAAAGCTGATTTTAAGAAATGCCAATTAGAAAATGATATTAAATGTCGAGAAGAGCTAAATTATCACATTAGTCATCTATTGTGATAATAAATTTGATCAACTTTCATCCTTATGTTGTGTATAGAGGGATTAACTAGGACACCTTTTAAAATCTTTCACCTAATTTCAGGTCTTTTTTAAAAAAAGAGCCTTACAACTTTTTAATTAATTCTAATTTTTTAGATGATTCAGAATTATGAAACTATATTATTGTTAAATCAATATTTTTAGCATACAATATTTTTAATTTGGAGTTAGATATCCTCAATTAAACCAATCATGCATCAATAAGTCGACACTATTTTGAAGCACTTTATTTTATGTTACTAGATATAGGCCATAGCATTTTAGTTCATTGAATTTACACATAAAACAATTAAGTGTAATATTGTTAGAAAAATATTAATATCTCAATAGTAATATTTTATCCTAACTTTAGAGATGAAAGATGATTTGACAGTCACATTTCTTACAAAAAAATCATAAAAGTTGTAAGAATATGCCAGATTTAAGGTAAGCGAGGCTCCAATTGCTGTTGCTATGTACAGTATAACTCAAGCACGCTGAATCTACTTATGGAAAAGTTTATTGTATAGCCTATATTCCACATGCAAACTATAATTGCTGAGAAGCATTTGACTACAGAGTGGGCCTCTTCGTATATCCCTGAGAGCCTTAATGACCAGCAAATTATAAACACCTAAGTGACTCTGGGCCCAGTAACACTTTGGCTCTGATTCCTATGGACCTCTGCTATTTGCATTTGAGTGAAATGTAAACAATTATAAAGATGCAGTATTAAATCACAACTGCATGAAGGTAACTCTGGTACATAATATACTATTGTTATAATTTTGTAGCCACCTCCTGTTGCTGTTGCAGTGAGCTCAAGTTTTTTGAGAATCTGCCTACAACACTGTGTGACACTAATCATCTCCATATGAGCCATTTGTCTCTCTAGTATATTTCGTACAGCAGTAAAAAATGATCTTTCGCAGACTTCATATATTTTAATCTTATTTAATGCAATACTGTCAACCTTGAATAACATCATAAGACTCATACAAAGTGTCACTTCTAATGCTGGAAGTGCATGCAAGAAACAGAGAAAAGTCATATTACAAGAAAAAGCTGAATTGCTTGATATATAATATAAATTCAGGTCTGCAGATGTAGTTAACTGCCATTTCAAGAAAAATGAATCCAGCATAAGTATCATTGTAAAAAAAAAGAAAGAAAGAAAATTTGTGAAGTCGTCACTGCAGCTATGCAGTGCTTTTTGCAAAATACTGCTTTATTGCATATTGAAATTCAGCTTTTATGTGAGTGCATGGTTCCTATAAGAAAGGCGTATCTATAACTCTAACATAATTCAAATAAAAGCAAAGTTCTTACGTGACAACTTAAAGTAAAGTGAATTATCTAAAACTGAAGAATTTGATACCAGCAAAAGATGGTTTGATATTTTTAGAAAGGAGCTTGGCTTAGAAAATGTCAAGCTAATGGAGAAGCAGCTTCTACTGACCAAGAGGTAGGGAATGAGTTTCCAGACACCATTAAAAATCATTAAGGAGAAAGTATATCTGCCTGAACAGGTGTTTAATGCAGATGAAATTGCCCTATTCTGAAAAAAAAAAAAAGTTATAGAAGAGGCATTAGCAAAAAACAAAAGCAAGCAACAGGATTTAAGGCAGGAAGGAATAGGTTAACTCTACTGTTTGGTACAAAGGCTATCAGGTTTATAATCATGACTGCCCTTATCTACAAAACTACTGACACCTGAGCCTTGAAGGGGAACGACAAATATCAGCTGCCAGTCTTATGGTTGTACAACAAGACCTTGAAAATAAGAACACTTTTTCTGGTTTGGTTCGACTGATGTTCTGTCACTGAAGTCAAGAAGTACCTTGACAGCAAAGGACTGTCTTTTACAGTTCTTTTGATATTGGACAATGCCCCTGGCCACCCAGAACCCCATGAGTTCAACACTGAAGGTGCTGATGTGGTCCACTTCCCTCCAAACACGTCTCTAATTCAACCTCTAGATCGAGGAACATAAAGATGTTTAAGGCCCATCACACATGGTACTCGATGTAAAAGATTGTCAATGCTGTGGAAGAGAAGCTTGATCATGAAATGTGGAGAGGACATCATGAATGTCTGGAAGGATTATGCCATTGAAGATGCCTTCATTGTTATAGAAAAAGCTGTGAAAGCCACCAAGCTCAAAATAATAAATTCTTGCTGAAGAAAACCATGCTCAGATGTCGTGCATGACTGCACAGAAGATACCACAAAGGAAATCAAGGAAATCATGAAAGAGATTGTGGTTGCGGCAAGAATCATGGAGACTGAAGTGTTTCAAGTTATGGATCTTGGAAAAATTCAAGAGCTAAACCACACTATACCATTACCTTTTTTCTTAGGTAATATGTGCAAAATAACACATAATTTATTTGTTCTCAATTGATGGTAACTAATGAAAATGATAAAAAATAATGCATTACCAAAATAGCTAATAAGTTATGCATGTCTTGCTCATCAAATGCGCAACATCTTGTTCAGGTTATCATCTCTGATGTGTGAGGTTTAAGCTTTATTCTAACTGTGAAACTAATGGTTTTGCCTCTAGTTATAATGGATTTTCAGCTCATAGGGTAATATAATTCAGCCTAAAATAATGTGGGGTTAGAAGTATTGATTCCCTAAATAGACATAGAAAACTAAATAAAACCACTGATGAATACATAATCTTATCAAGCATAAAATTAATATTTATGAATACATGACAATATTTTGAATGACAAGTAAAAAGTAAACTTACTTCGAAATACAGGCCTACCTTGGAAATCCCTATGGTTAAGTGACAAACTACCGTAATAAAATGAATACCCACAACAAAGTGACCCATACATATGTTTTGGTTCCTCAGTTCAGGTGAAAGTTATGTTTACACTATACTGTATTCTATTAAGTGCATAATAGCATCATATCTAAAAAAAGTACATACCTTAATTTAAAAATACCATATTATTAAAAACTGCTAATGATTACCTTAGCCTTCAGCAAGTTGTAGTTATTCTGCTGATGGAGATTCTTTCCTTGATGTTGATGGCTGTTGACTGATCAGAGTGGTAGTTGCTGAAGGTTAGTGGCTATGGCAATTTCTTAAAATAACACAACAGTGAGGTTTGATACATTGATTGACCCTTTTTTTCACAAAAGATTTATCTGCAGCATGCAATTCTACTTGACAGCATTTTACTGCCAGTAGAAATTCTTTCAAAATTGGAGTCAGTCCTTTTAAACCCTGCCACTGCTTTATCACCTAAAATTTTGCAATATACTGCATCCTTTTTTGTCATTTCAACAATGTTCGTAGCATCTTCACCAGCAGTAATTTCCATTTCAAGAAACCTCTTTCTTTGCTCATTCATAAAAAGCCACTCATCTGTTCACGTTTTATCATCAAATTGCCAGAATTTAGACACATATTCAGGCTCCATTAATTATTCTTGCTATTTCCACCACATCTGCTGTTACCTCCTATGCTAAAGGCTTGAAGTGATCCATGAGGGTTGACATTGGCTTCTTCCAAACAGTTGTTAATGTTAATATTTTGACCTTCTATGAACTCCTTCTATAAATCCCAAATATTTTTAATGGTATCTAGAATGGTGAATCATTTTCAAAAGGTTTTTAATTTACTTTGCCCAGATCCATCAGTGGAATCACTATCTCCAGGCAGCTATAGCCTTACAAGATATATTTCTTAAATAATAAGATTTAAAAGTCAAAATTGATTCTTGATCCACTGGTTACGGAATGGATGTTGTGATAATAGATGTGAAAACATTAATCTCCATATACATCTTCATCAGAGCTCTTGGGTAACCAGGTAAATTGTCAATGAACAGTAATATTTTGAAAGAAATCATTTTCTTTTTCTGAGCAGTAGGTCTCAACAGTGGGCTTAAAATATTCATTAAACTATGCTATAAACCAATGTGCTGTTATCCAGGCTTTGTTGTTCCATTTATAGGACACAGCTAGAGTAAATTTAGCATAAATTAAATGGCCTTTAGATTTTCTGAATGGTATGTGAGCATTAGGTTCAACTTGAAGTCACCAGCTGTATTAGCCCTTAACAAGAGAGTCAGCCTATCCATTGAAGTTTTGAAACCATGCATTGACTTCTCTCTAGTTATGAAAGTCCTAAATAGAATCTTCTTTCAATAGAAGGCTGTTTCAACTACACTGAAAATCTGATGTTTAGTGTAGCAACTTTCAACAGTCTTAGCTAAGTATTCCATATAACTTACTGTAGCTTTTCCATCAGCATCTACTGCATCTCCTTGCACTTTTATGTTATGGAGCTGGCTTCTGTATTGAAACCACCTCTACTAGCTTCCAACTTATCTTCTGCAGCTTCCTCTCTCAGCCTGCAAGAATTGAAGAGAGTTAGGGCCTTGCTCTGGATTAGGCTTTGGCTTAAGAGAATGTTGTGGCTGGCTTGATCTTCTATATAGATCACTGAAATTTTCTTTATATCACCATTAATGCTGTTTTACTTTCATATCATTTGTGAGTTCACTGGAGTCACATTTTCAATTTCATGTAAGAATTTTTTTTTTTTTTTAGGTTCACAACTTGGATAGCTATTTGGCACAAGAGGCCTAGCTTTTGGTTTATTTTGGCTTTTGTCAGGCCATCCTCATTAAGATTAATCATTTTCAGTTTTTGACATTAAATAAAAGACTTGTAACTCTTCATTTCACTTGAATTTTTTAAGGCCATTGTAAGAATATTAATTTGCCTAAAAATATTGTTGTGTCTCAGTGACTAGGGAGGCCTAAGGAAAGGAAGAGAGACAGGAGAATGGCTGGTCAGTGCAGCAGTCAGAACACACATGGCATTTATTCATTAACTTCGTCATCTTATATGGGCACAATTCATGACAACTCAACACAATTGCAATAGTAACATCAAAGATCACTGATCACAGATCACCATAACAGATAATACTAAGAAGCAACTTTGAAATGTTATAGGTAGAATTAGAACAATGTAACACACAGACACAAAGTGAACACATACCATTAAAAAATAACACTGATAGACCTGCTGGATGCAAAGTTGCTACAAACCTTCAATTTGTAAATAATGCAATATTTACAAAGTACAATAAAGTTATGTGCAATAAAATGAGTTGTGCCTGAATTGAAATCATACAGAGTGTGTTGACTTACTAGTAGAAGGTTATTAGTAAAAAATTAACGCCAATATAGTTTCAAAGTGTAATGAAATGACCAAATGCATTGGTGGTGGCAGGTGGACAGGGGTAGCAAATACTGACACAAAAAGGAATATAAAATAAATAATTTAAAAAGAATTAAGACACTGATTTTTACGTTAAACACTATCCCACAAAGATAACTTCTGATTCAGATGGCTCTTTCAATAATCATTGAAATTGATTGATACTTCTAAATATTACAAAATAAGATAATGTAAATATTATATGTCTTGTAAGAAATAGAAAATTCGGCAATACTTTCCATACAACAATAAGATCTTATCCTATAACAAGAAAAAATGTGTAGACCTACCTTATTCATAAGAATAAATAAAAAATATTGACAATGCTTACAAACTGGTATTATGCCATGACATGTTGGATATAATTTGAGACCTCAAGATTACTTTAATATTTGAAAATGAATCATCATAATTTATCACATTAAATATTTTTCTCTGACATCAAAGATGAGAAAAAGCTACTTACTATTAATCATTTTACTCAACGACCAAAAATTCTAGCCACTGAAATAAATTAAAGAGGGAAAAATATGATAATCAGAATAAATGTAACTTGTATGTTCTCAGGCAATGTGAATCTACATATAGAAATTCCAAGAGAAAATATTAAATTATAAAACTTAATATGTGTGCTTAGCAGGATTAGTGGAACTAAAATGCATATGCAAACATTAATTTATGTTTGATACACCAGGAACAACTTATTAAAAATGAAATTTAAAGATCAGCTGGCTGTAGATGTGTGGTATTATTTCTGAGGACTCTGTTCTGTTCCATTGGTCTATATCTCTGTTTTGGTACCAGTACCATGCTGTTTTGGTTACTGTAGCCTTGTAGTATAGTTTGAAGTCAGGTAGCGTGATGCCTCCAGCTTTGTTCTTTTGACTTAGGATTGTCTTGGAGATGCGGGCTCTTTTTTGGTTCCATATGAACTTTAAAGCAGTTTTTTCCAATTCTGTGAAGAAACTCATTGGTAGCTTGATGGGGATGGCATTGAATCTATAAATTACCTTGGGCAGTATGGCCATTTTCACGATATTGATTCTTCCTATCCATGAGCATGGTATGTTCTTCCATTTGTTTGTGTCCTCTTTGATTTCACTGAGCAGTGGTTTGTAGTTCTCCTTGAAGAGGTCCTTTACATCCCTTGTAAGTTGGATTCCTAGGTATTTGATTCTCTTTGAAGCAATTGTGAATGGAAGTTCATTCATGATTTGGTTCTCTGTTTGTCTCTTACTGGTGTATAAGAATGCTTATGATTTTTGCACATTAATTTTGTATCCTGAGACTTTGCTGAAGTTGCTTATCAGCTTAAGGAGATTTTGGGCTGAGATGATGGGGTTTTCTAAATATACAATCATGTCATCTGCAAAGAGGGACAATTTGACTTCTTCTTTTCCTAACTGAATACCCTTGATTTCTTCTCTTGCCTGATTGACAAACCTGAGAGAAACAAGAAATGGGGAAAGGATTCCCTATTTCATAAATGGTGCTGGGAAAATTGGCTAGCCATAAGTAGAAAGCTGAAACTGGATCCTTTCCTTACTCCTTATACGAAAATTAATTCAAGATGGATTAGAGACTTAAATGTTAGACCTAATACCATAAAAACCCTAGAGGAAAACCTAGGTAGTACCATTCAGGACATAGGCATGGGCAAAGACTTCATGTCTAAAACACCAAAAGCAACAGCAGCAAAAGCCAAAATTGACAAATATGATCTAATTAAACTAAAAAGCTTCTGCACAGCAAAAGAAACTACCATCAGAGTGAACAGGCAACCTACAGAATGGGAGAAAATTTTTGCAATCTACTCATCTGACAAAGGGCAGAACCTACAAAGAACTCAAACAAATTTACAAGAAAAAAACAAACAAACAACCCCATCAAAAAGTGGGCAAAGGATATGAACAGACATTTCTCAAAAGAAGACATTCATACAGCCAACAGACACATGAAAAAATGCTCATCATCACTGGCCATCAGAGAAATGCAAATCAAAACCACAATGAGATACCATCTCACACCAGTTAGAATGGTGATCATTAAAAAGTCAGGAAACAACAGGTGCTGGAGAGGATGTGGAGAAATAGGAACACTTTTACACTGTTGGTGGGATTGTAAACTAGTTCAACCATTATGGAAAACAGTATGGCGATTCCTCAAGGATCTAGAACTAGATGTACCATATGACCCAGCCATCCCATTACTGGGTATATACCCAAAGGATTATAAATCATGCTGCTATAAAGACACATGCACACGTATGTTTATTGCAGCACTATTCACAATAGCAAAGACTTGGAATCAACCCAAATGTCCATCAGTGACAGACTGGATTAAGAAAATGTGGCACATATACACCATGGAATACTATGCAGCCATAAAAAAGGATGAGTTTGTGTCCTTTGTAGGGACATGGATGCAGCTGGAAACCATCATTCTTAGCAAACTATCACAAGAACAGAAAACCAAACACCGCATGTTCTCACTCATAGGTGGGAACTGAACAATGAGATCACTTGGACTCGGGAAGGGGAACATCACACACCGGGGCCTATCATGGGGAGGGGGGAGGGGGGAGGGGGGAGGGATTGCATTGGGAGTTATACCTGATGTAAATGACGAGTTGATGGGTGCTGACGAGTTGATGGGTGCAGCACAGCAACATGGCACAAGTATACATATGTAACAAACCTGCACGTTATGCACATGTACCCTAGAACTTAAAGTATAATAATAAAAAATAAATAAATAAATAAATAAAATAAAATAAAATAAAATAAAAAATAAAAAAAATGAAAGTTAAAACTTAGCATATCAAAAGCTGTTGGATATTTGGTGTCTTTGTCTGGGTTGCTATAACAAACTACCACAGGCATAGACTAATATGAGAAAAAATAACAGAAATGTGTGTATCCTGGTTCTGGAGGTGAGGAGGTTCAAGAAGGTACCTTTGTTCAATGTCTGGTGAGGATTCACTTACTGGCTCATAGATGATAATTTTCTTACTGTGTCCTCATTTGGTGGAAGAGGCAAAGATCTCTCTGGGGCCTCTTTTATAAGTTACTAATATCATTTATGGGGTCTACACATTCAAGACCCAATAAATCCCCAAAGACCCAGATGTCATTGGATTCAGAGTAGGTTTCAACATGGAAGTTTTGAGGTAAGAGAAACAAAAATATTTAATCCATGACACTTATGGAAAGACCTTACAAATGAGTTCAACAGCAAACTATAAAACACTTTAGCATTAAAGTGTTTTATATAAACATCATATGATCTATATTGCATTAAAGTGTTGAACTATAAAACACAAAGCATTAAAAAAATATAATGCAGGCTTAAGTAAATCTAGGTTCATAGGTTAGAAGATTCAATATTGTTATGCTGTTCTTTCCAAATTGATCAATTTGGAATTGAGCAACTCAAAGTTTCAATCAATTTGGAATTAGTTGATTCAGTTCAATTAGAGTAAAAATTCTGTTATGCTGTGTGTGTGTGTGTGTGTGTGCGTGCGCACGCGTGCGTGCACACGCGCATGTTGTTTGTGGGTGTGGATGTATGTTAACAAGCTGATTCTACATTTGCATGGAAATACAGAGAGTCAAAAAGCCCAAGATTCTTGCAGAGAATAAAATGGAGGACTCACATTACAAGATATTGAGATATCACAAAAGTAAAATAATTAACATAATTTTTAAAATATGGTGTAAAGTATAAACAAATAATAAAAAAGAATCAAGACTCCAGAAACAGACATGCATATATGGATACTTTAGAAGATTTATGAAACAAGTAGTATGTCCCAACAATTGAGGAATGATTCTTTTTTCAATAATTTATGTAGGTTATTTAGATACTTACAAAGATAAAATGAATCTTAACCTCTTCCTCACATAATCTCCAAACTTTAACTCCTTGTGGATTGTGGATCTGAATTGGAGATGCAATTATAAGTAATATACAAGAATATATCAGAGAATATCTCATTTTATTTTAGTATGCAAGATTTTTTAAACTGAACAAAGAAGCATAGCAATAATAAAATAACTACTTGGTATATTAGGTCACACTAAAATTAAGAACCTCTGTTCATCCAAAGCTATCATTATGACAACAAAAAGGCAAACCACAGAGTGGAAGAATGATTTCACTACACATGTGAGAGACAAAGACTGATTTCCAGAGTATATAAAGGAAGGCAATTCAATAAAAAAGACAAATCACTCATTGGAATATAGGCACTTCATAAATGAGAATATGCAAATTGTCAATACACATATAACCGTGAAAATTGAACACATAAACTTGTGGGTTGTAAGCAGACTAATAGTTAAGGGAGAGATAGATGATAGGTAGATAGCAAATAGATATAAATAAAAATACAAATGGACACAGACATAAATAGATGTTCATAAATATTTGTATTAAAATTAGAAAAGAGAAAAATTAATCAACAAATTATCCAACTTATGTTAGAAAAGAAACTATAGCCAGGGTATATAATTAAAATGGAAAGTACAACTAAAGGCAAAGAAATATGTGGCAAGCAATGTAATAAAAGAACGTTTATTTTTATGAAAGAAATAATAAAAATATTGGAAATTTTAAAAATTGAAAAGTAAAGAGTATGAAAAAATGAGAAATAATTTTAAGTAGAATAGGCATTAGGCCATTCAATAAGAGAGAGATAGACAAACAGAAAGAGAAAAATGGAATATGCTGTATTTGCAGATGACATTAACATGTACATTAACACAAGCAATAAGAAGGGACCAAGATGGCCAATTAGAAGCAGCTGCAGTCTGCAGCTCTCACTGAGAAGAATGAAAAATGTGAGTGAATTCTGCACCTTCAACTGAGGTATCCAGGTTCTCTCATTGAGACTAACTAGGTAGATGGCACAACCCACAAAGAGTGAGGAAAAGCACGGTGAGGCAACAGCCCACCTGCAGTGGCACGGGCAAGGGGAGCTCCCATCTTCAGCCAAGGAACGTGATGAGTGGTTGTGCTACCTCACCTGGGAAACCACATCCTTCCCACTGATCTTTACAAACGGCAGATCAGGAGAGCCCCACCAGAGCCCACACCACTGGGGCCTTGTGTCCCAAGCACAGAGCTGTGCTGTGCAGGCTCTCAGTGGTCGCTTGGATCAGCGGCCTGCTGGGACAGGCACTGAGATGCAGGAGTTGTCTTGCATACTCAGACTGAGAATTCTGTTGAGGCAGGAGATCCGTCCACTCTCATAGGAAGGGGACTAAAGCCAGAGAGCCAAGTAGCATTGTTCAGTGATCCCACTCCCACAGAACCTCACCAGCTAAGACCCAGTGGTTTGGAATCCCAGCAGCCAGTTGTAGCAGACTGGAGACTGCCTAAGATTACCAAGTTCCTGCAACCATCTCCGTGGTTCCAGATGGTCATTTTTCCTTGCTAGTGCCAGGGTGACTGAGCTGATTGGAAAAAATGGAATTCCCCACAGCACAGCACAGCAGAGGTGGCAGATCATGGTCAGGCTACTTATTTAAGTGGGACCCCAATCTATCACTCATCACTGGATGGGGCCTCCCTGAAGGAATTTCAGCAACTGCAGCCAGGGTTATATGGACAGAACTCTGATCTCCCTAAGATAGAGCCCCTGCAGGAAGGGGCAGCTGTAGTCTCTTAGTAATGCCTACTAAGTCTTTCCTGCCATCTGGTTCTGAAGACTCTGGACAATTAGGACGAGGGACATTCCCCTGAGTGCACTGCACCTGCTCTGCCAAGGAGCAGACAGAATGCTTCTTTAACTGGGTCCCTGATCCTGTTCCTCTTGACTTGGTGAGATCTCCCATCAGGGGTTGCCAGACACCTCATACAGGAGTGTTGCAGACGGCATCAGCTTGGTGCTCCTCTGGGATGGAGCTCCAGAGGAAGGAGCAGGCTGCCATCTTTGCTGTTTTGCAGGCTCCATAGGTGATACTTCCAGGTGTGGGAGGGCAAAAGTCTGGAGTGGATGTACAGGAAACCACAGCAGCTCTATGGAAGAGAGACCTAACTGTTAAAAACAAAGCAGAGGCAACAACATCAACAAAAATGACACCACCAAAAATAAATAAATAAATAAATAACATCCAAAGGTCAGCAGCCTCTAAGTTTCAAGGTAGATAAGCCCACAAAGACAAGGAAGAATCAATACCAAAACACTGAAAATGCAAAAAGCCAGAGTGTCTCTTCTCCAAATGACCACAACACCTCTGCAGCATGGGCACAGAACGGGGCTGAGGCTGAGATGGATGGATTGACAAAAGTAGGCTTCAGAAGGTGGGTAATAACAAACTTCACTGAGCTAAAGAGCGTGTTCTAACCCAATGCAAAGATGCTAAGAACCATGAGTGATCACATCATTGAAAGTAAAACACTCCTCAGCAAATGTAAAAGAACTGAAATTATAACAAACAGTCTCTCAGACCACAATGCAATCAAATTAGGACACAAGATTTAAAAACTCACTCAAAGCCACACACCCCCATGGAAATTGAACAACCTGCTCCTGAATGACTCCTGCGTAAATAATGAAATTAATGCAGAAATCAAGATGTTCTTTGAAACTAATGCTAACAAAGAGACAGTGTACCTGAATCTGGAATGCAGGTAAAGTAGTGTTAAGAGAGAATTTATATCACTAAATGCCCACATCAAAAAGCTAGAAAGATCTCAGATGAACATTAAAAGAACTAGAGAATCAAGAGCAAACAAACCACAAAGTTAGCAGAAGACAAGAAATCACCGAGATCGTAGTAGAACTGAAGGAGATAAATACACAAAAAAATTTTCAAAAATCAACAAATTCAAGGGCTAGTTTTATTAAAAATTAACAACATAGATAGATGGCTAGCTATACTAATAAAGAAGAAAAGTGAGACCAATTAAATAGACACAATCCGAAATGATAAAGGGGGAGATAACCACTGATCCCACAGAAATACAAACAATCATCAGAGAATAGTATAAACACCTCTATGCATTTAAACTAGGAAATCTAGAAGAAATGGATAAATTTTTGGACACATTCAGTCTTTAAAACTGAAAAGGAAAAAGCTGAATCCCTGAATAGACCAATAATGAGTTCTGAAATTGAGATAGTAATAAATAGCCTACCAACCAAAAAAGCCCAGGACCAGACAGATTTACAGCTGAATTCTACCATAAGTACCAAGAGGAGCTGGTACCATTTCTTCTGAAACTATTCCAAACAACTGAAAAGAAAGGACTCCTCCCTAACTTATTTTATGAAGCCAACCCCATTCTGATACTAAAACATGGTAGAGATATGTCAAAAACTGAGAGCTTCAGGCAAATATCGCTGGTGAACTTTGATATGGTTGGCTGTGTCCCCACCAAAATCTCATCTTGACTTTTAGTTCTCATAATGCCCACATGTTGTGGGAGGGACCCAGAGAGAGGTAATTGAATCATGGGGGTGGTTCCCCTTATGCTGTTCTCCTGATAGTGAATGAGTTCTCCCGAGATCTGATGATTTTATAAGTGACTTTTCCCCCTTTTTGTCATTCTTCTCCTTCCTCCTGCCACGTGAAGAAGGTCTGTTTGCTTTCCCTTCTGCCATGATTGTAAGTGTTTTGAGGACTCTCCAGTCATGCAGAACTCTGAGTCAATGAAACCTCTTTCCTTTGTAAATTACCACGTCTTGGGTATGTCTTTATGAGCAGTGTGAGAACAGACTAATACAAAGATTGATGCAAAAATCCTCAATAAAATACTGACAAACTGAATCCAGTAGCACATCAAAAACCTTATCTACCACAGTCAAGTTTGGTTCATCCCCAGGATGCAAGGTTGGTACAACATACACAAATCAGTAAATGTGGTTATCACATAAACAGAAGTAAAACAAAAAACCACATGATTATCTCAATAGACATAGAAAAGGACTTCAATAAAATTCAACATCCCTTCATGTGAAAAACTCTCAATAAACGAGGTATTGAAGGAACATCCCTCAAAATAATAAGAACCACTTATGACAACCCAAAGCCAGTATCATACTGAATGAGAAAAAGCTGGACGCATTCCCCTTGAAAACCAGCACAATACAAGAATGCCCTTTCTCATCACTCCTTATTCAAAATAGTATTGGAAGTACTGACCAGGGCAATCAGGCAAGAGATAGAAATAAAGGTATTCGAGTAGGAAGAGAGGAAGTGAAATTGTCTTTGTTTGCAGATGACTTAATCCTATATAGAGCAAACTCCACTGTCTCAGCCCAAAAGCTTCTTAAGCTGATAAATAACTTCAGCAAAATCTCAAGATACAGAACCAATATGCAAAAATCATACACATTCCTATACACCAAAAACAGACAAGAAGAGAGCCAAATCATGAATGAACACCCATTCACAATTACTAGAAAGAGAGTAAAATACCTAGGAATACAGCTGACAAGGGAAGTGAAGAACCTCTTCCAGGAGAACTACAAGCTACTGCTCAAGGATATCAGAGAGGACACAAACAATGGAAAAACATTCTATGCTCATGGTCAGGAAGAATCAATATTATGAAAATGGCCATCCTGCTCAAAGTGATTTATAGATTTAACACTATTTACATTAAACTACCTTTGACATTCTTCATAGAACTAGAAAAAAACTATTTATAATTTATATGGAATCACAAAAGAACCTCTATAGCCAAGACAATCCTAAGCAAAAATAACAAAGCTGGAGGCATCATGTTACCAGACTTCAAACTACACTACAAAGCTACAGTAACCAAAATAGCAAGGTACTGGTAGAAAAACAGACACATAGACCAATGTAACAGAATAAAGAATTTATAAATAAGACTGCACATCTACAAATATCTGATCTTTGACAACCCTGAAAAAAACACGCAACAGAGAAAGGATTCCCTATTCAATAAATGATTCTGGCACAACTGGTTAGCTATATGCAGAAAATTGAAGTGCACCATTTCCTTACACCTTATACAAAAAATTAACTCAAGATGTATTAAAGACTTAAATGTAAAACCCAAAATTATAAAAATCCTAGAAAAAAATCTAGGCAATACCGTTCAGGACTTAAGCACAGGCAAAGATTTTATGACCAAAAAAAATGCCAAAGCAATTGCAACAAAAGCAAAAAACGACTAATGAGATCTAGTTAAACATAACAGCTTCTGCACAGCAAAAGAAACTATCTTCAGAGTGAACAGACAACCTACAGAATGGGAGAAAATCTTTGCAATCCATCCAGCTGACAAGACCCTGGCCTTGTAGGCCCAGGGTCTACAAGGAACTTAAACAAATTTATAAGAAAAAAAAAAAAAACTGCATATAAAAGTGGGCAAATGATTTTAACAGACACCTCTCAAAAGAAAACATTTACGTGGCCAAGAAACTTATAAAATCTCAGCATTGGTGATCACTAGAGAAATGCAAATCAAAACTGCAATGAGATACCATCTCATGCCAGTTCAGAATGTGATTATTAAAATGCTGACGAGGTTGCAGAAAAATAGGAATGCTTTTACACTGTTAGTGGGAAGGTAAATTAGGTCGACCACTGTGGAACGCAGTGTGGTGAATCCTTAAAAATCTGGAACTAGAAATACTATGTGACCCAGCAATCTCATTACTGAGTATGTACCCAAAGGAATATAAATCATTCTGTTATAAAGATACATGCATGTGTATGTTCATTGCAGCCCTATTCATGATAGCAAAGGCATGGAATCAACCCAAATGCCCATCACTGATAGACTGCATAAAGAAAATGTGGTACATATACACCATGGAATATTATGCAGCCATGCAAAGGAACAAGTTCATTTCCTTTGCAAGGACATACATGGAGCTGGAAGCCTTTATCCTTAGCAAACTAAAACAGAAACAGAAAACCCAACACCACATGTTCTCACTTATAGGTGTGAGTTGAACACTGAGAACACATGGACAAAGGGAGGGAAACAACACACACTGGGGTCTGTTGGGGGATGTTAAGGGAGGGAGAACATCAGGAAAACCAGTTAATGCATGTTGGGTTTAATACCTAGGTGATGGGATGATAGGTGCAGCAAACCACCATGCCACAGGTTTACCTATGTAACAAACCTGCGCATCTTGCACATGTACCCTGGAACTAAAAAAGAATAAACAAAACAAAACAACAGCAACAACAGTGATAGCAACAATAAGCCAATAGTATTTACTGAAAAACATGTTTAATTAATAAAAGTCCAGTAATAATTTTTTAAAGATGATTAATATTTTTAAAAAGTTCTAAATACCAATAACAATTAGATGGTACTCAAGATAAACAGGTTATATTTGGGGTGTATAACTAGAAATCAATTTGACAAGGCATGGTAAGACATACACAGAGAAATTGTGACATTACTGAAAGTCAGTAAATCAGACTTAAGTAAATGTAGACATATACTATTGTTTGGAAAAAAATTAAATGCCTTAAAGATATCAGTTCTTTTCATTTAATTTATAATGAAATGCCACTTTGTTCAAAATCCAAACTAGTTCTTTACAGATTTGATGAGCCAACTTTAATATTCTTGTGAAAATAAAAGACCAACTTATAACAGTAAGGGCTTTGGAGAAGAGGGAAAAAGTGAGCATCTATAAGACATTAAGACGATACAAGGAGATACTATCTTAAGCAGGAGGTTATTGATCTTGGAAACAAAATAGTAAGCCTATGATTTGTCAAACATGTTGGGAAGATTAGTATATTACAAATGACTTTACAGATAAATAATGGCAAGATGGATTAACAATAAAAATTTGAAATTTACCTCTAACCATGAACCAAAAAATTGGGGATATGTACATTAACTAAATATATAAAACAAAATGATACATACTTAGAAGAAAACATGGGGAAAACAATTCATTATAAAAACAGGATAAAGCCAGGCATGGTGGCTCACACCTGTAATCCCAGCAATTTGGGAGGCCTATTGCTTGAGTCCAGAAGTTTGATCCCAGCCTGGGTAACATACTGAGATCCCATCTCTACAAAATAAAATAAAAAGTTAGCCAGATGGGGTGGTGTGCACCTTTAGTCCCAACTACATGGGATTGAGCATGAGAGGTGGAGGCTGTAGTAAGCCATAATCATGCCACTGCACTCTAGCCTCGGTGACAGACTGACACCTTATTTCAAAAAAAAAAAAAAAAAAAAAAAATTAGATGAGGTTTTCTAAACATGTCATTATAAAAGAGGAGAAATAGTTATTCTAAATAAAGCATGTTAAAAAGTCTCTATACCATAAGACAAACATGAATCAATGAAAAACACAATCCATAGATAAGAGAATCAGATATTTGGAAAAAAAAATGCATCACTGACAAAAGAGTAGAATCTAGAGTATATAATGAGCTTTTAGAACTCTATAAGAAAAAAGAGAGTCCCCTACAAAAACAGCCAAAACACTTAGAAGGCATACACATAGCCAATTAACAAACTAATGATGCACAAAAGTAACTGTAATCAGGGGAATGAAACTTAAAACATTGAGATACCATTTCCTACACTCATTTTTGGCCAAAAAAATCTATCACCAGGTGTTTCTGTAAATTAACAAGCATAATGGTTTCTTAATTTGGTTGTTTAGTTCATTGATTTGATTTTTCTACTTTTTTGTGGGTGGAGGAAACAAGATACCACTTTGTCAACCAGACTGGAGTGCAGTAGTGGAATCATAGCTCACTGTAGCCTCAACCTCCTGGCCTAAAGCGGTCCTCCCACCGTAGCCTCCTGAATAGCTGAGACAACAGGCATGCATGAGCATGCCTGGCTCATTCTTTTAATTTTTTTTTAGAGGTGGGTTTCATTTTGTGGCCCAGGGTGTCTCAAACTCCTGGCTTCAAGTGATCTTCCTGTCTTGGCCTCCCAAAGTGTTGTGAGGCCAAAGTGTTGAAACACATTGGGACTTACTTTGTGCCTTTTCTAAAACTCTCAGATACATCACTATCTGTATTTCTCTATCCTCATAAAGCCACTATGCATCGCATTATGATGCCTAACCCCATCTGAAACCTGCTCCACTTTTAGGCTCCCTCATTACCTTAAAAGTTATTATTCACCCAAATATCAAGGCCTCAATCCAGTGTCATCACTGACTCCTCTCTTCCATATTGGCCAAATCTGTTGGAGTCACATTTTTAAAAATCCAATTTCAAACATTTCTCACCACCTCCAGTTGTGCCTACTTAATGCTCACAGCTACTATCTCTTTTCTAAATTGATAGAAAGATCTACTAATTGCTATCATTCCTGCCCCACTCTTTGAAATGTCAAGTAGTTCTTGCCACTCACTTATTGAAAACCCTTTAGTAGACTATGATGGATGACAGGTCTCTAAAAATATTAGTCCTAGTTCATTCCTATCAATCTCATTTTTTATTCTCTGTCCCCACACACTATGCTACATCATCTCGTCCGTGTTATTTCTTAACCAAGCCGAGCTCACTCCACAGCATGACTTTGTACTTGCTGCACAGCTGTGTTCTCCTTCCTGTCTGCTTTTGTCACTCATTTGGTTAGGTCTCTGCACAAATGTCAATTCCTCAGACAGTTTTCCTCTACCCCTGTCACGCTTAACTCTTAATCTGTTTTGGTTTGTTTTTCATAGTTGTTCATTTCAACTGAAATTATACCTTTTTCTATCCTTTTCTTTCCTTCTTTCCTTCTTTCCTTCTTTCCTTCTTTCTTTCTTTCTTTCTTTCTTTCTTTCTTTCTTTCTTTCTTTCTCTCTCTCTTTCTTTCTCTCTTTCTTTCTTTCTTTCTTTCTCTCTCTCTCTCTTTCTTTCTTTCTTTCTTTCTTTCTTTCTTTCTTTCTTTCTCTCTTTCTTTCTTTCTTTCTCTTTTTCTTTTTTACTAATAGTTTGTGTGTTGTCTCTTTTTCCTGATAAAATTTAAGCCTCTCAGGAGCAAAGACTTTGCCTTTTTTACGGTCGTGTCCCCTGTGAGTAGAAGATTGCCTAATGCCTGCGAAACATTTGTTATATATTTTTATATAATTAATAAATATTGCTCAATTTAGATAGTAATAATGAAGTGGCAGACAATTGACTCTTACGGAATTAAGGAAAACATTGGCAAATTTAAACCATATTTTATAGATTTTTGCCAGGAAAAAAAAAAGATTATTAAAATAATCCTATCTTGAAAAGCAGCTTTTTAACTTCAGTTTGCAAATTTCAAGCTGAGTTCAATCTATATTGGTATTGCTGCTGTATTTGATGGAACTTTCAACCAATTTTGAGCACCACTGATTCATAGTGTAGTTTAACTAAATCAGAGGAAGCAAAATACAGTTGCTTTGTGCATAACCAATGTATTCCTTGGCAGTAATTCATCTGCACTAGGCAAAGCCACCTACTGCTTCAAGAGCATAACCATTTCCTTCTATTACTGTAATCACATTATTCCAGAGCTTGGCAGTGATGGATAAGCATATCAAAAGATTGAGAATTTTGCATAATGGCGATGTTGTGGACCATTCAAATTTCTTTTCAAATAGTCACCTTTTTCCAATAGGAACTTGTAATTTCGTGCTGGTCAGGGAAAAATAAAAATAGTGAGGTCTATTTTCTGTGCAAATCAATGTGTTATTTTAAAATAAGAGTACTAACTAATCAATTTATTCCAGATTTATTTAGTAAACAAATTTATAGATTGAATTAAGTCTCTAGCCAAGAATCATGACTTCTAATTACATCCCCATTACAGGGTTAACAGTGAATTATTATTTTTATATTACTATTGCTTTACAAATCTGGTGCATGATAACAATAAATCTAAAATGTTATATGAAAAAGGCTGACACTGATGAATAATGGAGCAAACAATGGGAATACTAATGAACTCCATGGGCTATTTCCAAGCCAGTGAAGTCCAGGACGATCATAATCCCTGGCTAAATAACCCTGAACTACTATCTTCCGTATTTATCTCAATCCTTACATCCTTAAATAGATTAAATCAGGTAAAGTAGAACAACATGACAACCTTGAAAGATAAAACATCATGAAGTCCCTCTCTCTCTCTCACACACACACACACGCATAAACCCACACACACACTTATATATAGTTTTATCAGTTTGTATGTCAGTCAGTCCCATATATTTGTCTTGGTGATAGAGGAAGATGATAAATACTAGGAAGAAAACTATAGCAGAGCAAGGGGGATGGAAACTAGAGGTGGAGGTGTTGTAATTTAAGTCAGGGAAGGCCTTACTAAGAAAGTGAGCCTGTGTAGTGATCTGAACAAAGTGAGATAATCAGCCATGTAGACAATTTTAAAAACCACCCCAAGGGAACAGCAGTTGCAAAGGCCCTAAGTTGGGAATATTCCTGCTGTGTTCAGGGAACATCAAGGAAGACAAAGTCATCTAATGAACAGAAAGGAAGATCGATAAAAGGCAAAGTCAGAGAGGTAGTCGTGGCGTAGTCACATTGTGGCAATGATAAGGACTTTGATTTTTCCTCTGAGTATGATGGGAAACCATTAGAAGGAGTGGCATAATCTAGTTTATGTTTTAACATTTACATTCTGTCTCCTATGTAATAAATATTTGGAAGTGGATATGGGCAGAAGATTATCTAACCTGGAGTGTCTTCCAATCACCTAGGAATGAGAAAGTTGTTACTTGACCAATACAGTGATTGTGGAGATGATGAGAAATACAAATAATCCCTGACTTATGTTAGTTCACTTATGATTTTCCAACTTTACAATGATGTGAAAGTGATGCATTCAGTAGAAATGATACTCTGAATATCCATTCTGTTTATCATTTCAGTACAGTATTCAATAAATTACATGGGATATTCAGCACTTTATTATAAAAATGGGCTTGGTGTTAGATGATTTTGCCCAGTGGTAAGATAATGTAAGAGTTCTAAGCACCTTTAAGGTTGGCAGGGCTAAGTAAGCTATAATGTTCAGTAGCTTTGGTGAATAAAGTACAGTTTTTGGCTTATGTTATTTTCAGTTTATGGTGGGTTTATTAGGACATAATCCATCATAAGTACAGGTGTATCTGTAGTTCAAGTCTGGATAAATTTTTAAGGGAGAATAAACTGGATTTTACTGGGATTTGTTGATAAAATTTCATGATTGTAAGATTGTTTTTTCAACTATAGAATGATTATGGATAGTAATATTTATTATACATATTTTTTTTAATTTTTGTTGTATGTATTTGGATCTTTGAATCTTTACATTTTATTACATAATCAATTTATGAGACAGGCAGTCCAGACATTGTGGCCCATAATTTTACTTCTAAGAAAACCGGAGGACCACATAGTAGTTAAAAAAACAACAACTAGATATTGCAATGATCAGCTATCAAAACAAGTCACCTGTTTTCTCTCCAAAAACCCTCATTTTTAGATATGTTAAGTAATCTGTACTTAGAAGGTGTTAATTAATGGAACAAAATGACTTTTATTACAGAAAATGGAACTTATTAGAATAGTTTAAATCCTTGTTTGTGTGCTTTATGAACTTATAACATTACTTTGAATAAGAATATATACATGTAGGTACACTGTGTATATCTCAACTCCGTGCTAAATCCAAAATTCTTAAAAACATCACTTGAAAAAAATTAAAAATTTAGCGTTGAATAATTGCAATAAAACCCAAACAGTATCACCAAATCTTGAAATAAGGGCAGCCTTATAAACTTTTAGTCTTCCACTGTTTCTCTTCTCAGACCCACTCCACACCCTGCTTTCAAGCTCAGTCCTTGTGAGAACTTATGATTATTATTTTTTATATACTGACTATTGTCTGGATCTTTCATCTGATTTTATCAACAATATCTTAATAACTTCTGGAAATAGATGATCATTTTTTACCTGGAAAGTTTTACACCATATTATAAAGTCTGTTTTTCCTCCCATCACAATGCACAGGTGGCATCTACACTGCCTGTGCCTCTGTGAGCCTCACAGTCATCGATTTCACACACTTCAGTGAATTCCCAGAGAGGATGGTGTCCACACAGAGGTCACTTGCTTAGTACCTCAGGAAAATTTTGATAGTATTATAATTCTTGAAAATTTTTCTTGGCCCCAGTAGCTTCAGATTATTTGAAATGAAAAGATTAGTTGGGAAATACAAAAAGATGAAAGTGGTACAAGGTAAAAGAAAGGAGAGAAGCATACTGTAAAGAATATCGGTGAAGTGGGCACAGAAGTGTACCTCTTTGTCCAGCTGTGTGGTTTATTTTCTAACCTCTGGTTAGAACATGTAATGAACAAGTTAATTTGACTCTTGCTTTCATAGGTTGTTCTCTAATGTATTTTCATTGTTATGTTAATAATATCATGACAAAGTATCAAATATCACTATAAATTTCCTCCCTTTGGATTTTGTTCAACAGGAGTTTGTTAGCTAGCACAATTAACTCCCAGAGATGTTCATGACTAATCTTTGGAGACTGTAGAAATCTTTAGTCAGTCCTATAAGAAACCAAATTCTGCCCTCAACCTAAAGGAACAGGGAGTAGAGCCTCCCCTAAGACACCCAGAAAAAAAGACAAAAAACAAAAAAACAGCCATGCTGAAACCTGGGTTTTAGCCCAGTGTGAACCATACTGGACTTCAGTTCTACAGAACCGTAAGGTAATACATTTCAGGTGTTTTAGACCACCAAGTCTGTGGTAGTGTGTCACAGGAGCAACAGAAAACTAATTCAAAGAGTGACTTATTTGTTGCCCACTCTATCCATGCCACTAGTGATGTAATAGGATAAGATATATTCTGAAGGTGAGAATCAACTTGACAGAAATTTTGAGTTACGTAACTGCCATCATGGGGCACTCAATGACTGGGCCTATGAGATAGAGATGTTTTTATGAAGCTTAGAGGCCTATACATTTGGAGAACTAATCAGACATCAGATGGCAATTTTTTGTGTGTGCTTCTGGCTTTAGAAGCTCTGCTCTTTGCCTCATGAACTGAAAATGCAGAACTAGTTACTCAGAGTGCCAGTGGGTTCAGTAAAACTTTATTCACTTCCTCCAATGTAGATCGGAGATAATAAAGGACTTCTCAAATGAAAATTTAAAGAATGCACCATGTTTCCCAGAAATGCAGCTTTACCTCTAGCTTGTTTTTAAATAAACAGTTGAATATTAAAAATGAGTGCTGATGAGAGTCTACCACCAACAGCTTTCCTGAGCATTGGTGTGTTTTTCTGAAATTTGGTCACTTTTTTTCCCGATCCCTTGCTTAGATCACCTTACATTTCATTGGTATACATGATTTCTTTACCCTTCAGACTGCAACAAGGCTAAATCAAATTTTAGATCTTAATTCTTGGGCATTCAGCTAGGCATAGAATCTGTCCTCCAGACCTCAGGAACTGGTGGTTGAAGGTTGAAATGTCCTACCCTTCTACTTCTTGGTCATCACTCGAGAACCCAGCCTTCACGATTCTCTTTTCTGCCTTGATTACTTAGAAGCAAGCTATTAATGAGCCACCATCTACCCATATTCCCAGATGGAGACGTGTTGGGATTCATTCAGGATGGTGGCAGAAATTTTAAAGAGAAATATTAGAGAAAGTTATAAGGAATAGTCACAAACCTTTTTGGAAGGTCAAAAGGTTACATAGCTTGTAATAATTGAACACGCTGAAGGCAGCCAGTTCTTACCCTAGAGCATTAGGTCATAAGGGAAATACTAGGGACAATAGAGCCTTCCCCAGTTAAGTCTGTTTATCCTACCTCCTTTAACCAATCCTTGGGCCAGATTGCCCTCTTGCGGGGAGGTCGACCAAGCATATGGCTCCCTAAAGGTTTTTACTTTAAACTGTGGGAGCTGAGCTTTAATCATTCATAGAAATACCCTCGTAACCATGTTAATTATCCACAAGTGTGTTTACTCACGTTTCTGTTGTTAATTCTTTACCAAGTAAACGCCTGGAGTGCGAGCTGCTCAGGGCCGGCCACAGTGACAAACTTCTCTTGGTGTGCAGGCGGTCAGACACTCAGTTGGACTGGCAAAACAGAGTATCCGTATGTCAGTGCACATTTTATTCATCCGTCGTTTGGGTCAGGGTCTGCAGGCAGACCCTCACAGTTAATGCCCTTTTGTGAAGAGCAATACCTCACAGATGGAAATGGAAATGCTAGTCATCCCTTTCAGTAGAATATTTTTCATTATTATCTTGGAAGGCAAAAGATTCCCTGCTTTTCATCCCAATGAAGTGAGTAGGAAGAAAATAATTTCTATTCACAAGCCACCAAATCCTTGGGAAGGCCATCCTTTCACTGGTCAGACTTTGGAGTTATCAGAATTATACTTAAATTGATGCAGGGTAGGCACCTTGCCTCTAATTACTGCCCTGTTACATAACTCTAACACAAGCATAGCATAGGAGTGTAAATCTGACAGTGATTTCAGAAATTTCCTCAGGAAATGAGGGAAAGGATAGGACTTAAAAGCTTAAAAGACAATAAGGGATTAGGAAATTCAGAAAGAGAAGAACTTAAATGAAGCAGTGGGTGTGGGAGAGTGCAGGGTGTTTGCAGGAACAATGAGAACACCGGGGTGTGTTTGTTTCTAGGTACAGGGCATGTAGCAGTGGTAAAAGAGGTGAAGGCTGAAAAAGAAAGTGAATTTGTACAGCACTTGACTTCTGTCTTGGGCAAATCAACATTCAATGACCATAAATGAGTGACATTTTAAATAAAATGTTTTCTATAAAAAGATATTGTTTAGTAGATTACTATTGACATTAAAGTTATAACAGGTGAAGACTCATTTAATATATAAATCATAGAAAACTCTTAACTAATATGGCCAACTCCTTTTTAATGCTCAGAGTGCATTGATCCTACTGCTTTGCTCAATTGATTGTTCTCATTTACAAAGTTCATGGAGCATGGACACCAATTCACTTAAATGCATGCATTGAGTCTTGTCACTTGGGATTTTATTTCTTGAGATTGATGCTCAGAGTATTAGAAAAGCTTATTATTGGCTTCTATAATGCAGCTTTGTTTTTCAAAATAATAAATTAGCATTAATTTAGAGTTGTGACAAGTTAATCTGCTGCAAAAGCCGGGGCACAGATTTCATTTAAATGATTATTTACCTCATTCCTTTATTGCTGTGGTTGACATTTGTTTTCATTCAGAATAGTTGAGTTATTTTCTCAGTCATTGATTATTGTAAGGAATATTGTTTTAAACCTACATTACTATGATTTTAATAATATGTGGTTTATTCTATCATGAATTTGAAGTGTTAACCTAAATGGAACTAACCACTCTCCTGAATGTCTGATTAGTTTAAATAAACATGTTTACTTAGAAGATAAGCAAATTCTAAAAATTGTCTCTAGAAGAATCATTTCAAAGCCTCTGTAACACATTTTACTTTGATATTAAATGAAAAGGCAAGACAATTTTTGTCATGTGTGAGATATCACAAATGCTGTTTATTTCTAGTTTTATGCCTTATATAATCCACCCAAGTTTAAAAGTTGAGAGTAAAATTATTGTATTATGAGGATTTACTCCAAAAAAGGATTTGTGTCATCTTTGGGCATCTCGGATTGATAGAGTCTTGAGCAGAGTTACTGAAAGATCCTGCACTATTTTAGTGTGACTTTCATGGACACATTTCAATAATTTTCAAATTCTCTAATCAACTTTCATGAATCAACTAGATTAAGGATTCTTCAACACCTGGCACTTAAAAAGCATATGAAAAATCTTTATGTTGGGTGCCTGGATTAAAAGAATATTGAAATGGAAATCATTGTCCAGTTTTCTTTACTCATTATTGCTGGCCTCTGAAAACAATAGCTTCTTCTCAGAAGGAATGTGCCTAGGGCACAGTTGATGGCAATGGTGTCTGCTCCAGAACAGGGTTGAGTTCTGAGAGTGCCTGGTAAGCAGGAGAAGGACTTCTCTGGATTTCATTCTCTGGGGTGAATACAGCACCATCCATAATAACCTTGCTCTATAATTACATAGCAGCAATCTGAGTTATGTGCACCTATTAGAGTTTTATAGCTGATTATAAAACCACCTTCTAAGGAGGACCAAAACAAGACAACAATCATCCATGAATGATAAAAGTTTCAGGGCAGCCATAGCCAAAGACACAATTGAGAAGGAAACTTGTTACTTCTGTAGCACGCAATAATTTAATATACAATTATAATTATTACTGATAGTGGACACTAAACCATATCAGAACTTTAGTAGTTTCCCATAATTTTGCAACACACACCAATAACATGTTTATACAAATATAGCCCAAAGAAAACCAAATGCCATTTCATATTTGACAATGCTTCATGTATAATTTTTATAGGAAATAAGCCAAATACGTCATTTTTGGACTTTAGGGAACCTAATATCTTAAAGGACTAATTAGGTCACAAAAAAACATAGTTTATAATTTGATTTTGGAAAGTTTGTCAAACATCAAAAGTTTAAAACCCTTGATATCACAAGGTAGGATCACAGGTTATTGTAAAATAAGTTATTCATTTAACCAAAGTGATAACCCAAGGATTTCAAAAAAAGGTGAAAACTTTCATTATTTGAGAAAGGATACTTAATTTTCCAAACAATAAGCCATAATAAAAACAGCATAAAGCCAATTAAATTTGTTTTCCAAAATTTTATAAACAATCTATAAAATTGTAATCTTGACCATAAGATATAACTTCCATAAGCCTTTTATAACCTTTATAGCCTTTATTAGGGAGTCAGTTAATGCTTCAAGAAAATCTTGTTAACCTGACACAGGGTCTCATTTGCTGGTTTTGCATCAGTGTGCCGTTGACATTAATGGTTAATTTATAGAGAAACTGAACTTATTTTATTTCTCAAAATCAGTCCTTGCCTCTCACATGCCCACAACCCTTCTGTGATAGTTCCTGGGACTTAAGGAGTTGAATAGCTTTAATTTCTGGCCTTGTGTCTCAGGAATACAGTTTATTTTTATTGATCTCTTCTACAGGGCCTGAAGATGAGGCTTTAATTCCTATCAGGATTTAAGATTTAGCAGGACTTAGTGTACTTTTGAGACCCAGGAGTCCAAACCCTGTAACTTAATGTCACAACGACTTTAAAAGCACATACAGAAAGATACACACATGTAATAACTTTAATTAAAATTTTTAAATTTTTTTCTGAGGAAATCTAAACTTAATGATAATGGGATAGGAATTATTTTGATAAAACTTAAAAAAACTGTTAGGCCAGTTACCAAAAGACAAAAGAAAATACCTCTGCAGTGCACAGAATATTATGTTGGCAAATAATTTCCTTTAGACCTTTAAGGAAACACTGTTAGCATCAGGTCACAACAAACAGAACTTGAGGGAAAAAAAAAACTCATATGAGCGAAAAATGAGTTAATGGAGGGTGTTACTATTTTGTGCCCTTTAAAAGGGAAGAGTAAACCGAAAACTGCAAGATGCAAATAAAAGGTGAAATTTCGGTTAAAAAATTAAAATCTCTTATAATTTATTAAGAGTAAATTAATCCCTTAAGAAAGTTCTATTGTTCTAATCATTTTTTTAGTGTATAAGTGTTTTTTTTCTTTGCATCAAATGTCATCTCTAGAAAGACCATGATAATTTCCCATTAATTGTAGACAACATGATCAAATAAAAGTGTTTTTTTGTTTGTTTTTAATAGCCTCTTATAATGACTTACACATACCATTCATGACAGGCTTGGACTTGGACTTTTTGATTTGTCCTGAACATTCCTCTTTCTTAAACAACTAGTCATTTTATTCTAGGACTAAATTTACCATACAAGATTTTTTTTGCCTATATAAAATTATATCTCGTTAAGCTTTCTTACTGAAAAAAATAACACCCTCTTTATTTCTATTTCTTTCTTTACATCTCTCCTATTTCCTGGGTCCTTTCCTTTGTTTTATACACAACCTTTGAATAAGCTTTGAATTAAAAAAAAAAAAAAGTTGTTCATCTTTTTAAAAAGAATATTCTTTTTAGAAAGAAAATTTTCCTACAATATATTTTATTGGAAAATACCCAAAAATGAAATATCTACTATTTAATTTAATACAACTTTAGAGTCTAAATTATGACAAATTTGTCTACAAGTATTATCCCATTACATTTACCTAATTATTTTATTTTAATCACTTACCTAGATTATATGTGAAAACTGTGATAGTCATCATTTAAAATTCTGAATCTCACCATTGCTAAATTCTGAGACAATGAAAAAGATGTGACCTAACTGACCCCATTTTGCTTCTAACCTCCATTCTGTCCTTGTTCACTCCTGGTGTAGACTGAACTAACTTTGGGAGAAAAATAGTTTATAGTTTAGCTTTGAAACAAAGATGCTAACAGCCCCTTCACAAAACAAACCTTACTGCCTGTGGACTAGACTGCCAAAAGCCACAAGATTAGAAATTATGGTAATCTTACTGAATTAAAGATGTAGCTATTTTTGTTAAACCAATATCAATATCTTATTTAGTAAAGATTACACAAGCAGAGATCATTGTGTCTTGGGCTGGGTTTATAGTTTTGTAACCACTATGCCATTTTGATACCTCATAGTATTTGGCAGGGATAAGTATAAAAATTTTTTATTAATAAATGCTAACAAAAATGTACGCTGGCAATTCTGAAGACATTTCTAAACTATTATAATTTACCAATATATTTAAAGCTAGTTTATTTTTAGAGATTTTATTTGTTACATAAACTTGAAACATAATTTGACTAGTCTTTTCTTTTTGCCTCATAAAGTATTAGACTCAAGCACTTATTTTCTTAAGCCAATTATTTAGAGCACTTTTATAGATTTTCCGTAGTGAAACATTGTATACACAACACATAAATACATAGCTATATTAGGCATGCCAATAGAAGTACAACTTATAGTTCATAAAGACTTATTTTCCTATCTTAGATTTTCAGATTCTTGATAATGTGTTTCACAAACCTATGCAGTTGTCAGCTAAATATCCTTAAATTTGCATGTTAAAGAAAACTTAGGTGAAATGTAAGTAGCAAAATTTACATCTTAAGGTGTAGAGAAACTCTGTTGGTGCTAGAGGGAGATTAAAGATGGATGCCAAATCACATAATATTATAGAAATCAGTCATAGGATTGTATAAGGAAACCAATTTACTTAGATAGGGACTACCTATCTTTTAACTGGACCTCTGAACTATGGGAAAAGCCCACACTGAATCCTGGGTCTTGAAAAAGGGAGAAGTATGAGAATAGACCACGTGATGCTTTTACAGTGCACTTAAAACAATTTTTTTTTTAGACAAAGAGATTGTTACATGTCTAGTCTACACTCTTCCTTAAAAACCCAAGAGTAGCCTCTGTGGCATTAGCTATTTTAGTCAAGAAATCAGGTGACACAATGCAAAAGCAAGCAGCTTAAGAGCTGAGACAAACTTGTCTGTTTACATTTTTGGGATTCTATAAGGAAAAACAGAGTTTCTGCTCAAAAGGGAACTCGTGCCTTCTCCATTTTCTTTAAGGAACGCCAGGCAGTTATAAACTATTTTAGGTCCCTCACGCAGCAGAGGGTGCAAGAGAAAGGAGAGACAGAAGTAAACAAAGAAAACAGAATTCAGTCAACTGAGGAAAAAAATACTTTTGCTCAAAAAAAAAAAAAAAAAAAAAAGACAAGGTCCTAGTAGAGAAAGAAAAAAAACAAAAACATGAAGGCCTTTTACATACAAACATGTACACATACACACATTAGCTTTTAATGAAGCTGAATTTTAACCTTTTGAGCTCCTTTAAAAAAAATCTTCTTAAATCTCATTACCATATTTCAGCTAGGACAAATTGTTGCTATTTCAGAAGTAGCAAATATCAAATCAGAATGGGCTTGATTTAAGAACCAAACCCAGACTGTTGTGGTAGAAAAAAAGAGGGCAGAACTTTAGCTATCCAACTGCAGCATGGGAGCAACCACCATTGCTCTTTCAGTTTGACTTGGCTAGCAAAAAAAAGAGGCCTAAGCTATGTAAATAAAGTCTCTTTAGTAGTAAAAATCAAAAATTTATTGCAGCACTATTCACAATAGCAAAGACTTGGAATCAACCTAAATGTCCATCAGTGACAGACTGGATTAAGAAAATGTGGCACATATACACCATGGAATACTATGCAGCCATCAAAAAGGATGAGTTTGTATCCTTTGTAGGGACATGGATGCAGCTGGAAACCATCATTCTTAGCAAACTATCACAAGAACAGAAAACCAAACACCGCATGTTCTCACTCATAGGTGGGAACTGAACAATGAGATCACTTGGACTCGGGAAGGGGAACATCACACACCGGGGCCTATCATGGGGAGGGGGGAGGGGGGAGGGATTGCATTGGGAGTTATACCTGATGTAAATGATGAGTTGATGGGTGCTGACGAGTTGATGGGTGCAGCACAGCAACATGGCACAAGTATACATATGTAACAAACCTGCA
Source organism: Macaca mulatta (assembly GCF_049350105.2). Taxonomy (NCBI): domain Eukaryota; kingdom Metazoa; phylum Chordata; class Mammalia; order Primates; family Cercopithecidae; genus Macaca; species Macaca mulatta. Next base: position 176,125,284 of record NC_133410.1, read on the forward strand.
TGTTATGCACATGTACCCTAGAACTTAAAGTATAATAATAATAAAAAATAAAAAAAATAAATAAATAAAATAAAAAATTTTTTCTTTCGCTGGTCGTTTTTCTCCCCAACCACATCACCTTCGCGTGTGTGTGTTTGTGAGAATTTAGCCACTTTAGAGGCCTTGTTTCCCATAATTTGGAACTTTCCAAGTCAAATAAAGTTGTTCAAATCCAATGGGAAAAAGATGGAAGCAACAACAAATACAGAAACAAACAACAACAGAAACCATAAAAACAGTTAAGCAAAACAAACGATCACATAACTTTTATGATTACTGAGTGCTCTAATAGGAAGGAGAAATTAAGACCAGCTGGTTGATAAGCTTTACCCAAGGAAGTTCAGTAAGTTACCTAGGGATCCGTCTCAGGCTGAAGACTACACTCTACCATCCTAGAAGCAGCGGAAAAAAAAACCAAACACGTCTTTCTTGCTGCGGAAAATGATGGAATGGTAACTTCATAATGGAATTATCTGCCTTCCATCATTATGGAAGCAGGAAATCTTGCCTCTCTTGTTGAAAGTAAGTAAAATTCCAAAAAAGGGGGAGTTGTATAGCAAAATAAACTTTAGATCTCAACCAAATTTTGGGAGATCAGGGATTCTCTGGAGGGTGTGCTCCCAGAGCTCAGCAAATTTTCCTATTTGTTTGAGCCATAAAGTTAGCTTATGCTGGTACCAAGCACTGAAAGGAAATTTGTCAAAAGTCAGGGGCATATCCACTCAGAACCCCATTGCAGTTACCAAAAGGTGAACCTCAAATATCTGAGAGAGGTGTCAGCTATTTTAGAAAGTTTATTTTGCCACGGTTGAGAGTGCACACTTGTGACATAGCTTCAGGAGGTCGTGACAACATGTGCCCAAAGTGGTCAGGGCACAGTTTGGTTTTATACATTTTAGGGGGACATGAGACATCAATCATTATATATAAGATGTACATTGGTTCTGTCCAGAAAGCTGGGAAAACTTAAGAGCTGGGTGGGGGGATCTTCCATGTCACAGGCTGGTGAGAGACAAACGGTTGCATTCTTTTGAGTTTCTGATTAGCTTTCCCAAAGGAGGCAATCAGATATCTCAGCGAGCAGAGGGATGACTTAGAATAAAATGGGAGGCAAGTTTGCCCTAAATAGTTCCCATACTGACTTTTCCCTTAAGCCTAGTGATTTGGGGGCCCTAAGATTTCTAAGATTTATTTTCCTTTCACATATATTATACTCTGTGAATTATAAGAATTTTATCTCTTTATTTAGGGCCCTGAGTCTCCACGAAGCTATATCAACAATTAGAGAGCTGAGATCCGGCCACTGCACTCCAGCCTGGGCGACAGAGCGAGACTCCGTCTCAAAAAAAAAAAAAAAAAAAAAGATATGAATTGAATATTAATAAATATTTAATATTAATGTATTATCCAATAATCTTAATTTCAGAGTTCTTATAAATGTATAAATTGATCTCATTTATTATTAACACCAATATATATATTAATATGGCAATTATTAAAACAGAATTACTAGACTCTTCACTAACAATATAATATTTGGTATTTGGAGAGCAATCTACACATTTTCACCCTGAGTGATTATATTTACCTCCGTGTCTTTGAATCACACCTTCAGAATGATAACCTTCAAGTAGATGCTTCTAGATAGTACCATTCCTCTGTGCTTCAGGCTAATCTATCCAATTACCGAAGTGACTTGTCCATTTTAGTACTACATTACATATACTTCTAAAATTATCTGTAGTAAAATTGACCTCCACCCCTTTCCAAAACTGCTCCACTGCCATAATAGTACCCTTCTCACTAAATTGTACCAGTTATTCACGCTAGAAGCTGGAAATCTAAGACCATCCTTGATTGCTCCTTTCCCTAAGTCTCTTACATCTGATCTTGTCAGCAAATCTACCTCAAGACCACATTTCTAATTCATCTCCTTCTTTCCACACCACCTCCAGCACTCTAAGCAAGCATCGCCTCATACCTGGACTTCTGTGTCAAACTGCTAACTCATGTCCCTGTTACCACTCTTGCCTAGAAACATGGCAGGGTATAGAAAATGTTTTATTATTTTATTTTTTCCCAAGTAGTCTTGTTTGGGCCTAGTTCTTTCAAAATCCAGTGACATACAACAATTTCATGTTGTGTAGTATAGACATTGTCGAGGTAAAAGAGAAAAGACAATTGAACTAGCATCTCAAATAGCCAAACAATTCCAAAAAGAGAATTTGCTAGAAAACCAATGACCATAGTGAACCATGCCCAGTGCCAGGTTCCCTATTTATAAAACCAAGATGTTGGATTAGGCCACTTAAAAATCTGCATCGCCATTTTAAAAATCATATATTTCAAGCTTTTAAATATTCCTCTTGGTTTTTTTCCTCCTATTACTGCTGTATTAATGGCAGAATCATATGGTCATCCCATTATGAATTGAACTCTCACAACTCTGTGTGTAATTTTTTCCTTAGATTTTGATTTTTAAAACTCAGTGTCATCTCTTGCATCTAATATACAGAATAGATATTGTCTACACAATATAAAGTAAGAACAGAAAAAAATGTAACCTCCGTAAGTTTCCCTACTTTCTCAAAAAAAAAATTGCAATTCAAATAATCTTATAACAAAAACATCTTGACTTTTAAAAGAGGCAATTTAACTAAATCGTTTTAAATAAATCAGCACAAGTCAAAATGCACTTTTGTACTGCTGATGTTATAGATTGATATAAGTTCATAAAATGTTATGATGAAACTTCTTTAAATCATAAAATGTCACAGACACTTCTCAGATTATGAGAGAATAGTTCATCAACATATAATATGCCAAAACTGTGAGTAATGCAATAACCTGATATAAGGAAATAGCTGATGATTTTTCTGATAATAACACAATTATGGTACAGTGTCAGTTTAATGAATTACTTTACCATTGTCATGGATACTGAATTATTTATCTCTAATATACTTAGTTACACATAAGTGAAAATGGAAAAGATCCCAAATGGTTGTTGTGTAAATTTTCATTGAAAATTGGCATAAAACTACATTTTCAAGGATGTTTAATTACTAAACTTTATTATTTGTCATGAAACAGTACTATTTGTTGAAGTCTCTCTAGGTTTCTAAGTTAGAATTAAATAAGAACATTATTTTTAGGTATAATTAAAAATTCTCTCTCTCAATGTCTATCTAAATACCAGTATATAAACCTACATATATACCTATTCTGGATGTACTTTAAAAAAATTGTTCAACAAAATTGTAACAATTATTATTATTGCTAATTCTTCTGTTCTAAGCCCCAAATTGGCACTAATGGACTCTTCTCCTAAAATATTCTGGACATACAACTTGAGATTTGCAAGATAGGCACATCCCCGAAGTCAGTTACTCGATGTGAAATGCCATTTTTCCCCTCGTGTTTAGGAAAATGAAAAGAAACACCTTTCAAAACATTCATAGCAGAGCTTTTGTCTGTGTCTATTGTGATGTCAAGTTGAAAAGAAAATAATCATGAAAATGCAGGAAATAAAAATTTAAAAATAAGTTATGTTTCTCAGTGTTATTTAAACATTTTAATCACTTTTGGGATCATATTAATGAGAGTGAAAATGAGTTTCAATTTTGACAATTTTTCTAGGTTTCTTTTGCACTGACATATTAAATGTGTTTAGTGATCTTCATTTGTGTTGATTTCTCATACCTTTTGTGTTTTATTCCAGTATAAAAAAATCATACGTGGCTAAGTGTGGTGACTCTCACCTGTAATCGCAGCACTTTGGTAAGCCAATGAAGGAGGATCGCTTGAGCCCAAGGGTTCAAGACCAGCTGGGCAATAGTAAGACACCATTTCTCCAAAAAATAAAAATAAATGAATAAAAATTAGCTGGGAACAGTGGCACGCACCTGTAATCCCAGCTACTCGGGAAGCTGAGGTTGAAGGATAACTTGAGCCTGGGAGATGAAGGCTGCAGTGAGCCATGATCATGCCACTGCACTTCAGCCTAGGTGACACAGCAAAACCCTGTCTCAAAACCAAAATAAAACACGGCAAAATGATCATATACTATAGTGTGATACAGTAATGATTAGAATTCACATACATATATACATTTTTTTCTTTCCTCATTTGTAATTTATTAAAAAGGATTCAAGATTGTATCAGAAATACATTCAAGAAAATGTGTTGTAGTGCTCAAGAATATGAGCTCTGAGGCAGCATTATTATCTGACTCCACTTTATCTGACTCCATTTCATAATAACTGTTTGGCTTTGTACCATTTTTTAATCTTCTCTGTGCCCCCAGCTTCCTAATTTGCACATGGGAGATAATAGTACCATAAAAAGCACGTAGGAGAACTCTGGGCTCTTAACAAGAACCCAATAAATGTACCAATGTTGTTATATAATGTTAAAAACGAATAATCTTAGTAATCCATTCACATTTGTATTTGTATTTTTTGCTTTAGAACACACTATAGAATAAAAAAAGAAAGAAACATTTAAAAAAACAGATTCCATAATACACTAGTCTCTGATAATCTGTCTTCATTTGATAGAAGCACAATTTTAAATATTTGAATAAAAATATTTACCCGAGGTGGGTAATGTAGAAACTATCTGATGTATTTAAGTGATAAGATCATGAATAATTAATGTTTAATAGCTAATTTTTTGCTGAGTGTTTTTAAGATGCCGATCACTTGCCTAAGGATTTCACATATTATCTATGTAAATGGTATTATAATTTATTGGAGGTGCTTTTATCCTAATTTTTCAGATGAGAAAACCGAGGCATGGAAAGTTTGGGGAATCTGCTCAAATAGTAGGGGGCAAATGTCAGTATAAAAGCTTAGTCACTGTGACTCATGAACTAACAACCTTTGCTCCTCTAATGTACCACGTCCCGGTAACAGTGGCTACGAATACAGTTGTGAGGTATCAACCTCTGTTTCATAATAAAGATTTAAGGATAAGTTATCCCATGGCAAAATATTTGTATCTTGAGACAATAAAGATACTTGAGAAGGCCATCACAAAGTTGTGGATTCTTAAGGGCGAGACTCTAAAACAATGAGATGAATTACTTTTTAGAGATTACAAAGTAATGAGATTAATGATTTTTTTAAAAAATAGATAACCTAAACATGTAAATGAATACTATAGTTTTAAAAACTAAGAAATAATGATATTTTTCAAGTAATTCTGTCATATTTGAAAACATATGTAGATTTTTGCTAAAACTATATTTTACAAGGGAGTGCACATATGGACCTAGGAGAAGGTTCAGGAGCCTGAATAAACTGTGGTGAAGCAGAGAATCTTGTCAACATGCCTAACTCCCTAGCTCCTTTGTGCAGATGCCAGAAAAGGATGAGTGCAAATTGGGATCCATGACTCTTAACTCTGCTGGGCAGTAATTAGCCTCTCCCTTGTTAATGGGGAGTATGTGGGAAATCTAAATTTTACCTCACCCAATACTAACAAAGCAGCCTTCCCTGTCCCCACTGGGCATGTCAAAGGAGGCATAGAGGAGATTCAGGATTCCGACCACCACACAGCATAATGAACCTGCACCCTATTATTTCAGCAGTGGTAACACATGGAGCTATAATGAGACCTCCCTCCTCCTCCCAGCAAGAATAGTATCAGTGGAGGTCTAGTGTGGAGCCTCAAATCCCAGAGATAATAAGTCACTCCTTCTTTGCTGTCAAAGGAGGTTGAGTGAGGAACCCGGACTTTCATCTCCACCTGGTTATAAAAATGAGGGTTCCCCTGATGCACTGATGCAGTATCCTAGACCTGCTAAAAGACAAGATTTACATAAGACCCAGCTTTTCATAACATCCCGAAAGTCCAGAATACAATGAAAAATTACTCATCATACTGTGAAGCAGGACAATGCTAAAATGACAGATGGCAATAAACAGATGCTAGCACTGAGATAGCACAGGTGCTAGAATGCTTCTAAAAAGAATGTTAAAGCAGCTGGCATTCTTAAATTTGCAATTATGAACATGTTTGAAGCAAATAAAAACATTGAAAATCTCAGAAAGAAATACAAATTCTCAGGAAAGAAATAGAAGATGTAAATAAGAAGAAAATGAACACTTTAGAACTGAAAAATATAGTACTCAAAATAAAAATCTGAATGAATGTGACTTATAGCAGAATGAAGAGGGCAACGGAAAGAACAAGTGAACTCAAAGACAAAACAAAAGAAAACAGCCAACTTGAGAGAAAACAGACTTTTAAAAGAAATAAGCAGAACTTCAGCAAATTGAAATTTTCAAAAGATTTAACATTTTTATCACTTAAGTATTAGAAGGAGAGAAGGATAGGATGGTATTGAAAATTTCCCAACCTTGTAAAAAAGACCAAAACCTACATATTCGAGAAGCTGAGCAAACACAAACAAGATAAACAAAGAAATTCTCATCAAGATTTATCATAATTAAACTTCAGAAAACTAATGACAAGGAAAAAAATCTTGAAAGCAGTGAGAAAGAAACTTCACTTTACCTATGAAAGGGGCGTGGGCATTCAAATAACAGTCAATTTTTAGTCAAAAATCATGAAAAATTGAAGGAAGTGATGCAAATTTTTCAAGTGCTAAAAGAAAAAAGGCAATCTAGAATTCTGTATCTAGAAAAGATACCTCATAGGATGAAAAAACAAATACATTCTCAGATAAATTAAAAGTAGGGAATTTGTGACTGGAGGATCTACCCTAAACAAATAGCTAAAGGAGGTTTTGAAACAAACAGAAACTGATTTTTAAAAACTTGGAAAATCAGAAAAGAAGAAAGAAGAATATAGGAAAGAGCAAAACTGTGGGTAAATATAAACTGCCAGATGAAACCACAAAAGACCCAATATAGCCAAAGTAATCCTGAGCAAAAAGAACAGAGCTGGAGTCATCACAGATTTCAAAATATACTACAAAGCTATAATAAATTACAACAGCATAGTATTGGCATAAAAACAGACATACAGATCAATGAACACAATAGAGAGCTCAGAAATAGATCTATAAAATTGCAATCAACTGATGTTTGACAAAGATGTCAAGAACACACAGTGTGCAAAGAACAGTCTCTCCAGTAAGTAGTGTTGGAATAATTAGATATCCACATGCAAAAAAAAAAAAAAAAAAGATGATATTGGGTAATTGCCTCAAACTGTATGCGAAAATTCAACTCAAAGTGAATTGAAGACTTAAATGTTAATCCTGAAACAGTAAAACTATGAGAAGAAAACAGAGGGGGAAAACCTTCTTGTCATTGGTCTAGGCAATTACTTTTTTTACTATCAACCTAAAAGCACAGGCAACAAAAGCATAAACCAACAAATGGGATTGCATTAAACTAAAAAGTTTATGGGAAGCAAGGAAAATGATCAACAGAGTGAAGAAACAATCTGTAGAACAGAAGAAAGAATTTGCAAACTATACATTTGGTAAGGAGTTAATATCCAAAATACATAAGGAGCTCAAGCTATTTAATAGTGAAAAAAATAATAACCCAACATTAAAAATTGTCAAAGAATCAAAATAGATATTTCTCAAAGGAAGACATCTAAATGGCCAGAGAATATATGAAAAAAAAAAAAAAGTTCAACATCACTAATCATGTGGACGATGCAAATTAAAACCACAGCGAGCTATCACCTCATACTTGTTGGAATGATTATTATCAAAAACAAAAGAGGGGGGCGGTTCCAAGATCGCCGAATAGGAACAGCTCCAGGCTACAGCTCCCAGCTTGAGTGACATTAAAAAGTCAGGAAACAACAGGTGTTGGAGAGGATGTGGAGAAATAGGAACACTTTTACAATGTTGGTGGTACTGTAAACTAGTCCAACCATTGTGGCATTGTGGAAGACAGTGTGCAATTCCTCAAGGATCTAGAACTAGAAATACCATTTGACCCAGCCATCCCATTAGTGGATATATACCCAAAGGATTATAAATCATGCAGCTATAAAGACACATGCACACATATGTTTACTGCGGCACTATTCACAATAGCAAAGACTTGGAACCAACCCAAATGTCCATCAATGACAGACTGGATTAAGAAAATGTGGCACATATACACCATGGGGTACTATGCAGCCATAAAAAGGATGAGTTCATGTCCTTTGTAGGGACATGGATGCAGCTGGAAACCATCATTCTCAGCAAACTATTGAAAGAACAGAAAACCAAACACCGCATGTTCTCACTCATCGGTGGGAATTGAACAATGAGAACACTTGGACACAAGAAGGGGAACATCACACAGCAGGGCCTGTTGTAAGGTGGGAGAAGGGGGGAGGGATAGGATTAGGTGATATACCTAATGTAAATGATGAGTTAATGGGTGCAGCACACCAACATGGCGCATGTGTACATAGGTAACAAACCTGCACATTGTGCACATGTACCCTAGAACTTAAAGTATAGTAAAAAATAAACTAAAAAAAAATATTAGCAGGCACATGGAGAAAAAGGGAATGCTTATACACTATTGGTTGGAATGTAAATTAGTAGAGCCATTACAAAAAACACTATGAAGATTTCTCAAAAAATTAAATATAGAACTGCCACATGATCCAGCAATTATTCTCTGGGTATATATCCAAAGGAAATGAAATTGCTATGTTGAAGAGATATCTGCACTTCCATATTTACTGCAACACTGTCCACAATAGCAAAGCTATAGAAATAACCCAAGTTTTCATCAATGGATCAATGTATTAATAAATGTGGTACAAGTATTTTATATATATAATACAAATATATACACGTATATATAAAATACAAGTATATATATATTTATAAATATACACAAGTATATATAAAATACAAGTATATATATGTACAAATGTATAGAAGTATATATAAAATACACACTTATTTATATAAAATACAAGCCTATTTGGCCATTAGAAAAATTCTTATTTGCAACAACATGGCTGAAACTGAAAGATATTATACTAATCGAAATAAGCCAGTCACAGAAAGACATATACTGCATGATGTCAATTACATGTGGAATCTGAAGAGGAGATCAAATAATACAATATATTGAACTTTAAAATAAGAAAATAAAAAGAAAAAAATAGACAGTAGACCCAGTAGTATGCTGTGGTGGTAAATATTTAACAATAAGCTCTCCAGAGTTGGGAAACATTGATTTATAGTGTTTGCCAATTTCTATGATATGCCAACTTTAAGTTACCTATGTGGCGTAGCAGCAAACACAGAATTAGGAAAAGATGTGCATAATTGCCTCTTGAGATGGTGCCATTAGCTCCAGTCCACCACTGGGTAGACACTGAAAGCAATACTAAAATAATGCTTTAGCAATATGGCAATACTACTAGAACTGCAACATAATTGTTTTGCATGTGTAACATTTATTTTTCATAATTTTTTATTAAAATCATTTCTAATATTTCATAGTCACTTCAAACAGAAATCCATTTGAGAAAACAGTAGATCAGTGTCTTTAACAAATGGACATGTAACACATCTAAACTATGTCAGCCATTTCGGTTCCTGATATACTTCACAGAAGGAACGTAACTGGCAAATAAGCTGACAAATATGCCTCAGGTTGGACTTCAGGTCTTGATTTTCCTGCCAGATAATAAACTCAACCAAGGAGCTTGGAAAGAGGCACAGTTGGGGAACATGTCTGCTCTTTATCAAAATTTGTTACAATTTTCATCACTAAATAACCAGAATAAAGCTTGGTGCTAGTATCTTTTTCAATCTGGAAGAGAAAAATTATGTTGACTGAAGTATCTACCATTATCACCAAGATTATCATATAAACTGAAATGTAATGACTGTGTATGGATCATAAGTTACAATAATCAGAGTGTAGGTGTTATTACTGGCTACGTAATTTAATCGGGTCAATTCTCAGCTTGTAAGAGCAGCTGGGCATCATCTCCAGTTGAGAAAATAAAAGTACTATCATAGGAATCTACAGAACAACTACTAGACTTAGAATCACAATGCGGAAATTACAGCTTATCAAGAAGAAAGATAGAAAGATACAACCCTCTTTCTCTCTTCCCCTCCCTCTTTCTCAACACACACAAACACACATACACACACACACAAACACACATACACACACACACACAAACAAAAAATCATTAAAGAGATGTAGTCAGAGATCTTATGTCATAGAAATTGGTTAAATTTTTGCAGAGAGGAATATCATTTCTGAATGCAACTAATGCATTCAGAAATAACTAGTTAGGCTTTTTGAACTCAAGAATTCAAGATAAGTATTTAGTCTTCTACATCTCTTCCAAAATAATTTTTAGACTCATTTCCTGTATGAAAGTTAATAATCTGGAATTATGCCCTATTTACATGATGTATAATGCAGCCTTTTTTTCTAAAATATTATTATTAATTTTCAGAACATGTGCCAGAAATGTCTCTTTCCAAATTCACATTTCTGCAATAAATCTGAAAATATTCACCCCAACATATTATAAATATACTTTTAATTTCTTAAATTCTTATATTAAATTTCTAGGTTCCAATTTATCTACAATTCACTACAAGATTAATACATAGTAATTTTTCCTTTGATTGTTAGCTTATATAGAGAGAGTATGACTTTGCTTTATGCAAAAATATACTCAATATTGGATTTGTAATAATAGTTTTAATTTTAATATGATCAATTTAAAGGCAATATACCTGTACTACTTGGGCTCAGAAATATAGTTTTTAAAATTTTTGATATATTTACTATTTAAATTGAATTTATTTCTAACAAGCAATATAAATGCCACAATCTTACAATGTATCTTTCTAATTCTATTATTCTACATTATTCCTTATTAAAGAACATTTTTTCCTCTTACATGCAAGACCTAGATCTTATTCCTTAGGCACTGATTGACTTCCCAGTTCATTGGCCTCCGCATCTCCAAGGGAGGGTTCTTAGTTCATTGTACTAGTCTGTTCCCTGAGTATAATTCTGTATCAATGTTCTCCATTGCTCTTGGCTCAGACTTCTGCGCCCTTTCATCTAAAAAGAAAATTATCATGACAAACTATGCACAGTGACAGATTTCTATCTGAGGACCAAGATGTTGGAGTAAGACAGGGATCAGCAAGCTATGGAAGACCCCTGTCACAACAGAAAAGACATAGCTCATAAAGCCTAAAATATTTACATCCTGGCTCTTTACAGAAAAACATTTACTAACCCATTGAAAACACTCATTTTTTTTTTGTTACATAGAAAAAGTTATCTAACAGAGAAACATGGATAAATTATTTTACTGGGAGTGGGAAAAATTATTCTAATTATGATTAAGATTTCAGAGAATGTAAGATAAGTGAGTAGTAATTTCGATGAAATAAAAATCAAAATGTTTTGCATGAAAAAAGATAATACATGAGAAAAATGTATTTTCAAACGATATCACTGATAAAGAGTTAATATCCCCAATACATAGACTCCAAAAATAAAGAAGGAAAAAGACCAATACATTCTAAGCAAGAAAAACAGCAAAAGATATAAATAATTTAAAGAAATATTTATTATTTCATATAAAAATTATTATCAACCTTGCATACAATTAAATAGTGCAAATTAAAACTGCACTGAAATATGATGTCTTACTTATCTACCCATTTGTCCCTACAGTCTTCTAGGATTTTGGCTAATACCCTTGGTAGGTTCTCAGCCAACAAATACTGTGAACCACCAACCTCAAGATCACTCCAGCCCTCAGCATCTTGTATTCTAGCTAAGGGCCCAGGAATTATGAAAAGGGACAAGCTACCATGCTATCACCTCTCAACTTTCTGTCCTATACAATCCAAGAGCATAATACTATAGGTCAAATATCGCTTATCTGAAACACTTTGGACCAAAAGTGTTTCCGATTCTGAATTTTTTTCAGACTTTGAAATAATTGCATATACATAGTGAGATATGTTGAGGATAGAACCTAAGTCTAAACATATAATTTATCTTTTATAGACATCATATACACATAGAGTTAAAGTAATTGTATATGCTCTTTTCAATAATTGCGTGCACAAAACAAAGTTTGTGTCCACTGAACCATCAGGAAGCAAAGGTATCCCTATTTCAGTCACCCACGTGGACAATTTGTAATTGTTGGACATCATCATCATTTCTGACTTGTAATTTATAAGTTACTAATAAACAATCATTCTCCTGCACTTCTTCACACATAAGTACTATAAGTAAAAATTACGACACACTATTAGTAAAGTGAAAAATTCAGCAGCACGGCAGCAGCACCAGAACCCCTGTACCAGCTGGTAAACAACAGCCACAACCATCACCAGCAGGTTTTCAGTTCCCACCTACAATCCTGTGTTTTAATTAAAAGGTTGCTGTACGCTGCATGTTAATTTTTTTTAGGTGATAAGAAATATCAGAAGTAGTTGAGGAAAAAGAAAGTGTGTCCCCTAAGGATAAGAAGGCATTCTATCGGATGACTTTTTAAAATGTGTCTTTTAGGGTCGTCTGCCTCATTAACAATGGTATTTGTCTTAGTAGTCTCTCTTTGATTTCATAAGCTGACATGGTTTCTTGTCCTATCATGCATACTGCTCTAGTGCTTCCTAAGCTCATCACACATGTTTTACCATGTCATCTACAGGCACTTTGCCTGCAGTGTTAATGGCATCGTTTTCATAGTTGTGTGCCTGCATTTTGACTGTAACCCATCACATGAGGTCAGGTGTGGAGTTTTCCACCTGTGGAGTCATGTCAGTGCTCAAAAAGTTTTGGTTTTTGGAGCATTTTGAATTGCAGATTTTTGGATTTAGGGATGCTCAAACTGCAACTGTTTTACACCAATAAATTTCAAGTAATTTTTTATGAAGTCATAGTAATTGGATATTACATTTCCAAAACTGTATCAAGAAAAATCTTGAGGTAAAAACTTTAAAAAAATAAATTAATATAGGCATCTAAAATATAACTACCATATTCTGAATTAGGCTAAAATAGTATTTCGACATAGCAATAATTTTCTAGTGGAACATAAATTATACACCACTGTAAATGATACATCACTAGAATCTGATACTATAAAGGCAATATCTTAAAATATGGAAAATAAAGATGAAAGTAATCCTAAGGGCTATCTTCCTTTAGATTCCTTATTTTACTTACAGAACAGTAAAATAAGAAATAGGAAATGTGAAAAAAATTATTTCTAAAAAATCCTCCTGCTTTTTTATAGAAGTAGTTTTTAAATGAAAGCAATATTATCCTGTTTATTTGATATTAAAAATTTTTATAGAAACAGTCACCTAGGCAACAAAACCCCATAAAAGAATATAACAATTTGGGATATGTTTTTCATCTTTCTTCTTAAGAATCAGTCAAGAAAAATAGTTTTGGATTTTAAGACGTTAGTGGGGTCATTGTTAGAATAATTTGATTTAGAAAATAATAACACAAATATTTAATAGAAATAAGGTTCTGAAAGAAGGGAAGATACATTTCAAAACATTCCATCTTCGTAGATGGAAAGTCTTGGATAGCCATGATGTGAAAAAAACCAAGGCTAGAAATTTAATTCTTTAGCATGGAGGAAGATCATAAGGATACAAATATAAGCAAGATACCTACTTTTGCATGGTGATAAACACAGTTCTCAATAACGCATAAAATGTCATAATGGAATTACAGAATTATTTATAATTAAAATAGGACCATGGAATTTATGTTGTTTATTTTAAAAAAGAAAATGATAAATATATTATAATATATACAGAAAGGTTTACTTTACTTTCTCAGCTCAAACTAAGTCAGGAGAGATCAGGATCTTGATAACATTATTCACATGACCTTCAGATGTCTGGCCGCCCTCTAGGTTGATGGGGTAACCGGGCCACATGTTTGCAGATTATTCAGGTTAGTCTGTCTTTTTTTCACGTGGTGGTGGTCTAAGACTTTCTAGTATCATCAAGTTGACAAGTCGTAATATGCATGTACTCTACAAACCTCTGCTCATGTCCCAATGGTAATGCATCACTGGTCAAAGCAAGTCATATGGCCAACCCAGAGCCATCATTACGTCTTTCTGGAAGATCAAAATTTGTAGTCAATTTTACAACATACGACAGTTGAGTTTTTGGCTACATATATTTATACGTCTCCTGTAGGCAAAGTAACGCAACACAAAATAACTCAAAATAAATTCTATGCTCCTGTAAGCAACATTCCCTAACACAGGACTCTCTCATTTAATCAAATATGGCATAAGAGTTGCAATTTGGATGCATACGAGGACGCTCTTGATGTGGAGGCCTATCAGTAAGTGACCTTTTATAACATACTCAACAGGCTAGATAGGCACGGGAACACCTGATATGCATTCTTATTCAGATAGAAGAACAAAGGAAGTCACATAGTCACTGACCACAGCAATTCCAAAGTCTTGTTGGGAGAATATTGCCAGGGCTCTCTATACTGGGGACAAGAAATATTCTATGAGTATGGCCTAGCAATAATCCCTGGAAATAGGTGCCTGTCCACTAACCTCCTTACATTCCTCAGATTATTTTCCAGTGTCATATTTTTCTGTTCCTTGGCAGTGCCTCTCTATTTAAATGTTCACCACAGCCCATGATTTAGGTTTTTGTCTTGTGTTCTCTCCCCTCTCAGATATACTTCATATTTCATAAGGCATAGACCATCTTTGTAACTGTTGCAAATTAAAGAAGACAGTAAATTCTTTGCCACCTTTCCCACCTATTTGCTTTCTTCTGGAATTTGTGCTGGCTCTTGGGACTAGATTTGATTAATAGAGTGTAGCAGAAGAGACGTTTAACCACTGGGCATGGGCTGTAAGACATACACGGCTTCTGCTTTTTTCCACATGATACAATCCCTCTCAGAAATCAGATGCCATGTAAGAAGTCCAACTATACCAAGATAACCTATAAGGAAGGCCAAGTTAACCATATGGAGATAGAGGCCACTGTAGGAGCAGGAAGATGCAAGACATGCAGGGAAAGCTTTATTGGATCTTTCAGGCCATTACAGCTTCCTGCCGAATGCAATCAAATGAATGACCCCAGTTAACAGAACATAGAGCAGAAGAAACATCCAGCTAACCCAGTCCTAAATCTTGACCCACAAAATCAAGCGTTAATTAGAGTAAATTAAGTTTGGGCAATTCATTGCATAGAAATAGATAACAACAAGAACAACAGCAAAAAATAGGGTAGCATTCTCAAAATGCTTGCTGCTTATGAAGAGTTAGAGGCCCAGAAATTTCTTTTTAAAGAATTATATTCTTTTGTATGCCAAGATTGTGATACTTTAATTAGTATAATTCCTTAAAAGCTTTATTCCTTGTCTATGAATATGATCCAGGTGCATGTTTATTGCTTCAAGGCTAAATCTATGATTCTTTTGAAGACAGATGGTGCTCTAAGACTTTCTCTACAAGGGATGTGTCAATCTTCAGTAGGAAAAAACACACATACAATTCTGAGAAGCCCTCTTTTTAGGGTCTTAGGCACTAACTTAAATCTAATAGAAATTTTTAAAAAGGTCTTGAAATTCGTTCTGCACCCCTAGACCTTGTTTCACTTTTTGTTTGGGGAGATTTTTACTGACCAAAGAGTCTGAAGATAACAAACAGATTCATTTGTAAATTTGGTGCTTCTCTATTACCTCTAAATTCTGCTTGCAAACTGAATAGTTTATTCTTTAGCTATTCTCTTTTTGCATCTTTTCATAGACAGCTAAAATAGATCAACTGATATTTAATATATTTATTTGGCCTAGAAATCATCTTTCCAAAGTGGCTACATGTATTGGTCAATTTTATATCTTTCCTGTTACTGTACTTGACAGTTGTATTTTTCTGCAACTACAAACACAGGTCACCAAACTGCTATAATAGTTTCTGTATTATTATTCTTTGCTCTTTCTAAATGGTCAGTATATCATTTGTTCTGCTATACTAACAGTTTTCCAGACACTTTTTTCTGCCTCATCCAATATGCTCATTCCCAAATCAGTGCTGTTTTATGTTTTTGTTCTGACCGTGCCTGATTTCTAAGTACTAACTTCTTCAGCAGTCAAGAAAGCAAGAATACTATGAGCATTATAGAGATACAGTAAATAGTAAAGGAATTAACCTTGAAAAATGATGACTGAAGCTGAGGAAGTAAAGCTCTGGAAGCGGAAATCCAATAGTCACTACTGAATTCAGCTGAAATACTCACAAAGGTGGACATGTCAGAGTTTGCAAGGTAATAATGCAAGAAATCAAGCATATCCAGTTACAAAAGTGGAGCAACAGAAGGGGAATTCATGGACATGTCTATGTGCCTTTGTAGCTTCTGCTTACAAGTTTCAAAACCCAGTGTCTGGTGGTGGGTATGAGACTGCTTCATCCAACAGGACTGACACATGGAGTAGAGGAGAATGAAGCAAATCCACTGTGCATCTCTTTGTACATAACCATATGTGACTATGACAAGTTTGCAAGAGTGATTGTTGTTCCACTTACTCTTCTGGATCTTGCCTTAGTTTCTCTTTTGGCCAACACTAATCGACTCCAAGTGAGGAGATTCTGGAGAAAGCATAGCCTTGTCTCAATCACATTAAAAGCACAATCCAACACAGACTTGTATGACTCCATTTTTAATGTTTACATCTCTTATCCATTCAGAATATATTTTGGGGTATGATGTGAGGTATTGGATACATTTTATATTTTGATGTAAATATGTACTAGAAAGTATTTATTTTGACCACAAATTTGAAATGCAATTGATATATTATGTATAATATGGTATATCACATATACCATATTCTCATTATTTGGGGATTATTTTACATTTTTCCACTGGCCCATCCTCTATTTATAAGTCAGTGTTACAATGACTTAATTGTAGAATTTTACTGTTTGTTCTACTATCTAATAGGATGAGCTTCTACTTTCAAACACACACACACAGCTGCTCTTTGAATCAAGAATTTGTATTCATGTTACTAGATTCTTGGACAGAATTCTTCAGCACTACACACACTATCTATAATCTGACCATGAAGATCCAGGCTTGGAGCAAACTGACAAAAGAAGATCTGATCTCTGTATCTCAAACACCAACAGAGTGTTTAGGAGAAAAATGAAATAGCGAAAAAGAAGTAGAAATAAAATTTCAGTTATTATTTAGCTTAATGAGTGTCTGTCAATCCTAAAAGAAAAAAAAAAAAAGCAGTGATCAGATTTAAGGGACATATATGAGACTGATGTCCCTCAGAAAATTCTAGCTCTTTTCACTTAGACTGAAATATTGAGTAGCCACTTAACTATTGAGCATAGAAGATGAGTTTCAGAAATAAAGTAGATGATGCTTGTGCTACATCATTTAATAAAACTAAATCAGACTATGTCAATTTGTTGGTGGCTTTTGACAACATACTAATATAGTAAAGCACAGACCACACTGAAATGAAATAAACTCATATATTACCACTAAGATATATGTATTTTCTTGGACTCTAAATATTCCTTCCCTCTGAAAGCACTGAACTAATGTCTTTAGTGTAAGACTAAACAAGCATGCCTACTCAGAGATGACTCTACCAGAATTCTCTTTCTGCTGAATGTGAGCACATCTGATTCTAGGAATAAATGTTTTAAAAAAGTGATAAGGAAAATAAACATATTTAAACCCAACACAAACTCCAAGGTTTTCCCAACTCTTCTGCAGTTTCTATACTTGCTTCCCTTTCCTGTACATATGGACCTTATTCGATCTAGTGATTAAAGCACATACATGTGACTATCATCTTGGTTTTTCATTATGATATTACTTCCTAATATTGCAGAATCTTCCCAACATGAATTTGAGCCATCTTAATCTCAGAGTTGTCTTCAGAACTTCGGACATGATTGTCATGTTCCCAAATCAGATTTTCTGGAAACACTGTGAACTTTATGATTAAGCCCAATATTGGCAAGATCCCTGTTTTCCAGCTAACAGTTTAAAATATGTTCTCTGCCCTCACTTTCAAAACTGTTTGAAGTATATAAAACATTCCTGAATGTTCTCCATAATACTTGTGTTTCCCATTTCAAAACAACTATTTCCCAGGTTTTGTAAAATTGTTTCATTTCTTATCTCCTCCTCGGCCTTTATTTAATCCATATACTCTTAAATCTTTGCTTGGATCAGTAGGATTCAGTACCAGATGAAAACAGCCTTCATCCTAACCAACATAGTGAAACCCCATCTCTACTAAAAATACAAAAAATTAGCCAGGCATAGTGGCAGGTGCCTGTAATCCCAGCTACTAGGGAGGTTGAGGCAGGAGAATTGCTTGAACCCGGGAGGCAGAGGTTGTAGTGAGCTGAGATTGCACCGTTGCACTCCAGCCAGGGTGACAGAGCGAGACACTGTCTCAACAACAACAACAACAACAACAAAGTAGCCTTATGTTTACTTTCCAACCAAATATTCTAATGCTTCTCTGAGATATATGTACTTCATAAAAACTTGAAGCCATTTTTCTAAGCTTCTAATTTCCTATTTTGAGTAACCTGAGGATCATGAACAACTGTAGTAAACTGGTTTTCTTAATTCCCTCCATTGCCTTCTTCCTGTCTTCCATGTGATCTAAGTTGCTTTTGATAGAACTGTAATAATTTATGTGATGAAAATTATTTCATGAATTTTGGACATCCTGAAGAACTTGGACATGACCAGAGTTTATCAGAAAAGTTTAGGCATGAATTCAATACTGGTTTCCCAAATAAGAGAATATTAAACTGAACATTGATTCCATGTCAGGAATATTTCTCTCTATGTGGAATATGCTGACTCACTCAGTCAGATTCAATCTAACAACGTCCAGGAGGATGCTGCCTGCGTGTATAAGTATGTTGGCAACTTAGAGCTACTGTGTAAGCAGAATTATTTTGAAAGGTAATTATATTCATTGACAGCCTAAACAGGACATAGAGTCATGCTAGATAGAAAATACTGCATTTTTAAACATCTACAGCAAAACCTACATGAGAGACATCAATTGTACTTGACTCATGGTATCCTCAGGAATCTGGCTTTTGGTATCTTTGGTTTGATTTTGATCTCATATAGGGAATGAATGTTACTTATAACTTGGGCCATTTTTGGAATCCTTGATTAAGGCAGTTCAACAAAATATGCAGCAGCAATTATGTTAACATTTAACATGTTTTGATTATAACAGATTGTATAACACCAAAATGTCCTCAAGTATATTTATAGATATGTATAACTCTAGGTTCAACTGTGTGTGTGTGTGTGTGTGTGTGTGTGTGTGTGTGTGTGTTCTTAGCAAGTTGAAACTTTAAATAAGTAAATAGGGAAGTAATTATTTAGTGGAATTCTAGAATATGGACCAAAGAGCTAATATTATTACACTTAGATAATATGGATTTTTGAAAAGAATAACCTTAGAGGAACAGCCTGAATATTTTACTCCAATTTTAAGGCAAATAGATGTTAAATCTAAACTAAATACTCCACACATGCACAGTCGTGTCTCTGAAAAGATAAGGATAACATAATTAAACCACAATTCTCAAAATTGGCATATCCTTTATTTAAGCTAATGATGGTTTAATTCTAATGTAGTAAATATTAAATTAACCATTTTTTGTGAAACAACACATTTTATCAAATAGTCATTTCATTAGTTTGTTTAGCTATTGCAGAGTTGCATATACATTAAAACCAGAATTTTAGCTCTAGGGTGAGTCTAGGATACTTTCAAAAAGCTTGTTCATTTCACAATGCCATTTAAATTTCCACAGCTAGATTTGAGCATTTGTTATTTTTAGAGAGCAATGGTCATGTTCATTCTAAAAGCTGAAAAGAGAACTTACCAATTACAATTCTAAAGTTATTTCTAACATGTCTCCTACTTCGTTATTTTTGCCCTCAGCAAGCATGAAACAATGATGTACAGAGAATATCTCAGAAAATTAATATATAGCCTTCTTAAATAATTTCAGTGCATTTGGTATTTAATTTTATATTAAATTTATTCTAAACTCATCTACTGCTTATTTTTTGTCCCATTTTGTACACATAATACTATTTTTACTCAATAGTTGTCATATTAACAGCATAGTAATATGAATAATATCATGCTAATGTCGTTAAATGAGAGGAGGTATCTGTGAGCACTTGGGGACTGGGATTGAAGCAGGTTTGTAGGAGAAAATGAAGACCTTGTCCTTAGACATGTTAGGTTTTTGATGCTTAGTTAAATGTAGTGAACCAATTTCCTTTACAAAAACAAATCAATGAAGTAATCTCTAGTTCTTTTCATCCTTCGTCTCTGCTGAAATGATTCCTTCTCAGTGATGTGACTTCATTACTCTCTCTTCTTTATTTTCATCATAGCAATTAACACTATCTGAAATTACATCATTTATTTATGTACTTATTTTTGGTTGCCTCTCACTAGAATACAGGCTCCATGAAGATAATCTATTTTGTCTTCTGCTATATTCTCAGAATCTATAATAGTATTTGAAACATAGTATGCATACAATAAATATTTGTTGAATAGATAATGATGAGATGAATTTCAGATGTTACTTCAGTTACCTCCGGCAATTTGTTTGCGACACCAAATCTAGAGTTTGCTGGTAAGTCCAATCAACTCTTTAAACAGAACACAGCTATTGCTTTAATAGTTTGTTGTTTGGGATATATATACATCTAACATATATATGTGTGTATACATGTATGCACATATATCCAACATATATATGTGTGTGCTTGTATACATATACATATATATATAGCAGAAAATGGGCCACAGATAATACACAATTTTTATTCTTTTATCACTTTGAGGTAGGTTCAATGATTAGTTCTCTGTACTCTAACAGTAACATTCAACTGTAAACAAGCACGATCAGGGGAAAGAGATACTTCTCACAGGTATTTAGTAAGTGTAATATGTCCTATTTTTGCAATGCATAGATATTATCTGAGAAAAGATACCTGCAAATTTTAGTTTTGCTTACTTAATAAAATAGACAATATAAAAATCTGCATTGAATTTAACTCTCAATGAGAAAGAATAAACTATATGTGGCATGATGAACTATTCGAAAATATTAGGCTTATAAGTGGGAATTTAACTCACTTTGACTTACCTTTCGTAATCCTGCCTATATGGACACAAAAAGTCTCAGATTGTTGTCCAGCTGAAAAATTACAAAAGTGCTTCATCCACAGAGCAAAAACAGTAACTGTATTACTATTTTAGTAATAGCTTAGTAGTCTTGCTGTACTGTTTAAGGAAAAAAGACAAGAAGAAAAAGGTTTGTACATGTTCAATACTGGCAAAACCATTCATTTTACTTTTGTTATGGTCACAAATAGTTAATATTAAAAGAGGATATATTAAAACCACAAGAAGTACAACTTCTTAAAAATGCCTAAATAGTCCCCATTTACTCCAGGGATTTGATAGTTATCTTAAAGACAGAATAGTTTAAGCCAGTTATTTGAACTATAGACATTGTTCTTGTCTACTCCAGTAGTTCTTAGCTTTTTGGCACTCAAAATAACATTGTCTCTCAATATCTGCAGGGGGTTGGTTTCAAAACCCCCATGATTACCAAAATCTACAGGTGCTCAAGTTTCTTATATAAAATGATGTAGTATTTGCATATGGCTTATCCACGTTTTTCCACTTTCTTAAATAATCGTTAGATTAATTTTAATATCTAATACAATGTAAATTCTATAAAAACTGTTGTTATACTATATTGTTTAAGGAACAATGATAAGAAAAAAAGACTATACATGTTTGGCAATGGCAGAACCATCCTTTTTCCATTTGTTTTCCTTTTATATTCGCAAAAAATATATAGTTTATTCTTTCTTATTAAGCGGTGAATGGAATGGGCAAACATTTTCAATCCACGGTTGGTTGAATCCATGGATGTGGAACCCATGGATAGGGAGGGTTGACTGTATATATTTTACAAAGATATTTAACTCAAGTATAACACACACACACACTACAATATACACACATGTGCATATATTCTACTACAAGTGTTCATACATACATGTTCAGTATATAGAACCATGTATTTTTTACATATGTATAACCCTGTGTTCCACCATATGAAAGAAGATACAGGGCAATTTTTAGCATCACAGAATCCTCCTTTAGGTTCCTACCCAACAAACACCATCATCCACATACAGTGATTACTACTAGTCTTATTTCTCACATAGTAAAAATTTAATTTGCTATTGAGCTTCATATTAATATAAATGCAATAATAAAGTATATATATTAAAAAACAGGTCTATGCAGGTATAATTTACATATAGTAAATAATCCTTTAAAGGTGTACAGTCATATGAATTTCACACACAGTCATGTAATCACCACCACAGATAGATGAGATATAAAGCATTTCACCAACCACCACAGCTCCCTCATTTGACTTTATACGCAATACCCCTCCCTAAAACTCAAGTTCTAAAAAACACTGGCCTGTAGTTTGCTCCTGTGAGTTTGACTTTTCAAAATATATAAATGAAATCATATTATGTATAGCCTTTGAATCATATAAGTCATTTGTGATTCATCCCAGTTGGTTGTATCAGTATTCTGTTTCTTTTTGTTATTGAATAGCATTTAATTCTACGGATGCACCAGAGTTTATTCTTTCACCATAGCTGATATGCATTTGGATTCTTTCTAATTTTGGGTGATTATGAATAAAACCTCTGCAGATGTTCACCTACAGAATTGCATGTTGATGTATACTTTCTTTTCTCTTGAGTTAAAACCTAGAAGAGAGCTTGTTAGGTCGTATGGTAAATACATGTGTAATATATATGTGTAAATTAAAGACTGTTCTCTGAAGCAATAGACCTTTTTGCATTTTGCATCAGTGATGCTTGATAAAGTTGCCCTTCATCCTCACCAGTATATAATTGTATACAATTGTAGTTTCAATTTTATTTTTCCCAATGACTAGCGATGTTAAGCGGCATTTTACATCCTTAACTTCTGTCTTTATATATTACTTAATAAAGTGTCTGTTCAAATTTTTAATTTATTTTAATTGAATTGCTTGTCTTAATGAGGTGTATGTTATCAATTAAGGGTGCTATAAAAATATACCACAAACTGCTTGGCTTAAACAACAAATTATTTACTTCTCACATTTGTCAAGGCTTGAGAGTTTCAAGATCAAAGTGCTAGCAGATACAATCAATGTGTGGTGAGGACTCACTTCCTGGTTTGCAGGTGGCCATCTGCTCTTTGCATCTTCATATGGTGGCAAGGAGGGAGTGGGAGAGCACATGGTGGAGGGAAGGGGAGAGTGCATCCTTATATGGTGGCAAGGAAGGAGGAGGAGGAGGGAGAAAAAGAGAGAGAGAGAGAGAGAGAGAGAGAGAGAGAAGCCCCTCTTATGAGGGCATTAATCTTATTCACGAAGCTCAATGCTCACTACCTATTTACTTTCCAAAGACCCCACCTCCTAATGCCATCACATTGGTTAGGGTTTTAACAAATAAATTTTGGGAATACACAAATTCAGCCCATACTTTGTGATAGTTCTTTGTATATTCTGGATACAAATCCTTTCTCAGATATGCATTTTATTTTCATTTTCTTATAATTTGTTTCAAAAATGAAACTTGATCAAGTGTAATATATATTTTTTAAAGTTTGTATTTTGTGTTGATGTGCTAAGAAAGCTTCAGTTTTTCCAAGGTCTCAATAAGTTTTGCAATGTGTTTTCTGGAAATTTTCTTATTTTAGTTTTTTTCTAGTTTTTAAATGTTTCATGTTAATATGGAACTTGACACAAAGTTTGATTGAGTTTTATTTATTTTACAAGTAGATGCCCAATTTTTTAGTGACAATTTGCTTTAAAAAATCCTATACCCATTAAATTCCTTTAGCAAATTTGTTAAAAATCAGTTGAACATTTTTTTAACTCTATCTTTACTTTTTATTATTTTTTACTCCCTACTCTGGGCCATTGGTCTGTGTGTCTTTCTTTTGTCTTAATTTTTTAAAGGCATTTTTGTTGATAACATTTTGTTTTTCATTAAGCACCTCAAAATGTCAGTTAAATGACACTCCATTGTTTTCTGGCTTGCTTAATTTTGATGAGAAATTTACCATAATTCTTGCCTTTGTTTTTCTGTATGAGATCTATCTTTTTTCTGTCTTCAGGATTGTTTCTTTGTATTTGATTTTCAGCAATTGGACTATATCTAGAATTTTTTGTTATTAATGCTGTTACTGTTGTTGCACTTGTTTCTTTTGAAACAATCTGCATTTTTTCAGTTCGATGTATTTTATGTATTATTCTTTTGAAAATTATTTGTTGTTATCTATCCAAATATTCTGCTACCTTCCTTCTTTATTTCTGGATCTTGAATTACACATATGTTAGATTGTTTGATATTATACCATATCTCTTTTACGTTCTGTCTTTTTTCTTTATGTTTTAAGCCTTTTTTGGTTGTGTTCTATTTTCTTATTTTTTAATTTTGGTAATTTCTATTAAAAAGTCTTCAGTTTCATCCATTATTTTCTTAACTGTCTTAAGTTCATTTGTGAGCCCAGATAAATAATTATTTTTCATACTTTGCTACAATTTTTTAATTTTCATTTGATACTTTCTCTCTCTCTCTCTCTCTCTCTCTCTCTCTCTTTCTTTTTGAGACAGAGTCTTGCTCTGTCACCCAGGCTGGAGTGCAATGGTGTGATCTCTGCTCACTGCAACCTCCACCTCCCAGGTTCAAGTGATTCTTCTGCCTCAGCCTCCTGAGTAGCTGGGATTACAGGTGTGAGCCCCCACCACCACATCCAGCTAATTTTTATATTTTTAGTAGAGACGGGGTTTCACCATGTTGGCCAGGCTGGTTTTGAACTCCTGACCTCAGAGGTTCCACCCACCTCAGCCTCCCAAAGTGCTGGGATTACAGGCATGAGCCACAGTACCAGGCCTTTTCTTTTCTTTTCTTTTTTTTTTTTTTTTTTGAGATGGGGTCTCACTCTGTAACCCAATGTGGAGTGCAGTTGCACGATCTTGGCTCACTGCAACCTCTGCCTCTGGGGCTCAAATAATTCTCATGACTCAGCCTCCCAAGTAGCTGGGACTATAGGTGTGTGTCACCGCATCCAGCTAATTTTTTGTATTTTGGTAGAGACAGGGTTTTACTGTGTTACCCAGGGTGGTCTCAAACTCCTGAGCTCAGGCAATCACCCGCCTTAGCTTCCCAAAGTGCTGGGATTACAGGTGTGAGCCACTGTGCCTGGCCAATATCTTCTTATAATTTCCATTTATCCTCTAACATTTTCCCATCTGTTTATGATGTTGTCCCCTTTAACATATTAATCGTTGCTATTTTAAAATACTTTGTCAAATAATTTCAGCACCTTGGTCGTCTCTGTGTCTTGTTATATTTATTGTTTTTATCCTCATTATTTTTAAGCCTATTTTGTGTATGCACTTAAATTTTTTGTTAAATCCTGGATATTAGGCGTAGAACAGTAGAAACTGAAGTAAATCACATTAACACCTGAAAATAGGTACATTTCTTCTCTCAGACATTCACCTTGGTGGTTTGGGTGAATCTAGTCAGGACTTTGCTGGGATGATATTTTGTTGTTGCTATGCTTAAATTCTGCTGGTAGTTAGCTGCTATTGCTTTGAATTTGAAGTGAAAACAGGGATGCTGGAATATTTTTCTTAGTGTTTTACACTCAGAGTTTTACTTCTATCTGCATGTCTTTAACATAAAGGGAGTTTCCTTGTATGCCCTTGCCCTTCTGGAAACAATATGCCTTTATTACTTGCTACTTGATGATTATTAGGCTGATGTTAGGTGGCCTACATGGTTGTTCATTGTTTTAGTCAAGCCATAGTCTTAGAGCTTGGGAATGTCAGTTATTTATTGTCCCTATCCTGTTCCCTGTGGTAGAAAAATGCTACCCCTTATCTGTGACAGATCTTGCATATGAGAGAGTTTCTTGCATCTCTCATATTAGTAGAAGATTTTTAACGGTACTGATATAAAGTATTGGGTCCAGGCCAGGCACCGTGGCTCACGCCTGTAATTCCAGCACTTTGGGAGACTGAGGCGAGCGGATCATCTGAGGTTGTGAGTTCAAGACCAGCCTGACCAACATAGAGAAACCCCATCTCTACTAAAAACACAAAATTAGCCAGGCATGGTGTCACATACCTGTAATCCCAGCTACTCAGGAGGCTAAGGTAGGAGAATCATTTGAACTTGGGAGATGTGGAGGTTGTGGTGAGCCAAGATTACGCCATTGCACTCCAGCCTGGGCAACAAGAGCAAAACTCCATCTCAAAAAAAAAAAAAAAAAAAAAAAAAAAAAAAAAAAAGATATTGGGTCCCGGATTGTTTCCTATTTGGCTTTGTTTTTGACCTGTACTTCTGCTAGCCATGATCAATCTTCTCCTATGCTCTGAGGGTGAGATGGCTTGCTGTCAGTTTCTCAGCATTTTAAGCCTTTTGCTCTGTATGAGAGTAGGGTCTAGGCAGGTGGCTGAGGTTTTTGTGCCCTTCACCATCAGCTTCCAATTATCTATTTCACACCACCACCATCCACAGAAGTTCTCTCTGGTCTCCTGTACGCCTGCCAGTCTTTCTACTGAGCACCTTACAGAGTTTCATAGAAAAGAATCCATAGGTGAATGTGAAGTCTCCCTGTGTGGGGGTCTTTGTTAGGTTTTTTTATTTTCATCTCTATTAACATCCTGAATGTGAGCAGATGAGCTCTTGGATCTGAGACAAATTTATTGTTAGCTCTCTTTTAGTAAATAAGTGTGCCAGTCCCTCTCTCCATAGACATGACCCTTTGTGCAATGAGATAAAAGCAAGAGGGGAAACTCTCCTGCATGACTAGCCAAATAGCCCAAAGGCAAGGGGTAAAGAACAATGGACTCTCTCAATTTACAGACAGTAAGAGACACAAGTCCCCTTCTCCTCCCCAAAATAAAGAATACAATAATATAAAAACTTTTGCTCCTTAAAATTAAATGGAAATCATCCTGAATTCTCGCCTTTATTTTTGCAAGGTAAAGACATCATCTTTCCATGGGAGAGTTAACCCCAAGAATCTCTGGCTTTTACAACCTACAACCATCTATAAAGTCTTGCTTATAGTATTTGGAATGTGAATATTAATATCTGTATAGGAAGAGAGCATTCCAAGCTTCCTGGCACCTTAGGAATTATTTTAGGAAATGGATCCAGGGTGGAATCATTTGGCTGTATCTGGAAAAAAGAAGAAGTTTTATTATCCTTTTAGGTCAGAGCAACACGCTAGAAAAATGACTACTGATCTAATAGTATGTGAAGAGTAAAATGTTCCCAGGGGAAGTGAAAGCAAGTACTCTCTATTTTTCTATTGTATACATTTCTTTCCTTGTCTCAGGAGAGGAGGGCTTTTTTAGGATCACTGAGATTTCCAGAGAAGTTTTATTTCTCCGCAGGCACCCATGGGTTCCATATTGTTGCAAGTAGCCCATATCTGGCCTTTAGCATTTTTTTCGTTTTCAATTTTCATCCATGTTTTCTTACCCACTGTTTGGACAACTGGTGCCTTCTATGTGGTCTGCCACAGGTATATCAGTCAACATCCACTATTTCTCATTGAAAATACCTGTCCTTCTTTAGAATTTAGGCTACTTAGACAGCTCTGTAAACCTGATTCTTTGATGGGTTCAAAGTTATTATTTTGTACTGTACCCAGATTTTCTCATTGTTAGATCTGGAAGTTACACTGCTAGCTTCCTATATCCTAGATGAAAACGGAACTCATATTATTTATTATTTGATGTCTAGTTTCTTTGGCTCAACCCTATGCTTGCAAAATGTGTCTATGTTTTTTTACCTTGTAGAAGTCTATTCTTTTCTACTGCTAGTAGTATTCTGCTGTATGAACATTCTATAATTTAGTTACACATTCTCCAGCTGATGAACATTTAGATAGTATCCAGTTTGGGTTTATGATAAACAAAGCACTATGAACATTTTAATGCAGATATTTTTGTAGAAGCACACTCATAAATTCTGGAGTGATACTGCCTTAACTTAAACAGATATATATTTAACTTTAGTAGGTAAACTAAATAGATTAAAGAAATGACTAGCAATTTGCACGTCCATAGCAAACTATGAGAGTGTTTGATCCTTCACACCCTTGACAACATTGATATTATTGGTGTTTTTAACATTAATATTACTCAGTAATAATTGTGAATATTCTCAATTTGACTTTCTGCATTGATTATAGAATTTAACACTTGGATAACATTTTGCTCCAGTTTACAACATTTAGTTATTTTTTTCACTCCTTAAACTAATCAATATCAGGTTTGAGAGAGCACATTGAGGATATTAGTCAACCTGGTTTCTTTTAATGCTTATTTGTTTTAAAGGTGAGGAAATGTTTGAAATAACAGAATAATACAGAAAACAAAATTTGCAGACTACCTCTGGGTTGCAACTGTTCCTTTATTACTATGGATATAATATTTATATTAAAATATACAAATATACATATATATGTAAATATATTTTTATATATTATAATATAGGTATTATATTTATATTTATGAGTAAGATTATAGTTTCTATCATCAAATAACTCTTCCCAAATGATACATATATTTTGACTTAGAGAGAGCTATTTAGAATATCTGCATAAATAGTCTCCAGCTCCTGTCAAATTATTTAAATCATTGATTTCACAATTCTGTCTGCATACAGTTGAAAGTCTTTCAAAAGTCAATGCATCAATGTTGCACCCACATGCTTTTCCAGAAAGCAGATATAAATTGACTAGCTTTGCCTTCTTAATGAATTTGTCATGTAACTAAACTATTAGTTTGTGCTTATGTCTGACAGTTACCTTGTTATCAGGCCAAGAATAATGTGCTAATATTTGAATTTTGTCATATGCAATGATTTTTGATGACTCTATATCCAATGCTAAGGTACAGAGAAAGGAAAAATGCTTTCCTTTAGTTTAGAAGTTGGCCAAGGGTACACAGACACACTATAACATCATATTTAATAAGAGAAAAAGTCAGTTAATACAGAAAAGGAGAATCAGCCTCTAAGTTGAGGTATGTTTGGGTGTTTTCTTCATATTATCAACAGCAAGCTGTCTTTCATGTCTAGGATTCACCAGACAAATGATAAATGCCTGATATTCGGTGAATTTGACATTTGGAATGAAAAAAATAGAGGTTTTGAGGCCTTATTTTAGCTCCTGGAATTGAAAGAGCATGCACAACCATATCCATCTCCTGGATTAACCAGAGCTTGTTATTAACTAACAGTGAAGGATGAAATATTAGATATGTTCTGAGGAGTCAAATAAAGTACACGACATGAAAACAAAAAACAATAAGCCATGTTAGAATACATCTCTTTTCAAGCCTCACCCCATATTCTGTCATTATAAGAAAGAATTTCCTGCTTTCCAAAGTAACAGTAATTAATGAAGAGGATGTTTTACGTCCCATGTAAAAAGTAAACCTAGCAAACAAGACCTCTTACGACCCTGAGTGTATGGATATCACCCTGTTCAATGAAGGGCAAAATGTGAATATATTTTGTCATAGTTTCTGCTATGTTAACAGGTAATCTTGTGTTACAGCAGGCAAAGTTCACTCTCTATTTTACAGTTTTTCCCAGAGGCTTTCATAGTCTAATTAATCACTTATCCATTTAAGATATACATGTGGTCTGTTGAGAGAAAGAGAGAATAAGTATAACATTTGTCTTTGAAATAATTAAGAAAAAAATACGATTTAAAAATCAACAAAAAATGCAGCAGACAATGTAACTTTGGGTTATAACATGGTACTCAGGGTCAGTGTTTAGAATATCAATTATTATTGAACAGAAAATATTTAATACTACTGCATAATAATGATTATGATCAAGACAATGCCCAGTAACATATGACAAAGAATATATTTTCACTGTTACTCACTAGTGTGTCTGTAAAAATGTGGTAGTACAGGAAACAAAAAGACAACCTATAATTTACATACAAGTATCAACGTTATGTAATTTAATTTACTAAAACATAAACTAGAAAATAAGTAATCTGGGACAGATGTGTAGTAACAGTGAACTGAAGGGGATGCCTTCAGAAAGGGCATCAGTGAATGGCAGATTGTTTTAGCATAAAACAATTGTTTCGTTTCTAGCTAATGGGACGGTTCTGAGTGTTTGGATGGTGATGAACAAGACAGACAAATTTCTGGTTTCCTGGAGTTCACATTCTGTAACAGGGAAGATGTATAATAAATAAGCAAAACAAAACAAAACAAAACAAAAACCATATAATCAGGACAGAGACAAAGTACTTCACATCCAGCTGAGGAGTGATAAAAATGTGGACATTGTACTGGATATCAGAAATTCTTTTGGAGTTAAATTGACAGGATTTGTTACATAGATGCAAACTTATATAAAGGTGGGCATAAAATGTGGCAGTTTGTGCATATTACATAGACATAAATGTACAGACATTTTTGAAAGCTTAATTTTATGTTGTTTTTCGAAATTATTATTTCATTCCTCCCCAGGCCTACAGAGGGAAAAAACATGTGGTATGACCTGTGTGGCTCTTTCAATCTCCTTAAGTGTTCTGATGATTCCTTTACTTGACTTCTCAAATACATTTAATATATTATTCTAGTAAAAGCCTTGATCTTTGTGATCATAATGAATACAGAGTGGAGAGCTTTGTTTATGAAATATCATAAAAAGGAAAATATGAGCTATAGCATTCTTTGATGCCCAGCGTGTTCAAATTCACAAAATTAGCCACATCATAAATTCTCTGCTGATTTTCCAGCAATGCCAGAATACTTTCTTTTTAAAAAACGAACTGGGGGAGCATATAATCATCTGAGCAGTGATCAGCATACCAACACATCTTCTCTCTCTCTCGTACTATTGATCATCTCATCATCTACCTCTGCCTCCTTCCCGTCCTTTCACTCACTCTCCTTTCCATATGTCTCTCTGTTCCCTTTTGTGCGTGTGTGTGTGTGTGTGTGTGTGTGTGTATGTACGTCTTTTTGGCTCTCTCTTCCATTTCTATCTCTTCTTTTACATCTCTCTCTTTATTCCTCAAAGTCTTCATGAATTTTTGTTGTCCCCTTCTCTGATTTATTTCTCCATTTCCCATCATGCTTTCCTCCAACTCCCATCTCTCACCTACTATGCCCTCCATATGTGGATCTTTGTAAATGCCCCTCTCCTAAAATGACCAATAGCCTTAGCTATATTAATTAATAAAGAACAGGTGTCTGAGCCAAGCTACAATGATAATACCCCAATATACAGGTCCTAGTCTACATGCATGCATACACTCTCGTGACTATAGATTTCTGCTCAAGATAACTGACTGGCAATCCAGGAAGGTCTGAACTGATCACATTCTTATAGGCCATAGAATGTCAACTTTGCTGTTTACTGGAGAGAAGTCCATAGTGCTCTGTCAGCACCATCATGGCATACGTTATATCATTTTAGCACTCTTATATTTTCTTCAACTCAGTCTGCTGCAGCAAACTGTCCCCTGTTGCTCAGAGTCCAGTCAGATAGTCTCATGCCTCTGATTGCACACCTCATTTATGCCATCCATTCCACGCTTACTTACTACTAAGGTTCAAGATACTATATGACCTTCACAGAACCCATGATAAAGTCCACCTTATCAGATTAATGACATTTTCAGTTTCCAGCCAGCAAATAAATAGGGCTAATGGCCAGTTTTTCCTCGTGACTCACTGTGCGGTTTACGGCATGTGTGGTGAATGCTGCTGCTACTCTTGCACTGATCCAGCTTCTCCAGGAGCTGCCTTCAGAGGCCAGGGAATAAAACCTGGAAAAGTGGGGATAGTTGATATCCAATGGGGTAAACGTTGACTCATGAGAGATAAGAGATGGAAAGGAGCCATTGAATAAATTCTCTTCCACTTCTAGTAATTATTCTGAGGTCCTATGTTTTCATAAAGTCTTGTTTGAGAAACATAAAGTCTTGTTTGAGAAATGCTTCTTGACAAGAAATCAGCTGTACTTTATGATTATTCTTTGGCCAATTTTGTTATTTACCTTTCTTTCTTTCCTCCCATGCTGCCTTTTCTTTCACTATTACTTTTCTGTGTTTGGAAGCCCCCTAAAATGTTTGCTTAGATTTGGTCTTCCAGGGAAATAAGACTAAAACTTTTTTCCAAAGTTGCAATTATTAATCTCTATGGTGGCCATAAAACCACGTCAGGCCACTTGAAATCCAGTCACACTATTTTTTATTGATATATAATATTTATACATATGTAGTTGATACAGGTGATTTTTTTGTTACATGCATAGAAAGGGTAACGGTTCAAGTCAGGGCATTTATGGTACCCATCATGTTGAGTATTTATCATTTATATGTGTTGAACACATTTCAAGTCTTTGAAATATACAATACTTTCTTATTTACTATAGTCTCCATACTCTACTATTTAACATTAAAACATACTTCTTCTATCTAACTTTATGTTTCTACCCATTATCCAACCTCTCTTAATTCCTTCCCACCTCTTTTAATTCCCTCCCAACTCACATTCTTCCCAGTGTCTGGTATCTTTTACTCTAACTTCTATATTCATGAGATGAAATTTCTTCACTATCATATATAATAAGAATATTAAATATTTTTCTTTCAGTTTCTGGCTGATTTCACTTAACACAATAACCTCCAGTTTTACACATGCTGCTGCAAAGGACAGAATTTGGTTGTTTTATTGATTAAATAGCACTCCATTGTGTATATATACCACATTTTCCTTATTCATTTATCTATTGAAGAACACTTAGGTTCATTTTATATATTTGCTATTATGAATAGTGTTGCAATAAACATAAAATTGCAAGTAACCCTTTGATATACTGATTTCCTTTCCTTTGGATAAATAACCAGTAGTGAGATTGCTGGATCATATTGTTCTATTTTTGGTTCTTTAAAAAAATCTCCATACTGTTTTCCATAGTGGCTATGCCAATTTACATTTCTATCAACAGTGTATAAGAGTTCTTTTTTCTCATGGGGAAAGGATTCCCTATTTAATAAATGGTGCTGGGAAAATTGGCTAGCCATAAGTAGAAAGCTGAAACTGGATCCTTTCCTTACTCCTTATACGAAAATTAATTCAAGATGGATTAGAGACTTAAATGTTAGACCTAATACCATAAAAATCCTAGAGGAAAACCTAGGTAGTACCATTCAGGACATAGGCATGGGCAAAGACTTCATGTCTAAAACACCAAAAGCAACGGCAGCAAAAGCCAAAATTGACAAATGGGATCTCATTAAACTAAAGAGCTTCTGCACAGCAAAAGACACTACCATCAGAGTGAACAGGCAACCTACAGAATGGGAGAAAATTTTTGCAATCTACTCATCTGACAAAGGGCTAATATCCAGAACCTACAAAGAACTCAAACAAATTTACAAGAAAAAAACAAACAACCCCATCAAAAAGTGGGCAAAGGATATGAACAGACATTTCTCAAAAGAAGACATTCATACAGCCAACAGACACATGAAAAAATGCTCATCATCACTGGCCATCAGAGAAATGCAAATCAAAACCACAATGAGATACCATCTCACACCAGTTAGAATGGCAATCATTAAAAAGTCAGGAAACAACAGGTGCTGGAGAGGATGTGGAGAAATAGGAACACTTTTACACTGTTGGTGGGATTGTAAACTAGTTCAACCATTATGGAAAACAGTATGGCGATTCCTCAAGGATCTAGAACTAGATGTACCATATGACCCAGCCATCCCATTACTGGGTATATACCCAAAGGATTATAAATCATGCTGCTATAAAGACACATGCACACGTATGTTTATTGCGGCACTATTCACAATAGCAAAGACTTGGAATCAACCCAAATGTCCATCAGTGACAGATTGGATTAAGAAAATGTGGCACATATACACCATGGAATACTATGCAGCCATAAAAAAGGATGAGTTTGAGTCTTTTGTAGGGACTTGGATGCAGCTGGAATCCATCATTCTTAGCAAACTATCACAAGAACAGAAAACCAAACACCGCATGTTCTCACTCATTGGTGGGAACTGAACAATGAGATCACTCGGACTCAGGAAGGGGAACATCACACACCGGGGCCTATATTGGGGAGGGGAGAGGGGGGAGGGGGGAGGGATTGCATTGGGAGTTATACCTGATGTAAATGACGAGTTGATGGGTGCAGCACAGCAACATGGCACAAGTATACATATGTAACAAACCTGCACGTTATGCACACGTACCCTACAACTTAAAGTATAATAA
Source organism: Macaca mulatta (assembly GCF_049350105.2). Lineage (NCBI taxonomy): Eukaryota > Metazoa > Chordata > Mammalia > Primates > Cercopithecidae > Macaca > Macaca mulatta. The sequence continues at coordinate 176,159,772 of NC_133410.1, forward strand.
TAATAAATAAATTAAAAATAAATAAATAAATAAATAAATAAAATAAAGCAAAAGAAAAAAAAAAAAAGAGTTCCTTTTTCTCTGTATCCTCACCAGCATCCTTTATTTTTTGTCTTTTTAATAACAGCCATTAGAAAACAGACATTCTAAGTGGAGTAAGGTGATACAGAATTGTGATTTTGGTCTGCATTTTCTTGATGACTAATACTTTTGAGCATTTTGTATATACTTCTTGACAATTTATATATATTCTTTTGAGAAATGTGTATTTATATCCTTTGCCCATTTTTAGTGAAATTATTTGTATTTTCATTGTTGAGTTGTTCAAGTTCCTTGTATCTTCTAGATTTAGTGCCTTGTTGGATGAATAATTTTTGGTTCTAGAGAAATATTAAAATTGTTTTTTTCAATTTCTGGGAAGAAAGATGTTGGTGTTTAGATAGGCATTGCATCAAGTTTTTAGATTGCTTTGATAGTATTTTTCCATTCCATAAGTATGAGATGCCTTTCCATTTGTTTGTGTGTTCAATTTTTTTCATCAATATTGTGTAGTTTTGCTTTTGTAGAGGTCTTTTATCACCTTGATTCAATTTATTTCTCATGTTTTTGTAGCTATTGTAAATGTCTTCTTGATTTCTTCTCAGCTAGTTGATTATCTTCTTAATTTCTTTCTCAGGTAGTTCATTATTGGTGTGTAGAAATGATACTGATTTTTATATGTCGGTCTTGTATGCTGCAACTTCACTACGTTTATTCATCAGATTGAGAGATATTGATGAGGTGTTTAGGTTTTCCTGGGTAGAAGTTCGTGTTTTCTCTAGAGAGGGGTAATTTGACTTCCTCTTTTCCAATTTGGATTTCTTTTATTTATTTATTTATTTATTTATTTATTTTGCCTGATTGCTCTGGCTAGGACTTCCAGTACTTTCTTGACTCGGAGCAGTAGATGTTTGCAACCTGGTCTTACTCCAATTCTTAAAGGAAAGGCTTTCAACTTTTCCTCATTCAGTATAAGGTTAGCTGTGGGTTTGTCATATATGGCCTTTATTAGTTTTTTTTAATGCCTAGTTTGTTGAGAGTTTTTATCATAAAGGGACGCTGAATTTCATCAAATGCTTTTTCTGTGTCTACTAAGATGACCATGTGGGTTTTGTCCTTCCTTCTGTTGATGTGATATACCACAATTATTAATTTACATATGTTGAATCAGCTTTGCATACCTGGTATAAATATCACTTAATGATGGCTTTTTTTGGTCTGATGTTGGACTCTGTTTGCTGCTATTTTGTTGGGAATTTTTGTGTCTATGTTCATCAGGGATAATGACCTGTAGTTTTCTCTGTTGTTGCACCTTGTCTAGTTTTGGCATCATAGTAATGCTGTCCTCATAGAATGAGTATGGTGACTTGTCCCCTCTTTAATTTACTGAAATATTTTGAGGTGAATTGGTATTAGTTGTTTTTTTGCACTTGGTAGAATTAGGGGTGAAGCCATCGAACCTGGGCTTTTCTTTGTTAGGAGACTTTTAATTACTGTTTCAATCTCATTATTCATTATTGCTCTGCTCAAGTTTTGTATTTCTTCCTGATTCAATCTTGGTAGTTTGTATGTGTCCAGTAATTCATCCATTTCCTTTAGATTTTGCAGTTTGCTAGTGTGTAGTTGTTCAAAATAGTCTCATAATCTTTTGTTTCTGTTGTAATGCCTCTTTGGTCAATTCTAAGTTTGCTTTTTGGGTCTTCTCTCTTTTCTTGTTAGTTAGTGTAGCTAGTGGCCTATCAATTTTGTTTGTCTTTTCAAAAAAATTCATTTTGTTGATTTTTTGTTTGTTTTTGTAGTCTCCATGATATGATTTGACTGTGTCGCCACCCATATCTCACCTCGAATTGTAATAATTCCCATGTATCAAGGGCAGGGCCAGGTGGACATAATTGAATCATGTTGGCCGTTTCCCCCATACTGTTCTCGTGGTAGTGAATAAGTCTCATGAGATCTGATGGTTTTATAAATGGGAGTTCCCCTGCACAAGCTTACTTGCCTGCCGCCCTATATGACGTGACTCTACTTCTCCTTTGCCTTCCTTCATGATTGTGAGGTCTCCCCAGCTGTATGGAACTGTGAGTCCGTTAAATCTTTTTACTTTATAAATTACCCAGTCTAGGGTATGTCTTTATTAGCAACGTGAGAACAGACTAATGCACTTTATATCATTTAGTTCTGCTCTGATTTTGTTATTTCTGTCCTTCTACTAATTTTGGTTTTGGTTGGGTTTGGTTTCACATTTCTTGTTCTTGAGATACACTGTTAGATTGTTTATTTGAAATCTCTTTACTTTTTTGATGGGGTTGTTTATTCCTATAAACTTGCCTCTTAACACTGCTTTCACTGTATCTCATAAGTTTCAGTGTGCTGTTTCGATTTTCATTTGTTTAAAAAGTTGTTCATTTCTGTTTTAATTTCTTTATTCATTCAATGTTCACTCAGGAACATATTGTTTAATTTCCGTGTACTTGTACAGTTTGCAAAGTTCCTCTCAGTGTTGATTTCTAGTTTTATTCCATTGCTGTTCAAGAAAATATTTGATATGATTTTGATTTTTTTTAAATTTGTTGAGACTTGTTTTGTAGCCTAAGGTATGGTCTAGCCTGAAGAATATTTCATCTGCTGATGAGAAGAAGGTATATCATGCAGTTGTAGGATGAAATGTTCTGTATATGTCTGTTGGATCCATTTGGCCTAAATGCAGTTTAAATCCAATGTTTCTTTGCTGATATTCTTTCTAGATGATCTATCTAATCCTGCAAATTGTTAAAGTCTCCCATATGATTTACTTTTGGTTGTGAACAGTGTCATGATTTCCTCACAGGTTTGGATATGGTTGTTAGTGGAGTCTCTGGTAAGGCTTTACTGGACTTAGGGATGCCAGGTGGGCCATTTCTCAAGCCCCAGTGGTAACAGTGGTGAGCCAAATGCACCTCTCTTTGGGCCTCCAAGTAGTGTATGCAGGCTCCTGTATTAGTGGGTTCAGGGAGGTTAATTCTTAGGATCCCAGGTGGCCAGAAGTGGCCATGGTCAGCTGGATAGGTGGGCAGGTTCTTGGGCCCCTGGGCATGGGCGATGGTAGTAGCTGTGGTTGAACAACCTTCTGGGTCACAGGCAGTACTCGCTAATGATAGCCGTGGCTATGATGGGCTTGGTGAGTCAGTTCCCAGGTGCTCAGGTGGATACGCTATTGGTTGCCAGCAGTGGTGTTGGCAGCAACCTGAGGGATTCCATCTTCAGATCTCTGGGAGAATGATAGTTGTAGCTATGAATGGCTTAGTGAGCCAGTCTCCAGGTACTCAGGTGGCACATGTTGTTGGGTGCCAGCAATGGTGTTGGCAGCAAGCTGGGTGGTCACGTCTTTAGATCGCTGGGAGATGCTAGTGGTGCTAGACTGGGTAGGCTGTTCCCTACTCTCCTGGGTGGCATTCTTGAGCCCTGGGTGGGGGTTTGTGCCAAGCCAGGTAGACCCACGCTTTGGCTGCTAAGTGGTGCAAATAAGCATAGGCTGTAGTATGTAGGATAGAGCAATACACAGTAATGTGTATGACAGCCTGACCTCAGGGTGCCTGCAATTGTGCAGTGGATCTGCTGTTTGTAGGATTGCTGTGAAAGTGAGCAGGCCCAGGTAGGCAGATGACTTCTAGGTCCCAGGGAGCAAGTACTTTGAACCTCAGCAGCAGTAGCCACGGCAGTGTGAAGGGAGAGCCTGTTCTCAGGGTGAATGCAGGGGCACAGGGCCCTGCTGCTAGTGAAGGCAGAGTTGCCGTCAGCCTTCACAAGCAGGCAACCCGCAGTCTCTGGAGAGCACAGGCTGTGATTCCCTTTGTCCTTGGGGAAGCTACCACAGCATGACGCACCACCCTTTCCTCGGGTGTAGGACTCTGTGTGGGGTACAATGCTGGGGACCCTGCCACACTGCCTGATCTAGCTGGCATCGAGCCAATGCAATTCTCTAGGTATATCCACATTATTTTTCAAACATGGGCTGGTGGAAGAAGAGGTTGTGAGCTAATACAGTCTCTCAGAGAAAGATGGTGATAAATTCATCATAAATATTCAGAATTAAACCATGAAATAAACAAATATGGAGGGGCACAGGGATGTGATTATTTTGATTTCTGTCTTACTAAGACTTAGTTTCTTAGCTGCACTCTCTGTTTTGTTTGCTATCCCAGATTTCCACCAGCAGCTCTACCATTTAGCTTAGGCTAGTTTGATTAGATATCAGACACTTGCAAACAAATGTCTTGAGCTGTAGCCAAATTCATAAGATTCCATTATGTGTCCTTCTCAACTAGTCTTTCAAAGGCCATGTTTTGACATATGTCATCCCACAGCTATTAGGTCTATTGTAGCATCACTTTCTGCCATATGAATCTCTGTTTCTCCTCACTCTGATGTCTTGGATGACATTTATCTTTTTCTTTCTTCTAAATCTCTGGTTAAATTTTGGAGAATGAAACAAAGGAAAGTTAATAGATTTGAAGGTGAGTGAGCATCAACAGCAATAAAATTCCATTAAATTATTTGCTATTTCTAAAAAGTGTGGAACCCCATACAAGGCAAAATAAAAAAATGAAAGGATAGAAAATGTATTTTGAAAGTGAATAGATTTAAAATTTGATCTGAATTTGAAATTCTTCAGTTATTAGCTGGAATTGGACCAATTTCTTATCATCTCTGAGCTTCAATTTCTCCAGAATACAGTAAAGATTGAGTTAAGATACTAAGTGCATTAGTTCGTTTTCACACTACTGATAAAGACATACCCTAGACTGGGCAATTTATACAGGAAAGAGGTTTCATGGACTTACAGTTCCACATGGCTGGGGAGGCCTCGCAATCATGGCATAAGGTGAAAGGCTCATCTCACATGGCGGCAGACAAGAGAAGAGAGCTTGTGCAGAGAACCCCCCCTTATAAAACAATTAGCTCTCATGAGACTTATTCACTATTACGAGAACAGCACAGAAAAAAGTCCTGCCCCCATGATTCAGTTACCTCCCACCGGGTCCCTCCCACAACACGTGGGAATGCAAGATAAGATTTGGGTGGGGACACAGACAAACTGTATCACTAAGATACTATGTAAACTGTGTAATAATTCCTGAAAGGTAATATATACTCTCAGTAATTTACAAACTTTATATTTGGGAGATTTAAGTAATCTATGCAAAATGTTGAATTGTGTCCTTTCTCATGATGTTAATTAATTAGCATATTTGCCTCTTTTTTGAGTAAATTTTGAATGTATCATCACAAAAAAGTTTGTGAGGTGATAGATATGTATTGATTTATTTACTCCATGTATATGTGGATATACATCTAAACATCACATTGTACACCATAAATGTATATAAGTATTCTTTGTAAATTAAAACAATATAGCATAAAAGATTTGCCTTTTAATTGTTTCTCCAAAACTTTTTCTAATTTTATTTTGTTTTATTTTTCTTGGAGACAGAGTCTTACCTTGCCACCCAGGCTGGAGTACAGTGGTGTGATGAATCCCAGGTTCAAGTGATTCTCATGCCTCAGTTACCCAAGTAGCTGGGAATTGCAGGCGTGCACCACCACCTCCTTCACACCTCGGCTAACTTTTATATTTTTCATAGAGACAAGATTTCACCATGTTGGCCAGGCTTGTCTCAAACTCCTAGCTTCAAGTGATCCACCCGCCTCAGCCTCCCAAAGTGCTTGGATTACAGGCATGAACCATGGTACCCAGCCACTTTTTCCTAATTTCAAATATTAAAACAGATATATATATATACACACACACATATAGATGTATTTTTTATATATATATATCATCTTCCCAGAAAGTTCCACTCATCCTTTATACTTTCTACTAATATCTAATCTCAATACTACCTTGTTTGTGGATTTTTTATGGTGGTTTTGCAATATTGCATGCTAACGAACAATGAAAAGCAAGCTATGTATGTGAAGTAGGTATTTTGCCATTTCCAGAACGTGAGGGCTCCCTTCTTTTCCAATATCACATCTACCAGCTTGTTATCCACTCAGGTGTTTATGCAAAGCACTATGCAGTTTTTCTTTTGGCTGGGTGTATCTCACTATCTGACTTGCCTCCATGACTCATTACACAGCACTGTAGTCCTGCTTCTCTACTAAGAATTCTGTTCTATGTTTGTTGAGTCACACTGAATTTGTCAGAGGAATTTTGTTAAGAATGTTTCTATGGAGAAAAGAGTACCTCAGTTTCCTTCCCAGATATATACGGTATCTATCAAAGGTCCTGACCAGGGAGCCGCTCTAGGCTGCCCTCTGGTGGGTAGACATGGAGCTAAGGAGACTGAAAGAAGTTGGAACAATCAGACTGAACTTGTATCATGCGGGCTAGCAGAGAAGAAAATTCAGGCATTCATGAGCTTACCATAGCCAGACTCTGGTCTATAGATGTCGCTCGGCAAAGACCCCAGGGAGCAGGCCTGAAAGCCACTGGAGGAGGAGTGCTGCATCTGAAATCTCATTTGCAGCTGTTTAGGACCCTGTGATTCCCTTACCTGTGAATGGGCAGGTAAGAATAGGGAGCTTATTTGAATGAATTTTCAAGGCACTAGTAAGACAAAGAGATGATAAAAGTTTCCTTTGCAATATCTATAGTGATGACCAAAAAAAAAGAAAGAAAGAAAAAGAGCCTCACATCACTGTGAGCTGTAGAGGGGACAGAAAAAGATGTTGCTACCGGAACATGAAACCCAGCATCAAAGTGCAAGTGAAAATGTACTGCAGGAGAAACAGAGTGCTTACAAGTAAACACAAGTTGTCATCAGTTGCCAGTTCAAATTCCAAAAAAATACCTCCTGCCAAATATCTAGAATCCATGAAGTTAATGAAAACACTGTGATTCATATGGCATGAACTTTTGATACCAAATATTTGAAGACTTTATTTTGGAATTGAGTGGAGAGTAAATTCCATCTGAGGGTACTTTATAGCGACGACCACCAAGGGAATTCTGCAGTCTTACCTAAACGTTTAGACCTCAGAAAGTAGTAAATTTTATTTGAAAATAACTAACTGCTAACTGAATCTTTAACTTGCATTTTGCCACATGAATGTAAAAATGCAAGTTAAAAAAGTATGTACCTGATACCTACCTAGATGTAGATGAAAAAAATCTGACCTCGCTTAATTGTTATTATAGCCACTATTTCTGTGATCAACTGTTAATTATAACATTTCACCTAATTTTCTTTTAAGACCATATATTATTTTTCCTTGTTTATTTCCTAACATTCACATCAAAGAAGGGAAAACAATTATAAATAACATCAGGGACTGACCAGATATAATTTGTCCAACAATGGGACCTGGATACCTGCCTGTAGAAGAGTAGATGGAATTCTACAAATGACTTTTTCTGCAGGATCCCTTGACGCACATTATGAGCCAAAGAAATAGTGTGACACCCAATCCAATGAGTATCCCTGAGCACTACTAATGTACACTTTTATGAGGATACAAATTGCACACTGATGAACAATACCTGGCATGTGGAAACCTCATTTAGACCACTGGGCACTTAGACACCTGTGTCCTAAAAGCAAAAATTACCTTGTAACTGCTATTGGAAAAGCTACTGCCTACATTTTAAGTAGAATTGATTTGCCAAAGTACAAAACAGTCTCATTTCAAGTTATCTATCTGTGTACAATTTAAGAAGTTTAAATCTTAAGTGTTTTAGGACAAAATCCTCATTTTTTTTTTATTTTAGTAATTCTAAATGCACAGACCATGTATTTTGCTCACTGTAAATCTAGGTAGGATTGAGACGACTATTCAGGGTATAGTTAGCACATGGTAGTTGATGATAAAACTAGATCTTCCTGTAGCTAGGAACTGATAAAAGTTTCAGGCTCTTGATTTTTGGAATTACCAGGAGAGGCTGACTAATAAAGAACTGTAGCTCTGGGTAATTGTTAGAGCCTGGGATTGATGGTCATCAGGAAACAGTGTAAAACTTGATAACAGTTGGTTAATTTGATTTGAAGAAGTCGTTGAAACAGTGTGCAAATGTTCTTAATAGGCCCAAGGATAGAGTTAGAAATAACATTATATTGCTGTTTTTTCTCCTAATTTGTTTCTCACGTACTAATGAGAGATCATAGCTAGAATATGATTTACTGCAGTAGAAGAACCTATAGTCAGACTTTGTAGAGAAAACATTCACAATTATATTAGTAGATATGCAGACAGGTAAAAATTAATGGAAAGATAGTTACTTCTCTGTTTCTCATTCTTAGACCTTAATACTTTCTTCCATCATTCGTAACAGATTATTTCTTTTTAATTCACAGAGAATACAAAACCCATGAGACTAGAACTTTGAAAATTTGCTACTGACACAAATCTAAAATATTTAAAAAATATTTTAATTGTGGTAAAATGTACATAAACACAACATCTACCATCTTTCCCATTTTAAGTGTATATTTTAGTAATGTTAGTACTTTTACATTATTGAAAAAGCATCACCACCATCCAACTCCAGAATACTTTGCATTTCAGAAAACTGAAACTCAGTATCCGTTGAACAATACTCCAGCAATATTTCCATAACTCATGATTTGTCTTTCCTTATATTTCAATAGAAGAAAAGTTTTTGCTCCTGTGCCAGCCAATAACTTCACCAATTCTCTGTACTTCATTTCTTCTCACCTGAACAAAGGCATATTTTCTATGACTTTTCCATTTTTTTCTACCCTACCTTCTCATTTTCAATTTTTTAAAAATTATTTTGCATTGTCAAATTCTGTCTAACTCCATGCATAATGCTACTAATTAGCTACCTTGGCCATCTAAAAATTTATTCCATCGTCCCCTTATGTGTCGCTCAACATTCTTCTTTCCCCTGTGACACATTTCCTAAATATAATTACTCCCACTTCTAGTCTATTTTTTCTCAATTCCAATTAGCTTCATGCTCCACTCCTATCAAACTTACACCTCCTCTTTCTATACAAACAATTTTCTTTAAGGTCAACAATATCAACCTTTTGCTAAATTCAGTGGTTAGTTCTCTTTCTTCTTCCTTCATTCCTCTGTGGCAGATGATACATGTTTTGTAAACCACATGTTTTGCTCTCTGAAATATTTTTCTCCTTATGCGTCTGCAATGCCCTACTCTTCCTGGTGCTTTATTAGATGTTTCTTCTTAATCTCATTGCTGGCTGCTTATTCCTTTCACAAACTCTTATTGTCAAAGTTCCCCAACTCTAACTCTTTTCATCAGTGATATTTTTATGCCTCAGATTACATGCCACTGAATCCCAAACCTTTATGTTCAGTTCTGACCTCTTCGCTGGGGTCCAGTTTTATATTCAACTGTGCACGCAACAACTCCACCTTGATTCCAAAACATAACAAATTCAAAGCAGACTTGATGATTCATCCACCACTGTTCTATTACTGTCCCTTAGTTTCCTTTATTTCCATTTATGGCACCATTAGTTACCCAGTGGCTTAGACCATTAACTCAGAACTCATCTTGGAAACTTTCTTCCCCCTCACATTTCATATCCAATCCATCAGCAAATCCTCTGGTATCACTTCCAAAATGTGTTTTGGAACCTAGAGGTTTCCACCATTACCACTGATAAAACCCTTGTCCAATTATCTGTAGATGGTGGTGATGATTATACAACATTGTGAATTGAATTGACGTCACTGCATTGTGTACTTAAAAATAGTTAAAATGGCAAATTTTATTTTATACATCTCTTTCACTCAGATGATGGCAGGATCTTCCCAAGTTGCCTCCCTGCTTTGTTCCTGTCTTTCTGCAATGCATTCTCCCTGTAGCAGCGAATTTAAACACTTCAAAACATAAGTTAGATATGTCAGTCCCTGTTTCAGATATCTCAACAGTTTCTCATTGCTTTGAAAATAAAATGGAAACTTCTTACCTGTTCTACAATGCCCTACATGTTCCTATCTTGGCCTAAATGTCCTACCTCATCTTTTACAACTCACATTCCACTCACTCTGTTCTACTTGTACTAGCCTGTTTGCCAGGTCTTGAATACACCAAGTTGGTTCCATGCTTGAGGCTTTATCAGTAGCTGCTTCTGCTCTAAATATATTTATCTCTTATCTCATGGAGTGTTTTCTTTTCAAAATCCCCTTTTAAAGGTATTTAATTTTAACCTTTTTATTTTCAATACAACTTCGAACGACTTCTAAAATATTTATTTTAGTCATGTCTCTCTTGTCAATTATTTCTTTGACTCAAATATAATCTACGAAACTATAAAAATGTTTCTTTTGAAGACCGTCCCAATGGAAATTCAATGTATTAGATGACATGGATTCATTAAACCTTCTTTATATTATCAGATACAAATGCCACTGCCTGATAGATGCGTCTTCATATATCACTAACAGAACTGAGTACTTTGTCACAAAGTTACGTATTTTTTCCAAGCATTCTTTGTTTGTGATTTCTAAAATTTGCAAGATATATTTTTATTTTTATGACAGATATTACCTAAGTATTAATTTTCCTTTTGGTGTTCCATCATAAAAATTATAAAATATAATTTAACTTAGTAGAATATCTTTATATCTTATATATAAAAGATACATCTTTGTAAGACATATATAAAAGATAATCTTTACATCTATTAGAAAACACAAAACAAAATCTGAGATAGTTTTTCTACCAGTAAAACCTAAATAATGTTTTTTCAGTCCTACCAAAAATTGTAAATTGTTTCCTTTGTTAAAGTTCATTCCTCATGCAATAAAAAGAGAATATTAAAAAGTACTATATTTTAACGATTATAAACTAGTTTAAACACAAAATAAATGGAAGATGGGAATATATTTATGTGAATATATATATTTGTTTATATTATGTATAAATATAATTTGTTTGTTTGCCAGGCTGGTTTCAAACTCCTGGCCTCAAGTGATCCGCCCACCTCAGCCCCTCAAAGTGCTGGAATTACAGGTGTGAGCCACCATGCCCAGCAGAGGAAGATGAGGTATAATATATTAAAATCCCAATACACAATATAGTAGAAAATATATTAGTTACAAACTGAAAAAAAAAAATGGTTTTCAGAGACAATAAATTCTACTTATTTTTGGAACATTTATTTAGATTTGGTCATATTAAATGTAAACACTTTTTCTCATAGATAATTATGTTTTAAATACTATTTCCTTAGCTAAGAAGAATAAAAATAAACTGAAAGTAAAATATTAACCACTCTATGATCTATTTTTCAAGGGAGTAATAAAGACTTTGTAATCATTAAAAATAGAAATATTGAACTCTACTGTATCTTATTAAGAAAAACACCTTTCATATGTTAAGTAGGTCTAATCCTTTGACTCTTTGGTTGGTCGTAATGTTTATATAACTTCTCGGAAATGGTTTCTGCATCTTTATTCACAGAATAAAAGGTGTTATTTCTTCCTACCACCCTCCCAAGGAAAATTTCGAAAGGACAATGCAGTAACATAAACCTGAATTTTAACAAGTCTTTTTGGTAGCAAGTAGTGCACAGAATTTTCACATAGAGCTGCTCCAGCTTGCTTTTCCAGAGTTCTAAGAGAATTTAGAGCTTCTCTGAAACCTGCAGTATGTGACTGCTGTGTAATATCTTGATTGATTTTCTGCTTAAATTGGGCATAAGTGAAGTACGTTGAGAATCAGAAAAAGCAAGGTGGGTGAATGTGGTTCTCATTGACTCCACACAAAACCCTGTGGAGTTCAGATGATGCACCAGATTCAGGATCCTGCTGGGCACACTTGGATTCATAGATTTAATTCTCCAGCACTGACCAAAAAAAAAAAAAAAAAAAAAAAAAAAAAAAAAAATCCATCTAGTGATTGCTCTTATTGACCCATGAAGAAAGACCTACATTGATTTATATATTGTGTACATGTTAGGATATTAGGCACTAAATGTGTGAGGACAATCAACATTTCAAGGACTCACTTTTTGTAAATTATATAAATTAGTCTTTCATTATTGAGGGCTTAAAAGACAATAGGGACAGCAGGGCACAGTGGCCCATCCGTATAGTCCTGGGAAGTGAGACGAGAGGATCCCTTGAGCCCAGGAGCTGGAGTCTAGCCTGGGCAATGTAGTGAGACTCTGTCTCCAAACCAGAAAAAAAAAAAAAAAAAAAAAAAAAAAGAAGAAGAAGAGAGAGAAAAGGAGAGAAATAGGTAAAGGGACAACAACAGGGAGATTTTTACCTTCTGTCTAAGAATTCTTGCCACATGTCTAAGTATAATCTGTTTGAATTGATGAATGTTTTTCCAAAAAATAATGCATGGCAATTTGTTTGAAAAGTAATGTCTATTCTCATGATTGTACTGATCTTTGAAACGGCTTCAATTGGTAGAATATGAATAAACCAGTAACTTACTTTCCAAGTAAAGTTTGCTCTTTACAGAACGGAATGATCCTTTCCCCAATACTGATGAAACTTATTTAAACGATAAATGAGCAATGAAGGCTGCTGATCAGAAGGTTCCTGCTCACTGGAGATATTATGAGGGCTGATATTTTAGACCCTGCCTAATTCATTCTAAACACTCAACCAGGCATGTCTGTCCATAAAATTGACTTAGAAAGTAGATTTGCTGAGTTAACCAATGTAATATGAAATGTTTCCTAATTGCTTATATGGTGTGTGTCTGTGTGTGGGAAGGTTAAATACGAAAAAAATCATAGTATATCTAATTACAGAGTTAAGAGGAATGATTCTTAGCATTTCTAATCACAAAGTATAATCCAATCATCATTATTGGCAGACTGCCTGCCACTCATGCTGAGCATATACTCTCAGAGTATATTTTCTCAGACTTTCATATTTATTTGCTTGTCATGATTGTTTTGATATTCAGCTGACAAACTATGCCAAATGACTGACACGAGCAAATGCCAGGGAATATCAGGAGCGAAATAAGACGACAATTGAGTATATTATCATTTTAAATGGTCTGTCTCACCCTGCTGAGGGTTGTGATTTTGTTGTATTCCTACCTGTCATGCTTGATTAACTAGATCCTGCTTTAGGTGTGTGATGTTTCAAGTTATACTCAGTCCTCTCAATTTAGCAGAATTCAGTTTCTGTGATCACAAAAACATTGAACTTCACTTGCCTTTCTTTCTCTGTCTCCAGTATTAAAGAGGGCTGATGTGAATATGGCCCCTTTAATTAAAGAGGGGATATGTGAAATGAACTCTAATTTGATGAAATTTGAGAAGTTATTTTTTTCATAAATTGTGTATTAATTAGGGAAATAGCACATTTAAAGCTGTTCATAAACTGGAATAATTTTCAAATAGCATACAGAAAAACATATTATTTTATGTCATCAGAATAGAATGGGATTGTATTATCAATGACATGGAATAAGCCCAAATGTCCCTAAATGATAGGCTGAATAAAGAAAATGTGGTACATATACTCCATAGAATGTTATGCAGTCATGAAAAGGAATGAGACAATGTCTTTGCAGGAACATGGATAGACCCGGAAGCCATTATCCTCAGCAAACTAACACAGGAACAGAAAACCAAACACCTCATGTTCTCACTTCTCATTGGAGGTGAACAATGAGAACACAGGGATGCAGGGAGGGGAACAACATACAATGGGGCTTGTCGGGGGTGGGTGTGAGAAGAGGGAGAGGATCAGAAAGAAATAGTTAATTCATGCTGGGCTAGATACCTAGGTGATGTGTTGATAGATGCAGCAAACCACCACGACACACCTTTACCTATGTAACAAACCTGCACATCCTGCACATGTATCCCAAACTTAAAGTAAAACAAATAATAATTTTTAAAAATCTAAAAATGTCTATTCCTTTATTGTTAAACTACAAAAACAAAATCTAGTTTTGACAAACTCTTGAGACCTTAAAATGTCTACTTTTTAACTTTGAGCTGTTAAATTTTACATCTACTTTAATTTGGCTTTTAGTCTTGTCTGTAATGGTACCTGAGTTTTTCTATTTTGCCCTCCCTAAACTGATATGTAACTTCTAGAATAAACTAAAAGGAAATATGTATTTGCATGATACAGAAAATTAAGCCCTAGTGATAAAACAAATACAGGTGTGTGTGTGTGTGTCTGTGTGTGTGTGTGTCTGCGTGTGTGTGTGTGTGTGTGTGTGTGTGTGTGTTTGGGGGCCTTTGGATAGCTTCTTCTGATCCTGCCTCTGCTGACTTTTGGGTCTTTTGGCTTTGTTTGAAAGGTAGTGCTTGCCTCAAGGCATAGTTCCTAATAAGTGGGACATTATTATTACAAAGTTTGCTTTTTATTCCTCAAATAATTTCCTAAATAAGAAACAAGCCACAGTAAAGATACACAATAGTTCTCATCAGGTTTAGATACCAGTGTTGCAAATCAAAATATTGCCTGCAGCAATAGCAAAGATATTCCCTCTCTTTGCATTTAAAATTCATGAAGTGACAGAAAAATTAAATAGCACCATAAATCAAATAATATATAAACATAGTTTAAACCCACACTCTGTCTGACTTTATGAGTCTTTTAAAGTTTAAGCGATTTTATAATAGCTGATTTTTGGCAAAGTTATTTCAAAGTGGCAGTTTAATATATAAGTTGGAAAAAAAGTGAAAAACTGAATCTATAGGAGTTTGGGGAGACTAAAGATCAGTGCAGACTCAAGTTATTTAAACATGGTTGGGGTTTCAAATATATATGTACATGACGATCACATAGGCACTTGTTTAAAATGCAGATTCTTTTATAACTCAATAGGTCTTAGACTCTGGAATGTAAACTTTAATGGCTACTCCAGGCATTTCTAATGTAGGCTATTCTTAGACCACACTTTTAAAAACTTGGTTAAGCTACTTACTTTAGAAATATAGTCCACCTATTGGTGGCACCAGCTTTTTGGAAATTCAGAATCTCAGGCTCAACACCAGAGTCTGTAAAATCTTCACCTGATTCATAAGCATAGTAAAGCACTGGTTGTAGCCTATTACTTATGAAGTCAAATAACTTCATAAGTAATTTTTAAAGTAACTTTGAAATCTATATTAAGGGTGCAAAATACATTTAGATCCAGGAAGTGAAGAACTTTACATTAATCATAGGGACATGCTGTGATTTTAGTTGTTTGTGTCACTACAAATACTGGAAGAAAAGCCAAACACAAATCCTACTGTTGCTATATCTCCTGATGCTCAGGGAAATGTTTAAGATGTGAGTTCTGGCAACGGGAACTTTCTCACTCTTTGAGTAGAAATATTGATGTCTCAATAGTGTTTGTAGGGCCAGGTGTGGTGGCTCACGCCTGTAATCCCAGCACTTTGGTAGGCTGAGGTGGGTGGATTACCTGAGGTCAGGAGTTTGAGACCAGCCTGGCCAACATGGTGAAACCCCATGTCTACTAAAAATACCAATTTTAGCCAGGCGTGGTGGTGGGTGCCTGTAATCCCAGCTACTCAGGAGGCTGAGGCAGGAGAATTGCTTGAACCCAGGAGCCAGAGGTTGCAGTGAGCCTAGATGGTGCCACTGCACTCCAGCATGGGTGACAGAGCAAGACTCTGTCCCTCGCCCCCCAAAAATAGTGTTTGTAACTTATTAATTCCTTTTGAAGCAATCATTATGGCTCTCATATATGGAAAGGATATTACTTAATGGGGGTAACTGCACTTTGCTTTCCTTTTAAAAGATTGTAGTTGTTTAATTTTTTAATTAGTAAGCTTTATTTTTTAAGAGTGACTCTAGTGTTACAACAACATTGAGTGGAAAATACTAAGAGTTTCGGGGTATCCCCTCTCCCTACACATGCACAAGCTCCTTCACTATCAAGATGTCATGCACAGTGGTATATTTGTTGCAGTCAATGAAAATTCATTGACACATCATCATCCAAAGATCATAATTTTCATTATAGTTCACTTTTGGTGTTGCACATTATATGGGTTTTGAAAATGTATAATGACATGTATGCATCATGGTGGTAACATACAAGACAGCTTCAATGTCCAAACTATAATCCGTATTCTGCCTACTCATCCTTCTTTCCCTGCTAACTCCTGGCAACCGCTGATACTTGCACAGTCTCCATTGTTTTGCCTTTTCCTGGATGTCATATTGGGAAGCAAACAGTACGTAGCTTTTGCATAATGGCTTTTTTCACTTAGTAATATGAATTATAGTTTTCTCCAAGTCTTTTCATGTCTTGATAGCTCATTTCTTTTCAGCACTAAATAATATTCAGTTGTCTGGGTATACTAGTTTATTTATCTGTTCACCTACCAAAGGATAACTTGGTTGCCTTTAAGTATTAACAATTATAATGAATGCTACTATAAATATCTATGTGCAGCTATTTTTTGTGTGTGGGTACAGTTTTCACTTATTAATTTGGGTAAATATCTAAGAGTATAATTTCTGGATCATATTGTAAGTGTACATTTAGTTTTGTAAGTAATTGCCAAAGTGTCTTATAAAGTGGTTGTACCAATTTCCATTCCCACAGGCAATAAATAAGTTTCTATTGCTCCACATCCTCACTAGAATTTGGAGTTATCATTGTTTTAAATTTTGGCCATTCTAATAGGGTTGTAGTAGTAACTCACTGTTGTTTTAATTTGCAATTCCATAAAGACATTTATACATTGTTGGATTCATCTTACTAATATTTTGTTGAAAATTTCTGCAACTATATTTATGGAAGATGTTAGGGCATAGTTCTTTTTTCTTATAATATACTTGTCTACTTTTGGTACAAAAGTAATGATGGCCTCAGAGAATGACTTAGAAAAAGTTATTAGTGCCTGTATCTTCTGAAAGAGATTGTAGAGAATTGGTAGAATGTATTCCTTAAATATTTGATAGAATTCACCAGTAAGCCCATCTGGGCTTGGTGCTTTCTTTTTTGGAAGGTTGTTGAGTTTTGATTTAATTTCTTTAATAGATATAGACCTATTCAGATTGTCTACTTCTTGTGTGAGTTTTGGCAGAGTGTATTTCAAGGAATTGGTTCGTTTGATTCAAGTTATCAAATTTGTAAGCATAATGTTGTTCATAAGAGTCTTTTATTGTTGTTTTAAAGTCCATGGTATTTCAAAGATTTGCTTTCTTTTATTTACTATATTAGTAATTTGTGTCCTTTCTCTTTTTTTTTCTTGGTTAGCCTAGCTAGAGGCTAAATGAGTGTATTCACCTTTTCAAAGATCCAACTTTTGGTTCTTGATTTGCTCTATTTATTTCCTTGTTTCATTTTCACTTATTTATGCTGTATTTTTTTTATTTCTCTTCTTTTGCTGACTTTGAATTTACTTTCTCTTCTTTCTCAAGTTTTCTAATGTGCAAGCTCAGATTGTTGATTTTCAAATCTTTTTTCTTTTGTAGTATATTCTTTTACTGCATCCACACATTTTGATCTTGTATTTTCATTATTTCAAAATATTTAAAAATTGTTCCTGAAATTTCTTCTTTAACCTATGTGTTATTTAGAAGTCTGTTGTTTAATCCTCAAGTATTTGGGGGGATTTTCCAGCTCTCTTTCAGTTATTAATTTTTAACTTAATTCCACTGTGGTCTAAGAGCAGATATTATATGATTTTTATACTTTTAAATTTGTTAAAGTCTGTTTCATGGCCCAAAATGTGCTCTATTTTGGTGAATGTTATGTGCGAGCTTGAAAAAAAATTATAATCTGCTATTGTTGGATAAAGTAGTTGTCAGTTATATCCAGCTGAATGATGAGCTCAACTGTGTTCTCACCGATTTTCTGTTTGCTGGCTCTGTGCATTTCTGATAGAGGAGTGTTAACGTCTCCAACTATAATAGTGAATTTTTCTATTTATCATGCACCTCTATCTGTTTTACCTCATGTATTTTGACACTCTCTTTTCAGGCACATATACATATGAATATATCTATCTCCATCCCTTTCCTTTTAATGTATATGTAGCTTTATATTTAAAGTGAATCGCTTCTACTCAACACACAGTTGAGTCTTGCTGTTTTGATCCATTCAGACAATCCCTAAGTGGTATATTCAGGTCATTAATGTTTAAAATGATTATTGATATAGTTTGATTATTATATACCATATTTGTTAGTTTTCTATTTGATGTCACTGCTCTTTGTTTACATTTTTTGCACAATTTGCCTGCCTTTTGTGATCTTAATTGAGAATTTTATATGATTGTATTTTTTCTCCTTTCTAAGCATAACAATTACACTTCCTTTTACATGGTATCCCTAGAGTTTGCAGTATATATTTGCAACTAACCCAAGTCTACTTTAAAACAATGCTCTATGGCTTCACGGGTAGTAAAATAAATTTATATTAGAAAAAAAATCTAATTACTTTCCCCACATCCCTTGTATCATGATTGTCATATATTTCACTAAGTTATTTATACACATATAAATATATTACATATTATATATAAAACATTTAAGTATATACATTTGTATGTATGTATTTAAGCCCACATAATTGAATACATTATTGTTATTTACTGTCTTAACAATTATTTATTAGATCTAACAAGACTAAGGAAATTATGTTTTGATTTTACCTTAACTTTTTCCTTCTCTGATGCTCTTCCTTTCTTTATGTAGGCCCAGGTTTTTTATCTATATCATTTTCGTTCTCTCTGAGAAAGCTTTTTCCTGCTTAAATTGTTATTTTTTATTAATAATATTTTCAATTGACAAATGATAATCAGAAATATTTAAGGGTTAAAATGTGATGTTTTGATATACATAAACAGTGTGGAATGATTAAATCAGCTAGTTATCCATCATCTCTCTTACCCATCCTTTTTTTGTGGTGAGATATTTGAAATTTACTTTTAGCTATTTTGAAATATATAATACATTATTATTAACCGTAGTCAACCTTACTGTGCAATAGTTCTCAAAAACCAGTTTCTCCTGTCTAACTAAAACTTTTTCCCCCTGGAAAATATCTCTTCATTTCCTCCTCCTTCTCCAGTCTCTGGGAACCACCATTTTACTCAGTACTTCCATGAGTTCAACTTTTTTATTTGCCTTTCTCTGCATGGCTTATTTCACTTAACACAAAGCCTTCCAGCTCTATCAAAGAACTTCTTTTAACATTTTTCTAAAGCAAGTCTACTGCCAACAAACTCTGTTTTTTTAAAAATTTTTGTTCAACGAAGTCTTTATTTTTCCTTTGCTTTTGAAGGATAATTTTGCTGGGTATAGAATTTTAGATTGGTGGTGTCTCTATCTTAAAGATTAAATTATTTAACTCCACTCTCTTCTTACTGGCATGGTTTCTGATAAGTCAAATATAATCTTACCTTAACTCTGCTATACACAAGATGTTTCTTTTCTCTGTCTTCTTTCCATATTTTTTATTTGTCATTACCTTTCTGAAGTTTTAATATGATATACCTAGGTATAGGTTTTTTCAGTTTTGTTCTTATCATTTATGCTGATTTATACTCTCTGAGCTCCTGGATTTGTTGTTTGTTGCTTGGCATTAATTTGAGAAAATCCTCAGTCATTACTGCTTCAAATATCTCTCCCATTTTGCACAGGTTATAGCTTTTGTAGTTGTACCACAGTTCATAATCTGGTTTTATTTATTCAGTGTGTTTTTTTTTTTTTTTTTTTTCTGTGCCTTTTAGTTTTGGAAGTTTCTCTTGTCATATCCTGAAGTCAGATATTCTTTCTTAAGCATGTCCACTCTACTAATGAGCCCATCAAAGGCAATGTTTATTTTTATAGTGTTTTTGATATCTAGCATTTCTTTTTTATTCTTTCTTAGAATTTCCATCTCTTTGTTTATATTCTTCCTTTCTGTATGTTGTCATTTTATCCATTAAATCCCCCAGCATGTTATTCATAGTTGATTTAAATTCCTGGTCATTAAATTGAACATGACTGCTTTATCTGAATATTCTAATGCTTGTTCAGTCTCTTCACACTATGTTTTTTCTCTCTTTGTAATTTTTGCGTGAAAAGTAGACATAATGTACTGGGTAAAATAAGGTGCAGAAAATAGGCCTGTATAGTTTGTTTTCATGCTGCTGATAAAGACATACCCAAGAATGAGAATAAGAAGATGTTTAATTGGACTTAACAGTTCCACATGGCTGGAAGGCCTCAGACTCATGGTAGGATGCAAAAGGCACTTCTTACCTGTCTATGGCAAGAGAAAATGAGAGAAAAGCAAAAGTGGAAAACCCTTGTAAACCCACCGACTCTCTTGAGACTTATTCACTATCACGACAATAGCATGGGAAAGACCAGGCCCCATGATTCAATTACCTCTCCCTGGGTCCCTCCTGAAACACGTGGCAATTCTGGGAGACACAATTCAAGTTGAGATTTGGGTGGGGACACAGTCAGACCATACCAAGACCTTTAGAAATGAAGTGGTGAGATGTGGGCAAAGGAAAGTATTCTATAGTCCTGTGATTTGATCTCTGGGTATATGACATCATTTTTGGCCTTTTTTTTTTTTTTTTTTTGAGATGAAGTTTTACTCTTGTTGCCCAGGCTGGAGTGCAATGATGCAATCTTGGCTCACCATAACCTACACCTCCTGGGTTCAAGCAATTCTCCTGACTCAGTCTCCCAAGTAGATGGGATTACAGGCATGTACCACCACACCCCGCTAATTTTGTATTTTTTGTAGAGACAGGATTTCTCCACATTGGTCAGGCTGGTCTCGAACTCCCAACCTCAGGTGATCTGCCTGTCTCGGCCTCCAAAAATGCTGGGATTACAGGCGTGAGCCCCCATGCCCGGCCTAATTTTTGGCTTTTAAGAGACATTAGAACAAAATATTCTTTTTTGATGTATATTTTGGTATTACTGATAATTTTATTTTTGAAAATGGTAAGAAAACCTTAAATTAAAATTTTAATTTTCCCAAAGCATCTATTATTATATACTTCAGTCTAATAATTTACTTATCACTCACTAATGCCTGATGCTTAAAAACAAGTCTCCGAAATAAAAGCAAAATATATGGTAAATGTGGATAAAATATTTTCACAAAAATGTATTTTTCCTAATAAAAATAAGGAATGAATAAAACAGAAGCAAATTTTTTTTAAGTTGCTTTTAGGAACACTTTGATTTCTTCCAAATCCTGAAAAAGCAATTAATTTTACAACTGGATTTTTAATACCAAGTTTATATTGAGATGTGAATTAATTTTTGTGAATGGCTTCTTACCAGGTTCAAAAATACCTCAAAATTATAAGGATCTATCATTCAGTATCATAAAGACAAAGAACAGACAACAAATATTCTATACATTTGAACACTTCTATAGGTATATTTCAATACACAGACTAGGAGACAAAATACATTATTTTTTCTGTATTTGAATCTAATGTTTGTTAAAAAAATAAAGTCTACAAATCTAGTATTGTACTAATAATTAAGATTCAAAATGAGTGGAAAATATATATGTATTTTTATAGAATAATATTTTTTCGATTATGAGAACAATGTATATTTATTATAAACATTTGGAAAATTGTCCATGTATAAGGAAGAAAATGACTTTTATCTATAAAAGTCATTCCACTATGATAGAGGAGAAGTTCTATGCTCATGGGTAACTACGAATTATTTTCTCTTGATGGGGTGTAGGGGAACTGTGTGTTGTGGGAGGTGAACTTATGATTCACTCAGCCTTCGAAAGCAGAATAGGAACAACTCATTAGAAGGTCATATAAAAGACCTTCAGAAGAGGAAAGTATCCTCAGGATATTATTTTGCCTTCAGGCAGAAATCCTGGCTACGATTTGCCTACATGGAGTATTGATTACATAGCAAACCTTGGGGCAATATTCTTTGTCTAACTCAAACACCTTCACTTAACCAACGAGAAAAGATTGAGAACTTAAGTATATTTTTCTGAGATTATAAACCTGCAAATAGCATATACAACACGTAAATGAAGGTTTCTATGATTCCAAAGACGATCATTCAAAAAAGATACTATTTCCTTCATGTGTCAGGACATTAAAAATTGTCATATACTTACACGACTCTGTCCCTCCTGAGATCTCTACTAAACTATTGAGAAAAATAAAAATCCTTAGAAATAAAATATTGGAGATGAAATATAATTTATTTAAATATCTTACTAATAGTTTTGGGTAACTGAATGGGACGAAGGCTACCAATTGGTAGTTAAACTTTGCTGTATATTTTTAAAATAATAACAATTAAAAGCAACATGAAGATGGAGAAGTGAGGAGTTTAGATAAGGAAAAGCAACGTAGAAGAAGGTTGAGGTTCTAATGGTTGAAATGATCAAAGAGCTTTCTAAGAGTAGACATGTTGAATCATTTATTTTTCATAAGTGAATTCATGTCTCTATCGCTTGAGCTCTGAAAACTGATCTGGGCCACTATAGCCCCTCTCCATCTGGAGTCATAGCTGATTTTGCTCAAAATAACTAATGTATTTATAACTAGACTTTCTGGGAGAAGAAGGGAAAAGTGTAGGAGTCTGAATTTCTGAATGACCTCTTTAACCACCCCCACCATCACCAAACTAGATTAGAATACAATATGAATAGGAAACAATTGTTAGTTGGGCAAAAGCCACTGATATTTTAGAGTTGTGTGTTAGAGCAGTTAGCTTATCTAATTCTGCTGTTTAGTATTCATCTAAAACACAAAAATGTTCTAAATAGAATTATTCATTTCTATATGCCAAATTTACTGTCTCTGAATGTTCCCATCTTATTAAATAGTACTATCAATCATCCAGATTTCCCAGCCTTAAAGCTGAAATCATTTTTTACTCTTTTCTATTATTCATATGTTACATACAGTCTGTGAACAAATCTTTCCCAAAATTATTTCAATTCTGACTATTTCTTACTACTTCCACTTTTAGTTTATTCTACCACTGACTCTTGCCTGGTTGTTCACAATAGCTTACTAATCCTTCTCCCTGTTTCACTTCCTGTGCCCCTATAGTCTATTCTCAACAGCAACTAGAACAATGAGTTTTAAATATATATGTGATTACATCAGTCTGGCACATGGCTGTAATCCCAGCACTTTGGGATTACTTGAGGCTGGATCACGTGAGGTCAGAAGTTCAAGACCAAAGTGGCCAAAATAGCAAAACCCCATCTCTACTAAAAATACAAAATTAGCCGGGTGTGGTGCCAGGTGCCTGTAGTCCCAGCTACTTGGGAGGCTGAGGCAGCGGAATCCCTTGAACTCAGGAGGCAGAGGTTGTGGTGAGCTGAGATTGTGCCACTTGACTCCAGCCTGGGCAATAGAGCAAGACTCTGTCAAAAAACAAAACAAAACAAACAAACAAAACTGCGTGACCTGACTGTTTGCCACCTCTCTCCCTGTGACTCTTCTTCTTGCTCAGATATGCTACACTTGTTGCAGGGCCTTCCTTGCTTTCCTGGAACATTCTGTCTGAAACACTTTCTGTTACCCATATGGTTTCTCCCTTCATAACATTTGGATCATTCTCAAAATACTCTTTTCTTACTCCCACTAAGAGAGGAATCATTTATCTCCCCCTTACTCTACCTTGTTTGTTCTTCACTGCTTATATCATTATTTGCTATTATATTGTGTTTCTACTTAATGCCATTAAAATATGATAAGTTTCCTGTCCAATATCCCTAGTGATCGTAAGAATAGGCATTTATTTGTTGAGTGAGGGAATAAGGTGGCAAATTAAATCAGTCTCCTCCCATAAGTAAAAAAATCTTACTCTTCAATTAATCCTGCAACTTTTATGGAGGGCATCTGCACATGCAAAGCAGTGGGAGATTTGAGAAATCCTGAGATTTATTAGAGAGCTTCTCTAACCACAAATAATTCAAAATCTAACTGGGTAATATGACAATATTTACATTCTGTTAAGAATTAAATATGTATATAGGTCAAGAAGAAAAATAATTTGTACAGTGAGGCAGTAGATGATTAACTGTTTTAATTGTTCTATTAAATATGCACTATATAATTGCCATAATAGTTTAAGGGAGGAACAAAGTATTTCAATTTGAGGTGTTAAAGGAATATTTCATAGTGAAATTGTAACTGAAAAAAAAAAAAAAAAAAAAACCTGAGAATGTGAAATAGATATTTCCACAAAACAAACTCCAAGCATTTTTTTTCCCCAACTACTTTACTGAAATTAACAAAACTCCAAGTTAAGCTGTACTGGGGGAAACCGCCCCTAATATTTCAACATAGCTTCCTTCTATTTTCCATAAATGTTGGCTGGCTGAGAAATAAAGAGAGACAGTATAAAGAGAGGAATTTTACAGTTGGACCTCCAGGGGTGACATCACATGTCAGTCGGACTGTGATGCCTGCCTGAGTCTCAGACCAGCAAGTTTTTATTAAGGGTTTCAAAAGGGGAGGGGGTGTAAGAACAGGGAGTAGGTACAAAGATCACATGCTTCAAAGGGCAAAAAGCAGAACTACTAATAAGGGTCTAACAAAGATCACATGTTTTTGAGGGAACAGGACAAAGGGCAAAAGCAGAACTACTGATAAGAGTTCAACAAAGATCACAAGGCAAAGGACAAAAGCAGAACCACTGATAAGGGTCTATGTTCAGCGGTGCACGTATTGTCTTGATAAATATCTTAAACAACAGAAAACAGGGTTCGAGAGCAGAGAAGTGGTCTGACCACAAATTACCAGGGCAGAGTTTTCCCAACCCTAGTAAGCCTGAGGGTTCTTCAGGAGACCAAGGCTCATCTCAGTCCTTTTCTCAACTGCACAAGACAGACATTCCCAGAGTGGCCATTTACAGACCTCCCCCAAGGAATGTATTCCTTTCCCAGGGTATTAATATTAATATTCTTTGCTAGGAAAATAATTTAGCAATATCTTTCCTACTTGCACATCCATTTATAGGCTCTCTTCAGGAAGAAAAATTTGGCTCTTTTTGCCCGACCCCGCAGGCAGTCAGACCTTATGGTTGTCTTCCCTTGTTCCCTAAAAATCGCTGTTATTCTACTCTTTTTCAAGATGCACTGATTTCATGTGGTTCAAACACACATGCTTTACATCAATTTGTACAGTTAACAAATTATCACAGTGGTCCTGAGGTGACGTACATACTCAGCTTACGAAGATAACAGGACTAAGAGATTAAAGTAAAGAGAGGCATAAGAAATTATAAAAGTATTATTTGGGAACTGATAAATGTCCATATTAAGATGAAATCTTCACAATTTATGTTCCTTTGCCACAGCTCCAGCCGGTCCCTCCGTTCGAGGTCCCTGACTTCCCGTAACAAAGTTGGATCACAATTTCAAGTCAAAATCAAATTAATGATTTAATTTATCCTTTTTGCCTTCTAGTCTTTGTATATATACAGTGTTTGCATATTTACAGTATTGTCATAGATAGAAGCTTATATTTCTTTTCTATTAGCATATAGCATACATATTTTCTTTCTTGTATTTTTAACAGATTTTATTCCCCACACTGCAACCCTTTCTACAACAAAATAGGTTAGAAGCCTGGCATGCATCTTTCCACACCATTCTTCATGTTTATGTAATTACGTACAAACATAAAAGGAATTATCTTCTTGTTGCTGTTGACGTTAAAAAGTAGGATCACACTCCAAATATCTTCATATCTTTCTTTTATCATTTCAAATATATTATAAAAGTATCTCAGTTATTGATCTATGTATTGTATAGCGGCAAAATACCTTATTCTGCCAAATCACAATTTAGTCAACTATGCTTCAATTTTAAAAATTCAGATAATTTCCAATTTAAATTTTAAAAATATTGCCATACCATTGCATATCTGACATTATAAATTGGTGTTTTTATTTTATGCAATAATTGAGTCAAAATATGTTTGTGTGTAACTAGATGAGTGAGATTTTTATTTTGTGTTGATGTTTGAGCTCCCAATATTGAAAAATTGTAGTTGATAAGTGCACTTATTTGCTTCAGACAGTGTGTAGAATTTTCAGACATCCCCTCCAGGGCCTGCCAAAAGATAACAAAACTCCAGTGCTGTGATATTCACTCCATCATTCTAAAATTGTTAATATAAGAAGAAAGCTAAAAATTTTGCAGTTTGATGGAGTCTTGGCAGGAGTGAGAAGTATTGTGAGTTTACCTCTTCCATTCCATCCTTCGTGGGTCACTGTTTTCCACTAAGCCTAACAAGGAACTTCCTAGTTTAGTGGAGCCCTCAGGAAGGGGAAAATCTGCCTCTTGGCAGCTGGCTTCTTCCTGTTTGGCACAACCATGTATGACCACCCTGGTGTGGCCACTGAAATAAAATGTGGTGGTGATGATTCTTGGGAGAACTTGCAAAGAATTTCTGGGTGTTGTGGGGAATATGCCACGATAGAGAACGGTGCCTGGTGCCTGGTGCCTGGGCCTATCCTCCTGTGGAGAGTTTTGAACATAGAAAGCTAGTGGGAGCAATCTGGATAAAGGGTGATTGCTAATAATGTAAGCCTACACCATTACAGTTTAGCATGTCATAAATGTGTGAAATCTCCAAGGAATATGCAGACACCAAATAAGTCTGAGCTATTTCAAAACTAACCTTCTGGAGGAGAGATCCCAATAGTGGTAAGCAGCAGAGTGTAAATCTAGGAGGAAATCTATGGTCCAAGAGGGCATCACCTAACCTTTGTTGTGTACAAATGCCCCGGGTTACCAGGAGGACCCATGGATACATTTTCCTAGAAGGCAAGCATTTGAATATCTGCCATGCAAAAGGTATCAAAGTCTGAATTGCAAAGCACCGGTGATATAAAACTGTCCCCACTTTTCTCTAACATTCCTTTTGTCCATGTTTCCTAGGTAAGAGAGCAGAAGGAGAGAGTGAGGAGAGAGAAAAGATAAATGGATAGATCATGCCTCCTTTCTTCATAGCAGTCCACATAACAAAGAGTCAGGACTGATCTGGGGAATGTTCCAAAACTGATGAAAGATGGAGGTTTTAAATTGAACTTGACTTTATTATCTGAAAAAAGGTTGTAGTTTTCTTATAATTCAAGGTGACTAAAAGACTTTAACATATTTCTAAAATATCAACAAGCAAGGAATGATGATCTAAGCAAATACGTATGAAGATAATGATGGAAGAAATAGACATTTGTTTATAGTTTTTACCCCATCCAATAATGAGCTTAATTATTTTTATTCATATATTTAAATATGTACGTATATGTGTGTATAAGTACATACGTATATATATAAATACACAAACATACATATGTGTATACAGGTATTCAGCTCCTTAATGTCAAGAGCTTCATCATGTATACACACACGTGCAAGCACACACTTATACACACGTATTTTTAGTGTTATTTCCATACTAACGTCCCATATATCCTACTAATAACATGTAACACTAACTTTTTTTTCCTGCATATTCACAGCACCAGACATTATCTCTTTATTTTCTTTTTCAAAAATGTTTGCTAGCAAGGGAGGTGAAATTAGGGCCTCTTTATTCATTTCACTATTTTTATTGTCTACTAGAGAAGTTGAGAATCATCTTACATGGTTTTTATTTTAAGTTGTTTTGAGTGTCTCATCTGAGGACTATTTATTCCTGTTAGGTGATTTTTTAAATATTGAATTGTTTTCTTCTTAATATAAATTTGGGGAATATTGGAACTCTTTTTGGAGAATAGCTCGATATGCTGTATGACGTAAAAATCCTAATCTATTTTTTGTCTTCATTAATGAAAATTTATCAGGCAAAACATTTATACTTTTTGAAGTGTAATACTTCTACTTTATTTTTTGTTAAAAAAATAATGTAAAGGTTAATATATATTTGACTATATATTATTATATAATATATAAATATTAGATATATAATTATATAATATATTTAATATTTTCTAAATGCTCTATTTTTTAATATCCAAATTATACTTTGAAATTCATTTTGTTTTATATGAGACATTTTTTATTTTCTCAGCTCCTAGACTCAAGATTTTCCTTCTTCACTGCTTATTCCTCTACCATGAATCTATTGCTTTTCAGCTGAACTAATTATTCCAGTTTTCTTTTTGTTTGTTTATACACAGTTCTTTTTTGTGTATCTTTATCGACCTTAACCTCCTATGTCTTCTTGTCACTCTGACATGTGAATGAGATCTTATGTAAGAATGGGGTTTTGAATTACAGTCTTGCTTTTCTATGGTAGCTAAAAGGTGTTTAACTGTCTCAATGTTGCAAATAAAAGACATGCTTTTTTGTGCTTTGTAAATAATTCGTATATCTGCATTGAAATTTTAAGGTTTCATCTCTATCTTTTTTTTATTTCAAAGTGAACAATTTTTACCAGAATTATTTAATCCATTTCTTTTATCATTAAACTCTTCCTAGAATAAAAAACTTCTTTTTTTTATATTACTGCCCCTCCCTTTTATTTATTCTCCCACCTATTCTCTTTCTCCTGTAATTGAATTGAACTTATAGAAAGTTTGATCTTCTTAATATATTCTCCGTCTTTAGAACTCTTTATTCTATTTGAATCACTTTGTTGTTTCATTTTGAATTGTGATATATTTCTCTCACTTGATCTTCCAGACAGATTTTATTTTTCTGAGATGATTAATAGTTTCTTGTTAGAAGTGAGGTAAGAGATTTTATCACATCTTCCTCCATGGTATGTTGAAAAATTGTTTTACATTTTTCTTTTCTTTAGTGTCTTTACCCATGAAGATGTCTGTTTATTATGCACGGTCTCTGTGACGTTTCCCAAGCTTAAGAATCCAAAATTAAACCTCAGCTTCTTCCTTTACATTCCTTACATGCTACGAGTTGATTCTTGAATAGTACCTCAAAAAAAAAAAAAAATTTGTTTCACTTCCTTTGTAGCCCTTATCATTGGGCCATAGGAAGTATTCACACATCAGCCTCATTTATTGTACAGCCACACTTCTCTTTTTCTTCCTTAAACACGCCCTAGGTAAATATGTTAGACTCCTTTGAGACTCAAGACACCAAAGCTAGTGGGAGGCAGACCCCTCCTTTGTGTGGTGGGAAATCTCTGTGTTTCCAAGCTTTCCTAGGCAATAGATTAATGATGGAGGGCCTGGAAACAATTGGGAACTATTTCAGGTTGACTCCTGTTTTCCTTTGACATACCCTGTCATTTAACCTTTTGAACATTTCCTTACACTCTGGCACTCACACTCTCACAGATTCTGAGAATATGGAAGACTAAACTACTGCACTATAGCACTCCTATAGTTAGTTTGCTGTCGTTTCTTTGAGGTCAGCAGAATAAAGCAAACCTTCCTAGAACTATGTGTTACTCTTTACTGAAAGTTTTCACAGATTTCTCAGGGTCAGATTCCCTCTGAGAACCTAAAGAGATTACTGCTTTCTTGACTTCTACCAGTCAAAGAAGAGGTCAAAATCCTGTATTTTCTTTCCTTCTGTGGAATTTCGAACTGTGGTGTTTCAAGAGATTTTTAGGCAGAATGTGGGGACAATAGTTTAGACCGCCACATTCTCAGAATCTGTAAGATTCTGAGTGCCAGAGTGAAAGGTTCAAAAGATAAAATGACAGGAGTATGTCCAAGGAAAACAGGAGTCAAGTCGAAACAGCTCCCAGAGGCTAAAAGTGGAACAATTTGAGCAAAACCTTAGATTTGGATTACAACCCACATAGTAAAATAAATATCCTGAGTACCTACTGATATAAACGAGTGACTGCATTAACAAATTAATGGAGAGAAGAGGCATCTCTCCTGCAAAAAAATTCCAAATAATTTATTTAAATACTCCCCACTCAAAAAGGTGGTGCCTATCTCTCTATCCCTTAAATTAGTGTTGTACTTGCTTAAATTAGTGTTGTACTTGGTAACTTGCTTCTGAAGACGAAAGTATGAAAAAGGAGAAACAAGTAATTTTAAAAGGGGTTAGGAAATTGATGCGGAGGTCAGAGTGGAAGCAGGTGTAAGAGGTTCCAGCCTGGTTGCCAAAGTGTTTGAATTTATCTGCAAGCTCTGCCTGCCCTTAGCTATTGCAGGAAGCATGGTGAATTCTGCCGTATATAATGTGGATGCTGAATACAGAGTTGTCATCTTCGACCTATTCCATGGAGTACAGGACATTGTGGTAGGAGAAGGGACTCACTTTCTCTTCTCATGGGTACAGAAAGAAACCAGGTATCTTTGACTGTGGCTCTCGACCATGTAATGTGCCACTCATCACTGGTAGCAAAGCAAACAGAATGTCAGCATCGCTGCACATCCTCTTCCCACCTGTCACAGGCCAGCTTCTTGACATCCTCACCAGCGCTGGAAAGGACTGTGATGAGCGTGTGCTGCCGTCCATATGATTCAATTACCTCCCACTGCGTTCTTCCCACAATACATGGGAATTATGGGAGCTACAATTCAATATGAGATCTGGGCGGGGACACAGCCAACCCATATCACTATCTTTGCAACTTTTCTGTAAATCTAAAACAACTGAATTTTTAAAAAATACATATTTAAAAGAAAATATCACTTTTCACAAACAAATGGGATAGAAAAATGAAATATAGAATAGATTTTCCTTAAACTAAAAAAAGACATAGACATATGACTTGAAAGATTCATTGTCATTTTAGCCAAAAGCTTGAAATGAAATCAACCACTATACTGTAAGGGTTTCATTTTTATTTTATTTTAAAAATTAATAATTATCTTAAAACTTCTTGGGGTTAAAAAAGTATACCTGAGAATAAATAATAATTAAATTAGTTTTCCCATTGTAGTAATAAAAATATTAATAAAAGCATGAATGATAGTGTTAATTACAACTATAATAATAATAGCTAGCAGCATTTATTTCATTCATTAAAAAACCCTGTATCAGGCAATTTCTTTTTGCCAAGTATAATTTCAGGCACTACAACTTTAATAGTTAATGAAGTAGACAAATATCTCTGTCCATGTGAAGCTTATATTTTGCTGAAATATTTACATAATGCTTACTATGTTCCAAGTATTCTCCCACTTACCATACATATATATACATTATATATATAGACTCATTTAATTCTTTTAAATTGCTCTAAGATTTGGCACTACTTTTATTTTAATTTTATAATTGAAGAAAATGAGTTATAATAAGTTTAAGAAATTTGAACAGGGTCACAGAGCTTTAATTGTAACTGAGTCTCAAATCCAAACAACCTGACTATACAGATCATTGTTTTAGCCTCTAGACTCCCCTCATGCATTTCGTTTCTCCTTGTTAGGTTGTTCTCCTATTATCACCTCATGCTGATATATGACAGTGGCATTTGGCTACTTCGGTGGTGAAGACACTGAAGCCTAGCAAGGTCACGTGTTCCAGGGTCTCACTGATGCCTGGGAACAAGGGAGATGAGAGATTTGGGGAGCAGTGGTCACAACTCCAGAAGATTACATCTAATAAAGTGTTTTTTTTGTGAAGGCAACGAGAGACCTTAACAGCAGATGCAAAGATCCAGCAAAAAGATGGGCTGAAGAGCACTGGCTGGCCATGGGAACGTAAAAGTTCCAACAGGGAGCTGCCTGCAGTTTCTGCCTCCAGCTTCATGCTCAGAAGTGGGACCCATAGATTATTTGGATAGAACAAAATTCTTACATAAATACTAACAAAAAAGTACTCAACTTATAGGTCCAGTGAAAATAAGAATGTAAAAGTAGGTAATTCAGAGGAAAATGCATTGCAAGTAAATACCTTATTTTAAATAACAGTGGGCTAAAATAGTGTGTAGCATATTGTAAAGCTTACTTGTAAATTTCAACACTATTTTTGAAAGAAAGGATATATGATGTAAAAACAATAACGTAACAATATACTGGTAAGAAATGTCACATTATCCTAATTAAGACCAAAAGGTGTGTGGGTTAGCAGAAGAGATATAAGTAATAATATTTTGAACTCTATTAGGTAAAGAAAAATAAAAATATTCTATTTTATTCTTTACTTGACTAACTTCCGAAATAGAGACTATAAAAAGTATTGTAAACATTTACGTTTACCATATTAGTAGCAAAAATCAAAAACAAATAAATATGTTCTAGAAGAATTGATGAAAGATAAGAAAACGTAATCAATATGGCAAAAGTCAAAAACAAGCTACAAAAGTAGTAAAAGTAAAAGAACAAAATATTAGGAAAAAAATATGAAAATACAGAGCACTAAATGAAGTCATCTATTTGAAAATCAAAGATTCTCACACGTGGCTCACACCTGTAATCCCTGCACTTTGGGAGGCCGAGGCAGGCAGATTATGAGGTCAAGAGGTCAAAACCATCCTAGCCAATATGTGAAATCCCATCTCTACTAAAAATATAAAAATTAACTGGCGTGGTGGCACATGCCTGTAGTCCCAGCCTCTGAGAGGCTGAGGCAGGAGAATTGCTTGAACCTAGGAGGCAGAGGCTGCAGTGAGCTGAGATTGCACCGCTGCACTCCAGCCTGGTGACAGAGGGGGACTGCCTCCAAAAAAAAAAAAAGCCAATTATAATTTGTACACTAATAAATATCTATGAGATAATTTTTCACAAGTGAATAAATGCAATTATAAAGAAATCAGGGTTTCTGATTAAAAAAAAAATACACAAATTAGAAATGAATTAGAAAAAAAGTCAAAAATTGACAAGGACTATTATTTCCAATGAAAATATAACTATTTAAAACCACTCTTTTGAATTACTATGCATTAAAATGATTATTCTCATTATTGACTATAGAAGTACAATAAATTTTGAAATATTACTGATATATTAAGTAAAAAAAGCTAATCACAAGGCAGTGTGATCTCAATTTCAAATATTTTACATGGAGTACAATCTTTATAAGCACATATTAAATAATCTTTGTCAAGCTGGAGATTATTTTCATTGCTTTGTGTGTCTGTGTATTTTTACAACTTTCATCTATGTTGATGCATTAAATCAGAAAAAAATTAAATTAATTTTTTAATTGTTTGGATTAGCAAATGTGATTCAGAAAGTCATTCTATATGGTTTAACTACAATAGTGGAGGTTGAAATAAAGGATATACTGGTGGAAGAAGGTATGAATAACTCAGTGCTTTAGTTTTATTCTTTTGTCTACTCCAAAATTCCAAGTCTTAATTTACCTAAATATAATATTCTTTTAAACAGATGTTTCTAGCTTGTCAGGGAAATAAATTTGTGTTTATATGGATCAATTGCACTGTGTAGCTGATAGGATGAACTCTGCTTTTGAGGAATTAAATAGTAAAAAAGTTGGAGATAAAAGAGTTTACTTAATTATTCTTTGTTTTAAAACTAAGCAGATATTTATTTTACATTATTTACTCTTATATCTACAAAAGTGATCTTACTGAGAAAGGAGCTACCTTCTTTGCTAAGAGGTTAACACTCATCAGGACACCCTGCTATGGAGAGGAGCTACCCTCTAGGGTCTCCTCTGAGCTGTTCTATTGCTCAGTAAAGCTCCTCTTCATCTTGCTCACCCTCTACTTGTCTGTGTACCTCATTATTCCTGGTCACAGGACAAGAACTTGGGAACCACTGAAAGGTGGGGCTAAAAGAGCTGTAACATAAATAAAAGAGCTGTTCCAGCAAAAAAAGAGCTGGAACACACCCCTTGCCCTCCACATTACAGTCAACAAGAAGGAGAGAAGAGTGAAGGAGAGAAGAGTTGCAGCCCTCCAGGGACCCCAACCTAGGAGCTCCCTGAGCCAAGGTTGTGACACCCTCTTTAGGGCTCTGCAGTTCCTGGTGTCTCCAAGATTCTGGGCAAAACTGCATTCCCCACATTCCCTGGTGTCAGCTGTGGAAGCTGCTTATGGTATGCCTGGTCCAGCCACAGTGTCATAGGTAGCTAGTGACTGTGCCACCTTGGAGCTGCCCACCCCACCACAGCTGGCATGCCTGGTTGTGCACAGTGGCTGCACCCCATGCTCTTTCACACATCCCATGCTGCCACATGCCTGGCTTGCCTTTGGCAGGCATGGGATCCATGCCAGTAGCATGAGCCAAATGCAGCCCAGGCCTGGTGGGCGAAAGGAGCCCAGTGAGCCAGAGCAAAACTCAGGCAGAGGCGCCACTGGCCACAGAGGTTTCTGGCTGGCAAAGCAACATCCAAGGATCTCATAACAAAACTACACATATATGCCACTTAGGCAAATTTTAACCCTTCTTTTTTGTTTTCCTTTCTTTTTGTTAACAAACTAAGGGGAAATGGAGAACAAGCAAGAGAAGATAGGACGTTTCTTTCTTGGAGAGTTCCCTCAGGTTCTCTCTAATGAAAAATTGCAGAAATTTAACTCAGGAGAAGGCTGGGAAGACATGCAACTTTGGACCAAATTGATAGATTCACCTCAAATATCAGCTAGGAGAAGAGGAGAACTCACAAGTTAGTTTTCTAATAATACTAGTTTTTGAGATGGGGGCTGTGAACATCTAAGAATACAGATTGATAAGTTCAGAAATAACTGAATAAATATAAATAAATTGCAAATAAAGCTATGAACTTCAGTTGGCATGCGGTGCCAGATGATAATACAATTAACTAAAGAATTAGCAAATAGAATAATATGCTAATGTGTTATATCTCTGCATTCTGGTCTTGTTCTCCAGGCTTCGGAGACCTAACTTTATGTCCTATTTTGTATACATGAAGTAAATATGCATAATAGATGACCATGACATTGTATTCCTGCAATCTCTAGGTTCTGCACGTTTTTTGTATCATATTTTAATACATATAACCATAGCTTAATCTTATTTAGACTTTATTTGTTCTACTAAGTAATACTTTGTGAGAGTGGCCTGATCTCTAGAGTATTTGTGTTTATTATTAAATCCAATTTCTATTTCTTGTTTCTCCAAGTATATGTGTCTGTTTTTCTACCTTTTATGTTATTTGCATTCAAAACCTTTCTAGGTCAGTTTCATATATTTCTTAACATCAACTTAAATTTCAAACACTGCACACATAATAATCTTCCAATCTGGAAAGTACTAGAAGTCATAAGATATTCTTTTAAACAATTTTCATTCAGATCAGGGACAAGATTATTTCACTATGCTACTCTAAAGTTGTAAATTTCAGTCCCATACAAAGTGTTTTATATTTTAACTCATAAATATATCTAGAAATTTCTGAGTCATAACTATTATTTGACAGTAGCTATTCCTACTCATGATTAAATGTTGTTACATATGGTCCTTTTATTTTATTGGTGAGATGTATCTAAGTATTCAATACTAATTCTCAGCTATTTATAATATTTACAGCTACAATCACTACTACAATCTGTGATTTACTAGTCAGTTTCTATTATTTAGGATGTGAATATCAATCCTTTAGAATTTTCTTTCTTGTTTTCATTGTTTGTATTTTTTCCCCACTCTAAATCACTTGTAGTAAATACTATGTTGTATTTCTTCATCAAGGCTGTTGTATTGTGCAGTATGGAGTCGCAGTTCAGAAGTGCGTATTAGGCTCCCTTCTATTAAAAAAATAAAAGAAACCTAATGAAGGATGCAAGGATGGAAAATTCTATGACATCAAAAGTCCAAGTTGTGTTGCTTCTAGGTGCCTCTCACCTTCCTCCCAAATTTTTCAGGGACTTTTCTTAAGGTAGTGTTATCACAGTTGCTCTTAACTTACGTATTCTGAAGATTGATAATTATCAAACTTATCACTATTATCCTTAGGAATTACTGCAGATGCATTTAAATCAACCTATTCTTCAATGTAATTCAAAGAACTTAAATGAGCCCTGGCCTACTTTCACAGTTTATGTTTGCATCCTGCCTTTAAACACTGCTTACCTCATAAAAAGTCAGTATCATACTTTACGTTCTAGGGTACATGTGCACAACGTACAGGTTTGTTACATATGTATACGTGTGCCATGTTGGTGTGCTGCACCCATTAACTCATCATTTACCATTAGGTATATCTCCTAATAAAAATAAAAATAAAATACAATGGCTTATAAATAAAATTCACTTGCTCTGTGTAGATAAAAAGGAAGCAAATAAATTTTTATCAACTTAAAACAAGTCAGCATCTATTTTGGTTGTGCTCCTACAATATATCCTCCAACTTATTACACCCCCTTAAGAGTTATGAGTGGTCTTCCCTAAGTATTTTGTTTCTGGGATTCATAGAGTAGTTAACTTTTAAAATTTTCTGCACAGAGTCCATACCAAACTATTTCGATATATCTACATTTGTTCAAACACTTCAATCTCCACAGAAATACTTTAAGATGAACTCGTATTAGTAGCATTCTAAGTTCATGCATGAAAAAAGTCACAACTTTTTACTAAGAGTTTTAATAGTCACTTCTTTTTTATAAAGTCACATCTAGTCTCATCTTTTTAAATTTCATAGTCATATCTTTTTATAAAGAGCTACCTACCAGTATCAACAATGGTATACATCTCTAGGTATGTGCTATGGTTTGAATATGTCCCCCTTCAAAATTCAGATGTTGCCAATATGATAGTCTTAAGAGGTGAGGCCTTCAATAAATGATTAGGCCATGTGAACTGCCCCCTTGCAAATGTGATTAAGACTCATAAAAGAAGTTTCACTCCATATTTAGCTCTCTTGTCCTTCCATCTTCAATATGTGAGGATGTAACATATGTTCCTGCTGTTGAACACAATAAGAAGACTCTCACCTGACCACAAAATGCTGGCAGCTTGGTCTTGGACTTCCCAGTTCCAGAACTGTAAAATAAATTTCTCTTCTTAATAAATGAGCCAGTTTCAAGTATTCTGTTGTAGCAGAACAAATGTACTAGAACACAATGCATGATATAAGAGTGTCAGTGATGGTCTTTGTCATTATTCAAGCCTGGATTTGAAGTTAGGCTCCATCTCATGGCTGAATGGCTCTAAACCTCTTTACAATCTATATGATAGAGGCAATAATGCCAACCCACAGGTTTGCAATGCCAATTAAACTAGATTACAGAAGGGAAAAGCTAACATTATACTCAACACGTATTAGGCCGTCAGTAAATGATAATTCCATTTCTTCTTTCTCCCTTATTTCCAACCATTTTTCCACTTCCTAAGGCTGCATTAGTGATCACTTCATGAAAAATCACATATTTTGAATCATATTACTTTATTTAAAAATGCCTTGTATTCCTGGGGTTTCTGCTTAGGACATTGTATCAAATTTACAACTTTAGACAGTATAGTGAAACCATTGGAAATGGTTTCCATGTCTGGCTACTTTCTGCTGCCTCGTAGCTCAAGAGATTGGACACTGGTTTGGGTGCAAAATTGTTAAGGTTTTTCGTTGTAAAAACAACATGTTCCTAGGAAAATAAGTTAAAAATAATTTACAGGTTTGGCCAATATGGCAGACTAGAATCAGTTACTGTGTGCTAAGCTCACAGAAAGGAGCAGAAGGGGTGAGTAAATACAGCACCTTCAACTAAAATATCCGGGAACATACATTGAGACAAATCAAGGAAACCACTCGACCCACAAAGAATGGAGAAAAGCAAAGCAGGGCAATCGCCCGCCCCAGAGCAACGTGGAGCCGGGAGAACCTCCCCAACCCAGAAAAGCAGTGAGGGAATGTGAGACTTGAGAACCCACACTTCTCCCATGAATCTTTGCAACCCTTGAGTCAGGAGATCCCCTCATAAACCCGCTCCACCAGGGCTTTCAGTCTGACACACAGAGAGCTACATGGAGTCTCAGCAGAGCAGCCACTCCGGTACCCATGGAGACCCAGACACCTGGGCTTCCTGGCAAAAGCAACTGCAAGTCTGGCAAAGCAGGAGGTTAGACCCCAGTACATACCTTTAGGAAAGAGGTTGGATCCAGGGGACTGAGCAGCAACAGTCTTCAGGCTCCACTTCCACATTACCTCATAGATAAGATCTGCTGGCTTGGAGCTCCAACCTTCTACCAATAGTAGCATTACACTTCTCTGAAACGGAGCTCCCAGAGGGAGGGGTGGGCCACCATATTTTCTGCTTGGGTGACTTAGCCATTTCTGCTTGGGTGACTTAGCCATTTCTGCTTGGGTGACTTAGCTTCGGAGAGTACAGGATGACCAGGGACTGGAGCAGACCCCCAGCACAGTACTGCTGCTCTATAAAAACATGGACAGACAACCTTTTTACGAAAAATGGGAAACACAGTGGTCCCACACGCCCAGGCAAGAGCGTATCAACTAACCAATAAGTCTAAGTGTCACTTAAAGGGTCACACTCCAAACTTTCAACACCAAAAATATCTCATTAACATGCCCCCCTGTGAAACCAAAGACAAGAAGTCAGTTTCAAGTAAAGACTCTACACAAAGCCTCAGTCCTGTGAAAACGTCCGGAGAAGAATCTATTGACAATACTCAGTCTCCACTGCAGTTAGAGGAATATCCACACACAGAAATGAGAAAGAACCAACGCAAGAACTCTAGTAACTCAAACGGTCAGAGTGTCATATGTCCTCCAAATGAGTCCACTAGTTCTCCAAAAAGAGTTCTTAACCAGACTGAGCAGACTGAACTAACAGAAATAGAATTCAGAATATGGATAGAAAGGAAGATCCTTGAGATTCAGGCGAATGGCAAAACCCAATCCAAGGAAATTAAGAACCACAATAAAATGATACAGGCTCTGAAGCATGAAGTAGCCGGTGTCAAAAAGAACCTAACAGATCTGACAGAGCTGAAAAACACAACACAAGCATTCCACAATGCAATTGCAAGTGTTAACAACAGAATAGATCAAGCTGAGGAATGAATCTCAGAACTTGAAGACTGGCTCTCTGAAATAAGACAGTCAGACAAAAGTAAAGAAAAAATAATAACAAGGAATGAACAAACCTCCAAGAAGTATGAGATTATGTAAAGAGGCCAAATTTAAGAATCATTGGCATCCCTAAAAGGGAGGAGGAGAAAACAAACAACTGGGAAAATGTATTTCAGAATATCGTGCATGATAACATTCCCAACATTGCTAGAGAGACCAAGAGTCAAATTCAGGAAATACAGAGAACCCCTGAAAGATTCTATGAAAGATGATCATCCCTAAGACACATAAGCATCAGATTTTCCAAGGTCAAAATGAAAGAAAGAATATCAAATGCTCTTGATTTGTTTGGTAATATTTTCTTAAGGATTTTTTAATCTATATTTTTAAAAGGGATATTGGTCATTAATATTCTTTTTTTTTTTGAGATGGAGTTTCACTCTGTTGTCCAGGCTGGAGTGCAGTGCCATGATCTCAGCTTACTGCAACCACTGCCTCCCAGGTTCAAGCAATTATCCTGCCTCAGCCTCCCAAGTAGCTGGGACTACAGGCATGTGCCACCATGCCCAGCTGATTTTTTATATATTTAGTAGAGACAGGTTTCATCATGTTAGCCGGGATGTTCTTGATCTCCTGACCTCATAATCCGCCCACCTCAGCTTCCCAAAGTGCTGTGATTACAGGCGTGAGCCACCATGCCTGGCTAGTCTTTAATATTCTTATGATACTTTTATCTGTCTTTGGTATCATGATAATTCTGGCCTCATAGCATTAGTTTGGAACTGTTTTCTTCTCCTCAATTTTTGTGGAAGAGTTTAAGAAATATCAGTGTTAATTATTTAAATGTTTGGTAGAATTTACTGATGAAATTAGTCCAGGACACACATTCTATGAGAGATTTTTGATAACTTATTTAATTTCTTTACTTGTTTTTTTGATATATTTTGTATTTCTTGCTGTGCTATTTTAAATAATTTGCATGTTTCAAGGGATTTTTCCGGTTCTTCTAGGTTATATAATGTGTCAACCTTCATAGTCTTCCCTTATAATCCTCTTCATCTTTATAAGTTCAGTAGTAATGTTCCTGTTTTCATTTCTGATTTTAGTTATGTGAATATTCTCTAATTCTTCATTGTCAAGGTAGCCAAAGATTTGTCAATTTTGTCAATCTTTACAAAGAACCAAATTTTAGTTTCATGAATTTTCTTTATTTCTCTATTCTCTAACATTTATCACTTCCTTTCTCCCGCTAGTGTTGGTTTCAGTGTGCTTTTATTCCCTAGATTTTTAAGGTACAAATTAGGTTATTAATTTGAGAGTTTCTTCTTTTCAAATGTAGGAATTTATAGCTATAAATTTCTCTCTGAGCAAAGCTTGCACTGCATCCCATAAATTCTGAGGTGTTGTGTTTTCAATTTCATTCATTCTGAATATATTAGAATTTCACACATGCTTTCTTCTTTAATACATTGATTGTATGAGTGTGTAAATGTCCACATATTTTTCCAGCTTTTCTCCTGTTATTTCTTTTAAAGATTGTCACCTTGTGGTCAGAGAAGATACATTACATGATGTATACCTTTTAAAATGTACACAGACTTGTTTTTTATCTAATATACGGTCTACTGCAGATAATACAACATCCGTGCTTGAGAAAAAAATAGACTTAAATAGAGTTCAGAGTTTCAAAATAATCACTTCAGATAATTTTTGCCATACAATTGTTACCTACATGGGGAGACAGATTCCTGGCACTTCCTG
This sequence comes from Macaca mulatta, assembly GCF_049350105.2. Taxonomy (NCBI): domain Eukaryota; kingdom Metazoa; phylum Chordata; class Mammalia; order Primates; family Cercopithecidae; genus Macaca; species Macaca mulatta. Next base: position 176,200,348 of record NC_133410.1, read on the forward strand.
CTTCCACCATATTATCTGATATCACTGTTGACGTATTAGTCCATTTTCACACTGCTGATAAAGACATATCTTTATTTATGAGAAATTTACAAAGGAAAGAGATCGGAGAACTCACAGTTCCACGTGGCTGAGGAAGCCTCACAATCATTGCAGAAGGCAAGGAGGAGCAAGTCATATCTTATGTGGATGGTGGCAGGCAAAGAGACACCATGTGTAGGGAAATTCCAATTTCTACAGCCATCAGATTTCCTGAGACTTATTCACTATCACAAGAACAGCATGGAAACACCTGCCCCCATGATCCAATTACCTCCCACCAAGTCCCCCTCCCACCACACCTGGGAATTCAAGATGAGATTTGGGTGGGGACACATCCAAACCATGTCATTTCACCCCGGGGCCCTCCCAAGTCTCATGTACTCGTATTTCAAAACAATTATGCCTTCCCAAAAGTCCCCCAAGGTCTTAACTCATTTCAGCATTAACTCAAAAATCCAGAGTCCAAAGTCTCATCCAAGACAAGGCAGGTCCTTTCTGCATATGAGCCTGTAAAATCAAAAACAAGTTAGTTACTTCCTAGATACAATGGAGATACAGGCATTGGGTAAATACAGCCATTCCAAATGGGAGAAGTTGGCCATAACAAAGGGGCTACAGACCCCATGCAAGTCTGAAATCCAGCAGAGCAGCCAAATCTTAAAGCTCCAAAATGATCTCCTTTGACTCTATTTCTAACATCCAGGTCATGCCGATGCAAGAGGTGGGTTCCCATGGCCTTGGGCATCTCTATCCCTCTGGCTTTGCAGGGTACAGCCTCCCTCCTGACTGTTTCACAGGCTGGCATTGAATGTCTGTGGCTTTTCCCGGTGCACGGTGCAAGTTGTCAGTGGCTCTATCTTTCTGGGGTCAAGAGAATGGTGGCCCTCTTCTCACAGCTCCAATAGGCAGTACCCCAGTAGTGACTCTGTGTGGGGGCTCAGACTCCACATTTCCCTTCTGCACTGCCCTAGCAGAGGTTCTCCATCAAGGCCCCACCCCTGCAGCAAACTTCTGCCTGGGCATCCAAGCATTTTCATACATCCTATGAAATCTAGATGGAGGTTCCCAAAAGTCAATTCTTGACTTCTGTGGACTCACAGGCTCAACACCACATGGACGCTGCCAAGACTTGGGGCTTGCACCCTCTGAAGTCACAGCTCAAGCTCTACATTGGCCCCTTTCAGCCATGGGTAGAATGGCTGGGATGCAGGACACCAAGTCCATACGCTGCACACAGCACTGGGACTCTGGGCCAGCCCATAATACCCCTTTCTTTCTGCTAGACCTCTGGGCCTGTGATAGGAAGGGCTGCTGTGAAGTCCTCTGGCATGCACAGAAGACATTTTCCCCACTGTCTTGGGGATTAACATTCAGCTCCTTGTTACTTATGTTACTTATGCAAACATCTGCAGCTGGCTTGAATTTTTCCTTAGAAAATAGAATTTTTTTCCTATCACATTGTCCAGCTGCAAATTTTCCAAACTTTTATGCTCTCCTTCCTTTATAAAACTGAATGCCTTTAACAGCACCCAAGTCACATCTTGAATATTCTGCTGCTTAGAAATTTCTTTCGCCAGATACCCTAAATCATCTCTCTCAAGTTCAAAATTCCACAAAACTCTAAGGCAGAGGCAAAATGCATGCAGAGTCTTCACTAAAACATAACAAAAGTCACCTTTGCTCCTATTCCTAGCAAGTTCCTCATTTGAATCAGAGACCTGCTCAGCCTGGGCTTTATTGTTCATATAGCTATCAGCATTTTGGGCAAAGCCATTCAGCAAGTCTCTAGGAAGTTCCAAACTTTCCCACTTTTTCCAGTCTTCTTCTGACCCCTCCAAACTGTTCCAACCTCTGCCTGTTACTCAGTTCCAAAGTCACTTTCACTTTTTCAGGCATCCTTTCAGTAGCGCACCACTCTACTGGTACCAATTTACTGTATTAGTCTATTTTCAGGTTGCTGATAAAGACACACCTGAGACCATGCAATTTACAAAGGAATGAGATTTAATGGAGAACTCACAGTTCCACGTGACTGGGGAAGCCTCACATCTTATGTGGATGGCGGCAGGCAAAGAGCGAGATTGTGTAGGGAAATTTCCATTTTTAAAATCATCAGATCTCCTGGGACTTATACGCTATCAGGAGAACAGCATGAGGAAGACCTGCCCCCATGATTCAATTACCTCCCAGCAGGTAATAGTCATCTAGGGAGAGAAAATGCTGTCTACAATCTGGAAGAACACTTAATTTATAAAATACGCTGGAATGTTTGCTCACATTGTCCTTTTATTTTATATATAATGTAATCAACTTGGAGGAGTTTAATGATTTGCCCAGATTAATAGGACAAGTGGGTGGTTAAATATGTTAAAGATAAATTGCTAGAATACCTCCTCATTTCACAAATAAAATAAACTAAGTCTCAAATAGTATGTAGCTTAAATCCCAGGTAGTATTCCAGCTCGTTTTCAGAAAATAAAAATGAATTCTGGAAAAGTGCAGCAACTTATTTTGTTATTACAATTACATAATTGGTCATATTTTATGTCTAAGATGAAAAGGAGCTGCTAAAATGAATGTCTGCATGTTTTTGAAAGAAAATTTACTTTTAGTAGATACTAAATATTTATAAACATTAGGCTAAATGTAATTTTAAATTCTGGTAGTTTGCAGTAACATATTTTTACCTCATGGAATTATAAAGCCTTAAAATATTGCAGTTTTCTGCAAGGATTTTTTTAAATCTCTAAAGAACCATACATAACGTGATGAAGAAGTTGCCATGGAAATTAGGTATTAAAAACAACAACAAGTTATCTATTATGTATTCATAAGACTTACGTAATTACATGTACATTTTATTTCAATGTTTTTAGTTTTAGAATTGTTTTCAGAAACAATTATGTGTTTCTGTACAAATGATAAGCAGAAGTTACATATATATGAAAAAAATTATATTCCATGGTCAAGGAAAAATGAAAGCAAATTTTTTGAAAATTTGATTTAAGCAAAAAGTAAAAACAATCAGTATTTGTAGTTATATTGTATTAATAAAAACTTTTTTGTATATTGCTTCTTTACATGAACTGAAGTACTTTCATAGCTGTTTTTCTAATACCAGAATCTACCAAATAAGAAAATCATTGCTTTATCTTTCACCATAGCAATAGATAATTATTTCCATGTACATGCATTAACACAATAAAACATTCCTGGCCTATTATATCATAAGGGGTCCTAATACAGTCCAAAAATATGCTTTGTCCTACCATAAAATACCTGGTACAACATATATATTTGCATATTAAATATCTTAATATTTATACTTATACAATATATTTAAATTACATCAACTTATTCTATAAATAAGTGGCAGAAAAAATTGGTAAGAAAAATGTTTCGGGTTACCGAAATCTGTGATGATGATTCATTGATCACTGTAATAAAATTAATAAGCCAACTACTAAAATGTTACTTGACCTGTGTAACAGAATTTATGCTGGTTTAGATTATCTGAATCACCACAATAGAAATTAATGAGGTCTCACTCATTTGTTAACTCTCAGCCCATTCACAGATTAGAATTGTTTCATGATAAAGCCAAGTCCCTCTGTTTAAGTTCCTGTAGCACATTGAGAAGTATACACCTGGGGATAGCCACCTTCAACAAATGGAACTGTGGAAATTTTCTAGGGTGACAATGCTTTTGAAAAAAATAGAATATCCCCAAATAACAGATTAATAGATCCTGGATCTCAATTTACATAGGCTAAGTTTGAGTACCACTAGAACACTCATGATATTAATCCTTAAAAGTCTTTAGATATATTTAATGGGCCTTAAAGATACATCCCCAGAACCATAAGAAGCAACTGGAGGAAGTGTTGCATTAAAATGGAGGAATGGTCCAAGAATCTGAAAGACAAGTGTCCAGGTAACAGAAGATCTGATAAAGGAGAGAAAAAAAAAGATATTGCTAGGACAGCCTAGAGACCAATCAGTATGGATAAGAGCAGAAGGACAATGCATTCCTAGGACATGTGCCACGTGCACAAAAGTAAAACTGATTTTCATATTTAAAGGAGATTCATGACTTAAGAGTTTGGGAGCAAATTAGTGACAAGTACTTACAAAGTAAGCAAATAATTTTTTTAAAGAAATTATTGGCCGGGCGTGGTGGCTCATGCCTGTAATCCCAGCACTTTGGGAGGCCAAGGCGGGTGGATCATGAGGTCAGGAGTTTGAGACCAGCCTGACCAACATGATGAAAACCCATCTCTACTAAAAATACAAAACAAATTAGCCGGGCATGGTGGCACATGCCTGTAATCCCAGCAACTCAGGAGCCTGAGGCAGGAGAATCGCTTAAACCCAGGAGGCGGAGGTTGCAGTGAGCTGTGATTGTGCCACTGCACTCCAGCTTGGGCGACAGAGCTAGACTCTGTCTCCAAAAAACAAAAAAAAAAAAGAAGAAGAAAGAAAGAAAAGAAGGAAAGAAAGAAAGAAAGAAAGAAAGAAAGAAAGAAAGAAAGAAAGAAAGAAAGAAAGAAAGAAAGAAAGAAAGAAAGAAAGAAAGAAAAAAGAAAGAAAGAAAGAAAGAGAGAAATTATTAACTGTAGGGGGAAAATATGTCATAGAAAGAACATTTAGTTATGAAATATATTATGGCTCAACAATATTTATGAGACTATAAACAAAGAATACCGATTTAATCCAAAATTTTGTTAGTCCTGTGGTTTTGAGATTAATGAGCAGAAGTGTGTGTGTGTGTGTGTGTGTGATAAATGCTGTGATATAAATGGGTGAAACACCCATTTTTCCATTAAAAATATAACATAAAATGTATATATTGAGAAATATCAATATAAGCAGGTATTTAGAAGAACAAAAGTAAGTACCATGATAAATAAGTAACATAATTGAAAATAATTTTCTCCGGAAAGTAAAACTTGTTGTGAAGAGAAGTGTCAGAGATAAACGCTGCCAGACCCTAAGTAAGGTGGCAAGAACAGATTTTAAACAGTAATATCTTATTGCAATAGGGAAAAGAATCCAGCATGAACGGAACTCAGCTTTGAATTGTATAGGAGTGACTGGTTGTATTAAAGGGAGATAAGAGAATTGGAAGTGAAAAATTACAAAACGCAGGAAGGGGTGTTGAGTCCATGTGAACTCATCTGGGTTTGCGAACTGGGACACACAGAATTCAGGCTCTGTACCCTCACAGGGACTGGAAGACAGCGGCCTGTGTTCAGGGGATGGCTGGAACAAACTGAATTCTTTTGGCAGCCCTGAGATTTGTTGTTGTTGTTGTTTTCAGTCAAGCACTTTAAGTGGGGGCTACTGTCATCCTAGGGATGTGGTTTTGAGCTTAGAAATAGTGTCAGTGTGTGTTCAAGTCTTTCTAGACCAAAGTTGACAAGTCTATTCAAGAACCAGGATCAGAGGAGTCTGGCTAGGGTGAAATCAGGGAGAATCTTTGTCTGAGGTGAAGAAGCAGATGCCGTTTTGTTTTTATTAGCATTCTAATACTATCTAGATTTATCATTGTAAATGTGTACTTTTAATACAAATTAAAATCAAGAAATCAGTAAGAAAAGTGAAGCTTTTCACCATAAAACATGGAAAGAACAAAAAAGAAAAAAAAAGTGAAGCTTTTGATGCACTCAAAAGTTTGAAGGTATGGTCGTATAGAGACCTTATCTTCTGTTCAACTCCCATTATTTCACATTTACCTTCCATCTCTCCTAGCCCCAATCTATGAGAAGTTGGAAGCTTAATTGAGCAGAATCTGATATATTAAGAGACCTTATCTTGAGTACAAGTTCAACTCCCATTATTTCACATTTACCTTCCATCTCTACTAGCCCCAATCTATGAGAAGTTGCAAGCTTAATTGAGCAGAATCTGAGATATCGATTGCACACTGTTTTCCTAGTGGTCATAGGCACTGAGAACTAAGAATTTTATTTTACTTTACACTCCAATGTTATAAACACTTGGGCAAGACCAGACAAGAGTCATTCCCTGAGTGTCTGAGACAGACTCTCAAAATTTTTCTATGTTGATAGTTCAGTTTACAGATGGCTCCAGAGTTTCTAAGGGGTCTGAATATGAAGACACTCCTAAGGGCGTACAATTTAGCTTCTTTTTCTTTTTTAAATGCCTTAAAGTTGGTGAGTATTAAGTATTTTCACTGTTGTTCTTTGAAACCCCATTCTGCCATTGTTATTTGCATACATAGCTCTCTTAAGAAAAAATCCCAGAGACCTGGAGAAGTGAACACATCTTTTAGGCAGCAATACCCATCTTAAACCCATATACATGGCCATTATTTGTAGTTTGATGTCGGCCTCAGGAACTGACCTGTTTTTTTATTTTCTTCTGTTGCATAGAGGTGAGAAAATTCTTTACTTATACAGATAAAGCTAAAAATGGTACTAATCTCTCTCTTACTGTCTCTCTGGGTCTCTATCTATTTCTTTCTGTCTCAGTTTCCCTTCCTCCCAGTTCTCTTCACACTTTCAAAAGACACTTCAACTCAAAACATTTGGAAGTTTGAAGAATAATGGTAAGTTTTTATTTTTAAAACATGCTAGAATCCTTAGCTCTCAAATGATGGCTGCTATTTATTTTTTCACCAATTGAGTGTTAGGTGAGAAGAATACTTAGCTTTTAATATTAAAACTACTATGTGATTTAATCATCAGGTAATGTGTTATTTTGCAACCTTGTATTTTGCTTTGATAACATAAAGAACAATAGAGTAGATTCATGTGCCTAAAATTTATGTAAGTATGTTACATGTGTATTGACAACAGTATGCTTGCTTGTACAATTTTCACTGAGCAGATTTGCAGGTCTGATTTTTTAAAAGGAAAATTTTCACATGTCTACTTCCAAAAATAAGGACACATTTGTAAAAACCATATGCACTAGGTTGCCTTTTCTCTGCAGTCTATCCTATAGGCTTATATGTGTGTATGTGTTATTCTGCAATTGGTTAATTATTAATTGATGTAGTTCAATTTCATCTGAAATGCAAAAAAAAAGTGAAATGTTTGATGCACTTCTGCCACATTCTAAGTTTCATGAGGACCCAGTTTAAAATCACTAAGCTAATCCTATTGCCAGATTAAACTTTGATATTAAAAAAAACTACAAAGAGAGAATACATTTAAGGAGAGCTATGATCTATATTTTAATTCACTTTTTATTTAAAAATGTGTACTTTTTCCTTAATTTTTTCAAGACTCTTACCAGATTTTACCTTTATTTCAGGCTGCCCAAAACATAAAAATTTCATAATTATATTATTCTTTCTCCCAGGAAAGCAAATTGTCCAAAATGAACATAATAATACTTTTTCATGCCTCATGTCAAAATTAAAGCAATACATGTAAAATCAGACACTCTGTGAAATGATAATCTTTTGTTGGAATTCCCATGTGGAAGAAGCAGAGAGATAGAGGGAGGCACAAATATTATTTTCTAGAAGATGTGTTTAGTTGAAAGGCTCAATTGGGAGTGAGCTCCCAGGTTTCATTGCCTTCTTCTTTCTTAGTATGTATGCTTACATGTCATTGCTCACATGACTGTAACCTATATACATACATATACACATAGATGTATATATACCTGTGTGTATATGTATGTACATGTATATATATGTGCGTATATGTGTATATATGTGTGTATGTGTATGTGTATATATGTATGTATAAGTTGTCAAGCAGAGAGCAGTTAGCATCAACAGTTCTTTAGTAAATTTGCCTGCCCACTCTATGAGTTAACTAATTAGGCTATTTTTTTTTTTTTTTTTTTTTTTGAGACGGAGTCTCGCTCTGTCGCCCAGGCTGGAGTGCAGTGGCCAGATCACAGCTCACTGCAAGCTCCGCCTCCCGGGTTCATGCCATTCTCCTGCCTCAGCCTCCCGAGTAGTTGGGACTACAGGCGCCCGCCACCGCGCCCGGCTAGTTTTCTGTATTTTTTAGTAGAGACGGGGTTTCACCGTGTTAGCCAGGATGGTCTCGATCTCCTGACCTCGTGATCCGCCCGTCTCGGCCTCCCAAAGTGCTGGGATTACAGGCTTGAGCCACCGCGCCCGGCCTAATTAGGCTATTTTTTAGAATGCATAAATGAATGTAACTGAGTGCTCAGGCTTAAGAAAATATAATTATTTTCAACGAAGAAACAACAGAACACACCATAAAGGTAGATGGGTGATCTCATGAGTTTTCAGGCTTCGGAAGATATAATTATTTTCAATCAAGAAGCAACAGAACACTCCATAAAGGTGGATGGGGGGATCTCATAATTTACATAGGATCAGGTGTCTCAAAGTGAAACTGGGAAAAAATTGAAAAATAGGTAAGGTGAGAGTCAAAAAGAGAAAAACAGTTTGTGCAGGAAAAACAAGGAAGTTACAATGAAATCTTTATAAGGCCAAAATTATAGAACTTAATATAGATGAGAAGGCAAATATCAGTTTCAAACACTTTAAAATGGTAATGATATGCATATGTACATTTCAGTTATGTCAGACTTAGAGAGTTCTGGAAATATTTCCCATAAATTGCAGAACATGTATTAACATATCTAAATTCTAGCATATATGGAATGGACAGATTTGTGGACCTGGATATGTTAATAAATTGTTTTTTAAAAAAAACAAACAACAACAAAAATCTCTTAACACAGGCAAGTGTAGAAGTCACCATAAATTTGACAGAGTTTTTTTTGTAAGTCAAGAGTCCAGCTAGACCCTCTGAAAAAATTTTAGGTAGCAGGCATTAAACTGATAATTTCTTAAGTACATCTATTAATGTTGTTTGCAGAACTACTTCAAAAAATAGCAATGTATTAGACTGATTTATTTTATATATTATAAATTAATTTATTAAAATTCTGCAAAATATGTGGCATCCAGGCATCAACAAGAGAAGCAAAATCAGGAGGAGATTATATTTTTATAAAAAGTTATATCTTGTTCTATTCCAAGGTTTTTATTCAGGCAATTATTGGGAGCAAATCTGAATTTCAAAAGTCACATGGTCAGGAAGGGAGGATCAGAGGCAGCATGGAATTCCATGGCCACAGGATGAAGGGAAATGCTCACGGATGGAATTTCTTTTGTCTACCTCAGGGAGGTACAGTTCTATAGGATCAGGAGTGTTTCTGAACTGAGAAATATGAGCAAAATTTCTATATGACACTTCTAGGTTCAGCACACAAAAGCCTCCCTCACAATTGTTTCTGGAAACAAGTAAGAATCTTAAAGTATTTTAGAAAGGAAGCAGTAAAATTCTCCTTTTTCAAAAACAACAGAATTTTGTATAGAAAATCACAAAGAATCTAGAAACATCTCTTTGAACTGATGTGTTATTTTAGCAAGGGTGTTGAATCACAATCAATTTTAAAAAGCAAACGGGGTAAAAGACTTAGATCCTGTTAAAAAGCCAATATGCAAACACCAAAAATAAAAAGCTCGATGCATTAGTTAACAGGATAATGCATATTAAAGCTGTAATGACCACTTTAATGACAAACATGACCAAATGTTGGCAAGGGACACTCAAATCCCACTCCTCCAATTGTTTGAAAATGTATAATAAATTGCTGTTAATTATAGTCACCCCTTAGTGCTGTAGAACATTAGAACTTATTATAACTCATTCCTCTTATTTAGCTGTACTTCTATATCCATTAACCAATATTTAACCATTCCTCCCTCTCACCCCCATATTTCTCCACCTCTAGTAACTATTATTCTATTCTGTACTTCCTTGAGATCTACTATTTTTAAGTTTCCTTATATGAATGAGAACAGGCAGTATTTATTTTTCTGTGTCAGGCTTATATCACTTAGCATAGTGTTCTTCAAGCTCATCCATTTTTGCCACAAATAACATAATTTTATTCTTTTTATGACTAAATCATATTCCATTGTGTGTATATACATTTTCTTTATCACTTTAATCTACTCATCTGTTAATGGACACTTACGTTGATTCCATATCTTGACTATATTGAATAGTGTTACAATATACATCTCTGAGTGTCTGTACATGATGTACACCTCCAGTATTGGAAATCATGCAAATGTGAAATACATAGCATAGAGAATTGGCGCGATATGTGAAGGCCCAGAACTTGTGCATGATTTAATCATTTGTCAGGGAAAATGTCTTGCATTTTTCATCTATGTTTTCACTTCTATAATCTTCAAAACACTCATTGCACTTTCATTTGGAGAGTGGTTGCTTTCTAGAAAGTTTGCAAGTACGTGCTGTCTGTATAAAAGTTTGGTTGTTGCTGGACCATTGCAATTAAATTATTTTCTGCTTTTAGGGCATTTTAAAAACAATTGGGTTTTAAATTATTATCTTTCACCATTAAGTAGCCTCATATACTTAACTTATCACAGTCTTTTTATGAATAAACAATTTCACAGATCTCTACCATTGTGTTGTAAGTAATAAAGTAAGAAGAAATATTTGGCTTCCCTGATACCAAATCTGTATTAGTCAAGGTTCTCCAGAAAGACAGAAACAAAAATGATATATGTTTAGATATAGGTGGGAGAATTTATTAGGGGAATTGGCTCGTGTGATGAAGATGCCTAAGTCCCATGATAGGCCATCTGCAAGCTGGGGTCCCTGGGATGCTGATAGCCAAGTCTGAAGCCCTCAGATCCAAGAATGTCGATAGTATAACTCTCATCCCGAGGGATAAAGCCTTGGGATCTGGAGGGTTGTTTGTGCAAGTTCTGGAGTCCAAAGGCTGGCGAGTCTGGAGTTCTAATGTCCAAAGTAGCAGAAGTAGAGTGTGTGTCCCAGCCCTCAAAGAAAGAATAATTTGCCTTCTGTATTCATTCTCCTTGGACCCCCATCTGATTAGAAGGTGCCCATCAATGTTGAGGGCAGATCCCCGCTCATCCACTCAGACTCACACACTCATCTCCCCTGGAAACACCCTCACAGACATGCACATAATAATGCTTTGCCAGGTTTCTGGATATTACTTTCATTCAGTCAAGTTGACACTTAATTTTAAGTCCACAAGTCCACCCCTTGTCAATGTGGCACCCATACAAATCTTTTAAAACCATACTTAATTTCCAAATAAAGACAATAACAAGGTAATATTTCTGCCTAACACCATGTACCTTAACTAATGCAACTATCCTGCATACAAATGAAAACCCATTAGTCCCTTCCCCCAAATTTTGGCATTCAGGATTTCAATATTCATCTTTCAAAATTGTGATTTTCAGGAGTTTAAACATTAAGAACTTTGGACTTCAGGGATTTTCATGTTTCTGGATTTCAACATTAAGGGATTATGGTGTTCAGAATTGTCCTTCTCGAGAGGCACCACATGAATAAATGTATCTGATTTTTACCCCTCTATTGGGATTACTTTGTGGCATTTTCTTCACTGTTTGAATGAGTTCTCCTGAGAGACTGAGCTTCCACTGCCAACAGTGGCAACAAGATTAGTAAAACACCTTTCAGTGGCTTTTTTTCCTTTGCTTTTAACCCCCTTACTTTTTTTTTTTTTTTTTTTTTTTTTTGAGACAGTCTCACTGTTGCCCAGGATGGGTGCAGTGGTGCAATCTCAACTCACTGCAACCTCTACCTTCCAGGTTCAGGTGATTCTCCTGCCTCAGCCTCCCGAGTAGCTGGGATTACAGATGTCCACAACCACGCTCAGCTAATTTTTGTATTTTTAGTAGAGACAAGGTTTCACCATGTTCACCAGGATGGTCTCAATCTCTTGACCTTGTGATCCACCTGCCTTGGCCTCCCAAAGTGCTGGGATTATAGGTGTGAGCCACCGCGCCTGGTACCTTGCTTTCTTATTTATGTTTACTCCAAAATAAGCTATATCTGCATTCAATTTTTTATCCCAGAGTCTGCCTCTGTAGTGACCCCAACCAAAGCAGCACATATTTCTTACATCTTTACCAACTTGTCATACTAGAAGATGGTAATGTGAACATCATTAACTAATTGTGAAACCTTAGAGAAAAATTTAATTTGAGATGTACCTCTGGTCTTGCTAAGTGGAGAATTTAGTCCAAAAGGAGGTAATACTCTGGACTTTAAACTGCGGTTTATTTATATGTCTAATGAGCGCATAAATGCATTATTCAGATGTCTCAGAATTTAACCTGAAATTGAACTTTTTTTTTTCCAGGCTCTATCATGCAATGGTTTATATGTAACTAAAATTTGTCTCTTCTTTAGTTAAGATTTCAAACAGAAAACTTTATTTCCTAACTTGATCGTAATACTATATAAGTGCTCAAAAATTGGAACAAATTCTTGAGAATATTCAATCCAATATAATTTATTATCCTGTTTAGCCATGTAAACTTTCTAGAGTTTGAATCAGAAAAACTCGGAAAATGCCTTCTCCCATGAATGCCAGCCTTTGGTTTGCTGATTCTGTGTTCATTACTCTCATGTACTAATGGCTAACGATGGCCTCCTCAATTGAACCAAGAATTAGCTGTAGCTAATACAATGACTGCATCAAAATTAAGAACATTAATTAGGTGGTGCTGATAGACACAAGGCAGGGACAGCAACTTCCTTTCGATTTCATAAACACTTGCAAATGGCAAGATTTACTATCCAGTGACATATTTTTCTTTAAATAACATATTATAGTGTTAAGATTTGGGAGGATTTGAATTTCATCTGATTTGTAGTTGATAACCCTGGAACAGCTTGTTGGAATTGTAATCATTAAGAGTACATGTGCTGAAGAGAATTTCTGGGTTTCATTCCCAGGTGACATTTCTGCTGTTCACCTTTACTATCTTGGGCAACGTATTTATCTTATGATAACCCATTTTTTAATAATCGAGTTGTGTAAGGATTAAAGAAATGTTGACTATTAATTATTTAAAATAGTACCTTATTTCTGCAGGGTGGGCCAGCCGGCTGGAGATTTAGGGAAGACCCAATATTGCAGGATTTTAAAGTCAGTCTTTGTTTCATCCAGGCCTTCAACTGATTGGATAAGGCCCACTCAATTTAGGGAGGGCCATCTGCTTTACTCAAAGTCTATGATTTAAATATTAATCTCATCCAAAAACATGCTTTAAGAAACCCAGAATAATTCTTGACTTCACATCTCTGCTTAGCCAAGCTGACACAAAATTAATCATCACAACCACTTACATTCATGTTGTTGAAACAGCAAGGAAGGCAGAGCCTGATGCACACATTATAATAGCTATGATTTTATTGAGTGTGTTCCCCATGTCATTTAAGCTTCATGAAACAGAGACTTTTCTCTCTTTTTTATCATTTCTATATTTCCAGTGCCTACCACATATGACAGTTTCAATAAAATAAAAATATTTTTAACAAATTAAATAAATCAATGGAAATAAAATAGCACCTGACTGTAGTGAATTCTTATAATTTTATGTTGCTTTTATATCCATTTCAAATACAACTTTAACTATCTCATACCAGAAACAAGGGTCAGTCACCCTTGACACACTTTCCAGTTCTATTCCACACCCAAATAGCTCAAGCCGGTGGCCAGGGCTAAGAAATTAGAGGCATCTCTCCCATCTAGCCGACTGGGTTCTTTGTATTCCCATCACTAAATGGAACATTCATGCAGCCCTCAAACATAAAATGACCCACACTCTAACCCTTATCCATACTGCTAATTGCCATGGGACTCTTTCTCTGCTGACTCTTCATTCTTGCCTTGTGTGACCTGTGGTAGAGGAGTGTCCCCATGACTAAATATGCCCTCCTTGCCCAGGATCTGTAAGTAAAAACCTTTGAACTTGCTTCCTATTGTGATGGTGTCTTGAATTTACACCTTTTATCTGAAGAACCAGGGGCTAGCCTAGGTGGAGTTTTAAGAGGTAGAGGGGCAGACAAGGTCAGGGTCCCCATGCCAGAGCTTGGTCAGGTAGGCATAAACTGGACATGGGTCAGACAAAAGCCACAAGGTGTCTGCCAGAATAAACAAGTTTTCGGTATGGGGAACACCTGGCCATAGTCATGTATCAGGAAACTAAACATGAGGTCATCTGCCAAGTAAAAGGAGGGTCCCAGGAAAGCATACTATAAACACTCAAGTCCAACACCCCTTCATTTGCCCTTAGGACAGGGTTGCTGGCTTATTTGGAACTAGAACCGTAATTTAGCTGGGAGCTTTTCAAACACTAACGTATAGTACCGTTTAATATTTCAACATTGCAACAACAGAAAATTGTAAAAGAGAGATAAAAGAACATATCATCTAAAAATGTGCGAAGTTATAAAGAATATTAATAGCTATATTTATATTTAGCAGTGATAGAAGAGATATTTTAGTAATTATAAAATTTTCAAAAAAAATCTACACTGAAATAGGGCTTAGCAAATGCTTAATAATAATTTCAGTACTATCTGTAAACATTCCCAAGATCTTTCTAAAATAATCAAGTAAAAGTAAGCTCAAGGCAAATTAAAATAGATAAAATTAATGATTCATGTGAGGAAAGTAAAGTTTTAAATTTACCATACTTGTTGTTTATACATCCTTTTAAATGTCATAATGAAAACTGTTGCAATCCATTTAGGCTGCTATAATAAAATACCATAAACTGCATGGTTTATAAACAACAGAAATTTATTTCTTACAGTTCCGTAGACTAGCATGTCTAAGGTCAAGGAGCAGGCAGATGTGGTGTGTGGTAAGGGCCTGCTTCCTGGTTCATAGAAGGCTACCTTCTTGCTGTGTCCTCATACAGTGGAAGGGGCAAGGCAGCTCCCTGAGGCCTTTTTCCTTTTTAAATAAAGGCACTAATTCCATTCATTTGGGCTTAGCTTTCCTAATTAAAACACCCCCCAAAAACTCCAGCCACTAAAACTATCACTTTGGTGATTAGATTTCAACATCTGAATTTTGGGAGGACATAACATTCAGACCATAGCAATAATTATCTTTTGAATTTTATTTAGATACAAGTGAGCCATGATCACTGCACTCCAGCTTGGGTGACAGAGCGAGACACTATCTTAAAAAATAATAACAATAAAACAACACATATTTATGGGGTTACACAAGTTATATTATTATGTTTACCTTACGAAATAAGAACTTGACCAGATCAAAGTGGATTTAATTTTCTGGGACAGATTCATTTTGTGATTTTAACATAAGTTATGAGTGCAGTAAAAAAAAATATTTTACTACTGTCTGCCTATTCCTTTCTCAAGACAACACTACCAAACAGGCATATTTCATAACAGTCATTTCAGTCCTTGGCTTATGAGAGCTCTTCTTCAAGTATTCAAGACTACGGAGACCTCCCATCCTCACTGCAACTCTTTGAAGGTTAATCAAAATGTGCAAAATGCAGATTTTTCACAACTTAAATTCAGCTTCATATAGGGAGTAGTGTGGCTTTTTTAATAACCTATCTTTGGACAAAATGACTGTCGAGGTTCATTCCTCACTGGAAGCCTGTTAAATGAGCAGGGGCAGTATTGTTCTTTAGTAGCAAGATGGAAGATCCAGCAGCACACCAGTACAAAATTTATGGTCTAAGATTTCTCACAGAAATTACGCAAACATTGCCTGCTCCCTGTATATCTGCAAAGCTAAATCTACATTTCTTAGAGTGGTGCACACAGAATTTTGTGGCATTTAGTTTGGAAAAAAAACTGAACAGTCACAATTCATTACTTTCTAACTTTTCCTGAGACAGGATACAAAGTTCATGAAATATATTGTGTCAAATTCCTTCAGTCCTATGAAGGGAAGTTTGGACAAGTGTTTTCTGGTGTAAATCCATGCTACTATTTTCATCATAAAATATATTTAGTCAACAACTTTAACAGAAAATACCTCTCTTTGTTTTACAGTTATGATTTGGGAATGACAAATAATAGAAAGTTGGAGTGAGGGCTATGATTTGAATGTGTTCCCTCCAAGACTCAGATGTTGAAACCTAATCACCAAGGTGATGTTATTGGAAGTTGAAGTCTCTGGGAGGTAATTGGCTTAAGAGGGTTCGGCCTTCATGAATTGTATTAGGACTCCTATAAAAGGACTTTGTGGGGAGAGTCTGTCCCCTTTTGCTCTTTCCCCTTCTGCCATGTAAGGACATAGAGTTCACCCCCTTCAGAGGATATAGCATCAGAATTTCATCTTGGAAGCATAAAGCAACCTGCATCTTGGACTTCCCAGCTTCCAGAACTGTGAGATAACAAATTCCTGTTATTTACAAAATTCCCAGTCTGTGATATTTTGTTACAACAGCACAAATAGACTATACCATTCAGCTAGAGCTTAACCTTTTAAAATATCAGTGCTACAGGATTCATTTATGTGCTTTATTGAAATATTAAAAGCTGATAAGGCATAAATTGTATTAAAATGGACTACACTATAAATAATCTTAAACTGTCTAGGAAAAATGAGAAGCAGCATGTTTATTTTCTGTCCATATTATTTGACCTTCAGAGAGTCTATTCAGCTTATGAATTCTGCAGCAACAATTTAACTATAAACTCCTTTTCCTAAGTTTAGAAAATGTTTTGCATGAGATTTGAAAATATAACACCTTAAACCGCCTATCTACTATCATTAGGATTGAAAATATTCCACAGATATGAAGGCAGGGAAAGTTAGGAAAGTGTGAAGCTCATTTTAGGGCTGGGTTGATGTGAACATAACACCAAGAGTAGAAAATAAATTTGAAAAATATGAAAGTTTGTAAAATTTGTGAAAGTTCCCGAGAAATGAATAAACTTTTAATGCTCAACTGAATTCATAGAACGGAAAAGAAATGCTCAGGCCATACATACGGAGCAGCAGTAGATTTCACCATTGATTTCATGTGGTCTAAAAAATTTATTGAAATAATGACAGATATCTGAGCATAAAAAATAGGGAGTGATGCACCAAAACATGGCTTCAGATAACTTGCAACAAAAGGTATGAAGTTATATTAGAATACTCCACACTGATATTTAATAAAGAGAAATGTAGGGATTAATCTTTGTTTTTCTCAATTCCACAGGTTAGGAGCCCAATATTAAGAAAATATATTAAAAACAATGGGAGATACAGGTTTCTCTCAAAAGTAAGATACTATGAAAATGCAAACATAGTTCTTAAATATTTTGTCTAAATCACAGAAATATGTAAACTGGAAAAGAAAAAAGAAAAATAAAAGCATCTTCATTGGACAAAAGCAATCATAATAAAGAATTTGGTTTTTATAAGCTATTTCAGTCTTTATGTAATGCATTTTAAAGTAGAAACCAAAACTCCCCAAAGTATTCATACTTTTGAAAAATTTAATAAAATATATGAATTAAGATGCACTTGTTTGGATGTCCATTAAAACATTTTATAATAGCACATTTGCAAACATTTTAAACATTTGTTGTCCAAAGGTACAACAGAAGGATACTGAATTATAGAATAAAATGGTCAAACAATGGAATATTTGGTCAAAAAAAGCTTCAAATGAGTTTCAAAGATCAGAAAAGTTCTCTTTTCATAAAGTTCCAAAGCAACATAAAGACCTGTGTACATGGTGCCATTCATACAAATTAGTATATCTGCAATACATCAGAAGTTGGCAAAAATTTTCTATACAGAGCCAGATAGCAAATATTTTAGACTTTGTGGCCATGTGCTATCTGTTTTATATAATCAATTTTGCAACTTTACCATTGTAGTGTGAAAGCAGACTTAGAAAATGCATAGAAAGTACATGTGGCTGAGTTTCACTGTTTTATTTACAAACCGGTGATAAATTAGTGTGGCCCTTGGTCTGTAGTTCGCTAAACATTTGTTGTATGCATGAATGCTAGTTTGAGAGGGTAAAATGATATATGACTTAGGTCAAAACTGGCACCAAAATACTAAAGGCAAATAAAAATAAGATACTACCTTATCCCTAATATTACACTTGTACCCCACCCCTCCCCAAGTATGGTTCTCCTAAGTAAGCCAAATCAGAACAGGAGACAAATTTCAGACGAAATCTCTTCCTTCTCTTCAACTACCACTCCACATAATGCTAATGAATGGTAAGGAGGAAACGATACGGAAAATGCTCATTCTGTTATTGAATACTAAAAAAGAAACCAAAGAATTCATTCTAAATGACTGCAAACTTATTTCATCTTTCAGTGTGGGAGCTGCGACAGGAATAAGTTGGAACCTTGAAAACATCCTTAAGGAAAAACCATACATGAAAGGGATTCTTTTATGAAAGACTTAGCAAGTGGGTGAAGTATGAAAGCATGACACCAAAAGCTGAAACTGGGGACTGGGAAAGGAATAGACAGGTATAAAGTCCCTACAATAGAAAACTTACATATTTCACATCGCATGTATTTAGTCAGAATATTTTTCATGATTGATGAAGAATTAACAATTCAATCTATCCTAGGCAAAGAATGACTTTCCTCATGTACATTTCTAAACAACAAGATGCATAGATCATACATTAGCTCAAGTGAGAACTGAAACCAAGGGCTGAGATGCGCTAGAATTAATTTTCTTTATACCACCTTTCCACCACTTTCATGCATATCTGCTTCACTCTTTTATGCCAACTTTTCCATGAACTAGAATCATGTTTGGCAGTTTCTCTGCAGTACTTATCTTCAGCTACACATCTTTATTCACATGACCAGCCCTGTGGGTACAGACAGAAGAATTATAACTCTGATATCCACGTACCATCACTTAATTGAATAGAAGGAGAAACAGTTCTATTTAAAAAATGGATATTGCTTCCTGTAGTTGAGAGGAAATCTTGGCAGAGAAAATGAAATCATTAGCACTTTAATATATTCAAAATTGTCATTGTTAAATAAGAAATAAATATGCAACTGGGAAAAAATGAATACGCATTTCACAAAACAGCATATCTGCATACCCTGTAATTGGAAAGTGTATTTAAAAAGGTCGTTGATAAAAAGTAAATGAGAAAAAAATTCTTTTTACAATGAACTTGTCAACTGAACAAATGTACACAACTCAGTGTAGCTCAGTGAGAATTTTGGTAGGTTTATAAAATTGGGTCAATATCTTAGTGAGCAACTTAAAAATTGTATCAAGAAATGTTAAAATATGGATACCCTTACATTTTGTAATCAGGTATATGTGTCATTAATTGTATCATTTAAATAGTAATACTTAAAGTGCCTTCTAAACTATTTAAGAAATAGCTCACTACAGATAACTTCATAGCTACCATGTGCTCCTCCTCAACCTTTCCCCGTTCCTCTCAATTTCTTCATACACATGAAATTGACCTCTCACTTGGTTTTATGTAAACATTGACTTGCTTTTATTTATAAACTCATCATTCATTAAAGATAAAGATAACACTCTTGCACGAATTTGAGCTTAATATAAATGAGAACATATTGGAAGTATATTTTGAAACCTGCTTTATTTCTTTTTGTAGATTTCTTTCTTTTTGTAGATGTCCTTGTGCACATGTGCACGCACATGGTGCACACACGGGAACACCCGTGTCTTAGGGAGAAGGATGGTGTTCATTCCTTGTCACTACTAGGCAGTAGTCCATTCAATGAAAATGATTCTAACTATCCAGTCTCTTGTAAATCAATATTTGGTTCTTTTCTACTTTTGTGCTGTTTGAAATAATTATGCTATAAATATATTGCATGTGGCTGATAGTATACACGTGAAACATTTTCTTTAGGGAATAGAAATGAATTTCGTACATTATGAGGTACAGATGGCTTTAAATTCATATAATGAAAAATTTGTTTTGCAATGTGATTTTACCAATTTGCACTTTTGTCAGAGACATTTTCCCATTGGTCTACCATCTTGCCACCATTTTGGTGGTTTCAGAGATTTCCTATATTTATTTTAATTTAAGGGAGTGGAGAAAGATAATAGTTGTCTTCTTGTGGCTATCTGATATCCTGGGAGTTATCTGCTTGTGCTTATTGGCATTTATGCCTTCTCTAATAAAAGTTTTTTGTTGTTTTTTCTCATTTCTTCTGTTGCCTTGCTTATCTTTTTCTTGTTGATTTGTAAGAGGTTCAGCATTTTCTGGACATAAATGTGTTGTTTGCTATCTGCGACAAACTCTTCCCCAAGATTTTGTGGTTGTATTCATTTGTTTTGTGATATCTTTTGATGTCCAGAAGTTCTTAGATTTAATGAAGTGAGATTTATTGGGGTTAGACTTTGTGGTTGAGTATTTGATGTGTAAGACATCATTCCATACCATAAGATCATGAAGACATTCTAAACTTTTTCTAAAATTTAAATCATATTTTTGATATTTAAGTCTAAATTCTCTCTGGAATTGATGTTGTATATGGCAGCAGTCCCCATCCTTTTTGACACTGGGGACTGGTTCACGGAAGATAATTTTTCCACAGACAGGTTTTGAGTGGAATGGTTTTGGGATGATTCAAATGCATTACATTTATTGTGCACTTTATTTCTATTATTATTTCATTGTAATACATAATGAAATAATTATACAACTCACCATAATGTAGACTCAGTGGGAGCCCTGAGTTTGTTTTCATGCAACTAGATTATCCCATCTAGGGTTAATGGGAGACACTGACAGGTCATCAGGCATTAGATTCTCATAAAGAGTGTGCAACCTAGACCCCTTGCACATGTAGTTCGCAATAGGATTTGTGCTCCTATGAGAATCTAATGCCACCGCTGATCTGACAGGAGGAGGAGCTCAGGCAGTAATGTGATTAATGGAGAGCAGCTGTAAATACAGATGAAACTTCGCTTGCTCGCCCACCACTCAGCTCCTGCTGTGTGGCGTGGCCCCACTTCTTAACAGGCCTGGGACCTACCCTGGCCTGTGATACACCTACCCTGGTATATGCAGGGTATGATGTAAAAATATAATTTTATCTCAATAACAAATTATTGTAGTAAAACTTACTGAATAATTGATCCTTTCACCATTCTTCTATGGCATCATCTGTGTTATAAGGTGTTATAACTGTTCCTTACCTGCATGGCCATTTCTCTACTGCGCACTTTTCTCTCCCTCTGTTACATATTTTTCTATCTTACTTATGTACCACCCTGTATTCAATACAATAGCTTTCTAAAAGTCGTAATATTGGCAGGAAGTCACATTTCTTTGATTTTGCTACTTTGAGATTCTTCTAAGTTTTCACTACTGTACTTTTCACACCAAACAAATTTACTGAGCTGGTTAAATTTTACATACCACAACAGGTTGGAATTTTAATACAATTTAATTAAAACTATAAGATCAATTTGAGGAATATTGGAAAATTTAAATATTGACACGACTTATCTCTTCACACGTGAATATCACTGCATTCTTTAGGTTTTCTTTAATGTTGATATATTGAGACTTTCAACTCTACATATATGAACTCATGTTAAGGCACAGACTCTGCCAGTAGTGTGCCAAAGTGTGTAAATATATGTATTCATATGGAAAATGGATAGATAGGCAAGTAGATAACTAGATAGCCAGACAGACAAACAGTGCTCCATGACAGTGTTTTTCATAGCTACAAATTAGAAGCAACCTATATGTCTAAGAAGAGTAAAATAGTTCAATAAAAACTATGATTCTTGCTGATAGTAAATTATGTGGAAATTTAAATCATGTTTCTGAAGCATGAAGCTAGGAAAAAATTAATAATTACATTTAAGTAAACAATAATTTTAAAATTATATGTATATAAATTTACATGTATGTCCATGTTAACATAAATATGCATTGATAAATATATGGGTTATGATCACCTCTTTAGAATTTAAATACAATTAACACGAATATACAAAGTTATAACTCATTTTTATGTTGAATTGAGTCCCCCCACCAAATTCATGTTGAAGTCCTAATTCCCCAGTGGCTAAGAATCTGAGTTTATTTGAAAATGAGGTCTTTACAGAGCTAATCAAGTTAAAATAAGATTGCTAGGGTCAGCCCTAATCCAATAAGACTGAGGTCTTTATAAAAAGGGAAAATTTGGAGACAGACATGCACACAGGGAGAACCCATGTGAAGATTAGAGTTATGTTGTCATAAACCAAGGCATTATCAGTAGAAGAGGGGCCTGGAACAGATGCACCCTCACCACACTCAGAAGGAACCAACCCTGTCAACACCTTGATTTGGGGCTTCTAGATTCCAGAACTGTGGGAAATAAACTTCTGTTTAAACCACCTAATCTGTGGTACTTAGTTATGGCAGTCCTAATAGACAATACACCAGTCAACGAGCAACTTCTGGTGCTGACATGCATATGTGATTTCTACATGTATTAATCTGTTTTCACGATGCTGAGAAAGGCATCGTGGGAGAGTGGGCAATTTACAAAACAAAGAGGTTTAATAAACTTACAGTTCCGTGTGGCTGAGGAGGGCTCACAATCATGGCGGAAGACAAAGAGGAGCAAGTCACATTTTACGTGGATGGTGGCAGGCAAAAAGAGATGGTGCAGGGAAACTCTCATTTTTAAAGCTATCAGATCTCGTGAGACTCATTCACTATCATGAAAACAGTGCAGGAAAGACCCACACCCATAATTCAAACACTTTCCACCAGATTCTTCCCGCCACATGTGGGAATTGTGGGAGTTACAATGCAAGATGAGATTTGGGTGGGGACACAGCCAAACCATATCACCACACTTCTCAATTCATCTGTGAGGCTTTGGTAGCATATTTGTAAAAATAAAAATGTAAAATACTTAAAAGTTCAAACACTTTACGTATTAATTTTATTTCATAGGAGAATAGTATTTTTTTTTCTTTTTAATAAAAGGTAAATGAAGGCTCACAGGAGTTTTAATGAGATTTTGCTTGTATATAGACTTAGGTGATGGTATCAACAGAGATGGAGAGATTGTGAAATATTGAATATAGGAAGTTGCAGTGAACAGTAGTCCAGACGCACTCAGTGGCCAGCAGCCTCTCCCTGCAGAGTATTTCCAGTGATCAGCTTTCCCAAGCACCCTAGAGGGCAGATTTCAGGTAATTTCCACCAACAGAGCATCACAGCAACTTTGCCATTTATTGAGACACAGCTGTTCCCTCTCTGACAAGTGGGACTCTTCCATTCAAGTGCCATCTCAGACCTAGGGATAGTGGCTGTCCTTTATATCCACTATTTCTATATTCTTTAGGATTATTTTTCTTTCTTACTCAACTATTCTCTCCTTACTTTGATCCTGTGTGTTAGAGCCGTGAATAATTCTATTAAACTTTCTATGTTCAAATTCCTTCATGGTTTTTCTCTCCCAACATCTGAGTCAACTTATGCTGGATACTCATATTTTTTTACTAACATTTTAAATAGACACAAAAGTCATGTAAAATTTTCTTCTGAAAATCACTCCCTGCCCATTTCATGGCAAATGCTGCACTGCGGGTCATATCACCTATAAGGTGTACAGTGTCTTAGTTCAGGCTGCTATAAGAAATTACCATAGTCTGGGTGTCTCATAAACCAAAAAATGAAATTTTATTTCTCAGAGCTCAGGAAGTTAGAACTTTGAGATCAGAGTGGCTAAGCTGGCACTGTCTGGGTTCCGGGGAGAGTCCTCCTCTGGGTTGCAGAGGACAACTTCCCATTGTATCCTCACACAGCAGAAAGACAGTGAGAGAGCTCTCTAGAGTTCCTTTTACATAGGCATCAATCATACTCATGAGCCTCTACATTCATGAAATAATGACCTCCCAAAGGCTCCACCTCTTAATACCATTGCATTGGGGGATAAGATTTCAATACATGAATTCTGGGGAGACACAAACATTCAGGCCACTGCAGACGGCAAAATGTTTCAACTTTTCAGAGAGATCAGTAAACAAATCCTCAATCTATAATTAAGTGCTTGCATTATGATCTTCAAAGTATTATTTTGTGTTTATTTTTTTAGCTCTACATAGCTTTTAAATCTCCAATAATACGTTTTCAACTGCTTTCTCTAAAAATAACACATAAATTGTTGAAAAAATCAAACTGGGAGTAATCAAGCAGTTTCCTCTATAATTTAGTTTCACCAACTTTAAAAGCGATGGCATCTTGGCCTTGAACTTGGGGATCACTTGTTAGGGTGACAAAGATCACCAGAGCTTTGAAGTCTATACTTTGACAAATGCTGCTATGAGCAGTAAAAATGAGAAAGGATTGAAGATAGAAATGTCCAAGGCATGACCTCCAAAATTAGAAAGGTGTTGATAAAAGGATGAAGGGTAATAGTTTGGAACTTGTGATGACTGGCCAGAAGAATGCAGTAACAAGCTTCTTGGGTTATAAGGTATGGGAGGATAGCCAATTCCTTTGGAGCTACCTGTAAGAGAAGCAATGTTGGCAGCTAAGTTTCAATTACATCTTGGAGAACAAAATTCTGTAAAAAAATACTAGGATGACAGGCAAATTAACTTATGTTGAGACTGAAAGTGGGAAACATTGGTGTACTGAAAAGACAAAAGAAAAACAATAAATGAATATGAAAAACAGATGTTTGATCATTTTACAAGGGATGTTTGCTTTTCTCTTTTTCACTAAATTTAGGTTGGAATTGGTTTCTTCCTTACCTATTCCACCACAGTCAACATTTGGTTCTTGCTTTGATCACAATTACTTTCTATCTGGCCCCTCTACCTCCAGGTTTAGCTCCATCAATCCCTCTCTCCTAAGAGCAAAGAATAATCTATATTAAATGTGAACGTGGTTACTTCACTCTCCTAGTTGCCCTTTTTCCAGTTCTTTAGCAGCTTCATTATTAAGTGAAAGACACCAAGGATTAAGAGGACTTCTATGATCATTCCTTCTCTCCCTGTCCACTGTCATTTCTAGTGAAATGTACAGAACATCCTATCTAATGCATGATGTCTCATACCTTTAGTTGTGGCTCATGCTGCTTCTTCAGTCATCAGGGAAGTGTTTGTTGGCAATGAAAGTGTGTGGTACTATATGACATAGGAGAATGGAGTAGGAGAAAGACAATGTATTTAAAACTATATTTTTAAAATGCTGCAAGATATATTATTTAAATCTGCAAATTAGTGTGAAAATAGATGGAGACTATAATTTCTTCTTAGAAAACTATGATTCTGCCTTTGCTCCAGAAACCAGTATCATCTGTCTAAATTTAAGTCAGCCACCTTACCTTTACTTAAGGCCAGTTTCCACAAATATAAGTTGGAAATAATACTTTAATACACATTTGCCAGAGTAATTAAGATAATTGTATAAAGTAAAGCACATTCAGAAGTTAAATATAAGTTTAAAACTTAGGGAACAATAGCAGCAATGTGACAGATACTTGTGAAGTCACAGTTTTTATTTCTTTGTTAGTCAGAGTTCTCTTTTATTTTTTATTTATATATTACTTTGAAATGCAATAATCCCAAAAGAGTTGCATAAACAAAGAATGTATTTTCATCTCACTTTTAGGTCATTTCTCAATATACTTTGCTGTCATATTTAGAATTTTCTTAACAGGCCAGGAAATAACTTCCATATATCTACAAGCTTTCTAAGGGTCAATCATCTTGCTCTTCAGAGTTTTAGTAGCCTGACATTTATCAATGTGGACAACCAAGAACAAGACTTTCACATAGAGTCACATTACACAAATAGATACAAATGCCCATGGTGGGGGACAGCCTGAATGATACTATTGAGCATTCCTGATACAGCGTTCTCCCAGCAAATTAGCTTCCTTGAGAACATGGAATTTCACACACAGATTGATGCAGTACAGTGTTTTGAAAGCAAATATTCTCAGTTGTGGCATAGGCCACCAACACTGAAAAGAGAAATGTCCAATGTGTTTTGTGTAACTTTGATGATTTGGCAACCTTATACCTGAAATTTTCCATTCACTGAATGTTAAAATTGAATGGCATATTCTTGAGAGCAAAAACAGTGCTTCTGAAAAAACTCGTATTTATAATGTGAATAAACCATTAAATATGTTAAACTTAAGCAGAGCTGGCAATAAGGAACAAAGGACATAGAATTTATTTGCATAAAATGAATTTTTAAAATTTCCTTAAGAGGAGAAATGAGATATTACTGCTTTTGATGTTCTGATAATTTCACATCAAAGTTTTAAAACTGCACATCTGTAAATCACAGATGAGGATAATTTAGTAATCTTGTATCATCTATATGGTCCCATTTTTCTGTGTAGAAAAAACTACTGTCATAGGTCAGAAATCTCAGTGTTCTGACAGTCTTTTGAAGAAGCAAGTAGCTTATCCTGCTACTTTATATGTGTATACTTTTTATACTTTTTGGAATCAGACAAGTATGACAATGGTTACTTGAATTAATCATAACAAAACATGTTATACACTTCTATTTATTTGCACCAAAATTATTTCTTGCTAGGCATCTTTTAAAAAGATAATATATCACTTTCCTTTCATTAATTTTTGTAAAATAGAATTGATCTCATCTTAGAAATGAATTTACTAGTATCACGTTCATTATTCATTTAAGGGGAGTAGTATTTCTTAGTAATCCTGGAAATCTAAAAACCCATTCCCAATCATCCACATTTAAAAATATATGTATTTCTAATATTACCTTTCAAGGTTAATTCATGTAAATTCAAGGATTTTATTTCCTCACTGATTTCTAATGTTACAAAAGCATAAGTTACTGCCATTGTGGGTCTTTGCTATCTCAAAGTAAAAATAAAATTGTTGGCTATAGGGTGCCATTTATACATAGAATACATAGAATGAAATGTAAAACTATTACAAAGCTAAAGGGGAAAAATATTAGCTCTAATGGACTTTTGATTGCCAGTTGCAATATTCTAGCTCTACATTTTCCTTCTGAAATAAGTGCTACTTTCTCAATAGGATACATGCATAGCTGTGAGCAATAACAGTAATATTATACCCAATAATTATTTGACACAAGTTCCTCAACTAGCAGAATTGAATTTTGGTTTCTAATATGACTTATGTATGCTAATATGATTTAAATTGCAGAAAACTGAAAAATAGCTGCTCTAATGCCTTTAGAAAAACTATTAATTTCATAGAATGAGTGATTCCCATGTTCTAAAAATCCCATACTTTGGGTGCTTATGTGCTGAATAGATTTTGAGAGGTAACTATTTAAACACAAAATTTTAAGCTAATAATTTAAGACATACTTTCTGTATCTATAAAATACAATCCCTCACATTTTGCTGATTTTGTATTCAAAATGAGGAATTGGGGAATTCATTCTATTTGAAAACGAATTTATTTTGTATACTCATAGCTGACATTTTCCATCTTAAAATATCAACCTTAAACAAATCAATGCTTATTAAATATTTATTAAAACGTGTCTAGTTTATCCTTTAAACACAATTTTCCTGAATTATATTAGTAAGGGGAAAAAACTGCTTTGTTTTATTTAGGCCAGAGTAAAACACAAAGCCTCCCTTGACAGCACATCCTGGGATTTAATAATGCTACTCACAGGAAAGTCTTACCTAGATTATGTATAAGCCCTTCATGCTCCAGCCTACACATTTGTGCCCTGGTTGTATCCTCCGCAGAGAACAGAAACAGCTGGCCACCAGCCTTTCTGATAATAACCTCCCAGTACTTGAATTTCATTGCTAAATTTCTTCTTAGTCAATAAAAGAATCTATTTGTAAAAGTTCCCTGTTGAAGCCTCTCAGGCTGCCCAATGTTATTAAAATAAAATGTCCTGTACATACAGCAAAATATATGCTTCGTTTCAAGACATGAAAGACCGTGTTTTTACTATAGTTAAGAAAGCTTGTTAGATATGCCCATTAATTTTACTTTAAAAGTAATAACTTTATTTATTTTATTTTATTTTATTTTATTTTATTTTATTTATTTATTTTTTGAGACAGAGTCTCGCTGTGTCTCCCAGGCTGGGGTGCAGTGGCGCGATCTCGGCTCACTGCGAGCTCCGCCTCCCGGGTTCACGCCATTCTCCTGCCTCAGCCTCCGGAGCAGCTGGGACTACAGGCGCCCGCCACCACGCCCGGCTAATTTTTGTTTGTTTGTTTGTTTGTTTTTGTTTTTGCATTTCTTAGTAGAGACAGGGTTTCACGGTGTTAGCCAGGATGGTCTCGATCTCCTGACCTAGTGATCCGCCCGCCTGGGCGTTTGTTGTGGCCGTTTGTTCCTTCTGCATCAACCACTTTTCCTTTCTCTTGTTTATATCAATTACACGTTTCTTTGGGAATTCCCTCCTTCCCCTTCTCAGCCACATCTTTTGAGTCAAATGAACTCCATTATAAGCTTAGGGGTGGACCCTGAAGTTCTCAAGTCAATTATTACATTTCACTCTCTACTATCTCACCCTAACACCATGACCATAACTAATTGATAAAAATTTGACCTCATGCCCCACGTCAGGCTAGTGACACACGAGGGTGTGTTTGCCTGGGGCTTTTGTAAAAAGAGTGCTTTATCTCTCTCTTCTAATAGGACCGGAACAGATGCTGTCTTTCCTCAAACAGATGTAGTAGAGTCCTTCACTATTGCTACTAGAAGAGCAGCCACTCTGGAAATGAAGTTGATAAAGAGAGGGCAAAGCCCGGAAGAAAGTGTTAGGAATCTCTTGATAGAACTGTTCTTAAATTCAGGCCTACTGCTGAACTGTTCTGTTTAATTAATATATGCATACATAGCTTTATTTATATAAATTATTGCATGTATTTATATTTATATTTCTTCAGGTCAAGTGCGGTTTTCTGTAACTTGAAAAAAAGATTATTAATTCATAAAATTTTCTAGTTAAACTTTTCTTTCTAAAAATGTGATTGGCTAGCAAGACCCACATAATAAATTTTTGCGGGGATGACATTTAAAATGTATGTATTCTTAAGACTAACTTCTCCCTAATAGTACTCATTATTACTAGTGAAGACTTCTTTATTCTAGCCACAAAAAGTCCTAAAAATGTGAATAATTATGATTGAATTCTTCAAAAGAACAAACTTTAATCTCCCAAATATGCCAATCTCAAATTATTGAATGTGCTAAAGACCTTTGTATGATTAGATGCAAATAAGGAAGCAATTAAGTCATTATTAATTTGTACAAATGAGCATGTTATTCAGGCTTATGTCTCAAGTAAAGAAAATAAGTGACAAATCCATGAGGAAGGGTGACTCCAGGGACAGAATCATAAGCATCCATGAGATTGTGGTGCAGCGTGGTATGAAAACATCTTTCCAACACAGCTTCCCAAATTCTCTCCATGGCAAAGATACCCCTGTAAAAATCACTGGCTAATTGACATCCTTTTTAGGAAAAACAAAAATGAGTCAAATTTACATTTCGCTAATTTAATGCACTCTTCGAATCACTTTAGGCTTATTTGTTCTTGTTCTCTCAAAAGGATCCTACTATGTCTAAAAATATTTTGAATTGTTTTCCCTAACTTTTCCATTTATATAACAATTCTTTATCCCAGGAATATTCTTTTGCTCTAAGCCCTGTCTGCCCCTATTACAGCTTCCCTTTTCTCTGTAAAGTCTAGAGATATTTTCATGTTTTAACCTCTCTCAAGTCTTCCCACACACCCATCCAATACCAATACATACATATATACCACA
The DNA here is from genome assembly GCF_049350105.2 of Macaca mulatta. Taxonomy (NCBI): domain Eukaryota; kingdom Metazoa; phylum Chordata; class Mammalia; order Primates; family Cercopithecidae; genus Macaca; species Macaca mulatta. Next base: position 176,229,999 of record NC_133410.1, read on the forward strand.
TCTTTGCAACCGCTAAAATAGTGTTCCATACCCCTGGAACTAGCCAGTCTGTTGATGGACTTACTAACCAGCATTCATGTGATTGCCTTTATATCATATATTACTAATGTGAATCATTCATTCACTTATGTATTTATTTAGCAAACATTTCTCATCTCCTTTGTTATAAGCAGTGTTTTCGGCATCTCAATTGCAAGCAAACTTCAACTAGTTTATAGCCCAATGACTTTGTTAAAACTTAATTAGTTTATACTATATGGAAACATTCTGAAGAGGTTTTGATGTGTTATGTAAAACTAGGTTATGTGATCCTTGAACTACAGTGATAATATCTTTATTTCATTTGCATCCTTATGGCAAAATCTAGAGGTCTATTAGAAAAATAGGAAAGGAAGGCATCCGAATATAAGTTTTGTTTGAATTTACAGTTGCTTTAAAAATGCTGCATAAGAAACATCATTATGTTACATAATGGGAGTCATGCTTTTTAGTTTGACTTTTGAGCAATAAGTTGTAACAGTGGAATTGTTCCTGCAAGAAAGTGCTCCATCCCATTGACTTATCTTTGCAAGAGATGGTTTTTGTCTTTAAAATGGAGACACCAAGGAAAACATGTTTTCATGGTAGATAAAGAGAAACTCAATGGTGTATCAAACTTAACTTGATCATAATCTTCACCTGGTATGTTTGTAGGTAATAGAGAGTCACCAAGCACCCTACTTGATTGTTATGACCAAACTCATTTAGGAAATACTACACTGGAGAATCACAGCAAGGTTGACTAGATAAGACCTGACTTCCATCAGTGTTTTACTGAATTGATCAACTAGAAATCTATCTTTACAAGTAGAAATCGTATCTTTCAAGATTCTCCCACCTTTTACATTTCTGTAGCTCCGTTTCAAATATGAAGGTGAAATCATATGCCTTGCTGTACACCTTAAGTCATAATCAATTCCCATGAAAGAGAAAATCGAAGATTCCAAATACTACTTTATAGACAGAACTTAATTTTTTTATTTGTTACTTTTATTTCAGGTTCAGGAATACAAGTGCAGATTTGTTATACAGGTAAACTTGTGTCATGGGGATTAGTTGTACAGATTATTTCATCACCCAGATACTAAGCCTAGTAACCAATAGTTATTTTTTCTGATCCTCTCCCTCCTCCCATCCTCACCCTCAAGTAGGCCCCAGTGCCTGCTGTTACCCTCTTTGGGTCAATGTGTTCCATCATTTACCTCCCACTTATAAGTGAGAACATGTGGTATTTGGTTTTCTGTTACTGTGTTAGTTTGCTAAGGAGAATGGCCTCCAATTCCATCCATGTTCTCGCAAAAGACATATTCTCATCCTTTTTTTATGGCTGCATAGTATTTCATGGTGTACAAGTACCATATTTTCTTTATCTGTTCTGTCATTGATGGGCATTTAGATTGATTTCATGTCTTTGCTATTGTGAAAAATGCTGCAATGAATATCCACATGCATGTGTCTTTAGGATAGAATAATTTATATTCTTTTGGCTAATGGGATTTCTGAGTTGAATGGTAGTTCTGTTTTTAGCTCTTTGACGAATTGTCACACTGTGTTTCACAGAGGTTGAACTGATATACATCCCACCAAGAGTGTATAAGTGTTACCTTTTCTCTAACACCTCTCCAGCATCTGTTATTTTTTAACTTTCTAAAAATAGTTATTCTGACTGGTGTAAGATTGCATCTCTGAGGGTTTTTCTTGTTTTGTTGTTGTTGTTTTTTTTTTTTTTTTTTTTTGGTATGCTTCTTGGCCACATGTCTGTTTTCTGCTGAAAAGTGTCCATTCATATCATTTGTCCACTTTTCAATGTGGTAGTTTGTTTTTCCCTTGTAAACTTAAGTTCCTTATAGATACTGAATATTAGACCTTTGTCAAATGCATCATTTGCAAATATTATCTCCCACCCTGTAGGTTGTCTGTTTATTCTGTTGATAGTTTCTTTTGCTGTGTAGAAGCTCTTAAGTTTAATTAGATTATACTTGTCAATTTTTTTTTGTTTTTTTTGATTACTGTAGCTCTGTAGTATAGTTTGAGGTTGGGTAACATGATGCCACCAGCTTGGTTTTTGTTTTGTTTTGTTTTTTTGCTTAGGATTGCTTGGCTATTTGGGCTCTTTTTGTTCTATGTGAATTTTAAAATTGTTTTTTTCTAATTCTCTGAAGAATGTCATTGGTAGTTTTATAGGAATAGCATTGATTCTGTTAATTGCTTTTGGGAGAATGGCCATTTTAGCGATATTGATTCTTCCTATCCATGAGCATGGAATGTTTTTCCATTTATTTGTGTCATCTCTAATTTCTATGTGTAGTGTTTTGCAATTCTCATTGTAGAAATATTTCAGCTCCCTGATTTACCTGAATTTCTAATTACAGAATCTCAGATAGAAATGAATTTAGTCCTTATACTCAGTGTGTTTGTAAAAGCACCTATCAACTTTTTTGTTATACTTTCTGGACTCAAATATCTTTTGTAATTATGTTTCTTGAGAGTATTTTTCACATTATCTTATCAAGCTCCTATACGTACCAATGTTCCCAATTGTCATAATATACGTTTCCATAATATCTTACACTAATATTAACTTAGTGTGTCTCACTGCACTTTTATTCTATGGAACCAAGTGTATATTATCTGACACATTTCCACTTGTTCCTACATTCTACAGGGTATAAATTCTTATTTTTTAAATTAAGGCTACTTCAAACTTTTATGATCTTCTGCTTTCCTATGTCCAGGGTTGTGCTTTTCTGTCTATGGTAGAACTTTCACTTTCTCTCTTGGCCCTGGGTTCAACAGTTCCTTCTGAACTTCTTGGGAAAAATCTGACAAATAAACTAATAAATTCTGTAAAACAAAATATGAAAGTAAATATCACCATTTCCATAGCCAAATTAAATTTTCATTTTTTCTACATAGTAGCTAAAAATAGGTCTATATAATATCAGTATCATGTCTCATTCTTTCATATTTCTCCTGTTGTTAAGTTTCACTCTATCAGTGAATAGTAACTGGCTCTATTTTATTTTAATTCTTTTATTTTAATTATTTTAATTCTTATTTTAATTCCATTTTATTTTAATTCTTATGTGGTTAACTACTCCTATTTTCCTGATACCTTGACTTTTAGTTTGTTTGGAAGAACATGTTCTCTACTGTGAACAAAACTTGTGTGATAGATTTACTTTGAAAATTTTAACTGGATATTATAATTTTGTTAAATAAATTTTATGATATACTTTGAATATTTATGATAAATAATTCAAATGCCTCTAATTTTCTCAATTTTCTTATGTAAATGGAGCTAATTTTTCAGATTATGTAATATATAGAAAGCATTTTTTAACACTTTCCACAATGCAGGCACTCAAGAAGTGTTAAATATAATCATTGAATGAACTTATCTTTGGTTTACAAAAATAAGCAACCAATGCCTTATTCAACAAATATGTTTTGAGCATGCAATGATAGCAAGATATTGAGACATTGGAAAGGTGATACACTAAGTGTTCGGAGTTTGTAATATAATCCATACAAAAGGCAAGGAGTGATTCAAGGTGCAGACTATATTTGTTTCTTACTTAGTGTCTCTATAGACTTTCATTTTGTTATTTGTATTAGGCCATTCTTGTATTGCTATAAAGAAAGGTCTTACAAATTGTATTGCTATAAAGAAACGCTTTACTATAAAGAAAGTAATTTACAAAGAAAAGAGGTTTAATTGGCTTATGGATCTGAAGGCTATGCAGAAAGCATAGCAGCAGGCATCTGCTTGGCTTCTGATGAGGCATCAGGAAGCTTAGGACCATGGCAGAAGGCAAAGGCAGAAATGGCATGTCACATGGCCAAAGCAGGTGCAAGAGAGAGGGTATGTGTTGAGGGGGAGGTGTCATGTACTTTTAAATGACTAAATCTCACGAAAACTCACTATCATGAAGACAGCACCAACTCATGAAGGATCTGCCCTCAGGATTCGAACATCTCCCACAGGGCCCCCATTGCAGCATTGGACATTTCATTTCAAGATGAGATTTGGGTGGAGACAAAACTATGTCATTGTTTAACTTACGCACACTAACCATTGTTCTTCATCAGATATGCTAAAAAATCCAGACTTGTGATACTTTTTCCACATAGACGTCAAGACCTAAACCCACACCAGTCAATGTCTACTATATATTCCAGACCATGAATTCCATGCCATTTTTTTTCTGATAGCTTTGTAGTGAATTTTGATTCCTATGAAATCAAGAAAAGGAAAAGACTGAATCTCTTTTCATTGAAGATAATCACCTCCTTCTAAGGCATTTGTGATCATCCATCTGAGGGCTTTGTGGTGATCCATGTGAGATGCAGGCAGGAAGTGCAAAAAAAAAAAAAAAAAAAAAAAAACAAAACTGTTCCCAGGGGTAGCTGTCAGCCAATTTCAAGTGACAGTAAGAGGATACATATATGTCTGCTTTCTTATCCCTTCTTGAGACCAGTTCTGAGACAGGTTTGACATAATCTCCCAGGTCTTGCAGGAAGACATTGCTAGTTGTTCATGGTAATAACTGGATTGATAACACCTTTTTGTCATTTTTCAAACTTCTCTATTTTACCTCCCACATAGATTCCTGGAACTTAAATCCTTGCTTTTGGTTTGCTTCTGGGAGGTGCCCAGGCCAAGGTAATTAATACTAAATTGGTAAATAGTAGAGACACTGTGATTTATGGGCAGCACTGAAGTGACTCTGTTGAGGTTAAAGAATATGACTTTATAGTGGTATCGATTTGTAAAGACACACTGAAGAATTTTCATTTTAAATTTGATGTCAATAGCTAAATTTAGTAGTATATTTTTTGTGTTCCATGTCTTTTATGTGATTATAAACCTTCCCTCTATAGTTTAGGTGAGATTAACTCAAATGGTATTAACTAAGATACTATTTGTAAAAGGCCAATCAAAATTTTTAACAATTATAGAAATACACATTTAAAACATTTTTACTCTATTATTTTATGATTATGGTTAGCTTATTTCCTTTTTATGTCAACTTAGAAAATGCATGTGTTGATGAAGGAAGTATAAGCATAACAACCTTGGTCATATTTTATGCTGGGTTTTTTTGCATTTCATATTTAAATGTTATATACTGATATGTGGTTATAAATTCATTTTTGCTTTTAGAAGTTGTGCTACATATATTGTTCAAATAAAAAAAGTTAATTTTTTTCAACATTTCAATGTTGTGGCAAATTAAAATTTTGCAGAAATATATGTATTTTTGGATGAGACAGAAAAATATTGTGGCGGATGCTTCTTTGAAAAATTAAATTTAAAATTAATTTTAAGATATTTTATTGGTTATGTGACCTTACAACCAGTTAACATGAGTGTTCTTCATTATGGTGCTGTCTGAATTGACTTTTACTTTAGAATGATCTAATTCTGCACATTTACATGATTAAAACAAAACTCCTTAACAGTGCATTCTGAATTAAAGTTTTGAGTGTAAGTGTTGCATGCTAAGTACAAACATTGAGTAATGAATCAAAATGCTGAGTCTGGAAGTATTATGATGCCATGGTGGGGCCCAGTAGATTTATGCCTGAATCATTGCCAGGTGCCACAAAATTACCTCTCACATAAAGTTGATTATTCCAAAATATCGAATTTTATTCTTGGTTGATTTCTTTCAGTTACCTCCATGCACCATCCATTAGCAGATTCCAATGACTGTATATCCCAAGTGTATCATGAATCTGTTTACCTGTTTCCATTGCAGGTTCTACCATCCTAGTGAGAATCAGTCTTCTTCTGATAAGACAATAGCTTCACAATTTTTCATATTGCCTTTATCAATCATCTTTTCTCTATTCATGTATTCTCTAGAGAACAGTTTGAATGTCACGTTTTCAAAGTCTTCAGTGGATTTTTATCACACTTAGATGCAAATGCAATGGCCCTCCCTCAGATTACAATGTCTTAAATGATCTGTTCCATCCTGACCTGGGCAATCTTTTCTTGTACTTCTCCCGGGCTTACCTATTACATGTCAGTCACTTTGTTTTTCTTGCTATTCTGTGAATGCACCTTGTTTGCTTCTGCCTGAAAGCCTTTCCTCCTCCTGTAATGTTTTTTTTCTTTTCTTGACATACATCGTCAGTCTTACCATTCAGATATCAAATGCTACCTCCTAAAACAAGATTTATTTCTTGACCTCTGAATCCAAAGTAGCCACCAAAGTAGTCAATCTCTAATATATCACCTAATTTTATTGTCCTGTGTATTACTTATTATCACATGATAATTTTCTTGTTACTTGTTTAATAGGTTTTTTTTTTTTTGTCTCTATTCACCAACCAGAATATGCTACACTCCATGAAGGAATGGAACTAGCCTGTCCTCCTCATTAATATGTTGTCAGCATCTAAATTATTAGGAGAGAAGGGGACTCACCATGTTGCCCAGGCTGACCTCGAAATTCTGACCTCAGGTGATCTGCCTGCCTCGGTCTACCAAAGTGCTGGGATTACAGGTATGAGCCACCGCGCCTGGCTTTTTTCTATAAGAATTCTTTCATTGACTCTTAACCCTCTAAGTTAGCTCTCTCTTAGAAATATAATTGTCTACCTGGAATTGTGGAATAAATGAATATGTGTATGTATGCATGTGTGTGTGTAAATATGAATGTCTAAGATATACATACCATGGCAAATTTTGATTTAATCTAATCTTATTCATTGCAATATGTATACCCCTTGTCAGACTCACCACTTTTTTGTGTCTGATTCAGTTGCTTTATACTTTTTAGTTTTAATACAAGGATAAACAATGGTAGTCAAATAGTACAGATATAGGAAACAGAAATACAAAATCTCTGTGAGTGAGAGTCAGATACATACGTGTGCAATAAGAACAAAAGAATATGAAGACTGAAGATGGGCAAATATAAACTATCTTTTCTAGAGCTAATTAAATAGACTACTCTCTTATATACAGTTTCACAGCTAACCCCACTCCCTACTCCCACCTTGAATAGTAATTATATACACTTCTTCCATTTTTTTATTATATACGAAAATGTTCAACCAAATGTGTGGTTTCATGATCTGTGCAGCATTTAAAAAATATGTGACGGGTGATAGGGAAACCCTGCCTATCTTTTTGACATTTTACTCTCACCTATTTATACTCTTGAGGAAACTGTCAGAGAGGTAAAAACATTTACCCAAAGTTATACAAGTTGTAAATGGCAAAGCCAGAATTTCCTCCAGTCCTTTTATGTCACCACAGAGGATCCCTGCTTCCCACTGATCACATGGTAGAAACTTGATAAACATTTGTTAGTTTACAGGAAGATAGAGGAGACATAAAAATGGTTTCATCCACTTGGGAAATAAAGTTTACATGCAGCCATCCCTAAATAATGTTGCTAAAAAATGTTAACATGTAGCTATTACATTTTATGAAGGAAATCACAGTGATATCTTTCCAATATTATATTATAAATCTTAAGGGAAGAGAGGCGATACACATTAGCACCCTCATCTTTCTGATGGCTAAGCTGAAGCATCTTTCTCAAGGGCAATCTAATTGCCTCTCCAAGATAAGCTGCTGAGCCTGGGACTTTCACTGTTGTTGTCTAAGCTGGGTCTTTTCTATGCCACTTTCAGTGCTGTTTTATGTACTGTGAATCTATAGCCTGATCTTCTATTTACTAGGTTCATATAAAATCAATATTTATTTTATATAGCACCTTGTACTTCAAAAGATCCAAGGTAAATCAATATGTAGGATTCATTCCATAAGAAGAGTAATTAGCCCCTCAAACATTGCAGTTACTGCAAATTTGAAAGCTGTAAGTTGTCCGAATCAAAGGAAAAGTCACTTAGCTTATACTAGCACTTTTCTGAAATACAACTAAAGATGCTTTTATTTATGGCTAAACAGCGACGATAAAGAAAAACAGAGTTGCTGAAAAGATCCCAGTTTTGAGGGTTTTCTTTAATGTGATTCTAGGTGAACAGAAAACATAAACAAAGAATATCTAAAATAATCACTCAAAATTACTTGAGATAACCAAGGGATGGAATGTCAAAAGGTTGTTGGAAGTGAAATTGTGAAATAGAATGTTAATTTTTATTTAGCTTTTTGAGTGTAGGATTCTTAGAATATAATTTGATAAAGCTAATATTTACATTGACAAATGAACCGAGGCATCATTAATGCATTTTGTAAGGAATACATCTGAGAACAGATAAGACATTACAATAATAACTGACTCAAATTGAAAGAATTACTAAAGAAATTGTAGCCTTGGCATGAAGCAGATGACACACTAAGGATATCACTACTTCATACTCTAAGATAAATATATCAGCTTCTACTCTTGGAGGGATACAGCCCTTCCTTCAATGGTTTCATATTTTCCTGAACAAACTACCATCAGATTATCAGCATCTGATCTAGTCCTTCTATCTCATCATCTGCAAAGATCTTTATGTTCCAACATCTGCCCCTCTGGATCTCTAGAATTTGACATTGCCTGTGTTCTATGTTTTAGTTCCTAATCCTTTATTTCTGATTTCCTGTATATATATTCCTCAGGTTTATATTCTGAAATCAGAAACTGTAATTTCTAATTTCTAAAGGTTCACAACCTTTTCTTCAAAAAGTGTGTGATCCAACCATTTTGGGGGTTGTTTTCAGATTTTAGAAAAGCTATATGATATATAGGCTATTATCATTGAAATCAAACAAATTATATACAGAAAAGTAAGATTGTATGAGTAGAATGAATAAAGAATGGTAAGTAGCCCCAAGTCAACTCAGGTCAAGTTTTGCTGACAACTGACAACTTAGTTCAGAACAGGTTTTTTCTCAAACATTTTCGGATTTTGAAGTGGAAATAAGAGATGATGAGTGTCTGAATAAATGGTTATACACTGGATAGCACTGCAGATTATTTTATTTCAATTATTGTCTTACTCATAACTGTTTTGTTCCAACCTCAGTCATTTATCCCCTTGACTTTCCCACATCTATATTTGGTTGACCATAACAAAATGCTAAGAAAAATCACAAGAAGAAATTGCGAGAGAAACACAGGAACAAAGTTCTCTAATAATGGAAAATACCTCAGTTCCAAGTTACAGTTCCCCACGGTATAGGGAAGACAGTGTGGAAATACTTAAGTAAGTAGTAACTGCTACGTGTCCTCCAAAGTTTAATTATTCCTGAATAGGTTCAATAGATTTTACCTGAAGGGTAAATTCATCAACTCACTCAAAATCGTTTCCTTGACTGTCTATTGGATAGAACTCAGTGTGCCCCTTACTGTGTGGAATTAGTATGAGGGTTAAATACTATAATGCAGAATTTCATAAAATAAAATTTACTAAGTTTTAGCAAGGGTAACAGATATAGCTTCCAATTTGGAAGATATGAGAAAGTTTAACATGGATAGAAAAGTAAACACTTAAAGCATATCTTATTGAATTTGAGAAAAAAAAATCAAGTCCTTCTACCTTGTCAGATGTAATCATTTATTGCCTTGATGAAGGCAAGAAAATGCTTTATTAGAAACCTGTAGCTGGCCAGCATTCAGAGTAGGAGAAGAAAAAAGGATATATATATATATGACTTTAGATTAAAAATAATAATAACTAGAGGCCCTTAAATCATGTCTAACATGGGTAACTTGCCTAATCTGATATCAGCTTAGTTACCTTAAGTTATTCAATGAAAAAATAACAATAAAAGTTGTTATAAAAATAAAGTTTATAATAAACAACAACAATAAAAGATTGACTATGATACGTAACATTTTGGCCCTTAAAAATAAAATGTGCTAGTTCCACTTCCAGTATGAATGAATTTAGATTCTTCAGCTCAAAATTTTATCTGAAAACATCTGGAAAAAGTATATATGAAGACATTGGATTATTATCAATGAAGATAGAGGGTTGGTAGCACAAGGGTAATAGAAAAAAGAGAAGCCTAGAAATATCAGCCCAGAATGTCATACTTCTTTTTTTCTTTTTCTGGAAGCTAACTTTGAAAGCTGTGTGTAAGAAGATGAACAGAACGCACTTGAAATCCATAGCATTGTGTCATGGATTTCAGGGGTGTTCAAAGAGCATGAGTCTTGTTTATATCCCAGGCATTTATCTGAGATCCCAAATGTCTATACCTTAAAATAAACCATTTACCAACCATGACATATCCCAGGTTTATAGCATTTCAGATCCTGATTAGAATAAGGTTATCTTAGCTGCTAAGAGCTACAAGCCTAGCTGCCTGACAGGAAAAAAAAAATGTACACTCTTTCTAGAGAAATATGATGTTAGAATTGATTGTAAATATAAAATACATGACACTGAATCAAAAATAACTGACATAAAAAAAGTAAAATTTTCACAGAAAACCAAAAGAAAGAAAGAAAATGATTAGAGAAAAATGTATGAGATGTAAATAATGAAGTTATTACTCATGGGCTTTAGTATATTTAATATTAGTATATTTAATATTAAAGAGGTGAAAGAAGCTAATGAATATCTTGAGCAGATATTAAGCAAAAATGAAGAGAGAATTTATAAAGTCAAACTAGAAGAAAATACCCAGAATGAAGCATGGAGAAGCAAAATATTAAAAGTTCAGGGAAAAAAAGCACCTTAGATACTAAGAAAAGGTATTATAGATATCATCTTAAATTATCAGAAGAAAGGAAGAATAAGACAGTATTATTATATGAAGAGTTAATGAAATATACACTATTTATGAACAGAAACCAAAATAAAGCTAGTGTAGCTATCCTGGTGACAGACAAAAGTTTCAAAAGTAGAGCAATTACAAGAGTGGAAGATATTCAATACCATAAAATGTGAAACATAAAAATGATACAATTCTAAACGTGAATGTGTCTGATAACATAGTCTCACAATATATTTTAACCAAAATCAGCAGAGGTAAATAGAGGAATATAAATATAATCATGAACTTGGTAGGAATATTTTAACATAAACAGAAATCCAATAACTATATAAAAGATTTGAACATCAGAATGATCAAACTTGATCTCATTAACATACAAAGCACACTGTACCCAGAAGCCACAGAACACACTTTTTAGAAGTGTTCATGGACTATTTTTCCAAAATGATCATACGCTTGTTCAAAAAACAGATTTTAACAAATCTCAAAATATTTAAGTTCTACAGAGAACATTCACTGACTACCATTGAACTATTGAACTGAGCTAGAAAATAACAACTAAATGATAACTGAAAAATCCCCAAGTGTTTGAAGATTCAATAATATGCTTTTATTTAATAAATACAGAACTGAAGAAAATATTACAATGTAAATTGGAGAATAGGTTGTACTAACTGATAATAAAAATTATCTCTGTGTGTGTGTGTTTGAATTACATATATACATATATATAGAGGATGAAATTCAACTAATAGCATTCTGATTTATTGCTTTAATTATCTATATGTTTATATGTATACATAAAAAAGGGTAAAATCAATGGAATAAAATAAATATGAAATTGATTTAAAAACAAAAACACTTCACTTGCTACAAGTAGGGTGTGACAATAAAAATGGAGAAAAGTTCAGATCTTATTAAAATCATTTTTATTTTTATTATTAAATTTGACAAATACTTATTGACATCTTCTATGTACCAGACACTTTTCTAGAGTCAGTTGCAGAGATGGGAGATATAGCAGTGAACAAAACAGACAAAAATTTTTTATTGAGATGAAGTGAGGTCAGGTTACCTGCATGAACTGGCTCCTGCAGCAATGTCTGGAGCCCTGGTAGGCAAGAGGATGAAAAGCAGGATGAAGGGTGTCTAATACATGGGGTACCAAGACTTGGCTTTTTTTTCCAAGGTACATAGAAGGAGAGATCATAGAAAAAATATTTTACAGAGATTTACAGAGTTGACTCCTCAATTCACATATTTGAATGAAAGAGTTTTGAAAAATTCAATTTCACAGACCCTTCGTGACTCCCACAATTTTACTTTTTTATTATTTGAACATTCTGAACATGAGACTATAGATAGCAAGACTATTGGAGATTTTTTTTTAAGTACAGGTATTAAACTCAAACTGTGCAGTGGATTGAGTCTAGAGGACCTGAATGTCGCCCTAATTCCTTATTTCAGAAATGCCTGGAGTTGAACAGATTTAGAAATGAAAATAAAACAGATTATTTGGTGGACATATGAGTATGCTTTCTGAGAAATTCCGTAGACTGTGAACCGTATGAGCCGTTATTTACGTTGTAAGTCTGACTTTTGGTAGCTAATCTAATTTACTGTCTGAATCATAAATAACTTTCCCTGTCATGAGAGTGATCTTTCAAAAGGAAAATTTGGAGCTAAAAATGAACTGTGACCATAATAAGAGACAGTATTTCTAGAATTGTGGAAGTAAACATATGACTTTCAATGCTATGCTCTTCTGTATTTTGTGGCTAAACAGTGAAGTTTGGACTTAACTAGGTTTGTAAGAATGTGTCTTTTTTTTTAAGTAAATTCTGTAATTAGAGATGTAATTACGATTCAGAATTAAATATGTTTCTCACTGAATCTTCTTCATGACTCTAAAAGAAAGTCTCATTGGTCCAAGAGCAGTATTCCCATTTAGTTGACAAAAACCTAAAAGTGATGTCACTGTATCCATAACTGTACATATAGATTAAAAGGTAAAATACAACTTTATTAAAATACTAAATTAAAATACTTTTAGCTGAATTTATTTACTGATTGCTAACAAGTTAGCCACAGTCACCTATGAAAAATATCTTATGTCCCTCACGCTCATATTTTAGCAATTTATTCCATGAATTATTTTAGTCCAAATAAATTGATAGCTCAATCAATGTATTCTTTGTTAAACATTTTAATCTGAGTATATAAGAGTAGACAGTGAAATAGCAAAGTTTAAACCAACGATACGTTTTTCCAGGTAGTGAAATGCCAAGATGATAATGATGAACTATAGGGCAATATTTTAATATTCACTGTCGTCTGGAAAATGGCAGATGAACTTCAGTGTAGATAAGAAAGTTTGAAAAATAACCTAAACTAAATGTACAAGGACACAGGCCCTGAATTTTTAGTTACAACTGTAACACACACACACACACACACACACACACTTAAAAATCACTGCAAATTATTGTTGGAAAATATTAATCCAATTTATTGTTGCAGAGAGATCAAGTTGATAGCATAGGTAAGTGAAATTTATTGAAAGTAAGATGTAATTCTTTTCTTTTCCCTATACATGCAGTAAACTAGGATGTTTTTATACATAAAATAGGATGAATTGTAGCCAGTCCTCAAAATTGAAAGAAAGCTGTTGAAGACCTAGAGAAAGAAGAATAATTCTGAAGCATCTGGGAAATATTATTTTAATCAAATCTTGAATAGTATAAACCGATTAGCATATTTCTTTTTAAAAAGATGAAATAATTAAGGATTATAAAATTTCAAAGGATATGAATAAAGTGAACATGGTATTATCCTCTGGATTTTGATGAACAAGAAATGAAAAGTACTACCATGTGTTGAGAGCTGTTTAAGATCAACTAAAAACTATAAAATTCTTCACATTACAGGTAGTAACAAGATTTTTTTAATGCTGATAGAGACCAAAAATATACAAAGGCATAGGAAAATTTCTGATAAATGTATATATAATGACAATTCACTTGTTTAGGGAAAAAAATGACATGTATTGAATTATGGATTAGACAATAGGCCAAGTAGCATCAGTTTATTAGTAGAAACAATAAAATAATCAAATAATAACAATCCAGGCTTATAGATGTAATGCTACATGTAGAGACTGGTGGTGTGGTATCTTGCATGTGTGTGTGTGTGTGTGTGTGTGTGTGTGTATGTGTGTGTGTGTCTGTCTGTATGAGGAGGAGAATATTGAAACTACCACATGGGTATAGCAACTAAACTGAATCTCGACAAGTATTTAGGAGGCAAAAGAGCAAGAAGGAAGAAGGCAGTAGAGTTTCTAAGGCAGGAAGTTGAAAGGAAATAATGGTATATAAAGGAACTGCAACAATGTCACTAGGAGTTGTAACACTAAGTCTTAGGTATTAAGAGTAAGAGATGAGACTGGAGACATAAACAGGCACTCTCTTGCCATTTTAGGAACTTGGCCTGCATCTGAAGGGGAAAGAAGGGCTTTTGAAGAACACAAAATGATGGGGTCTGAGATAGGAGTACAATTATCTTTGTCTTTTACCATTCTTTATCTTTGCCTGAGTTAAAACCAGTAGCATAAAAATGAATTTATCCACTGAAATATTTTTAATGGTGAGTAAGATACAAAAGTTCAAAAGTATATAGGTTAGAGGATTATTTCAAACTCATATCACAAACTTTAAAAATTATTTCTTGAAAACAATACAGTTAGGATTGAAGTAAAATAAGATTGGAAGTTGACATGAAATTTCCCTTAAAAACCATGGGAAAGGTTTTTAAGATATTTGTAAAGGGCATGATAGAAAACTCACTTATCAACATCCCTAGGTTTGTGGGGACAGGAACTACAAGGGTGATTATACAATGCATTGATTTAGATGGCTCTAATGTGGATACCTATTTACCTGCCAAGCAACAAGAGTAGTAGCAGGATTTATAAACATTGACATCATGCCTTGCCACTTTTTTTTCTTAGACATAGGTAATTAATGGCATGATTTTGTTCTGACATGAAATAGAAGAAAATCACCCAAGATCGAGAGGCTATGGTGGATGTCAAAGTGATGGAGAATAATCTCTGAAAGTCATTTTTATACATTTGGACAAACGGCAGAAGATGTGACCAGAGGAGGGAAAGATATATTTGACCCTATTTCACCAAACACAGGGGATGATTCCACTTCTAATAAAAGTTGGTAAAACATCTCAAAGTAGAATTGGAACTGAAAACTAAAGAACTTCTGTCTTCCAACTTTAGCAGAGAAGGTGGTTCAGTTTTTTAAATAAATATCGGTACAAAATATCATGAGACAAAATATCCTTACCATGATGGATAATTTTCTGGTTGCTTTCCACACTGCCTTTCCCTCGCCCCTATTTCTACTCTAAGCTTTGTCAGGAAGACAAAAGAATGAATATTCACTACCATGTACTTACCTTTTCAAGCCCAGTTTAAAATCTATGCAGTAAGAATTGTAACAATACTTACAGAGTCAGATGGAGAAAGAGGAAGAGAGAAAGGAAAGGGAAAACAAACATGACCATTTGGAAAAGATCATCCTAAGTAAAAAGAAAACAAAATAAAATCATTTGTGGGACTTAAGCAATATTTTCTCAATGATAAGAAAAAAATCAACATAAATGAAAGAAATACAGAAATAATACAGTCTTTAAAGATAGATTTTTAAAAACTTTTGGAAAAAGGCTCACAACTTCAAAAAATTAAACAAAAAGTTATGAAATGATTCAGTAAGATAAAGAAGAAAAAAAATCAGATAAAATTGAAGATGGTAAAACTCAGGAAAGAATTTAAGGTGGCAAATAATGCTATTGTGCATTATTAAGATGGTATTGGAAAAGCAAAGTTAGCAATCAACAATTTAACATCTTGTACCTGTGATATGAAGAACAGGCTGCAAAAAAAGAATCCCTAAAGTGGAGAGAAGAGGCATGAAAAGAGGAAAGCAGGTATAGAAAAAATGAGAGATACAGGCTTGCACACCACAGTAAGTCAACATGATCATAACTGATATTTCTATGAAAAGTAAAATTTTAAAAGCAGGCAAAAATGGAGCAGATATTTTATTTAAAGATATAATAGAAATTAAGGATGTGAATCTGTGGAATAAAAAGAGTTACTACATATACAGTATTGTGATTGAAAATTAACTAACATTGATAAATAAATTGGTGAAGTTATTGAAAGTCAATTTTAAAATTCTCCATATTCTCAGATAAAATTCTCCATACTCTCCATATTCGCAGGCAAAAATGGAGCAGATATTTTATTTAAAGATATAATAGAAATTAAGGATGTGAATCTGTGGAATAAAAAGAGTTACTACATATACAGTATTGTGATTGAAAATTAACTAACATTGATAAATAAATTGGTGAAGTTATTGAAAGTCAATTTTAAAATTCTCCATATTCTCAGATAACAGGTATTATTCACTACACACACACACACACACACACACACACACCAGGCCAATTTCAGACTTTGTACTTATGAGCTGTAAACATGCCAGAAAATATGAGAGTAATGTCTACAAAATGTTGATAGGAAAAAGCATGAAAGTAAAATATCTCTACCCAGCTATGTTGATGTACACGTGTCCTGACAAAGAGTTTCATCCATAGATACTGACTGTCATCTGCTTGTGCATGTTATAAACGTTGCATGATGATGTGGTCCCACCAATAGAGAGATGAGGAAAAGTGGGATATACAAAGCGCTTTAGACAAGTTATCGGTGCTAATCTACTGATTTCTTCTTTCAAAGGACACAGTCTTTCTCCTGCTCCACCACTGATTTGGTAGTGAAGGCAACCAAGTTAAAGAAAGGATTTTAAAGTGGAAGAATGTTATTGTTTCAATGGGCCACTTCAATATTGATCTCTTCTCCTTCTTCCCAATTTTTTTCAAGGAGGTATAGGGATAAAAGACAGTCCATACTGAAGGAGCGTTGCGTGGCACAAATTTGAGGATGCTGATTGTCTACGTTTACTAGGAGCATCACTTGCTAAAAAGTTGACATTGTGTATGAGAATTCCCCTTTCTCTTCCATTTTCTTCTATACAAATTAGAAAAACAGAAAGACGAGTATAGATCCCTTGCAATCTCATTGTCTCCTCTTGTTCTCAATTTTGTATTTCTTTATTTCCCTCCAGTTTTTAATGTTATCCTCCCTTCCTCTACCACCCAGGAGGTATTCTCATCACTGAAAGACCTCTGTTAAAAGCTTTACATGAGTGAAGATAATGTAAAGTAATTGACTTTTGCGTGTGACTTTCAAAATCAGTATAATTTAATACATTTAAGAGCTATCTAGTATACCTTACTACTTTAAATAGAAAATAAAAATGATTCAATTTGTAGAGGCAGAATGATTACATCTATATGCAGAAAGTTGAGATATCAAAAAAAATTAAAAGCAGTGTAACAAAATTTAATAGTAGTCTTGCTAGGCAAAATAATAATAAATGAGCTTTTAAAAAATTAAGAGAGAGATAGGTTAGTGCTCTCTCACCCAGACTGAGGTGCAGTGGCTTTACCATAGCTCACTGCAGATTGAACTCCTGGGTTCACGTGATGCTTCTCCTTCAGCTTCTCAAGCAGCTAAGAACACAAACACACACCACCACTTTCTGCTAATTTTTAATTTTTTTTACAGATAAGGTTTTGCTATGTTGCCCAGGAGGCTGATCTTAGACTTTTGACCTCAAGCAATTCTCCTGCATTGGCTTCCCAATGTGCTGGGATTATAGACACCCAGAAATAAACAAAATTTTAAGACAGACAGTCCTTGTTTTGCACAGTGCCAGATATGCTTACATATCAATTGCCATGGTTTAATTAAAGCGAATCCCCCATAACATGGTTATAATTCCAATTGCTACAGTGTATCAACGGTATGTGTATAAAGCACAAACTTCACTGCTGCTCTTCAATGAACAAATTACTACCTAAATAACGGAGGCACATCCCGATCGATGACCAGTCGCAGCATTTATTTCTAAGCCTGTTGTTGACTGGTCACTGCCTAGACAGCAAAGCAAACAGTTGTCTAACTGCGTTGCCTCCCAGTCATCAATCAATGTGATAATTTTCAAAAATAGATAATTTGAATAGGTGAATTCGCCAACCAAGATGAAATTGCAGCAAAGAGACAAAAAAAAATGGTAATACTGAAAGTAAAATCCACGTTGAATATAAATGGATTTGTAGGAAAAAAATAGCTGACTGTGGAAATAACACTACTGCCATTTGAGAGACTCAAGATATGCAGCCAGAGAAATTTCCTGAAGGTGAATGAGGAAAATGACTGTGATAAAAACGAGTGAACATATGCCAAAGGAAGTAACGTCCCAAACACATTAACCTTGAAGGAACTCAAAGAAATCTCACGATACTCAAAGTGCAGAGGATAAAATATTGGAAGCTGGTCTACATTTTAAAAGGATTGTAGCGATTCACCAAGGCATAGAAAAAATGTCCACTCAGTATCCTATGTGACACCAGGAGAATGGAACAATGTTTAAACTACCCATGACACTTTTTTTAAATAGAACACTTTCATTATAAATGTTTCTTATGTTTTAAATTATGGTGTCTAAATATTAGACTTGCTATTTTGGTTCCTTTCTTTAAACTTTTAAAACTGACAATAAGAGATATTTTAATATAAGGTCATGTGACAATCACCATTTTTCCTATATCTTATTATAATCACTTTTTAAAGGATATTTTTAGGGCTACTTGCTATTCTCCAAAGTGAGAACTGTCTGTCCTTATTTTCCAAAATTTCTATAATATGTTAAATATATGACATTATATATATGACATTATATATTTAACACAGCTTGATATATTAACATAATAATAACATATACATATAGCAACATAATATATAGATATATCAACATAGTATTAATGATAATATATACATGTATCAACAATATATTGAATATATTATTTCACAATGAGATCATAATTTGAGGAAAAAATAAAGGAAAATGTCAAAATGTTTAAAACTAGACATCAAATTTGAGCATTCAGTACACATCATTTTGGTGGCAGTAGGGTGGATCGAGAGAAATATTCTACACAAAATCTTAACTTAAGCATGCTATGTCATTCAGAAAGTTAATTATCTAACTCTAGAGTTTTAAAGTTCCTACATCTCTAGAAAATCAGATAGAATATTTAATATGCTCTAAACATTACCAAATTATTTAATCGTTCACAAGAAATTTACTTTACAAGTATTGCCCCTTCAGTACTACACTGCCAAGAAACGTAAGTTTATCTGAAACCCCAGAGACCCAATGACATGCAAAATGATGTTTAAGTGCCATTAATTTACTTGATGACTCCAGTGCTTCACTCTGATGTCAAACAAAGGAGAACAGCAAACATTTTAACTTGTAGAAGTAGAAGAAATTGTTCTTTTGTCACCTCCTTAGATTTCTCTATCAACTGAAAGCAAATATAATATTATGATAAGGAAACTTTATCACATCCTACTGAAAGGCCCTTTATGTCTTTCAATTAAGGCTCTGAGAGGTGGGTGGAGATGGGTCCCAGATACTGATAAGATACGAGCTCTGTACTCAGAGTTCACCGTCTGTGTTGGGCACTTTCTGTCCCTCTCATTCCTCTCAGAGCAGTTCTCCACATTTGCCTGCCCTGTTCCATGCTCAGGAAGCTTCCCCCAACGGACTTCACCAAGCTGCTCTTTGCAGTTATGTTTGTCTTATTTGTTTCAGGGGATGCAGAACTGAGAAGATAGATGTGGATTTTTTTTTTTCTTTTGACCTCACTTCCACAATTTAGCAGTGACTGCTTCCTCCTATGATTAAAGATGCTCTTAGATGGTCTTTAACCTGAGTTCCAGCTCTCACGATGTTCTGGTAATGCATTTTCCTCCTTGTTTACTCAGATCTAGAGGTAGTAAAGCCTTCCTACTATTGTTCCCTGGGTGCTTCAATATCCCTTTTTAGTTCCAGTAACCCTATTCATACCTCTGGAAATAGTCCCTTTATTCAATTATCTTACAAATCCCTCCTGCTTCCTGCCAAACTGCAGAATAAAAGGCAGAATGAACACTATGAGAATGTAAACAGAGAAGCTATTAATCTGTGTTGGATAGATTCGTAAATACATGTAAACTGGCAGTTTACAAAGATAAATTCTGTCTGTGCACAAAACCCATAGACATTAGCTTTTTTGACTCCTCATCTCCTGCTGGAAGGACATAGATCCCTTCAACAGAGTAAAGGGCTTTCGGAGATCAGGAAAACTCCTGGCTAAAATTTTTTCATACCAGTCCTTTATAACAGTGTGCTTTTTCATTCTGTCTTTGTTCTTATGTCAGAATTCCCTGAGATTCCCAGAGCACTCCCTAGGGAAATCTAGGCTGCCTCTACCCCAAACCAGCCAAGAGCAATGGTTTGTCAAGACAACTGTGCAGAACCAAATCTCCACCTGTGCTAAAGCTTCCCTAAACAATTTACTGCCACCAGTGGAAACAATTCTTCATACCCATAGTAAAAGTTTGTCAACCATCCAAGAGGGAAATCAATTACCAAATACTTCTGTGCCATGAATGAGACAAATGTGGTGTCTAAATGCAAGTGCCTTGTGAACAAGTCACATCTAAAAGGGACTAAGATAAACTCTCGACTGGGAACGCAGACAAAAAAATGTTCTGCCTTCTGTGAAACCAACAGACACTTAAGATGACGTGGAATTTCCCAAATGGTCACAGTCAATGAACTTTACTTGACTTTGGGGATAATATTCCTTTACAAAGTTAATGGTGAAAGATTTAGTTATAGATATCCTCATGTGGCATAACATTAATCAAATCCCTTTTCTCCATATTTAAGTATGAGTAGGATTTCTCATCAGAAAAAAAGGATAATTAGATTCTGTGTCTATTTTATTTTCTAGGGGCAGAATCTTGCAATAGAATAGTCTGTTTTTTGAAAAAAGCATTACTTTACCAATTTCTTTTTTAAAAATCATATTTATGACTATTTTTTTCCTAGGGGTTTCATGATTTTCATCTGTCCAGTAAGAATCACAGAGCCTTAGCGTCCAAAGAAAACTTCTAAAATATTCTCCCAGAAAGTTTTCTGGTCCTCCTTAATAATAAAATATACCATTGTTAAAGTCATTAAAAACGTTAAAAATTTTATTTAGATATGTGTAATTATCATGTTAAATAACAATGTATACATTAAAATAATTTTTAAAAAATGATTTCCAAAAATATTTACCTTGAAAGAAGAAATGAGGTAAAAAAATTAGCAAACTTTTTGGGGCAAATTATAATTGTAACTATTATAAAGATAAATCTTGCAACATTTCTGCACTGGGGGATATAAACAATGAATTTATTAGGGTAGGGACAAAATTCTTAAACATGGGTCAAGATACAGTTCTATTACCACAAGAGTAAGAGACGAGGGAATTAAATTGAGCCATTATAAAATGTCTTCTGTCTTCACAAAGGCTAATTATTGGTAATAAATCCAAAGTACACTTAAAAATCACTTGCCAATTTAATAAACATGCTGTTATCTTGAATTAATAATAATGGCAGCAGCCATATTTTATATAAAGTTAGTATTGTGTATAAAGCTTTTAACTGCACCGTTTAATTCCATACTACGAATAATATTCTTTCTACTACATCAAACATTTTCTACTACTACCCTGATGAGAAAGGCATCATCTTCATTTTGTATAGTGGAATAAAGAGGCTCAAAGGGGCTGAATGATGTGCTCTCAATTCCTTCCTCTGTTAAAGCTGTTCTGTCTCTGACTCTGAGGTCCTCATGCAGCCATGTTCACTGACCCAACCTAAAATGAGCAGCCCTCAGACAATTGGGTCAAGAAAAACTTTCTGTGGAGTCATTTCACTCTTAAAATAGTCTCTATATATTGAAATAGTTTGATATTATATAAAGTAAAAAGTCTGAGTCATGGGGCAAGATTTTACAGAACCATTTGCTTCTTGTAAAAGAAACACATGCACACACACACACACACATGCACACACACACACACACACACATTCTGCCTTTACAGTAGTACTGCTACTCTACTGAAGCAAAAACCAGAGAAATTAGACTTAAGAAATGTGAATAAAGTAGGAAGACTATTCTTCTCTGATTTTCAGTCTCTTTTTCAGCAGTATTTAACAAGAGGACTCTGACAAGCACGCCTCCTGTGAGCCCAAACGGATGTAACAGATAAGAAACCAGGTGAATAAATAGCCAAGAAAGCAAGTGATTTAAAATAATATTCAACATCTAATGTCAAGTGAAGCCATTAGGGAGAACTTAAACATTTTTAACACTTTGGAATCTTTACCAAATCTCACTACTGAGTCCCAGTTTGCTCAGTTAATGAATGTTTTTGTGCCCTCAGTGTGGAAAGTGTACAAAGCCCTCTGTTGTCCCTCATTAAAATATCTATAAAACGTACTGCAGATGCCCCTGAAATGAGGCTCATCTAACTGACCCTTTTATAAGATTTATGACATCAGAGTCACATATCCAATTCCAGCTGATTAAGGAAGTTTTATAGAAGCAGAACTAGAAGAAAATGGAACTGAGACGTGGCTATAAATACGGTGTGCAGCGACAAGTCTTTCAGAAGTGTTTATTAAATGAAAAATGGTTTTTCCACCCTGACTGCTGTATTTCATCAGAGGCCCCCGAGCTCTCTGTCAATACCCTTTCACACATATAATGAACACAGGATAGGCACTGGAACCAGCAAAGGCACCTTAGCCTCGATGATTCCTTCTCCGTAAAACTTGGTGGGAAACTATGAATCAATAATATATTCGTAGTAGGAGAGGGGGTTTTACTAGTGATAATCACCTTGATCTTAAACTGCATAGAGGAGAAAAGAGAAAGAAAAGAAAGTTTGTAAGATCCATGACCCATTCAACTGTGAGTCCAACCTGGATGGATGATTTATTATGACCCAATTTATTGTTTCTCCTCTAAAGCCAGTCACAATAAAGAACACTTATTCTAAAACTGCTCAGTTTGTGGTGTTCTTTTAGCCTCCTTTTTGGAAGTTGCTTAGCAGAAGGGCATTGTGTTTTATACTCTGAAAATTTTGTTTTAAGGTTTTCACATAATAAAGGATTTGAGCATTATTCAATCCCTTTAAAGAGATAATAGAGTTATATTAAATACAGCTTGGACTATTAAAGTTTTTTAACACTTTTTGAATATTTCACCTTTTACATTGCAGGTTTTATGGCCTCAATCTCTTCATTCTGTGTTTTAAGTTTCTTGCAAATGTTTGTAATTAGAAGCTAAATACCATTTAAAAGTCAGGATTAATATGATAAAGAATACGATTGATTTCTTATTCACATTTCCATGTCCAAATCAACATTGGTATTTGATGCTTGAATTTTTGTTCACCTGTTCTTTTTGAGTATCATGCAACTATCAATTTGCACACTTTTCTCAGCATAGAGCAATGAGTTCCAACACTGTTCTTGCCATATGTATGTTAGTGTTGTTGTAATGTAAATAATAACAGTTGTAACTTGATGAAGAAAAGGAGTGGACCTATGTTGCGCTTGTTTAGCTCTGAAATACTTTCCTGAGCAATAATTAATCAGTAATAAACAACTTTTTATTGAAAAGGAGTCTCACTCTGTCGCCTAGGCTGGAATGCAGTGGCACAATCTCAGCTCACTGCAACCTCCGCCTCCCTGGTTCAAGCGATTCTCCTGCCTCAGTCTTTGGAGTAGCTGGGACTATAGGCATGTGCCACCATGCCTGGGTAATTTTTTGTATTTTTAGTATAGACAGGTTTCATCGTGTTAGCCAGGATGGTCTCAATCTCCGGACCTCGTGATCTACCCACCTCAGCTTCCCGAAGTGCTGGGATTTCAGGTGTGAGCAACCACGCCCTGCCTATAAACAAATCTGTTTAAGGAATCATAGAATATTTGAGCTGAAAATCTTAGGAGTTGTATTTGTTTCCCAGGGTTGCTATGACAAAGAACTGCACATCAGGTAGCTTAAAAAGAGCAGAAGTGTATTGTCTCACAGTCGTGGAGGCTAGAAGTCCAAAATTGAGGTGTCTGCAGGTAATGTATCTTCTGAATCCTATCAGGGAAAATTCTTCCATGCCTTTTCCTAGTTTTGGATGGTTCACTGCAATCCCTGAAGTTCTTGGATTGCAGCTACTGCACTTTAATCTCTGTCTCATCTTCACCTGCTGTTCACATGTACATGTCTCTGTGTCTTTCTTTCTCTACTTACAAGGACAACAGTCACATCAGATTAAGGGCCCAGTCTCCTCTAGTATGGCCCCATCATAAGTAATTATATCTGCAACCACCTTGCCTCCAAACAATAAAGTTACACTTTGAGGTGTACATTAAATGCCCCTCTACACATCTTATGAAAGTTAAGACTTCCATATATCCTTTCCAGGAACACAATTTAACCCTTAACAAAAGTCATCTATCAAACCACTTCCTTCAAGGATAAGAAACTAATTTATGTTGGAGAAAAGTTTTATGAATTAAGAATTTATACATGTTATTTTATTTGTTCCTAGTAAGGCAAAATGTGACCTAAAAGGAGATGAAGAACATATACATTCATTAATCTCTTGATAGTGGTAGGGTTTTTTGTTGTTGTTGTTGTTACTATGCCAGAATTATGAGACAAGCTGCTAGGAGCCCTTCTTTCTATTTCTAACAGATGGAACTGTACAGCAATTCTCTCTCTTAGAGAAAATAAAATAAAAGCGAAGGTTCAATGGAAAAGCATGAAGACCAAGGTTATTGGTTAAATGTAAAAGGCTTCAATGAATACAAAAGCACAACAGCACTGAGTCACTCATAGTCCATCACTTATTTAGAGATGAACCATCAAAAAAATTTGTAGGCCACTTCATGCTGACTTTGAGCTGTTGTCCCTCTAGAAGCAGGCTGGATAGTTTTAATGCCTGTGAGATCTGTGAAAACACAATCTGATTTGGTTCATCACTGCTTGGATCTACAATTCAGGCAATAATTGTCACATTAGCCTTTTGTCTTACTTTTCTTTAAGACTTTGTTCCCTCAGTATTAAACTAGGCATTTGAGCAGTTCTATATTAACTATTTTAGACCACCAGAAAATCCTTTAATTACAAAGGTACATTTTTATATACTTATCTTCTTAGATGCTCAAAGCTTGTAGAAACAAATGTAATAATACACACCACAGAGGTAGCATTTAAAAACTAGCATAAGCTTGCACAACAAATCAGAAAATAGCCTATTCCTGAGATGTATTACTGAGGAAATCATGTTGTCATTGGTTCTAGTCTAAGGCTTTCAGATAAAATCTTGATGTCTGAAAGGAAAGCAAGCAAGCTGTGGCACTTTATTTTAATACTTTACTCCACATAATAGAAGATAAGGATGATAACAGGTAGGAGACTATTTTCTCCAAATAGGACTGTTAGCCAAAGCAGGCATTAGCCTGCTAAAGTCACACCTGCTGACTATCTTCAGTGAATGACGTTGGTGTCCTAAAATAAACAACTTGAAGTTCAATGTGATTTTTGAAATAATTTAACTCCTAAAAATAACATTAAGAATTTGGGGCATTATGGACCCTTGGAGGAATCTGATGAAAACTGAACACTCTTTGCCAAAAATGGTGCATGTCACAGTCATATAAAAGTTTGCATAACATTTCAGGGTCTAAATAGGCTGCCTGTTTTATACCCCTTCTTTTAGGTGATGTTTCTATATTATTAGAAGCACACTGTGGAACAAAACATGATCACAAGAAGTAGTATCATTTTGAGGAACTTGACATAGCACATAACTGTTTCCACCGGAAACCATGTTGGGGAATCTGGGCTCTTTTCAAAGTTAAATTTCTCTGTGATAACCTTGCTATGCTTTTGAAAATTACTGTAAGGACCAGGTATAACACTTAGTGACTTAGTATGCATGTCTTATTTAGGTAAGCCTTTAAAAGCAAGTATTGAGTGGAATAACTTTTCTTTTTTTAACCAGCCTGAAATTGCCTTATCTGTAAAAAAAATAATTTCAGTTGATATAGTAAACAATTATTTTACTGCAAATATTTGTCCCGGATTTCCTATTTTTCTTAGTTGCTCACTATATAGCATAAAAGCAGAGGTTCAAAAGAAAAGCATGAGGACCAAAGTTATTGGGTGAATGTATAAGGCTTCAATTAATACAATAGCTGTGAGTCATTCATAGTTCGTCACATATTTAAAGGTGAACTGTCAGAAAAATGTGTAGACCACTTCATGCTGACTTTGAGCTGTGGTCCCTCTAGAAGCAGGGTAGATAATTTTAATACCTCTGAGATCTGTGAAAACACCATCTGATTTGTTCCCCACTGAACAAATTTGGTTTGGTTCATCACTGCTTGGATCTACAACTCAGGCAAAGATTGTCACATTAGCCTTTTCTCTTACTACGTGTGAACACAACATATGTCCATTTTGCCACATGTTTTAGAGACAGATTAGAGTATTTGGTAAACATATGACAGGATTCAAGATGGAATGTGTATCTTTCTATTTAAGCTAAAAAATATGTATGCAATAAACTAGGTCGTACAAACCATGTAGGATTCTGCTAAGCATTCATTGCTTGAAATGTAAGAAAACCCAAGTACTGTTAAGAGAGAAAGGAAGTAAGGTAGGAAAGATGGTAGGAAGAAAGGAGGGAAGGAAGGAAGGAAGGAAGGAAGGAGGAAAGGGAGGGAGGGAGGGAGGAAGGGAGGAAGGAAGGAAAGAAAACCTTACTAAAGTATTAGAAATTAATTGACTGCACAGTTTGCTATGAATTCTGAAAAATATTGTTTTTCCAGGTAGTATTTATATTCTATGCAAGGAGTGTGAAGCAGTCTTAATTCTTTGAAAATGCATGCTATCTCTTGCCTCTAGATTGTTACCATATTTGTATCAATTTTTCTTGTTCTCTTTGCCCTGGACACTTTCTCATGATCATCAGATTCAAGGTTTGATGCACCTTCGCTAGGTTTTCACTGCACCCATCCAACCCACAACCCCTAAGACAGGCTCTGTCTCACTTGTTCCTGTTGTTCTCACGCATGATATAATGTAACCAATGCTTGAAAAGAAGCATATTGAATAAATGAATGCATAAATAAATGAAGGAATGAATATCTTGATATCCAGAGTGACCCATTTCTCTTCTCTGTAATCATGTGACACTATAGTGAAATCCTAGTTGTTTTCAGTGGTTTTCCATTTTTATTTCTATTTCCACTAAATTATCTTCCTCACTTCTGTGGTTTTCTCATCTTGATTTTCACTCTCAAATTTAGAAGGTTTTTAAATGTATGCATGAATCTATATTTCAAATATCATTTCAAAAGGCAAAACTAATCAAATTATTGTCATACCTAAAACTTTATAGAGCCCACATTAGTCATTTGCTTATAATTCTAAAGCATGATGATGTGTATGTCTCTACAGTTTTGAAAATCATTCCAGATCCAAGATATTCTTGTACTTGTTCAATAATCAGGTATAAAGTGCCAAGTATGTACCAATAACTATGCTCGATGCTGAAATAAATAATTGTAACAGAGTTCTCATAATCTAGTGGGAGAAAACAAGAATATAAACAAATAAATTTAGCAATTTTTATTTATATGTAGTTTTTCATTTTATAATATTTTCATATGTGTTTTGTTTGAAAAGGACCATAACAATAGCTATGAAATAACAATGTGATGAATGTAACGTAAAAAATACCCAGAATACTATGGAGGCACAAAAAGGATATAGATCACTTCATTAGCTTATCTGGAAGCTGAAATTCCCCCAAGCTCACAATTCAATATTTTCTTCATGTGAAAGTGCAAAGTAATACACCAAAATGTTGCATTCTTATCTGCTTCATTCATGATTATGTCCTTGTGAAATCAATATATATTAGGTATTTGGAGGGCAGTATTTATTTATACAAGACAATAGGGTAGTAACTTTAGGGCCCTGTTACAATGGGGCCTCTACTTAAATCTATGCTATAAAGGTAGCCAGTCCTAAGATATCTAACACATCATGCCATGAGTATGCAAAAATGCACAGAAGGAACTGAATTTTCAGAACAGTAGTTTTTCAGCCCAGAAACTATTTCTCCTTTAATCAAGAAAATTAACATTGTTGTTTACACCCCTAAATCACTCTTTGGTTATTCTTCTATTTTTAAAAAATATAGTATCAACCCCAGCTTCCCATTATTTTATATAAATCGACAATTTTACATTACTCTTGAATGGTGCATTTCGCTATCACTCCTTACTTTTGTTGTTCTGACTACTGTATCCCTGTTCATCATTGCTCTCCAGTTGATCTCTGGGAGGAAATGGCATTCTGTTGGCCTATTAATACTGGGCTTTGTTCCTTCTTACATGGCTGATCTTTTCCTACCTCTATTTCTGTATGTTTTAATAGCATTTATAACCAACAGAATTAGGTTCCTAGCTTAAATTGGATATTATGAAGCACAAGGTAGTACGAGTAATGAACATTTCTCCTGAGGAAATTAGAGAGCATCCACAGCCACCTTGTGGGCCATCATTAAATCAAAGGAAGGGGCCCTCTGTGAAATGAGCACCGGCTGTGCATTGACAGTCTATGATCCCCTTAACCTGTCAGCTTTCATTACTCTACCGAAGATGAAAAATTACTTTGAATGGCAAGATGAGTGTGACGATATTGTGTTTGTGGATGCACGCATTCCAGAAATTGAAACTGACATTTTCCTCTGCACAGCGCTGAACAGAGAGCAGCATTGTTCACCTCCGGTCCATCCAAAGTTCAAACGAACCATGACTTATGAGATATTTTATTTCCAGGACACCACCACATAAATATATAAGGCATGCTGTATTGATAAAGCCAAGGTCTACCTTATGCAGTGTCTACCTCATACTGTGGCACAAGGAGATTGTTATGGGATTAGGCTAGGTGAAACTCTCTTCCAAAAAAGTCAGAAATGTATTGTGAAATAAATGTATCTTTATTTAACAATTTCTCAGAGTCTGAGGAGATAATGCTAAAAAATTTTGGAACTACCTATTTGTTGGTGTATACCTTATCTAAAGTTTTACTGGATTCATGAGTTTTTCTTGATTTAATTTGTATACCTTTTTCAATTTACATTAAAAATTACCTCTGTCAAGCTTTCAGGGATTCTCAAGTATTCCAGTTTTTGATTTTAAAAATGAAGGTA
The DNA here is from genome assembly GCF_049350105.2 of Macaca mulatta. Lineage (NCBI taxonomy): Eukaryota > Metazoa > Chordata > Mammalia > Primates > Cercopithecidae > Macaca > Macaca mulatta. The sequence goes on from NC_133410.1 coordinate 176,259,058, forward strand.
CGATCTATTTCTTTTATAGTATTATACAGATTAATCATATGGCTTTCTAGCCATTTAAATTTTCCAGTAATTTTAACTTTTAATAAGAATTCAGAGAATTTTAAAAATATTTTCATTTAGCTTAAGTGTTTATCTCTGGTTTACTGGAGCCTCCATAAGTCTTGCTTATGTTAAAGCAAAGAGGACTCTAATGCACACTGTAGATGATGCACCATGGATTTGTTACATGAGAGCCTACTTTTGTCTTAGGCCACGTTTGTTCAACCCATAGCTCACGTTCCACATGTGGCCCAGGACAGCATTGAACAGGGCCCAACACAAATTTATAAACTTTCTTAAAAGATCATGAGGGGTTTTTTGTTTGTTTGTTTTTTAACTCATCAGCTATTGATAGTGTTCATGTATTTTATGTGTGGCCCAAGACAATTCTTCTTCTTCCCATGTGACCCAGAGAAGCCAAAAGATTGGATACCCATGCTTTAGACTACAGATGTTACTATCTTTTAGGAAACTAGTTATGTACATATCTCTTTCTCATATCACGATATAACATTGTAGTTCATTATCTTATAATTTGGGTTAGTAATATGAGATACATTTCTTTTTATTTAATATTTCTTTCTCAGAAGACCTTAGCATTTCAACTTAAAACAGGCATTATAATAATTGTGTTTTGGCATTCAGAGGATTGTTAACTTTTCAGATGATTTGTTGTCTGATATTTCAGTAATTCAGTGTGCAATGTGTGCAATGAATTCTGGAAGTATGGATACATTCTATTCATATGTTCATTTAGCAAGATCTCAATAGCAGGTGCTATGGGCAAAGATAAAACTCACCATAATATTGCCCTTAAAAGTTTACAGAGACAGGGTGCAGTGACTCACACCTGTAATCCCAGCACTTTGGGAGGCCCAGGTGGGCAGATCACGAGGTTAGGAGATCGAGACCATCCTGGCCAACATGGTGAAACTCCGTCTCTACTAAAAATACACAAATCAGCTGGGCATGGTGGGCGAGCCTGTAGTCCTCACTACTTGGGAGACTGAGGCAGGAGAACTGCTTGAAACCGGAAGGTGGAGCTTGCAGTGAGCCGAAGAGATCATGCCACTGCCCTCCAGCCTGGCCGACAGAGCGAGACTCCATCTCAATAAAAAATAAATAAATAAATAATTAGCTACTGTTTTGCTGGGGAGTGTTTGGTAAAGTATTCATAGGAAAGAGGCCCCAAACTAAGGCATTTTCTTAAGACACAAACACAATGACACAGCAATAAAACATAATAATTTCCAGGACTGTGTTATACTTACATATAAAAATGCATCACTGATGCTTCATGTGTGTCTAACTATACTAGACCAACTATTAGAGCATCCACATTAACAGACAATTACTGGCAGTAATGGATGGGATATCCAAAGGAACACTGATCCGTCAAAGATACATTAGTCTATGAAAGTGTGTAAATTTACCACAGGTATTCAATATCTGCTAGAGATCTTCTCTGCTAATGATGTTGAGCTTTACTGTGAAATCAATGAGAAGAGTCTAGAACCCTCCACATAATTTCCATCATATAAAGTTTTGATCCAGAAGACACAATATAATTTTAAAAGTTTATGTAAACAGGTTTGCATGTTAAGTCTTACTATAGAGAGAAAGTAAGCTCCCCCAAATTTTTCAATACTTTATTTTTGATATTAGTCAAACCACATAACTTTGGAAATGTCTTTTGTATTTTAACAACTACAGTGAAGCTTGACAAATATAATAAATATTATGAAATATTCCTCTTCTACACTTTCTATTGTAAAGGGTAAATTTAAGATCTTATTAACTAGGGATATTCTGAATGATACAGTGGCTGACGGAGAGGGTAGAAAGAATACATTGCTACAAAGGAAAATCACAGACAAAATTTCTTGTATCTGCTTGATACAGTTCGGGTGTTTGTCCCGTTCAAATCTCATGCTGAAGTTTGATTCCCAGTGTTGGAGGTGGGGCCTGTGGGAGGTGTTTGGATCATGAAGGCAGATCCCTCATGAATATCTTAGTGCCATCCCTTTGGTGATGAATGAGTTCACTTGAGATCTTGTTTAAAAGTGAGTGGCACCTCCCTGCTGGCTCCCTTCCTTTGGCTCTCACTGTGTGATGTGCCTGCTCCCACTTCACTTTCCACCATAACTGTGAGCTTCCTGAGGCCTTCCCAGAAGGTGAACAAATGTAAGCACCATGGTTCCTGTACAGCCTGCAGGAACATGAGCTAATTAAACCTCTTTTCTTTATAAATTGCCCACCCTCAGGTATTTATTTATGGCAAAACAAAAACAGCCTAACAAACTGGTTGAACAAAACCTGAGTGTTTTGAGAAATTTCACCTTTAATTTGTTATATTACTGTTCTTCTGAAATTTGATGAAAATAATTTTAACAAAAATATAATCATTAGAAAATATTATGTCTTAAATATCAGGTGGTCTCAAGAGGACTCACTAAGGATGAATTGGGTACTTGTTAGTCTGAACCTAAAACAACAGTAAGGCTATTTCTTAAATATTTTGCCATGCTTTCAACCTTCCGAATTTTTGCTTAGAGTCTAAGTCTTAGACTCTTATGCTCTAACTCACCTCTGTGCATTCATACTTGCCTCATCCCCAGTGCAACTTCTGCCCTTGTGCTTAAAGTAATCATGTCCTTGCCATTTCAGAAATCCTTCAGTGGCTCACGACCAAGAGCTGAATGATCTTCCTGAGCTCCTTAGCATGATACGTCAGTGTCCTGGATTTCTTTTCAATTTTGTCTCCCACCTAGACCTCTTAGGCAATCTGGACCATAATGACAGCATTTTCCCAATACTACACATTCTTTCATACTTTCGAAATTCTGAACATTCTTTTCCCTCTGCCTAGAGGGCCCTTCATCCACATTGTAATTCTGGTAATTTAATCTTCAATATTAAAATTGAGCTCCAGTTCCTTTCCTCTAGGAAGTCTTTTCTGTCTTGTCTCAGCAAGGGCAAATGTCTTCTCCTCTGTACTCTTTAAGTAAATCATTTAATCTTTATTTTGGTGTTTACAGAAGATCTGTGGTTCTTTAGTTTATATGCTCTTTTTGTGCAGGACTGTGGGCTCTGTGGGCCCTTCAGCTGTAGGACTGTGAGCTATTCATATTCTCATTTTTAATGAGTCGCATAATGTCTGGTACCCAGAAGATATTTGAATTTATATTTGAGGAATGAATAAGTCATTAGTAAGCATTTGATATTGGACTGTGGCATCGTCGTTTCTTTTTATTCCGACACTCTCCTTTTCCTCTTCATTGATGGTTCCTGCGTGAGTGTGTGGCCCTCCCCCACTGCCCTGCCCTCAGTTACCTCAGTGGTCATTGCTCAGGAAGAAGGCTCAAATTCTTCCACTGAATTTTAGAATGCAATCACGTAAAAGGGTAAGAAATTCAATCAAACTGCTACACAGTTTGTCAGGAAAAGAAATTAACAACCATGGCACATTTTCCTGAGTTTTATTTATGTTCTGGAAAATGGTTTCCTCCTGACCTAACCATGACTGAAAAGAAACATTGTTTCTTAAAATGTCACCAATAAATTTAACAGAGTGATATTAAGTATTTTATAGGAGAAGCCCTAGCCAATACAAGCAAAAGTTCATCTGGTGTAAGTTATATATTTTTTCTGAACTTAATTCTCTCTAAAAATATAAAAACTGATTATTTGGGAACAGCCAATATGTTTGCCATATAAAGAATCTTAAGTCCAAGCTGTGTCACTTCCATTAAGGATTGAAGAACAGGAAAGAAGACAGTTTCAGTCTCCCAAGCCCTTTCTCTAAGATCATTTCTACAGAGTTGTATTGAAAGTACTTTCTACTGAGATCCAAGATGGATCTATTATTGGAATATTAATGTCATATGGATTGTCTCAGTTTTGGCATCATTATAAGCTTTCTTTATATCACGATTCAGTTGATTTATGTCCTAACCATCCTGTGGCAGGGCCATTATTAAGTGGATGCAGGGATGTGATACAGTTCAGTTCAAGTTAACCTTGCTTCACAGTAGTGACATGAGTTAATTTAATTCCTGTCACCAGACTCCGCAAGGGGTATATTGCACATTACCTCTCGTTATTGCAGCTGCAAGTCATTATCTCCAAATCGCCCTTCGTAAAACCTATATGTGACCCGTCTTACAAGTGTCCCATACAAATAGAGAGAGGATGCATAATCAAATATCCATAAAGAAATATACCATAAAAATGAACCTCATTGGAAGTTCATTACAAATATGTAAAATGTTTAGATGTTTATTTCCAGTGAAATGATGTCAGTTCCATAAACTGTCCCAAGCTCTCTGAAATACCTGAGCAAAAACCTATGGAAACATTAACAGTAATCTCAATTGCAACAAGAACAAAGGAGGAAAGTGAAACTTTGCAAGAATAGGCAAAATTCCTATAAACATGATTCCTATCATATATCTGAATAATGAGATTAGATTGCCATTCATAGAACAGATGTAATTTTAGTTTCCCAGAAATAAAAAGGAAGGCTTCTTTTTTCATTCATACTCTCCTTTATGTTGAAGAGATGCCAAATCTCTACCAAAAAGAAAATGAAGCAGTCTTCCTCCCACTGTGTTGATGTTTCTCTTTTTTAGGAACATATGTATGTGTCTTGTGTGTGTGTGTGTGTGTGTGTGTGTGCGCGTGTGTGTGTGTGTGTGTGTGTGTGTGTTGAGAGAGAGAGAGAAAGAGAGAGAGAGATTTCCTAATATAAAGCAATAAAATTTCCCATGGGCCATGTTAGGACATAAACAAACACAGACATGTACTTGGGCAAGGCAGGAGTGCTTAAGATCAATTTTCTTTCTTCCCCCATTCTTCTTGATCTGCACGTCACATCCTTGAGGTTATTTATACAAAAATCGTCACTATTAATCCTCAGCCTAAACCATTTATTTAGTATGTGGTATGCATTTTACCTTAATGTCCACTGTTTTTCTTCTAGACTGGTTTTCTGAGTGCTAAGGTTTCTAATTTTTTTTTCTTCTTTGACACAATTTTTATTGAGTAGGAAATGTCATGTATTAATCATTTTAAAATATTCAAATAAATGTGTGAGTAAATCAAGTGATCAACCTCTACTCAGTCCACAGCTCCTCGTTATTCCAGTTGGCTTTATCTTGCCACTTTTCCCCAGCACTAGAGTAGTTCTACCTTGGACCTGCTCATGTCTCTCTCTCTCTCTCTCTCTCTCTCTCTCTCTCGGTCTCTCTCTCTCTCTCGGCAGGACTCTTTCCTTCTGAAAATAAATTTGGTTAGAGGCTTATGAGATCTGCTCCTGAAAGACTGATTTTCTTGACTCTGCTGATATTTTCCTATAGCGTTATCCAATTTTTGTATTTAATCTTTCTTCCTGGATCTGGCTTTGTAAGCACTTACACATAATTTGAACTTTTTGAGTTTTCTCCATGTCTGAGTTTCCTGAAAACCAACTTGTAGAGTTTTTAATGTCTTCTTGTTATTATTACTAGTCTTTTTGCTATTTCCAAAAAAAACCACACAAATAATTCAGAAATACAATGTTTCTATATCTCTAAAGGAACCAGAAATCCTTGATTTTTTTTTTTTTTTTTTAAGAACGCAGAACAGCACCACCTTAGACCTGGGCAGGTTAGACCTTTACTCTGAATCCTGTGGCTCAGGGTCTGCCATCTTTCCACTTTAGAGTGATTTCCTGCAGGCAGGTCCTGCTCCAGTGCCTGGAACATATTGGGACCTGGCTAGGTCTGTGTTACTCTTTCACCTATTTCACGTGTGCCCCGACCCCCTATCCTATATGTGAGATTGACCAGATGCCTCCAAAGAGCTGTAGAACTTGCACCTGAATTATCCTAGTGAGGTAACACTTTTGCAAGATTGCTGAGGTTGGGTCTTCAGATTAATGCTGACATGCTCCTTGAAGTGAGTGTGGGCTGAGTTCAGGATCCTAGACAACAGAAGCTACACCACTGGTGCTTGGACATGAGCTACATATGTGTTCTAACATGATACCACCTATGGTCTTTATCCTCCAAAGGTGGTAGAGGTGGTGGCAGTGTAACCAGCAAAAGGGTCTGCATGCTGGCCTCTTATAAAAAGAAACCGAGATGATAAGAGTGAGGTGTGATTAAAAAGAGAATGAAATTTTATTATCTATGACAACAGAGGGAGGATAAGGTGCAATTCTTATCAAAAATTTCCACTCTTCAATTTGTGGAGGAAACACTAGATTTTCAAAAGAGAGGGTTCGAAATTCAGACGAGGCAGGGGGGCTAGGATGTGTCAGGTGATGTGGCCCACTCCGATGGTTTGTCTTCAATTATTGTTTCATTTAGTGATGGGACTAGCACCGTTGCAGCTGGAGGTGTCTGGTCTATACCAGGAGCCAACCCCTGAAGCTTCTAAGAAAATATACGATCAGAGAAGTGAGCATGGTGTGTCCTTAACAAGCATGTAGGTAAATAGCTGTGTATAGAATGGGGAAAAAAAAAAGGGAGTGAAAGCTCATAGTACATTTTGAGGCTGCATTTCAAGATGAAAGAAAACACATATGCAGTTTTGCTTGAAGTTATGTCTTGAGATTGGGGAGAAAGAAGGAACAAAAACAAAGTTTTAAAATACAGTTTGAAGTCAAGCTGCTTCATTACAGGAGGTGTTCTCTATCTGCCCCCACTTCTGGCACTCAGGGTTACTCACCCCCTGCCCCCAGTGGGCTCTCTGCCACATGTTAAGCAGTCCTCAGGGATGGTCACATCTATCTTTTTCAAGAGTCTTGAGACCATTGTTTCATAATGCCAGCAGGCCCTTCCTATCAGTATTCTCTTTTGCATTCAATCAATATGGTGAGGTCAAGCTTTCCCAGCTCAGTGTAAATTTGTAGCAAACAGCAGACTGAACTCTTACAGGCTTGTGGGAATGTTGCCCTCTCCACCAGCACAGCCTTTGTCATTCCTTCCCTGCTGACGGTTCATAGAAGTCAGGTGTGCAGGCAACATCAAAGGAAATCATATTCTACCATGCATTCATTCTGGCTTAAAGACGTCACAGGATAGCTTAGTTGGAAAATGTGTTATTCTACATTTATACTACACAATTCTGACTGGTAAATTTAACAAGAAAATAAGCAATTGTTCAAAGTTTTCTCCAAACAGTGAATAACACTTGGGTTGATGATCATCATCAATGAAGCAAATAACAACCTTTGAGAAAGTCATTCAAAGCCAGTATTCACTTTTGGCATGATTGATGATGCAGTCTTGCAATTAATTGCAGAACCAGAATTAAATATATGATATTGAAGAACTGAAGAGAAGATCTATTTTGCTTTAATACATTTTAGAACCATGGCATTATGAGTAATAACAGCTTAGCTATCTTTTTCTCATAGTGGAACATATTAAATTAGCTGAGAAGGGCACATTTTAAATAAAGAATATGAAGAGACGGTTTCTGAACCTGAAAAGGAAGGGTTGACTTTTCGGCTTACAAATCTACATCACATGCACTGATTAGAAAATAAACAAATTTTTAAGTTCCTCTTCAGTACACATTACTCTAAATATTCATCATCAAGTCACTATACATTCATAGTAACCCACAAATTTTATAATGCACATTTAATCAATTTTTATGTAGAGGGGGAAAGCAGAAAAGCTTTTGTCAAAGGACCTGCATACCCTAAAGATGACCTTGAGGCAGCATGCTGAATGTCTATCTTTTCATTTCTGTTCTCATTCCTCACCATATCTCAATATTCAAATTAGTTTTACTTAAATTCATGAAAAATAAATGGGCAACAATTGATGTCTGTGTATAAGGATGTGATTGGAGAGTGAGGTAGTTGGTATGGGAAGTGTCACCTGTATCTGATCATGCTGAGTCTGGAAATACTATCTGTCTTTTAGAAAGTTGATTAAAGTACCTTAGGAAGTTAATATAGGTGACCTCATAACATGTAGGAGGTTAAAAGAAGGTTAGTTTTAGGGAATGATGTGTGTCCTTTTGAAGAGGTGAAAAAGATTCTGAAGATAGAATCCAATATAAGGGCAGACATCGCAAAACATGTAGGCTGAAATAATCAATTATGTCATTTCAATTAATTAGTATATTGAATTCTTTCCTAAGGATAATATTTTATGGGTTAAAGGATTTAAGTAAAAAATTTACGGTATAAAAATATTTTCAAAGGAGTATTTTGAATAATTTCCAATTTAAAAAAACAACAAAATCAACCTAAGTGTGAATTTGGTTATTAACCATGTACAAATCCAATTTATTCTTAAACAGAAAAAATCTAATGTTACTTATAAATTTAATCTACCAATAACTTGAACATAAATCTAGAATTTAACTGGAGAGGATATATTGAAAGCAAAATCAATGTGTAATACATTTCTTATTTAATATGTGAATGTTTAAAATAAACTATTATTTTCTAACTTTGATAATTTAGCAAGTACAGGTTAATATTGTTAAGCTTCATCCTTATGAATCATAAACAAAATAAAAATAAAGAAAATGATATAATGAATTGCAATGAAATCATGCTAGCTGAGTAGAAAATTCAATGTGCAGATTATTTGATTTTACTGGGTATATTGATATATAAAAAAATGCATACAGGGTATACGTTTAAATATTACCAACTATTTTTATAGGATAGTTAAAAAATATATAATTTATTTTATTTTGGATTTTGGATTGCAAAATCTTCTTAAATAAGCTTTATAATTTATAATCATAATTAGCATATATGTTATTTTAAAATTTAGATCTATCATCATAATTTAAAGATGAGTTTACTGTAAAGAGGTTTCTCCCATAGTAGAGAGTTTCAAGGCCTACTTTTTGGACCAAACTAACAGTCATAAATATTTCACTGATATGGAAACTGGAAGTGAAAGACATCAGCTTCTAAGAACATTTACAAAACCAAAATCCAAAGTTCTTTGACTTAGGATGTTAACCATTGTTTGAAATTGTTGCACATATATATACACCATATATATATTGAAATTGTTGCGCATATATATATATCATAATATATGTTCATATTAAAGACAATTGCCTTTTCACGGTTTAAATTATTTTAGCCAGCATTTTAATTAATGACTGCTGCACATACCTTCTCTTTTGCAATATGTGTTTCGTAACATCATTATGATTGTGGTGTAAAAATAGAGCCTATTAACTCTGACAGAACTTACGGAGTTTTTCCTATAAAGGACGCTTGTAAATCACGCAAGCAACTAGATCTACCAGTAGATATAACAAAATAGGTATTGTAATCAATATTTTGACTTGATGATTAGCAAGCAAATACTGGAGACCGAAGCCATATTTAAGCAAATTATAGCATTCGATTAAAATTAAAAAATATGTTTAACATAACTTATAATGGCTTTTATTGAGTAGTCTGTTTCATGTGCAATTCTGGGCTCTTTTTTGGTCATTACATTTAACCCTTGAAAATGCGGTGCGTATTGTAATCTCTGTTTGATAGATAAGGAAACTAAAGTTCAATGTGGTCACAAAAATTGAACAAATCACATAGATAACAAATGTCAGACCTGGGAACTTATCTAGCTCTAAAATGTATTATCTTGGCCATCGTTATAACCATTATAAAACTCACTGATTTAAAAAAAAAAAAAGCAAAGACTAGAGAAGGCAGTATCACGTCGCAGGACACACACACATTTAGAGTTCCTTTTTGCAGGAGAAATTTATAAAATAGAGAATATAACAAAAATAATTTTCAGGGATAAATTGTGTTCTTAAAAAATGAATGAAGACATGGTTTATTCAAAAATCCAGAAGTACAGTGGGGAACATAAAACCCGTTACTGTTGCTATAATTCAAATATTTGGAATGCGTTCGGAAAGAAAGTTACCATTACAATATATAAAGCTATTCAAATATTTAATGAGCACTGTTGTTCAAGATATTCTGTTAGGCAGTTTCTCTCTCTCTCTCTCTCTCTCTTTCTCTCTCTCTCTCTCTCTTTGTGTGTGTGTGTGTGTGTGTGTGAGCGTGTGTTGAAGGACGTAGAGGGCAGAATGGTGTCCTCACGATTTTGATTAGACAGCAGAACTTTCAGAAATATTTCAAAGATAAAATTTATGGACCCCCCTCAAGGATGTTGTTAGATTATAACCCTATTTTGTTGGAGGCCAATATTCACAAGCATAAGTCATCTTAATGAACTATAGATTATTGATCTTAAGCATATTAGTTACTTGAATTTCTGAATGAATTTCTGAAACCGTAGCTTCATACTGAATGCCCTAATTTTTAAGGAGGTCCTCTAAAAATGCGTTTAAGGCAATAAAACATTTCCTGCCACTATGAAGGTATCTGAAGTTTTAAGAACTTCAGAATCTCAACTCCGATATTACCAAGGAAACTGAAGGACTTTTACGTCAAACATCAGCATTCTCCTTCTACCCCCTTGTTTTACTTGAGCCTCATTTCTTTCCTGAAATCTGTTTCTCAGCCAACACTTTCCTGACTGTAATCTCCCATCCCCTTGAACCCAGTAACAGAAGCAAAGCATCCTCATTCACCAATGTCCTTCTCAGAATATTCAACATTCATGGAAACAAAATTAAAATCAAAAGACCATGAGGAAACTTCTGTTATTTTAAGCTAAACCAATCAGTCATACCACAATATGACCAGCTGCTTGTTAGCATCTACCATCTGGCAATTATTCCCTATCATTTTCATTCACAGATTTTCCTTCCACCTTAAATCTTGCCATAATTGGAGGTATTTTTTGCAGGTATGATGTATTCAATCTTTTACCCTCTCCATTCTGTGACTGCTAAAACTCCAATAATATTCACTTCTGTTACACTCAAACCAAGAACTTTCATATTCATGGAAGTTATCTGATATAATCTAAACAAATAAAAATAGCAAAAGAACACCCTTGCTTTATTTTTATTAAATTATCCAGCAGCCCCTCTCTCTTTTTTCCAGGTAAATGTCTTTAAACAATGGTACTATTGTGACTAAGTCTTCTCTTTTGACTCATTTCCCCAACTATGCACTCTGGTTTCTGCCACTCATGCCATAGAATTTGTCTCACCAAGGTCATTGGTGGCATAAAACATTAAATGCAAACTCTGAGTTATCTTTCCTGATAGCCACCAAACTTATTACATACCCTACTGATATGGTTTGACTGAGTTGCCACCCAAATCTCATCTTGAATTCCAATGTTTTGTGGGAGGAACCCAGTGGGAGGTAATTAAATCATGGGAGCCAGTCTGTCCCATGCTGTTCTTGTGATCATGAATAAGTGTCATGAGATTTGATTGTTTTTTTCTTTGTTCGTTTGCTTGTTTGTCTGTTTGTTTTTGGAGAAGGTATCTTGCTCTGTCACCCAGGCTGGAGTGCAGTAAAGCAATCGCAGCTCAATGCAACCTCTGCCTCCCAGATTTAAATGATTCTCCTGCCTCAACCTCCAAGTAGCTGGGATTACAGGCACCTGGCATCACAGTCAGCTAATTTGTATTTTTAGTAGAGATGAGTTGTCACTATGTTGGTCAGTCTGATCTTGAACTCCTGACCTTGGGTGATCTGCTCACCTCAGCCTCTCAAAGTGCTAGGATTACAGGTGTGGGCCACCAGGCCTGGCTGAGACCTGATGGTTTTTAAAAGAGTAGTTCCCTTGTACAAGCTCTCTCTCTTTGCCTTTTGCTATCCATGTAAGATGTGACTTGCTCCTCCTTGCCTTCCACCATGATTGTGAGGCCTCTCCAGCCATGTGGAAATATAAGTTCATTAAATCTCTTTCTTTTGTAAATTACCTAGTCTTGGATATGTCTTTATCAGCGGTGTAAAATGGACTAATATAATAAATTAGTACTAGGATTAGGGTGCTGATGAAAATATACCTGAAAATGTGGAAGCCATTTTGGAACTGGGTTACAGGCAGAAGTTGGAACAGTTTGGAGGGTTCAGAGGAAGGCAGGAAACTGTGGAAAAGTTTGTAACTTCCTAGAGACTTGTGGAATGGCTTGTGCCAAAATACTGATAATGATATGGACAATGAAATACAGGCTGAAGTGGTCTCAGATGAAAATGACGAACTGGACCAAAGGTGACTCTGGCTATGTTTTAGCAATGAGACTGTCAGCATTTTGCCCTTGCCCTGGAAATTTGTGAAACTTTGAACTTGAGAGAGATGATTGAGGATATCTGGAGGAAGAAATTTCTAAGCAGCAAAGCATTACGGAGGTGACTTGGATGCTGTTAACGGCATTCAGTTTTAAAAGGGAAACAGATCATAAAAGTTTGGTAAATTTGCACCCTGACAATGAGACGGGAAAGAAAATCCCATTTCTGAGGGGAAATTCAAGCCTGCTACGGATATTTGCATAAGTAATGAAGAGTTGAATGTTTACCACCAAGACAATGGGAAAATGTCTCCAGGGCATGTCAGAGACCTATGTGGCAGGCCCTCCTATCACAGACCCAGAGGCCTAGGAGGAAAGACTGGTTTTGTCAGCTGGGCCCAGGGTCCCTCTGCTATGTACAGTCTAGGGGCTTGGTGCCCTGCATCCCAGCCTCTCCAGCCATCACTAAAGGGGGCCAAAGTACAGTTACGTCCATAGCTTCAGAGGGTGCAAGCCCCAAGTCTTGGCAGCTTCCACGTGGTGTTGAGCCTGCAAATACACATAAATCAAGGATTGAGGTTTGGGAACCTCCACGTAGGTTTCAAAGGATGTATGACAATGCCTGGATGTCCAAGCAGAAGTTTGCTGCAGGGGCAAGAACTCATGAAGAACCTCTGCTAGGACAGTGCAGGAGGGAAATGTTGGGTGGGAGTCCCCTCACAGAGTCCCTACTGGGACACAGCCCTAGTGGAGTTGTGAGACGAGGCCCACCATCCTCCAGACCCCAGAATGGTAGGTCAACCCACAGCTAGTACCGTGTGCCTGGAAAAGCTGCAGACACTCAACACCAGCAGCCAGGAAGGAGGCTGCACTCCTGCAAAGCTACAGAGGTGGAGCTTCCCAAGACCATGGGAACCACCTCTTTCATCAGCATGACCCAGATGCAAAACACAGAGTCAAAGGAGATGATTTTGGAGTTTTAAGATTTGAATGCCCCATTGGTTTTTGGACTTGCATGGGACCTGGAGCCCCTTTATTATGGCTAATTTCTCCCATTTGGAATGGTTGTATTTACCCAATGCCTATACCCCATTGTATCTAGGAAGTAACTAATTTGCTTTGGATTTTACAGGCTCATAGTCAGAAGGGACTTGCCTCGTCTCAGATGAGACATTGGACTGTAGACTTTTGAATTAATGCTGAAATGAGTTAAGAATTTGGGGGACTGTTAGGAAGGCATAATTGGGTTTGAAATGTGAAGACATGACATTTAGGAGGGGCCAGGGGCAGAATGATATAGTTTGGCTGTGTCCCCACCCAAACTGCATCTTGAATTCCCACATGTTGTGAGAAGGACTCAGTGGGAGGTAACTGAATCATGGGGGCAGGTCTTTCCTGTGCTGTTCTTTTGATGGTAAATGAGTCTCATGAGGAGTTCCCATGCACAAGTTCTCTCTCTTTGCCTACTGCCATCCATGTAAGACACGAGTTGTTCTTCCTTGCCTTCCACCATGATTGTGAGGCCTCTCCAACCATGTGGAAATGTAAGTCCATTAAACCGCTTTATATTGTAAATTGTCCAATCTTGGACATGTCTTTATCAGCAACATGAAAATGGGCTAATACACTGACCTATGTGATCCCATAGAAATTGGTAAAAGGTTACAATATAAAAACAGCAATAATGGCCCTGGACTCAGGTAGCTGAAACACTAATAGAAAAGAGAAACAAGAAAACAGTGAAAATACATCAGTAACATACTAAGAACTTAAATAAATAAGTGGTTCTCAAAGTATGATCCCCAGACCAGTAATGTCAGCATCAACTGGGAACTTGTTAGAGTTGTAAATCCTGAGGCTATACCCCAGACAAACTGAATCAGAATCTCTGGAGGAGTGAATTTAGAAATCTGAATTTTAAGAATTGCTAAAGATTATTCTGTTGCACCCAAATTTGTCAACCACTTACATAAGTGTGTGTGTCAGTGTTAAATCTATCTATTCATATATATTTTTATGTGTAGGATGTGTATGAACATTTTTATTTTATGTGTTTTCTTGGTCTTTCTTATGTGTGTTTGTGTGTGTGTGTGTGTGTGAGAGAGAGAGAGAGAGAGAGACAGAGTTTCTCTCTATCACTCAGGCTGGAGTGCAGTGGCGTGATCTACCTCTGCTTCCTGAGTTCAAGCAATTCTGCTGCCTCAGGCTCCTGAGTAACTAGGACTACAAGTATGTACCACCAAGCCTGGCTAATTTTTGTATTTTTAGTAGAGACAGGGTTTTACCATATTGGCCAAGCTGTTCTTGAACTCCTGAACTCAAATGATCTACCCACCTCAGCCTCCCAAAGTGCTGGGATTTCAGGTGTGAGCCACTGCACCCAACGTTTTTAAGCAACTTTCTGTGAAATAAAATGACAGAGAATCTGCATTTAAAAATAACTTTATTGAAGGCTTTCATGAGAAGGTCTTGTTTCAATGTAGACCTAAAACCAAGGGTACCATTCTATGAAATTATCGGGGAACATTATGGGAAGAAAACAGAGCAATGTGCGAAGACATGATACAAGGAAAATGCTTCATTGAACTGAAAAAGGCACTGAGTCTAGAACATACTGATTAAATGGGAAAATAACATAAGAAGATTTTAAACAGGCAGGGCATAACATCTATGACCTTGAAGGCAACGGGAAAAGGTTTTGTTTTATTTTAAGTGTGATTGGAAGTCATTAGAAAGTTCTAAATAGAGCAATCCATTGATTTTATTCACTTTTAAGAAGTTACTCCTACTGCTTTGAGAGAACAAATTGTAAGAGACACAAGTGAAAGTTTAGAGACAGGACAGAAAACTGTAGTGGACTGAGGGAAAGATGATGCTGACCATGGCTAAGGTGTGGCTGTGAAGACAGAGAGATATTCAAGTTTTGCAGATTGGAAGGAAGGGGTTAGAAGGTGTGGTAAAGAAAAAAATATTGATGAAGACTCCTGGGTTTCTCACGTGAGAAATGAAAAACTTTAAAATAGTCATTCATGTTTAGGTCTTAAAATTGTTGGTAATTTGTTTGAGAGGATGGCATACGGTAGAACAATAATTTGTTTTATATAGCACTCTTTTGTTACCAAACCTTTATAGAAAAGCCCATTATCCCTATTGATTGGAGATGACGCCATCTATGTTTTGTATTGAGTTCTGAAATAGGTATGAAGAGTCTTTCTCTGCCATCAGTATATTTCTTTATTTCTGTGCCACTGTGATGCTGTTTTAATTATTCTAACAATTTTGTCTTGATGCATGGTATGTATTCTTTGTTTGTTTATATCCTCTCAAAAAAAATCTTAGTTATTTTACCACACCATCGTTAGAATTAGTTAATGGAATCATTTTAGGATTTTTTTCTAAGAAATTTTAGAACAAGTTAATCCAGTTTCACACACACAAAAAATCTTGTTGGAGAGTTGAGACAAATATTAATTACTCTGTAGACAGACTATTTTTGGAGATGTGTGTCTTTACATCTTTAAGCATTGTCTCAAAAAATGATATATCAGTCCCTGACCCATGTTCTCTCTTACATCTTTTAAGAAAATTGTATACTTTTCTCTATCATGACTTACAGTGGACAATGTAGCACTCCACTCCTCTTTCTTTTACTTTTTGTTTTGTTTTACTTTGCTATTTGTGCACATAAAAATCACCCTGTCCTCCTTTGTGCACTATTGCTTCTAACAACCAGGACCTGTTGCACTTTTTCTGGAAGTCTCATGCTAAGGTTTCAGGAGCGTCTTTACCTTTATGCAAAATGTTAGACATCCCTGGGAATTCAAATGTGTGCCTCTCCTCCCTTCCTTGAGTCTTCAGCAGCCGTTTACCAATGAAGCAAGAAGAGAAAAGTATGAGAATCCACCTCACTTGCTTCAGGGCAGGGCAACTTTGCAGTGCAATTTACATGGCATCCTTTTCCAGTGTGGCCAGATGAAGCTCTTGGGTTTGAGACTTTGCTTGGCTCTTCACTCAGGTGTGTCCTTTTCTCTCCTTCTGTGTTCTGCCTCCCTCCCTCACTTATAAACTTCCCTCAGAAGCTCCTTCTGAGTAGATCACTTGCACATGAAACCTTATCAAAGGTCTCCTTCTGGGAGAGAGTTGATGGCCAGAAGTGGCTCTGGAAAGCTAACTCTAACTGTTGGATTCTTGTTTTGGATCAACTGTCAGCCACATGGCAACCAGGAGCCCATGTTAGTGGTGAGCAGAGTGGGGATATAACTGATTACACTGTAGCATTATAATTGCAAATGTTTTCATCTGTAATGATTTTGAAGGTTTTGGGTTTGGGTATAGGTGGGAATGCATGTATGCCCATATGATAATACTGGGAATTGATAAATATGAAAAATAACCATTATAAGGATTATATGGCTTTGACACAGTATAAGCATAGTCTGCTGTTCCTCATTACAAAATATTTTAATCACACTTATTTTGCAGTTTCAGCATCGTCTGCCTTCAAACTATGCCGAGGGTATGGATCCTAGTACAGATTATTCTTCCCTTTAGGTTTGTTTGTTTTTGTCTTAGTTTGATGAGGAGATGTTGAGAGGTAGGTTGAGCAACTACTGTCTTCAGTTACAATGAGGTTTCATAGGTTTTTATAGATACCTTTATTCAGATTAAGAAAGTTCCTTTCTAGTCCTGTTTTCTAAGAGCCTTTCTTTAAATTTTGCTGACATTTTTCAAGTAATTATTTTCTGACTCCATAAAATGATAATATGGTTTTTCTTATTAATACATCTCTTAATCCAAAGAATTGTAGTTGTTTCTCCATCCTTTTATATCTGGGATAGAGGTGCCACACTATGATGTATTTCAATGCAATGTTGGTTTAGATGTATTAATTATTGGTTTTATATTTTGTGTGTCTAAGAATTCATACAGATATATGAAGATTCATATATGTGTACAAATGTATTTTCATATAATGTCTTTTGGGGGTGAATTATATTCCCCCAAAATTTATGTGTTGAAGCCCTAATCCCCAATACTTCAAAATGTGACAGTATTTGAAGATAGAGTCTTTAAAGAGGTGATTATGCTAGATGAGGTCATTAAGGTGGGTCCTCATCTGACTGTTGTCCTTATAAAAAACATGAAGACCGTACAAAAGCACAGAGGAAGATAGTCATAGGCCAAAGAGAGAAACCTCTGAAGAAATCAACCCTGTTGACACCTTGACCTGGGACCTCTAATCTCTAGAACTGTGAGGAAATTAATTTCTGTTGTTTAAGCAATTCAGCCTATGAAACTTGGTGATGGCAGCCCTAGCACACTAATAGAGTGCTCTTGTCTAGAGGTCATCTTTCTTTGCCTTTCCTAATCATCATAACAATATCTGAGATAAGAAATATCTATTCCTTGGAAATCTTTAAAAAATTGTGTTTAAATCATTATCTTTTCATACATTGGTGTAAGCATGTGTGCGCATGTGCATTTGTTGGAGAAACAGCTTGGTTTTAACTACTGTTTCAGTATGTTTATATTGACTAGTCCTTTTTGCTTTTATTTGCAGATTTGAAGTTTTTCTATCGAAGTTTTAATCTCTAGTAATTGCTATAGTAACAAAATACAGCTCTCGATTCTACTTTTGTTATATCTAATTGTTTCTAATATTATTTAATGATTCCCTAATTTTCGTTGTTATTACTATTTTGGTAAGTATTTACAAGAGTGTTTTGCTTGTTTTCATTTCCTTTCTTTGGTTTTTAGTTTTCTCAAAAAACAAGCTCTTGATTTTATTACCTCCATTTACTATTTTATTTATCTCTGCCTCTATCTTCTTTGTTTCATTTCTTATATTATTTTAGATTTTAATTTTTTAGCGATGGTAACATTTTTCTGAATTCTTGAACTCAATGCTTTAGTAAATAATTCATAAATTTACTTGTTTTCCAAATAATATAGTTAAGCCCACATTTTTTTCTCTAATTACCATTGTGGCTATAATTTACAAATTATAAGATGCTTTGATTGTTATTCTGCTCTAACTTCTTGTTCTTTAGTTAATAGATTGGAAGTCTATGAAATTCTATTTGGAATTTTCAACTGGAAGTTGTTCTTCAGATTCCAAAACTTTTCGTTTGTTTTTATTTTCTAAGTTTTTATTTTTATAAAATGTGTTTCCCTCATTTCCTTATATTTTTGCGCTGTAGTCACAGAAGTCACAGAACTTAAACAGAGACATGCCTTTCTTTGTAGCCTAAAATATGGTTATGAAGAAATTGTTCCAGAGATTCTGTTAGTGAATGCATATTCCCAGATACTAATTTCTATACGTAATTAAAGTAAACCTTTTATTTGTGAATCTTACAGATATGTAATTTACTAATACTGTGTCTAGGAACATAATTTTTATTTGTGGCATTATAGATTGTATTCTCTATAGGAATGCTATATTAAATAGCACACTGTTAAACTATCACTATTTTGGCACCCTTGAAATTGCACAATTATATTTATTATCTTACTGTGAATCATGTATTATATTACATGATATTGTAGTATTGCACTGCTACGTACTTTTTAAAAAAATACGGCCTCTCTCTCTGTTGCCCAGGCAGGAGTACTGTGGTGCGATCTCGGCTCACTGCAACCTCAGCCTCCCAGGTTCAAGCAGTTCTCATGCCTCAGCTTCCCGAGTAGCTGGAATTATAGGTGTGCACCACCATGCCTAGCTAACTTTTATGGATTTTAGTAGAAACAAGGTTTCCCCATGATGGCCAGGCTGGTCTCAAACTCCTGATCTCAAATGATTCACCTGCCTTGGCTTCCCAAACTACTGAGATTATATAGGCATGAGCCAGCCCATACTTTTATTTTAATTTTGACTTTAAACTCATCCTTAGCAGGAATTATTTGCTTGAGAGTTCAACTCACACCTAGCTTACAAAGGCCTTCCCATGGATTAGTTTTTGTTTGCTCTGCTGGGTTCTTATAGAGTTTACTGGTCCTGAATCATTTTTAATATTATTTTACTGGCCTGGGATTTCTGTATGACACAGATAGTTTTCCTTTGGATACACGGGCAATAGTGTCTAGGGTTCTAGTTTTGTTGCTGGTAATTGTATTTCTACTGAAAGTCTTGGCTCAATTCTGACCATGGCTCTGAGTTGACAGACATCATTTGGTCTGTGTTGGTCCCCTGCTTCTCTCATGCAGCTCACATCAACATCTCCTACACATGGTCCCTGAATGGAAGATCATTTCCTTCAATAAGCATTAGATCTACACATTCGTTAATGCCTCTTATATTTCTGGTTCCCCAGTTAGTTGTGTGGTGTATTGTTCTTGATTCCTTAATTGATTTGAACACACAAATAGTTTCATCTTGCTCTTGATCTCTATATCATGTGTGTGTGTGACTGTTGTGAGGAGGAAGGTGGGTCCAGAAAGCAATGGTTACAGCATTTGATCGGTCTAACTCCTGACCCAAAGTCTTGGATTGAGGTTTATTAATTGTCTAAATGCTTATAGGTTTTGAATCCACAGGGGACAGGATCCATACATTTCTTGGATTTCTACTTCCAGCACATAGACCAAAGCATAGATGTTTACTGAATGAATGAGTATTTGAGTATTTTCTGTGTAGTCTTTCTTCCAAAAACAGAAACACACAAGTAATATTCACACTTCTTTTCCTGACGTTTACTGACAAAAGTTAAAAATGCAAGCATATTTTAATGATAACATGCCAAGATGGAAGCAATAAAGGGAACATATTCAAGAAATAATAAATAAAATATCTAAAGCCAAGTTTGATTTCAGGATTCATAGCAACTCAGTAAAAGAGAAATGTTACTTTTATTATGTAAGTGTTTGCATTCATTGTTTTACATCCAGCAGGAAGATATGGTACCACATACGTTAAGGACTCAGGCCCAAAAGTCATTTATATACACAAGTATTAATTTAAAATACACACACACAGAGTTTAGAAGAAAATTTACCAAAAATTATTATAAGTTAATATAAAAAAGAAAGAAATTGTCTATATTCTGTTGAGTGGGTTGTCCCATATGGTACAGTGACAAGAATTGTGAGTTAGAGTGCTACAAATTATCTACAACCTTTACCACCCAAGACTGGACTTGTTTTGGTTTAGCAATCTCCTCTTCCCGTCAGTGAAAGTAGAGAGGTGGAAAGTTCATTTTATCAATTTATTATTATTACTTCTTATAGGTTTTGGAGCAACATAATCAACAAATATTTACTTTGTAGTTATAAGCCTTTGTGTTAAGCATTATGAAGTATTTATGAAAGAGTACGAGATACAGCCTGTGTCTTCAAGAAATAAGACAGAACTCTGCACTCATTTACACAGAGACTAGCTACAATACAAACATTATGAAGAACAAGTGGACATGTAGAAAGATAAGAATTTTATAAGACTATGATAAGCAGAAGCATTTTGTGACGAGTCACTTCTAACCATATTCATCATGTATTTATTGAACCATCTATTCTGTCTTAGGTCCAGAGTTACAGAGATTACCAATGCAAAATTCCTCGATTTTACAACTATATAATGTAGTAGAGTGAGAGAATTTAGCTTCTTGAGTTCTATGAAATATGGCAGGATTTATAATGTTCAAATTTCTGAGAAGAAGAGGAAAGGTGGTCAAGACTGTATGAATATAAGATATGGAGTAGCTAGCAAATGTTTCATATAGGTTAAATTCTCTGAACAGTATGTTGAAATAACACAAAAATTAAAGTGTCTGTGCATCAGATACAATAAAACAGGGATATTCAAAGATAGTGTGTTTGTTTGATTTTCACACATGAGCAGGGGTATCTACATACTAGCAAAGGCTAAACCTAAGCCTCTTGGGAAATTCAGTCATTTAGATGGGATAAATAGTCTGATGAAAGATGTAGATCCTTAAGCCTTGAGAGAGGCAGCATTGACTCCTATAATTTGTTTGCAAGATGTCCACTGCAAATTCTGCACCCTACAGATCTAAGTTGCCAAAGCTTGTTTTTTGTTGTTTTTGTTTGTTTGCTTTTTTTTCTCTTCAAACAGATATAAACCCCTTCTCCTTTACACTGAACTTTGATTAGCTGGGCTTTACCTAGAGTTATGGTATACACTCAGATTGATCATTGTCTAAATTTCTACATTCAAAACAAATGTATGTCAACAGTCTGAAATAGTGAAGACATTTGGACATGTTTTATGAAAGGATTGAAATTATATTTTATTCAAAAATTTGAAAAATCACCAAATACATCAAAGGTATACTTGAGCCCCACAGTGAACTCAGAAGCTCATTGGCAGTCTCTCTGAACCAGGAGAATTCTGATTAGATAGCAATTTTTGGGTAATATTATTTCCCAACATGAAAGTGAAACTTGTGATTTGAGAGTTGGATCAGAAAACACATCAACTTTATATGGTAAATGTACCATATCATTAATTGGATATTTAACCTTTGCCCACACCAATCCATCTCAGTAACCCACCTCAACTTCTTTTTCTTCATCCATATCAATTCCTTATTAGCAATAGGTGAAACAGACCATTACCTTTGTCAAGGAAAGTTTGATACTCTAAATTATTTTTCAATTTTAGGTATGTTAGCCTAAAATACAATAAAGACAAAATTTAACTTTTTTATAACATGTATATAAACAAGAAAGAGGGATTTCAGGCATTCCACCCACTATTTTAGCAGGCTCCTACGACGTAGTGATATGATTCCTTCTTGTTGCCTGATGTCACTCTCCAGTCTGTTCCAGGATCTGAGACATGAAAGGCTATAAATAAATGTTTGTTGATTTTTATTGCAAATTACAAGTTAGTTAAAAAAATTATTACTTAGTTTATAATTGAGAAACACTGAATTATGTGTATGAGATCTAATTGTATGCATATACCATTAGTTTAAAATATGCATTAGAACACATTGATAAATCAAACTTTCAAAGTATAGTTAACAATACTTATCATAATATTTTAGAATCTAAAATAATTTTTATATTTTTAATGTGAATATTTAAAAATAAAATATAATATTTTTGATATTATTATTAAATGTGTAGTTCCTTATTTTCACTTAACTGATATTTACTGATTATAAATTAGTTTAATTTTTCCCATCTCATGTTTCATTTTTACATTCTCAATTTTTTATTGTTCTCCAGACGTACTCCGAGATGCTCCACGTTAGTTATTTTGCTTATATACTTTCTCAGAATTGGTATGCCACCCCACTAATTTGCATCTCTATCAATGCAAATCTATCCATCCTAAGACAAACCAGAAATTCCTGCTTCTTCATAAAGTTATTTCTGATTTATTCACTAAAATTCAATGTCTCATTTCACTAAATCCCCATTGAACTTAATTTATATTTCTTCTCATTATCTACTTATATACAGTCATGTCAACATGGCTGATTTGATTTTATGGCTTCATCAGCCTGCAAGGTTCTTGAGAGAAATAACTCTGTGTTAGTAACATTCGTCCTCCCTGCATCTAGCACCACATTGACTTGTGTATCAGAGACAGTTGCTTATGTACTTATTTATCCCCAGCTTTGTTTCAAACTGCATTTGAGAAATAGTTCACCAAATTACTTAGCTTAATTAAACTTAATTGAGAATAAAGTTATCAAATGTAATAATCTGTTCTCTGGGAAAAATTCTAATTGCTTTTACAAATGCTCTACAAATTAAACATGTTTTTCAGTTATGTTTTAATAGGCATACTTCTGACTCAAAATATGACAGATTTTTTCTTCTTTTAAATAAACAAAAATTCATACCTTTTAGCTGAAGATTTGCTTGATACATATATACAAACTCTTTCTTGACACATATGCTGTAAAAGTTCATAAAATAAAATCCAACCCTCTACAGCCCATGCTAGTTAAACACTGTAATTAAAATTCCAGAGAGCACCAACAGAAGTAAAAGCAATTGTTAGCTATTCTGTCTGAACATTATGGAAGAAAATAGGTACTGCGAGTAAGGCAGGCAAACTGACTATTTGGCAGACTAGTCTAGGATAGTTTTGTACCAAATTGCAACAGGCATCAATGTATTACAATTTTGTCAATGATGACATTCGAATAGCAATAGAAACTTTTTTTGCAGAAATGGGTAAATTTTGTTGTTTTTAGTAAGTATTTTGAAGAATATTTGTGCTTCCACAGAGAAACGCTGATTTTTTCGAGAAGCTCTTTAGAGGACGTAGTCAGGTGTGTCCAGTTGCATGAGGCTGTCCATACATACTATATCTTGTGTCAAAAATAATAATAATAATTTAATGTGTTACTGACTTACGTGACAACAGTCTGGTAACAGAAATGACAGCAGTAGTTGAATGTATTTGCAATGGTAAACACATAGCCACCATTACATAATTAGTATACATTTATTGTAAGTTTGTTAACTCTAGAAACCAGTATGAAACCATTTGCATGATTAAGTGTTTTGAAAAGTTCTATTCCAAAGATTTGTTTTAGCCATGACCACGAGAAGAAATAACATCTAGATCTGACCGTAACAGACCCCACGTTGGGTCTCCATGTGGATCTTCTTGCAAACAATCCAGAGCTCTTATATGATTAAGTGCATTGATTATATACGGATATTCTACTCCCTGCTGGAATCCTCCCCCTATCTAGCACTTACTCACCCCCGATCCTGTCCACGCTCAGAGTGCTATTATTCTCCCCAGTCATCACCACCACCAGCTTTCAGGAGGGGAAGTCTATATTCTTTGAAATAGTTCTTATGCTAGTCACTTATAAAAACATAAAGAATCATTACGCAGAACTGTTATTGTAAATATTAAAGTGTTTTCTAAAAATTACCATTATAGTTCTACATAGTGGACAATATCATTATTTTTTATAGACGAGGTATAATGTTCCCATAATTCTACAGCAAATAAGTGGCAGAGTCTGGGATGTAATATAGATTTTTCTGACAATAAATCTCATCTTATATAAATGTCTATATAATGGTGATGAGGATGTTGTGATATAAAATGACTGATATGTCATTCTAGGGGAGCAGTGTTAAATTATTTAGATTTTTAGATTATCTCAGAAACAAGAAAGTATCTTCTGTAAGTGACCTAGGCATCATGAGATCTCTACCTGTGTTTGTCTATTTAATCTGCTTGATTTAACTGACTAGGGTCAAAAGATGCTAGCTTTCAGGATCTCTGTACTACCAAAGCCAAACATCTAAAGCAAAATGGAATCAAAAATCATTTTAAAAGGAAAATAACTAAGCCAGATTTTCATGTAGATAAATGCAGTGCATGGTGATTATGTTTCTCATTTATCAAAGCAGCTGTGTAATGAGAAAGAATTCCCACTATTTCCAAAAGAATATTCCTAATACCAATAAAGGTTGCCCCCCTGCTGCAAATGGGGACTCAGGCAGTCCATCTACATTTGGTCCAGTGCATTATCTGTGAACAGGGAAAAGCTGTGCAGGTAATTTATATGGGATGTATACTCCAGGTTATGTGCCTATCCCCGATACAAAGCTCAGTGCTGTTGTGGCAAACACTGAATGAAGAATGGAATACCGTTTTATATTCTTTCCAGTTTCTGCTTTGTGTCAGCCTTACTTGACAATCATCTTTCCATGCTTATGTTTGCCTAAGTTCTTGCAATACCCCTTAAACCTGTTTATTCATTTTCCCCCTAGGAACACAATTCACAGACAGAAAGAAAAAAGTCAAAACGATTTAAGTATGCCTAAAATTTTGAGAAATACCATAGCTTATTTCTATATCAAACATATCAAATGGTATGGAGAATCAAATTTTTTCCTGTTACTCTAATAAATATAATTATTATTAAGGAAAATTTAAATGTGTATTTCAGTATTCTAATCCAGAATAATGTCACCAAATATAATCTCTATAACAAAACACACTTTCCAACATGCTTTGATTATAAATCTGAAATTCTGAAATTCTAATACATAAAACTATTTTAAAAGATTGCAAGCCATAAAAGAAAATTACTAATTTTAAAGTGAAGATTTATTAATAGCAGCAACTTCATGATGTCTCCTTTTGAACATCTCAAAATATTTAAAGGCATTTTCATCCTAGGGAAATGTTTCTAAAACTATTCAATTGGTCTTGTAAATTTAGACACTAATGAATACTCAGTTGAAATGTGTTTTTTTTTCTATCATTAAGAGATGTGATGACTTTAGACCATATAAACAATGGGAGTGGTAGACAAGATATCTTCCTAATTTCAAATTTTATATTTCTGATTCAATAATAGTAATAGCTCACACAATTCAGTATGTATGTGTGTGTGTATATATATATATATAAATATGTATATGTGGGTGTCTATTTATATATAACAGGAACATACTTTAATATAAAAAGTTTAAATATAAGCAATTTGCTGTTTCCTCAAGGATCATCGTGTATTAAAATGGAAGGCACAAAAAGTTTGTTGCACTTGATATCCAGCAGCAGAAATATTGAAATAAATCAAAGAGTAGAAATCCTCTATTTCTATTCTTATTTCCATGATGTCTTCTCTTTATTGAAGCTAACTCCATGTCAGAAATTGTATCTAAGTTTTCTAAAAATTGCCATTATAGTTCTACATAGTGGACTATATCATTATTTTTTATAGACAAGGAATAATGTTCCCATAATTCTACAGCAAATAAGTGGCAGAGTCTGGGATGTAATATAGATTTTTCTGGCAATAAAGCTCACCTTCTTTTATCCTTTCGCATTACTTCTCTGCTAACTTTGTCAGCAAGGAAAAAAGACTCTTCCAGCGCCACAACTAATCACCTACAATCCATACCTGACCATTAAACAAAATTCTCTCTTTACTATAAGCTCTCTTGTGAATGAAGTGTCATAGTCACTGGTTTCTCTTCAGAGCTTGTTATAGTATCTATTATAGAATATGTAATAATTTTGAAAAAGCAAACAAATAGGTTCATTCATTCTGTGTAAACTCCATAGGAATTAGTTAATTCTCTGCAAAATTCTAATTTTAATGAGAAATTTAGAAGTATGGTGAGAATTAACATCCCTAATTTTTAGTGCAATGTGGGAGAAAAAGGTAATTAACATTCTTAAGGCAAAGCTATACACTCAAGGTAAAACTATTAACTGATACACTCAAAATAACATTTCAGAGATTTTGCATCGCTGGACGGGATAGAAGAGGAGACAAAGGGATGAGTGATTATTGTGATTTGTCAGTAAGATATTTGTTTTACTGTCATATTTTATCCTCTACTCTTCCTTCTGATTTTTTTTTTTTTTTCTAGATTTACCAATCTAGATAGCGCATACAGGACACCCATTCAAATGCAAGGTAATACAAACCAACATTTAGATTACTAGCTTTGGATTTATATTATTACTACAGCAGGCAGGACTGTTGGTTTATGATAGTTTATCTTTAGTGTCCTCTTTCTAAATCCTAAGTCCCTTTCTGTAAGATTTTGTCTAACATGACTTTCCATGTGATATGTTGCCAGAGAGACATTTTATCTTCTTTGGTGAACCGATGAAAAGCTTAGACTCAAAAATGCTGAAATTGCTTCGTTTATCTGTCAGGACATCCAACCCTTCTAAGGCCAGAAGCCAAAAGAGGGCTTGAAAGGGAAAATGATGTCAGAAATAGATCAACTTGACAGGATTTGCAACATTAAATCTCTCAGTTGTTGCAGAAAGGTCTAGAGTCTGTGAACCCCACTTAGTATTGTAGAAGAAATCACTAGAAAATGCACACGGTGAAAGTAATATGTGAGAAAACCGATCTATTTTGTCATTGAAAATCAATCATATATCTCCTGCTTTTATGTCTTATACACATTTGTTCATAAATCATATACGATTAATTGAGCTATGCAACCATATAAGGAAGGGGTTTGGCAAAAATCCGGCCATTGGTTGCAGGGTCACCGCCCTTGTTCCAATTTCCATCCAACCGCTTTAACTCTCTTTGTACATCACATGTGGGCAGCTGCGAAGTGAGCATCAAATGAGACCATCCAACCAGCGTACAGGATCGCAGAGGAAGGGCACCCTCACGAAATCACTCCACATCTAACCTCAGGGCCTCATTGAACTCCTCCATTTAATATATTTACTTAATAACAATCAAACACTGCTTATGCACAACATTCTTCTCAAATGTTTCATATCTCCCCTCTCGAAGAAGCCTATTTTAACATGAGTGTAAACTTCTCAAGAGGAACTAATTTATTACATGTATAAAAATAGTTTAATTTGCATATTACTTCAATAATTTCTGTTTGAAAAGGTGAATTCATCACATTCTGGGATTTTTTGGTAGAAAAATATATTCTAAAATATTAAATATTTTAATAGCAATTAGACTTTTCAGATTTTCTTTTTAGTCAGTTTTATTTCAAGTTGCAATTATTAAGAAATTTATTTCTTCCAGTGTTACTGATTTAAACATTTTCAAAATAGACCCATTATTATTTTATTTTTATTTTTAACTTTTTAAATTAAAACATTAGATTAATACCAAATAATTGAACATATTTATGGGGTACATAAGGATGTTATCATACATATTACATAGTTATCAGATCAGGGAAATTAACATGTCCAATATCGCAAATTTTTTTTATTTTTTGGGGTGTTGGGAACATTCAATATCCTCCCTCTAGCTAAATGAAACTGTATAATATATAGTCATTCTACAGTGCTATAAAACACTAGAGCTTAATCATTCTATCTAGCTACAATTTTGTGTCATTTTAATGTCTTAGGTCTGCCATGATATTTTTTGCTTTGTTACTGATAATAGTAATACATATTCTCTATCTTTATTTTCTATGAACAAATTTACTAGATTTCTTTTGTTTAAAAATAGTTTAATTTTTCCTCATTCTAACTTTGCCTTTACTGATTTTATTATATAGTTTTTATTTCATTATAGCTTTTTTGTTAGTATTTTCTTTTTCTGTTTTTGAGGGGATGCATGTAACATTCCTTTTCTAATTCCTTGAATATGATCTTAGAGAATTGAGAATCATACTTCTCTTCATATATATATATACTTCATATATATAGAAGCTGGTATATGAAGTATATATATACTTCATATATATATACACTTCTCTTCAAATACATACATATATATATATGGCTCTGTAAAAACTTAAATAAAATAGCATTCTGATTTATAATTCAGTAACATTAAAAATTTTCAAGAATTTAGCCAGACTTTTGAAAGCATTTATTGGAGATCTTAAAAGGTAAACATTGAAGAGCTTATTTCAATATTTTGATGTTAGTTTTGTAGCAAAGGATTGGGGTACAAAGGTATTTTGTAAATATTTTTCAACATAAAGATGTATTTAATATATACTGCCTTGTATCTGTAAGAATAAAAACTTAATTTCTCAACTGATTTTTATCATTTAAATGATATTTGTCCATTTACATTTTTGAAATAAATATACATGATATTTGTATACATTAAGATAGAAGTTCATATTTAATCTTCTGATACTTTGTCCCTGAATTAATCGGCCCATTTATTATTTCAAAACATTGGAATTAAATCTGAAATATCATTAACAATGTTTCTTTTAGAGAGACTGTCAAAGCATTATAGGAATAATTTAAAACTGGGACAGTGAAACTGGGAGGTGGCAAATATTTCAGCAAGCAACTGTAACCAGAAGAGTTAAAATGTATGCTGATATTTGATTTATTTATTTTTCTTCTCAATCATTTGCTGTTGTAAATTGCCTGCGGCATCACTTCTAATGCTTCTCGGTAGTTTAAGATTTGTGACCTGGCGCAGTGGCTCACACCTGTAATCCTAATGCTTTGGGAGGCCAAGGCAGGAGGATTACTTAAGCTTAGTATTAAAAGACCAGCCTGGGTAACATAGGATAATCAGGTCTTTATAAAAAAAGTTTTTTAAATTTCTGATGGCATGATGGCACTGGCCTGTAGTTCCAGCTACTCAGGAGGCTGAGGTGGGAGGATCACTTGTGCCTGGAAGGTTGAGGCTTCAGTGAGCCGTGATTGCCCCACTGCATTCCAGCCTGGATAACAAAGCAAGACTGTCTCTCAAAAACAACAACAAAAAGAAAGATTTGTCACCCATAGGTTAACATTTATCTTTTTTTTCACCTAAGTTATAAATACTATTTGGTGATTGTTGTGATTTAGTTTTTGCATTTTATAACCTATTATAGTAAAATGTACTGCTGTGATATTTGTTGATATTCTTTACATTTAAGGTTTTAGCAACATATTCAAATGAAAATTGTTAAATGAAATTTGCTCTTTGTTTGCTAGCTTATAATGTTCTTTCTTATATTCAGAATTAGATTAACGCTTCATGTATTTAGTACTTTAATTTTTCTATAATCTTAAATATTTTACACAATTATTTGCCATGAAATGTATTTAGGAAATCAGCTAAATGTGAATCTGTTCTTAAGCAAATTACTAATAATGGATTGAGTTTGTGATTTTCAGGGAAAATGGATTCCTTTACACATACTAGTAACATTGGAATTTTGGAGGTCTCTATGAGAGGAAAAACTACTGCAAATCCATTCCTTAAAATAATATTGCCTGTAATATATGCAAAGAATTGAAAATTTTTCCAAAGGATAGCATGGTCCCAGCAAGCGTGTGTGTGTGTACTCCTTATCTTAGCTTGCATTCTCCGGAAAATAGAGTCTGAAGCAAAGCCTTACCTGTTACATCTGTCTTAGGAAACACAATGTCAGTAGTGAGGGAAAGAGTTATGAGGCAGAAAAGGAGAGAGCCAATACAATACCAAAGGGATGGGAGTTGTTTAATCCTAGACAAGTACGTGTATCCATATGATGTATTGCATATAGGATACATCTGCCAAAGTGGAGGTGTGGATGATGGTGAAGAAGAAGAAGAATGCTTGTTGGTCAAAGATTTACTCTGTATTTCTGGATTACATGTGCTTTTAGTATCTGGTGAGTATGCAGTGCTTCATGCCTTGGTAAAAGCAAACAATTTTTTTTAAAGCTTTGGATAAAATAAGTGCTTTTTATAAGAAAGAACCCAGGACTATGTAGTGTGCTAACCTAAAATTATCATAGCCCTTGCAGGGATGACTGCTTCGTTAGAGAATTTCTATAGTGGAACAAGTTGTAAGCATGAGATTGGAGTCAGGCAAGAGTCACTTGTCTCTTTTGCAAAATTTAAGGGTGCATCGAAAACTCAGTAATAGAGATAAATAGCATTTAACATGATATTTAAGAAATAAAATTAATGCACAACCAATGATAAATATAATATAGTTTAAAATAAAGTCAAGCTGTTATTTGTTAAACTACTTTGAGTCATGCAAAAAAAAAAAAAAAAAAAAGCAGCAGTTTGCAATGATCCAACAGTCTGACCAATGCAGTCATCAGGATTTTTGCAGGGTAATTTGAAGAGGGTTGAAAATTGCCTACAAACAGATGAGGTAATTTGAGGCTTGACATATAGTCTTTTTTTTTAATTGTAGAGCTCTCAGTAATTTTTGCCATTCTGTTCAAAATAAGGAAAAATATTTTGATAAATATCTATATGAATGTACATTTTTCCTTTTGTCCCAGGTTCCAATATGACTCTACCTAGCCTGAACAAAAAAAAATGGCTAGTGACAGGTGAGAACAATGAGATCTGAGGTGCTGCACATAAACTGTCTATAGCCCAACGTGTCCACCTAATGTTTATCAGACCATCATGGCATCACTTTCTGACATTTGAAGTACAAAATAAACACAACTCTTTCTCTGTGGCATGTACTATCTCAAATTACTTTAGAAATGATTCAATGTTGTGTCTTTGTCATCTAAGAGTATTTGAGAAAATGTCTACTCTTATATGCTTTCACCAAGGAAAATCTTAATTTTAATTTAAAGATAAATTATCTGGCCGGGCGCAGTGGCTCAAGCCTGTAATCCCAGCACTTTGGGAGGCCAAGACGGGCGGATCACGAGGTCAGCAGATCGAGACCATCCTGGCTAACACGGTGAAACCCCGTCTCTACTAAAAAATACAAAAAACTAGCCGGGCGAAGTGGCGGGCGCTTGTAGTCCCAGCTACTCGGGAGGCTGAGGCAGGAGAATGGCGGAACCCGGGAGGCGGAGTTGCAGTGAGCTGAGATCCGGCCACTGCACTGCACCCTGGGCGACAGAGCGAGATTCCGTCTCAAAAAAAAAAAAAAAAAAAAAAGATAAATTATCCTAGACTTGATTTAAAGCACATGTGTTTTCTTCTCAGCTTTTCTTCCGGCATACCTACATCAGCTGTCTTTAGGTTATCTTCTTTGACACCCATGAGAAAATAAAAATGTACAGATGATGTTGCATTGCTTTGATTCTGTCACATATGCCTATGTTCTCTTCTCAGATAGTTTTATATTATTAGATAAGAAAAACTTGAAATTAAATAAGTGTAGTAAAGGATGTGAAATATGACTTCCCTCTTGTCTACAGGTTTCAACAGCCTGAGCCAAAAAAGAAACAATGAGTGCCATTTACCTATACATCCTAGAGTGAACTCTGAACAAGTTCCAATAGTATTAAGCTGCTGTATAGTCAATAGCCATATGAAAGATTATACATGAGAAGAGAGATAGTGGAAAGTGACAGCATCTTTAGAGAGAGCTGACTGAGGGCTATGGCACGCCCTTTCTACTCTCTATGGGGAAAAAAAGGAGGATGCAGGCTGACCTCCAGCCAAGTGTGCCAGATATAAATGTATTGCCAAATCCACTATTCCCTAGTCTTGTGATAACTGAGCTGGGCCCTGCAGATATTCCTTCTTTGCCAGATTGCATAATGAAAGCATTTTCAATGAAAGATGCTGGATGAACATTGTATGAAGAAGATAATTTTCTTGCTGTTTAAAAGAGTTTGCTTGCTTGCTTGTTTTCCTTCTGTCTCTTATGGCACAATGAAAATGTTTCCTCATCAGCGAGTAGGGCCTCATCAATGGGTGGCTTCCCTGACAGTACTATGCAAGAAACACAGTGGTACAAACCCTTCATCTGGTTTTGCCATTATCTTAGCAGGTGAATCCTAGTCAATATAGATGATGCTCCCATCAGAGAGCTTCACAGTCCCTCTTGCTGGCATAAATTTCCTAGTGAGTTTCTCTTGTATTCCAGTGAAAAACTGCCGAGTGTGTTTCCTTCCCACTGTCCCTGGTTTATGGCACCTCAATAGAGTTCTCCACCATGACTGGGTTCCAAGCACACATTCTCCAAGTTCTGAATATATTATCCATGATGGGATCTTTCTTCTGTATTTGTTCTGTAAGCTCTAGAGTTGGTGGATGCTTCCTATATCTGCTATACCTATAACTTTTACAGTTCTGTTTATCTTCTTAATAGGTATTCCCTGCTACTAGTTAATTTATTGAATAAAAATTCACCTTCACATTATCAGGGTAGTTTCTGCCTGCTGACTGATATGCTAAGTACATAAGACTTTAAGAAAACATCCTTGATTACTCTGTTCTATATTTTCTTGAATCAATCACTTTCTAGCATAACAGATAATTTGCTTATTATGTGATCATAGATAGCTGCCGTTTAGTACCTCCTTTTCTTTTTTCTCTGTTTTTATCAAATCCTTGCAGTAGGGACTGGTTCTACTCCATTGAGTATGTATCCTCAATCATGTGACTTTCTCCTGGGTGTTTTACTTGCTTCACTTTCTTTGGGGAGACCTAGAATAATTTTCGTTCACTATGTTCTGCTTCCATATAATTGCATTTCTTCCACCCAGATGCTTCTGTTTATCATGACATATGAAGACGATTGCAACTAGCAAATATTTTTCTACTTGTGACTACCCTGAGGAGACATTAGTGAGGTGGGCTAGCAGCATCATTACAGTGTTGAGTAGGAGTGGTGAAAGCAGACATCTTTGTCTTGATCCCAGTCTTAGGGAGAAAGAATTCAGTCTTTATTAAGTTTGATGTGAGCTACAAGTTTTCATAGATGTTTTTTATCAGTTTGAGTAAGTTTCCAAAGTATTCTTAGCTTGTTGAGAGATTTTTGTTGTTGATCTTGTTTGTGATTTTTAATTATGAAGTACTATTACATTTTGTCCAAAGCTTTCTACTTGTTTAGATCATCATATGAATTTGTATTCTTTATCTTTGGATATGCTGAATCATATCAATTGATTTTCAAAGGCTCAACTTGTCTACTTTGGATAAACCCTACTTGATCGCTGTGTTTTATCATCTTTCTTATGTATTTCACATATATTAAAATTTTCTTAATGACTCTTCCCTTTACATTACTGAGTGATACTGTTTTCTTGGTATTTGTTTCTTTGGTTTTACTATCTGGATAATGCTGACTTCATAAAATGAACTGGTGATTTTTTTCTCCTCCTCTAGCTATTGAAATTTTTGTCAGAAATTAACATTAGTTTTGTCTTAATTATTTGATTATATCACCAGTGAAGCCATTTTGATCTCAGATTTCATTATGAAAAGTTTTTTAGAATTATTCATCGACACATTTTACTTTATATAACACAAAACAAAAGGGACTTCCTATACAGTAACTTAGTCCAAATGAATACATTAAAAACACCAACAAAGATGCTTACATAGTAAAATACAGAGTACAAATGTATTTTTATTGTAATTCTTTTCCTGTATCATTGAAATAAAAACTGCATAAAGAATTATAAAACATTGTTTATGTGTTCATATATGTTTATATAAATATATTAGATATATGTATTATATATAAATATATAAAAATGCAATTTGTATGACAATAATAGCACTAAGTAGTGGAAAGAAAATAGAGCTTAAATAGGAGTAAAATTTTTTAGTAATATTGAAATAAATTTGATATTAATCTGAAGTAGGTTGTTATAAATTAAGTTGTAAATTTTAATCACCAGAATGAACTTTAAGAAATTAACTCAAAAAACAGGTAGTAAAAGAAATAACAAGGGAATTAAAATGGCTCACTAAAAAAAAAAAAAAAAATGGCTCACTTTAATGCAGATTAAAGAAATAGTGGAAGAAAATAAAATAAAATAAGAAAAACATAGAAATAAACCAAATAAATCCTACCTTAATAAGTAAAATAAAATAAATCCTATCTTAACAGTAATAATATTGGTTGTGAATGGAATAAACACCTATCAAAAGGCAGAGACTGCAGAATGTGGGGAAAGAAAACAGGATCCAACTATACTCTATCTACAAGAAACACTTTAGTCTTAAAAAAAAAAAACTACCAATATATTTTAAAGCGTTAAAACAATACAGAGTATTTGCTTTAATCATAATGAATTAAAATAAAAATCAACAAAAGAAAATGATTTGTAAATTCATATATATGTGCAAATTAAACAGCACATAAATAATCAATGGGCCATATAAAAAGATCAAAAGAGGAATTATAAATACTTTGACATATGATCCAAATCCAGGAGCATACAAAAATAATTAAATACCATGTCCAAGTGGGATTTGTTCCCAGGTTACAAACTTGGTTTGGCAAGTGAAAATCAATCAAATACAGCATATTGATAAAATAAAGGACATCAGTCACATGATAAGCTCTACAGATACTGGAAAAGCATTTGACAAAATCCAACATCTTTATATGATAAAAACTCTCAACAGGCTAAAAACGAAAAGAATTTTCTAAACTTTAACAATGTTATCTATTTTAAAAACAGCTAAAATCCTACTTAATGAAGAAAGACTGAAAACTTTTTCCCTGAGACCATGATTGAGACAAAGCTGTTGAATGTCAACATTTCTTTCACCATTGCAAAACAGAGAAATTAGGCAAAAACATGAAAGACGTATAGAGTGAAAAAGAAAAAGCAACCTATCTCTACTTTTGGGTGACAGAATTATTTATATTAAAAAAAATTTTAAATATCCAAGAAAAGAAAACCCTAATGGAAATAACAAACAAGTTAAGCATGGTACAGGATACAAAATCGTTATGCAAAAGTCACTGTCAATTTCCATACACTAGAAATAAACAATCTGAAAAGGAATTCAAGACCAGAGGCCAACATGGTGAAACCCCATCTCTACTAAAAATACAAAAATTAGCCAGGCGTGGTGGTGCACACCTGTAGTCCAAGATACTTGGGAGGCTGAGGCAGGAGAATGGCTTGAACCTGGGAGGTGGAGGTTATAGTGAGACGACATCGCAGCACTGTACCCTAGCCTGAGCTACAGAGCAATACTCTGTCAAAAAAAAAAAAGAAAAAAAAAAAGAATATTTACAATAAAATCAATGAGGTAAAATACTTAAGAATAAAGTTATCAAAAAAGGTGCAGAACTTATACACTAAGAACTGCAAAATATTATTAAAATTAATTAAAGATGACCTAAGTAAGTGAAATGATATCCCATTTTCTTGGGTTGGGAGACTCAATACTGTTAAGGTAATAATAGTCTCTGAAATAATCTTTTTTTTTTTTTTTTTTTTTTACAAATAACCAAATAATTTACAAGTTTAATGATTTTATGGCATACCAAGGCCAAGGTTAGATGTGAGAAAAAGCAAAGATAGCTTTTCTCACTCCAGATGCTCCCTGCTTTCTTTTTTTTTTTTTTAAATTTATTTATTATTATTATACTTTAAGTTGTAGGGTACATGTGCATAACGTGCAGGTTTGTTACATATGTATACTTGTGCCATGTTGGTGTGCTGCACCCATCAACTCGTCATTTACATCAGGTATAACTCCCAATGCAATCCCTCACCCTTCCCCCCTCCCCATGATAGGCCCCGGTGTGTGATGTTCCCCTTCCTGAGTCCAAGTGATCTCATTGTTCAGTTCCCACCTAAGAGTGAGAACATGCGGTGTTCGGTTTTCTGTTCTTGTGATAGTTTGCTAAGAATGATGGTTTCCAGCTGCATCCATGTCCCTACAAAGGACACAAACTCATCCTTTTTTATGGCTGCATAGTATTCCATGGTGTATATGTGCCACATTTTCTTAATCCAGTCTGTCACTGATGGACATTTGGGTTGATTCCAAGTCTTTGCTATTGTGAATAGTGCTGCAATAAACATACGTGTGCATGTGTCTTTATAGCAGCATAATTTATAATCCTTTGGGTATATACCCAGTAATGGGATGGCTGGGTCATATGATACATCTAGTTCTAGATCCTTGAGGAATTGCCATACTGTTTTCCATAATGGTTGAACTAGTTTACAATCCCACCAACAGTGTAAAAGTGTTCCTATTTCTCCACATCCTCTCCAGCACCTGTTGTTTCCTGACTTTTTAATGATGGCCATTCTAACTGGTGTGAGATGGTATCTCATTGTGGTTTTGATTTGCATTTCTCTGATGGCCAGTGATGATGAGCATTTTTTCATGTGTCTGTTGGCTGTATGAATGTCTTCTTTTGAGAAATGTCTGTTCATATCCTTTGCCCACTTTTTGATGGGGTTGTTTTTTTTTTCTTGTAAATTTGTTTGAGTTCTTTGTAGGTTCTGGATATTAGCCCTTTGTCAGACGAGTACATTGCAAAAATTTTCTCCCATTCTGTAGGTTGCCTGTTCACTCTGATGGTAGTTTCTTTTGCTGTGCAGAAGCTCTTTAGTTTAATGAGATCCCATTTGTCAATTTTGGCTTTTGCTGCCGTTGCTTTTGGTGTTTTAGACATGAAGTCTTTGCCCATGCCTATGTCCTGAATGGTACTACCTAGGTTTTCCTCTAGGATTTTTATTGTATTAGGTCTAACATTTAAGTCTCTAATCCTTCTTGAATTAATTTTCATATAAGGAGTAAGGAAAGAATCCACTTTCAGCTTTCTACTTATGGCTAGCCAATTTTCCCAGCACCATTTATTAAATAGGGAATCCTTTCCCCATTTCTTGTTTCTCTCAGGTTTGTCAAAGATCAGATGGCTGTAGATGTGTGGTATTATTTCTGAGGACTCTGTTCTGTTCCATTGGTCTATATCTCTGTTTTGGTACCAGTACCATGCTGTTTTGGTTACTGTAGCCTTGTAGTATAGTTTGAAGTCAGGTAGCGTGATGCCTCCAGCTTTGTTCTTTTGACTTAGGATTGTCTTGGAGATGCGGGCTCTTTTTTGGTTCCATATGAACTTTAAAGCAGTTTTTTCCAAATCTGTGAAGAAACTCATTGGTAGCTTGATGGGGATGGCATTGAATCTATAAATTACCTTGGGCAGTATGGCCATTTTCACGATATTGATTCTTCCTATCCATGAGCATGGTATGTTCTTCCATTTGTTTGTGTCCTCTTTGATTTCACTGAGCAGTGGTTTGTAGTTCTCCTTGAAGAGGTCCTTTACATCCCTTGTAAGTTGGATTCCTAGGTATTTGATTCTCTTTGAAGCAATTGTGAATGGAAGTTCATTCCTGATTTGGCTCTCTGTTTGTCTGTTACTGGTGTATAAGAATGCTTGTGATTTTTGCACATTGATTTTGTATCCTGAGACTTTGCTGAAGTTGCTTATCAGCTTACGGAGATTTTGGGCTGAGACAATGGGGTTTTCTAAATATACAATCATGTCATCTGCAAACAGGGACAATTTGACTTCTTCTTTTCCTAACTGAATACCCTTGATTTCTTTCTCTTGCCTAATTGCCCTAGCCAGAACTTCCAACACTATGTTGAATAGGAGTGGTGAGAGAGGGCATCCCTGTCTTGTGCCAGTTTTCAAAGGGAATTTTTCCAGTTTTTGCCCATTCAGTATGATATTGGCTGTGGGTTTGTCATAAATAGCTCTTATTATTTTGAGGTACGTTCCATCAATACTGAATTTATTGAGCGTTTTTAGCATGAAGGGCTGTTGAATTTTGTCAAAAGCCTTTTCTGCATCTATTGAGATAATCATGTGGTTCTTGTCTTTGGTTCTGTTTATATGCTGGATTATGTTTATTGATTTGCGAATGTTGAACCAGCCTTGCATCCCAGGGATGAAGCCCACTTGATCATGGTGGATAAGCTTTTTGATGTGTTGCTGAATCCGGTTTGCCAGTATTTTATTGAGGATTTTTGCATCGATGTTCATCAGGGATATTGGTCTAAAATTCTCTTTTTTTGTTGTGTCTCTGCCAGGCTTTGGTATCAGGATGATGTTGGCCTCATAAAATGAGTTAGGGAGGATTCCCTCTTTTTCTATTGATTGGAATAGTTTCAGAAGGAATGGTACCAACTCCTCCTTGTACCTCTGGTAGAATTCAGCTGTGAATCCATCTGGTCCTGGACTTTTTTTGGTTGGTAGACTATTAATTGTTGCTTCAATTTCAGAGCCTGCTATTGGTCTATTCAGGGATTCAACTTCTTCCTGGTTTAGTCTTGGAAGAGTGTAAGTGTCCAGGAAATTATCCATTTCTTCTAGATTTTCCAGTTTATTTGCGTAGAGGTGTTTATAGTATTCTCTGATGGTAGTTTGTATTTCTGTGGGGTCGGTGGTGATATCCCCTTTATCATTTTTAATTGCGTCGATTTGATTCTTCTCTCTTTTCTTCTTTATTAGTCTGGCTAGTGGTCTGTCAATTTTGTTGATCTTTTCAAAAAACCAACTCCTGGATTCATTGATTTTTTGGAGGGTTTTTTGTGTCTCTATCTCCTTCAGTTCTGCTCTGATCTTAGTTATTTCTTGCCTTCTGCTAGCTTTCGAATGTGTTTGCTCTTGCTTCTCTAGTTCTTTTAATTGCGATGTTAGAGTGTCAATTTTAGATCTTTCCTGCTTTCTCTTGTGGGCATTTAGTGCTATAAATTTCCCTCTACACACTGCTTTAAATGTGTCCCAGAGATTCTGGTATGTTGTATCTTTGTTCTCATTGGTTTCAAAGAACATCTTTATTTCTGCCTTCATTTCGTTATGTACCCAGTAGTCATTCAGGAGCAGGTTGTTCAGTTTCCATGTAGTTGAGCGGTTTTGATTGAGTTTCTTAGTCCTGAGTTCTAGTTTGATTGCACTGTGGTCTGAGAGACAGTTTGTTATAATTTCTGTTCTTGTACATTTGCTGAGGAGTGCTTTACTTCCAATTACGTGGTCGATTTTGGAGTAAGTACGATGTGGTGCTGAGAAGAATGTATATTCTGTTGATTTGGGGTGGAGAGTTCTATAGATGTCTATTAGGTCTGCTTGCTGCAGAGATGAGTTCAATTCCTGGATATCCTTGTTAACTTTCTGTCTCGTTGATCTGTCTAATGTTGACAGTGGAGTGTTGAAGTCTCCCATTATTATTGTATGGGAGTCTAAGTCTCTTTGTAAGTCTCTAAGGACTTGCTTTATGAATCTGGGTGCTCCTGTATTGGGTGCATATATATTTAGGATAGTTAGCTCTTCCTGTTGAATTGATCCCTTTACCATTATGTAATGGCCTTCTTTGTCTCTTTTGATCTTTGAGGGTTTAAAGTCTGTTTTATCAGAGACTAGTATTGCAACCCCTGCTTTTTTTTGTTCTCCATTTGCTTGGTAAATCTTCCTCCATCCCTTTATTTTGAGCCTATGTATGTCTCTGCGTGTGAGATGGGTCTCCTGAATACAGCAGACTGATGGGTCTTGACTCTTTATCCAGTTTGCCAGTCTGTATCTTTTAATTGGAGCATTTAGTCCATTTACATTTAAGGTTAAGATTGTTATGTGTGAACTTGATCCTGCCATTATGATATTTTTTTTTTTTTTTTTTTTTTTTTTTTTTTGAGACGGAGTCTCGCTCTGTTGCCCAGGCTGGAGTGCAGTGGCCGGGTCTCAGCTCATTGCAAGCTCCGCCTCCCGGGTTCATGCCATTCTCCTGCCTCAGCCTCCAGAGTAGCTGGGACTACAGGCGCCCGCCACCTCGCCCGGCTAGTTTTTTGTATTTTTAGTAGAGACGGGGTTTCACCATGTTAGCCAGGATGGTCTCAATCTCCTGACCTTGTGATCCGCCCGTCTCGGCCTCCCAAAGTGCTGGGATTACAGGCTTGAGCCACTGCGCCCGGCCACCATTATGATATTAACTGGTTATTTTGCTCGTTAGTTGATGCAGTTTCTTCCTAGCCTCGATGGTCTTTACATTTTGGCATGTTTTTGCAATGGCTGGTACCGGTTGTTCCTTTCCATGTTTAGTGCTTCCTTCAGGGTCTCTTGTAAGGCAGGCCTAGTGGTGACAAAATCTCTAAGCATTTGCTTATCTGTAAAGGATTTTATTTCTCCTTCACTTATGAAACTTAGTTTGGCTGGATATGAAATTCTGGGTTTAAAATTCTTTTCTTTAAGAATGTTGAATATTGGCCCCCACTCTCTTCTGGCTTGTAGAGTTTCTGCCAAGAGATCTGCTGTTAGTCTGATGGGCTTCCCTTTGTGGGTAACCCGACCTTTCTCTCTGGCTGCCCTTAAGATTTTTTCCTTCATTTCAACTTTGATGAATCTGGCAATTATGTGTCTTGGAGTTGCTCTTCTCGAGGAGTATCTTTGTGGCGTTCTCTGTATTTCCTGGATTTGAATGTTGGCCTGCCCTACTAGGTTGGGGAAGTTCTCCTGGATGATATCCTGAAGAGTGTTTTCCAACATGGTTCCATTTTCCCCCTCACTTTCAGGCACCCCAATCAGACGTAGATTTGGTCTTTTTACATAATCCCATACTTCTTGCAGGCTTTGTTCATTTCTTTTTCTTCTTTTTTCTTTTGGTTTCTCTTCTCGCTTCATTTCATTCATTTGATCCTCAATCGCTGATACTCTTTCTTCCAGTTGATCGAGTCAGTTACTGAAGCTTGTGCATTTGTCACGTATTTCTCGTGTCATGGTTTTCATCTCTTTCATTTCGTTTATGACCTTCTCTGCATTAATTACTCTAGCCATCAATTCTTCCACTTTTTTTTCAAGATTTTTAGTTTCTTTGTGCTGGGTATGTAATTCCTCCTTTAGCTCTGAGAAATTTGATGGACTGAAGCCTTCTTCTCTCATCTCGTCAAAGTCATTCTCTGTCCAGCTTTGATCCGTTGCTGGTGATGAGCTGCGCTCCTTTGCCGGGGGAGATGCACTCTTATTTTTTGAATTTCCAGCTTTTCTGCCCTGCTTTTTCCCCATCTTTGTGGTTTTATCTGCCTCTGGTCTTTGATGATGGTGATGTACTGATGGGGTTTTGGTGTAGGTGTCCTTCCTGTTTGATAGTTTTCCTTCTAACAGTCAGGACCCTCAGCTGTAGGTCTGTTGGAGATTGCTTGAGGTCCACTCCAGACCCTGTTTGCCTGGGTATCAGCAGTAGAGGCTGCAGAAGATAGAATATTTCTGAACAGCGAGTGTACCTGTCTGATTCTTGCTTTGGAAGCTTCCTCTCAGGGGTGTACTCCACCCTGTGAGGTGTGGGGTGTCAGACTGCCCCTAGTGGGGGATGTCTCCCAGTTAGGCTACTCAGGGGTCAGGGACCCACTTGAGCAGGGAGTCTGTCCCTTCTCAGATCTCAACCTCCGTGTTGGGAGATCCACTGCTCTCTTCAAAGCTGTCAGACAGAGTCGTTTGTGTCTGCAGAGGTTTCGGCTGCGTTTGTTTAGTTTACTGTGCCCTGTCCCCAGAGGTGGAGTCTACAGAGACAGGCAGGTTTCCTTGAGCTGCTGTGAGCTCCACCCAGTTCGAGCTTCCCAGCAGCTTTGTTTACCTACTTAAGCCTCAGCAATGGCGGGCGCCCCTCCCCCAGCCTCGCCGCTGCCTTGCGGGTAGATCACAGACTGCTGTGCTAGCAATGAGGGAGGCTCCGTGGGTGTG
Organism: Macaca mulatta; assembly: GCF_049350105.2. Taxonomy (NCBI): domain Eukaryota; kingdom Metazoa; phylum Chordata; class Mammalia; order Primates; family Cercopithecidae; genus Macaca; species Macaca mulatta. The sequence goes on from NC_133410.1 coordinate 176,301,018, forward strand.
GGACCCTCCCTGCCAGGTGTTGGATATGATCTCCTGGTGTGCCTGTTTGCTTAAAGCGCAGTATTGGGGTGGGAGTTACCTGATTTTCCAGGTGTTGTGTGTCTCAGTTCCCCTGGCTAGGAAAAGGGATTCCCTTCCCCCTTGCGCTTCCCAGGTGAGGCGATGCCTCGCCCTGCTTCAGCTCTCGCTGGTCGGGCTGCAGCAGCTGACCAGCACCGATACTCCCCAGTGAGATGAGCCCAGTACCTCAGTTGAAAATGCAGAAATCACCGGTCTTCTGTGTCACTCGCGCTGGGAGTTGGAGACTGGAGCTGTTCCTATTCGGCCATCTTGCTCCGCCCCCCTCTCTGAAATAATCTATAGATTATGTGCAATCTATATCAAATTTGTAGTATCATCTTGTGTAGAAACTGAAAATAATGCTAGTCCTAAAATTCATATGAAAATGCAAAAAACCAGGAAGAGCCAAAACAATCATGAAAAGGAAGAAAAAGTTAAAAGACTCACACTTCTGATTTCAAAATTTATTACAAAGCTACAGCAATCAAAAGTATTGGGCACTGCCATGAAGACAAAGATATAGACCAATGGCATTTAGAGTTCAAAAACAAATGCTTAAATTAATGGTCATTTTTATGATAACAAAATTTTGACAAGAGCATCAAGACAATTCAATAAGAAAAGATAGACTTTAACAAATGATGCTTAGAAAACTAGATATCCTCATGCAAAAAAATGAAATTGGGCCCCTACCAACACAAAAAATAAAATGTAATAGCTAAATCTATACATGCCTTAGAAAAAAAAATAGGAATGTGTTTTTATAACCTTGGATTTAGCAGTTGTTTCTTAGATATCCCCAAAAGCACAATTGGAAAAAGAAGAACAGATTATTTAGACTTCATCAAATTTAAAATCTTTTGTGCTTCAAAGGAATTCATCAATAAAATAAAAGTGAATCCAATCTCCTACTCTCCAATCCACAGAGTAGGAGAAAATGCTTACAAATCATATATCGGATAAGGTGTTAGTATGCATCATATATTTAAAAACCCCTTACAACTCAACAATAAAAAGACGAAAAAACTCAATTGGTCATAGGGTATAAATAAACATTTCTTCAATAAGGATACAAATTGCCAATAGGCACATGAAAAGATGTTCAACATTACTAGTCATTAGGAAAATTCTAGCTAAAAATCACAATAAGACGTCATTTCACATCCACTATGTTGCTCATAAATTGTTTTAAAAGGTAATAAGAAGTGTTATAGAGATGTGGAGAAATTAAAACTCTCATACATTGCTAGTAGGAATGTAAATGATGCAGCCACTTTGGAAAATTCCTCAAAAAGCTAAACATAGAGTTATCATATAATAGGTCATTCTACTTGTAGGTATAAACAAAGAGAAATGAAAACATTTACATGTAAAATGTTGTAAATTAATATTTATAATATTCCTTATAATATCCCTGAAGTGGAAATTACCCAAATGTCCACAACTGATAAATGGATAAACATATGTTACATAACCATTCAGTAAATTATTCATCCATACAAAGAAATGATACAGGTTACAAAATGAATGAAACTTGAAAGCATTATGCTAAAGGAAAGAAGTCTGATACAAAAGACCACATACTGTAAAATTTAATTTGTATGAAATGTCCGGTAGAAAAAAGTTTATAGAAATTGAAAGTAGATTTATGCTGTTTGGAGCTGGGGAGAGGAGAGAATGGGGAATGATTACTAATATAAGGTTCCTTGTAGCCTTTCCTCCTGCCTTCCTTCATTTTCTTCTTCTGATCCATAATATTTGTTTAGAACTTAAAATTTACCAGAGGCAGGGCACGGTGGCTCAAGCCTGTAATCCCAGCACTTTGGGAGGCTGAGATGGGCAGATCACGAGGTCAGGAGATCGATCGAGACCATCCTGGTTAACATGGTGAAACCCCTTCTCTACTAAAAAATACACGAAACTAGCTGGGCGAGGTTGCGGGCGCCTGTAGTCCCAGCTACTCGGGAGGCTGAGGCAGGAGAATGGCGTGAACCCGGAGGCGGAGCTTGCAGTGAGTTGAGATCCGGCCACTGCACTCCAGCCTGGGTGACAGAGCCAGACTCCGTCTCAGAAAAAAAAAAAAAAAAAAAAAAAAAAAACAATTGCCAGATATTCATTTTTCAAGGTATTGAGAATACAGTAGTGAAAAATATATTGTCTTCAGATTTGAGAAGCTTAGAGCCTAATAAAGGAGTAACTTCTATTAACCTTGGCCTTGGTGATTTATCATCAGCCTGAAAAGCACCTTAGAAATGAATCAACTAAATATTGAATTGCACAATGAATCTCTACTTATCTAGTTATTAGCTACAACAATTTAAATATCTGCACCCTCTCGTGTCAATAAGCCTTTTAGCTTCTCGATTGGACCTTTATTTATATACCAATCTATTCAAAATTATTGAGCACCCAATATAATTTAGGCACTATGCCAGGCAACAGGTGAAGGATAGTGTTCTGTAGAAGTTATGCAAAGTATAGGATGTAGAAAGTTAAAGAAACCTATACTATACTAAATGTATGCTATGCATACAAATATCTCACCAAAACAAAAACCATGCCATACTATAAAAAAATGTATTGATGAATTATGATTTAAGAGCTAAATTTCACCTTAGTAGTTGAGTATCATTATTTTATTATCTGATATCTATAGTACCGTTGGGAAAGGCTGAAATCAGTGAAAATATTCACTTACAGACATAAAAATCTCTACAGAACTCTCTAACCAAAAACAAGATAATATACATTCTACTCATTGCCACATGGCAAATACTCTAAAATAGACCACATAATTGGACATAAAATAATCCTCAGCATATGCAAAAGAATCAAAATTATATTAATACTAAACACACTCTCAGACCATAGCACAATAAGAAAAAAAATCAAGAATAAAGACCAATTACTCAAAACCATGAAATTACATAGAAATATTAAACAACATGCTCCTAAATGCCTTTGAGGTAAGCAATGAAATTAAGATAGACGTCAAGAAGTTATTTGATACTAATGAGAATAAAGATATAGCCTACCAGAATCTCTAGGACACATCTAAGGCAGTTTTTAGAGGGAAATTCATAGCACTAAATGCCCACATGGAAAAGTTAGAAAGATCTCAAATTAACAATCTAACATCATAACTAAAAGAATTGGAGAAATAAGAGCAAATCAAACCTAAAGCTAGTGGAAGACAGGGAAAAACCAAAATCAGAGATGAATTGAAGGAAATCGAGACATGAAAATCCATTCAAAAGATCAACAAATCCAGAAGTTGGTTTTTCAAATAATAATAATAACAATAATAAGATAGACCACTAGCTAGACTAATAAATAAAAGAGAGAAGATCCAGATAAACACAATTAGAAATGACAAAAAATAATGTTACCACTGTCCCCACAAAATAAAAATAACCATCAGAAACTACTATGAACAACTCTACACAAACAAACTAGTAAACCTGATAGAGATGGATGAATTCCTGGACATGTACAGTCTAACAAGACTGAACCAGGAAGCAATGGAGTCTCTGAATGCACCAATAACAAGCTCTGAAACTGAGTTAGAAATAACCAACCAATCAAAAAAGCCCAGGACCAAAGAGATTCAAAGTTGAACTCTACTAGATGTACTTTAGAAGATCTAGAAACATTCCTGCTGAAATTATTCCAAAAAATTGAGAAGGAGGTACCTATTCCCAACTCATTCTGTGAAATCAATATCATCCCAATACCAAAAGCTGGCGCAGACACAACAATAGCAACAACAGAATCTTCAGGTCAATATTTTTGATGAACATTGATGCAAAAATCCTCAACAAAATACTGGCAAACCAAATCCAGCAGCACACCAAAAAGCTAAATTGTCCACAATCAAATAGGTTTCATTCCTGGAATGCAAGGTTGGTTCAACATACACAAATTAATAAATGTGAATCATCACATAGAAGAGATAAAGAAAAAAGCCACATGCCTATCTCACTAGATGCAGACATGGCTTTTGATAAAATTTAACATCACTTTACGTTAAAAACTATGAAAGAACATAGCTCAAAATAATAAGAGCTGTCTATGACAAACCCACAACCAACATTATATTGAATGGGAAGAGGCCAGAAACATTCCCCCTAAAAAGTGGAGCAAACAAGGATTCCTTCTGTCAACACTCTTATTCAACAAAGTATCAGGAGTCCTGAGCACAGCAATTAGGCAAGAGAAAGAAATAAAGCATTTAAATTGGAAGAGAAGAAGTCAAATGATTAATGTTTGCAGACGACATGATCCTATATCTAGAAAACAACATAGTGTCAGCCCAAAAGCTCCTTCAGCTGGCAAACAACTTCAGAAAAATTTCAGGATAAAACATTAATGTACAAAAATTACTAGAATTCCTATACACCAACAGCAGTCAAGCTGTGAGCCAAATGAAGAAAGTAATCTCATTCACAATTGCCATACAAAGAATAAAGTACCCAGGAATACAGCTAAGCAGGGAAGAAAAAGATCTCTATAACGATAATTACAAAACACTGCTGAAATAAATCAAAGATGACACAAACAAATGGAAACACATTCTATATTCATGGATAGGAAGAATCAATATCATTAAAATGAACATACTGCCTGAAGCATTTTATAGATTCAGTGCTATTTCCATCGAACTACCGATGACATTCTTCACAGAACTAGGGAAAACTATTTTAAAATTTACATGCAATGAAAAAGGGCCAAAATAACCAACACAATCCTAAGCAAGAAGAACAAAGCTGGAGACATTGCACTACACAACGTCAAACTATACTACAGGGCTACAGTAACTAAAACAGCATGATACTGATACAAAAATAGACACATAGACAAAAGGAACAGAATAAAGAGCCCAGAAATAATGCCACATACTGATAGCCATCTGATTTTTGACAAAGCTGAAAAAACAAATAATGGGAATAGGGCTCCCAATGCAATAAACGGTGAAGAAATAACTGGTTAGCCTTATGAAGAAGATTGAAACCAGGTCCCTTCCTCACACCATATACAAAAATCAACTTAAGATGGATTAAAGACTGAAATGTAAAACCCCAAACTATAAAAACTCTGAAAGATAACCTAGGCAATAGCATCCTAGATATAGAAACAGGCAAAAATTTTATGACAAAGACACCAAAAGCAATCACAAAAAAGCAAAAATTGACAAATTTAATTAAACTTAAGAGCTTCTGCACAGCAAAAGAAATTATCAACAGAGTAAACAGACAAACTACAGAATGGGAGAACATTTTTGCAAACTATGCATCTGACAAAGGTCTAATATTCAGCATCTATATGGAATGTAAACAAATCTATAAGAAAAAAACAAACAAACAATCCCCTTAAAGAGAGGGCAAAGAACATGAACAGATACTTCCAAAGAAGACATATGTGTGGCCAATAAACATAAGAAAAAATCTCAATATTACTGATCATTAGAGAAATGTAAATCAAAAACACAATAAGAAACCATTTTACACCAGTCAGAATGGCTACTATTAAAGTCAAAGAATAACAGACACTGGCGTGGTTGCAGAGAAAAAGGAACATTTACACAGTATTGGTGGGAACGTAAATTAGTTCAAACGTTGTGGAAAGCAGTATGGCAATTCCTCAAAGAGCTAAAAACAGAACTACTATTTGGCCCAGCAATCCCATTACTGGGCATTTACCCTGAGGACTATAAATCATTCTATTACAAAGACGAAAGAACATGAATGTTCATTGCACAACAGTGAATGCATGGAATCAACCTGAATGCCCGTCAATGACAGATTGGATAAAGAAAATGTGGAACATACACACCATGGAATACTATACAGTCATAAAAATATAACAAGATCAAGTCTTTTGTGGGAACATGGATGGAGCTGAAGGTCGTTATCCTTAGCAAACTAACATGGGAACAGAAAACCAAATACCACATGTTCTTACTTATAAGTGGAAGTGAAATAAGAACTCATGAACACAAAGAAGAGAAGAACAGACACCCGGACCTCCTTGAAGGTGGAGACTGGGAGGGAGAGAGGATCAGAAAAAAAAAAATCTACTGGGTACTAGGCTTAGTACCTGGGTGACAAAATAATCTGTACAACAAACCCCCATGACACAAGTTGACCTATGTAAGCAAACTGCATATGTACCCTCAAACAACATAAAAGTTAAAAGAAAAAAAACCTCATTTCTGCAAATCCACATAGTTACATGATTCCGAATAAAAAGGGCAATATCTGAACTCTGATTATTCAGCTTTCTTTTAATAAAATGAGAATAAAGCAGGTATGAGAATGACATTCTGAGAAATAAAATGATATATATTATTTTATGGTATTTTGGAGAACTTATATGCACTCTTTTACGAGTTAATTATAAACTGAAGCAGTCATCACATTGTATAGAAAATACAAACTAGTAATAGAACAGCTATTTACTCACAAGCACTATTTTCCAATTTACAAATACAGTGTATAACAATTTTCTGTTCTTTCCCATGTGAAGAAATTGTTTATAGTCCTAAACAATCTCTTTTCTGAAAGAGATTTAATTAAGAGTAGATTAGTTTTATAAAGACAATCAGAATTGTGCTATTATTTGTATAAATAGTTAAGAACTAATGTAAAGGATGCTTCCTGCATAGTATGGATAATGAGAAAATAAGTCAAGTTCTAAAATGTTCTAGAATGTTACGATTTATTCTGTTAAGCACAACTCTAAAAGTTGTACGGACCAAAATAACCTCCAGGTCATTAGAAAGCATATTATATTATTTTATAGAATTACATATGAAAACCATAGAAGAAATAATTTTATAGTAAATATAGGAAATCTATAATCACCATCTAAAAGTGGATATTATATATAATATATGGCAACTTTAATTTACTTGTGCAAAATTTGTTTTTTGTGTATTTCTGGCACCTTTATAAAGGAATTTCAAGTAAACAAAAAAGGTGACTTATCACCGTGTTCACATAGATGGGTTCTAATCAGCAAGTATAATTTATCTTTATTCCATTACTTTCTCTGCCATCCAGTTTTCCCTGGAGAGTTCTCTTTTCGAGCTCAAGGATACATATGTCCAAACATCTATTGATCATATCCAGAACTGAACTGAAAAGATAAATCTAGAAACAGGTTGAGTATCCCTTATTAAAAATGCATGAGAACAGAAATGATTTGGGTTTTAGATTTTTTTTCAGATTTTGGAATATTTGAATATACATAATAAGATAATTTGGAAATGGGATCCAAGTTTAAACACAACTTTATTTATGTTTAATATATACCTTACACACTTAGTCTCGTGGCAACGTTATACAAAATTTTAAATAATTTTCTGTGTGAAACAAAGTTTGGACTATATTTTAACTGCAACCCAACACATGAGGTCAGGCATGGAATTTTCACTAATGGCATCAGGTTGGCACTCAAAATGTGTCACATTTTAGAGCATTTTCAAACTTAAATTTTTGGAGTAGAGATGTTCAACCTGTATAGATATTTTTATTTCCTAGTTCAAAGGAAAAAAATTACTTAATCAAAGGATAATAAATTTCAACACAGACTGGATCATCTATTTTCAATGAGCTGATTTTTAAAATTTGTCAGAAAATATGCATGTTCAATGGAAAAAAACCAAAGTATAAAGACAAATAACTCATAAAAATAAAATGCAAGTTGCTAAAAATAATGATATAAATACTAAGATATATTTAATTGATCAAATTGTTCAATATTAAAAGTAAAAACATTCTGGGTTGGAAAGTATACAAACAAGCCTCCTCAGATAATATATTCCTGGTGAAAGTGTAAACTGATACAATATTATAGAGGGCATTTAACAAAAGTAATCAAAAGTCTTAACACTTTATGTACCCGTTGCCTGAGCAATGTCCTCTAAGAATGTATGTGGAAAGAAAAAATACAGGGATGGGTAAAATTTACCTAGGGTGCTCATTCCACTGGGCTCGAATCCTGATTTGATCTCAAATGAGAAATAAGGGATATAGATTTAACTTCAACAGTAATCAAGCAATAATATTGATAGATGCTCTAGAGATGAACAAGAACGTATTGAAAGATCTTATTTTGAAATTAAATTGGACTAATACTTGAGAAATTTCTGTATTTAATAACAAAATAAAAGGGTGGTGAATATGTGATATAAAAGGAATGGTCAAGTACTTGGAGAACATACAATCACAGAGATAACATAATGTTTCAGAAAGAAGAACAATCAACCATCTCCAATCTTGCTCAGATGACAAGGAGAGTGAGGACTAAAAGATGTCCTGTCCATTAGATTTATGATATTAAAGCTATCAGAGAACTTAGTAACAACTTGTTTGTTCAGCTACTCCCAGTAAAAATATTCTTCATAGGCGGGGCTCTGTGTTTCACACCTGTAATCCCAGCACTTTGGGAGGCCAAAATGGGCGGATCACCCAAGGTTAAGAGTTCGAGACCAGCCTGGTCTACATGGTGAAACCCCATGTCTACTAAAAATACAAAAGTTAGCCAGGTAAGGTGGCACGCTCCTGTAATCCCAGCTACTTGGGAGGCTGAGGCAGGAGAATCACTTGAACCCAAGAAGCAGAAGTTGCAGTGAGCCGAGATTACTCCATTGCACTTCAGCCTGGGTGACCAGAGCAAAACTTCATCTAAAAAAAAAAAAAAGCATTCTTCATGGACACTGCTCTTTTTCATTATTTTCCTTTTACAATAAATTTAACTATTTTTATTCCAAATCAATTTATTTCCAACATAGGCCTTTTAATAGAAAGTTAGAGTTTTAATAGAAAGTTTTAATAGAGTTTTAATAGAAAGTTAGAGTCAATCACCATGGTTTGGAAGAGGCAATAGATGTTTCTTCATTCTGAAACATAAGGGCATCAGTGAGATTGCTCACCTCCAGTGCGATGTCAATACCAAACCTCTGAGGTTATCCAATATCTCAACCCATTTTACTAAGTCTTACTCATCTCAAATAATTGAAACCCCTTTCAGTTCTTCAGGTCAAAAAAAATGGAGTCATATTTCCCTCATTTATTTTGCATTGTACATCCAATATGACAGCAAATCCTGGAGACTCTATTTCCAAAGGTATACAGAATCTGATTTTGTATTATTCCTTACTGCTGACATTTCTTCCAAATCACTGTTTCCTCACACCTGAATTATTGAAGTAGCCTACTAATTTTTCACCCTGCTTCCACCTACCTTCCCCACATTTTGTTCTTAATTCAAGAACCATCTCTATACATTTTAAATTAGTACTTGTTACTTCTTGGCTTAAATCTCTCTAATGATGTCTGTTCTAATGAAGAGTATTACACAGCATTCTTACAATGACTCTCATTATCTCTCTAACCTCATCTCCTTCTACTTTCCCCTCCACTCAGCTAGCTGCCTTGACAGAATTGCTGACAATGGAGCATCCCAGGTTGCTTCCTTCGTCAAGGACTTTGCAGAGAATTTTTCTCTGTTATTTCTTTAGAACACTATGCTTTCTTTACATGTTTTCTCACACCCTTCTCATTGAGACAGTCCCTGTCCACCCTACTTACCATACTCTTGTCCACCCCAAACCCAGCTTTTCCTATTTTTTCTTCACTTTTTGTTTTCAATAAGACATCATTATCTAAAGTCCTATACCTTACCTATTTCTATATCCCTCATGCACAGAATAGCATTGATGCACAATAGTTGCAAAATTAATATTTCATGAGTGAATGAATCAAATATCCACTGAAATATTCATCATGTTTGGCCCCTAATGAAATGTCTCATGTTGCTTTCTGCCTGTCTTCTTCTCATTCAGAGGTATTTCCTCTCCTCTCTGTTACCCTGGGAGGCAGAAATTATTCTGCTGTTTCCCACTTGTCATGGAAATTTTAGCGAGAGAGTCAGAGACCTTTTACTATGCCCATTCTTTTAATTGGGTTTTACAACCCTTCCCCTTTCTCTTTTTGACCCTGAAAAATATGTGACATATTGTTACTTCGATGGAGGTTTGATTAAAAAAAAAAAAACAGGATGCAGATTATTTCTTTCCAGGACTCTACAATATCGCTTCCACTCTGTCTTTTTGCCCACATGCCCTCATTTTGAGAAAAATACTTTTTATTCAATTTTTTCTTTTTTTCTTAAGCAAGCAAATGAGCAAACAATCTATAGTTGTTCTCATACTTCTCATCTCCCTTATTTTGCTATATCCCATACACAAAAACAACAACAAAATTTAAAAGGAAAACAAACACTTAACTGCTAGCTGTGCTTTTAGCCACAAATTACATTGCAAACATTTGGTAAACTGAATTGGAGTGCATGGTCTATTCTATAGACTATAGACTTCTGGGGCTTCTTTTACCCTAAACTCAGATAAAATTTTATATGTTATTATTTAGAAAAAAAAAAGGAAAAACCAAAAACATTGCAATGCTCCTTCAATCAATGTCAAAAAATTGGAGCCTAGGAAATGCTGTTAAAAGTCCATTTGACCCTAATGCCTAGCATGGAGTTATCCAGCGGAATCTTTAATCTTGACTGTCCTTTGGTAAGGAGTAATTGGGAGGAACAGGGAGCAGGTTCGGTGGAGGGTGGTAAGCGGATGGTTCACAGATTACCCCTCAAGCCATGTGGAAGGCAGGAGAGAACACAGACCCAAAGAGCTAACTCTTATCAGGCCACATGAGGAAATGAAGAAGAATGAGAAATTGAGTCATATGCCATATTTACAGAACTTTCAATGAAAAGTGATTATTCTAAGACTGACTTTAAAAATTGCCAGATTAGAAGACTCCCTCTGAATGTACTAAGACACTAAGTATGTTGTGGGAGAATAAATAATAGCATGAAATTAAGGAAGTCCTACCACCTTTGCCTAAACTTTGAAATGGAGCAGATTTTGCCTTAAAATATCTCTCCTTCCATTGCATTTCTTAGGGAACAGTTATTATTTTTCTTTGATTTAGGAGTCAGGGGCATATAATTATTCAGCAGATTTTATGCAAATCTTACTTGCAATTTAAAAATATTTCAATTACACAAAACATATATACCACATTTAGTGTCCTTTCCTATCCATTATTGTCCTTTGGCTTCCCCTCTTTGTCTTCTCACAAATGCAGTCACTGACACAAGAAATTCAGTGTGATTAGTTAATTGGGAATAGATTTCAGTAAACCCTGCTAGGGGAGTGGAAAAATGAGACAAAAGAAAGGAAACCGGAGGTGTATAGTATCAGGAAAGTTATCAACTGTGAGCAAAGGAATACCCTGATCTCATGGCAGGAATTCTAGGAGACAGCATAGACAACATTCCTCAGAATTATTCCCATGAAGGGCAAAAGTGTGAGGTATTTAAATGTCACATCCTCATCCACCACAGTTTCAGAACTTCTTTCATAGGTGTTCATTCTAAGGCATTTCTAGTTTGCTTCCCTGGAACTGAGCCTGCTCCTGAAGTTAAGGAGAAGCCCCGAAGCAGAGAATTGCAGTGACTGCAGGAAACATTGGCATGAAGGCAAGTATTGACTGACTATGGGTGGAGCCCAATGATCTGCAGCTATATTTTGTTTACCGAATGGAAGAGTAATTTTGTTTGGCTTCATTTGCTCTATTTCACACTTACTCTGTAAACCTGCTTAGCTATTTTCTTTTTTGCTGATTTCGTATTGATTTTGTCATCTTTTAAAAAACTCTCTATGCCTCCTGATGCCATTCAGAATTTCTGTAGACTATTATTCTTGATTTTACCTTTATCAGAAAATCTGTTGGAGTAGCTGGCTGTACAAACATAAGACTTCCAATTAGAAAGAGCAATGGATTTGGGAAGGTTATCCATATGGATTTTATAGATTTTTCTTCCATCATTAAGCTACTACTGTCAACTCTCAGTTATAATTACATTCCATCTTAAAGCAGACTGACTGCAAAGAGCAAACCAAGCATACCATTCTATTCTCTCAGGGAACCATTCGAATAGGGTGTAATTCATCTGTGTAAGCATTACCATATGTTCTCACATATTGTGGATTTTAGTCTCATGCCATTTACACTGTGGACCTTTCAATAAAAGTGATAGTTGATACTGAAGTGCTCAGTGTGTGAACTGGTTTGCAGGGAAATTCTAAGGATGGTTTCTTTCACCAATATTACAAGTTAGATGACTTAGATAGAAGCTGGCAATTTAAATTAATAAAACATTACATGTTCTTAGGTGATGGGAAAATAAGACATGGTAGGAAATTATTTCTGAAGTTGAAAGAATTCTTTTTTCCAGTAAGCCTTTTGTACTCTATGAAATAATTTAAACTGTGGCCACTAACCTTTTTGGCATCAGGGACTGGTTTTGTGGAAGATAAATTTTGCACAGACCAGTGGGGAGGGCGAATTGTTTAGGGATGATTCAAGAACACTATATTTATTGTACATTTTATTTTTATTATTATTACACTGTAATATACCATGAAATAATTATACAACTCACCATAAGGTAGAATCACTGGGAGCCCTGAACTTGTTTTCCTGCAACTAGGCAGTCCCATCTGGGGGTGATTGGAGACAGTGACAGATCATCAAGCATTAGATTTTCAAAAGGAGAACACAACCTAGATCCCTCACATGCATAGTTCACAATAAGGTTTGCACTTCTATGAGAATCTAATGCTGCTGCTGATCTGACAGGAAGCAGAGCTCAAGCAATCAAGCAGTAATGCAAGTGATGGGGAGCAACTGTTAATACAGATGAAGTTTCCCTGACTCACCCGCCACTCACCTTCTGCTGTGTGGCTCCGTTCCTAACAGGCCAGGGATCAATACTGGTCCATGGTCCAGATGTTGGGGGCTCCTGATTTAAAGAACTAAAAACCTACCTGGGTAAATCATAGCTAAGCAACAGCAAAAGGAAAATATTGATGCTCAAGACAATAAATTCCATTCCAATTTGATCTCTCTTTTTTCTTAATAAAATGTTGATGTATACAAGTACACTCCCTCCTTCTTTTAAAAAGTAAACGTTTGATTGTTACTCAATACTAAGTAGCAAATGTTTGATTGTTAACTCAGTACTAGGCTTATGGTGAGAGAAGATTCTCTAGTGTCTTGGTCCAGCCTCAGTCTTAGGCATGCTGTGGGCATCTGAGCCTAAAAGTGGGGCTTTCTCTACCCCTGCTTTCTTTCGCAGCCAAGCATCTCTGTGTATCTGTGGTTAGATTAGATGGAAGTTTTTATTTACTTTTCCAGTGGTAGTAGACTTCTGCTGAGTTTTGTAGGTTGATATTATTGGTTGCTCTTACCTGTATTCGTTCTTGTCTTCTTTTATTTTTACTCATGTTGGGTTTAATTTACTCTTTCTTTTCTACCTTCTAGAGAGGAACACAGTGATCATTGATTTTTAAAGTTTCTCATTTTGCAATATAGACCTTCAAAATATGCAAATTTTCCCTACATACTGATTAAATTTTTAATATACATGTACTCAAATTTTAAAATATCACATATTAGTTAGTGTTCCATTTAAAATATCTGATTTCTCTTTTCATACACATCTTCTTTGACTGAAATTATGCTAGTTGACTTCCCTATACTTTGGAATTTTTCTAGATAAACTTTTTATTGATTTATAATTTAATTACACTGTGTTCAAGAACCTAATCTGTAAGGTTTCAAGGTTACAAATTAGCTGAGAATTATTTTAGGACACAACAAACATTTGGTCTACATTGGAGAACATTCTATGTGGAAAAAAAATGTGTGTGTGTTTTATTTGTGTGCAAAATATCTCTCAATCAGGGCTGTCTACAGAATTTTTAGGGCCTATTAAAAATAAAAATGCAAAACTCCTTGTTTGAAAGGAAGGTAGAAAAGTACTATGAAGGTGGTAATATATAAAGTTTCTTTCTTTTAGGAAAGAAAGACCTGTCGTTTGTTTCGCTGTTGTTGTTGTTGTTTTCAATATGCCTTTTCCTATGAAATTATGGGATGCATATGTCTAACTCTCCACCCTTGTCCAGGTACTCACCAAGGGCAAAGAGAGACAACACATGCTTGGTAGGCACAGGGAGAAAAGGAGATTAAATAGGACTGGAGCACCAAAGCTGGGGAAATAGATGGCTGGGAACCTATTCCATGGGGGCAGAGAGATGGCAGGAAGTGGGACCAAGTGAAAGATAAGGCTCCAAACCCTGATGTATGTTTCATTGTCCTATTGGACTTCATTTAAAATGTACAAATTCAAATGTAAAATTATTTTTCTCTTTGGCCAAGACTATAATACATAGATTTTATATATTCAATTTAAAGGGTACTTAATATCAATTATTGAAATAAATTTGGCATTATAGGAAGGATAAAATTAAAGACAAGTTTGTCTATATTCTGGCTGGATTCAAATGGTGTGGGATCTAATGTATGTTAATGTTGTTTTGGATTGCTTGATAGTTTTATTTTGTTTTGCTTAATCCTTCAAATATAGTAGCTTGTAAGATCTCTTATAAGATCTATAAAAACTTTTGCAAACTCAATATTTATGTAGTTTTCTAATCTGGTTAATTTTTCTCAAAAATTCTTTGACTTCGATGAAATTTTTTCAATAACTTCTTTATTATTTTTCAGTAATAAATGCATTATTGATGAAAAATGAAGTTGAAAGTGTAAAGTGCTCAGATGCAGAATCAGTTAAGTCTATCTTTTCCATTGGGCCCTGTCAAAATTATGTCTCTTACTATTATGAGTTATATAAAGAATTAAGTTCTGCCACCTTAAGGTAGACTTTTGTTTCCTAGGACATTGGTTACATTTCTAATTGTTTAGGATTCCAAAAGATGCGATAGTGTTTACTCTGCCCCCAATTACCTACTTTAATGATATACTCAACTATTCTTTATGTTCAATGTTTTATATAGTAGCAAAACAAAAAAATAGAAATTTGCATCCTTTAATTTCAAGATAAATTTATTTTAAACGTGTTGTGATTTTGTATGCCTTTGGTCAATTGTGCAACCACCACAAAAGTTGTTTCAGAAGCTTCTAGATAAAAAGTTTAACCTTTCTGGAAAATATTAGCTATCTCTGCCTTCTAGGTCAGGATCTTTATTACATGTTTTCTCAATTCTTCTAATTCTCTAGAAAAATTCTCAAATTCTTCCTTTCTATGCTCATGCTTGTTTATTTAAAAATTTGAAGGAGCTTCTGATTGTTTGCTTCATTGTTCTTACATCAGAACTTCTCATTTTACAGTACGTCTTTAGTGTTGATAGTGTAAGATTCCAAGAAGTCCTGGGGAAATATTTTGATTCTGTTACAATCATCTTCAATTTTCAAGCCTTTTGGAGTCTTAAGTTCATTTCTCCTCTGTCGAAATGCATTCATCATGGGTAAAGACTGTCTTGTTTTGCTTGCCTATAATCATCTTCATGGCAGACACAATAAAGATGTTGGCATCAATAGGATTAGACAAAGAACTCAAACTTGTCAAGATACTTCATATTTGGTCTTTTGCTCTCACTTTTATAAACTTAAATAGGTACACTATACTCTGGCTGGGTTTGGGATTGTATGTGCTTAATCAGAATTTACAAAAAACAAAACAAACAAATCTTCTACAAATCCACATGATTTTGTAGTAGTAAAACACACACACACACACACACACACACACACACACACACAACCCCCATAACTGTAAGTCATATTTTCAAACTTGATTGCAGTCAATATTGGGATTTAAATGTGTCCATGTAATTAAAGTGTTCATTGATTTGATTCTCTTGTGAAGCTCCTTAACATTGAACAAGCCTTTCAGGTGATTCTATATCTTAGGCATATGGACACAGCCACTACCACAAAAAAGAGGGGGGGGGGCGGTGATTTTCCAGTTTTATGAAATAGATTAGTATTCAGTATAGGTGAATTGTATAGAAATTCTAGCCCTTTATAAGAAATCGTTATCAGAACACATGGTACTCTTTTCATTCACCAGGCCTTTTTTGGGGAAGGTAACATTGCATGAGGTTCTCTTTTCTAGTTCATTGGAAAAGATTTTATTACCCCAACTAGAAGGATATTTACTAATTGATCTGTTCCAAATGCATCCCAGTAGGAAGTCAATTGAATGTGGTTTAATAAAAGCCAATAAAGGCTGCTGCGGCTTCACCAAATAAGCACATTGTATTTTTAGAATAAAAACTACTCTGAGTTATTCAGAACATTCATGTGAAACTCAACTTAATTTTAGAAGAATTAAATTTTAAAAATAGTGATTCCAAAGTAACTGTTATGTGTATAAAATATATTAAAGAAAATAAGCAGGATTTTTGCATCTATGTCTATCAGAGGTGTTAGTCTGTAATTTTTCCTGTAGTATCCTTGTCTGTCTTGGGTATTAGGATAATGGTGACCTTGTGAAATTAATGTATAAGTATTCTCTTCTCTTCCATTTCCTGAAATAGTTTGATAAGGTCTTGTGTTAATCAGTAAAATGTTTGATGGAATTCAGGTATAATGCCATCCCATGTCCGGGGTTTTCTTTGATGAGAGATTTTTATTATTGATTTAATTTCCTTACTCATTTTTGGTCAGTTTGGATTTTCTATTTCTTCATAATTCTGTCTTGGTAAGTTTTATGCTTCTAGGAATGTATTCATTTCTTTCAAAACAAGACATAAAAATTACCAACTGGTATATGAACAGGTGCTCAACGTCAGTAATCATTAGGGAAATGTAAATCAAACCCACAATGTGACATCATCTCACAACTGTTAGGATTATTATACCGAAAAAGACAAGAGATAACAAGTATTGACAAGACTGTAGAAAGAAAAGAAAATCTTTGTAGAAATGGTAGTTCTGTTTTAAAGTTGAGGAAACTTCATACTATTTTTCATAATGGCTGTGTAAGAAGGTAAGTTAGCACAGCCATTGTGAAAAACAGTATGGAGGTTCCTCAACCTTAAAAATAGAACTACCATATCATCCAGCAATTCCATTAGTGGGCACATATTCAAAGAAATGAAATCAGTACGTCAAAGAGGTATCTACAGTCCCATGTTTATTGCAGCGTTTTTCACAACAGTCAAAATGTGGGATCAACCTGTGTCCATCAACAGCTGAAGGGACAAAGAAAATGTGGTGCATATACACAATGGAATATATTCAGACTTGAAAAAGAAGGAAATCCTGTCATTTGTGACAACATGGATAAATGGAAAGATGTTAGGCTAAGTAAAATAAGCCTGGTACAAAAAGACAAATGCTGCATGATCTCACTTGTATATTGAATCTAAGGAAGTCAAATTCATAGAAGTAGGGGATAGGATGCTGGTTTCCAGAGGTTGGGCTGGGAAGAGAGAGAAGTTGTTTTATGGGTGTAAAGTTTCCATTTTGCAAGGTGAAAAGGTTTTGGAGATCTATTGCAAAACAAGGTGAAGATACTTAGTACTACTGAATTTACACTTAAAAACAGATGCTAAAATTTATGTGTTTATGATAATTCAGTTAAAAATAAAAGTAAATGCTTTATTACAGTATTTTCAAAACTTTTGTCAACTGAAAAAAGATTCATTCAGAAATATCTTATTCTTATCGATGTTCTATTTTGTTACTAAATTGAATGTAACAATTTAATAATTAATGAAAAGTTTCTTTAGTTATGAAAATATGTAAGATGTGCTATATATCAACAAAGAATTTTTCCCAAAATAAAATCTCATCATGCAAATTTGTTTACTGAAGTGCTGCAAATAGTTTTTAAAATTGAAGAAAAGCATTCCCTAGAAATTTTATTTTATTTTTCTGTATTTTTTTTTTTTCAGACTGGGTCTCACTCTATCACCCAGGCTAGATTCCAGTGGCATGATCATAGCTCACTATGACCTCAGACTCCTGGGCTGAAGTGAGCCTCTTGAGTCAGCCTCCCAAGTAGCTGACTATAGACATATGCTATAGCCCAGGTAATCTATAATAATAAATAATCTACTAATTATTTAGTAGCAGAGGGTCTCCCTATGTTGCCAGGGCTGGTCTTGAACTCCTGGCCTCTAGGGATCTTCATGCCCGACCTCTCAAGATGCTGGGATTACAGGTGTGAGCCAGAAATTTTAAAACAAATAGAAATAGCAAAAAAGAGACAAAGAATCCTCCAATTAAACAAGAGGGTATAATATAATTGTAAACCAAGAAAAAATATAAGGTTGGAGGTAAGTAAAACCATATTAGAAAAGGTACATTGAATTGTGTCATTGATCTTGTAATGCTTAGATACTACATTAAAAAATTATGTACCTAATTATGTCACGTAGAGTAGCAGGTGGTAAAGCAAACTACCTGATATATAAATCTTTGAGAAAAAAACAAATTTGTATTAGAAAGTATGTGTATTGCCACTTTTTTCTATTCAGAAAAGTTAAGTCACAATGAGCAGCAGTAACACAGCCATATGAGTTCTACATCCTTTTTTTTCTTTTTAAGGAAAACCAATAGAAGGGCTAATTTCTTCCAAGTGAACATACAAACTATGTCTTCATGTCAAGTTCTCATTATCATTGAATCATTCCTAGACAGGAAAACCTGGGAGGTAAAAAAAAATTCATATTTATGACAGCAAAATTGTGGTCCCCTCAAACAAACAGATGACTTAACAGTGCGTCATCACCATCACACAGATATAGTCCATATGCATCTTAGAGCAGGCCTGATGAATTTCAAGACAGTAAGTCTACACGTTTTATTCGTATGGTGAAGAAATATATAACCTAATGAATGTTAGTAAAAACACAACTTACTCTGCAATTTGTGAGAGGGTAATGAAGAACATTATGCAATAATCTTTTTCAATATTAATTTGTGGTTTACTGTTCATCATGTTTCTTTGCACCAATATAGCTACATATTATATTTTTTTCTTTATTTTTTAAGATAAACCTATAAAAGTTTTATGTCAAAATCCCATAAGCCATAGGTAGTTGTTTATCATTCAAGATTTCCTTCTTTATCTACTTTTTAATATCTGTCATATGGACGTAGGTCTTTTCGTATGTATGTATGGATGGATGGATAAATGACAGATAGACAGATAGATGGATACATACATTCTAATAGACATATTTCATATTTTAAATAATTAAATTTTATAACATTTATTATATTTTTCCCAGTTCTTCATATCTTCATATCACCAATGCATTATCTTCCTTCTGTTTTCTCATTAGTTTCACTACTCTAAAGTTAGATGTATAAAGGCTATGTAAAAACAATTCCATGGGGTGTGTATCACTTAAAATCTTACAATTCTAGGTAAATTCAGCACTGTTTTGAATTACTTTTAGTGACCTGGGATGCAAGTCAATGTGTATCAAAAATAATGGCATAAGACATTTTTAAATTACAGCATCCATCATGTTCCTATTTTTTACCAAGAATCCTGAGAAATATCTAATGAAATTTCAACATAGAAAAATCTTGATCCTAATTGATCAATAAAAGGTCATAGTATCTAATACGTGGTTCTACATTGTGGTACACTTCAGCACTCTCTATATTTGCGTGATTCTAATTTATTTCTTTTCTCTATTTTAAAGGAAATGAGTTGAATAATTTTTATTATTATGAATCAATCACAATGCATTTCTCCAAGTAGCCAAATTTATTATGTCATCTTTCAGAAATGTGTTGAATATAATGTGGTGATTTTAATGTCATTTCTTGAATTTCACTTGCTGAGCCACAAATACTAATACTCCTGCTTTTTTTAGCAAGACATATTATATATACTTAATGACTTTGATATATGTATGAATTCTAATGTGATTTAAATGAGGGTAAAAACAGCAAACATAACTAAAATTGTTTGTCATTATTATTATTGACTTTCTCAAAGGCAAAAACATAACATTGAAAAAAGGCCTTCAAATTAAATTTTATTTGCACTATGAATGATTTAAGGGAAGTAATCTATTATTGTTTGAATAAGATAACAATTGCCTTGAAAGATGAAGTCCTATCTTGATATTGCAGAAATAATTCACAGAAAATATGTAAATAAAATACTTTAATATTTTTCATTAGTGATTCTGTATATGCCCTGGACTTAGCAATGAATATATGTAGAGAAGTAGTATATGACCTTCAATTTCTTAAAATTAGATATTCTAAATATGTCTCATGTCAAATTAAGAAAAATATTGATTTCAATATTGTCTTTGTATTAAACTCAGTTACTTTTCACATTCTATTCTTTGTTCCTTATTTGACTCTACACAATTTTTAAAATTATTATTATACTTTAAGTTCTAGGGTACACGTGCACAAAGTGCAGGTTTGTTACATATGTATATATGTGCATTGTTGGTGTGCTGCACCCATTAATTCGTCATTTACATTAGGTATATCTCCTAATGTTATCCCTTCCCCCTCCCCCCACCCCACAACAGACCCCAGTGTGTGATGTTCCAAGTGAACACTCTGTGTCCAAGTGTTCTCATTGTTCAGTTCCCACCTATGAGTGAGAACATGCGGTGTTTGGTTTTCTGTCCTTGCGATAGTTTATTCAGAATGATGGTTTCCAGCTTCATCCATGTCTCTACAAAGGACATGAACTCATCCTTTTTTTATGGCTGCATAGTATTCCATGGTGGATATGTACCACATTTTCTTAATCCAGTCTATCATTGATGGACATTTGGGTTGGTTCCAAGTCTCTACCATTGTGAATAGTGCTGCAATAAACATACATGTGCACCTGTCATTATAGCAGTATGATTTATAATCCTTTGTGTATATACCCTGTAATGAGATGGCTGGGTCAAATGGTATTTCTAGTTCTAGATCCTTGAGGAATCGCCACACTGTCTTCCGCAATGGTTGAACTAGTTTACAGTCCCACCAACAGTGTAAAAGCGTTCCTATTTCTCCACATCCTCTCCAGCACCTGTTACTTCCTGACATTTTAATGATTACCATTCTAACTGGTGTGAGTTGGTATCTCATTGTGGTTTTGATTTGCATTTCTCTGATGACCAGTGATGATGAACATTTTGTCATGTGTCTGTCGGCTACATTAATGTCTTCTTTTGAGAAGTGTCTGTTCATATCCTTTGCCCACTTTTTGATGGGATTGTTTGATTTTTTTCTTGTAAATTTGTTTAAGTTCTTTGTAGTTTCTGGATATTAGCCCTTTGTCAGACGGGTAGATTGCAAAAATTTTCCCCCATTCTGTAGGTTGCCTGTTCACTCTGATGGTAGTTTCTTTTGCTGTGCAGAAGCTCTTTCATTTAATTAGATCCCATTTGTCAATTTTGGCTTTTGTTGCCATTGTTTTTGGTGTTTTAGTCATAAAGTTCTTGACCATGTCTATGGCCTGAATGGTATTGCCTAGGTTTTCTTCTAGGGTTTTTATGGTTTTAGGTCTGACATTTAAGTCTTTAATCCATCTTGAATTAATTTTTGTATAAGGTGTAAAGAAGGGATCCAGTTTCAGCTTTCTACATATGGCTAGCCAGTTTTCCCAGCACCAGTTATTAAATAGGGAATCCTTTCCCCATTTCTTATTTTTGTCAGGTTTGTCAAAGGTCAGATGGTTGTAGATGGGTGGTATTATTTCTGAGGGCTCTGTTCTGTTCCATTGGTCTATATCTCTGTTTTGGTACCAGTACCATGCTGTTTTGGTTACTGTAGCCTTGTAGTATAGTTTGAAGTCAGGTAGTGTGATGCCTCCAGCTTTGTTCTTTTGGCTTAGGATTGTCTTGGCAATGCGAGCTCTTTTTGGTTCCATATGAACTTTAAAATAGTTTTTTTTTCCAGTTCTGTGAAGAAAGTCATTGGTAGCTTGATGGGGATGGCATTGAATCTATAAATTACCTTGGGCAGTATGGTCATTTTCACGATATTGATTCTTCCTATCCATGAGCATGGTATGTTCTTCCATTTGTTTGTGTCCTCTTTTATTCGTTGAGCAATGGTTTGTCATTCTCCTTGAAGGGGAGCTTCCCGGATTAGACTAAAGGTTAGAGTAAAACAGATATTAGTCACTTATTGCAAGCAAGGAAAAGATTTTAAGAGGTGTTAAGAGTTGCCAGTGGCATCTTACAGAAAGGCAAGTACAACTAGGAGAAAGAAAATTCCATTCAGTTTTGATTTTTAAAAGATGTGTTGGTAATCAATTTAAGTATATTCAAAGGATTCATCATAAGCATAAAAGAGAAAGTAAGTGCAGATAATATAGACCATTCATTCAAGAACCTTGTAGGGAATGGCAGAGGGAAGTACAGTTTTGTTTAGATGAAGTTTAATATTAATGCAATGTTTGATGTGTTTTCTTTTCATTTTTGAGATAAAGGTGAGCACTTATATTAAAAAATCAGTAAGTAGATATTATATTATTTAAGATGCTATAGGTAGGCAATATAATAAACTGAATAGGATATACAAAGAAGGAAAAAGGACTATAATAAAAACAAATGGTAATAAAGTTTCCAAGATGAAATTAGTGTCAGGAAAATAATAAAAGAGATATTATTATATGTATAATACTATATGTATTATAGTAGCACGGCTGGAATGATTATGTACATTTTGGTCTTCAATATTAATTTTGCTCTCCCGATTTTCAACCCAGAAACTCATCACATTTATAACCATCTAGCAAAATCTCATATTTGATATGAGAAAACAAAGACTCAGATGTTTGATTGATCTCTTCAAATCACCTGGAAAGGCAAACCCAAAATAGAACAGACAAGACACCTTAGAAGAGTTGGCATTTGCATCTCATCTGTTGTTTGCCAGTCTTAGTATTCTGATAGCCTCGAGCTAAGCTACAGCAAGCCCATCTCACATGCCCCAGGCTTCAAAATCAGGATTGCACCTCCTTGTGGTTACAAAGTACTTTAGCTGGGGTGAGCGCTTACTGGGTAGAGGGCTTCATAATCACGTGGTTAATTTTGCTGACTATGTGTTTTGGAATTTAGGCTGATAAACTCATTTTCTGTAGGAGGTTCTTACCTGCCCTCGTTTCTCCTCCTCTACCTACATCACTTCTCCACTCCTCTCTTTAATCCCTGTTCCTCTGCCATTTCTAAAAGATCAAATGATCTATTGATTCAGCCCCTTCATAAAACCTTATTAATATTTTCACATACATTTGAAATTGGCCTATACATTTATTTACTAGTACTAAATAACAGTGAATAATATAATTTTGAAGTCAACCTAACAATAGACTCATGAAGTAATTACTGATAGGGATACTCTGCCTGTAACATGCCCCGCTACGGTCCCTGCCTCCCGGTGTCCATGCCCTCATATGAGCCTCTTCTTCTGAGTGTGGGCTGATCTGCTAACTCATATCTAATAGATTATGGCAATATTGATGGGCTGTCAATTCCAAGATTACGGTACAGAAAGATTCTGGCTTCCATTTTGGTTGCCTTCTCTGTCTCTCTGTCTCACTTTCACTTTCTCTTGTGTGTTTCTTTCCTCGGTTTTGATGATGATTTATCTATCGTCTTAGCCTTTAAAAATTCACCAGCTGTTAGTTTGCAAAGTATCTCTATTGCTTTGGTTATTCATCTCATAGATTTTTGTATATTTGTTATTTCTTTGTTCTGTTCTATTTCTTTTTTTTTTTTTTACTTTAGCTTTTTTAGTTCACCACATATCTTATTTATTTTTTATTACAAATGAGTTAATTCAAATCTTCATTGTTTCTCAAATACTCCTAATTGTATGTCTTTGCATGCAGAAACACATAAACACACAGTTATCTCACAAACTAAAATTATTGCCATGTATCAAAACTTTTATCTTATTCATGAATAGTTATTTAACTTGTTATACAATTGTAGATTGTCAGTTGCTTTGCAATATTTTTCCATTGCTTCATGACATTGGCCAGTTGCAACAAATTCTGATATTCATCCAGTTCTTATTTCTTTGTAGGTAAACTCTTACATTTGCAGCTACAAATTTATTGCATAGGAAAAAATTTAACCATATATGTGTATATATACATACATACATATACAATTATATGTATAAATTTCATATGCTTCTGTAAAGTATAAAAATAGAGTAAATATTTATAAATCCACCAACCAAAATAAGTAATGGAAAATTACCAATGCCATTAAAGGTCTCCCATTATCTATATTTGGTCACATATTCTTCACTCCTACTGAGGTATAATAACTATCCTGAATATGAATATTCTGAATATTATCATTCCCAAGTTTTTATGTATATTTTAACATACATGTATTAATTGCTGAAATATGCATATGCATATATACATTACTGAAATGTGTGAATAGTAGTTTCTGCTTTATTTAACAGTTTTTCTAAGGTACTATTCTACAAATGGCTTTTTTTAAAATTATACTTTAATTTCTGGGATACATGTGCAGAAAGTACAGGTTTGTTACATAGGTATTTATTTGCCATAGTGGTTTGCTGCACCCATCAACCCATCATCCACATTAGGTATTTCTCCTAATACTATTCCTCCCCTAGGCCCCAACCCCCAACAGGCCCCAGTGTGTGATGTTCCCCTCCCTGTGTCCATGTGTTCTCATTGTTCAACTCCCACTTATTAGTGAGAACATGTGGTGTTTGGTTTTCTGTTCCTATGTTAGGTTGTTGAGAATGATGGTTTCCAGCTTCATCCATGTCTCTGCAAAGGACATGAACTCATCCTTTTTTATGGCTGCATACTATTCCATGGTGGATATGTGGCACATTTTCTTTATCCAGTCTATGATTGATGAGTATTTGGGTTGGTTCCAGTCTTTGCTATTGTGACTAGTGCTGCAATAAACATACGTGTGCATGTGTCTTTATAGTAGAATGATTTATAATCCTTTGAGTATATACCCAGTAATGGGATTGCTGGGTCAAATTGTATCTCTGATTATAGTTCCTTGAGGAATCATCACACTCTCTTCCACAATGGTTGAACTAATTTACACTCCCACCAACAGTGTAAAAGTCTTCCCATTTCTCCACATCCTCTCCAGCATCTGTTGTTTCCTGACTTTTTAAGGATTGCCATTTGAACTGGCGTGAGATGATATCTCATTGTGATTCTGATTTGCATTTCTCTAATGACCAGTGATGATGAGCTTTCTTTCATATGTTTGCTGGCCACATAAATGTCTTCTTTTGAGTAATGTCTGTTCATATCCGTCAACCACTTTTTGATGGGTTGTTTGTTTTTCTTCTTGTAAATTTGTTTAAGTTCCTTGTAGATTCTGGATATTACGTCTTTGTCAGATGGATAGATTGCAAAAATTTTCTCCCATTCTGTAGGATACCTGTTCACTCTGATGATAGTTTCCTTTGCTGTGCAGAAGCTTTTTCCTTTAACTAGATCCCATTTGTCAATTTTGGCTTTTTTTGCCATTGATTTTGGTGTTTTAGTAATGAAGTTTTTTCCCATGCCTATGTCCTGAATGCTATTGCCTAGGTTTTCTTCTAGGGTTTTTATGGTTTTAGGTCTTACGTGTGAGTCTTTAATCTATCTTGAGTTAATTTTTGTATAAGGTGTAAGGCAGGGGTCCAGTTTCAGTTTTCTGCATATGGCTAGCCAGTTTTCCCAATACTGTTTATTAAATAGGGATTCCTTTCCCCATTGCTTGTTGTCATCAGGTGTCAAAGGTCAGATTGTTGTAGATGTGTGCATTATTTCTGGCACCTCTGTTCTGATCCATTGGTCTATATATCTCTTTTGGTACCAGTACCATCCTGTTTTGGTTACTGTAGCCTTGTAGTATGGTTTGAAGTCAGGTAGAATGGTGCCTCCAGCTTTGTTCTTTCATCTTAGGATTGTCTTGGCTATATGGCTCTTTTTTGGTTCCATATGAAACCTAAAGTAGTTTTTTCTAATTCTGTGAAGAAAGTCAATGGTAACTTGATGGGGATAGCATTAGCATTGAATCTGTAAATTACTTTAGGCAGAATGGCCATTTTCATGACATTGATTCTTCCCATCCATGAGCACTGAATGTTTTTCCATTTGTTTGTGTCCTCCCTTATTTCATTGAGCAGTGGTTTGTAGTTCTCCCTGAAGAGGGCCTTCATATCCCTTGTAAGTTAGATCCCTAGGCATTTTATTCTGTTTGGAGCAGTTCTGAATGGGAGTTCAGTCATGATTTGACTTTCTGTTTGTCTATTATTGTTGTATAGGAATGCTTATGATTTTTGCACAAGCAAAATGTATATGCATATATACATCCCTGAAATGTATGGATAGTAGTTTCTGCTTTATTTAACAGTTGTTCTAATGTACTATTCTACAAGTTGCTTTTTTTAAGTCAATATTATATTTTAAGGATGTATTCACATTAATGCTTACAGTTATAAGCCATTAATTTTCATTATAGTGATTATTTCATGTCATGTGTACATCAGTTATTATTAACCATTCATCTGAGAGAGAACATCTGGGTGCGTATTTCATTATTAGCAGCAATAGTAGTACATACATTTTTTAACGTCTCCATGTTCTCCTCTGTAAAATTCTCTTTAGTTTGTAAACTCTGGAGAGGAATTGCTAGGGCATAAAATTTTAACAGTTTTACGATGTTTCATTTCTTCCTTTCAAGTCACTTGTCTTATTCAAGAGAGTATAATCTTTTCCTTTCCTTTGTTCCTCTTAATACATTTCAGAATAACTTTATCAAGTTCCATGGAATTCCTATTGGGATTACAATTAGAACTTCAGTAAATGTGTGGTTCTATCTAGGAAAAAAATAACTTCCTCATTTTACTAATTTCTCTTTTCCCTAGGGAAAAGGAATATGTGTATTTTGTCATTGATTTAGTTCGCCCTACAGTATGTACTGAAAGACATACTCCAAGTTGTTTATACCACTGCTCCATTGAAGGCACAAATCTCCTTTCAAACAGCTTGAAAATTCTATGATTAAATTCAGTAATTTGTAAAGCAAGACCTGAGTCCTTCCCTCTAGAAGATAATCTTTAAAAAGCAGAATGGACATATTATGATAGATGTAGGATTCAGACTGTGGGGCTCTACCACTGATTGCTGAGGCACCCAGAAAGACTATCCATTTGATCATTTTTGCCAGTTTTACCTCAAATAAGCCCAAATGATGATGATAGGGAATTTCAGCCTAAATGCCCATCTTTCTCTGGGTCACTATAGAAAGAAGTTTGTCAGTAGCAATGTCTTAATTGAGTTCTGTGTTGACTGGATGAATATGGTGGTGCTGAACTTTCACAGCACATTGAGAGCAGTCCAAGTCAAAGACGTAATTATTTTGTGGTACTAAGTGACTGTATTTAAGAGTAAAGTGCTCTCTAGATTTTTGAGGTATTGTCAGTTCAGATTTCCCTGAAAATTCATTTCAATTGGAAAGTTTACAACTACTTCTTAAATACTCTCCACAGTTTTACAAGTTGACCATATACTCTCAGATGGCAGATTTCCTTTAATGCATTTCTTATTTCCCCAGTTACCTTTCAAGTATGTTCATTTTTTTCTAGTATCACATTTAGCTCTTTACCTTGCTGTGCCAAAATATTTCAAATGGTCTCCAGAATGTCTATGTCTGTGAACTTCTTCAAGCTCAGAGGAAAATCTAGTAATTGCAAAGACCAAGAAAGAAATATCAAATGTTCTCTCTTCTTTGAATCACTTTAGTGCTAAGAGTAGAGGAATTACCTGTCATGTAACTCTAAATTAAATTTACTGTGGAAAAAAACAGCAATGACTTTCATTTTCTCCTTGTGATCAATATGTCCATGTTGTCCTCAAAATTTTATGCTTTTTCTTTGTATTTGGCCTTCCAATTATGATTAATGGAATTACATTTTCACTTTCTTTGCCAATTCATCTTTTTATTTATTTAAACACATAATGCTATATTACATATAATAAATATATGTATTATTTTTAATAATATACAAATAATTGTATATACTCACATAAGATTTAACAATTAAGTGTGCTTAGCATTATTGGCAATTGATTCAGTAATAGTAAAAACAAGAATTACAGATTATCTCAAGATTAATATTGTTGTTCTAAAAAGGTTTTAATGCTTTTTCCTATTAAAGAAAAGTCATTTTAATATTCTAAATGTATTCTCAATAGCTTATAAATATATTTTAATTGTAATTCTAATTATTTGATATTTATTTGTGAAAATCCACTGGAAAGGAAATGGAAATATAGTAACAAGCAACAGATTGTAAACTGAAAACAGTTTAAGCCCAATACAGAATCAACAGAATTCTGACAGGCAAAGTACTTTTGCTAATGTATTGATTAATGTTTTTCAGCTGTTGGCATTCCTCAGTGCATATGGGTAGACACAGATATCTTGTCACCAGAGGCGCACGGAATAGCAGGAGGTCATTTCACCTGCTGCTCGTAACTGTCAGTACTTGGCTTTTGGGCTGCCAGGCTACTCCAAAGGTTTGTGAGGGCCCAGAAATAGTCTTTTCAAGCTGTGATTGGGATGGCCTGTTTTTTTGTTTTTGTTTTTGTTTTTTTTTTTCTAACAGCAACTGCTGCTATGTGGATATGAGATAAAAGAGGTAAGCTCTTTCAGTTCTCTTTAAAACCATGAAGATTTGCTCCTTATTGCAGGACTAGCACCCCTTCTTCATTCCCTGCCTCATCATTTCCCCAGCCTACCCCTCCACATCCATTTTATAATAAAAATTAAATAAAGAAATGGAATGTTTTCCACTGATTTTTTCAGGCAGGCCTCAGTAATGTAAAGCAAACTACATTCTATGTTGGTCTAAAAGAAACAGTCTATACAGAATAGGGAAAGCTTATAATAGATTGAAACCTGATACGCAGGAAAGAAAACAGTTAGGAAAGGAAACACATAAGATCCTTAAACTCACTGCCTCTTCATGGTCAGCAGCAGGGTGTTAGAGTAAGATAGAAAATTGAGACAAGAAAGAAAGAAAGAGAAACATATATCTCCTTTATGGGTTTTACAATGGACTGAGTAAATAAGCCAAATGATGATGGCAAATATGAAATCTACAGCAACTACCAGCGATACTGCTGACCACAAGTGAAGGCAGCCCCCTTCAATTGAATAATGAAAGAGCAGGAGCTCTCTAGGAAGGATTCATGACAAAAATAGCAACAGTATATTTGTTATGAATAACATATACTGTCTGAAATAGGAAGAAATCTTTCAGGAGACACTAAAAGTTCCCCAGGTCCTCATTACTGCAGTCACCATAAAGAAGAGAGGAAAAGTGGATGACTACTTCTTTCCATTTGAATGAAGAATGAGGATTTTAAAAAACCCCGCAGATTGGCTTAATCGAGCTTTGCTTTTTAAGAATGTTTACAATTAATCAAACCTAAAAGCGCATTGTGAAAAGCATTGCACTTTTATCCTTAATTTATGATGCCATGTTTACTTTCATTTATGAATATCCCCACATGTTACTACAGATTTGTCAGAGCTGTTTGAGATCTGGCAAGCATTTGACAGAGGAATATAGAAATATAAAGCTATTAAATATCTTAGTTATATTATAGTTCATTCCATTTATTTGGTAGATGAAAATAGAGTCCAATAGGAAATAATCAATTTTCACAAATTCACTCTAAGGAGTAAATGAGCCGAAATTTCTAGGGTTACTGATTCCAAACCATTGTGACTCCCAGACTGCTTTTATTTATTTGTATGTTTCATAATTAACTTTGAATCTAATGTTCTAGGAATGCTATTTTTAAATTAAAACCTTTTACTTTGGATTTTCCAACATAAATTTTAAGTATAATTTTTGTCCCTCCTCTCAAGATTTTCAGGCCAAGGAGTGGTAGCTAGAGAATGTGGTTTATTGGACATCTGAGCTGTGGTGTCCAAGTGATCTTATCATTTAGCTCCCACTTATAAGTGAGAACGTGTGGTATTGGGTTTTCTGTTCCTGCATTAGTTTGCTGAGGATAATGGCTTCTAACTCCATTCAAGTTTCTGCAAAGGACATTATCTTGTTCTTTTTTATAGATGCATAATATTCCATGGTTTATATGTACCACATTTTCTTTTCCCAGTCTACCATTGGCGAGCATTTACATTGATTCCATGTCTTTGCTGTTGTGAAGAGTGCCACAGTGAACATAGACATGCACATGCCTTTATGATAGAATGATTTGTATTCCTTTGGGTATATTCTCAGTAAAGGGATTGCTGAGTCAAATGGTAGTTCTGCTTTTAGGTCTCTGAGAAATCACCACACTGTTTTCCACAATGGGTGAACTAATTTATACTCCCACAAACAGTGCGTATGTGTTCCTTTTCCTCTGCAACCTTGCCAGCATCGGTTATTTTTTTTTTACTTCTTAATAATAGCCTGACTGGTGTGAGATGGTATCACATCGTGGTTTTGATTTGCATTTCTGTAATGATTAATAATGTTGAGCTTTTTTTCATATGTTTTTGGTCACATATGTGTCTTCTTTTGATAAGTAACTGTTCATGCCCTTTGCCTTCCTTTTAATGGAATTGATATTTTCTTGAAAACTTGTTTAAGCTACTTATAAGTTCTGAATATTAGACCTTTGGCAGATGCATAGTTTGCAAAAAATTTCTTCTATTCTGCAGATTGTCTGTTCACTCTGATGATACTTTCTTTGTCTGTACTTTCTTTGTCTTTAGTTTAATTAGATCGCATTTGTCAATTTTTGCTTTTGTTGTAATTGCTTTCAGTGTCTTCATCATAAAATCTTTGCCCTTTCCTATGTCCAGAATGGTGTTGCCTAGGTTGTCTTCTAAGGTTTTTATAGTTTTGGGTTTTACATTTAGGTATTTAATCCATCCTGAGTTAATTTTTGTATATACTGAAGGCATGGGTCCAGTCTCAATCTTCTGCATGTGTCTAGTCATTTATCCCCAGACCCATTTATTGAACAAGGAATGCATTCCCCCATTGCTTGTTTTGTCAACTTTGTCAAAGATCAGATGGTTGTACATGTGCTGCCTTATTTCCTTGCTCTCTATTTTGTTCCATTGATGTATGTGTCTGTTTTTGTACCAGTACCATGCTGTTTTGGTTAGTGTAGCCCTATAGTATAGTTTAAAATCAGGTAGCATGATACTTCCAGCTTTGTCATTTTTGCTTAGAATTGCCTTGGCTGTCGGCTTGGCATGGTGGTTCACACCTGTAATCCAAGACCTAGGTGGGCAGATCATGAGGTCAAAAGATTGAGACCATCGTGGCCGACATGGTGAAACCCAATCTCTACTAAAAATACAAAAATTAGCTGGGCGTGGTGGTGTGTGCCTGTAGTCCCAGCTACTCAGGAGGCTTAGGTAGGAGAATCACTTGAACCCAGGAGGCAGAGGTTGCAGTGAGCCGAGATTGCACCATTGCACTCCAGCCTGGCAACAGAGTGAGACACCGTCAAAAGAAAGAAGGAAAGAAGGAAAGAAGGAAAGAAGGAAAGAAGGAAAGAAAGAAAGAAAGAAAGAAAGAAAGAAAGAAAGAAAGAAAGAAAGAAAGAAAGAAAGAAAGAAAGAAGGAAGGAAGGAAGGAAGGAAGGAAGGAAGGAAGGAAGGAAGGAAGGAAAGAGAGAGAGAGAAAGAAAGGAGGGAAGGAGGGAGGGAGGGAGGGAAAGAAGGAAGGAAGGAAGGAGAGAGAGAGGAAGGAAGAAAGGAAAGAAGGAAGGAAGAAAGGAAGGAAGGAAGGAGAGAGAGAGGAAGGAAGAAAGGAAAGAAGGAAGGAAGAAAGAAAGGAAGGAAAGAAGGAAGGAAGGAAAAGAAAGAAAGAAAGAGAGAGAGAGAAAAAGAAAGAAAGAAAGAGAAAGAAAGAAAGAAAGAAAGAAAGAAAGAAAGAAAGAAAGAAAGAAAGAAAGAAAGAAAGAAAGAAAAGAAAGAAAGAGAGAAAGAAAGAATTGCCTTAGCTATATGGGCTCATTTTTGTTCTACATAAATTTTAAAATAATTTTTTCTAGTTCTATGGAGAATGTCATTGGTAGTTTGATAGAAATAGCATTGACTCTATACATTGCTTTGGGCAGTATGGCCATTTCAGCAACACTGATTCCTACTATCCATGAGCAAGGAATGTTTTTCTACTTGTTTGTGTCATCGCTGATTACTCTGAGCAGTGTTTTGTAATTTTCATTGTAAAGATCTTCCACCTTCCTGATTAGTTGTATTCCTAGGTATTTTATTCTTCTTGTGACAATTTTGAATGGGATTGCATTTGTGATTTGACTCTTGGCTTAACTCTTATTGATGTATGGGAATGCTAGTGATTTTCGTTTGCTGATTTTGTATCCCGAGACTTCACTGAAGTCATTTATCATCTTAACGTTTATTTCTTTCTCTTGCTTGATTGCTCTGTCCGGCAGCTCCAATACTATGTTGAATAGGAGTGATGAGAGAGGACATCTTTGTCTTATACTAGTTTTCAAGGGAAATTATTTCAGCTTTTCCCCATTCAATATGATGTTTGCCCAGTCAGTTTGACATTGACTGTGGGCACACTGTTTTTAGCTGTAAGACTTTAGATGGATTGTTAGAATACCCAGACTGGGGCTGTTGCACATTTTTTTTTTTTTTTTACATTTTTATAGCTGTTAATAAGGCACTTGTTATCCTGTAGAAAGAAAGCATGTATTGATAAGGATTTAATAATCACTGAAATATACCAGTCACTTTTTTACTTCCAAGATTACAACAGATATCAAGAAGAACAAATTGTTTTTATAGGGCTATATTCACTTATTCATTAATTTATTACATTCCATAGGCAATAAGTGATAAATCAAAGTATGGAACATGATTGTTTTAGACATATATTGGGGTAAATTAAACAGGGTGATAAGAGACAAACAATGACTGGGGTGGTCTTGGAAGATAGTATCAAAATCCAAATAACAAGAAGGAGCATTTGAACATTTAGGGACAGCAAGTGCAAAGGTCTTAAAGCAGAATGTTTAGTGTGTTTGAGAGCATGACTAAAGTAAAGTGATCATTGGCTTTGATGAGAGGGTTAAAAGGTTAACAGTCTCCTGAAGGAGACATACATACATAGTGGTCTAATTGAAGCCTAAGCCAGAATAGATACTACATTCTAAGGTAGCTAAAAATGTGATTAGTTTCACGTAGTTGAATAAACCTGAAAGAGTAGTTTCCTAGATTTCTAATATGTATCCAAGGAAGTAGCTTAGTTTAATAAGGCTTAGTCCCAAAGCCATGCCATAAGGAAGGTTAACTCCAAGCTTGGAGATAACACTAAGCTTTTATAGTTGTAACATATCATATCGATGTGAAGAAATTGTGCAAAATTTCTCTGTGTTCTGGGAATGACTGGGAAAATGGTAGTATAGTTCCATGCTCACCAAATTGTGGTGAAACATTTATTGACAAATGAGCAAAATTCTATTTATGAACATATCAGAAAGTAGGGTCTGGGCTCTTGGCACAATCATGAAGGGATTTTAGGAACTGATATATGACACCATAAAGTGACTTCTTACATGATCAGGATAGAGAGATAGATAGATAGATAGATAGATAGATAGATAGATAGATAGATAGATAGATAGGAAGATAGGAAGATAGATAGGAAGATAGCATTGTGAGAAAATGAATACATCAATGAGTAAACCCTCTGTATAACTATTGTTCTAAGTGTTGAACATGCAGTCACATGTTTAATTTTAAGAGTGACCCAATGGGTTACTTACAGTCCTAACCTTACCTAAAATTTCATAGCAAATAGATGGTGGAGCTGGAAATCAGACCTTTCAGACAAGGTCTGGCTCTACTGCCCAGGCTGGAGTGCAATAGTGTGATCTCGACGCACTGCAACCTTTGCCGCCAGGGCTCAAGCCATCCTCCCACCACAGCTTCCCGAGTAGGTGGGTCTACAGGTTCACACCACCACATCTGGCACATTTTTGTATTTTTTGTACACAGGGTATTTTGCCATGTTGCCCAGACTGGTCTTGAACTCCTGGGCTCAAGTGATCCACCCACCTTGGCCTCCCAAAGTGCTGGGATTACAGGTGTGAGCCACCGCACGCGATGAGGGTCCTTGTTCTTAACCATTATATTGTACTGCCTGTCACATAGGGTGTGAAGCAGGAGTGTGTACCAAACCTCCACCTCATATTGATATATAGATCTCTGCATTAAACTTCAAACAAAGAAATAATAATGCTCTGGTAAAATAAGTATGAACAAAATTATAAACGAGAAAAGGCATTCTCCTTTGAAGACAATATTAGATTTGAAAGATCAAAATACATTTTGAAATTTATGTCATCGTAGTGTAGATCATACAGTATATTTCTGGCAGTTCTCCACTTTGCCATATTTGGGCTTGATTTGGAGTTCATGGGCTTTTCTCTGTGCTTAATACATTTCTACTCATACCTTCTACTGGTAGCTCGTTACTGGTGAGCTCCACATTTCCCTTCAGCCCCCAGCACAGAGCTCACATCTTTCAGGAAGCCTTTTCCAGATACTACAGCCTTGGCTAGGTATTCTGCTTGTGTGCTCTGAAGAATGTCATTTATTAATGTAATTTTAGAGCAAAATATACATATTTTTAGTAGAAAATTCCTAAGTGTATACAACTCGGTGCTTTTGGAGGGTAGTATAGGTTGTATATTTTTCATATATATATATATTTATATATATATATGTGTTTGTGTGTGTATACACACACACACAAACATACACACAGGGACAGATATATATTGTATATATGCTGTATTCATAAACTAAGTGACAATAAATTAGTAAAGGTGTTAGTGATATCAGAGTTTCACCTTTCACTTTTTGAAGCTGTGAGGGAGAACAACAGTTTCCCATAAAATGCACCTGAGGTCACCAGGTAACATCACCAGTGTAAAACACGAAACCACTATAAAGCCTGCTTTTTTTGTTAATCTTTTCTAACATGTATTGCATCAGAATAGTTTGAAAGACTATAGCAATAATAAGGTTAACATAAATTATATGTAGAGTAGAAATTGAGTATAAAAATGTAAAAATAAAACTATTTATTTCCTCAGAATTTTGGCTTGCAACCCTGTTCAGGCTGATCAACATCCAAATAGTTCTCCCTTGAGAGATCTCTGCTAACCAGGAGCCCAAAATGTAAGAAGCTAAAAGTCTCCACTGATTGGATATTTTTGTGGATAATTGTTTTGTACCATTTAATTTTTTTCTCAAGTTTGTATCATTGGTTCTGTGGCTTAAGATTTAATTTTAAAACTGTTTTTAAATGGCAGTGGCTATTTTATCATGCCCTGTGACTTTCTTTCTTTTATAAAATAAATAAGTATGTATTAGGAACATTTAGATTAGTTAGCTTTTTTTCTGGTTTCATGTAGTTTTGTGTTCATCAGATCATCTCATGATCATGAAAACACTGGGCAGAGTATTAATTATTTTGTTAGAGGAGTAAATGGCATACACTGAAAGCTAAACTGGGAAACGAAAAGTACCCTTATGAAGAATGAAGGCAGAAATTTCAGCCAAATTAGGATGCATGAAATGTGGAAAATTACTGTTTGAATGTTTATCTGCAGAGTAATATAACTGTTCTCAGGAATACCTGTGTTGGATGATTTATAGTTTTTGACTTGCTTTTGATCTTCATAATTATATTTTCAATTTAAGGGTAATTTACTTATACCTACATGGGACAATTTTAATAGAAATGTACAATTGCATTGTTAAATTAGCAATTTAAACATACCAGCTCCCTGTTTTAAATGCATAGCCTTGATGACTATAAATGTTTTGTTCATAATTATTGCCCTCATAATTCATATAGGCTGAAAGTGTAATGAATTTGTGGAAACCACAGTAGCTAATGATACCATTCCTGTAGCATCACTAAATTAAATCTCCAAAGGCAATTTTATATAGGACCAAAAATCTCTACTTGGAAACTAGAAATTTTGCAACATTATATAACTTGCTTGGTTTATAGCATTTGAAACATCAGCAATTATGCATTCAATGTGTAATTCCCTAATTCAGGCAATTATCCTTATTCGAATAAGTGGGCATAGAAATGTAAAAATCACTAAGATTGAACAATTTTCAATTATTAAACTTCTTTGCATGGAGACTAACTGCTGATTGAGAAAAACACATTTACCTAACTCTCTTGTAAGATATTCCGTGTCGCTAAATTCACACGTTGGCATTCTGAAGCTGAAACATTTGTATAGCATATACTTAAACTCTATAAACATTCTGGGGTATACTGTGAGAAAATTAAACTGTCTTACCACAAAATAAACTTATGCAGCAGCTACCTATGTAATTCTTCTGTGATCTGGGGGCCAAAAAGCAGATGGGGAAGTGGTTCCCAGAGCACCTCTACAGCTGGAATGTCACGTGGCAGCTATGGGAGAATCTATGCTTCAAGAGCTCCACGCCCAGCATCCTGGAATTAGGCTCTGCATTAGACCCAGTGAACATCCTGAAAGCATGAAAAGTCAATGGACTGCGTACATTTCTCCTCTAGGAGATTTCGTTTCTCTCAGGGCATAATGCTGAGTGGATCCTGCAGTTTCCCTTCTCTATCAATGGGGTGGTAAGCAGGCAACAGTCCACTTAGGGCTATGCGAGGGAGAGAACAAAAGGGCACACCTGTATCAGTCCCTCCATCCCACAGCCTGTCTTTGTCAAATCAAACCCATACTTGATGGTATGTTACTCAGGAAGATGACTTCTTTAAGACTCACCTAGAAATTCACAGGAAGGAAGGAAGGGAGTATAGGAACAAATCCATTTAAAACAAAGTCAAATAACTTAAGAAAGTTTAAGAAAATGAATGCTGGAAACTAAATGGGCTAAAATAATCTTTCAAATTTCTAAATTTAAAATAAATTGCTCAAGTCTGGGACTTCTAAACGTCTCGATTAGGCCTTCTTATACTAGAAATAAATACACAGAAAAGACTGGTGCAAAAGACAGAATCTGAAAAGATTGTTTACGAGATTTAATGAGGACACTATATACAGAGGGCATTGATAATGGTATTGAGAGGCTCCAGAGACTAGCAACAGTGAGAGGACATTAGCAACCTAAGTCTTAAAGGGCTAAGGGAGAGCTAGGACAACTCCACCTCCACCAGAATGATAGCCTCTATGTAATGAATTCGTATGTGTCAAAAATAATAATGAGTTTCTAGATTTTTTTTTTTTAGTTTAAAGCAAAAGAGACTACTAAGGAAATGCGGCAATATTGGCAGATGGCGTCTGCCTAATTTAAACCCTGCTTCTATTATTACAGGAAAACTACATTGAGTGCTCCATAAAATCATGTTCAAACTTTTTTGGCACAAAAACAAACAAAAACATAAAACAGTATGTGGTCAGAAAAATAAAAGAGCTACAATGCTTTGGGGACCCAGAATATAAGTAAATGGGGAAAGTATGGAAGACATTGCAGAGAAAGGGCATTTGATCTGTACTTTGCAACAAGAGTAGAAGTTTAACTTAAAAAGATTAATAGAAGTAATAATAAGGGTGGCTTGGAAATGTTGAAGATATTTGAGAACAGTTAGCAAATTGGAGTGTTCCATGTACTTATTTAGAACTGGTGATCCAGAGGACAATTTTCTAATAAACTAATTAAATTAATCCTGCTGGGATCCTGTCAAAATCTTTAATCAAAAATCTTTATTTTGATTTTTCACTCCACTATACCATCAAGGACTTTCTGTATGTCTTGATTACCAAGTGAAGAACAGGAGAGCTATAAAAATGTTAATATTCGTATTAATAATAGTTTATATTTTTATATTAACTTTCAAAGAAAACCACAAAGTATTTCTTGACAAACATTTGGGTGACTGCACGAAACATAGATGAACATCAGCACTGTCTGACAGTAAATGTAAAACGTGTTACTTTATCAAAAACTCCATTTTTTGTTTTCTTAGCTCTTTAGAATAGTTCACTAAAACTCAAGATGTCAGCTAATCTGTAAACTGATTCCGGCAAAACTTCGGCTGCATGAGTAAACGTTTTCCTGATAGCTGGTATTACATTATGAACAAACGTTTTTCATTCATTCATTCTAATTGCACCCATTTGCCCCAATCAAACAATGAAGGTTTAACCATACAGTTGATGATTTTCTTTCTGTTTGTCAGAGAACTTAATAAATACTCTACATTCTGAAGCTATCAGCCCAACTGACCATCGTGATGAATGGAATTTCTTTTAAATAAAAGTATATTATTGCCAGATGAGAGATTCGTAACAATCAGATTTTTTAAGGGTTCATCCCTGAAGGACAGTTTCATACATCCTTCTCTCTCTGAAAGACCAGGGAGTTCTAAACTTTCTAGGAAACCATGGTGGCTCTATGCTACCAGAAAAAAAAATGCTGCAAAGTAGAGCATATGGCCTAGCATAGGAAACTCATTTTTATCTTTTTACATGCCCTTAGATCACTTTTAGGGCCAAATTTTGCTCTGGGATACTTAATTCTCATTGAATTCAAGGGCTGCTGCCTGCTGTGAGGTAAATGCAACTATAATTTTAGAA
Organism: Macaca mulatta; assembly: GCF_049350105.2. NCBI lineage: Eukaryota > Metazoa > Chordata > Mammalia > Primates > Cercopithecidae > Macaca > Macaca mulatta. The sequence goes on from NC_133410.1 coordinate 176,339,628, forward strand.
AGCTTTATTTCTAAAACAGAAAATAGCTCAAAGAACTCAAGAATGATCTGCTATGTAAATTAAAATGGTAATATAAATTCCACGGCCACGTTTTCTAGTTCTCAGGCTTTGATTCATTTTAGCTTATATTTGCAAAATAGGAAACAGGTGATTATCTGGACAGATTCGAGCTTTCAAATTTTGTTTGATCTTTCCAGTGAAAGAAAGTCAATTGTTTTATTTTCTAAAAGAGATAATTGCCATAATTATGTACCTGTCATGTAGAAATTACCAGAAAAGACAATACTCAATTGATAAACACCTCAATATGATTTCCTAAACTCACAAGTGCCACAGGTTCTGTCTGTGCATCCGGAAACATGGCAAATAGGCAGAATGGGGTATTGTACAATCTATCAGGCTTTGGAGTGTTGCGATAAATGAATCCATTAACACATAATGTTCCCATTTACTCTAGAATTATCTTCAGACTGAATTATAGACTAAATGTATCCTCATTAACCCTCCGTACAGCAGCTTATAAAATAATATTACTCACCATAACATTAATTACTAGAAATATCAATTAGAAAGATGTGAAGCTATTCAGATTTTGGGGGACAAATTTTCTAAATAGAGATGACATTTAATTATGTATGCTCAACATGCAGGCTCTCTCCATCAAATCTAAGACTGAATTCCGTATCTTTTTGTCTTTTATTCCAGAGATTTACAGAATTAAACCTTTACTTACCAAAGATTTCTTACCAAATGGACCAATAATTGAGACAAGTTGATTGAAACTCTAATCGCATTAGATCCTTTATTTTTATTACCCATCAACAGTAAATTAATGATTTGAAGATGCTTAGACACAAAACTTCATTTCTCCAGCATGTGAACTTGGGCCAATTACCTACCCTCTTCTTTCTTGAATTGCCTCATATGTAAAACTGAGGTAATAATGGCATCAACCTCAAAGAATTGTTGCAAGTTTTAAATGAAGGAATATGGTAATATCTAAAGTGCCTAGAACAAAACGTGGTGAATAATAGGTATTCAATTGAAAGATTCATTTCATTTTCATAAATCATACAGATTTTAATAAACACATATTTAGCCTTATTAAAATTCTTCCATGGATTGGTGCTTATCTTTGTATATATAAGTACAATGTTCAGCACCGGTTGCTGCTGTGTCTACTGACTCCGTTTAGGGAGCTGGTGACCTGCTTTTATAAATAACTTGTAGAAACATGGAGACTGGGCCATGCGCCGTGGCTCACACCTGTAATCCCAGCACTTTGGGAGGCCTAGGTGGGCAGATCATGAGGTCAGGAGATCGAGACCATCCTGGCCAACATGGTGATATCCTGTCTCTACTAAAAATACAAAAATTAGCTGGGCGTGGTGGCTGCCTGTAATCCCAGCTACTCAGGAGGCTGAGGCAGGAGAATTACTTGAACGAGGGAGTCGGAGGTTGCCGTGAGCCAAGATCGGGCCACTGCACTCCAGCCTGGCAACAGAGCGAGACTCTGTCTCAAAAAAAAAAAGAAAAAAAAAAAAAAAAGAAACATGCAGACTGAGGCAAGGGAGACCCCAAGGGACAATAGCAAATCTCCATTAAAGCTGCAAATAGAACACTAGAGTTTTATCTTCCAGTCCAGTGCTCACACTAATAGGATAGACTTTGCTCCCTCTTCCATGGGAACATTCTAAGTTTTCTTTGAAGTGAATATACTCTTCACAGGCTTACAATTGCCTGTAATTATTCACATGGGGACTCTCAGCAAAGATGTGGTAAAGGTTCCATCTGTATGGCTTCATTTCAAGGACCTGAAGCTTTGTGCCTCCTCAGAAATGGAGCTGCCAAAAGAGCTGCCAAAGACAATTTTGCTTCCAGTGTCCCTTGCAAAACTGCAAACTAGATTCTTTTCTGTTGTTGTTGTTACTGTCAAAAATTAATAAAATGTCATGTTTCTCTCTTGGTGAATAAAATTGGAAAAGCTGCTTTAAGAACACTTTGTTCAAAGATACGCTAGTCAAATTATACAAATTACGTACAGTGATAATATTAACCTTTCCTTCAGCCCTGTGCTTGTGGAAAATAATGATGATTAAGAAATAACCCCATAATTTTGTGCTCCCCAAACAGCTTTATTGCAAAGAAAGAACCACCCTTTCCCACACAACTTCGATAAAATTCATGGAGCCCTCTTTTAAACCCATGACAAAGCCAGACAGACTCTCCAAATTTCACTTCTTTGCCTCATGAAAGATTAGCTGACTCTTTGTACCGACTGACCAATCTGGACAAAATACTTGCTGCCTTAACTTTACCAAATTTTAATTAAGCTTCTTTTCTTCCCTCAGAGCCCTGAACTTTGACTCCTTCTCTGCCAAACCCAGTATTAGCAGGGAGTGTGGAACAACCCTCCCTTAAGAGATCCTCCCCTCCCTTCAGAGAATATTTTCTGCTCAAATGTCGGATCACTTTGCCCTCTCAACCCACTCACCCATACCCAGTTTCTTAGCCTTATTTACTCCTGCCTATAAAAGAAAATTTCTTTCTACTTGACCCTTGTAAAGTTTATAGATCTTATGGTCAGAGGAGTCTCTCCACTGCAATTGTTCCCATCGCCTACAGCAATAGTTCTCTCCTTTATTGCAATAATCCTTTTGAAAAAGTGTCTCTGTGCCTAAGTCCAGATTTGCTTTTATTTGACATAGGGCACATAATGAAAACATAAAGATGAAGGTTAAAATGAGTTTTTCTCATATCTAAGATGTGAAAATAGAAACTCTTCTAGTCTCAGTTTTCGTATAGCATGAAAACTACAGAATATATATCTCTACCACTATTCAGGACTTTTGAAGCAGAGAGCAGAAGACCAGTTTTGCAACTCCTGATACCCACATCTGGCTAATAAAGTGGCTAATAAAGAAGATCATGAAGGCCTAAGAAGCAGAGAGTGACAAATGAAAAACTTTTTTTTTTTTTTTTTTTTTGGTGAGAATCATTAGTGTTCTGTGTGTCTCACTCCTCGCCCTCCAAACCACCTGTGTGCATGCACACATATACAACATCTAATCTAGGAAGTGGGGTTTAAATAAGAGTATTAGATAACATTGGCATGTGACTCCTACAGTACAAACATATACATGCCTGAATCCCATCTGAGTAATATAAAGGATAAGAAATTAGATTGCAAGCTGCTTATTCAAGGGCTTATACAAGGGATGAAATTAAAGTGATTTCACCAGGAGATCTGCAGTCCCAAAGTCTGTAAAGCAAGAGATGTAGTTGCGTTTCCCACTAACCAGATATGGGCCATAGGAAAAAGACATGCCCAGAGTTGCCTCAGGACCTGTTCAAGAAAAACTGGGGTAAACAAATCTCAAAAAAGGAAAGCTTGGGTTATCTCCTGATGTCTAGAGGCAGAGAAAAGACAAAGTTAAGAGTCAGAGAATAATACATTACTCCATTAAAGAAATTGCTCTGACATGTCTCAGCAACTGCGGGGGTGGGGGGCTCTAGAGAATTCAGAAAGAGGTTCTCAATAGAGTGCTCACATATCTGTCTGTTTAGAAAACATGTCACATACTTAAAACGTATCAGTCGAGTAAGAACTACACTGTCCCTCCTATGTCTTTTCCTTTCCAATACAATATACCCGAAGAGTTAGCCAGGTAAAGGAGGTAAGAAAACATTGTGAGATATTACAATTATGGGAGTGCTCTGGCTAGTTAATCCTATAGTTTATTCCTGCTTTTTATTCATATCTGACTAGGCTATTTTGAAAGCAGAGATAAAGTTAACTTGTTGAAAACTGATAGTAATGCAAATAATTTCTGTCCATAGAAATAAAAATTGTGCCTGGTGAAATGCAGTTTACATTGATATTGGATATTGACTAGCTTTGGAAGTTTTTCATTAGTTTGTAAATTTATTTTAGTATCTCAACAAGAATATAATCAGTTATTTCTGTGATTACGGGTATATTTAATAAAGGCATCCCTAATTTTAGTCATTTTGGGTGATTGCTCTTAATTTTAAATGGTGTTACTTTAATCTAACATTATAGATAAATTAAATTTGATGATATTATGTGTTTAGAAGATAATATGTGTTTTAGTTTGTGTGGAGAGACAGAGGACAACTTTACTCCAGATACTTTTTGTTTTCTAAACAGAATAGGCCAGGTGCAGTGGCTCTCCCTGCAATACTAGCACGTTGGGAGGCCGAGGCAAGTGGATCGCTTGAGCGCAGGAGTTCAAGACCACCCTGGGAAATATGGTAAGACTCTTATCGTGAAAGAAACAAAGGAGAGAGAGAGAGACAGGAGGAGAGGAGAGGAGAGGAGAGGAGAGGAGAGGAGAGGAGAGGAGGAGAAAGAAGAGAGAGAAGAGAAGAAGAGAAAGAGAGAGAGAAGGAAAGAAGGAAGGAAGGAAGGAAGGAAGGAAGGAAGGAAGGAAGGAAGGAAGGAAGGAAGGAAGGAAGGAAGGAAGGAAGGAAGGAAGGAAGGAAGGAAGGAAGGAGAAAGAAAGAAGAAAGAGAGAGAGAAAGAAAGAAAGAGATGGGAAGGAAGGGAGGGAGGAAGGAAGGAAGGAAAGGAAGGAAGGAAGAAAGGAAGGAAGAAAGGAAAAGGAAAGAAAGAAAGATTACTTTGCAGGTCATCTTCTGCTTAAAAAGAAAAGTGACAATCATTACTCTTCCTGACTACAACTACTCTTAGTATATATGCCCAATGATGGGAATACAGGCTCCATAAGGACACTCAAAATGCCTCTTATTCTCCAGTAAGTGCCAGGTCGAATGAAACTCCAACATAGCTACTTATTAACAGCTTCTAGAATTGAAATCTCACTATCAGGCCACATCCAATATGTGACATATGCTTGCAAATTTGTGGAGAGAAAAGATAATAAAATACATGTGATCAAGACAATTGAGAAAGTCAATTTACAGCTTGGACTACTTGCATAATGGTTTTATTTTCTAAAATGCATTAAGGCTTTATTTATTACATTCCAAGAGTATCTTTCACTGCCTCTTAATGTCTCAATGCTCAAAGCTTAATTTGTGCAATGTCTTACCCAAAAGAGCACATTATTGAGAATAGCTTTCCCTATACTTTTTTTAAGAAGAAGAATTCATCTTGCTTTCACATTTATATATGATAACATCTAGTATAAGAACAAGAAAAAAATCTTAAAAATATAAGTGAGTGGCTGAGGCAGGAGAATGGCGTGAACCCGGGAGGCGGAGCTTGCAGTGAGCCAAGATGCGCCACTGTACTCCAGCCTGAGTGACAGAGCGAGACTCCGTCTCAAAAAAAAAATATATATATATATATATGAGTGACTTACTAAGAAACTGTTTAAAAATTTTTAAATAAGTAATTTACTAGAGTAATATTACATATTTCTGGTAATGAAGTCTAGCCTGGTGATGATAAATTGCAGAAGGAACTCACATATTTCTCCTGGTGAAATGAAAAAAATAACAAATGTCCAAATTTTAAGTAATATAGCCAGAGGAAAAAAAATCCAATTTTTACATATAAAATGTTGACATGCTATATAAATTGATATCCTATATAGCTATAAGGAAAAGAGCAAAAAATAATGAAAGAAATATTTTTGGCAATATTGTGCAACTTCAGATGAAAGATCAACAAAATAATAAGACATAGCAAAAGGTAAATACTTAGACGAACTTGGTGTTAGTGACAACTTGACTCATTTATCATTTAGCTTTTATTTTATTAGCAACTATTAATTCAATTCCCTGAAGGCACTAAGGATCCCACAGTGAGTGGAATAGATTAAAAATCCCATCCCTAACTGAATGTACATTATTTTGCGGGGAGATAGTCAATATATAGGTTTCATTGTAATATAAACAAACAAAAATAGAATGGAAAAGCATGTTAATATTTTACTGCCTTTCCTGTGTTTGTGTCATCTCCAGTGGTTTAGTACGGAAAACCACAACAAAGACCAGAGATTCACCTTGCATGGGTATAGACTGCCCAGAGTTTAGGGAGAAGCAGAATCAAGTGTGCTATTTATTTCCAAAACCATTGTAAAGTAGTTGTAATTTTTAAAACTTTGATGTTTAAAAAAAATTGTCTCATATTAGTATCTTGTATTTCTCTACCATTGCAGATAGGGTTTTTACTATACTAATTTACACTGTGTTTCTATTGGATTATTGTCTCTCAAAGACTGGCAACATGTAAGAGACTCAGATTGAAAAGAAAAATCCCAGAAATACAGATAAAATAATGAATAATGGATCATTGTTAAGGAAATATAAGAAGACAGAAAAATTATGTATGCTACATCTGCAAATGTCACAATTGCTGAGTAAAGATCTTTTTACAGATTTTAATCACCTGGAATGAGAGGAGAATAAAATAATATAAAATTTAACAAAAATGAGTCTGAAGACCCTCCATATAGGATCAAAGAAAAGGTAATCACAAGAAAAGAGAAAAGAAAATAAGGAGTTGCTTTAGCAGACACCTTTGCTGCCTTGTGTGACCCTCCTTCTGCTTACCTCTGACATTAGCTGCAGCCGCAATGCAAAGTTGCTTGTGAGTTCAGACATTTTGTGTGCTAGTGGGGTCAGCCCCCATTCAAACCTATCAGAAAGTCGGGGGAGTTCATTTCTCAGAGGTTCTGATGCGTGGAGTCCCCACTATCTAGAGCGGTAAATCTAATTGTGCACTTGTAAAAACTTTTCCTCCTTTCCTGTCTTTTTCTGCCCCGTCATCCTGCTCCCTGGATCACATTCCAAAAAACTACCCACACTGGAGTCCTTGTGCCTGGCCCTGCTTCCAGAAAAACATACACTAAGATACTGATTCAAGTAAAAAACCCTCCAGATTTCAGTTGAACAGAAGCAGTGCTAGAACACAATTGCTTTAAAAAAAAAAAAAAAGTCAAAACAAACAAAGCTTATATTACCTAACTTAAATATAGAGATCAGAATGAGGTGGGGATAACTGTCCTCTAGAGTCCTAGGGTGAGAGAGAAACTAGAAAATCAAGCTCTGTTTTTGAAAACTTTCTTTAACGTGTTTTACTCACGATTGAAGTGTATTTGGATTATTTGACAATGAAATAAAGGAAAACAACTGTTCTCATTCACTCATTAACTCTTTCTTGTGCTGATAATGAATTTAGGAAGCAAAACAATTAGCCAAGTTGTTGTTCACTTATTTTTAGAAATAGCAAACACCAATGTTAATATTGCCATTTTTAACCAGAATTTAAAGACGAACTATGCTTGTTTTAGTGGATCCATTGAACTATCACCATCCTAACCCTTCTCAAAAACCTTTTTTGTTTGTTTAATAATAGAAGTTAGATAAATGCTAACTGCTGCCTTTACTATGACTAAACCAACTTAATTGGCCAGTCTTTCATTGTGTTGGAACAGAAATCTATAATTTCAGTCAATTATTTCTCTAAGTTTTTTGTCAGGTACAAATTTTCTTCCTGGGAAATATTTTGAACTTGCCTTTTACTGAAGTAGTTCCCTGTGAATAGATCTTCTTCAGGGAAGAGGCTGCTATCCAGATTACAGTTGACCCTTACAGGTGTCAACTGTGAGGGTCTACTTACAAGCGATTTATTTTTTCAACCAAATTCAAATGGAAAATACATTATTAGCAGATGTGAAACCCAGGTATGTAGAGGGTCGACTTTTCAACTTTTCATAGCTGTGGGTTCCGCAGGACCTACAAAGGGACTTGAGTATACATGAATTGGGGTCCTGGAACCAATCCCATACCTATACCTAGGAAGGACTGTCTTTAAATTGTACATTTATATCAAGGGTGCCTCCATCCAACTGGTATCTGAGGAAATCCTTTAAATTAATTTCATAGAATACCTAGATATGTTGACTTCAGACACTAAATCTTAACTTTTGATTGAAGCTATCTATTATCTGGGCCCTGACTGCATCAAGAAGACTGTAGTAAGACTTTTAAAACGACACTAACCAACAAGAAAAATTCCAACAATTCACTAGTCAGGGGAGTATATCTAACGTCATACCCCCTTACTCATGCAAAAAGCTTTGAGTGTTTAATATGTATCTAGGTTCTAGACTGAGATAATCTTGTCTTTCTTAAAACGTCCATTCTAGTACCAGAGATAAATATTAAACAATCACACAAATACATGATTATGAATTGAGATGTAGACTTTCAAGGAATACAGTGTCCTAGCAAACCACATCAAGAAAGTCATTAGCTACTCTTGGAAGACTATGAAGGCTAAACAAAAAAGTCATGTTTAAGTAGACTGAGTCAAAAGTGAAACAGATGAGGCTGACTGCACAGAATCTCTGTGCAGCCCAAGACTGAGAAATCTGGGTTGTGAGGAACCTTGGTAAACTGTGTCTTTCTTTATGGAGCTAGAGGGGAGCATCTTCTTTAATACCATTATTTTTGAAACGTGTATTTTCTTGTAACTGTTTAGAAATTTCAATACTTAAGTTTTTCTCCCTGAAATAATGTTTATTTTTCTCTCTTTCCCTTTAATCATTTTTAGAGTTAGGGCTTGAATCAGTCCAAAAGAAAAAAGCAACAACAACACTGCTTTTAAAAAGTTTTCTGTGATAATAAATATGGGAACTTTTCTTGCAGTCAAGAAGTAGATGAAATATTCCTTTTACATAACTTTTTAGGAGATGTCTACATGTCATATCTTATTCCCAAGATGATTTAGAGATAATTTAAATACCTAAATCTGTTATGTTTCTTCAGCTGGGCTCTCTCCTCTTCCTGAACAAAGGTGAATTATAGACTTCGGCCTGATGATTGATTTAATTGGATTTTGTATATGAGAATCAAAAACTTCCTCTTGATGATTTTCCATGCCTTTGGTCTATCTTTGGTCCTTTTCCCTCGTTAGAATATAGCTCTAAATAAGTCATTGCCCACCTATCAATGATTCTCCAGACCTTCCACCCATCAGTTCCAGAGTTGTCGGGGCAGGAAACTTATTTTATAAGTGCGGTTGTATCTCAAATGAACTTAAACTTGAATAGGTTCTTTTCCCAAACTTGCTCTGTCAGTGAATGCAGGCCTCATCATCCTCCTTTAGTGTTTCCACCCATATAAAATTTATCACCAAATCCTGTTTCTATTTTACCTCTTATCTCCTGCATCTCTCCTTCCTTCATTGTTTTACTGGCTTTACCTTAGTCCAAGTTACTGTCATTTCTTAGCAACAGCCAATTAATTATTTTCCCTAAATCTTTTCTGGTTCCTTTCCTATCTGTTCGTCAAATTGTAGCCAGAGTGATCATTTCAAAACTGAGATTTGATTAGTTTAATTCCTGTCAAGTTTAACATCAATAAATGGTGTAACATTGCTCTTAAGATAAAGACCCAAATCCTCAACGTGGCTTACAAGTCCCGAGGAGAAAATTTCTCTTCCCCTTTCTCATTGCACCACAGTCAGACAGACCCTTCTCCAGTTCTTCCCCCTCTTTTCAGAGCCCTTTTATGAGGCTGTTCCCACAGACTGAGGTGCCACTCCCTTCTCCATTCCCTTCATATGCTATCTTTTGGTTCCCATCAGGAGCCTCATGCCCATAGAGCAAACCATCCTGAGCTCAACTCAGGGCCAGTTTCTTTAGTGTATTCTCACACACCATTGTATTCATTTTCTATAAAGTGTTTCAGTTGGCCTAGTTTGTAAGTATACATTCAACAACGCAATTGTTTTATTAGTGTGTTTCCCCTTACATTAATGAAAACTCCGTGAACTAGGGACAAGTTGCATTGTTAATCAGTAGTATTGTCCTAATGCCTTGCACAGTGTTTGGCCCATGCTGTAAGCTCAATAAATATCTGTTCAATATACTAATTCACTATTGTTTTCTCCAAAAACTTCTCAATTAACAATTGGTACTCATATCTGTCCTATATATAACAGAATAATTTCAGAAATCCTGGCTAATGAAGGAAAGAATTGAAACCTCCTCTCTCTTCTAATGTGAGCACTTGCTGACCTGTACCCCACAGTTGAGGGCTCTGTTCGATGCTGTCAGGGTGGGCCGAGGGCAAGCAGAGAATTTTTCTTCCATGTTGTTATTCATGAACCTAAATTTAGGGTAATAATAATGTCACTCCATAATCTCCCTTCATTTTGCCAAGTGAAACAAATCAACTGAGAATCAGCTTACAATATGCAAGTGAAGTTTTTTAACCATGTAAATAGAATGAATTTCAGGAAAACAAATTTCTAAAATTGCAAATAGTGTTCTAAAAATGAAATAAATAAAGCTTCTAAAAGGTAAATAAAGGTAAACAAAAATAGCAGTCATCTCTTTAGAATTATTGAAAAGTCACTCATCTAAACCGTGTAAGTGTCAAATTCACCTAAACCTAAATTATACGGAACATATAAAGTAACTAAGTTAAGCAATGTAAGAAAAATCAATCCAGTAAAAAAAAGTATTTAGAAACTCATATAATTAGGTTGGCATAAGCTCGGAAAAGATAAACAATAAAATCAGTAGCAATTTGTAGGATATATTTAAGATAAAGTAAATAATTTTAATTATGTGATACTGAAATGATTAAATAGTACTGTCTTTTCTAAAGGTATGGGAATTGATGACAGAGTCTGGTTAAAGGCAGAGGCTTTTATTCTTTTTTTAGCTTTTGTCTTCAAATTTAAGAGTAATCAGTTAACCAGAACAAATGTCTGCTAAGACAAGAACAAAAAAGAAAACTCAATATTATAGAGGCACAAATAAAAGGCACAAAAATTATTTAAGAAAATAGTGATTTCTTTCATGGATCCCTTTTCCATGAGAAAGATTGTTCATAACATATAGAATATGAAAGATATTCTGAATTATGGCATTAAGGAGCATGGTAACTATTCTTTTAAGAAACAAAGAATGAAAACCAAACAATAACAACAAGGATGATAAAACCTTGATGGAATAAAACAAAAACTCTGTTGTTTTAAAGTTCTGAAAATTGCTGTCCAAGAGAGTCTATGACTCTCCAAACCAAGGTCATATTATATTTCTGTCAATTTAACTTTGATAAGTAAATGTCCCTGCTTTGTGATTCATCAGAGAAAAAGTCAGATTCAATTTTGCTTGTGATAAATATAGATCTGGAATGTCTGGGCATTTAAGCTATTAAACACTAGACAACTATAGTATTTGGATATTGGATGGGTTTGGCTTATTACATAGAGTGCTTTTACAATCAGCAGACCCATAAAACAAATTCCTAAAGCTTCTATAATTGAGTTTTGAATTATTCTCTAGCTTTCATTTTCAAATCAGTTACTTAATACTTTCCTAATGATTTAATTATCATTTCATTTATTTAACATATTTTAATAAGGTCCAATTATGTGCTGAGCATTGTACTAGATTCTTATTGAAGTAGATTTCAATAAAGATGAGTCAGTATTTTAAGCCATGTTTAGATTTAGTGATTATATAAAATTATGTGCACTTAAACTGACAGATTGAAAAATTAAGGTTTACAAATACATACATTTGTAATATATATAATTACTCAGTTCTCTTCTGTAATATGAAAGAATTAGATCATCACTGGGGTCCTTCTATGTGATTATATATCCTGACTCTTTTAAATTTATTCAGATAGCCTCCGTTTCCAGAAATGCGTTGGCATAGAAATCTGTTCATCAATCCTTCCCATTCTTAAAAGCTGACTATAAATCCACATTACTCATGGAAGCTACTCTAACTAGAAACTCCCTCCCCTATTGAAATGTCACTTAAACTTTAGTTCTGCTTCTGTTGTTGCATATGTTTCTATTATATTGCTTAAGTGCATGCATAGACTCTTTGCCTTTGAGGTCAGCATTTTTTCATTAGCTAGTACTGTATGAAATGACATTTGGGATTCTTACTAAATTTATACAGAAACTTTTTAATCAGGTATGATTTATTTCTATATTTTGCCTCAGACTTTTGCTTCAACTGTAGTCGAACATTACTTCTACATTTACTTTTGAATTTTTAACACAGTATAGTTTCTTTCTGTTTATTTACTTGCATTAAAAACTTATTGCATTAATCAATCTTCTGGCATTACCATAGACTGGAATTCTGTCAAATATTAACTAGTCTTTTTATGTTGGTTTTTTTTGGGGGTTTGATTGAAATATTTTCTGAAATGTTATGAAAATGTAAACCTTATCAAGAAACTTAATTTACATGTACACTCATTTCTCTTCTACATTTGTGAAAAGAAAATAATGAGGTAAAATTACCTGCTCTTTGAATGGACCTCATTGTGTATGAACACAGTGATATGCCTAAATCTTCAGATCAGGAACAGTGACTACCATCCCACGGTGTTGGTGATGACCACAGAAAGATGTATAGAGATCATGTTCTTTTTCCTTCCTCATCTTCTTTCTTTCTTAAAAATTATTTCCTTCTTGTTTAGAGAACTTCCTTCAGTCATGATTTTAGGGTTATTCTGTTGGTGACAAATTCTCTTCACTTTCTTTTGTATATGAATGTCTTGATTTCCCCTTTATTATTAAAAAAACCTTTTTCGCTAAACATAGAATTCTCGCTTGAGAAAACTTGAAAATTACTGCATGATTTTCTTCTGGCCTCCATCATTTCTGATGAGGAATCAAATATCATAATTGTTTTTCCTTAGAGATAAAGTGGCTTTTCTCTCCATTTTCCAGATTTTGTTTTTAGTTTTCACAAGTTTGACTAAGATGCATCTCACTGTAGATTTACTTTGGGTTTACTGTTTTTGGAATTCAGTAGTTTAAGCCTGCAGGTTTATATCTTTTGCCAATTTGGGGACATTTTCAGCCACTTTTTCTTCAAGGATGGTTTATCCCTGACCTCTTTCTCCTCTTATTTGGAAACTCTGACGATACCAATGTTATACTTTTTGTTATAGTAAAGCAGGTCCCTAAGACTCTGCTCTTTTTTTTTTAAAGTCTATTTTCTCTCTGTTGTTCAGATTAGAAAATTTCTATTGTTGTCTTTCAATTTACTAATATTATCTCTGACTCTTCTATTCTGCAATCAAACTCATCCATTGAGTTTTTAATTTAGGTTGGTTTATTCCAGATCTAAAATTTTTATCTTGTTCTTTATAATTTGTATTTATTTGCTTAAACTCCATTTATCTGCTAGGAATTTCTATTTTTTTCATTTGTTTCTAGTGTATTTGCAATTACAAGGTGAAACATTCTTATGATGGTTGCTTTCAAATATTTTTCAGAGAATTTTAACAACTCTTTCATATGAATTTTGGCTATGATTGATTGCATCTTTTCATTGAGTTTAAGATCTTCTTTCTGATGTGACAAGAGATTTTCAACTGCAATCTGGACATGCCGGGTTTATGTTATGATACTGCAAATCATATTTAAATGTATTTTAGCTGGCTTCCTCTAACAATGCTTCAGCAAGCGAACAGGGGGTGCCACTTTGTTTTTGCCAACTGGGGGCATAACACCAGATTCCTGACTCAGATGTTTGTAGCACCTTAGATAGTAGCGAGGGGTCCTCATTACTGCTCATTAGTGGTGGGAGTTTTGGCTCTCTACTATGCCTCGATACTTACTTGACTGGAAGAGGCAGCAATGTCTCATTATTGTTCCCCATATGGAGTTTACTGACCCTTCAAAAGGATGTCCTCATCACCCCTGGGAAAGAGTGAAAGTCCTGATTCTTCATTAGCCCTCTTTAGCTACCACATCAGATTGGAGGGTGAAAAGGGGCTTCTGCCAGGTTGGGGTAGAAGTCTGTGCTCCTATTTGGTTCTCATTGACACTGTAGTTTGTGTTGAGGAGCGTTGTCATTACTACTTGGGAGAGACTAAAGCCCTTGCTTCCTACTTGACCTTCTACGACACCATCCTGGCAGAAGGCCTGGAGTGCTTCATTATAACCTGAATGGGGTGAAAGTCTAGGCTCCCTGCTTTGCCTTTTCTTGCATGGATGGAAGTTGGCCCACTGTTCTTCTGTACTGTTGGGCTGGAGTGGGGTGGCTATTGTCTAAAAAAGTTCTGCCTTGCTACATCCCTTTCCAGGACAATTGGCTAAAGAAAGCAGGCTTTGTTGGTGGGGATGGTATTAAATTCATTGATGTTTCTGGGTTGCTGGCTTCTTTAGTTTCAAGGCTGGTATATATGAGGCAAAAAACAAACAAACAACAACAAAAAGAAAATACAAAAAAACTCACTACCATGTCTTTTCTTAGATCTCAAGTTCCCTAGCCAGTCTGTCATATTCTCTACGCCCTGCAGAGTGTTCATGTTTGTTTTATATATAATGCCCAGGGCTATTTAGTGCAAAGAATGAAGAACAGCACACATACTCTAGCTTCCCAGAAGCAGAACTTCTTTTACTTACTGCTAATTAGAACAAAGGGACAATTATAAAATTTGTAGTCATTTTTCAGGCACAATAGCATAGGATCTTATAACTACTATTTCTGTTTTAAGTTTTAATTATGCAAAATACAAATTAATGTTACATTAAGTCAAAAAATAAAAGTCTGCTGGTACCTGGTGCTCAGAAACAGCCTAATAGTCATCTGATAAATAGTTTTTCTGTGTGCATGTTTTTGACTTTTATTGTCTATAGACTTTAATTTTCATTTTGATTTTTTATGAAAAAAAAACACAAAACAAAACACTCAGGTACTCTTGCCACTTTTTGCATCACTTGGGCATTTTACCAGGTTACCAGGACATCTCAGTGATTACTCACAGCAATTAAGTAATCTTATCCACAACTTTCCTTGGCTCCTCTGATGTACTTTATTTATCTTAGAAGGCCAAAATTAAATTAAAACAACTTTGTATTAGCTTTTACTACATTTGCTTCTCTTGAATTACAATGCCCTCTAGCAATAGACTTCTAACTGCATCTGAGCTCTTCTTCCCATTCTATCCTGGGCAAAACAATCAGAACAATGTCCCTGATGTTCTGCCTTCACTTTACTTCTGTGCAGAAATGTTTGACGACTTATTATGTTAAAATACATTCAAGCCGGGCATGGTGACTCATGCCTCTAATTTCAGCACTGTGAGAGGTCAAGGTGGGCAGATTATCTGAGCTCAGGAGTTTGAGATCAGTGTGGCGAACATGATGAAACCTTGTCTCTACAAAAATTACAAAAAATTAGCTGGGCACAGTGGCATACACGTGTAGTCCCAGCTACTCGGGAGGCTGAGGCATGAGAATCACTTGAACTTGAGAGGTGGAGGTTGCAGTGAGCAGAAATGCCACTGCATTCCAGCCTGGGCTACAGAATGAGACTCTTTCTCCAAAAAATAATAAATAAATAAAATTTAAAAAATAAATTCAAACCATTCAGCCTAATTTTAGAAGACCATATTCTAATTTTACCTCTTGACATGTTCAATCTACTATACAAAATTGTTTTTTCTACAAAAATAGCTGGCTTATGGCTTCAATATTCTGTTGCATGCTTTTGATGACCAGGTTTTTCTTTATCAAAGGATTCTCCACCAATTTTTTTTAACTATGTAGATGTGTATTAAATAGTTTAATTCCAACTCTATAGCATAGCATGTTGTGAAAGTTCCTATATTCACAACTGTTATCCTTTTAAAAGGCAATCACATTTTCTCCTCTCTCATGTATGTGGCAATAGATAGTTTATGTAAAACAAGCTTATATGATTTATCCTTCTTGTTACTAAAATAATGACTTATAAAACACATAGTTATTCACTTTGTTTTATTCAGTCTTGAAAGGCAACATCATTTTTAGCACTATATGTCACTTAATTGTATGGATTTATCAACTTTCATTTTTTATGTTTTCATTATTTTTTTAAAATACCATGTATTACTTCTACCATTATATGTATGCCACTTTGATTATAATTTCTCCACTTGTCCTATTAGGAGGTATTTCTATTTCTCCAGCCCCATAATTTCAGTTGTCCTGGAGAATTTATTTCATCTGGGACTTTGAGAAACCTTGCAGTTTATGCTCTCCAATTTGTATAATTCTGTGACTGTCACGCATAAAAAAATAATGTTTCTCTTTCTCTCTATGATCTTTTGGATCTATCTTCTGGTTCTCTAATTCTCTCTTCCCTGTGTTTAATCAGCTATTAAATGCATCCATTACAGTCTGCATTTTAATTATTTTGCATTTCAGTTTTATAATTTTTCTTTGATTTTTTCCCTAAGTGCCAATTTTCTGCTAAAATTCAAAACCTTCTTTATAATATATTCAAATATATTTGATATAGTTATACTTTATTATATACATATGCAATAATCTGTATGTCTTATATACACATGGTTATATTTCAGAATGCATGTAACAATGAATCTATATCTCTATGGGTCTGTTTCTACAATGTTTTTTCTCTTGATTTTTTTTATCACTTTTGATTTCTTTTTCTTTCTTTCTTTTTTTTTTTTTTTCTGAGATGGAGTCTCCCTCTGTTGCCCAGGCTGGAGTGCAGTGGCGCGATCTCTGCTCACTGCAAGCTCCGCCTCCCAGGTTCAGGCCATTCTCCTGAGTACCTGGGACTACAGGAGCCCGACACCACACCCGGCTAATTTTTTGTATTTTTAGTGGAGATAGGGTTTCACCGTGTTAGCCAGGATGGTCTCGATCTCCTGACCTCATGATCCGCCCACCTTGGCCTCCCAAAGTGCTGGGATTATAGGCCACTTTTGATTTCTTTTCTCCTAGTGGCCTTGGTTATTTTATTACTGAAACCCAGAAATTGTATAGAATTATTTCGAAATAATATCAAGGGGAATTTTATTTTTTTCTTTAGAATAGATTTCTCTGGCCCTGTCAGGCATTTGGGAGCATTAGCATTTCTGATTCTTTTTAATCTAATGAAGGGTTAAAGTGATTAGAAATTTGTCTCCTGTCTCTGCAAGAACCTGTCTATTGATGCTATACCTTTAATAATATGGCATCATCTCAGAGATCTAGCCCAAACCTACTTTTTTTGGGGCTATCATGGAATACTATGCAGTCATAAAAAAGGATGAGTTTGTGTCCTTTGTAGGGACATGGATGCAGCTGGAAACCATCATTCTCAGCAAACTATCACAAGAACAGAAAACCAAACACCGCATGTTCTCACTCATAGGTGGGAACTGAACAATGAGATCACTTGGACTCGGGAAGGGGAACATCACACACCGGGGCCTATCATGGGGGGGGGAGGGGGGAGGGATTGCATTGGGAGTTATACCTGATGTAAATGACGAGTTGATGGGTGCTGACGAGTTGATGGGTGCAGCACACCAACATGGCACAAGTATACATATGTAACAAACCTGCACGTTATGCACATGTACCCTAGAACTTAAAGTATAATAAAAAAAAAAAAAGAAGAAAAGAAAAAAATCTTTTATCCTGCATGACATTCCAATGGCTTAGAGATTATCTCCCCAAATCAGAGAGTAAATACCAGACCTTTTTTTGGATAACATTACATTTCTTACCACACAGTTTCCAAAGCATAACCCCAACATTTTTTGTTTCATACCAAAGTCTGTTAATTTTTAGTCCTTTTGCAGTAGAGGTTCCAATATTTGCTATAGCTTATTTGGCAACATATTATTATCTAATAGTTTCTTTAAGGAAATGTAATTGAAATTATTTTTCCTGAATCTATTTTTTGTTAATTAGTTTTCTTGCCTTATACTCAAATGATACTCTGGCTAGGTATATACTTATTGCATCAGTTTTTAAAGTCATATCATAGGCAAGGCTCATTGCTTTCTAGTGTTAAATGTTGCTGTAAAAAATCTGTTTCCTCATGACAGATGATTTTTCTTTACCTAGTTTCTTAATACATATTTATCTTTAAGTTTTGTATCTAGTAAACTTACCAGAACCGATATTAGGGTTAATGATACTTAACCAATGTTTTTCTTGTAATCACTCAATTTGTAGATGTAAGTCTTCTTTCATTATTCAAACATTTTTAAAAATTATATTCAATATTTAAATTTTCTTAAATAATGACACCAGCTATATGTCTATTAACTCCATTTTGATTGTCAATTATAGTCTCAAAATTATTTTTTATCTTTTGTTTATTTCCATTGTATTTGTTTGAGTCGTATTTTGCTCTCATTTCAGTGTTCACTACAGCTTCCTGAGTTTATACATTTGACACTTATTTTTGTCATGTTTTTATTTTAGTACTTCTCTCTTTCTAATATTCTGATAAATAATATCTGAGCTTCTTTTGTTCTTGTTCGATAAAGGAAATTGTTGTATTACATTTTTTTAAAAAAATTAAATAAATATGTTTGGTCACACTCTTTATCTGTTCCAAAGCAAATTTTGCCACCAGTTTTCCTCCTATTGCCATTTGTTTTCCTCTACTGCCATTTATTTTTCATTTATCATTATCTTTTTAGGGAACATTTGAATATTATTTGTTATTGAGTAATGTATATTCTTTCTGGACCAACTATCTTCAGGAGGTTCCTATCTGTAAAAGGATGAGGATCCTAGTTCAAGACTAACTAGACTTCTTTTCATGTCACTGTGTGTGTGTTTGTGTGTGTGTATTTGTGTGTTTGTGTGTGTGTTTGTGTTTGTATGTGTGTTTGTGTTTGTGCATGTGTTTGTGTATGTGTTTGTGTGTGTATGTTTGCATGTGTGTTTGTGTGTGTGTGTGTGTATGTGTGTTTGTATTTGTGTGTGTGTTTGTGTGTGTTTGTGTGTGTGTGTGTGTTTGTGTGTGCATGCACACTAGATATTGTTGGCTTTTCAGCCATTCAAGACCAACCCCATAGGAATGTTACTCACAGGAACTCTTTCCTCTCTCCTCCTCTACTTACTTTCTTCACTTAAAATTACGGATTTTCTGTCCAATTTCACATTGAACTGTGCCTTCCAGTTTCTTTTTAACTTTATATCGACTTAAGTACACAAAACTTCCTGATATGAGCCCCATTTCCATGTTGTTAATGTTCTCAAAAATGGATTTTTTGTTTTACTTATCAGAAGTTTCAATTCTAGGGAGCTGGTAGTGCTCCACTGTCTTGTGTTCAGCAGTGTATCTTAAATCTTCCCAGTACCCTGGGGGACGTGCCCATAATCCCAACAGTAAATTGTTTCTATTTTAACTTTATAATGAGACGAGTTGTCAAGAATGCACACAACAATTTAACAATAAAAATACAGCACATGCCCATAACTCCAAGAGTTTCCCCATATCTCCTTGCTGTCATTGCAGTCCTTTTCACTTAACTCCGGGTCCAGCAGAAATGCTAATCTGCTTTCTGTCATTATAGATTTATTTGGACCATTTTAGAATTTAGAATGTGTCAATAGTAGACATTATTTTAAGGATACCTTAAACCTACCAACCAATCTACCACTTGCATTCTCATTTGTATGAACTCAAAGGAATTCACACAATGAATGAGTTCTAAGAATTATCCAGTTTAGAGTCCCCTGGTATCTATTTGTTCTTTGTTCAACCTCATAGATTTTCACCTTATGGTTGCAAAATGGACTATCATTATCCTTAGCATCCTTTCTTAAAGAGTTTCTTATTCTTTTTCACTGAGTAATTCCCTTCTTCTCTGTTATACTATCTAGTTAATTATAGTACCTTAGCTTTCTTACTCTGATCTGTGCTTTTTTGACTCATGAAAACTTCCACATTCTACTTTGGTTTTTCCTTCCATTGGAGCATATAAGAATGTGCCCCTAGGCAGAAAGTATGATCAATTATAAAGCTCTCCTCATTTTTTCTTTTCTAAAGGATCGTAGATTATGCCAAACAGTTGTCAAAAATCTGTAAACACCTGTATCATTTTTTTTTTCTGCTTTCAAGTGTTGGAGGTGGGCCCTGGTGGGAGGTTATTGGATCATAGGGATGGTTTCTAATGGTTAGCACCATCCCCTTAGTACTGTCTCATGATAGAGTTGTCACAAGATCTGGTTGTTTAAAAGTGTATAGCACCTCCCCCTTCACTCTCTTCCTCCTGCTCCAGCCATGTAAGAGGTTCAGGCTTCCGCTTTGCCCTCCGTCATGATTGTAAGTTTCCTGAGGCTATCCCCAGCCAAGCTTCCTGTACAACCCACATAATCTTTGAGCCAATTAAGCCTCTTTTCTTTATAAATTACCCAATCTCAGGTAACTTTTATAGCAATACTAGAAAGGACTGATACAGCATTCAATAACCTGCTAGCTTGTGACAGATTGTATGTTTTACTGTTTACTACCTTATAAATTAATTTGCATGGGGAGGACTCAAGAAATACTTATTGGTACAAAATAAAAATAATAGACCTTAATGACACAAATATTAAAAATACTATTTATGCAATAAAATTTTATTGGTAATTGGCTAAAATATGTCAGTTTATATCTTCTTATATTCTGCCTCATCTTAATTGACATGACTAACTTTGCTTTTGTAAAAGAAATTTGAAAACTTTACAATCAAACATGTAGTGTGTTTTCTTGAATAAGAGCTCAAATTTTAGCTTGTTTAAACATTTTCAGAATTTTTAAAAAATTTTTACTGCCAAATGTAAAAAAGCTATGACTATATGAGTATACAGTTTCTTTACTAAAGAATTTTAGAGGAGGCCGAGGTGGGCAGATCACCAGGTCAGGAGATGGAGACCATCCTGGCTAACACAGTGAAACCCTGTCTTTACTAAAAATACAAAAAATTAGCCGGGCTTGGTGGCAGGTGCCTATAGTCCCAGCTACTCGGGAGGCTGAGGCAAGAGAATGGTGTGGACCAGGGAGGCGGAGCTTGCAGTGAGCCGAGATCGCGCCACTGCACTGCAGCCTGGGCGACAGACTGAGACTCTGTCTCAAAAAAAAAAAAAAAAAAAAAAAAAAAAGAAGAAAAGAAAAAATTATAGAAAGACAAAGAAGTTTGAATACACCCAAAGCAAAGTGAATCTTTATTTTTCTCTAGCTCACATGAAAGGATATTGAATCTTGGTGTGCTGAAATTACAGCATCTTTCGCTTTCCAAATTAATTAAGCTTTTAATGATTTCTTTTGAACAACTTTGTTGTTGCACAAAGGTTTCACTAATATTTTGCCTCAAATTCCTTCTTGTCTCCAAATATTATTTTCTGATACAGATGTTTTTAATGTAGGTTTCTTTATTTACCTCATTTGTATACTTAGTTCTCCCATGCAAAAGTCTCTGTCAACTTAAAAAGCATTTGTTCTGTTTCACAAAAGTAGTGTTTAATGCAACTCATGTTGACAGTTTTATAACACTAACCGAGCAGAAATAGCGCTAATTTAGTATGGTTACATTTAATTTGGAGTAAGTACTCAAGATTGATTCCAAACCTGTTGTAACAGGTGCTTAAAAAATAAAAAATAAAAATTTAAAAAGCACAACAAGCACTAAAACAAAAACTAAAATTACCTTTTAGTTTCAGGTTATTTCCAAGGAAAACATTAGATTGAGGATTTTTATAGTATAGTTAATTTTGTGCCACAAACATACATCATGAAACAAAGGGAATTGCACTGAGATAACATTATCATAAAACCATAAATGCTGACAAAGCACTCTGAGATGTCTTATATCCATGGGTGTAAATGCTAATTTGTTAAAACTGACAAAAAGGATTAAAGACAACTTTACATGATAAATGAATAAATGAAATTAATAGAAATGCTGCATTGTTAAAATGTCAATGTGTGTTGTTGAATTCAATATCCTCATACTGTTCTGTATTTCACGCTGATAGAATGGTATTTGCTGGAATAACCTTCAGATTTGTGGAACGGTTCAAAAATATTAAATTATCTTTTCAATGCATTAGATATAAAATTCCCAGAACACTGTCCTGCTAGGGCAGATATTTCAACTCAGAGCTAAGTACTAAAATTTCTCATCTAATGAAAGATCTTGTTTTATTTTTAGAAGCTCAGTTCATAAGTGTCATTTTTTTAATTAATTGAAATTTTTATCTATATAACTGAAGAAGTAATATATGGGAGACAATATATTTGTCTCATATGTCAAACATGTGGTTGCTTATGACAGTGCTACTAATAATTGGCTTATAATTATGTAATTATTAAAATGAATTATCAATAGTTCACCCATGTTAGCATTACATATCTAGCAATCCTGTAACATATAAAATACACAGGACCTACGTAGTAGATTTTAAAGGCCCACTCACATAGAAAGAGAGCATAAACCACAGGTTTTTATGAGATTCAAAATCAACATTGAGAAGTAAAAACATGTGGATCAAAATAGCTATAAACAGATGTGAGATTGTGGCTGCCCATACATAATAGTAGTTTTACAAGGAAACACTTATTCAACATTAAAAAAAAAATTATAAAGAAGAAAGTTACTGAGCTAATAACTTCATGTTTCAAAGCAAAGAGGATTACTTCATAGTGAGAAATATGAAAAAGAGAAGGACATAACATGAAACCAAGTACTTTGTTAGAAAACAACATAAAATATAAATGTGGCAAAATGGAAAAGATAAACTATGAAATCAGGAGAAGATAGAATAATAAAAACCTATGAAAATCACCCTTTCTATGTTCTACATTTCAACAGTTTAAATCATCTTGCTTCCACTGCTCCAAGATTTTTGATTATTTACAATGTGATAGAAAAGTAATTATTCCCTATTGTTTTATTAAGTAGTTGGACATCCTTTTGTATACCCTATTTGTCCTCTCTCTTTCTCATCTCTTACACCTTCTGAGAGACATGATTGATTCATCAGAGTGAAGATTTTCAGAAGAGCTAAACAAATGTAACTCAACCCCTTCCTTCCATCCCTCTCATTCCCTCCCCTCATTTTCTCCCTTTTAAGATCTACCAACCTGCAGAGATTAGTGCTTTGGGCTACCATTGGCCAGACAAGAAAACGTACTGATAAAGGAAAAATTCCTGGGAAAATTGATCTACATTTGATGGATGTGAGGCCATTGCTATTTTATCTTTGTGTCTTTGTGTGTAAACCCTTTACTTTAAAGTAGGAAGCATCAGAGGCTTGATTCTTTCTGTTATTGTTTTTGAGACAGAGTTGTGTTTTTTGTTTGTGTGTTTGTTTGTTTGTTTGCTCTGTTGCCCAGGCTGGAGTGAAATGGCATGATCTCGGTTCACTGCAACCTCTGCCACCTGGATTCAAGTGATTCTCCAGCCTCAACCTCCCAAGTAACTGGGATTACAGGTGCCCTCTACCACGCCTGGCTAATTTTTGTATTTTTAGTAGAGATGAGGTTTCACCATGTTGGCCAGGCTGGTCTCATGCTCTTGACCTCAGGTGATTCACCTGCCTTGGCCTCCCAAACTGCTAGGATTATAGCAGTGAGCCACCATGCCCGGCCCAGAGGTTTCATCTTGACTGATACAAATTTCTGTACAAACTACACCCATTCTAGTGTGAGACAGCCAAGGCTACAGCTGCAGAAAGAACCCCAACTCTTCTATAGCTCTTAGGATTTTTCTAGCTGAATTCAACAAAACAGAAAATGACGTGGGACAAATTTTCCATTTTAATTTCTTGGAATATTAACTCAAAAGGGCAAGAGTATTAAATGTAAACTTTAATTTCTTTAGATTTTGAGTTGCAAAGCAATCTAGATGTAGGATACTAACTCCCTCCATAAGAAACTTATAGTGGGAGAAGATAGGTAATCAAATGTAGAGAATCTAATTATTGGCAACATTTTTAGAGTAGCTTTACATCATTTTTAATTTTATTTCAAAATCTCTAGTTGGCTATGTTGAACGATGAGGCTGTTAATAATTTGAGATCAGAATTTTAGTTGGTGGTGACTTCTGAGTGTTAATACAAAACACCTATAGAATATAATACAATAAATATACCACTATAACTCATTGCAGAGTTTTCTACTCAAAACCAATCTTGTCCAGAGTTTCAATGTTATATTATGCTCCTCTTCAGATTTCTTCCTGTGAAATAACCCCTTTTGGTTTAGAGCATGGAGCTATAGTATTAGGGAAATATAATGAAAAATATAATATTCTCCCACTCATGAAAACCTCTCCACAAAGTAGAGAAGAAAAAATTTTATAATTGAATAAACATTAAGCCAGAATGTGATGCTTATCACAAAAAATTTGCTAAGAGATTTCAAGAACAGAGAGAAACCTCACCCTTTTCTATAGCCGAGTAGAACAACCCATTACACATGTTTTCAAGATAGACAATAAATAGTCATCAAGTAAGATGACTTGACAGCACCATTTGTCGTCCCTCATGCTTCGTCCTATGAAGTATGAAGTATGAAGATGACATTGGGGCAATCATCTGGGTTAACTAATTGACTGAATCTATAGGGAAACAAAACTTCTCAAATCTTTGGGACCGGAAATAGTTTTACAATCTAGGGTAAGCTGCTCATGGAAGTTAGTCTCCTACCCTTCCACAGAAACTGGAAAATGGGTGTGCTATCTCCTTCAACGTTTAAATGCTAAAGAGAAAAACATTCCTGGGTCACAAAGCTGACAAAAGGCCCTTCTTGTCTTCTACAGGATTTATATCCATACATACATTTTAAAGAGATAAAAAAAGTCTTACAAGTTTTCTAAGGTAAATGCTATGGAGAAAAAGAAGGCGAGAAGAATCACTCTCTTATCTTTTATAGGGAGAAGTAGCCATTTATTCTTAATAGGTATTTATTTTACACTTGTCCAGTAATTTTCTTCTGTATAATTCTTTCCAACTCTTAAACAATCATTCCCTAAGATAATTGCTGTAATGTAGGGACAGTCACAACTCAAATCCTTTTGTAGGTATTTTGTTCCACAGATTTTTACTTTTGGGGTTAGATTTTAAATCTTGTAATACTTGTGGTAATTGCCTCTCACTGGGTCAGAGAACATAATATGTGACAATGGCTCCAGGAGGCTCAACAAAACAGCAAGCAAGCATTAGTTGGTGTGCAGGAGCAACGTCAAGGTAAGAGCAGTACCTCACTGATAAACTGATATTCTGCTGTGAGGGATAGCTTACTCTTAGTTGGCAAGACTAATTTTTTAAGCATAACAGATAAAGAATATAACAAGATGGGACCTATTGGGAGGAAATGCTTTGTCACCATATCTGACATTTCCTTTCACATACATGTCTCTATTGAGTCCTCTCTCATTACCTCCTAGAGAGGAAGTAACATATTCAATTGTAAAGTGTTAGAATTCAACACTCTGAATCCTGTGAGCATACATGATTCATCTCTTTCCTCATTTTCACTTTGGATAAAACTGCTTCCGGGAACTGTGTGCTTCTGTCTGTTCTTGGCTGAGTGATAAGGTACACTTAGCTATAAAGTATCTAGCCTCACTCCCAAAACAATTGTAGTCTAATGACTGTCTTGTAAATCTACCTAATCCTTGGGTTCACTATTAGAAAACTCATTGAATAAAGCAACCACACTCAACCAAGCTTTTGCTGCTAAAAATGCAGATATTTTTATCTGTATCTGCTTAACCACTACATTTCCCTCAGTTGCTTTTGACTTCAAAGAAGAAAGAAAAGAAAAACAGTGCATTTCTAACGCACCAATAAATAATAGTATTAGTAGGTACCAGAATAGGCATAATGTAACTTGATTTCATATAAATCCATTAAACATTTATAGTGGTCTCTATTTTGCAAATGAGAAAACAAAGTTTCAAAAAGCATAAGAAAATTATCTGAGGCTTTGTATCTCATAAGTGCTTATCTGACTCCAAAGACCATGATTTTTTAAATGTCACTATTATTTGAACCATATTTCAAGGAATGCTTTATTTCCTAATAACTCCTCAACAAGTAGAATTTTCTATTTCTTTTTTGAAACTGCATAGTTCTTAAGTTCCTTTTTAGTACTATCTATACCATTATGACTTTTGCTTAAGTAACTTGTTCAGTCATGAGATTCTGTAAACCACCACCTTTTCTGAAACTCCAACAGTGGTCAACTATAGTAACTTGCATAATGCTATACACCTGGTAGGTGGAGAAAAACATGGTCATAAAATTAAATTCTTCTAAATCAAGACTAAGTCAGTCAGAATGCAACAAAGCTTAACTGTCAGACCAAGAGCTGTGCTAACCTCCTTAATGATTATCAAGTGGTGTAGAGTAAAACCTCTTACAGCATGATTGAAAATTCACCAATCTAAGGAGACACATAACAGTGTCATAAAGTTATATCTTATCAATTTGAAATTTTTTCTATAATATTTGGAGGCACATACTGAAATTTGAGATTTGTTTCATCAAACAGTCTATGTTCTGAAATACTATATAATTTGATGGAAATAGATAAGACAAATGAAACTGATGAGGGGGTATATATGATTTCTGAAATAGCATATGGTATAGAAAACCAACACTGCCTTTTTATGTGAGTCATAAAGGCCTGAATATCTCTGATGCCATGGACATTGGCATTTTACTTACTCAAGATGGGGAATAAAAGAAATTATCATTCTTGTGCATGAACCTCATGTGGAGTGTTATGATAGACATTTTAAGTACTTTAACTTCTTTGGTAATCTCAACAAACTTGAGACTTATCAACATGACAGATAAACACTACCTCACTTACAGATGAGGAAATTGAAGGGAAAAAGAAATATAGTAATTTTTCAATCTTTATATGCTATTGAATGGCTAAGCCCAAATGAAAGCCAAGTCTGACTTAAACTTGAGAATTTTTTAATTGCAGATTATATCAAAAATATTGCATTCACTTATTCATTCTGGTAAATAAGACAAATTCGGGTCCTGTTATGATGGAACTCAAAGTTTAAATATTTTTAAAATAAATACTTAATTTAAAAGTTATTTTATAAACAACCATATACTGACAATTATGAAGAGTATTTAAACGTAGAACTTATGAGAGCATACAATCCAGTGTACTAAGGAAGTTCTCATTTAAATTGATATAAGAAAATTAGAGTCAACAAGATGAAATTAAACAATTGGGAAAAAGATAAAGACAGCATTTCCAGAAGAGGAAAATTATATGTGATTGTCCAGAAATAGGAGGGAGTTTGGTAAGTTATTTTAATGGAGGGTCTGCCATGCTAGAGAATAGGAAGAGAAAAAACAATCCTCGAGTCTCTGTGGTTTTAAATGAAGGATATTTCTTTCTCACAGTCTACATATATTGGTGTGTCCTCCATCCTCTAGATCATTAGTAATAAAAGTGACAAATTTTGTATTCCGTGGTTTTTAAAAAAATGTTGCCTGAAAGTGACAAGGATCTCATTTGATAGTACAAAGAAAGGTACGTGGCCATACCTAATTTATGAGAACAAAGAAGTATAACTCTAAAATGTGCTATGAAGGAATACTCACAAAGTAAATAAATGGGAATGCATGACTAGGGGAAAGAATAACTTCAAGTGAAGCTGGAGTTTTAGTAGCGGAACAGGCTACCCTTTGCTTTGTAGATACTGGCTTACCTTAGATATATGGCATGTTTCCTTCCAGATCGCCACAACAAAGAAAATATGGCAACAAACATGTATTTGCACTGTGTGTGTGTGGGTGCACGTGTGTGTGTGTGTGTGTACGCAATACATTGGCATAATGGATTCTATAGCTCAAAACTAGGAATATCTTTGTGGCTTATAGGCTTTTATGCAGTAGAAAGAGTCATTAGGATTCTGCACTGACAGCATATTTTCTCAAAAGGAATCAGCCAGTTGAATTATTTCATGACTCAAATGTTGGGACTGGAATTGGCCTGGAGTCTAAATTAGTTGTATACCACCTTTCTTTCTACATGATTAGTTAAGGCAGACTTGAGTTATTTTGGATATATATGATACATAAATACAAAGTGGGATTATAAAGTAATGAATTTAGCTTTTATTTTAATTAATTATAATAAACATCGGTTTACCTGGAATACACCAAGCACTGTGCTCAGAGTTGAGCCTGTGAGGAAGACTAATGTGTAGTTCTTGCTCCCTAGTACCTATCAGTTTAGTGACTTTGCCTTGTGAGATGCTAAATGGCTCTAAGGACAATTACAAGATACTACGGCAATGTTCACAGGCACTGAGGCTCAGTGGAGGCGCTCACACCTGGAATGTTTGGATTCACACCCCTACTCTACCACCTATCAACTGTGTGAATTTTGGCCAAGCCTTCTGTGCCTTAGCATGCCTGTGTAAAATACAGGTATAGGAGTGCCTTGGAGATAGTGGGGTTTAGTTCCAGATCATAGCCCCAAAAAAAAAAAAAAAAAAAAATTGCAATAAAGCAAGTCACACAATTGTTTTGGTTTCCCAGTATGTATAAAAGGCACAAAAGTTTATTAAGTGTGCAACTGCATTATGTCTAACAAATATACATACCTTAATTTAAAATTACTTCATTGCTAAAATATGATAACAGAGACACGGAATGAGTACGTACTGTTGGGAAAATGGCACTGATTGACTGGCTTGACGCGAGATTGCCACAAACCTTTAATTTGTTAAAAATGCCAGATCTGCAAAGTACAATAAAGTGAAACACAATAACATGAGGCATGCCTGTACTGTTTTGGGGATATGATGTTATCAAATTTTCATTTTAGGAGATGATTTTGGCTTCTTATATGAACAGACTGTCGGGGAATAGCAATAGAATCAAGGAGGCCAGTTAGGAGCCTACTATAAAGATAATTTGGAAAGATGATGTAGGGAAATGTAAATTTTCCCTCTCAAGGTGTCATCATTGAGTTTACTGAAATAAACTACAGATTAAAAGGAGAAAAGACACACAAATATATCAACATGCAAGTGCAGGGGAATCCCACAAAGTAAGAAACTCTAAGTATGAAATTCAAAGAGCCAGATTATTGAAATTTAAAACCCTTTTCTAAGGCAAAAGAAAGTGGACAACATATGCAATTTTCGAAAACGAGTAAATAATATTTAGAGGAAATGAATAGGCTGGAAGAACAGACAATGGCTTGAGACAAAGCTCCCCTGGGCTCTGGAGGAGCTAGTAAGGAGTTATGGTAACAAGGTGAGGGGTGGAATTGCACTTCAAAGTTTGTCTCATTATGCAGACAGAGTCCCAGGTAACAGCATTCAGAAGAATAGATAAAAAGTCTGTTCAGGCAGGCAGGATGATGATCTTTAGCTCTTTTTTCAGTGATTAATCTTTCCTGGTTCATGCAATTTCAGACAATGGAGTGAAGACAATTGTGTTTCTTTTGCAAGAATTTCCCTCAGTCAGATAAGGGAACTTCAGAGAGTCCTCCCTTATGTGGAGGAGAGAAACAAAGAAAGGTCAGAAACATCTTTATTCTGAGGCATCTTGTAAGGCTTTCCAATTTCTTTTAATTCAAAGTGTTCTGCATGCCAATGTGCCATACTTTGGGGTATCATTTTCTGAGCTCCAACAAGGATGTTAACTAACTGAAATAAGAAAAGTGAGCAGATGAGTAATCTCATTAGAAAACGAGTAGAGTATTATCATTTATTGATTATGGATTAGGATGAGAGACAGAAATATCAATGTTCATCTAAGTCTCCATCATGAATTATTAATAGAATGGTCATATTTCCTAGATGGGCAATATGAATGTATTAATAGATGGAAATTTATAGGGATTAATTGAGAATTGAGAGTCAGACATGTTTAATGTGAAGTTTTCAAGAGAATCAAAATGGAGGTATTATAGTCAAGTCTATATGTCTAAAACAGAGCTTACGAGAAAGATCTATGGTGGATATGTGGATTGAAAGCTGTTTGCATATATGGTATTTTCAACCATACATAAAGATTAATTGTGATTTAGATAAAAATTGTAGAGGAGGAGAAGTGCCAAAAGCAAACACCTTTGGCAATCCAACACAGAAAGGTCAATTTGGTAAGAAGGAGCCAGCAAATAATATTGAGAGGCAATCAAAGAAGGAGCACAAGAACCTACAGAAAATTCTGTCCCATTTCTCCACCCTAGGCATCGCATTTTAGAAGTCTCATGTTAACCCATGATTTGAAATCTGAATAATTATTTCGGGAAAGTTGAGAATTCAACTGTCTCTTCACATTCCACCTTGTGATACTTTTAAGTATAGGCAGGCAGTGGCATGTGTGTTTTGAGAGAAAGTGGGGGAAGAGAGAAATACACTGCTGAATGGAAGATTAAAATGCTAGATTTCCCTTCTGCAATTCTCAACTCTCTCTTAGTAACACATTCACATACAATCCCATACAGGTGTATATTATTATTTTTGCTAATCTTTTGCATGCATTAACTGAAATGGAAGGGTTGAATATATTCAGTGCTTTTTGTGTTGCTCTCAGGGCTTAGATATAACACAATTTACAAAATCTAATTGAAAAAGGGAAAGATATGAAAATATTAAGTGCTCTAATGGTTACCTTCCTAAGGCTTTGTGGGTGTTGTTGGCAAGATAACAGAAGAAGTATGATAGTTAAGAGTTATATTTTAAATTCTATAAAATCATTCCGTGGTATAGAATAAAAACTACTTAAGCTATCTTGAATTTATTTTGATGTAAAGCTAAAACTATGCCTAGAAGAGGAGTTGTTGTTATTTATTATTCTCTTTCCACACTTAGAATTAGGATAGATGAAATTTAATTTAATATCACCGGTAGAAAGCTGGCTATGGATCAATATCTGGTGACAAGCTTGTATTCCTCATACTTTACAGACTGTGTTAGTTCTTTCATAAAAAACATGGTGATTCACTGTGTGCTCAAAAAGAGTAAGGGCAGTACAATTAGAATTATATTGTGCAATAGATGCCTTACATCAGAGCATTGATGCACGCAGACCAAGAAAGGATAATCTTTTATGTAATCAGTTATTGTGTACCTCAAATAGGTTCTCAGCATTTACTGTATAGTTACACTGTTCATTTCCAAACAATTACCAGTAAGAAGTAGCAAGTAAGATTTCCAATTTCACTACATGCCATACCTTGAACTGTATAGGGCTGGTAGATCAGCTTGCTAGTTTTTGCTTGCTTTAATTTTTCAGAAATTAAATTGCTCCTTTCTTTGCAATATTACACAAAGTGTACTTGAGCACATCTTATTTGTTGGTATTAAACATGTCAGCACGTTTCCTAGGGAAGAGCAAATTTTGATGTTTGTCTTTTTCCCTGTGCTACATTCTGCATTGGTCAATGAGTAAGGGAAAATTACTGGGCTCTTCAGTAGGTTTATAAAAAATACTATGGATTGTGTGTGTGTGTGTGTGTGTGTGTGTGTGTGTGATCTGTTTATAACCATTAGTGTCACCACTGAGGCACAATTCCTGTCTTTATTACTGGAGAATATATTCGTATTCATGAGAATACATTCATATTAAATTAGTTTAAGGTAGTTTTTGTTTTTGTTTTTTAAATAAGTTGAGAAGTATGTAGTTCAAGGTAGGTAAGGAGAGCCATGATGACATCAGACACATCTGCTATGCATATGTTGTTTTCGCCTTTAAACTCACAAGAAGACTACTCCAATTCTGCAGTTATATCTGTATGAAAAGCTAGAAGAAGTGGGTAAAGGGAAGAACAAGAAGCAAATGGTGGATGTCTGTTGAGTGTTTCTTTTTTAAAAAAATCTGATGTCCAATTCCAGAGTTGGTGGATTAAGCAATTCAGAGCATGTTTACACCTGTGGACAAGAAATGATAGTAGTATTAAAAAAAAAAGAAAAAACTTTTGCTTAAAAAATTGAGAACTAAAAAGGCATAAAATAGTTATAGGAACAAGATATAAGAGAATTAAGAAACTCAGTGAAGACAGATGGCTTTGAAGAACCACTTTTGTCTAGAAGCATCAGCAAAGAGAGGCATCAGCTGAGAAGATGACCAGCGCTGGGACTGGACTGACAAATACTTGAGTTCAGGTCCCATCAGGAGAAAAGGCATTGTCACTGTCCTTTTTGTGCTGCTATCACAGAATAACACAAATACAGCAATTTATAAAGAACAGAAATTATTTCTCACAGTTCTGGAGACTGGAAAGTCCAAGATCAAACTGCTAGCTTCTAATCCGGGCCTTCTGGCTGCAATAACCAATGGCAGAAGGCAAGGGGGCAAGCAGAGAGAGAGAAAAGGGAGCCTTTTATCCTAAACACACTTCCACAATAATGGCACTGATCCATTCTTGAAGGTGAAGCCCTCTTGGGCTAATCACCTCTTAAAGGTCTCAACTCTTTGTACTATTACAATGGCAATTAAATTTCAAATTGAGTTTTTTTGTTTGTTTGCTTGCTTCTTTTTGAGATGAGTCTCGCTCTGTCGCCCAGGCTGGAGTGCAGTGGCACCATCTTGCCTCATCACAACCTCCACCTCCCAGATTCAAGCGATTCTCTGTTTCAGTCTCCCAAGTAGCTTGGACTACACGCATGTGCCAACACACCAGGCAAATTTTTGTATTTTGAATAGAGACAGGGTTTCACCATATTTGTCAGGCTGGTCTCTAACTCCTGACCTCAGGTGATCCACCCACCTCGGCCTCCCAAAGTGCTGGGATTACAGGCATGAGCCACCCTGCCCAGCCTCAACTCAAGTTCTGAAGAGAACAAACATTCAAATCATACTAGGCACTAAAAAGTCCCCAGGACTTTGAATTTGAATCCTAAGTGGTCATTTCACAGGAATAAGGGAAGTCTTTGGAAGGACTAGCTCCAGTAGAAATTTAAACTCAGTTTCCAGGCATCTCAGAGTCTAATTAAATTAAATGATCCAGGTTCATTCTTTACAACCAGTTTAGTTAGGTGTGGCCATGGACCTTGCTTTTAACAAAGAAACATGGGTAAAAATGTTGTCTATCTTTCTAGGCAGAAATTTACATAGTCAGTACAGGGCTTGCTCCCTTTGTGTGCTAATTTCATGGGACTAGCAACATTTCAAATAGTATTTGCATGTTCAGCTGCCACCAAGTGAGGACCTTAGAGCAAAAGCCTCAGTCAAACAACAGTGGATGTGTAGATGTGTTGTTTTAAGCCACTGAGATTTGAAGATAATCTTAGTGTTTCAGTTAGGATATTATTTCAACATTTCTGTGGATTTCAAAATTTTTATAACAAATTAAAAAAAAATGTAATTCCAGAAATCCAACCAAGAAATTTCCACCTTATATTTTATTGGCTATTCAAACTTGGTATAGGGGCATGGAGAGGATTTTGGCTTAGATAATATAGGGATGAAAGAGTAATATCTTCTCGTCACCCATAGCAAAGTTCATGGCTGCCACCCTAATACTACAAGACAGATTGATATGAGAAAAATATTTAAATTCATTTAATACAAGTTTTCTGTGACATGAGAGCCTTCAGGAATGAAGACAGGGAAAACTGTATGTTCTTATTCTTAGGCTTGATGACGAGTGGACAGTCGAAGTGTGATTGGACAAAATGGGGTAAAATTGAATGGTAATAAACTGGAGGAAACTTAGCAAGGCCTATTTGTTCATATTCTTCTCCATCTCTTTGTCTCTTCATTCCTTTCCTCCAGGTATAACAAGGACACTGCTGGAATGAAAGTATTATGGTCTACTTTAGAGGAAGGTCAGAGAATTATCTTATGGCATGCTTCAAGGGCAAAAGCTAGAAAAAGGTCAGAGAAACCATCCTGCTTCTGCTATTTTCTCATATGCCAAGATGCTCTATTTTGGAGTAGTAAGTCCTAAACCCTGTCAGTACATTGCCACCTAAACAAAATCAGAGTTGTTATTAGTAATGAGTAAGGGAGGGCAGATATAGATTGGCAACTAACAGCGCCTGTCAGTACCACTCTTTTAGCTAACCAATCTTCACATGTAATCGTTTTCATAAACGAGACACCCTCACCCCTTGTCAAATAGTATGACTCCAAAATCTCACCCTGCTTCAGTGTCTACCTTAAAGCACAGGATTTTAAGGTTATGACAAATCCCTCACTTTGAAGCCATCAGTTGTAGTTCATCATGATACAAAGATCTATAAACTAAAAATTATCTGCTGATATCGTAGCTAATGTACACTACTGGAAAACAGCATACCCACGATATCAAACAAAACTTTTCAAAAAAGTAAACACATAATGAGAAACCTACAATAATTGTAAAAAATGCAAACAACAAATACTGCAAGGCAGAAATAGTGAAGGCTTGCTGCCATATAGTGGCATCAATTCCTGGATTATGTAGTTCAACAGTCCTGGGTTCTGTTCCCTGGAAGAATTCCCCTTATCCATTAGTCTCACATCCCAGTACTGATTGCTAAGTAGAAATTAGTCTTTATATTTCACAGCAATAACTCAGATGGAAATCTGGAGACATGCCTTTTCTGAGTGCACAAGAACCTCCATAGTTCACTGCCTGTGATATAAACTAGAGGAACTGGGAATATCACTAGCCAGGCCTGAGTTTTCTTTGCCAATGCAGACCCCTGCAATTAATTTGGCTGCCAGCCTCTTGGTTTATATTCATGTGGACAGACAAGCAATAACATTTTCAGCTTTTACATTTTGACCCACCCCATCCCTTAACTCACATAGGAATCATGACCTAGAAGAGAGATGAAAAAAAATCTGGGAGAAAATTATTCAAGTGAAGTATAGTAAAGGGGGACTACACACACCAGATTTAAAACATATTGTAAAACCTCAATAATCAAATCAAAATGGTAGTGATTTACAAATAGACAGCTAAATGAAATAGAATTGAATACAAGGGCCAGAAGCAGAAACAAATACCTAGTGAAACTTAGTATATGATAAATATAGGACCTCAATACAGTGGGTGTAGAGATATATGTTTTCATAAACAGTGTAAGGGCAACTAGGCAGTGATTTATAAAAGTTAATGGTAAATCCATACTTACTGTGCATCAGAATAAGTCCAAATGTATCAAATACTTAAATGTAAAAATGTGAAACTACTCAATTAAAGCACCAAGATTCCTTTGTAAATGTGAGACGGGGAGGCTTTTGTAGGCAATATTCCAAATCTGAGAGCTGTTAAAAGACAGACTGATAAATTCAATTACATTAAAAAAGAAATGAAAATAAGGAAAATACTTAAGGCATGACAAGAAAGATCAATGACAAAATAAACCGATTGACCTTGGAGGGAAATATTTGAAATGCTTATCATAAAATTTGGCTTTCTAATATGAAAGAGCTCTTAAAAATTGAAGAAAAATAGAAAAATTAAACAGAAAAATGGACAAACCTCATGAACAAATATTTCATATAAAAAACCTTATGAGTGACATTGAAACGTGTAAAAAAATGCTTCATCAAACTTGTGATAAATGAAAAATGCAAGTGCACTGAGATGTCGTGTTTCACTCTAGGATATTGGCAAATATCCAAAAATTTGACAACGTACTCATTTAGTGAGTCTATAGAGAAGTAGACTTTCTCACACATTGCTGATGGGGGATTCAAAATGGCGCAGTTTCACATAGAGAACAATTTTGCATCATCTGACAAAATTACGAAAGCATTTATATATTTACTTAGTAATTTCACTTCTAGCCAGGGGGCCAGCAGATATGCCTGCACACCTGAAAAATGATGTTTGCAAAAATTCCATGCTGTATGATTTTTTGTAATAGCCAAATATGAAAACAACTATTGAGTGCCCATCAATAGAAAACGGTAAATAA
Source organism: Macaca mulatta (assembly GCF_049350105.2). Classification (NCBI taxonomy): domain Eukaryota; kingdom Metazoa; phylum Chordata; class Mammalia; order Primates; family Cercopithecidae; genus Macaca; species Macaca mulatta. Next base: position 176,375,253 of record NC_133410.1, read on the forward strand.
CAATTGCATATCCTGTTATGTCTAATTGCCATTAATCCTGTGGCTCCCTGGGGCTTTTCGTCAAACAACTTTCTTTTCTCACACTTCATTTTCTCTCAGGACGTGATTGATTCTCAGTTTTTTCATTTATTTCTATTTGCTGACATTTCTCAAATTCTTGTCCGAGCCTCAGGTTTCTCTTTCTGAAGTCTAGGCCTTCATGTCCAAGTATCCATTTGGCATCTTCACTTAGATTAAAGGTGGCATCTCATACTGATGTGTCCAAAACTGAACCCATTTTCTAGCCAAACACCATCCCCTGTCCATTTAACCTGTTTGTTCCCCTCTGCCTGCAATATCTTCAATTCACAGGGATCCTCCTTAACTCCCAATTTTCTCTACCCCTCTACCCATTCAGTTTCAAAGCCTTCCTAATCCAATATACTTATCATCTATTCAGGCAATTTTATTTTCAAAATTACCAACATCCTAGGCCTAGACACCACATTATTCACATTTACTGCTTCCACATGCTCTTAACTATTCCCTTTGTATCCTTCTTTGATCCTTTATGATTCGTTTTTTAAAAAATTACCAAAATATGCATAATTTACAATATATGATTTATATACTAAATAATATACTTATAGAATAATGTACATTATTAATGCAATATATATATAATATACAGTGATATGCAATACAAACAATAGTGTATAATTGGATTCAAATCTATGGTTATAATTTTCCTGGTTGAAACCCTTATATCATTTTCCAGTATTCATAAAATTCCAAAATAATGCATGGCTATACCTAATTTGGAATTTTTCTTATCATTTGAGTATCCTCTTGCACAACTTGTTTTTTCTTATTGATTTTTCTGCCTTTTCCCTGTATCTCAAACATATTGTGCTCGCTCTCGTTTTAGAAATGCATATAAACGCAGTTGTCACCACCTGAACTATGCCTCGTCCATCTTTGCACCATCAACTTTTCTTCTTTTGTGGCTATGCTGACTAATCCAGTTTCCCTGCATCCTCACCATTATTTACTGTTATAGGTATTTTCTATTTTGATTTTTCTTATAGAAGTGTAGTAGTATTTCATTGTAGTTTTAATTTGTATTTACATAAGAGCTAAAGATGGTGAACAGCTGTTCATATGCTTATGACGCTATCCTATAAATTTAGAGACACAGAAGAAATAGATCAATCCCTCAAAAACTATAAAGGACCAACCAACCACATTGAACCAAGATGAAATAGATAATCTGACTATTCCTACAATAATTAAAGAACTCAAATTTGTAATTAAAAAGTTCCCACCACAGAAATCTCCAGGCACAAACTACTTCAGTGAAGAATTCTACCAAACATTTAACAAATAATTTACAACACTTTTATACAATATTTTGTGGAAAATAGAACAGAATGGAGAATTTCCCAAATCATTTATTGAGGCTGGAATTACCCTGGTATGAAAACCAAAAATAGTACCAAAAAACACACTAAAGAACAATGAACTTAATTCTCACAAAATTTCTCCACTAAATATTAGTTTATGGATTTTTTTATTGGTGAGTAATTTTTTTATGAATACACCACAGTTTGTCAACCTATTCCTCTGTTGGTGAACATCTGAGTTGTTTCTTGGTTATTTCTAGACTTTAGCTATTACAAGTAATAGCCAAAGCTATTACTCAGCTGTGCTTATTCATGTACACATCTTTCTATGGATATAGTTTTTATTTCTCTTGGGTAAATGTTAAGAAGTTAAATGGCTCGAATATAAGCTGGAGGTATATTTTGGTTGTCAAGAAACAGAAAAACAGTTTTCCAAAGTGCTTGTGTTTCTTTAAATACCCACCAATACTGGGTGAGGTTTCTAATTCCTACACGTCCTCACTATTACACGGTGTAATCAAACTTTTTAGTGTTAGGCATTCAAGTAAGTATGTAGCAGTATCTCATTATAGATTTATGTCATATTTCCATAATAAGTAATAGTTTGGGTCATATTTTCATGTTCTTACTTATTATCTTAAGACTTACATCTTAACACTTATGTCTTGCCTTTTTATCCAATCTGACAATGTCTGCCTTTCAATCGGAGTATTTAGATCATGTTTTCCGTCTTTCATGTGTTTATTATCTTATTATGTGCCTTTGTTTTTGGATTGAGAAATTTGTATGATTCCATTTCATCTCCTTTATGAACCAATTAGCCTTTTTGTATATGTCTGTCTACATTTTATTGATTGCCATAAGAGTTATAGTATACATCTTTAAGTTAGCAGTCTACTTTAAAGTGATATTATACCATTTCATGTAAATAAGTTGAGTACATTACAATAATACATTTCAGTGTTTTCTACTCCTAGATTTATGCTATTGTTGTTATACCTTTTACTTACGTATGTTATAAGTTCTACAGTTCGTTGTTGTGTTTTGAAGTCAGTAGCTATCCTATCAATAATTCTATCTAGTTCATTTTTCATGTAATACATTGTAGTTTTATCCCTCGAAGTTCAAATTGGGCTTTGTGATATATCCCAAGTCTTTACTTAACTTTTGGAGCACATGAAGTACAGACTGTAACAACAGTTTTAATATCACTGTGTGCTAATTCTAATATACGTGTCTGCTCTGTTTTGATAGATTTTTCTCATCATTATGGATTGTATTTTCTTGCTTCTTTGCATATTTGATCAGCTTTAATTTTATGCCATGAATAAAATGTGTTTTACTTTATTGGATGCTAAATATTTTTATTCTCAGATAAATTGTCTGCATTGTTCTGGTATCTCATTTAGTTACTTGAAAATACTTTGACCGTTTTGTGCCTTGCTTTTAAGGTATGGTAGACAAGACCAGAGCGTGTTTTGCTTAGGGTTAATTTTCCCCACTATTGAGGCCAGATAATTCTGGATACTTTACCTTATGTATCACGAATTATGAGATTTTCCAGTCTGGCTGGTAGAGCAGGCATGATTCTCAGCACTGTGTGAGCATCAGGTACTATAATCTATAGTCTTTTTCAAAGTATCTTTCCCTGTTCCCAGGTGGTTTCCATACATGTATGTATTGACAAGCACTGAGCTGAGCATGTGAAGAGGACACTTTTCAGATTATTGTAGTCATGTCTTTGGTAGCTCTCTTCTCTTTGATACTCTGTCCTTCCAACCCTACATACTTTGATCTCCCTGGAGCCTTAGAAACATCTCCTAAACTCAGGGAGTCTGCCAGGTCCCACCTTGGTAGACCCTTTATAAGCAAATGCCTGGAAAGTCCGCCATTGACAGAGCTTACCTTGTTTGTTTACTGTCTTAGAGATGACTGTCCTTTATTACCTGACATCCAGAGACATGAGAAATTTTATTTCAAGTATTTTCTTCCTTCCTTCCTTCCTTCCTTCCTTCCTTCCTTCCTTCCTTCCTTCCTTTTCTTTCTTTCTTTCTTTCTTTCTTTCTTTCTTTCTTTCTTTCTTTCTTTCTTTCTTTCTTTCTTTCTTTCTTTCTCTTTCTGTTACCATTGTTGTTCTTGTTTCAGGTGGGAGGATAAATCTAGTTTCCATTATTCCATCTCGTCTGTAAGCCAAATAAGCATTTTTGATGTCAGAAAATAAACCCATTTAAAATTTTATTTTACTTTATTTGTAGGGGAAAAAAAACCACTCTGTTTCTGTCCAAAAAGTTCTGTTCATCAAAGCTATCCTCTAAATCAGAAAAATATTTGATCAATCAAACTCTTTTTGGTTTGTTTGTTCATTTTGTTTTGTTTAAGGCAGGGCCTTGCTCTGTTGTCAAGGCTGGAATGCAGTGGCACAATCATGGCTCACTGCAGCCTCAACCTCCTGGGTTCAGGAGATGCTTCCACCTCAGCCTCTGGAGTAGCTAGAACCACAGGTGTGCAACACAACACCCAGCTAATTTTTAAATTACCTGTAGAAATGAGTTATCAACTCTGTACCTGGGCTGGTCTCGAACTCCTGAGCTCAAATAATACTCCAACCTTGGTCTCCCTCAAATTCTTTTATGAAAAAATATACTGAAGAGATAAGAATTTCCATTTAATTAATAAACATACTTGCATTTAATCAATGTGCATGACACTATTAATTTTCTAAAAGAAGTTATTAGTAAATTGTAATGCAAGATCTGTCTGAGAAAATCGAATGCCAAGCTGATATTTATTACCAAGGAAATAAATACATGTGCTGCATATATTAGGCTATGTTCCACAGATAGAAAAATTCTATCATAGCTGGAAACTGTAGATAAGATGCTCTTGGATCATCCTGAGCCAAGTTGATATAGACTAACTCAAACAAAAACATGGGTTTTGTTCATCCTTCAGTGCCTGTGCTAATATTTCTAACTTTCGGCCTGGGTTTCTTGATTTCTTTTTTCTTCTTGAAGTGATAAAAGAGATCCAGATTTCATTACTGGCATCTCTAAACCAACTTTCATTCTCAATGGCCATATATCTTTTTCCCTGATGTTGTAATGCTTTTGCATCTTGATGTAAGAATAAAAATCATTTTATGTATTTTTCTTCTGCTTGTCATGATTTCAAATGCATAGGTTATATCTTTCAAAGGACAATATATATATAACAGAACTAAAAAAAAATGGAAAAACAGTTTCTGAGATTTAAAAACAAGGTAATGAAAGTCTAATAAATAATTAAGAACTAGCATTGTGTGTTTAAAGATTTTAGGAAAATTGAGTTTTTTATTTTGTTTACAAATTTGGGTTAACAATTATAAATCTGAGTAATCTATCTAGTGATAAATATTGCTTTTCAGCAATTTTTATCAATATTGCTGACCACAAGGTGTCTGAATACTCTTAGATCATTCTGAACCAATTTGCTACTAAATAACTCAGGCACAAATGTGGATTTTGTTAATCCCTCAGTGTCAGTGCTTATATTTCTATATCCGAGTCCCCAGAACAAGGTAAGATATTGCAAAACCCAAGAATTCCCAAGTTCCCAGCACCTCCTGCTCTGCTGAGTACCCTAAAGTTTCAAGCTTCTCACCAGTCCTTACTCTTATGCAACTGAGATCCAGGCTGCAATTTCTTATACTTTCTGGGGTTCTTATTTTTTCCTTTAGATATTCTATGTCTGGCTTCAGTCACTTGTTTTAGTTAAGCTAAATATATTTATTGTAACAGATAAATTCCAATATTTCAGTGGCATGATACAGTTTTTCTATTATACATTTATATCAAGTTCATCAGGTAGCAGGGAGGACTCTGATCTGTACAGTCATTTGGACGCCCATCCTGATAGGGACCCACCCAGTGTCAAAATGCGGTATCCTGCGCCAAAAGATAGGGATGAGGGAAAAACTATAATACCATGTAGACGTTAATAGGCCAAAAGTACTAATATAACTAAAAGTACCAATATTACTTTAGCTGGCATTCCATGAGCCAGAACTCAGTCATTAATACTACACCAACTGTAGACTAACCTGTGCTCAGGAGAGGGAAACAAATTGATGAACAGTGGACAGTACTGGCCATGCATTTATATAAGATGTGGAGTCAACACCCAAGGCCCAGTACTTACACATCTCCATGGAACAAAGCACCATCTAGATATTTGGTGTAGATAACAGTAAGAAAACACTTGAGCTTTAAAGTCAGAGGCACCCAAAATTAAGTCCTAGCTGTGACTTGAAGTGTATCTTTTGAAAATTCTGTGTTGAAGGCCTAACCCTAATTTTCTCAGCATACGATTCCATTTGGCGATAGTAATTACCTTTAACGAGGTAATTACGTAAAGTGATGCTATGTGGGTGGTCTGAAATCTAATACGACTGATGTCCTTATGAGAGAGGATTAGGACACAGACACATGGAGGAAGACCATGTGAAGATACTGGAAGAAAACGGCCAGTCATAAGCCAACAAGAGAGGTTTCAGAAGAAACCAACTCTGCCACCATGTTGATCTCAGACTTCTAGGCTCCAGAACTGTGAGGAGAAAAAAAATGTCATTTAATCTACCAAGTCTGTGTTACACTATTTTGGCAACCCTAGCAAACTAATACAGTTCAACTCTAAATAAGTTTTGATGTTAAATTTGTATTTATTTTTGAGATAAGATCTCACTCAGTTACCCAGGCTGGAGTGCAGTGGTATGATCTCAGCTCACTGCAATCTCTGCCTCCTAGGTGTAAGTGATCCTCCCTCTTCAGCCTTCTGAGTAGCTGGTGACTACTCAGCTGGTGACTACAGGTGGATGCCACCATACTTGGCTAATTATTTAAAATTTTTTGTAGAGACAGGGTCTCCCTATATTGCCCAGGGTGGTCCTGAACTCCTGGGCTCAAGCGATCCTCTCGCCTTGGCCTCTGAAAGTGCTGGGATTACAGGCATGAGCCTCCATGTCTGGCAAATTAGAATATTTAAACTGCCAAGTAAATTGCTTACTATATGGAAATCACTCAATAATTGACAGTTTTTTGTACATGAATGTCTTATTGAAGTTTTGTGATTTACTTTAAAAATTTCTGACAATGAAAATAAGTCATTTTTATTTAAAGTAAATGGTTAGAATCTCAAAACAAAAGAACAAAAGCTCTGGTGATGTTCAATCTTAAACATTCTGATAAAATTTATTTTAGTTATAAACGGCTAAAATGTACTGACTTCTTGATGAATGCTGGTAGCCTTTTTCATGTTATCTAACTTAACTCTGTCAGTTATATAACTCTCTATAGGGGTTTTCTTATTGCCAGAATATAACTTTCTGCCAAGACCAACTACAGCCCAGGACACCTAAGTCACTGACTTTTGTTTCATTCAATCTCTCAAAACAGATTTATAAAAGTGTTGAGGTTTTTTATCAATTACTTGAAAACAGTGAAGAGATAGGCACAAATGCAGTATCTAAAGCAATTTAGACAGGCAAGGAGTAAGTAAATTGTTCTGGAGAACAAGAGGGTAAAATAATAGGATCCATTATTACAGGCAGTTGCTATTGGTACAGTATCTTGAGAGACAGGGAGGCTTGCTCTGCCAATAGGACATGTTCTTTTACATGTACTGTTTTGTTCAGCCATCTATGAATAGGTAATTCCTTGTATTGCTTAAACACTATAAAAGAATATGTATCTTCTGCCAGTGATTATTGTTCTTTAGCAATCACTGTCACACTTATGACACCTACACAGTTATTACCTTCGTTTTACAGATGAGAAAACAGAGAAAGAGGGTTTAAATGACTTGGACAGAGTTACACAGTTGGAAACTGGTACAGTCAAGCCAGAATTCAAGCATTCAAGCCTGCATGTTCTTAAGTATTGTGCAATGCTGGTGTTCAAGGTAGGTAGTAGTATAATCCATAGAGCTAGAGCAAGAGCTTATACAGGTAAAATAGAAAGAAAGAAGGTGAGAGAGAAAGAAAAATCACATATACAAAATAAATTCATAAATTCATACCTGCATTCATTCATACCTATATTCATATGTAAGTCTTTGAAGAGACTATTATGAGACTATACTTGTCTAGAACATCACTAGTTGTGAATCATACATTAAAAATTTCAGCCGGGCACGGTGGCTCATGCCTGTAATCCCAGCACTTTGGGAGGCAAAGGCGGGTGGGTCACCTGAGGTTGGGAGTTCGAGACCAGCCTGACAAACATGGAGAAGTCCCGTCTCTACTAAATATACAAAATTAGCCCAGCATGGTGGCACATGCCTGTAATCCCAGCTACTCGAGAGACTGAGCCAGAAGAATTGCTTGAACCCGGGAGATGGAGTTCCCAGTGAGCTGAGATGGCACCATTGTACTCTAGACTGGGCAACAAGAGTGAAACTCTGTCTCAAAAAAAAAAAGAAATTAAAACCTAAGGTAGCAAAATGTTAAATTAAGGAACAGTCATGGAAAAACATGTAAAATTTAATGATTTCTGTCCTATCATCGTATTTGTATAATATAAATTGCATAGGCAATGTGCTTAGCTAGATTCACACAAAAATTGGAGTATAGTAAATTTGGACATAAATAGAATGCTAAGGATAAAGTAATTTGGGGAAAGGCTATTATTTCTTCCTTTCAATCTTCCTGTTAGTGTAAATATACACCTTTAGCAAATACACAATCATTTTGGAAACACACCTATGTAAATAGGATACTTGCTTTTGTCCACATCTCTTTGAGGAGGTCAGGTGTATTCCTAACTCTTTCCATTTAGTATATCTTTTGTTTACTGTTTGTTTGTTTTTAGTTACCAGCTGCTGTAATCTAAAAACATGATGGTAGTAATGTTTAAAGGACACTCTGAATATCATCAGATATAAGTACATTCAGGGCACATCAAATGTTCTCAGATATAAATATATATGTTTTAGAAAAATTGAGAATTATTCAGCAAATACATTTCCCTATCCCTATGAGATACTGATAAGTTTGTTAAATTTTTAAGAGAGAGTTTGGGAAGTTGGGAGGTGATGGAGGATATGATTTAGGTGATTGAGGAGATGCTGCTCAAAGGATAGAAAATTTCAGTTAAACAGGAAAAACAAGTTCAAGATATTTGTTGTACATTATGGTATCCACAGTTAATAACAATGAATTGTAAACTTTAAAATTGTTAAGTAGTTTTTAAGAGCTCTCACCATAAGTAAATGATAAGCATGTGAGGTAATGTATATGTTAATAGGCTTAATTTAGCCATTGTACAATGGATACACATTTCAAACATTATGGTTTACACCATAAATATAGACAATTCTTATTTGTCAATTGAAAATTAATTAAGAAAATATTCAAAAAAAAGAAGAGTACGACATTCACAGATTTAAGTATGTTAGAACGTCTCTTTCATGTGTTAGTCAATACTTAAGGCGATTTTTCTTGAGTCCCTAGGCAAGTAAACAAAAACACTAACCATTTATTTGCCAGATTGTACTGTAATATTTCATCTAGATACTTTTCATCCTTATAAGTGAATATTTCACTAGGAACATGGACTAGACAAAGATAAAAAAACTTGAGAGAAAATTTGCTGCATATAGTGTTTAAAAGCAGCATGCTTTTCATTCTGTTCTCTGTATATTAAAAAAGACACAAATTCTGGGTTTTATTATTATTATTATTATTATTATTATTATTTTATTTTTGGGACAGAGTCTTGTGCTGTCGCCCAGGCTGGAGTGCAGTGGCATGATCTCAGCTCACTGCAACCTCTGCCTCCCAGGTTCAAGCAATTCTCCTGCCTCAGCCTCCTGAGTAGCTGGAGTTACAGGCATGCACCACCACGCCTGACTACTTTTGTACTTTTAGTAGAGACAGGATTTCACCATGTTAGCCAGGCTGGTCTTAAACCTCTAACCTCAGGTAATTCACCCTCCTTTACCTCCCAAAGTGCTGGGATTACAGGCGTGAGCCGCCGCACCCATATTCTGTACTTTTGTAAGTGCAGAATTGGTTCCTGAACTTAGTAACCAGGAGTGTGTACATGCATATTAGTGTGGAGTGCGTGTTTGTGGCATGGCTTTCTCACAAGCTAGGATCGCTGTAGTTTCCCCACTCTCAAGTTAATGTGCTTTAAGTAGCAGCAGACTCTCTTTACTGTGTCCACAGACACCCTGTGTGATTTCTTTTCCCTTATACACTAACAAAACAGGAAATTTCTGGAGTGCAGCGGCACACTTCCAAATCTTTCAAATAAGATCAAGCAGGAAGAAAGTATTTAAAGGTGGTGAAAGCCTTTCTCTAACCAGCGACTTGCCAGCTATGCTCCTTGAGTACATTTCATCCTTTAAAAAAACCTATCAGCTTTAAAAAAAAAAAAAAGAAAAAAAGTTTCCGACAATTTAAACTCCCAATCACGTTGATACTTAATGCAGTTTCTTTTTTTGGAATTTTATTATAACACTTGCGTTACTGTTGAATGATCAAAAAAATTCCACTGAATATTCTTAGTAGTAGTTTTAATTCTGTCCTTCTAAATCATTAAGCCTCTGCCTTTCATCCTCCATTGGTTTTTTCCATCTTGTTCACATGTTATTAAGAGCAGATTTAATTTCTGTTAGTAAGTGATTTCCATTTCCTTTGGAATCATACTTTAGTAAAATTCAGCTGCAGAAGCGTATCCCAGGACACTTTATTTCGCATTTCTATTAACTCATGTTCACATTTTATTCAGGCTTCCTTTGTTTTTGCCTAATTTTCGGTCTCAGGAACCAATCCAGGATATCGCATAACATTCAAGTGATAGGAATCTTTAGTTTCCTCTTGATTATGATAGTTTCTCAGACATTTCTAGTTTTTGATGAGTTTGAAGAAAGGAATATCAGTCAGGTATTTTGTAAAATGTCCCCCAGTTGAAATTTTTCTGATATTTTTCACCTAAGAAGACTGAGATTACAGATTTTGAAGAAAATCCCACAAAAGTCAAGTATCAATCTCATCACATTCTATCAAGGGTATATAATATCAACATGACATTACCATTGGTGTTGACTTTGGTCACCTGGTTGAAGTAATGTTTGTCAGATTTTCTCACTGTTAAGTTGCTCCTTTTTTCCTCCTTTCTATACTGTACTCTTTGAAGGAAGTCACTCAGTGCGGCCTGCAGTTGAGAAGGGAGTTACATTCAATCTACTTAATGAAAGAGTACCTCAGTAACTTGTTTAAAATTCTCCTGCATGGAACTCATGTCTCCCATTTATTGATTTATTCAATCATTTATTTATATTAGTATGAATGCATGAATATTTATTTCTTGGCTATAATCCAATACTACTTCACTTTGCTTCTCAAATTATTACAACTTTGGCCAGGCATGGTGGCTCACACCTGTAATCCCAGCACTTTGGGAGGCCGAAGTGGGTGGATCACCTGAGCTCAGGAGTTCAAGACCAGACTGGCCAACATGGTGAAACCCCGTTTCTACTAAAAATACAAAAATTAGCCAGGCATGGTGGGGTGGCTCCTGTAATTCCAGTTACTCAGGAGGCTGAGGCAGGGGAATCGCTTGAACCCAGGAGGCGGAGGTTGCAGTGAGCCGACTTCACACCATAGCACCCCAGCGTGCGCGACAGAGTGAGACTCTGTCTCAAAAAAAAAAAAAAAAAAAAAAATCCAGCTTTGTCCACTGGGAACTCTTTTGTCCATTGGGGACTCTTTGTGTCTCTTTCACATGCTCCATCAAGGAGGTGGAATTTTTTGTTTGGTTTCGTTGTTGGTTTTCGTTTTGAGCACCTTCTTGCTTCATGGGAGTACAGATGTTATGTTATGTATTCCTTGCCCCAGTTCTAGAATCAGCCTTTGCTACCAGGGGCTCTGGTTCCCTTTGATTGAATAATGAAATGAGAAACTGAGATCTGATTGCTAGAGGTGCTTGTTGCTACCAGCTGTCATTGCTTCTAGGCCCACTCACTGACAGAATCAGCTTAATTTTAAAATACTGGATTCCTGATGTTACCGAAAGACATTCCCACCCCGTGGGAATATTGCTGAAGAGGCACAGTTGTGTTAATGTTTTTCCACGTACAAGGTCACTTAGTTAAATAGCACCAATAATTGTAAGTAGCACTTTCCCCTTGAAAGTAATTATGGATAAAAGCTTTGCTTAATCCTGATAATGAAGTCTTATTGTGTTCTTAGTAAAACAAACAAACAACAACAACAATAACAACAACAAAAAAGTTGTACTTGCAAGCTTTCTATCAGTAAGTTTTTAATATGTTTTTGTGGCACTTTATACTTGACAATGTGGTTTACCCTGAGAGTTAAAAAGAGATGATACTCATATGGCATTTTTATAATTGGATTCTGCAAAACTCAGAAAAGTGAATGAATTTCCTCAAGTTCAGACAACCTGTCACAACTGCAATGTAGTCTAACATTTTTGAATATTTTGCATTATACTATGTTGCTTAACAAAGAATTAAACTCATTTTTATCAGTTACTCTGTTGTTTTCAATAAAGTAGAATAACTTTGTTGCATCACTGACTTATTATTATACAAATTAAAAGAATATGACCTCTGCATTTCCTTTATCCATCTCAGATAAAATATAGTTTAAATGCAGTGATAAATAGACAGATAGGTGATAGATGATTGCTAGATAAATATTTGGAGAAATCAGATGTCTTCCCTACCTTTATCAGTGACTTCTATAAACTGCAATGTAAATCATCCTCAGAAAGAAGAATCATTTTGCTTTCATTCTTCTGCTACCTCTCATAGCTTCCTTAAAAGAGCTATTTAATGGATATTTATGCCAATGCCTTCATCTTAGAAAATATTGCTCCAATATTTTTGCTTTTCTCAGTTGTCTATTCTAGTGATTAAATGCCATTACTTTGCAAATATTACTCACAATATATAAACACACTTGTTGAGCAAAGCACCTTTTTGTCTCTGTTAATGAGTTTGTTGGCATTATATACTTCACATTTCTCCTTTTTTAGTGCCAATGATTTTTATTTTTCCTATAGACTGTGTACTTTCCAGTTGCGTTTCAAAACAAAAATGTTCATCTTTTTCTTTGATGAACCAAAATTCCCCTTATGTCCTGGGATTTGGTAACAGGATAATGAAGAATTATTTTAACTTATTATTGATAAACATCTCCACCATTTTCTTAGAATATTTTCATCTTCGTGCTCATTTTTATGTATTGTCGTATGTATTTTTCTCTCAATTTTCCTTAATAATTTCCTTCACTGAAGCATAACGGTCAGCTTTCCTGTCATATGTGTTCTTCATAGTAGTGTAGGATTTAGAGAAATCTTTTATTAAAAAATACATTATCTGCAAATACAACTTGATGGAAAATTAATATAGAGACTCTTTCACATACTATTTATTTCATAAATCATCATCCATTTTACAAGCCTTAAAAAAATGATCATGTATTTTAATGCAGTCTTATTTTTTTTATCCAGGTTTAAAGCATGCACATTGGAATTCACTACTGAAGTTGTCTTGCTTTCAGCTAAAGGAGTTAAAATTATATTTTTATTGTTTTTTTCTGCATGGATTTTTGATTTCTGAGGAAGAAAAATTGGATATTTCATGTCCATTTTAAAACCTGTTTCAACATATTTTTTAAAATAAAAATATCTTCTACATTCATTCCTAAGTTCACATATTTATTCAAATGGATTTAAATCTTGCTGTAACTTAACTAGTGTCTGCTCTGCTGTGTATGATTCACTCTTACATGTAAAAATTATTTCAATAATGTCATAAACTTAGACAAAGGTCAACAGCATTGTCTTAGTTATGGTATGCATTTTCGTTTATGTATACTATAATACTTACAAGCATTTTCCTGTTTAGGCTTTATTCTTTATTCTTGTATCTTCAACTACGAATTATGCGACATATAATATGCATGCTCCTATGAAGTGGTTACTCTTTCAGTCTAAGCCAAGCCTAGTTAAAGTTGTAAAGAAGAGGTTGCTAAAGATGGTTCCCAAGAATCCATGAAGTGAGAAAATAGTAGAAAGTTGACATGAATGGGTATCAGACAAAACCAGAAAAAGTGGCTTTGTCATGGAAGCAGTTAACCATTGTAGACTTCAACCTAATCCCATACAACCAGTCTAAAGATTCACCATGCTTTGCATTATGATAGAAAAAAATGTGTTTTTATGAAAAAACATTTTATTTTCAAATAATATGATATGTTTTATTATTATTAATATACAGATTTTTAGTAAATCAGGGCTGTGGCTAGTTGGTTCACTGATGAATATCTCTGGTAAAGTGTGTTTCAACTTCACAAAATATCAGTATTCTCTGTACTCTACCTCTAACCACATAAATATAAAACATTTATATTTTATATAGTATTTGTGAAATATTTCTTGGCTTTTATGGATGACTGTCAAAGCCAAAGGATATATTTGTCACTGCTGCAAAACAGTAGCCTTAGATTTTAAAAAAGCATATTTCTAGTTAACAAAATGGATTGGCAGATTACATATTTATAGCATACCTAAAATAGACAAATGATGTAATGCACAAGAAAGTGAATATAAAAGTAACACAGTGCCAGAAAGTGTGAGTTTCTAATATTAATATGTATGCTTATTTAATGAAATGAACCATATTTAAATGGTATCAAAGCCATGAGAATGAAAGAGCACTTAAAATTATAAATATTGCTTATTTAAGAATTTTCTCTTTTAATGAATCCCTACTATAGAGCTACATAAACTATTAAATAATAATAAATTTGTTGATGATTAATTGGATTATCCCTGATTGTGAAATAACTGGACAATCTAAAATGTAATGCCCCATATAGATTCTTCCTATAATTTCTGTAGATCTCATTAAGTCATTTCTATTCTATACTAATCAAGGAGCAAATACTAGCACATTATAACTGAAGTATATAAGAAGAAAGCAAGCCAGAAAATATTAACAAATTTATAGCACAATAAAAGATACCACTTACATTCAGAATCTCTTAGACCTGCGTACTTTAATATAATGATAAAGCAAAATAATTATGTAGCTACCTGTGTTTTTTGGATCTTATGCAAACAATACTTTTTCCTTGATTCTCTATTCCAGAGAAGGAACACATAATCTTCAAAGGATATGAAAATTGTATATTGGCTCTATAATTCTGATCTATATAATTCTTTGTTTGCTTGCTTTTTCCTTAATGAGAGTAATGAGCCACTGTTGTTCAAAGATAGAGCAACCTGTGTATTCCAATTGAGATCCATGTTGTCTCATACTATGAGTTCCATTCACATAAATCGAAAATGGTCCTTTGTGAAAATTTTTAAAAGTTGAGCAAAAAATAAAATAAAATAGAAGCAAACAAAGCTTTCAACAAGCTTTCATCATACACTGATTGAACAGGTACTTGGCTATGAATATGGTTACCTAACTAAAGTTATCTCATTAGTCTGGTTTTATAGTACCTCTTTTATGATCCACATATCACAAAATTACATTCACATTAAAAATAACCATCTGGTATACATCATTTTATGATATTGGCAAATAAATCTACATACTGCAATATGGTAAAATATATTGATCTATAAACTACAACACTGAACAACAAATCGACCATAAACTAAAACCCCAAGCATCCCTTCAACACTAAAACTCCCATTTCCAGGCTTCCTCCTGGGCAGTGCGAGCTGTCACCTGATCCCCAACTCTTGAAGCATAACAAAGATCACAAATAACTTTTGCATGACAACACAGCCAACTTCACAGCTTAGACAACCCTTCCAAGGGCGGGAAGAAGTTCAGGAAGAAGTCATGAACTTATATATGCTCTGTATTGAGTACTCTATTTCCTAGCGTTATGGCTGAATATTTTCCAATCTTTGCTTTGAGAGAAAAAATAAATACTGTTTAAGGGGAATCATTAGCAGTTGAACAATTTGAATTATTTGTCTTTCATGTAGCCCCTTCCAGATTTTCCATAAACCAGTTACGTGATGGAAGACAAAGACAATTCAAACAATGAGACATTAGTAATTCCACTCTTCATTTAAATATATCTTTTTTAAATGCATAGAATTATCATGCATCTTTAAAATACAGATAAGGGAAAAAGCAGAAAAGAAAAATGTCTCACAAAATCATCAATATAAACAATTTTGTATTATGTTGGTGCAAGGTCACCTAGATAAATAGATACATATTGTATGAAGGCATTATTATCTGACCCCGAGTGTCTTCCCCCATTACCTTTACTCAACGACTGTCCTACAGTTTGGGCTATAAGACTTTGTCCAATAAGGCCCCCAGGTGGGGCAGCATTATTGGAACAGGTGAGTAAAACAAAGAGAGCAGATGCTTGGTTGCACAAGGAGGTCTTAACTTTTAGCCTGTCCAATTATTTTACTATCAAGGCTGAACCATTTCTTAGCCGTAACTGTTCAAGTGCATTTTGGACAACCTTATCAGTATGTTTTTCAATAGATGAAATTTACCTGAACACCTTTTTGTGGCTATAGATATATTTTGACTCATTCCTGTCTTCTTATTTGTGTTTTCAACTTACCATCACTTTAGATTTAATTCCTTCTGCTCAGATTGGTTGAGATTTCTTTGTTATATAGTTGGGTTTTTGGTTTGTTGTTGTTGTTGCTGTTTTTCCTTAAATGGGTTGAACACTATTCATCCTGTGTCTTTGTTTCCATTCTTCTATTTTCTGGGACTTTATTCATTTCCCTCATCTTGACTTTTTGTCTGTTTATTCTTATCTATGCTTTTCTTCTTCTCCTGAATAATTATTCTAAGAATATTACTGAAGTTGCTTCTTAAGAGAAGCCTTATCTTATTATCCTACTCCCTGTCAGAGGCTAAGCTGTGTTCCTTTTGTGCTTTCATTACCCTTCCTTTAATTTTTTGACCCTATTTGCTGCTTATCACAAAGTAATGAAATTGCTGGAAGATACATCTGCACTTAACTGCAAACACTTTGGGAAAAGGCATTGTATCTCTCACAGTATTTTATGTCCCACACAACACAGTGTCTGGCAAACAGTAGTCAGACACCTGTTGCATACAGGAAGGCAGGGATGGATGTCAGGTATGTTTATCTTCTGGAAATCATTAATGAATGCAATAGAAAATATATACGTGATTCCAACAGGCTATGCTGTTTTTCTTTAGTTCTCTGTATTTGCAACTGTTCTGAGGCAACTTTAGGCTTATTGTTCTTCCTATTAATACCGGTAATATCTGAATCTGACATTTCTGCACAAGTTAACTTTTTGAAATTCCGTAACTCCTGCTTTGTTTCTTTGTGGTAAATACGGGCAAGACATGAAATAAATGTAAGTGCATTAGAAGATAATTAGTTCTTAGAGGTTTCAGCTCAGCTTTATGATCTCTTCTAAATTGCATGCTTTCTTTTTATTATAGTGCAATAGTTGTAGTTTCTTCTGCCTACTCAAAAACATTTCTTTACAATTTGACTCTAAACTACAGATTTTACTGATTCACCAAGAGTATATAAAAGTGAGACAACTTCTCTCATTTTCCAGCTATGATTTCCAAAAGTGCCTTCTCTATCACCTCAGTGAGTGAGTCTTAAAACTGTTGCATTTTTAATCAGGGCTCACACACTTATTTAAAGTAAGGATGTTTCCCTATAAAACTCTGCAAGCAAAGTTCACATAATTTAAGTCTATAGTTGAAATTCCATTATAGTATTTCGTTGCATTTTAGGACAGTTTTTCTTTCTTTCTTTTTTCTTTCTTCCTTCCTTCCTTTCTTTTTTTTTTTTTTTTTTTTAGATGGAGTCTCGCTCTGTCTTGCCCAGGCTGGAATGCAGAGGCACCATCTTGGTTCACTGCAGCCTCTGCCTCCCGGGTTCAAGCAATTCTCCTGTCTCAACCTCCGAGTAGCTGGGACTACAGTCCTGTGACACCACACCCAGCTAATTTTGTATTTTTAGTAGAGACAGTGTCTCATTATGTTGGCCAAGCTGGTCGTGAACTCCTAACCTCAGGTGATCCATCTGCCTCAGTCTCCCAAAGTGCTGGGATTACAGGAAGACAATTTTCTAGTAAGTGATAAGTCCCTTTTTTCCACCCCCTACTGAAAGTCAGAGTTAATTTTGCATCCTTTACTTTCTTTTACGTTTATTTTCTGCCTTGACCTAACATGTACAATGATGATGCCTCTGTTTTAATCCAGTCACTTGTTCTTTGAAGCCCTATTAAATTATAAGCTCCCCAAGGACAAATGTTCCACCTTCTTTCTTGCTGGCCTGCTCACAGTAGCTGCACATAATAGGCATTGGAAAATTTTTGTTGATTTTACTTGATTTAAGAGCATATAGTTCTAAGAGATGATTTAAATTGAAGTTAATGTTGTTTATTAAAATAGATGAATGGAATACATAGATCTATGTTTACATTATATAGATTTAGATAGCTGTTTTTCCTCAGCACCTTGCTTGTGTTCACTTAGTAACAATTCGTATATACTACTCTATTCTCTGTTTCTCATTCTATATCTTTATGACTTTTAATACTTCTTGTTACATTAGGTAAATGTGACATAATGCATTATCCGGTGCCCTAGCATTACAGCAATTTTTTTCTGTAACAGCAAATATGTAGATTGATTTTTATGAGAAAAAAATAGCTGAGAAAGTGATTCAAGTTTAAGATTTAGATAGAAAAAAGAATGTAGATAATTTTAGTAATTTATTTTTATTTGTATAAATAACCAATTAGGAAAATAGCAAATTAACTGTATTCTCAATAACCAACATATTACACAGCACCCTAAATGTATATAAAAATTAACATATTGGAAAACTGAGCATTGTGCTGCTTTTCCTGAACCATTTTTAAATCGTAAAACTAATTAAAGTAAAAATGATTTAGTTTCACACTACAATGTCAGCAATTATATATATGTTGCTAGTGTTAACCAATACATTGCATATATTTCAAAATAAGGCATGTTTTCTATCATCAAAAGAAATATTAAAAAGTATATTATGCACATAATGCTATTACAAACACTACTAAAGGTATTAGTTTTCTAAATTCATCATCAGATAGAGACCTGCAAATTACTTCAAGTCCAAATGTGACATATCACAGGCTTTGTTAATTACGTATGTTTCAATATTTCACATATAATGAAAGAATAAAATAGTGGAACAGAGAATTAAAAATATTTGTTGCCACCATTTGTGGTGATCTTTTAACTATTTTCAGGAATTCTTCAACAAAGCCATAGCCAACATATGCAACGAAGAACAATATGAATCGTTCCTAAATTAAGTGTACCGCCATTTCCACATATAGTAAACTCTTCATAATTCCCAAATGTGCATATGTTCCAGGCTGCCTTATGTATTAAGTTTCATTATGATAAGGAGTGAAAGATCTCAGCTTCCCTGCGGGCAGCATGTCCTGGCCCAGTGGCCGTGTATAACCATGATGTGGGGGAAAAGCAGAGGAAACTAGTCAAAATTGAACCCAGAGAAGTATCTTGAAACCTAAAGCTAATTGTGAATGAGAAATTAAATAGGAGTGTAGGCACCAAAGAAATCATGCATTCAACTTTAAGCCATCTAGATTCACCCTTAAAAATCACAGAAATGTCTATGCCATGGCCTATTAAGCTAAACTAATTTTAGCCGAAGTTGTGAAAAAGGCTAGTGTATCTTTCTTCTAATTGTTCAAAATCTTTTCTCCTCAGCTAAGATTCTGCTGTCTCCATCCTTTTTTATGTTCCAGGTTTCCTCTATGGTACCACTTCCTTTCATAATAAAGAACCTGTTTCTACGTCTGCTCTACTTATTGTAACAGTTTATCCTTTGTGAGTCTCAGACTTCAGGGAGCTTCTTCCAGGAAGGAGGGATCACAACACATTGAGGAGGATCAGCAACTTGCCTGAAATGAGATGTTAATGCATATTTGCATAGGATTATGTCTAGGTAGAATTTGATAGCTAACTTTGTATTTAACATTTCTGGCATTTTATAATAATTATCTACTAAAACAGTTCAAGCATTGAATTTCCCAGTATGAAATAAAATTTCACATGTAATATACTAGTTTTTACTATTTTTAGATTTCAAATAAGAATTGTAGAAGTTTAAAACTGCAACAATGATTTTGAGATAACTAGATAAAGAATCAGGTTTATAGAGGTGGAAAGGGTTGAAGAGAGTTGCACAATATAACAAAATTAGTAAGTAATAGAGTTTTAACGTGAACTGAAGATTAAACTTGGAGAAGAATCCAGGTCACAGAGGTGTAAGTAGTCATAAATGAGCTCACCTCTGCTGTTTTGCCATTGAAAAATATGCCTCAGCTGGTATAAAGTTATTAAAATGTGTTATTAACTATCTTCAGTTGGTATAACGACCTTCTGGAAAAGGTGAGATTTGGGAAGTACTCGGATTATATGGTTTCAAGGCAGGGGGAATAGAAGGAAAACTATTAGAATGGGGAATTTCGGTGATTTGATTAGAGTTAATTTGAGAGAAAGGCATTGCAAATGTCAGAGGCAAGCCAGGAGAAATCTAATGCTGGTGGAAATGGTCACTGCATTTGTGTTCCCATCAATAGTGCATTCTTTCACAAAAATGATGGCATTGGTAGGGAGATGATTCATAAACCAAAAAAACATAGCTTTATGGGGAGAGGGGCAGGGAACAACTGTCATGGAACCATCATTATATATAATAAAATAATTTTAGTTAACATAACTAGATCACATAGCAAAACTTGGAATGTATTTATTACAGTTTATGGCACCAGATTTATTGAATGTTATATTCATAAATTTCCTGTTAAACCTGTTTTGCTTTGGACTTCCAGTTTAATGTTAGAGATGCAGAGAGCTAGAGAAAGTGTCACTCTCACTCTTAGAAGAATAAATGTTGAACAGTGTGCATTAACAATTTATTTTCAGCCTATCAGAGCAATGAGGTTGTTTGAACAGTAAGTAACCCAAAACATGGACAGAAACAGGCACCACCAGAGAGACACAGGATCTGAGCACCTGCTTAAGAGGGACGGAAGCCATGTAAGATTCTAAGAAGATTGAACTAAATATTTATCAGAAATTTTAAAGGCAAATTGTGGGATAATGTGAGAATATGAAGATTTGGAGGGTCATAGAAATGCAGGAGAAATACAGGATTTTTCACCCTCTTGAAGGTTTTTCTTCCAGAAACCCCAGTAAGCACTCATGGGGCATTTGGGAGAACCTTGAGAAGTTTCCCTAGTGGAGCTGGCTGGGAAGAGGAGAGAAGCCACAGCCCAAGCCTTAGGTTTCATCTGGCTTTGCCCTTGATGCCTATATGACCTTGGGCTATTCTCTCAGCAGTAAATTTGGTAGAAATAGGGCTCCCTTCATTTGTTCTGTGTCTCTCAAAAGTCAGTATTTTTCATCAGCTGACGTCTGATATCTTAAAAACCATTGTTTTCATACAGTTGGGGCAATTTTTTGTTTGTTCTGTTTTGTTTTCTCAAGAGAGATGCTAAAATCAGTCTTTATTTCTCTATCTTGGGCAAAACCTGAAATGTCATTTATGGCTATAAATTCAAAGATAATGAATAAAATATTTGAAAGCAGAATCTGACTCTACCTTAATAAAATAATAAACCATGACCTAATGAGACTTACTCCAGGAATACTAGGTTGATTTAATATTAGGAAATCCTTTAATACCATACACCATATTAATAAATCTAATTTTAAAACCACATAATTATCTTGCTCAATGTGGAAAATGTCTTTGCCAAAATGTCACATGCAATCATGGTTTAAAACTCTCAGGCATACAAGAATTGATAGATAATTAATATGATGAATTATTATATATGTATATATATAGACACATACACACAATGTGTATCTGAAAAGCCCGTGTCATGCTTAATCAGAACCACTAAAGTCCTTTTGATGAAAATTCAGAATTAGGCAAAGGTGTTCACTGACTTCATTAACATTTAAAATTGTACTAGTAGCAACTGCCCATACAATTGAACAAAAGAATTCAATTAGAAGCATGAGAATCGTTAAAAACAAAAATACATACAATTAAAAATATTATTTTAAATGATATGATATGATGATATGCTCAAAAAGCTGTACAGAACCAATGTTAAAGCTAACTGAAGCAATGTAACAATTCAATAAGGTAGCCTGCTATAAAATGCACATACACAAATAAAAGCCCTCATATGTATAAGAAATAATAGTAGAAACATTTCTGTATACAATAGCAAAAAAGAAGATTAAACACGAATAAATTTAAGAACAGATGCACAAAACCTTATGAGGCACAAAACCTTATGAGGAAAACTATAAAATACTCTTGAAAGACAATGAAGTAGACCTGAACAAATGGAAACACATCCCCTTTCTTGGATAGGATGACTCTATGACATAAAAATGTTAATCCTCCTTAAGTGAATTTCTAAATGGAATGCAATCCCTATGAGACCCTCTAAAGCTTACTGAATTAGAGAAGGTGATTACCAAAGTTTCTGGCGAATAAACAAATATACAAGAGTAGCATAGAAAACACAAATAGAAAATCTATAATGAGGGACTAGCCTTCACAGGCTAAAACCATTCTAGCAAGAGTATAGGAAATAGGCCGATGGATGGGATAGAAAGCCCAGAAATATATCCAAGAACTTTTGGAAATTTAGTGTATGATAAAGGCGGAGTTTCATCATTAAGGCAGTGGTGGAATTTATAATAAATGATACTGGAACAATTGGGTAGTCATTTAAAGACAAAAGAGATAAAATTGAATGCATACCTTACACCTTACACTAGAATACATGCCAAACCATCAGTGCTTTAAATGTTAAAAAAAAAAAAATAGAAATAGTAAAAAGAAACATGAGTGATTTCCAAGCTGTTTCACTGTGACTCCAAAATTAAAATCTACTGAAAGAAATGTTTAATATGTGTGTGCATATATGTATGTTCAAATATATCAATATATGTAAATTGCATAGCCAAAAAAGGATATGATTAAAAGACAACAAACACTGAGAGAGAATATTTGCAGTATGTATTACAGACAAATGGCTTACATCCCTAATATATAAAGCAGTCTTAATTAAGAGACAGAAGACCAAATATCCAATAGAAGAATACAAATAAAACAATGGCCAGATAATTCTTTTTTAAAAAGTAAACAAGTTCTCTTAAAATATGTACACGTTCAAATTTACTCATAATAGTGGCATGTAAATTAACACTGATAAAGCATTTTTAGTTATCATCTTAGTGAAAATTAAAATATACACGACAGTACATTTTGTTGGTGTGACTGACAGTCGCGAAACTGAAACTTTGTAGTATAAAAATGTTTAAATTGCTGAGGGAGAATGCAGACAAGTATAACCTTCTGGAGTACATTTTGGCAATACGTAATAAAACTACAGGTTACTTACCTTTTGACTCAGGAGTTTCATTCCTAGGAATTTATCCTGAGATGATCACCTCCAGCAATGCAAATTAATAAGAACAAGAATAGTCATCCCAACATTATTTGTAATTTTGAAGTATTGGGAAAAAACCTAAATATCCACATATAAAACAGAGGTTGAATGATAGATCCACCCAGAAGAGAACTTTGCAGCTCCAAATAATAAAAAGAAACATATCCATACAGATATGAAGTCAATTCTAAAATATATTTTAAGTGAAAAGAGAAAAGTACAAAAGAATAGCTATAGTGTGATGAAATTTCTATAATAATGACATATAATAAAATATACATGTGTCTGGTAATTTAGGAGAACATAAACACAGGAATGATAAAACAAATTAATTAGACTGGTTACATATTGTGGTAGATGTAAGGTAGGTGAAAAGAATGGGGAAATTAGAATAGGTAGACAGGATGAGGGAGAGGAACATCTCTCTAAGTATCACATTTTATTTTGTAACTGTTCAAATCATGGTAATGTCTCATAGACCCAAAGATACATTATAAAAATTAATCAGGATATAGAAGAACCAAAAAATGGGATCCAAAGAATAATAAGGGAATGTTAAGTGTACTATAAATGAATAATATAATCAAAATTATTGTAATGGGGAAAAACCAAATCTAAGTAATTTTGGAAAACAGTGTTTTGTCTGTTTGCTATAAAGCTAAAGAGACAAAATTATAGGCATGCACACACACACACACAAACTGTGCACAGATTATATGTTTTAATTTGGAAACTTACTTTTTACAGAGTTATGGTTTAGTAATTTGGAGACTATTTTATATATATTGTCTTATCGGATTGAGAAAATAAATACATTGTGGATACTACAAGCCAGATTTTCATTGCCAGAGAAAAATGTTACAAGTAAAACAATAGAGTTAATCTACGATATTGGAATCAACTTTTTGTACCATCAGTCCAAACTCATGGTTTTAAATATGTGTAGATAGAAGATCATTAGGTAGATATTGAGATAGATAGATACATACATACATACATACATACATATGTGTACATATTTCCCTACTTTTTCTAGCTCTGACCACTAGGAGGATCTAGAAACAGTGATAACAAATTAGCAATTAACACCCCAGCACACAGATTTTGGTTTCCAAATACCATTTTCCAATAAAAAATACCATGGCTTAGAAAAATGGCTGATTCCAGGACTGAAGCACAGAAAAAACAAG
This sequence comes from Macaca mulatta, assembly GCF_049350105.2. Lineage (NCBI taxonomy): Eukaryota > Metazoa > Chordata > Mammalia > Primates > Cercopithecidae > Macaca > Macaca mulatta. The sequence continues at coordinate 176,399,385 of NC_133410.1, forward strand.
ATGATCCCAGAACATCTTGTAACACCAGAAAGTTAAACAGTGATAAAATTAAGAAACGGAATCTTATCAAAAACACTGGAACCAATTTGAAGGAGCTCCCAATGGCTATTTCCGGGTAAATTTTAGCACCTATATAATGATAATATTGGATAATAACCCATAAAATAAAATACATATCATTGAACAATATTAATAAAACTCACAAAAAAAGAAAAAATGACAAGGTATAAATCTTTCCCACTGTAAAGTCCTAATTAATAAATGTAGAACGCATGATGAACATAGAAAGTCACCATTTGGCAGACACCACAGTAATAATTATCGCAAGCAAGAATCATTAATGAATGCTAAAATTAGATGCTAAATTGGATGATAAGAAATAGGATAATTGCATAGACTTGAAGTTTTTTTCTAAAGGCAAAAAAATAGTAACTTTATAGTTGAAATGTCTATTAAGCATCATCTTAGCTAAGTAATTAAAGTTAACATTACCAGTAATAAGATACATGAATATTCATATTTTCTGACATACTATACTGAGAAAGACACATCACCATTGTGGTATTCTTGCCAAAAATGCTAAACATAAACTTTATCCAGGAGAAAAATCAGACAAAACCAAAGTTGTGAAATAGCTTTCAAAGGATCAACTCATGAAAGACAAAGAAAGATGGAAGAACTGTCCCAGACCAAAGGTCACTAAGGAGGCAAGACAACTAAATGTAATGTGGGTTACTTGACCAGTAAAAAGATATCAGTGAGACAATTGGTGAAATTTAATAAGATCTGCAGATTAGTTAATAGTATTTATCAAATTAATTTCCTGGTCTTCATAATTGTACTATAGTTATTTAAAATGTTAACATTCAGAAAAGCCTGGCAAAGGGTATGTGAGAACTATTTCCAGCATTTGGTGAACTTCTTTTTATGTCTGAAGATATTTCAAAGTAAAAGGTTATAACAGTGATAAAAAATAATAAAAGATATACCCTCCATACTAAAAAAATAAATCTGAAAACCATGTGTATCTGTTAATTAAATAACTATTTCTACTTAGAATTAAAATAAAAGATGTTAATGGGACAGCCAAAATGTAATATTTAGTTCTATTTACTTTCCACTATACAAGCATAAAAGAATCTCAAACAATAATGGAAGAGCAGGTCAGATCATTCATGTAAAAGTCAAAAGTATTACATACAGCGCTATACGTTCTGTTGTCTCTTTTATGCAACCATGTATAATGAAAGTATTTCAATCAGACCATTAATTTTTAATGCCAGAGTACATTGGACTTTTGGTTTAGTTCATCTTCAATGCTAAACACTAAAGATTATATTTGTGATATGAGTGATAGTGAGATAATTACAGATCTATTTCCAGATGAACTTCCTCCTCTCATTGTTTAGTAGAGAATATGTAGTTTATTGAATGTGTTAGCATTTAGAACACTGTCAGGAGTTATTAGCTATTATTGTTGTTGTCACTGTTATTATGAACATGATGTCGTTGCCCTCTTTGATCTTTAACAAACATAACTCAGCAAGCAAGTTTTAATTTTCCTTTAAGCTGTTCAACCCTGAACTACTTAAATTTCAGGCACTAAGTGATTTAATACAACCAAGTAGAAAAGCACCACTGAATTATTCAAAAATTATATTCCATAGCACTCAAGCATCAAAGTAGACCTGCTTAAATTGGCAGCTTTCAGTCTCTCTAGTGCGCCTGCTTGATGACCTTTGAGAAGGCAATGATCTTTAACTCATCTTGTTCTACTTCATGTTCTGCTTTGTGTTTGGCACATAAAATCATCTAAAATAATCACCACCCATGAATGTCAATGGAATTGTGCTATTCTCTTTTACATACTTGGTTTGTGTCATGTAAGACAAAAAAATGCAAAGGGAGAGTTTGGACATTTCGCCAAAGCACAATAGTGACTCATGTTTTAAGCACATTAAGCTGTATCTTTCACTTATATCCAAGAAACTAAATAACAAGATAAACTATGGAGCAGAGATTCCGAAATGCTTTGGAGAGATTGTTGAAAAAATTTACATTAGTATGTTTATAAGGAAGATAATCTCTCTAGACCTAATGAATAACATTTCTAATTGCAATCCTGGGAATGAAGTTGTCCGAAATTATTCCTGTGTAGACATGTTACAAGGTTGGAGGGATGGGGGAAGAAGAGTCCATTATGAAAAGGATTTTGAAAGATTCTCTTGGACCCAATCTCAAGAATATAGTAATTCTTTAACAGAATATACATGAATAAACATAACAGAATGCAGGATCTGTATAATTCAGTTTATTAAATAAGTGTATATTCAAATCTCCATGTTTTAAGGTTACATTTTAGATACATACATTTATAATCAATAAGATTTTGAATCTATTATGTGTTTTCTCTAGCTCATTATTTTATCTTATAAAAATGTAAAAAAGAAACTATTTAACTTATGGCAGTATAATCTTAAAGAAGAGCTTTGGGAACAATGAAACAAATATAAAAAGTAGTTTAATATTCTGATCTGCTATAGTCCCTTCTGAATCATAAAAGAAAATAATGATCTTGGTTTGAATTGAATAGGATCTCTAGGGATATATAATCTCATACCTTTGTTTAGGTGAAAGACTAGAACCTAGAAAGACTGGAAACTAGAAATTGTATGTTTAACTCACTAATAAGGACAGATATATGGTGCTTTAATTCACCCATTAATTAAGAAGTTACTGATTATCATGATCTTTGCAAAGTGCTGGAGAAAATAGCAAAGGATAAGGGAAAAAAATGTGTCTTCACAAAGTTTATTACATCATTATTTAAGTTGATTAAACTAATTTAATACATATAAGTGAAATGACAAAGCAGCACAAAAATTGTAAAAAACTGATAAAGAAAAAATTCATGCATTCTCAGTAGAAGGCATTTTATGGACATGAGTCATTTTGGTTTTGCTAGCAATAATCTTGGGGTTTCTATATGTAATCCTATATTTCATTACTCAAAATTTATTTAACAAGATCTTTCAAAAATTCCCTCTGCAAGAGTTTAATGCCTTGTCTTTGTCAAAATACCCAGCCTCACTATTTTATTGTCGTATTTTCTGTGGATATGGATCCAAGATTTTCGAGGCCTGACACCTTTATAACTTTTGGAGCTCACTTTAATGAAAAGAATTCAAACATTATAAATGTTTGAAGCCATTTATTTAAATATTTTTAGAATAAAATATTACACTTATTACTTATTTTTTAAAGTTATAAAATATTGTAAAATGGGAAAATTCTGAAAAATTATTAAGCTTGTTTTATAATTGACCAACTGACATGCTAATAATTCTTTCCAGTTGCAGTCAGCAGAGGAATTCTTTTCAGAATTTTTAATTTGTAATTCCTTTCCCTCAAAAAAGATATGTCACTAGAAATCAATCCTAAGGTTATAATTTAATAAAACTAATAAATAGAAAAATGAATTTGACTAGTTTCTAGGTCTTTAGGGCTCCAGTCATATTTTTCTTCGCCATCTACATGGTTTGGGTACCGGGTACCATAGGACAGATATAAATCACAATGTGACCTCTAGCTCAGAAGTTTCATAACATGAGACAAAGCAGGTAGGCAAGGGGGAATTAGGGGTACCCCTGAAGGCCATTCTCACATCAGAATGTCAAGCAAGAACTTTTACACACACAGGCGGATGCCATTTTTTACTTTACTGCCTCTCAGCCCCAAAATAACTCTTCATTCCCTGTTCCGTGAAAATGAATCTGGGCCCTTTAAATATTGTTTCTTTGCCAGCTGGCACAATGTTAAGATTTTTTTAAGCAGCAGGTATGAGTGAGAGAGTGCAAACATGAAGGAGATTTATTACTTGATTTCAGCTACTGTGCTTTTATCTTTCTTTAAACTTTTAATTTCAGGGGTACATGTGCAGGTTTGTTACATTGGTATACTTGTGTCATGGGGGCTTGTTGTACAGATTATTTCATCATCCAGGCATTAAGCCTAGTACCCACTAGTTATCCTTCCTGATCCTCTCCCTCCTCCTACCCTCCACCTTCAAGTAGACCCCAGTGTTTCATGTCCTCTGCCATGTGTCCGTGTGTCCTCATCATTTAGCTTCCACGTATATGTGGTATTTGTTTTTCTGTTCCTGCATTAGTTGGCTAAGGATAATGGCCTCCAGCTCTTTCCACGTTCCTGCAGAGGACATAATCCTGTTTTTTTGTTTTTTGTTTTTTTTTTTATATCTACATAGTATTCTGTGATGTAACATAACTCCTCCTGCATGCTGGGGTCTGGTGACTAATATTCCATAGCCCTTGCAACAAAAACACCACATGGGCTAAGCTTTAAAAACACTTCTGATTACTGTACACACACCGTGATCCTTGCAAAGTGCTGGAGGAAATAGGAAAAGATGAGGGAATAAATCTGTCTTCACAAAGTTTATTACGTGACTATTTAAATTGATTAAACGAATTTAATACATATGAGTGAAGTGACAAAGCAGCATGAAAGTGCAAAGTGCCTGCCTCTGAATGATTGCTTCCTACCTGCCTGGTGATTCTGAATCTGATCTGGCATTAGCAACGCACAGAAGCTCTCCACCATCCAGTGAGCTGCAACCATACTTTCTCCAGAGAAGTCTCAGAGGGGCTTCCATTCCAGCTTTGTACTTTCTTGGGTAATTTCCCTCAGTCCTACAACACTATTGGATTACTGTTAACATTTTCATATTTTCTCTTCCATTTTAGATTAAATATGCTTTATATTAAACTTCCTCCTTTAACTGCAGCATGGATTTTGTCTTTTGATTGTACCCAGACTCATACACAAGAGTAACTGAAAGACATATAAGTTCAAATCCAAAGTAAATGTTTCCCAAACTAATTTCACCTTTAGTTTGAACTAAAAAAAAAAGTCTATGACCATTAAAACATCACTGAAGAGATGAGGTGGGTAATTCAATTCAATTCATGATTGAAAGAGACAACAGTTTAATCAGTGCATTTAATTATTTCTCTCCATATATATGTGTGTGTGTGTGTATATATATATGGGTGTATGTGTGTATACACACACACGTGTGTATGTGTGTGTGTGTGTATATATATATACACTTTATACACACATACATCCATGCACCCAGACAGGAGCACAGACAGACACACACACACACACACGCGCACGCGCGCGCACACACACATACACACACGCAGGTCTTGGCCTTGGAAGGGGCTATACAAGTTAGCTTAATGAAAAATTGTCCTCAGCCTTGAGAGGTCTAGTCTTTCTCTGGACAATCATTTCCCCCATAAAAACTCCATCCTAGGGTTGGCAAACTACAGTCAGTGAGACGAATCCAGTCTGGCATGTGCTTTTATAAATAAAGTTTTATTAAAACACATCCATACCTATTCCTTTCAATATTCTTTATGGCTGCTTTCATGTTGTAATGGCATAGTAGAGTAGTTACAACAAAGATCCTATGAATCACAAAGCTAAAATATTTACTCCTTTGTTTTTACTGACGAGATCTGCTGATGTTTACTCTATATTATTAAAGGGCATTGAGATTTCAGTAGATAACCATTTATGTTGCATGCAAACAAAAAATAACAGTTATTAGTTTCTGATCCAGAAACTGAGGAACAGCTCTATATATTTCTATTCAAAGTCAAGCAGTTGATGGCTTGCCACTCAGGGACCTTGAAATTTTACATTTAATTCCTCTACTATGCTATGAATTATTGTTAATGTCAGAAGACTGAACACTGAATTGTATGTTACCTTGTAATAGTGCTTAAAAAAAGTCAGGGCAAATATACACTTAAAGGAATTCTGCAGTGAGAGCAAAGAGAAAATAGACTGGAGTACCACTGTAGATAAGAGAAAGCTATTATCAAAGCAGAAAGGCTAGGATTTGGAACTCATATTGGAGGCATATTGGAGAAGAGGAGTGAAAATTTAAGATGAGACTGGAAAAATAGATTAGTTGGGCACTTCAGCCCATGATTTTTCTCCTTTGAAATAAGACTAGCATATGTAAAGAACAACATTAAGGAAGGCTTATAGAAGGATTGGGACATAATATAACGGTCATCTATCTAGTGAGATTGGCAAGATCTCTTCACTTCAAAAGACTACCAAGTCCAGCTAAGCAATGAGATAATTCCAAAAATAAATGAGGATCTATTGAAGTGATATGTAAATGGACATACAGCTAGAATCAAATTTGATTTTGCGTTATTTCAAGAACAATATGGAAGAAATAAATCTGACATGCCAACTGCTGACCTAAATAGATCAAAACATAAAAATCTGAAGTGAAAAAGACAGGTAGATCTTTCTTAAATAATAAAAACTAAACTAAAGAATTCTAGTTGTTTGACATTATTCTTTCTTAAATGTATCTCGGAGAAAGATTTGAATATGTACTCAAATAAATATTTAGGATCAATCCTATCATTAGTCATTAATTTAAATACAATCATATTTAAAATAAAATTTCCTTTCTGTGGACACCTAGGGGAAGATGGATGTACTTAATTTAATCGGACAATGTCTTTAACTGGGGACTCTGAATACAGAAGCAGCTAGTTTTCATGCTCTATTATTTTAAGCATATTCTGATTTATACTCTGAATTTGCCATAAAGCACTATTCACCACATTAAGAAAGAGAAGTTGCCATTCTTGATGTGGCGTGCTTGAAATACAACAGGAGAATAACAGATACAAGTTACTTACAGTGTGGTCGTTAATGTATTTTGTATGAATAAGCTTTCTTTTGAGTTTGTACTTAGGTGCAAAACTGATAGTACAAGTGTGTTTTAAATGATTTGTCCATTAAAGTAACTTGATTCATACAGTTCTTACACTTCTCAATACATGGACATCTCGTTCATTGTTATATGTTTCATTACTGATATATAAGTAACCATGACAACATTCGTATCCAGGAATTATCATTGATCCCACAATAAGACATATTAGGAGTCAACTTATTCAACTTACTCAGAGAGAGCAAAGGTAACATCTGCCCCAGGGGAAGAAGAGGTGCATTTATTATAACCCTTCCCAATATGGTCATATGGTGCCATTTTGTTGATTTTCTAAAGGAGAAAACATCTCATAGAAGGAGATTAGTAATGTGTTCCAAGAATGGCATTTTCTTGCTGTGGTTTTCTGACGCCAAGGTACGCCTTAACTCTATAGGTTAAAACACTTTTGTTAATTTAATCTCAGAGAAGTCACTCATAATGAGACAGGTAAAAACACAGACTAATTAACTGTAAAATGAAGCTTCATCATTTTTTAATGGGAAGACTCAAGCCTGTCTTTGGTAACTCCTTACTTCCAAGGTACCCTCCCCAAAACAAAAGAATCACAAAATATTTATTTAGCATATGAGTTGAGCAAAGCTGTCACGTTTTTTCTCTGCCACAGTAGAAAATACTCATTTAGAGACTAGGATATTCTTAGCTCACTGTCCTTTAGAAAGTGCTGGATAAGCAATGAACAATTCTAAACGTTTTTTTCCCCATTTTTGTCCCCATTCAGACCACTACTCTTCTGCTAAGACATACTATTTTATTATGGCTTCAAGGAAGGGATTATTTTTCTGCATTATGGCATTAGTTTCCTTTCAAACCTTAGTCCTTCTAATTCCCTATCAACAACACATTTAACTACCATGATTTAGAATAGATTGTTATCATAACTGATTCACCTCTTCATTGAGCTTTAGCTTATACTGTTTTACCTCAGAGAGGGTACACTCAACATCAGACCCAAGGGAAGAAAATGATCAGGAGGAAGAGAATAAGGAGGAGGAAGAAAATGAAGAGGAGGAAGAATATCATAGTAAGGGGGAAAAGTAGTCATTATGGATAATGTATTGAGAATTTATTGAAAGTGCTTCTTTACATGTGTTTAACCAACCAGCCCCAAAATGCAACAAAAATACCAAATACAGAGTTTGTCACTCTGAATGCCAAAGTCAACACATGGAAAAACGTGAGTTAGAAAGTTCGGGAATGATTTTGTAATATAGTGGTAGGTTGATTTTCTAGTAAGAAATGTTTTAAATAACCTCATTCTTTTCTTTTTTGGTTATTCAACAAATTTGTATTGCAGGACCACTCTACTCAGAGATGGTTCTAAGCACTGGGAATACAGCACTGAACAAGAGAGGTGTGATCCCCACTGTTCTGGCATTTGCATTCTAGTTAGAGAAAATTAGAGAAGGAGAGCAACTAGAATTCATTTTTACATATTATAAGTTCTTTCAATTGAAGTAAGAATAACATTGTGGAGTACTATAATCGGTGTTCAATTGTTCTTATGTTGTCCTTTATTAATAAAGTTAGAAGCAGAAAAGACTTTAGAAAATGAATCCTCACTTCCAAAGTAGAAGTATTAAGACAGTAAATCAGTCTAAATTTTCATTTTGATTACACATCTTTGATAACTATATACTGCTTAAAGTTGTTATGAATAAACAACAAAAATCTGCCTAAAATTTTCCACCTGTTGAGATATTGCTTTTGAAACTTCCTCGAGGACAAGGTTCCACAAATTTGCTCTGTGAAAGGCCAGACAGTAAATATTTTTGGCTTTGGAAGCCAAGAGATGAAACTGAGGATCTTGTATAGATATTTACATTGCTAGAGAGAAAATCATTCTTCACAAAATTTTATTAATGAAATTAAAAACATAGTATTTGTTTATTGATGAAATTAAACACATAATAATAGTAGACCTTGTTTTTTGTAATACAGGTCTACTTATGAGGAATGGAATTTTGGAAAGGAAGATAACATCTGATTGACAATCAATGATAGCTTTTTGATCAAAAACAACTGCTCACGTTCATCTATTAACGGTGATCTGTAATGATTTTTTATGTATGTCCTCTTTGAAAATACTTTCTCACATAGATCCTGCCAAACACTGATTATCAATCCACAAGCAAATTATTTTAATTAAATATATTGATCTTTTGGAAGGCATTCGTAGAATTCCATTAGATTTTTGTTCTTGATATTTGCCTTTAAGCAATTATTATATTGCAGATTTACACTTCCAATTGAAAATTAAGCAGAAGCTCCTAAATAGAATCATTAAAATGAATTTTGATATATGAAAATTTACTTTTCACACATTTGAGTTTGGAAAATCTATCTGGTTCAAAACTGGGTGGGAATGAGGATCTGGCTTCTTGTTTTAACTGTTAATAGAACATGCAGTGCATAAAGTAACTTGATATTGCTTGTGATGCAAAACAATGTTTAAGTTATTGAAATAGCTTTACTATGGTGTAAGTTTCACATCTGAATACTGTTTGACCCTGTAGTTTTATATTGAATTCATTATGAAACACCAAATCTGCAGCAAAAACTAATTTAATGCTATTTATTTTCTGATTATAGTGGTTGAGGGCATTTCTTTCCAGAAAAATTTCTGCATCAACCCTGAGCTGAAAATATTGCAATAAAACTTGAATACTGCTAAGCTATTGAAATGTGCAATATGCTGAGTCGGAATACTCAGTTTTCTTTCAGTCAAAAATTCACAAAACTGACAGTGGTTGAGTCCATGAGAGGGAGTGAAGTTCACTGTTGACACTACTGATTTAATAAAACATAATAGATTTTAGCATTTTCCTCAAATACCTGCTGGTGAATAATAAAGTGGGCAATGATGGGCTTTAAACCCTTTACACTTTCACATGTTTTGTAAGTTTGTTCAAATAAGCTTTTCCCTGCTCCATATGTGTTTTTATTATCAGCAGACCCCATTTCAGTTTGTACTGAATTCAAGCTTTCTCAACTTCTATAAAAAATTCCTCACCTCCCCTAGTTTGGTGCCCACCATTCTTAGGGGTTAATTATATAATCAGTTAAAGCTTGGTATTGACTCATCAAATAAGTAAAAACTGATGAGTGTTAGCAACATCTGTGAACTCATCAGGAGCAAAGCAAAGCCACTCAAAATCATTTGCTTTTAAAAAATAAGGTAAATTGATTATCAATGCTGCTCCCAATGTCCTTAACTCATCAAGTAACTCTTCGGGCTAAAAGGCTAATCATATTAAACAAGTTTGTTTTCTCTAAACACATTTCTTCAGCTGCTCTAATCCAACATGATTTAAATAACTCACCATTGGTAAAAGGCTTTTCTTGCTTGACTAACAAATGGGACATTTGAAATTTTATTCTGGTTGTAGCTTCAGTCTAATTATTTATTTTTGTGAAGAAATTCTACTGTGATGAGATACACTGTTTTAAATTTTCTAGTTTTTCTAAGCATTGCATTTGTGTGAGTAGGAAATATTGTGAAGAATGCTTAGTTTGATAATGTCAATATAATTTTTTTAGAATAGATATATCGTCACTGGGCAATTTGCTATCAAATTCAGTACAAAATAATTCATATTCAACTGTGCCTTAAATATACAACATTTAAAGTCATTTTTCTTTTCTTCTTTTTGTTTTAAATTTATGGTCGTGTATTAGTAACAAAATATACCTTAAGTGTTGTGTTATAGTGACATGTGGAATTTGGAATGCTGCAGAGTTTTAACTATGTTAACACAATTTGTAGAGTACCAAGCATTAGTATGAAGCAATGAGAGTGTCACATACATGCATTCTCTTTCAAAACAACTGAACCTCTCTACTGTTGTAATGCAAAGCAGCCATAGACAACACACGAATGAAGAGCGTGGCTGCCTTCCAATAAACCTGTGTTTATGAACACTAAAATTTGATTCCAAATGTATATGTCACAAAATCTTATTTTTCTTTTGATATTTTCACCCATTTAAAAATGTAAAGACCATTTCATGCTCACACGCATGAAAAACTGCAGGCAGGCCAGGTTTAGTGTAGTTTGCCAACTGTATTTTCTGATTTGGAAAAGGAAACTTAAGTATTTAATGTTTACAAGACATAAAATTAAAACCTAAGAATATTAAAAGCTGGGTAGTCAAATAATAACCCAAGAAAGTTGGTAGCATTTTCCTATTTTTTTTTTTACTTTTTTACTCTGATAGATTTGTGTGTTTTGTTGTTGCTATTGCTAATGCATCCCCACTGAGGTTTGCTAAGCTTCCAAAATCTACGGTTTGATATCTTTCTTCAATTTTTGAAAATTCTCAGGCACTAGGTCTTTTTGCTTGTCCCTTTTTTGTGACTATAATAATACTTTTTGTATTATATTATCATCAATAATGGATATTACTTGATATTGTCAAATGTAAGCCCATATGATTAATTTTTTTATTTCTGATGGCTCATTTTTTATTTCTAACATTTTCATTTGGGTTTTTTAAAATCATGATTATATATGTACTAAAAGTTCCCCTTTTCTCCTGCGTTTTTTCATATTTTATTTAACATAATTGCCATCGTTATTTTGAAGTCTTTGTCAGATATTTCCAATATCTAGGAAATATCTGGGCTTGCATCCTTTCTTGAATGTGAGTTGCATTTCTTTGCTTCTTTATGTGTCTTGTAATGTTTGGTTTTACGCTGGATCCTAAGTGTACAAGAAAAAATAGAGACTGAAGTAAATAATACTTAAAACCAGAAAAAAGCACATTCATTCTATCATTGCATTATTAATGTGAAGGACTAAATTAACTTAATCCATAATGTAACTGGGCAAGAATTTGATGAAATGTTTGTTTGACTCAATTCGTAATTTGTTTCTAATATTTTGAGTGCAAAGTTACAACTGGCATTTCATTGAGACTTAGGCTCTGAGCATTGGTGAGATCGACATATTCTTTTTATGTTTAAAGCCAAGTTACTGGCTATTAAATCTTGGGATCTCTTGAATAACTCTCTCTCTCCTGCTCTGTCCACTCTGTAGACCACATCTGCCAGCTTTTTAGGCTTCTGGAGATTTCTGGGTGCCTCTACATTTTTGCTTAGTTTCCAGCATTTACAACTTATTAAAGCTTGGGGAGCCCAGGAGAATTTTCTCGAACCTCTCTGCCTTCCTCAATTTGCTAATAACCTGCCATCGCACCACAGCAAGAACTTCAGACTTCCTCTTGGATCCCCTTTCTTTGGCTCTCTGTCCCTGGCTCTAGACTTTGGATCACTACTCCACACACTGACCACAAGGTCTAACATTACTTGGTAGGTGCAGACATGATTTATTGCTAGGGCTTATCTGCATTCTAATCAGTTCTCTCAGCCTACATATGACAACTACAAGTTTTTTAAAAGTTCAGCTGGTTTCTCCATATTTCCATCTATAATACAACTATCCTTCTCCTCTTGTTCTAAAATAATAGCAATTGTAGGTCTCTTCTGTTTGAAGAATAAAGTAGAGACACTTTTCCATAAGATGACACAGTGGTGAATTTTATAAGATGTATTTTATGGGGACTCATGTACGAACTATTTGAGAGCAATTTTGGAACGAGGCTTATATTTATATTTAACCTAAAAGTATTCATTAGGAAACAATTGTTTTTACCATTGCAAAATAATTATCTATCTACCAAGTTGTGAGACAAATTATAACTTTACCGTAAATTCACTCCATTTAAGAAATTTATAGCTAGAGGCCGGGCACGGTGGCTCATGCCTGTAATCCCAGCACTTTAGGAGGCTGAGGCGGGTGAATCACGAGGTCAGGAATTCGAGACCAGCCTGGACAACATAGTGAAACCCTGTCTCTACTAAAAATACAAAAAAAAATTAGCGGGGTGTGGTGGCACATGCCTGTAGTCCCAGCTACTCGGGAGGCTGAGGTGGCAGAATCGCGTGAACCTGGGAGGCAGAGGTTGCAGTGAACTGAGATCGCACCTTTGCACTCCAGCCTGGGTGACAGAGTGACACTCCATCTAAAAAAAAAAAAAAAAACAAAAAAAAACAAGAAAAGAAAGAAAGAAAGAAGGAAGGAAGGCACCAGGCAGGCAGGCAGGCAGGCATGGTGGCTCGTGCCTGTAATCCCAGCACTTTGGGAGGCTGAGGCGTGTGGATCATCACTTGAGGTCAGGAGTTCAGACCAGCCTGGCCAACATGGTGAAACACCGCCTCTACTAAAAATACAAAATTAGCTGGGCATGGTGGTGCATGCCTGTAATCCCAGCTACTTGGGAGGCTGAGGCAGGAGAATCACCTGAACCAGGGAGGCAGAGGTTGTAGGGAGCTGAGATTGTGCCATTGCACTCCAGCCTGAACAACAAGAGCAAAATTCTGTCTCAAAAAAAAAAAAAAAAAAGAAAAGAAATTTACAGCTAGAATCATAAATGTGAATCAGAAAGTTGGTGTTCTAACTGATTTGTTTAAAGTTGGTGTTTAAACCTCTAGGGTAATTCTTACAAATTAACAAACCATAAGAAGTCTAGAACATAAACATACATACAAAAGATCAAATATTTTACCAAGTGTCTACTGGGTTTAAGTGCTAACAATAAACTTCATAAAAATTGAGATGTTTTACCTACTTATACAAGGGCTACTGTACACTGTATTAATTATAATGAAGATCTGGAGTTTAAACACTCAAAAGACTCTGCCAGTTTCCTGTTTTTATACTAGATTCCTGTATCAGGTTGACAAATGACACAGACAAATTTATATGTATCTGGTATGCAGAGGTGGCTTAGACCATGAATTCCCTAACCATTGTTAAACACATAAATGGTAACATCACTAATAGCATTAATATTTTATAATATGAATGTCTAAAAAATCACCTTAAGTTTTACATGTGCTCTTAAAACAATTTATTTCCTACATTATTATTTAGTAAAGTTGTCTTTTTCTTCCATTGTTGTATAGTTCTATGAAGTTTAATACATGTTTTTATTTTTATTTTATTTTGATTTATTCCTCCTCCACCTCAATCAAGGTAAAGACCAATTCAGTTACACCAAAAACTTCCTCTTACTCCCTCTTTAAAGCCACACCCTTCTCTACCTCCATGCCTTGAATCCACTGAGCCCTTTTCCATAGTTTTATCTATCTGGGATTGTCATACAAATGAAACCATACAGCATGAAACCTTTCAAAACTGCCTTGTTTCACTAATTAGATTAGTGATTCTAATTCATCCAAGTTGGGAGTGAATCATTAGATATTCATCCAAGTTGGGAGTGTATCAATATACATTCCATTTTTTATTTCACAGTATTATTCCATTATGTGGATATGCCAGTGTTTATTAAGCTATTTATCTGTTGAAGGATATTTGAGTTATTTTTGGCTTGAAGCAATTATGAATAATAGTACTATAAACATTTGTCCATGGGTTTTTAGTATAAACTAAAGAGTATCTGAGACAAGTCTCAATCAATTTAGAAAGTTTATTTTGACAAAGTTTTGAGGATGCACCCATGATACAGCCTCAGGAGGTCCTTACAACATGTACCTAAGGTGGTCAGAGCACAGATAGGTTTCATACATTTTAGGGAGACAGGAGACATCAATCAATACATGTAAGATGTATACCTGCTCTGTCCAGAAAGGCGGGACAACTTGAAGCTGAGAGGGGGCTTCCAGGCCATAGGTAGGCAAGCGACAAATTGTTATATTCTTTTGAGTTTCTGATTAGCATTTCACTGAATATATTTTTTCCTGAATTTACAGGAATAGTCACTAATGTCTTAGTCTGGCTTAGTTGAAGCAATAGGCCAAAGGGAGCAATCGACTACGGATTTGTCTCACATGAGCAGAGGGATGACTTTGAGTTCTGTCTGTCCTTTTTCCACAAGGAATTTCTTTGTGGGAAAATTGTGAGGGAGGCAGGTAGCTTTTGTATCTTTGTAGCTATTTTATTTAGGAATAGAATGGGAGGCAGGTTTGCCCCATGCAATTCCCAGCTTGACTTTTCCCTTTGGCTTAGTGGTTTTGCGGTCTCAAGATTTATTTTCCTTTCACATTAGTAAACACGTTTTTATTCCTCTGTGGCAAATACCCAGGAGTGAAACTGCTGTCATATGACAAGTATATTTTTAACTTTATAAGAAAATGCCAAACCATTTTTTGGATTGGCTATAGCATTTTCCATTTTCTCCAGCAATGTATGAGAGCTCCAGTTGCTTAACACCTTCCAGCATTTGTTGTTATTAATTCTTTTATTATTATTATTATTTTAACCCTTCTAATATGTATATATTGGCAGCTCATCATGGCTTTCGTATTGATTTCCCTAATAGCCATGGCATTGAGCATATTTTCATATGCTTATTTGTCATCATTTTGGTGTTTATTACAGTTTTTTTCTCAATTAATTTTTTAAATTCTTCTGTTGTTGATTATTTAAAAATCTTCATATTCTGGATACAAAGCTCTGTGCTGTGTTTTGAAAATATAAGCCAGCCTACAGCTAGTCTTTTTATTCTCATATAGTGTCTTTAGCAGAGCAATTTTGAGAAAATACAATTTACCATTTTATTTTCCTTTTGTAGATATTTTGTTTGGTGCCTTCACTCAGAACCCTACACATCTTTGGGTTAAAGTTTTTTTCTATGTTTTGTTTTGCATACTTCAAAAACCTATCACTCATTTGTATAGATATGAGGTTTAAAGTTGAAGTTCTTTTTTGTATGTGAATGAGAACAAATACTGAGATATGCAAGAATCTGAATAAATCTCAGATGCATTATGCCAGCTTACAGACTAAAAGACTATCTGTATGATGTCTACTTTATGATTCTAATTATATGAAATTACAGAAAGAGGCAAAACTATAGTAGTTTTCATGGGCTAGGATGGGGGAAGGGGTAATTAAAAATATTTTATGATTGTGGTGGTGTTGGTTACATCACTGTATGTATTTTTTCAACTCCATTGAATTGTACCTTTAATATTGATAAATTGTATATCAATTATACTTAAACATGATTGTTTAAAAAGGCATGATAAAAGGACATACAAATATTGTTACTCTGTCCTAGGTAAAAATATATAATCTACTTGGAAGAGCAATATATAGTTTTTAAAATATCACCAACTAAAGCAGTAAGGGTATGTGGTGTATCAATGTGGGTTCATAGAATGAAGCACTTATGAAGGTAACTGGAACAGAAAACATTTTGTGAACCAGGACATGTTTTGTAAACATGAATACACTGTGTAAAATATATTTTAAAATAAATAACATTCAGTGATGTAGATAACAAGAAGCACACACACACGCAGTGAAAACGTAACTGAGGTATGCAAGAATCTGAATAAATCTCAGACGCATTATGCCAACTTACAGACTAAAAGACTATCTCTATGATGTATACTTTATGATTCTAATTATATGAAATTACAGAAAGAGGCAAAACTATAGTGACAGAAACTTCTCAGTAGTTTCCATGGGCTAGGATGGGGGAAGGGGTAACTAAAAATATTGGCATGCTTGCCCATGGTTTCTTGGTGTGGGTGCATCTAATTGTAATAGAGGTGTTCATACTGTAGATGAAAAGCAAAGGACTGTTTCCTAGTTTTTAGGATTAGCCAGAGCAGTGGATGATGGAAGAATGTTGATGAAAGAATTGGTTATTCTAAAAGTCACTCAATGAGTTACTCACTTTATCATCTTAAACATCACTTATTTTAAGGAACATAATTGTACTCATGCAGTATGTGTTTTTTTATTATTTCTTAGAAAAATCTTACAGCACTTGATAGCATCAAGACGAAGACAAATGCCTCGACATATAGGGGCAGGTCCCCAGTGAAACCCCGCCTTCAAGCCAAAAATAGTTTAAAGCCTGAAGGCCAAGCTACAGGTCAAATCCACAGACTTAATTCAGACCCTGTATTCCTGTATGGCATGCTTTCCTTTGATTGATCCCCATCCTTCACCTATTTTACATATACTTACCTTTCCCTAATTAGTTTTACACTGTGCCCAGCTTAGGCTGGTGCCTTTGTTTTAAACTTTTTGCATACTCACAAACCAGTCAGCACACACTCCCTTATCCTGTGCCTATAAAAGCCCCAGACTTAGCCACATTGGGGAGATGGCCTCACTTCAGGAGAGATAACCCAATCGTCCTGTCTTCTCTCTGCTGAGAGCTGTTTCATCACTCAATAAAATTGTCTGCCTTCACCACCCTTCAATTGTCAGCATGACCTCATTCTTCTTGGACACAGTACAAGAGCTTGGGACCCACTGAACTCAGGTACCCAGAAAGGTGGTAACACACAGAGGGCAGCTGCCCCTTCAATGGAAGCAGTGGTGGGGCCGAGCTGGTCCCAGAGCCACAGGCAGAATGGGGCAAAGGGTTGACTGAGCTGATGATATGCCACCATCTATCACTCTGCAGACAGCTGAATTTAAAAAGCTAAGTAGCCCACTATAACACCCATGCTTCAGGGACTTCAGGGTTGTGGTCACCCCTGAATGGGTGTCACCAGGTTCCCCTCAGGGTGACACTCCTGGTCTGAGCATGGGTCCCGCATGTATCCTGCTCCTGTGTCAGCACTTGGAGCAGCCAGCCGTACCCCACACTCACTCACTCACATGCTCCCTTCCACCAGGGGCTGAGTGCTTGGTTGTGGCATCCGCAGGAGCCACAGGCCAGAGCACAAGTCAGATGCAGCCCAGCTGGCCGAGTAGATGGGGTACCCCTTGCAGTGAGCCCAACAAAGAAGCTGGGGAAAATCCTGTGTCACTTTGGTTTTCTTTGTCAAAACAACTTTCATTAGTTAATGATAGAATTAAAAAGAACTAATTACTATTCACAGAATAAAGCATTTCAATATCTGTAACAACAACTTGACCTGCTTTACAGCTGAAACTATCTAAAGCCTATAAAGTTTACCGATGTTTCTGAGTAAATCACTTTGCTCAACAGGAAGACTTTCAGGAGACCAAGACCAGTGTCTGAATACCATAGTCCCCATTTTTCATGGGGGATACTTTCCAAGACCCCCCATGGATGCCTTATACCACAGATAGTACTGGACTCTCTATATACTGTTTTTTTCCTATATACGTATATGCATAAACACATATACAGACATATCTATTATAAAGTTTAATTTAAACTAGGCACAGTAAGAGATTAACAAATAACTAATAGCAAACTAGAACAATTCTAACAATACTCAGAAAAAATGCACAATTTAAAACTTACGAATTATTAATTTCTAGAATTATCTATGTAATATTTTTGACCACAATAACTGAATCTGCAGAAAGGGAAACTGCAGGTAAGGAGGGACTGCTGTGTCAGCCATTGCTAGGTCAGCATTTTAATATTTATTTCTTCTAACCCAACTTCTAGTTACTGGGAACCTACCTTATTGCTTATTGCCCGTGCCAGAGGCTTTTCTTGATATGCTGGCCAGTTCCTCCAAGGTGCTGGAGTTGTCTTGATTCTCAGTTCCCCATTATTGAGATCCAAAAGCTCACTGTCAGATTTTTCTGATGGCTTCACTGATCTCTTACATTCTGGACTCTCATTGTGCACTTCTGCCAACCAAGTAGACCACTGACGTTTCTGCCTTAAATTTCCCTCATGCACCACCCATTTCCCTGCCTCTCAGATATCCTCGATTCTTTCCCATCATGGTCCATCAACACTCTCCATTACTGTTCAGTGATAATATCTTCTTCTTAAAAAGCAGGAATATCATTACAGCCACTGATTAATACCCTTGTAGATTAATAAAGAAGAGCAGTTCATCTGCATCTGCAAGTCTACCAATCACAACGCCCTTCCAAACATTTGAGACGTGCTTTACCACTTCCTCTCCTATTACATCCTAAATCTTATTCTAGCCCGGGTGCAGCGGCTCACGCCTGTAATCTCAGCACTTTGGGAGGCTGAGGCGGGTAGATCACGAGGTCAGGAGTGCAAGATGGTGAAACCCTGTCTGGCCAAGATGGTGAAACCCCGTCTCTACTAAAAATACAAAAATTAGCTGGGCATGGTGGCAGGTGCCTATAATCCCAGCTACTCGGGAGGCTGAGGCAGAGAATTGCTTGAACCAAAGAGGCGGAGGTTGCAGTGAGCCAGGATCACGCCACTGCACTCCAGCCTGGGTGACAGAGCAAGACTCAGTCTCAAAAAAAAAAAAAAAAAAAAAAAAAAAAAATCTTATTCTACACAAGACAGTTTATTATTTATCAAACATATCCATTTGTTACCTGCCTTATCATGTTGCAATGATGCATCTCCCTGTCCTTCAACATTGCTTAGTCAGATCCCTCTGATCTGTGGAGCCACAGCTCATTTGACATTTTTCCATGAAATGATTCTATTCTCCCAAAACGAAGATTATCTTTCCTCAGACTGAACTTACAGGGCATTTTGTTTGAAACTTTATGACAGCACAGTTCATATAGTTTAGATATTTATCCCCTCAAAATCTCATGTTGAAATGTAATCCTTAATGTTGGAGGTGGGACTTAGTGAGAGGTGTTTGGTTCATGTGACTAGATCCCACATGAATGGCTTTGTGCCATCGTCGCAGTAATGAGTAAGTTCTTGCTGTGTTAGTTCACTAGAGATATCGTTGTTTGAAAGGGTGTGACACCGACCAGACACAGTGGCTCACATCTGTAATCCCAGTACTTTGGGAGGCTGAGGTGGGTAGATCACCTGAGGCCTGACCAATATGGTGAAACTCCAGCTCTACTAAAGATACAAAAAATTAGCCAGGCATGGTGGCGGGCGCCTGTAGTCCCAGCTACAGGCTGAGGCAGGAGAATGGTGTGAAACCGGGAGGCGGAGCTTGCAGTGAGTGGAGATCAGGCCACTGTACTCCAGCCTGGGCGACAGAGCGAGACTCCAACTCAAAAAAAAAAAAAAAAAAAAAAAACAGGGAGGGAAGAGAAGAAGATAGTCTAAGAATAGTTAGCAGAGCATGCAATGTCCTTGATATGTGAGAGATGAGTTCAGTATTGCAGAAACATAGAGTGAAAGAGAGTCATGGCAAAAAGGGGTCTAGAAACATTAAAGGGTATTATTTTCATTGGCACAGGTTTGGATTTCGGATTGAAGGGTTTTAAGTAAAGTAGTAGCATGACCAGAGTTACCACTTAGAAATGTATTGAGAGCAAAACTGGTGGCAAGAAAACCAATCATAATGTTACTGCACGTTAATGAGAAGGACGTGAAGGAACATGAAACAGTTGCCTATTGGACATGAAAGGCCATATTCTAGATTTAATAATATTTATTTTGGAAAACAAAAAAGGAGAGGAAAAAAGAGGTGGGAATAATACAGTATGATCCTCAGATCTCTGTATTTCATAACTGTAATAGAAAATTTAAGAAATAAAAATAATGTGGGGTGAAGATAAATTCCTATCTGAAGAAGAAAATGATTCTGTTATTACCCGTGGATTGTTGAACTCATAATACTGGATCTTGGCTTATGATATTACAAGGCATCATAAATGTACTGGTAGTTGCACAAGATTGAGCAACTAGGTTATAATTATCTCTGGAAAATGAAGCAGAAAAATAGGAAAAAAAATTGGAGAGCATTTTTTAGATGGTAGTGGGATGTGTAAAATACGTGGTCTAAGTTAACGTCTCTCAAATTCATAACACATCTACTCAGTTAGGGGAAAGTCCCCCCTTCTTCTTACACCCCATCTATGCCCTCATTTCCATGGTAAAGTAACTACACTGATAACAAAGAATTAGAGCAGTAACAAAAAGTGCTTTATAATTTTGTAAAAGATCATTATAGTTATATATTTAATTATAAATTTTTAGAAGTGAACAAAAAAGTTGCCCAGTGGTCTTTTTAAACTGAATCTTATCACATGCTATAAATATTTTGAGTAATAAAAGTTTCCAGGCAGCATAACACTTACAAAATGTGACCTTGATGCAAATTTCGGGGAGATTATTAAGATGCAAGAATATAATTTTCATAGAAATATTAAAATATGCATATATTTATCCTGATTGGCATGTTTACAATCAGCCCAGATCAAAATAAATTGATATTTTGAAGCTAAACCAACAGACTACTTTTTTAAAATCAAATTTAGCATAGCTTATGAAACAAAATATCTATCATTTCATGTTTCTTTAAGAAAAATACATAGTGCAAAAGAATGGCAAATTCTGGATGTTGCAGTGACTAGAAAGCAATAAGGAGAATGAAGTTCAATACTCAATTCTAAGTTACGTGTTCCATTCTCTTGTTGATATACTGTGTTCCTGTGCAAATTTTCACTGTTACCTCCAAATTTCAAGTAAAACCACAAGGTATGGAATTCACTCACATGTAGCTTTGTTCAAATTAAGTATATTTATTAATATTTTACATATTGTTTTATAAAATTAAATATAAAGGGCTTATGTCTAGGTATGTGTTGGTGCAGGTCAGAGACAGGTTGATCAGATGTGCAGAGAATCAGTGATATAAAACACCCAAAGAAGGGAGAAAATTGAAGCAAGAGCTCATTAGTAGAATTATAAAGCCCTTGAGAGTTTTCATACATACAATGAAAGGAAATGATTTTACAAAGTTAGAAGTTTGGGGAACATGCAAAGAGATGACTGTTTGGTTACATTAATATAATCAGATATATATGGATATGAGAGTTCTATTATGTGCTTTTGGGGCCTTCATTGTCTAACCTTATGCTATTAAATTCTAGAAAACTGTTGCAAGTATAATTACTTATATTTTAATATTATCTATTTTCTTTATGTGAAATCTAATGTACTTTATTAGTTCTACTTAAAAGTCCATTGGTGTTTTGGGAATAACTCTAAACATTTCACTAAACAGAATACATTTATGCATGTGGAATAAACAGAGTAAGCTGGAACTAGTTTGATGTTTTCCTTATAGTCTCGTAACATATCCTTTTGTCATTACGTACTGCAAAAGAATTGCTGATATTGATGGTATAATAGCAGTATTTACTTTCAGAATACACAAGTGGCTCAGAAATCATAATCATCGATATCTAATTGTGCGCTTTGGTTTGTATGATGCTTCTCTACCTGTCAGTGGTAGGGCTTTGTGCATAAACTGTAATTCCAACCAAATGATTCTGAGAGTCAGTAAAATCTAATAATCCCCACACTTTCAAAGAGATGTACACTGAAATAGATTTGCTTTGTGATTGTTTGCAGATGTGATCACTGGCTTGAAACTACAGACGCTCTTTTTCTTAAAACAGTAATAAACCTGAGTATTATCTGTATTGAATGGATGTAACTTTATATTGCTTTCATTATACAGCAAAGGACAATTTATGCAATGCAAAACTTACTTTAGAAAAAAAAAGAGTTCCACATATCACTTTCATGCAGGCTTTCTGTTCAATGAAATCCTAGTTTATTCTGATTCTGAAGAGCAACTTGCAGAGGTAAAATAATGTTAAAATGCATGCCATTTTAGTTTAGATGTGCCCATTTGGATTCACAGCATGCTATCACTAAGTATTTGATTGCTGATGTCGTGTAGGAAATTGCTTTATAAAAGCCATGCTGGATTTTCAAACCAGGACCAAATGATGACATTGCCATTTGGATTTTTTCAAAAGGACTGAATATATCACTTTTTCTTTGTTTTCCTGTGGTTTCATTGGTCATTTTTTGTTTTGCTTCCCAATCCTCATTTCCCACACTCCCCAACACACACACATATTCTTACTCACACACACACAGACACACACACAGACACACACACACACACACACACACACACATCTGAGATGCAGAAACAGAGAATTGAGTTGAAGACGATTGAATTTGGAGGCAGGCAAATATTTGAATTGGTCTCAGTTTGGGCCCTGTCCAACCTTTGTTCTTTAGCTTGTGCAAAAAACCTCTATACACCAGTTTCCTTAGGCACAAAATATAATGATAAACCACCTTATCTCTTTCATGTTTTTAATCCATATTTCTTGAGAGGCTATTACATTCCAGGCACTGGAAATATCTAGAGAAGTAGATAGAGGGCAGATCATGGGGAGTGTGTAGTCCATGTCAAAATACTTAAACTATTTAGTTTCAAGGCAACGGGGAACTAATGACCCACTCATCAGATTTGTCTTTCTCCTCTGGGATCGTGGTGGACAGGAGACAAGACTAGATTGCGGCTCCGGACAGAGCAGCACGCGGAGGCTCACTTTGTGAATTTTAGCTCCAGACCGACTGCAAGAACAAACCAGCAATCCCGAGAGAACCCACAGACCCTCGGAAGGAGCGGCCTGCTCCTGCAGGACCTGGGAGACACCCCAAATACTGTGAGTGCCCCAGCTGCGGAAGTGGGAAAGGGAGACCCTCCTCCCCCGAACACACACCCCCACTGGAGAAGCTGAAGGTCTATTTGCAGGAGAAGTTTCCGATGTTACCTGGAGCTGAGTCAAGTTAGAGAGCTGAATGAAATACAGGGGAAGAAGCAGCAGCAGAAAGGCCCTGGGAGCTTACTGGGTCCCCAGCAGCCCATTCCTGCCTGGCACCACAGGGATCCAGGGTGAGGGCGGCCTGAGGATCAGGGGGTAAAACTCCACAGGTAGAAGCACTTCTCTTGCTGAACTCTGTAACAATTTGAAAGGGGCAAGAAGCCCCCTGGCCAGAACTTGGGGGAGGGCGTGAATAGGATGTGCAGACTTTATAGGTGGGGAAGAGCTAAAGCCCTTTTCTCTGGCAGCTGGGAGGCAGATCGTCTCAGACAAGTTTCAAGCCCCTCTTGCCATCCACCTGGAAACAGACTCGGGGCTGTCAGTTGAGGGCATGGTGGGAGTGAGACCGGCCCTTCAGTTTGCATGGGAGCTGGGTGAGGCCTGTGACTGCTGGCTTTCCTCCACTTACCCGACAACTTGCATGACTCAGCAGAGGCAGCCACAATCCTCCTAGATCCACAACTCCAGTGACCTGGGAATCTCACTCCCGTCTTCCACAGCAGCTGCAGCAAGACCAACCCAAGGAGATTCTGAGCTCAGACACACCTAGCCCTGCTCTCACCCGAGGGTCCTTCCCTATCCTCCACGGTAAATAACCTGGTATATAATTCTCCCTGGTATATAAGACAAAGGGCATATAATCTTGGGAGTTCTAGGGTCCCGCCCACCACTGGTCCCTCTCCACACTGCAGCTGATGCTTTCTGGAAAGCGCCCCCTCCTGGCAGGAGGCCAACCAGCACAAAAATAGAGCATTAAGCCACCAAAGCTAAGGACCCTCATGGAGTCCATTGCACCCTCTGCCCCCTCCACTGGAAGAGGCATTGGTATCCACAGCTGAGAGACCCATAGATGGTTCACATGACTTTGTGCAGACAACCCCCAGTACCAGCCTGGAGCTGTGTAGCTTGCTAGGTGACTAGACCCAGAGGAGAGACAACAGTCATTGCAGTTTGGCTCACAGGAAGCTACATTAATAGGAAAAGGGGGAGAGTACCCCATAACGGGAATACCCCATGGGACAAAAGAGTCTGAACAACAGTCTTCAGCCCTAGACCTTCCCTCTGACAGAGCCTACCCAAATAAGAAGGAACCAGTAAAACAACCCTGGTAATATGACAAAACAAGCCCCTTCAGTATCCCCCAAAAATCACACTGGTTCACCAGCAATGGATCCAAACTAAGAAGAAATCCCTGATTTAACTGAAAAAGTATTCAAAGGTTAGTTATTAGGCTAATCAGGGAGGGACCAGAGAAAGGCAAAGCCCAATGCAAGGAAATCCAAAAAATTATACAAGAAGTAAAGGGAGAAATATTCGTGGAAATAGACAGCTTAAAGAAAAAAAATAAAAAATAAAAAATAAAAAAATTCAGGACACTTTGGACACACTTTTAGAAATGCAAAATGCTCTGGAAAGTCTCAGCAATAGAATTGAACAAGTAGAAGAAATTCAGAGTTTGAAGACAAGGACTTCGAACTAACCCAATACAAGAAAGAAAAGAAAAAAGAATAAGAAAATATGAACAAAGCCTCCAAGCACTAAACAGGTTATCAAGACAGAAAGTCAACAAGGAAACGATGGATTTAAACTACACCTTGGAACAAATGGACTTAACAGACTTCAGGTGATCTGCCTGCCTTGGCTTTCCAAAGTGCTGGGATTACACATGTGAGCCAAAGTGACCAGCCCAGAGCTGATTAAGCAAAAGGAAAGCTCTCAACAAAAGGAGCAGTCCTGCACTCAGGTTTCCACCTCACAAATTGAATTCCAGGCCATCACACACGAGTCGATGAGGCCAGGCTCCTCCCCAGCATACAGCCCAAATTCGTGGTGGCTCTACCCCATTCCTCCAGTGCATGTGCGTCTCTGGTTCGATGTGGACATACCCAGGCAAGACCCTGCACTGGCTCCCTTATCTGCACAAAAACATCTGGTGTGAACACTTGTGGGGCAGGTTGGATTTTCTCCGCGGGCTCTTTCCTATTTCCTAGGCATTTGCCTGTCCCCTGCCTCTATCAATAGTAAAAATACCTTTCTCACAGTTTAAGAGATAATGTATGAAAAGCAACCTGCAAAGTCTAAAATACAAACGCATTAAAAAAAAAAAAGCACACGAATCACCAGAACCTTTGTGCCTCTGATCGTGTTTACCAAAGAAAAGTAACTAAAGCTGTGAGTTACCATTCGGAAATTATCTATTATCTACCTGGCCATTTGATACCTCTAAGTCCTTAACCTTGTTATTTTAGCAGATGATATTGTTTTATCATTAACAGGCATACTTTTCCTTGCATCCAAATGAAATGTACTTGTTTCTATTTCATTATGTTTTTTAAATTACATAGTCTAAAAACAAATTAATATTTTTCAGAGAGTAAAACTCGATGGAGGTAATGCTGTTTTACATTTTCCTTTTTATAATTTTTTTTAGAAAAATCAGTGACTGCTTTATTTCTCCTGATTGTAAAATAATACATATTGATTATTGAAAAGTTGGGCAATATGAAAATTATAAAGAAGATAATGAAGATGTCTTTAAAATTACACAATATACATAAATATTGTTCATAATGCTTTTCAAGATTTTTGTGTTTGGAAAATATATCAGACTCTGAATTACTCATTGACTATATAATTTGCCATTAACCATTTTCATTATCATTAAATGATTTTAAACACCAATTTATAATTTCTATAAATCATTTCTATACATTTACATATCATAATTTATTCATCCCTCAGGGCATTTTACTTTTGCCTATTTATTTAAGAATTGAATTTGTATGTAAAGAATATATAAATAAGATATTAATGAAGACAAAAGCAGACACTAATTACTAGAAAACCAAAAATTTGGAATAGGTAAATATGAAAAACATTTATCTTAAAAAGTACAATAAAATAATCATTAGAAAGGAAAATTTCCCAGGTTTTAAATCCCAATAATGTTTTGTGCAATTCTTCAAAGAATTTTAAGCACTTTGGTTCACTCTTAGTCTAAAAGCATTAATTGCCTATAATGTATCTGATCAGATACTATCCAAAGCATTCATGCAGAAAAAGGTACAGAAGTTCCTATCCTCATTGAGATCATTTTCTAGTGGAGAACATAGTCCACAAACAAGCGATATAGTACATAAGCTACAGTTTAGTTGATACAGTCTATACAAAACAAAGCAGGTTACAGGGTGAAAAAGGGACCTATAATTGTATTTCAGTTAGGGCAGTCAGAAAGACCTTCTTGAGTAGAATGACTTTTGAACTGAAAAGAAAATATCAGAATGAAAGTATTTGGAGCATGTTTGTCTGAGGGCCAAAGAAGAGCAAAGGAAAGGCCTTAAAGCGATGTTAAAATGAAAAAAAAAAAAAGAAAAAGAAAACCTATGTTCTAGAAACACCAAGACAGTCTATATGGCTGCAGTGATGCGAGCTGAAGAGTGGGAGTAGATGTGATTGCGGAAGTAGGCAGGTTTCAGACTGCGTGGAGCACACAGTGCTAATGAGAAGTATTTGACTATCATATAAATGTATTATGGTAAACCCTCAGTAGAAGGTTTTGAATAGAAAAGGGAAATAATCTGGTTTGTCTTTATTCTGGTTTGTCTCTGGGTTCTGAGTAGAGATGAACTGTACATGTCAAGATTAAATATGGTTAGAAGGATTTTTTCAGTTGCTCAGATGAAAGATAATGGTGGTTTGAACTGAAGTGGTAGGGATGGAAGTGATGAGAAGCTGTAGGGCATAAAATATAATCTTAAAAGAAATGCATATTTAAATACACAGAAATGAGGATGAGGGAAAGAAGACCTTCCCCTTATGACAGATAAGTTAAAACCATGTAATGACATGTGAAGACCAAGGGAGATATGGGTAAAAGGTGAAATGCAAAAATTCCCTCTGAGACAAGCTATTGAAACATGCCAGTTCAGATGTACTATAGGCATCAACGGTATGAATTTAGAGAGCTACAGTCTAGTGATAAAGTCTGAAGATATCAATTTGCCATTATCAATCTATAATATTTAAAGGCACAGGAACAAAGGTGTTCACAAAGAGAGAGACCATGGATAATGAAAAGAAGAGACCAGAAGACTGAGTTTTGGGGCCACTTTAACATTGAGAAGTTGGTGGTCAGGTGCGGTGGCTCATGCCTGTAATCTAGCACTTTGGGAGGCCAAGGCGGGAAGATCATCTGAGGTTGGGAGTTCACGACCAGCCTGACCAACATGGTGAAACCCCGTCTCTGCTAAAAATACAAAATTAGCCGGGCGTGGTGGCACATGCCTGTAATCCCAGCTATTCCAGAGGCTAAGGCAGGAAAATCGCTTGAACATGGGAGGCAGAGGTTGTGGTGAGCCAAGATCACACAATTGCACTCCAGCCTGGGCAACAAGAGCAAAACTCCATCTCAAAAAAAAAAAAAAAAAAAACATTGAGAAGTTGGTAAATGAATTCAGCAAAAGACACTGAGAAAAAATAGCCACTTAATTAGAAATTAAAAGAAAGATGTATTTCAATTAGAGGGGAATAACTACAAACTGCTGCTGAGATGTTAACTAAGATAATTACTCAAAATTGACAATTGAATGTAGAAAGATGGAGATAATTTATTAATTTAACTAGACTTAAGAAAATAAAAGTGTAGAAAAGCAAGTATGGAAATTTGTCTTTTTACAGATAAAGGCTACTATTTCAGATGGAGGAACAGACTAAACAAAGACATTGATACTGCTTTGTCAGTTAGGACTAAATTGGGTGGTGAGTAGCCAAAAATTATATTCTCAGTGGCTTAACTAGTTAAATTACTTTTTCATATAACAAGAAAACTAATGGTAAGCAGTTTTGGGGGTTGGTTCAGCAGCTTAAACAATGCCAAGGCTGCATTCTTGTGACATTTCCTTCATGCTCCCAAGATGAGAGCTGCTGCAGCAATATTCAAGTCATAGAGAAAAAGGTGAAAGGAACAAAAGATAATGTATCCTTAGAGCAGTTTGCTTTTTTAAAGAACTGAGATCTAAGAATATCTACAGTCACTGAAGTGGACCAGGCTTCTTATGTTAAAAGATAATCATAACCCTGTAGAAATACTGCCTCTTCAGAGAAGTGTTCCCTGACCATTGTCTCTAAAATGGCATTTCTCCTTCCTTCCTTCCTTCTTTCTTTCCTTCCTTCCTTCCTTCTTTCCTTCCTTCTTTCTTCCTTCCTTCCTTCCTTTTTCTTTCTTTCTCTTTCTTTCTTCCTTCCTTCCTTCTTTCCTTCCTTCCTTCTTTCCTTCCTTCCTTCCCTCCTTCCTTCCTTCCTTCCTTCTTTCCTTCCTTCCTTCCTTCTCTCTCTCTCTTTCTTTCTTTCTCTCTTTCTTTCTTTCTTGATTACCTTTCTTCTCAACAAGTATATAAACTTCATGAAGACAGGAGTTTTGTTTTTAGTATTATGTTGTCCGTGGCACCTAGAAAAGTATCTGGTACTTACCAATTACTTTAGTAAAATAAAAAAAAAATAAAATATCCATGAATAGATCAGTTGAGTAGGGATTTGTCATCCAAAATATACCAAGTTGACCCAATAAGAAGTAAGTATAAAATAAAGCTTACAATTTAGAGCATTATAGGAGATGAAAAGCAAA
Organism: Macaca mulatta; assembly: GCF_049350105.2. Lineage (NCBI taxonomy): Eukaryota > Metazoa > Chordata > Mammalia > Primates > Cercopithecidae > Macaca > Macaca mulatta. The sequence goes on from NC_133410.1 coordinate 176,428,371, forward strand.
ATATTCTCATTCTTAGAATTCAACTGGGATGTAGGGCACGTGACCTGATTCTGTCAAAGAGACAAAATTAGGGGAAAGTTAGTAAGGAATTTTGAATTGTTTTCTTAACTAATTTAATTTAATATATGTGTGTGTGTGTATGTGTATATGTGTGTGTGTGTGTGTATCCTTTTCTTGAGCTGTTTTTAATTGGCTTTATTGTTGTCATCTGCAACAGTCATGTTGTGTCAGTCATAATAATTAATTTCTAAAATCTCCTTCTAGGGAATATGGTCAGTGACAGGAATAATGCTTTAAGATGAGGCAAAAAGTCTAACTATATTTCCCCTTGGAATTAAACCACATTGATTAAGCAATCTTTACATTTGAGGAGAATGAGGAGAATAACCATTAATTAAATGTGCAAAATATGCTAGCAGTGACGTGCATTGGCAGCATCATCCCCATACATATCTTTAATAATTCCAAAGACAGTTGTCTTATAAATAGGCAGATTTGAACTTCTAGTCTCTGGTCTGTCATGGAAGAAGTTTAGAGCTCTCCAATCCATGCTAACAAGTATAAAACTGAAAAACTTAACAGCTCTTCCTAGATTCCTACGAGGAGTGAGGTCACAAGACAAAACCACTGCCCCCAAAACTGGAGACAGCGAAAGGCATATCCAGGGAATCACAGCTCGCAGGAGAAGGAACCCATGAGCAGAAACCTCCATAGGAATTGGATTAGAAAAACATAACTGGATTAGAAAAACCTAACTCTAATAGATGAGCTGCTGGAGGATCAGTATGGACAAATGTTAAGAGATAAAAAAATCCAGGGGGACCTATTGATGGGATCCCTCACGCTTTTGTGAGTTTTACCTCCAGGAGTTCTACCAGAATCTCACAGTGAATATTGGAGAAAAATTTCCTTATGCTTCTGGCGGACAGAGGGGAAAAGGAACCATTTTGTAAAATGCAAAGCATTCTGTTCTTCTTAGCAAGGTTGCTCTCGTGAGAATCTATTTAAACAGAGTCTGTCATGGTGGATTTTTTTTTCTTCCAACACTGAGTCTCACTCTTGTCGCCCAGGATGGAGTGCAGTAGTGCCATCTCGGCTCACTGCAATCTATGCCTCCCGAGTTTAAGCGATTCTCCTGCCTCAGACTCCCGAGTAGCTGGGATTACAGGCGCCTGCCACCACACTGACTAATTTTTGTATTTTTAGTAGAGACAGAGTTTTGCCATGTTGGCCAAGCTGGTCTCGAACTCCTGACCTCGTGATCTGCCCACCTTGGCCTCCCAAGGTGCTGGGATTACAGGCGTGAGCCACAGCGCCTGACCCGTGCTGTGGTTTTATTACAGCCTAACTTACCTGGGAGAGGAAAATATCTAATTTCAGCTGATTCTAGATTTCCACTTGAAGGAAGGAAAATACTCTACTCCAGTCCCCTCTCGCCTGCCATTTGGAAATAGAAAAACACCCAAATTCTACCCACTCTAGTCATCCTTTTCCACCTGGGGGGATGGTGGGAGAAAACTAAGAGACTGTGTGAAATTCATAGTCCAAAGGCACAGGATATCTAAAAGACTGGAACACATCATGGAATTAAAGAATGTTCTTCTTCCCCCACACATTGCTTCTGCATTACTAAGCACCTATATACAGCCATTTGTTTTAACCAGTACATTGTGTCCTAATATTATGAAAAATTTACAAGTCTTTCTGAAAGGCAGAAAACCATTTGAAAAGACAGAACCAGGATGAAAACCATACTCAGATATGGTGAGGATGTTATCAGAGCAGGAATGTAAAACTACTATAGCCATTATGCTAAGAGTTCTAATGGACAAAGTTGACAAAATGCAGAAACAAGGGAGCAATATAAGAATAAACATGGAAATTCTAAGAAAAAGTAAAAGAGAAATGATAAAGATAAAAAACATTGTAACAGAAATTAAGAATGCCTTGATGGAATTATTAATAGACTGCATATGGATGAAAAAAGAATCTCTGAGATTGAGGATAGCTCAGTATAACCCCCAAAACTGAAAAGCAAAGAGAAAAAAAGACTAAAAAAAGTACAGAACCATGAGACAACTATAAAAGATGTACATATAATGGGAAAACCAGAAGAGCAAAAAAATGAAAAAAGGAACAAAAGTAGTATTTGAAAAACTTATGACTGAGAATTCCTCAAATTAATATCAGATATCAAATCACAGATCCAGGAAGCTTAGAGAACATAAAGCAGGATAAATACCAAAAATAAAAAACAAAACAAAACAAAAAACAAAAAATCCTGTATCTAATAAGAGTATCATATTTAAATTATAGAAGATTAGAAAAGCAAGAAAAATTCTAAAAGGAACTAGAAGGGAAAGAAATAACTTACTTATAGAGGATGAATGATAAGATTTATATCTGACTTCTCAGAAAGTAAGAAGAGAGTGGCATCAAATATTTGAAGCTCTGGGAGAAAAAAAAAACTCACCAACCTAGAATTTTGTATCCTGAGGAATTATTCTTCAGAAGTAAAGGAGAAATAAAGATTTTCTCAGACAAACACAATTAAGGGAATTTGTTGCCAGTAGACCCACCTCACAAGAAATATTTTAAAATTTTCTTTCAACTGAAGAAAAATGATATGGGTAAGAAATTCAGATCTACATCGAAAAGGAAGAGTATCAAAGAATAAATATATAAATATAAAATTAAAACTTTTATTTTTCTTTATCTTAATTCATCTAACAAATTAGTTTGTTCAAAATATTAACAACAATGTATTTGTGTATTTTATTATGTGCATATATATATATATATATATGCTTAAGTGTGCTTATATATAAATGCCAGCAATGAAACAAGTTGTGAGAGAAAGGAATTAGAATTATTTCATTTGCTTGTACTACCTGTGAAGCAGTATAGTGTTATTTGCAAGTAGACTTGGATTCGTTGTAAATGTACGTTGAAAACTCTAGGGTAACCACCAAAAAAGTTAATGAGAAAAAGGAGTACAACTGATATTCTCAGAAAGCAGAGAAAATTAAATCAGTGAAATGCTTAAATACAATCACAAAAGGCATAAAAAAAGAGTAGAAGATAAAATATTAGGAACAATAAACAAGGGCAAAATAGAAAACAATAACAAATATGCTAGATATGAAACTTATTTGTCAATCATTTTAAACACAAATGATCTAAGCAGACCTATTAAAAGACAGAAAGTGTCAGATGGATAAAAAAATAAAACCCAACCATATGTTGTCTGAAAGAAATTCACTTTATTAAAATGAAGATATACATATTAAAAGTAAATGGATGGTGAAAGACATGTCATACTAACACTAATCAAAATAAAGCAGATGTAGCTATGTTACTTTCAGAGCTAACGTGAGAGCAAGTCAAGTTATCAGGGATACTACACAATAATAAAGGAGTCAATTATTTTTTTAAAACACAACAGTTCTTAGCATTTATGTGCCTAACAACAAAATATCCAACTATGTGAGGCAAAAACTAATCAAACTATAAGGAGAAATAGAATACACTAATGTGGTTGAAGCTTAGACACCTTGCTATCAGAAATGATTAGATCCAAGAGGCAGAAAATAAGTAAGGTTTTAGTTGAACTCAACAATACTATCAACCAAATTAATATAACAAACAGCTATATGCTACTTCTTTAACAACAGCAAATGCACTTTTCTCTCAGGTTCACATGGAACATTCACCAAGATAGATCATATTCTGGGCAACAAAACCTACCTTTACAAAGGTAAAAATATAGAAATCATATGGTGACACATGCCTGTAGCTGTACCTATTCAGGAGGCTGACGCAGGAGGATCACTTGAGCCCAGGAGTTGGACCTTCAGTGAGCTGTGATTGTGCCATTGCACTCCAGCCTGGATGACACAATAAGACCTTATCTCTAAAAAGGAAAAAGAGAGAAATTATAAAAAGTCTGCTCTCTGACTACAGTGGAATTAACTAAAAATTAATAACAGAAAGATAACTGGAAAATCCCCAAATACTTGAACATTACACAGAACATTTCTAAAGAACACGTGAAAATATACAAATGACAAAAAAAGTATACAAAAAGATGTCCTACATCATATGTCAGCAGATACATACAAATGGAAACAACAGTGAGATGCTACATTCTTATTAGAATGGCCAAAATCCAGAACATTGACAACACCAAATACTGAAGAGGATGCGAAGCAGCAGAATCTCTCATTCATTGTTGTTGGGAATGCAAAAATGGAACAGCCCTGTCAAAAGATAGCATGATAATTTTTTATAAAACTAACACACATTTACCATAGGATTCTGCAATTGTGCTTCCCAAAGGAATTGAAAGCTTTTGTCCACACAGAAACCAGAATATGAATGTTTACCCCAACTTTATTTATGATTGTCAAAAGCTGGAAACAACCATGATGTCACTGAGTTGGTAAAAGGACAAATAAACTATGGCACATGTAGACAATGGAATATCATTAATCACTCAAAAGAATGAGCTATCAAGCCATGAAAAACATGGAGGCAACTTATGCAAACGTAGTAAGGCATATTTCTAAGTGAAAGAAGCCAATGTGGAATGGCTATATGCTGTATGATTACAACTGTATGACATTCAGGAAAAGTCAAAACTTTGGAGGCAATAAACAGATTAGTGGTTGCCAAGGGTCAAGGGGGTGGGAGGGATGATGTTTAGGTAATGAAAGTACTCTGGAGGGTACTCTACGGTATAATGGTGGATACATGTAATTATGGATTTCTCCAGACTCATAAAGCACATAACACTAAGAGTGAACCATAATGTAAACTATGGACTCTGGTGATAATTATTTGTTAATGAATATTCATTAATTGTAACAAATGTACCCTCTACTAGGGTATACCAATAATGGAGAAGTCTATGCATGTATGGGGGTAGGGTATATATAGGAAATCTCTCTGTACCTTCCTCTTAATTTTGCTGTGAACCTAAAACTGCTCTAAAAATATAGTCCATTAAAATTAAAAATAGGCAGATTTGTGTAATATTTCTTAGAGATAGAGATGGGTCTAAGAAACAAAATAATAACCACTACCACAAAATTTCCCTTAAATTACATTATCTGTTTTAAAGTGCAAATAAATGCAGTATCTTTTAGAAACATCAGAGTGAAGAGATACCTGTCAGGTTACTTGCACAACTAACTAACATATGCTTGAGCCAAATCTCTCTTTTTGCTATCTAGCTTTGACTATTTATTGTACTACTGTATTTATATTATTATCATATTACTTACTATATTATCTTTTTTTTTGTTGTTGTTGTTGTTTTGTTTTTTGAGACGGAGTCTCGCTCTGCCGCCCAGACTGGAGTGCAGTGGCCGGATCTCAGCTCACTGCAAGCTCCGCCTCCCGGGTTCACGCCATTCTCCTGGCTCAGCCTCCGGAGTAGCTGGGACTACAGGCGCCCACCACCGCGCCCGGCTAGTTTTTTGTATTTTTTAGGAGAGACGGGGTTTCACCATGTTAGCCAGGATGGTCTCGATCTCCTGACCTCGTGATCCGCCCATCTCGGCCTCCCAAAGTGCTGGGATTACAGGCTTGAGCCACCGCGCCCGGCCTACTTACTATATTATCTTAGCACAACCTGAAGCATACTTGCTGGGGAAGTGGCAACTGGTCATAAAACCCAGGCAACACATTGCAGAGTTTCAGAGGCAGCCCTTTCTTTCTTTCAAAGGCAAAAATAGGCCCTTGACCTGTGAAAGGTAGTGAGAGCGAAAAGGGCTTCTTTTATTATTAAGATCAAATGTGAATGGGATGGGTGTTAGGAAGTACTCCTATATTCCATCAACCTCTGGACATGAAAAACATTGTGTGTATATATATATATTTTATATATATATATATACACACACACACACACACTCTATACTCTATATTCTATCAGAATGAGCAAAAATAGAAATACAGGTGCCCTTCAATGTTCCCCTTTTTCTTACATATAGAGTATTTATTTATATTTATCTGTTTATAGTAATGCTTCATTTATTTTTCCATGTGGGAAATAAGCCATTTCATTTGCAGAATTTGACAGATGAATGGAGTGTATATTGTAAGCAGCAAACGTAAACATGAAAAATATTTTTTTGATGAACATCTTTCTAAAATATACTATACATTTGTCTGCCTTTGAAAAAAGAATATGTGATTTTCTGCATTTCTAAAGAGGTTTCAGAAAATTTTTGAAGCAATGACAGCTTATCCTCCTGAAAATCTCTCTCTTTGTTCATTATATTATTACCCTAGAAAACTAGGCTAGGAAATTGCTGTGAGTTTTCTGTGCTGATCTTCTCTGCCAGTGCCAACCATGTTCTGGTGAGTGCTTGCAGTGATGGTTTGGTTGTGTATAGTGGAGTTGGGCATGAGGGGAGATGGAGCCTTGGCATGAGTAGAGGAGCCACAAAAGAGTCAACATTAGCTAAGGAGAAAACAGAGAACCACCATTCCTCGTAATCAAATCTAATGGAACAGGGTCAGAAGTAGGAGTTTTCAGATTGAAAGGCTAAGGGAGAATTCTGTGGATGAGTGATCATGGGCATTTTCCTGCCTTTCCAACCAAAAGGGCATTGAACTCATTTCTGTGAGAGTATTTCTACTCAACCCAATGAACCCATCAGTGGCATTTAAACAAAGACAAAGAAAGATTAATGAAAAGTTCAGGAAAAGCTGACATGACACTTCCAAAGCTTTCATATTAGTTCCATAGGCAAAGTGATGACAATGTATCAACACATCCATGGTGTAGTCCATTCAAAACCACAGAAAAGAAGGAATAATGTCTATGAAGTCTTTTTATTAACTTTAATGTAAAAGGCATATAGATCGTTTTGCTCATTATCATAGAATGATGGACAAATCTAAAAAGGCAGGCCATTGAGAACTGTAATTCAGCTGTATCCATGCCCCTTAACTTGTTCAGCTATATTTGAATGTCTAGCTATATCACACACACAAATATCCTGCCTCCTCATTCCTGGAATATCATGTCTCCCCAGTGAAAAAGTATTATTCAGAGAGAAAATGATTTGTTGAGAGAAAAATATGAGTAACCAGTACTGTTCAAAAAAATGTTAACAAGAAATCTGTGCAATGGATATCAGAAAGATCTCAAATGTCAAAAAAACAAAACAAAACAAAAACACAGTCTGTTATCCGTTAAAGAAAACCTCTGACTTTTCATTTATGGATTCTATTTTTAGGAACAAATTCTATTTCCAGGCTCTTGATGAATTCACAAACATTCCTGCCAACAGATTTTGTCCCTTTATCTTATTTGTCTTGAACATTTTATGTTATTTTATAAGTATTAGGAATTACATAAGCCTACTTTCATATGGACAATAACATTTTGTTAAGGATTAATTTGGACACTGATCATTCTTCTCTAAAACTGATGCATGTAAGTCTGTGCAAACAAAAGCTTCCCAATCAAACATATAAACATAGTAACTTAACCTTAAGAGGTAGAATTGAGATATCTTAGGTATTGTCATGCCATGACGGGTAATTAGAAAACAATGTTATAAAAATAGTCTGAATGCAGTGACTCACACCTAAAATCTCAGCACTTTGAGAGGCCAAGGCAGGAGGATCACTTGAGGCTAGGAGTTCGAGATAGCCTGGGCAACATAGCAAAACTGCATCTCTACAAAAAGTAAAAAAAATTAGCCAGACATGGTGGCACACACCTGTAGTCCTAGCTACATGGGAAGCAAAAGGAGGAAGATAGAGCCCAGGAGTTTGAGACTGCAATAAGCTATAACCACACCACTGCACTCCAGCCTGGTAACACAGCGAGACCCTGGCTTAATAATGATAATGACAATAATAATAATAATGACAAGTCATTAGAAAATAATTTGTTTTACTGAAAATAAGTAGTTAGAAACCTATTACATGTTTCTTTCACCCAGGGAGTGACATGTAAAGCAGTAATCTTCCCATTATCTCTTTTGGAAATAAAATATTAAAGAATTGACATCTTCTATCATTCTTATGACACAATGTTGATCGAAAATTTTAATGAAAGTTGAAACTGAAATCCATGAGAACTATTGGGAGCTTTCAAATGATCTGTACAAGTAAGCAATGGCTAGAGATTGTCCTTTGCCCCCTCTATTTTCCCAGCCACAGCCTAGAGCATGTTCTCAATGTTGCATGCCAACTTGCTATAATAGCTTTCAAATTTTTCTTCCCACTTGTATCCCCCTCCTCCCTAAGATTCACCACAGCCTATACAACCCATCAAAATATGTTTCCTAGAAAACATGCTGAAAAATCTCACATGGTTGCTCAAAAGCAAGCAGTGATTCATGATTTATTAAGAGAATTTGTTATTTTCATCATGAGAGTCAATGCAATTTTCCATTATGACAGTTCTCTAACATGGAATATTCTCTCCCCTCTTCTCTGCTAAACCAAGCCCTACATTTTACTCACTCTGCACCTCCTACATTAAGCTGTTTCTCTCAAAACCAATCTTATGATTATAATTCCCCTTACTTGCATCCCTAAGCACTTTGTGCTACATGAATCTCACTCCCACAATTTTGAAATAACATTCTGTGAATTTCCGTTTTCTCTACCAGCCTAAATGGGAAATTTCTGTGAATCTGAATCAGAGTCCTCCTCTTTAATTTTGTTTTATGTTTGGCATTTTTTTCTTTAATACAAAGGCATGAGTATAGCAAGGAATATCAATCAAGCAACTAAACAGAGACATAGCTAAAAGTGCACATTAGCTGAACTGTCCTGGGAAAGTTGGTATTTTCATATCAGTGGGATATCTGAAATGTCTCAGAAAAGAGAAAGGTGTAGTGAAAAATCCAAGAGTCTGACCTAAGGTAAGAGCTAACTCTAAGGTTAGAGTTAAGTTTCTGCAGTCAACTACCATTCCAAACTCAATTGTTGCTAAGGCACTGGTGCTTTTCTAATAAAAATTTTTAACACTTTTGTTCTAGCTTTTGATGAAATAAGAGATTAAATAATAGTTTTGTGATACTGCGATATATTTATATATGCTGCCTAGAATATAATATTATTAATAGCATGGTAAGCCACTACATATAGAACTTGTTATTGTTCACCTTGAATTTCAAGACAATGCTGTATAATATTGGTCTGTTCACCCAGGTGGGGTGACAAATATTTGTGGTAGCTGAACATTTTTGACAGGCAGAGGCAGCATATTTAGTGAAGCAAATAAATTTAACATAAAAATACTCTTTGTATCTCTGGTAGAATTCTGCTGTGAATCTGTCTGGTCCTGGAATTTTTTTGGTTGGTAGGCTATTAATTATTGCCTCAATTTCAGAGCCTGATATTTGTCTATTCAGGGATTCAACTTCTTTCTGGTTTAGTCTTGGGTGGGTGTATGTGTCCAGGAATTTATCCATTTCTTCTAGATTTTCTAATTTATTTGCATAGAGGTGTTTATAGTATTCTCTGATGGCAGTTTGTATTTCTGTGGGATCAGTGGTGATCTCCTCTTTATCATTTTTTATTATGTCTATTTGATTCTCTCTTTTTTTCTTTATTAGTCTTGCTAGTGGTCTATCAATTTTGTTGATCTTTTCAAAAAACCAGACACAACAAAAAAAGAGAATTTTAGACCAATATCCCTGATGAACATCAATGCAAAAATCCTCAATAAAATACTGGCAAACTGAATCCAGCAGCACATCAAAAAGCTTATTCACCACGATTAAGTGGGTTTCAGCCCTGGGATGCAAGGCTGGTTCAACATATGCAAATCAATAAATGTAATCCTTCATATTAAACAGAACCAAAGACAAAAACCACATGATTATCTTATAGATGCAGAAAAGGCCTTCAACAAAATTCAACAGCCCTTCATGCTAGAAACTCTCAATACAAGAGGTATTGATGGGATGCATCTCAAAATAATAAGAGCTATATGGCAAACCCACAGCCGATATCATACTGAATGGACAAAACCTGGAAGCATTCCCTTTGAAAACTGGCACAAGACAGGAATGCCCTCTCTCACCACTCCTATTCAACATATTGTAGGAAGTTCTGGCGAGGGCAATCAGGCAGGAGAAAGAAATAAATGGTATTCAATTAGGAAAAGAGGAAGTCAAATTGTCCCTGATTGCAGATGACATGACTGTATATTTAGAAAACCCCATTGTCTAAGCACAAAATCTCCTTAAGCTGATAAGCAACTTCAGCAAATTCTCAGGATACAAACTCAATGTGCAAAAATCACAAGCATTCCTATACACCAAAAACAGATAAACAGAGAACCAGATCATAAGTGAACTCCCATTCATAAATGCTTAAAAGAGAATAAAATACCTAGGAATCCAACTTACAAGGGATGAGAAGGACCTCTTCAAGGAGAACTACAAACCACTGCTCAATGAAATAAAGGAAGACACAAACAAATGGAAGAATTCCATGCTCACGGATACGAAGAATCAATATTGTGAAAATGGCCATACTGCCCAAGGTAATTTATAGATTCAGTGCCCATCCCCATCAAGCTACCAATGACTTTCTTCATGGAATTGGAAAAAACCACTTTAAAGTTTACATGGAACCAAAAAAGAGCCAGCATTGCTAAGACAATCCTAAGTCAAAAGAACAAAGCTGTAGGCATCAAGCTACCTGACTTCAAACTGTACTACAAGGCTACAGTAACCAAAACAGCATGGTACTGGTACCAAAACAGAGATATAGACCAATGGAACAGAACAAGCCCTCAGAAATAATACCACACATCTACAACCGTCTGATCTTTGACAAACCTGACAAAAACAAGAAATGGGGAAAGGCTTCCCTTTTTAATAAATGGTGCTGGGACAACTGGCGAGCCATAGGTAGAAAGCTGAAATTGGATCCCTTCCTTACACCTTATATAAAAATTAATTCAAAATGGATTAAAGACTTAAATGTCAGACCTAAAACCATAAAAACCCTAGAAGAAAACCTAGGCAATACCATTCAGGCCATAGGCATCGTCAAGGACTTCATGACTAAAACACCAAAAGCAATGGCAACAAAAGCCAAAATTGACAAATGGGATCTAATTAAACAAAAGAGCTTCTGCACAGCAAAATAAACTACTATCAGAGTGAACAGGCAACTTACAGAATGGGAGAAAATTTTTGCAATCTACCCATCTGAAAAAGGGCTAATATCCAGAAACGACAAAGAACTCAAACAAATTTACAAGAAAAAATCAAACAACCCCATCAAAAAGTGGGCAAAGCATATGAACAGACACTTCTCCAAAGAAGACATTCATACAGCCAACAGACACATGAAAAAATGCTCATCATCACTGGCCATCAGAGAAATGCAAATCGAAACCACAATGAGATACCATCTCACACCAGTTAGAATGGTGATCATTAAAAAGTCAGGAAACAATAGGTGCTAGAGAGGACATGGAGAAATAGGAACATTTTTACACTGTTGGTGGGACTGTAAACTAGTTAAACCATTGTGGAAGAGAGTGTGGTGATTCCTCAAGGATCTAGAACTAGAAATACCATTTGACCCAGCCACCCCATTACTAGGTATATGCCCAAAGGATTATAAATCATGCTGCTATAAAGACACATGCACATGTATGTTTATTGCGGCACTATTCACAACAGCAAAGACTTGGAACCAACCCAAATGTCCATCAATGATAGACTGGATTAAGAAAATGTGGCACATATACACCATGGAATACTACGCAGCCATAAGAAAGGATGAGTTCTTGTCCTTTGTGGGAACATGGATGAAGCTGGAAACCATCATTCTGAGCAAACTATCGCAAGGATAGAAAACTACATGTTCTCACTCATAGGTGGGAATTGAACAATGAGATCACTTAGACACAGGATGGGGAACATCACACACCAGGGCCTGTCGTGGGGTGCAGGGAAGGGGGAGGGATAGCATTAGGAGAAATACCTAATGTAAATGATGAGTTAATGGGTGCAGCACACCAACATGGCACATGTATACATATGTAACAAACCTGTATATGGTGCACATGTACCCTAGAACTTAAAGTATAAAAAAAATGTACTCCAGGACCCAGAGACAAATAGGAAATTACCAAATTCTTAAGAGTCATTTTTGTCCCCTCCGGAGCTGCTCCACTACTTCAAATTCCACTTTTGTAATAAACTTCCCTTTCCCACACCTTCTCCCATTTCATTTTTCGTGTGAAGAAACAAACTTCAATATCTAATAGCCTAATGTGCTTATTCACCATGGAGAATTTAGCTTGAGGAGAATTCTAAGGCAAGCACTAGTAAGAGAATGATCTCCGCCTTGCTGCCTTCAAAACAAACACATAGCACTACACAGTGAGTTTGTAGATCATACTTATGCTATGGGAAAAAGATTGCCACCAGATGACTGTCACTTAAAGAATATATCCTTTGTGCAAAGGAAAGGAAATGAAATTTGGAGTGTGAGTAAACAAGAGATCATTTGACAATAAAATTTAGATTTGAGTTTTTTCCAAGATATCCTTATCACACTTAAGAGTAATCCAATTAACCCTCTTGAAGTAAAAGCTTCCTTCCACACAAAGGAAAGAAATGTATTCTAAATAAGAGGATTTTCAGACTCTCTGTTATATCCTATTCTTAGAGAGAACTAAGCAACTAGATTAGCACTCCAGATTTGGTTAGTTCAACCCAAAATACATAAAAAGAGAACAAATAATACAAACAACTTAAATAGACTTCTTAAATAGAAGCAGCGATTTGTATATCGAGTACATTTTTAAAAAACAAACAATAAAAGCAATAGGTAAATGGCACTTACCTTGGTCCTTCAAAAGCACACTTACAAAAACTAAATGAAAGAAAAAGCTCAATAAACTCACCTGAATCCAGATTTCTTTAATCTAGTGACATTTTACTTCATAAAACTGTATTTTAGAGCAACTTTTTCTTCTCAAATGTAAAGATTTTAAGTCATATAGCCATAGTTTTAGAATGTATAGATTCTCAAATGTCATGTAATCTATGAGAGTAAAGGAAATGTCATCTCTCAATGTTTGAGACACTATTGTTATGCTAATTTTTCAAAATGGTGATGAACTAACAAACACTGAGCAATCATCTCTGTACAGACCGCTGATCTAGGTGTTGAAATGTTCTTGTTTGAATTAGTTTTACTTCTACATGTAAAAATAATTACAAGTATAATTAACTATGATTCAAAACCCAACAAATAAGTTACTATGAAAGGACAAAGGAAGGGAAATCATTAAGATACAATTTTCAAACTAAATTAAACATATTTTCTATGTGTTTCTTTCATTTATAAGTGTACTTTTGTAGGACCAAGGTAAGTGCCATTTACCTATTTTATTGCTATGTATTTGTTTTGAAGGCAGAAAGATGGTGATTATTTCTCTTGTAGTTATCTAAATTCTAAGTGTGCACAATTTCATGGATACAGCCCAACGCTTAATAATATTAGGAATGGCCAATTTATCATGAAAACAACACTGGAGACATGGAGCCACATTTAAGTCTCCCTAGCACAATTTCTTCTGCTAGATCTTACTATTTATTAATCTCTTACCTCAATGTTTGAAAACTTAGCTGAGAAGAATATAACATGATTAATTATAGTAGACAAATCTCAGAAAAGATAGCATAAAATGCCTACGTATACTTTAAGAAATTTGTCATATATTTCTGTTTCAGAAATGGGACAGTAGAAAGTGACAAATTTGCCTTCTCACTCCTGGAAAAACAGTCATTTTTATTTATAATTATACTAAAATCTTTCTTTATTGGAGCTCTATGGGCCCTAAATACTTATTATCAAATGTCTGAGAAAGCTGCAAAGCTGCTTCCATTTGGTGATTTTTTTGGATCCAAGAAAAGAAAAACAAATTTCCATTTTCCTCTCTCTTCCCGTTTTTCCTGCTGCATTTAATCTTTGTTGCCTTTCAAATTCCACAAACATGTTATTGAGAAACCTCTTGTGAAATGCATTTTTTTTTTCATTAAGCGTTTCTTAAGTACCTGCAATTTACTGGTAACAAGTTCTGGACAGAAATGATTGTCAGAAAATTAGGATAATGGATTTCATTAGCTCCCCTTTATTGAGGTGGAATAAAACTCAGGCACAGCTTACATAATTAACTGTCATGAAGACAGTAAGCAAAAGACCCAGGGGAACACTCTAGACATTTCTAACACAACTTATTGTGCTCTTTTAACTTTTTATTTAGAGGAAAAAAAAACAAAATAGACCAGCAAACAAACAAACAAAAAAACAAAAAACCACCTCCTGAAACATTTGCTCAGAGACCAAACGCTATGGTACCACATCCTTATTAAGTATGCTATTCAGAAAGAAAAAGTAGTTCTGGAAGGGATCCTGTGGGCCATGCATCTTACTTGGCTTCTTCATTCTAACAAATAGGATTTTGGTTCAAAGAAAAGGAGGAATTAGACATCACAGTGAACACTATTTGGTGTGTGTGAGGGGGAACAGGGTGTGTGTATGTGTGTGTGTGTGTTTGATTCAAACGTAACCCAAACAGACCACTCATAAAAACCTGGACCCATGTGAAACACTGCAGATGCAGAGTTGTTTAAAGAAATTCCAGCCTTTCAGGTTCAAACTACAAGTCTGTTTACCTGTGAAAGGCAGTGAATGTAGCCGATGTACACAGCCGTGGCCAACAGACCTGGAAACAAGCCTGGCTCGTTGCAGGTATTAAATGAATATTTTTCAAATTAAATTGACTTGAGTTAAATGTAAAACCATATTTTTCAACAACAGATTTTTTTAACAAGCACCTTATTAAATATTTCATTTTGACTAAAACATCAGAACATCTATTCTATATATGATAGCAGAATAGTCAAAAAGAAAATTATAATTAGTTTACCAGTTGAGCACGTAACCTTTTTTATTTGTAATGCATAAGGAAACACCATTGGTAGGCATGCTCAAAAATATGGCAATAACGAGTAACAAAGTTAGTGGTTGATGTTCTCTCTTCATATTGCAATTATTTCTGTGGCTGAATTTCATTCCACAAGTTTAATATAAAATGTCTCTAATAATGCAAATACTGCTATATGAATTCTCATTTTTGTCTGAGGCTACTATCAGACAGAGGGGTATCATGGCTAGAGCAAAATAAAATTGTTTTTGAAGTTAGAGAGGACAGTATGAGTCCTGTCTATGCTACTTATATCCTAAGTGAGCTTGGGCTAATATTATTTTGGATTGTCATAATTCTATAAATTAGTTTCCATTGCAGGACCTTTATAGAGGCTGGTAAAGTTTGACAGAATTAAGGAACGTGAGGTTTGCATGAAATAAAAAGGGCAAATAGAATTAAACTGAAAAAAATGCTCCTTTGAATATAGCCTGAGGACTCAATTGTTACAGGACCAACAGGTTTGTATGCCTGCTGCACAGTAACAGAGCAATAAACTGAAACAGCGGGGTTTGCAGCAGAGAAAGAGTTTAATGACTTCAGGGTGCCAAGAGGAGATGGGAGGAGAGTTTTAAATGTATCTCCCTGAGGATTTCTGGGCTGTGGTTTTTAAGGGGATCATGGAGGGTAAAGGGCAGGTAAATTGGGGTCATTGCTTGGTTGGGGCAAGGGGGATGAAATCATCAGGATGTGTAAACTGCATTCCTTGGAGAGTCAGCTCCTCATGGGGTCCTTCAGATCAGCTGACATCAATAGTTTCACTCGTATTCAGGAGCCAAAAGAATATCTCAAAGGGAAACTTAACATTTTATAATGTTCAAGTTGTTATCTATACAGCGGTTAAGAAGAACCATAATCTTGTAGCAAGGCTCTATATGATTCTGAGGCACCCATGAGGAAGGGGTCAGAGATCACTTGCCCTAATAATTAATGCTGAATATGTTGTAAGCTTGGTTTATTTTTATTTCTCCCACTTCCTTCTTCTCTGATTAATTTTATGTTTATAGGGACAATTTCACACTACATTTTGGGTCAGACCTCACTGCCATTCAAGGCAATACTGCTACCTTGTCATGGAGATGCTACAGAACTCATCCCAATGTTGACTCACACTGGGATAAGATACATGATGTTCACTGGGTAAAGTATAGTACAATTTCATACTCACAGTTTGATTGCACTAAATATGTGACAAATATACACATGTTCAAGAAATGTAGAGCCAATTGAATCCGAATGAGAAAAGGATTATTGTTCTCTCTTACAGAGTACCTGTTTACGTGGTGCCCTCCAATACACATTCTATAAACAAAATTTTAAAACAGCAATATTGTTACTTCTTGTATGTTCTTTACTTCTAAAAGATCATGTATTCCTTTGTAGAGAATAATGTTTTCAAATAAGGATTTATTTCATTTTTCCTCTTTACTACATGGGATGATGTTTGAAAGAACAACCATTCATAAATAAAAGATTCCCAGATAATCACATATCCTTTAAGTCACCAAAATGGATTTGAGTAGCAAAAGTCACATACACTAGATACATTACACAGATTGTCCAGGCTTTTCTTTAAATTTATTTGTCAGCCCTTTTAATGACTAAATTATCATCCTTTGTTTTTCTCTCTGATGTGTGTACTTCTAACACTTTTGTTAGAGTAGCAGATAGTAAAGTCAGTGAAAAAATAAATATTCTTTCTTTGTTTTTTGAATAGCAGAAATCTTTTAGAAAACTCTTTCCAAATAATTAATATCATATTATTCTTATTTTGCAAGCAGATATTTCATGGTTTATTCCAAAAAGACTCATATGGTTCAATATGTAACCATTTTCCCTTGCGTTCTATAAATGTTAAGTGACAGTCTTGAGGGCTAATGTCAATCTGCATCTGATCCAGAAGGTAACAATAACTTAAAATATGTTTTGCATTGTGTCTTGGTGTAATGGCGGTTTGATTAAGGTGAGGGTAAAGCTGGTGTGCTCACTGCTGCCCCTATCTAAGCCTGCTATCTGCTGCCCAGATGGGCAGATTACCTTCAATGACAGACCTAACTCTCCTGAAAGCAAAATGAACTTCCAAAGAGATACAATACACATTTTATTTCATGCTATCACTTATATAATAAATTGATAATATGTGAAAATAATATTTTGTGCAATAAGCAATTGTAGGGATTAAATAGGTTTTTAAAGTCTTTCATGTTTTGCACAAGATAATAATGAGTTAGTAATGAAACTTCCATGCATATTCTTCTGCATATAAGAACACTGAAGTTCATAGAGTTTGAGTAACTAATCCAAAAATCGCATAGTATGAATGATGCTAAAGGGCAATTAGAGTTAAAACTAGACCCTTTGGAAGCCAAGATCTGCAATCTTTTTAAATCACCTCACCATCTCCCATTTATCTTCTGGTTAAATTTGGAGAGAAATTATAAAAAGGGAAACACTTTTATAAGTTTTCTCATTGCCATCATTAACAGTGGTGTAATGACAAAATAATTAAAATTTAATTAGTTCTCCCTCTGCTCTCACAGCATTGGAAGCTTATATTCTAATCTTGCATCCTCTCTAACCTAAATCAGTCTTTGAAATGAAGGTTGATTTAACTTGATAGTGGAACTTTGGCTATAGTTACTATTTTTGGTTTTTTGTTTTTTTTTTTTTTAATTGAGGTGGAGTCTCACTCTGTTGCCCAGGCTGGAGTGCAAGGGTGCGATCTCAGTTCACTGCAACCTCCGTCTGCACCCCCACTTCTGCAGGTTTCAAGTGATTCTCCTGCCTCAGCCTCTCGAGTAGCTGGGATTACAGGCATGTGTCACCATGCCTGGCTAATTTTTGTATTTTTAGAAGGCATGGGGTTTCACTATGTTAGCCAGGCTGGTCTTGAATTCCTGGCCTCAAGTGGTCCACCTGCCACAGCCTCCCAAAGTGCTGGGATTACAAGCATGAGCCATCATGATCAGCCTATATAGTCATTATTTCCTACAGTGAAACAAAATGATGTCCAATCTTAGATCTATGTATTAAATATCCAAAGAGGAGAGGTCCAATGCTAGTATTGGACCCTTTTCCCTGTTAGGTACAGGAAAATTGAAGTTTTATGGGAAAAAATATATATATAGTCTTGCCTATCAGCATATGGCATATGCTCCAAATTTATGGAAATGCACTGACATTAAAGGACTAGAGCTAATTTGGGTATAAAGTCAGGAAACACTTAAGGTCTAACGTCTTTTATTTTAGGAACATGAAGGTTGGAATTAATGAGACAGCTGGAACATTGAGCTCTGTATTTTCCAGAGCTCCATGAGACACTCAAATTTGTTTAACTGTAGAACAAGACTCCAGGTGATGCTCTAACCTGAAAATGAGCCAGGATCAGATGAAAATATTATGTGGTTTCAGCAGAGTAGTCAACCATTGTGAAAGACAGTGTGGTGATTCCTCAAAGACCTAGAGTCAGAAATATTATTTGACCCAACAATCCCATTACTGGATGTATAACCATAGGAATGTAAATGTTTCTGTTATAAAGACACATGCACACATATGTTCACTGAAGCACTGTTCCCAATAGCAAAGACATGTAATCAACCTAAATGCCTATCAATGACAGGCTGGATAAAGAAAATATGGCACATATATACAATGGAATATTATGCAGTCATAAAAAGGAATGAGATCATGTCCTTTGCAGGGGCATGGATGGAACTGACTGCCATTATGCTTAGCAAACTAACGCAGGAACAGAAAACCAAACACCACATGTTCCTATGTATATATGGGAGCTCAATGATGAGAACATGTGGACACGTGGTGGGGAACAACACACACTGGGGCCTGTCCAAGAGTGAGGGGTGGGAGGAGAGAGAAGATCATGAAGAACAGCTAGCACATGCTGGGATTAACACCTGAGTGATGGGATGATCTGTGCAGCAAACCACCGTAGCACATGTTTACCTATGTAACAAACCTGGACATCCTGCACATGTACCCCTGAACTTAAAATAAAAGTTGGAAATTAAAAAAAAAAAAGAGAGAGCTATTGGTAGCAGAGAATCTACCTTTCAAAACTGAGTTTTTTTTTTAAAAGCCATCTCTCTCTGTGATTGATATACAGAACGTTGCCTTTCCAATTTCTAACTCAACAATTAGGAAAAGACTGGCTTGGAAGAGATTGATTTTTACAGTTTACAGATTTTAAAAAATGAAATTTTAATTTGTCTTGCATCACCACCCTTAAGTAAGCATCATGTGACATTTGTGTATATCAAGTATACAAAAAATGGAAATCACAAAACCAAGATAAAGATATGAGTTCTATTCATCATTTAGAAAAGCAAAATACAAAAAGTAAACTTGTATTTATAGGAAGTGGGAACAGTTCAACATTAGAAAAGAATACTCATCATTATTTTAATATTTAATACTGATCATTATATATGCTTACAAAGGGAGTCAATTGACATTTTTCATATTTTAAAGCAAAAGTATTTTTTGTAAATAAAAGCTCAGACTATAATATGTCTTATAATATAATATGGTCTTATAATTAAGACCATAATTATCTCACAGTATCAAATGAGAAATAAACCAGATTTTAAAACTGACCTTAATATGTAAGCATTTCGTTAATACTGCTGTATTTTATGTCTGAAACTAGAAATAAGGTTATTATATGAGTATGATATAGTTACTTGTATTAGTCAGGGTTTTCTATAGGGATTGAACTAATAGGATATATATATATATATATATATATATATATATATATATATATATA
Organism: Macaca mulatta; assembly: GCF_049350105.2. Taxonomy (NCBI): domain Eukaryota; kingdom Metazoa; phylum Chordata; class Mammalia; order Primates; family Cercopithecidae; genus Macaca; species Macaca mulatta. The sequence continues at coordinate 176,448,158 of NC_133410.1, forward strand.
AAGGGGAGTTTATTAAGTATTAACTCACAGGATCACAAGGTCCCACAATAGGCCATATGCAAGCTGAGGAGCAAGGAAAGCCAGTCTGAGTCTCAAAACCAAAGAACTTGTTTGAGGGCAGGAAGCATCCAGCACGGGAGAAAGATGTAGGCTGGAAAGCTAGGCCAGTCTAGTCTTTTCACGTTTTTCTGCCTGCTTTATATTCTAGCCACACTGTTAGCTGATTAGATTTGCCCCCCCAGATTAAGGGCCGGTCTGCCTTTCCCAGCCTGCTGACTCAAATGTTAATCTCCTTTGGCAACACACTCACAGACATACCTAGGATCAATATTTTGCATCCTTCAATTGAATCAAGTTGACACTCAGTATTAATCATCATGGTAATCTCCAGTAGATTATTTTATTTTTACTATATTTGCCATTTTATCTCAGTAGGCAATATTAAGAATATTACTTTATTAAAAATTATGTTCTTAACTCTTTACCCTGAAGTATTGAAATTCCGAAAATTATCAGAAATGATGTCTATAAAATAGTCAGTATGATCATGCAAGAAATAGAAGCTGTATAAAAACTCATTTGAGTGTATTAGAATTTGGTCAAGCAGCTTTAACTAGAGCTCTTTGGGAGAAGAGTTGCTGTGTTTTGAAAGTATCTCCCAAAATTTGTGTGTTGCAAATTGAATTCCCAATATGACAGTCTTGGGAGGTGGGGCCTGATGGGAAGTATTTAGATCATAAGGGGCCCTGCCCTCATAAATAGGCTAATGTCTTTATCAAAAGGGCTTGCAGGGGTGGGCTCACCCTCTTACACACTTTGCCCTTACCACTTTCTACTGTGTGAGAACAGAACAGGAGTGCCCTCACCAGAGGCTGGACTTCCCAGCCTCCACACCTGTGAGAAGTGTCTGTTTTCAATAAATTACCTAGTCTCAGGTATTCTGTTATAGAAACACAGATCAGTACCAGAGAAACAGGGTGTTTCTATAACAGACATGTAAAAATGTGGAAGTGACTTTCAAACTGGGTAAGAGGTAGAGGATGGAAAGATTTGAATGAGAGGCTAAAAAAAGCCTAGACTGCCATAAAAAGGGTGTCAAGGGCGATTCTGGTGACGGCGTAGAAGAGAGCTGTAGGAAAAATCTGAAATTTCTTAGAGATTACTTAACTTAAGTGGTTGTAACCATAATGTTGTAGAAATATGGGCAATAAAGGCAATTCTGATGAGGTCTCAGACGGAAATCAGGAACAAAGTGTTGGCAACTGGGGGGAAAGGGCACCCTTCCTACCAATTGGGAAAGGACTTGACTAAATTGTTTCCATGCCCAAGGGCTTTATGAAAAGCAGAATTTAGGAGTGATAAACTCGGATATCTGGTAGAAGAACTCTCTAAGCAGCCAAGCATTGAGAAGGCTGTATTGCTTCTCTTAACTAACCATAGTAAAATACAAGAAGAGAGAAATGATTTAGAGATGGAATTTATAATCAAAAGGGAAACAGAATATAGAGATTTTGAGAAGTTCAGCCTGGCCATGTAAAGAATTTAAAAGCATGTTTAGGAGGAAAAAAACAAGAGTGTAACCACACAATCCTTACTTTGTTAAGGAGATTAGTATGGCTAGAAGGGAGTGCTATTCTTTAAGACAATGGGAGAATGACTGAAAATCCTTGAAGCTGTCACTCCCATCACATGCCTGGAATGCTAGAGCCTGGAAGGCAGAAAAATTTTGAGGAAGGGAACAACACTGATGGAATGTCAGTGCTCCCTTCCCAGGGCAGCCTTGGGATTCTAGTCCCTGCATTCTGGCATTGCACCCACAGATGTGACTCACAGGCCTATGTGTGACTCTAGCCATTACTGCAGAAGATTCAAATGATAAACCTTGTTGACATTCACATGGTGCTAATTCTGCTGGCATGAGCTGTGGAGGCAGAGCCACCGCAGACAGTCCCCACTAAAGCAATGCCTAGTGGACTCATAGGGGCAGGGCTGCCCCAATACCCCAGAGCTGTAGGGCTAGTGTGGCAGACCAGGTGTCACTAATGCGGGCCTCCATAACAATCGTTTCAGTACGGACTGTGTGGTTAACTTAAATATTAAAAGCCAGTGCCCTTATACAAAGGCTGGGATGTAGCAAAAGCCCACCAAGAGTTTTACCTAGGCCTTTCCTGAACCTTAAAGCGTGATGAAACAAGTTTTATCGGGGGTCTGAAGAAACTCCCCAGCTCTCCACAAACAAGATTATTGAGAGTCTGAAGGAACTCCCCAAACCTCCGTGATTTAGCAGGAGACAAGATAAGGGAAATCTCCCCAGTACCTGGACCCATTTAGATTAGGTAAACTTACTGAGGCTCCAGAGGAAGGTCTTCAAGACCCAGATCTTAGTTACAGAGTAAAATAAGTTAATCACTTATGTCTTTAGATGAATGCACACTTACACATGGACATATAGTTTAGGAGGAATATAAGCTCTGGAAAACTTTGTAATTTTGAGTTTGTCTGGTAATAATTTCCAGGCCTTCTCCCTGTAACCAGTTACAGAAATAAAAACTCTCTTCCTCCCCAGTTCATCTGCATCTTGTTTTTGGGCCATGAGATATAGCAGCCCAACCCTCAGTTTGGTCCAGGAACACTACAAGTGTACAACAACAGCCTAGTAGAGCTACAAGCATGAGACTTCAACCTGTGAGTGCTGCTGTGTGGACTGAACCCAGCAAAGCCACAGGGATGGGGCTGCCTGAGGCGTTGGGGGCCCACTCTCTGCCCCATTATGTCCAAAAGGCCCAACATGCAGTCAAGGATTATTCCCAAGCCTTAAAATGTAATGTTTCACCTGCTGGACTTTGTGTTGGGACCTGTTACCCTTTATCTCTTGTCTATTTCTGCCTTTTGGAATAAGAATGTCTATCTGACACCTGGCCCACCATGGTGTTTTGGAAGCATGTAATTTGTTTTGATTTTACAGACTGGTGAGGAACTTATCTTAGGATAAATCCTACGTTAAGTCTCGCCCATATGATATGTAGATGAGACTTTGGAATTAGACTTTAAAGTTGATGCTGGAATGACTTGAGAACTTTGGGAATATTGGAACGAAATGCACACGAATTTTTGTGTGCAATGGACAAGAATTTGGGGGGCTGGGGCTGAATGCTGTGGTTCGAATGTGTTCCTCAGAATGTATGTGTTCAAAACTGGATCCCCAGTGCAACAGTGTTGGGAGGTGGGGCCTAATAGGAGGTAGAACCTTCATAAGTAGATGAATGCCATTATCAAAAGGGTTCACAAGAGTGGTTTCACTCTTTTGTGCTCTTTGCCTGTCCTTCTTGACCATGTGAAGACACAGCAAGAAAATCTTCACAAGATGCTACAGACCTAATACTGCACTTTCCAGCCTTCAGAACTATGAAAAATAAATTTCTGGTTTTTATCAATTACCCACTTTTAGGTATTCTGTTTTAGCAGCGCAAAATGGACTCAGACAATAGTCCTCTCCTGTCTCAAAACATCAACATACTAGATGATTTCTTCTTCTATTTTATTTCCATTTCTCAGTGGAATATGTTACTAGACCTAGGATGTGGCTGTTTTGCTAGACACTGTGAAAGCAAAATAAATCTTGGGACCCAAAAATAAGCTAAAGGGAAAAGTCAAGCTGGGAACTGCTGAGAGCAAACCTGCCTCCCATTCTATTCCAAGTCACCGCTCTGCTCCCTGAAATAAATGTATATCTGATCGCCTCTTTTGGAGAGGCTAATCAGAAACTCAAATGAATGCAACCATTTGTCTCTTATCTTCCTATGACCTGGAAGCTCCTCCCGGCTTCCAGTCATCTTGTCTTTGCTTCCAGTTGTCCCACCTTTCCAGACTGAACCAATGTTCATCTTACATATATTGATTGATGTCTCATGTCTTCCTAAAATGTATAAAACCAAACTGTGCTTTGACCACCTTGGGCACCTGTTGTCAGGACCTCCTGAGGCTGTGTCATGGGTGCATGTCCTCAACCTTAGCAAAATAAACTTTCTAAATTAACTGAGATCTGTCTCAGATTTTGGGGGTTCACAATACAAAATCTTGAACATTTTATTTTTGCAACAGCACCTTATAATTTTGAACAGTTTTCTACTGGTTCATACAAACATTTAGCCCAACAGAATGCCCTCTGCTAATGTAAATTTAAGACTTTGTCATTCAAACTCTTTTGTTTGCAACAGACAAATACTCAATTTATGCAGGCTTAAAGAAAAAGAAAATAGTTGTATGCTAAAATTAAAAATTTAAGAAATAGATCTAAATTAAGCTCCTTGCCGGATTCAAGATTCAATGAAGTTCATCATGAATCTGGTGCTTTCTTGGAACTAGGACGGTAGAGTAAGCCCCATGCATACCCCGCAGACAGTGACAGGAGGAGCATTCCTTTAATACAACATGAAGATTCTTTGAGAAGAATAAAGGAAAATGGAGGCAGGACAGACACAATATACTTTTTGTGGATCTAACAGGGTTATGTAAATTTCCAAAACTGCTTCCTGGGCATTGTCTAAATCTGGCTCTGCCAAAAGACCACTGCTGTCCCTAAACAGGAAAATTTCCCATTGAGAGTTCTACAGTATGCATGTGTTTTGTAAAGAAAACATTCATCAACTCCTAATATCATTTCAAATATTTTTCTTCATTTAAATTTTAGCACAGAGGGTTCAGTTCTTCAGTCTATAATACTTCTCTCTAAAAGAAGTTTTCTTGTCAGTCAGTTTTTTCAAAGATCCTCATTCTGCTCCTTCTTCCATTCTCATCCTTTCTCTTTTCAAATGAGTAAAGGACATGATCAGTTAATTTTTACCTCAAACATGGATTTACTTTGTTAAAATAAACGTTAGTGAATAAATCAAGAAAATTAATTTTTAACTGCAATATGTCGACCTTCAGTGAGCTGGTGGAAGAGGTCCCCTGGGGGATAAATGTATATAAATTGTACTATTATGTAACCAAAAATAGCCCAAAACCTAGTGATTTAAAAAATCTACCATGCATTATTGTTGATGCAATTACAGTTTACTTGGAAAGTTTTGATGTAGGCCAATTTCAACACACTTAAGCTTGGTTGGTTTATGTGTCTACCATCAGTTTGTGGTTAGTGTAACTGAGTACCGCCATTTTTCTAAGAGATGGAGAATGAGTTATTTTTAGTTTTTTTCTCTTGCTTCCTTTTCCCCTGCTTCCCAGTTCATACTCTGCTGTTTAGAAATGCAAGTCTAACCTTTAACTTTCTCTTCACCAGACTATCTACAGACTAGCTTCTCTAACTGGGTGCTTATTTAAAAGTTCCAGAGAGGAACTCTTTTCTACCAAGGGATCGCCTCTAGAGACAACAGTCCATTTACAACCAAAAGTATTCCTGCTACGAAACTCTCTTCCACATGGACAGTATCTGAGACGAGACCTCTTTACAACCTAGATCTGCCCACAATGGCGTCTGCTCAACCACCCGGTAGAAAAGGCACTGAAGCAGTCAAGTGGACTTCCACCTGCTTGCTCCTTCCCGTGCATGCCATTCATGCCAAGTCCTCTTTTATAAACCCCTGCCTTATGCTCCAAAATTGAAGCAGTACCCTGAAGGCAGGAAGCCTGCGCTATTTCCCTGAAGCTAGGTTTGGAATAAAAGGTCACTTTCTTTATACCAGACCTCACTCTGGTAATTGAACTCTGCAAGTGGTGAGTGACTGAAACTGTGTCTGAGTTATAGTAGGCTGCAGGTGACTGTCCCAGAGTAACTTCATTCGCAGGTTTTTGGTGGCTGATTCGTCAGTGGGGGTAATGGTCAGTGGAGGTAATGGAGAGACTATACTACATGCCTCAACATCTGGCTGGCAAACCCAAGTTTGTTCACATGGTGATTGCAGCAAGGTTATAAAAAAGACGGCAGAAAGACAGAAGGTCTACTGGGGCCTAGGCTTAGAACTGGCAGCCTCTCATTTCTGCTTTTTTTTTTTTTTCCCAGCCAAAACAATTCTGGACTCTATTTTAGAATGGCTAAAAATCCACATTACTTGCAGATATGAAATATATGGTAGATAGTTGGGCCATTTTTATAAACAATCAACCATTCCTTTCTATATTCTCCCTCTGGTTTTGTCTTGATACTCCCACATGAAAAATAAACTAATACACTCCATACTAAGATCTCGGATAGCCCCTAAACCCAAGAGCCCATAATCAACATCTTATCTGGTGGTGACCCCTTAGAAACAATTCCTTGGATCCAAAACTTCTGAGCTAAAAATATAGATTATTGCCCAATTCACTGTGACACAAGAATGGGATAAATAATCCCATTTTAAAAGGGTGAAAACGAAGTGTACACAGTTGTGACTGATCTGCCGTATTTCGAAAACCCACTGGGCAGTGTTGTTAAGTTCCCGTACTCTGAAGGTACAAACTGCTCCTAAATTAGAGTCACTTCGACTGCCAGTACTCTCAGCTCGCGTATCTGAGTTTCTCCTTCTGAGGTATCCGGTTATTGTTTTCATTATACTCGTTGGTTACTTGGTAACAATAGCTCATATTGTTATACTCCTTGGTTACTATGAAGAAATAGCTCATATCATTTCTCTGCCTTCTCCCTGCCTGTACAAATTTGGGACTCAGACTTTTTACAGTTTTCACCATCTCAATCCCTTTTAGTTCAGTCTGCTGGCACTCTTGAGAATATAACCTTCAAACGTTTGTGGTCTCGTAGATATGATTTGCGATCGCTCAATTCAACGACAGCCACACTCAAAATTGGCTTCAAGACATTTTTCTCCCTCTATAGACTTACATTCTGTTACTTTGGAAAGAGACTGCTGTGAGATCTTGCCATTCTGGTTCTTAGAAGTCCTTTTTCTTTGCTAACTGAAATAATCCATAGGCACCAACTTATCTCTTTAAGTCTCAACAAAGCATTTAGAGCCCCCTGATTTGACTTCTGTCCATAGAGCTCAGATTTTACTTTGGCATATTTTACCTACCAGATATGAGAAACAGTTTTATTTTCCAACTGAACAAGGCCTGGTCCCACTTTATCTCTTCTAAATTTTACTTGCAAATTTCCCAGCTCTTGAAACAATCTATTCTCTTTCCCCATGCCTTATCATATATGGCAGGTATCAACCAGCCGGTACTTTCAATATTCTTTCTGGAGACTTTTTTGCCCAAAACTGGAGCACATGAGTTATATTTTCCATATTCCTGGTTACTGTATGCAATTGTTTTGCTAACTATTTTGTGATTACATAATATATGAGTTTTCATTTTTCTAGCCTCCAAGAGCAATTTCTTCACCGTGTCCTGTCCAATTTTCCAGCCTCTTCCAGCTCCCTAGTCCAACGATTTTATTATGACTGTTCCTGTTTCGGGTACCAATTTCTGTCATTTATCTATCATTCTGTAGCAAACTATCCAAAGAATGCGACTTAACACAACTAGTTGTTATTTCTCACATGTTTATACATCAGCTGGATGCTTATATTTACCACATTCTTCTGGTCTCATTTTGGGTCTGTTATATGCCTGTGGTCACTGGGCAGATTGGCTGGAGGCTGGTTGGTCATGAAAAGCCACACTCACATGTCTTTTGGATGGATGGCTGTCAGTTGGGGCAATGGTGGCAAAGGTGCCACATGAGTAATGCCATTCAGAGTTTATTTGTATGGTTGTGGCAGAACTTAATGAAAAAAAGTCAAAGTACAAAGGTCTTTGGAGGCCTAAGCTCAGAACTGACATGTCATCTGTCTGTCATGTTCTATCAGCAAAAGGAAGTTGTGTGTGATGTCAGAACAGATTGAAGGGGTAGACAATTATACTCCACCTACTGATGGGAAAAACTGCAAAGTCATACTGCAGAGGATGCACACTCACAGAGGTATGAAGAATCAGGGCCATTTTTGTAATCAATCTTCACATCCGGTCTCCCATACATATCAGAAAAATGACACAATGAACATAGTTACCTATTGCTAAGACCACCAACATTTAGAACTTGAGTTGACATAAACATTTATTTTGCTGCTGTTTCTCAATTCCGTTTTCTATTTTACTGAACTATTACTTGAAATGTTTTGTAGTTTATGCTCAGCTTGTCATTTAGGTTTTGATAACAAAATATAATGTGTTTTAAATATTCTAAATGTTGTCAGGGAGTTAAAATTAAGAATAAGAACTCGAGAGCAATGCTAAAGTTGTAAACTCAAAGTACAATGACCTGCCGGGTGCTGTGGCTCACACCTGTAATCCCAGCACTGTGGCAGGCCAAGGTGGATGGATCACCAGAGGTCAGGAGTTTGAGACCAGCCTGGCCAACATGGCAAAACCTCGTCTCTACTAAAAATACAAAAATTTGCTGGGCGTGGTAGCAGGCACCTATAATTCCAGCTGGTCAAGAGGCTGCGGTAGGAGAATCGCTTGGACCTGGGAGGCGGAGGTTGCAGTGAGCCGAGATCGCACCACTGCACTCCAGCCTGGGAGACAGAGCAAGACTCCATCTCAGAAAAAAAAAAAAGTACAATTTCCAAAAGTAATAACCTAAAGAATATTTGTTTTTATCTTTTATATTTTTGGTGACCTTAAATAAATCAGTAAAAGTCTTAATTTTATTATTTCTTCAAAATATACAGTATAGTGAAATTAATAACTAATATTTATCTTCAAAACAAATTATCATGATCATTATTGGAACAAATTGATCATGATTAAGAATGCGTGGTCAAGATCTGGTAAATGAACCCCCTGATTATTTATAATTTTATTATTGGACCAGAAAGGGCAAGTAGGAGATGTTGAGTCTGCCAGTTATTCGGATGTGTTTGTCATACAGCAGAATATGAGTAGTTACGGATTTTGTCAGTCTTCAGAGTCCCTCAGCCCTAACACCAAGATTTTAACAGCTGGTTCTACCCAGAAAAGAATGGCATTGGAAAGTAGAGTTTCTTTTTTATCTGCAGGAAGAAATAATGCAGATCCCTCGCTCTAGCAAACACCTTTGCATCAGACAACCGGTCTCTGCCATCCCCAGAAGTTTCCATATCAGTACCTGTGAAAAAATAAAATAAAAGAAGCTTTCTTTCCAACTAAACAAGGCAGAAAGGAACATCAGTGACCACAGGAGTTATCCTGGGAGGGTTGGAGACCAGTAGCCTTCTGTCAGAGGCCAGTACTTGGACAACTTGAGAAATTACTAGTCTCCCAACGGCAGACAGCATATATATATTTAAAAAAAAAAAAAGAACAAACTGGAGTAATTCATCAAAGTGTTTACTTTTCTTGGGTTCCCAGTAATCATTTGAGAGGGAACCCCAAAGAAGAATCGGTTTGCTGGGGACTCAGAATCATATTGCATATATTTTGAAGATTGAAAGAATAGTAACCTTTCTTACAGACCCCAAACAGGGGAAACAGATCATATCCATAAAATTAGATAATAAAATACATTAATGCTAAAGTTATTGTCTACAATGCTATTATATTAAATAGAAATGACAAATGGAGGAAAAATGCAGTAAATTATATACAATAGTCTGTAGGGAGTGTAAGACAATAGGTACAAATGCCTAAATAACTGAGAATGCTTTGAAATACAAAACATTCACCTCTTTTAATTAGAAATTAATTTATTATTTGCTGTCCAGGTAAGTACCCTTTCCATAGTGACACAATAAGCTGCTGTAGATTTGTACATCAGAATGCAAGTTGATTTTTCTCTTCCCAGAGCAGCATTTGATCTAAAAAAACTTCATTGTCCAAGATTGCTTACACTGTAAAAATTGAGCAAGAAAATAGAGTTAAACTCTGTGTGCAGCAATTATTCTTTCTGTCAGCAGGAGCAAAATTTATCACCAAAGGAAAATCAAAAGTACTGTCATGTAGAAGTCAAACAGCACTCCTGAGTTCTTTCTTAGATTCCTAGTAAAAATCCTTGGCAAGAACTGCCATGGCTCATAGTTTCACGAATGTGGGTGAAAATAGATTCCAGTAGCAGGTTTTGTATGGACATGCAGTGCATTATTCTTTATAGAAATATAGCTAGTGGAGCAGTGAGAAATTGTTTAGTCTGAGTTTAAGAATGGGTATTCTCCTAGGGCATCTACTCCTCTTTTCTATACATTTTGAGAAGATACCGGGCATTCTACCTGATCTAACATGCTGTATGCCAATATATTTTCATATTATAACCTGTATCTATGCCTTTGTCGTTTATCTCCTGGCCAACCAATTAATGGGACGACTACCTTACTTTTGAGAGAAATCCCTTACTGGGTGCATATCCTTGGGATATTCACTCTTCCTTCACAATTTCTATATCCTCGGTAGCTATCCTGCAGGGAACTAGGAAAATGTAAGGAGGAAAAGCTTCTCATCAACAGACAAACTAACTTACAAGCAGTAACTTCCACAGGGAGTGTCCTGCCAGCTCTCTGTGGCTTCCTGCCTTCCACCTCAAGATGGCCACCTGTCAATATGCTCATTAGTTTTGTATCTCACTCATACTGTGGTTCTCACTTTCAGAAGACAAAGGACTCTGATTTTATTTTTTTAAGCAATGAATGTCACAGATTCTCCAAGAAATTCCTTAGTCTTTCAAAAAGCATACAGGTTGTGCTTTTTTAAAGTTTCACTTTTAATTCTCTTGTAAAGAGAGGTATTTGTTTTATTTCCTCAAAATTGATGACTTTGTTGACATATTATTTCTTGCTAGTTTAATTCTGCATTTTGCACTTTCTGATTAAGTGCAGGAAACCCTCAGAGATCCTTGGGCACAGGCTACACTCAAACTTAGATATGTTGTATTCAGAGCACAGAAATGATGCTTATCTGCAGACTGTCCCATCGACATTTTAGGACGTTTGGCATTTGCTAAAGAAGGCTGCAGTCAGCAGGGGTGGGAAGTCAACACTACAGAAAGCCCTAGATGAAGCTGTGGTTGTGGGAGAGAAAAGGAGAGAGATGAAGAGACACTAAGTGAGGGGGCTGGGAATGACAGCAGCCTCTCCATCCACGCAGGGAGAGGCGAGACTCCAAGGGCTGTCAAAGACAGATAAGCACGCATGCATGGAATTCAATTTGTGCTGGTCTAGAAGTCAGCGATGCAGTGAATGACACCCCCACCCCAAGAGTTTCCTTGAATAGTTTGGAAATTAAACCTCATTTTCAGACCTTCTGATAAGTAATAGGCAGGGCAGCCCTGGTGTGGAAAAGAGGGGAGAGACCAGCAAGTACAGGATCTCAAGGGAAACTTCTATTTTGGGGTGAAAAAGTGTGTTTGTTACATAAAATCACTGAATTCAAAGTACTAGAAAACCTGTCCAAGCAAAGGCAATGCCATCAATGTTCTAGTTACTGTCGTTTGGGAAGCCAGGAGGCAATGTTCTCGGAGGGAGCAGCCAAGTGCTTATTCATATAAAAGAAGTCTACAGCATTAGAAACGCACAAATGCTGTGAGTACTCTAGTTTCTTGCCAGTAAATATTCCTGAGGGCCCCTCCTAACCTCCCTGCCAAGAGCAGGAACTACTCGCCAAAAACAGTAACATTTTGGCCACTGAGGATACCTCGGCTGCACTCCCTAACTGGTGCATACATTGAATATTAAAGAGTATAGGAAAAGCCAAATTATAACAATTACATGGCCTCTACCCTGAAAGAACTTGTGTTCTTCTTGGAATAACAATAAACACACAGAGTACAATGAGTCTCATCTCTGGATCCTCCCTACTGAACCACTCCCCAGCCCTGCCAGGCTGGACTAATTTCAGGCTCCTGGCTAAGCTTTCGGTACCTTCTCTTTCCTCTGCCTGAACTTTTCTTCTCCCACCCACGGTCCCTACATCCTCCTTCATTTCAGATCTTCTTCCAGAATCTTTTCCTGATTCTTTAAATTGAATAAGATGTACACACCCCTCCCCCACATACATATATGATCAGGTGAACTGTATTTGTGTGCTGCCCCTACACAACGGCCATTGCATCATATTCTGCTTCCGTCAGTGTTTCTCTATACACCATCCTTTAGATTATACATCTGGCAGGTACAGGGATCATATTAATCTTGCTCTCTCCTATATTCATTTTTGTTTTTTTTTGTTTTTTTTTTTTAGATGGAGTCTTGCTCTGTTAACAGCCCAGGCTGGAGTGCACTGACGCGATCTCGGCTCACTACAACCTCCACCTCTCGGGTTCAAGCGATTCTCCTGCCTCAGCCTCCCGAGTAGTTGGGATTACAGGTGCCCGCCACCACGCCCAGCTAATTTTTTGTATTTTTAGTAGAGATGGGGTTTCACTGTGTTAGCCAGGATGGTCTTGATCTCCTGACTTTGTGATCCACCCGCCTCGGCCTCCCAAGTGCTGGGATTACAGACATGAGCCACTGCACTGGGCTGCTCTCTCCTATATTCTTCGGACACAGATTTCTACCTGGACATAGTAGGAATTCAGTAGACAATCTCTGCCTAAGTGAAGTAAAACTGCACTAAAGAGTTTTAAAGAGCTTAAAATTGTTTTACTAAGGTTTTTTTTTTTCTAATTTGAATAATATCAGCATTGATCTGTTTTCAAAAATCTAGGGAACTCCTGAGAAGTCACTCCACTTGTCACAGGAGCTGAAGGAAGGATTTTTATACCAATAAACTGAAACAGGATAGTGTGTCCAGTTTGACAGTGTCTCTTTCCAGTATTCTTGCACTAACCACCTAATAGTCACCTTTCTTCTGCTCTGACTCCCTACCTCACCTGCCCATGGAACTCATCCTTTATTCTGTAGACAGAGTGCTCTTCTTAAAACAGAAACTCGGGCTGGATGCAAGGGCTCACGATTATAATCCCAGCACTTTGGGAGGCCAAGGCAAGCAGATCACTTGAGCTCAGGGGTTTGAGAACAGCCTGGCCAACATAGCAAAACCCCATCTCTACTAAACACACAAAAATTAGACGGGCATGGTGGTGGGCACCTGTAATCCCAGCTACTCGGGAGGGTGAGGCGTGAGAATTGCTTGAACCCAGGAGGCAGAGGTTGCAGTGAGCCAAGATGGTGCCACTGCACTCCAGCAAGACTCTGTCTCAAAAATAAGTAAATAAACAAGCAAACAAATAAAATGAAACAGAAACCTGAGCATATTATTCTCTAATATCCTTTACTGGCCATCCAACCCATATCTATATTCCATACGTATAGAGTAACTTTCAAGCTACTAAATATAAACCATAAAGCCTTCTGTTGTTTCACCCCTGCCCACCTCCTCAGCTTCAAATTTCATCAATTTATGCTTCAAAATATACACTCTAACAAGATGAAACCATTTGTTTCCATTGCTGTGTCACCTATTTGTGAATAATAAAATTACACAGGTAATATGAAATCACTTACATATTTACCTAAACCATAAACTCTACCTCCAAAGCAAAAGTATGGGAAATTACACCACTTCCTTTCATGCTCTTCCCAATTTACAGGCAATCCTAAGGTTTACCTCCTTCTCTTCTTTAAGGCTATGTATTGTCCATTTTAAACTTAACTCTGCAGAATCTTTTAAATGTATCTCATCTGTATAGAATTATTGCAAAAGGAAGGAGTTCAGTGTTTAAGTATCTCTTCTACAACACGCTACAGTGTAGACGGAATTTAAGGGACAGTGAATCCACAGCATAGTCCTTGCATACAATGAACTGAGTTACTGTGCATGGCCAGAACATCGTAACCTTTCATGGCCAGGAGTTTGTCCTCCTACCTGCACCTGACTGACGTCCTGTATCTTGCAGAGTTTATTGCTTTACCGATCCCTTTTACACTTTAATATCAAATCTACACTTGAGAACACAATAAAGAGCATTATTTTAGACAACTGCTAAATATTTTGATCAAACTTACATTCAAATAAAAAGCTCCTTAGAATTGCCACTTCCCAGTGCATTCTTAGAGAATTGCATACATTTTGTGGAATGAGTTGCAATGGAAACAGGCTAGCCATTGGTAATATAGATGTGAATCAAAGGCATGCATTATGTGTAAATGCATAACTTTTAACTACTGAGTATTGCTGGAATAACGCAGATGTGCCCCAGCTGTACTGCTAGAGGATTTCATCACCTTCCACATAAAAGCTATTTATTTCTAAGATTAGTTTACTTGACTTAGGTTTCAGTTATCATGACAATAGCAAATATATCTTGTTAACCAAGATTCTTATTTTCATTTGAATTTGGCTCTCACATTTTAAAAACATACTAAATTATTAACAATTCTAAACATGAATACTCTTTTCCCTTTGATATTCTCTCCTCTAACATATTCAAATGTTTTAAGATTATATTCAAATTTTTAAAAATTATGCATATGAGAATATATTTCAGACCCCTTTCTCAGCTAATTTATATGAAATTGATATCCCTTTGCAAGAAGTCACAAAAGGGGAAGAAATATTTCCATGGTTCAAATTTAAGGCTTATTTTTTTCTCCTTTCTATAAGACCAGCTCAAATGTCAGCACATCAGCATATCATTTCATTTTCATTGAGCTGTTTGCCCAGTATTCACAAATCCAATTACTTTTCTGTAGCATCAAACAAGATTCGTACATGATTTTCTTCTGCAACTCTGAATTTCCTTCCTGCTGTTTTCTGCTTTGCTTGCTTAAAAAAAAAAAAATCTTCCATTTTTTTGGTGATGTATCAGCAGGTTTCATCCTCATGATGGGTGAAACAAACATTCATCCAAGAATTGAATAGCAGCCTTGCTTCACACATTGAATCTAGTTAAAATGAGGTATCACTGTATAGGTATTTTCCTGCCAATGATAAGCTTTAGTTTATGAAACATAAAACACAAGTCCTCACTTTACAGTTTACTTTTCTAAGGACCTGATTCTGGATTTTCTTATAAATTAAGCCTCCTTGACCTTCCAATCACCCCTCTTTACAGCAATATTTTTGTATTTATTATCCTACAGAATGTTTACATGTAAAAATCACCCTTTCTCTCACTCTTAAAGCTGATTTAGATCATTCCTTCAATCGGAAAGTGAAATTTGCATTTGTTACTTACCATTGGTCACAAAGATAGCATGATGGGAACAGAGAATAGAGACAGACTAACTCAAGAGTTGGAATAGCAACTCATCAGTGTTTGAGTGACCTCACCGTGAGACACACTGTCTCACTTGTCAACCTCTGTAAGCCTTTCCTACAGTTCAGACCATTATTATTTCAGAAATTGCAAAAATTGAAAACCTTCAAACAAATGAATGTCAATGGGAAATGTTGAGAATTGGGCAACATGAATTTCACACTATCTGTCTTAGATTTCCTGAAACTTGAGCCATTTAAATTATGTCACTATTTGGCATTAGTAATGCACTCTGTGGACAAGGAATAAATCGTAGCAGGAACCTGAAGCTCCTAAATGAAGCTGAAAAATCCTTAAGGCATGTTGCAATGAGGTGCATCATATATTACTTAATTCTGTGTCACTCATTCTATAAAGCAAATTGACAGAATTTAGAAACTGTATCTGTCTTTCAAGTTGAAATAACAACAAATAACATGGTGAATAGGTTACATTGAGTAAAATCCTTTCACTAACATATCAGGTGATTTCTTAACAACTTTGTAAATGGTAACTATACCTCTTTTACAGCTGTGAAAATGGGATCAGCAAAGACAAAAACAAAACTTTATAACAGTCACAAGATTAACTGTTACAGCTATGACAAGAACTTAGGCCATCCGACTCTGCCACCAGTGTCCCCACCACAAACAAAGTGATGACGGGAGTTCACAGCTCCTTTCTTTGAGAAAATGGTCCTGCCCTTTATCTAATTTTTCTAAGTGTAATTTGCTCTTACAGTAGTGTGCGTTTGGACACTGTAGCTGATTTTGATCTATACATGCTGACTTAGATGTAGTCACATTTCTGTATGCTTTCTGGCTTCAGTGATTGATTATTTCTATGCCTGACATCACCATAACAGGCCACCCAGAAATTCTGAATACAGAAAGATGCAGCCTATTTAATACTGGTAGTGAGCTTTAGGTGGCATATTGAAAGGGATTTTAGAATCTTTTCATTTCTTGCTAACTTTAAAATGATAGCAGTTGAAAAAGTGCTATATAACTAGGCTTCTTTCTGCCTCGGGAACAAGTTTTATTGAGATGTCTGAGATAACAGACTGATCATTTGCCTATGGTTCCTAGAGTTACAGAGGCGGAAGAAGCCCGCAGTGCTCTCTCCACAATCACCCACTGACCCTGGTGTCTTGCACCAAATTTCAACCAATAATTTCTTTTTCTGTCATGTGTCTGTATTATGAAAATGTTTGTCCTTCGTTTAGATTATAAGCAGAAGTCAGGGATTCTGGTAGATTGCATTGATGATTCTAATTCTCTTACTGCAATATGAAATCCTTTTACTGCCCACTCTTACCCTTTTCCCACACTTGTCCAAGAACAGGAGAAGATGGGTGTCCAAGCTCAAGGAGGGTGGTAATTTGCTTCCCTTTTATGTTTTCATTCTATTTGACCCTCAGTGGGTTGGATGATGCCCACCCACATTGGTCCATTTTTGCACTGCTGTAAAAAAATACCTGTAAGTGGGTAATTTATGAAGAAAAGAGAATTAAGTGGCTCATGGTTCTGCAGGCTGTACAGGAAGCATAGTGGCTTCTACTTCTTGGGAGGTCTCAGGAAACTTACAATCATGGGAGAAGGTGAAGGAGAAGCAGGCATGTCTTACAGGGCCAGAGCAGGAGGAAGAGAGAGGGGGAAGGTGCTGCATACTTTAAGAAAACCAGATCTCACGAGAACTCATTCACTATCATGATGACAGCACCAAGGGGGATGGTGTTAAACCATGAGAAACCAACACCATGATCTAATCACCTCCCACCAGACCCTACCTCCAACATTGAGGATTACAATTAAACATGAAATCTGGGCAGGGACACAGATCCAAACCATATCACTCAGTCTACTGATTCAAATGCTAATCACTTCCAGAAAGACCTCCATAGACATACTCAGGCATGTTTTGCCAGCTATCTGGGTATCTCTTGACTCGCTTGACATATAACATTAACCATCACAATGAACTTTCACAGATGAGTGTATTACTATTACATTTTCCATTTCTACTCCCACAAATCATTACAAACTTAAACAGGGCTCAGCAATGATGTAGTTATGGCTTTCAGTAAGTCATTGCTATTGATATTATGCCTTAAGACTCCAACTGTGAAAACATGTCTATACTAGCCATGTTTGAACCTAGGGATTTGGCAGTATTTTCTTGGTGAATGGTTTTTAACTTCAAAATAGAAATCTGTGTATAAATTAGAACATACACAATTTTATTTTATAACAAAATTGCTAATATAATATTTTTCAATTAACTTTGAAGAAAGAGTAAGACAAGAAGACAAAATAGGCTGAAGACCAAAGTAGCGCCTGAGCAGAAAATATCTTATAGGCCATAAAAAGAAGCTTGGACTTTATCTAGGAGCAATGGGAATCTGAATTCATTCCCTAACGCTGCCATAACAGTCTCACAAAATGGGTGGCATAAGACAACAGAAATCTATTATCTCAAAGTTCCGGACGCTAGAGGTCCACAATCAAAGTGTCAACAGGGTCATATTTCCTCCAAAGTCCCCAGAGTAAAATTCTCCCTTGTCTCTTCTAGCTTCTGGTGGTTGCTGTCAGTCGTTGATATTGTTGGCTTGTGGCAGCATCCCTCCAATCTCTGCCTTCATCTTTACATAGCCATCATCCCTCTGTCTGAATCGATGTCCAAATTTCTCTTTTCTTTTAAGAACATCAGTCATTGACCCAGGGCCCACTGTAATCCAGTATGAACTCATCTTAACTTGATAACATCCGCAGAGAAGCTATGTCCAGTTAAGATCACATTTGCACGTTCTGAGTGAACATGACTTTTGGGGGAACATTATTCTAATTAGGAGCCTTCTTCCATTAAATGTTATATATTAACATAGAATCTTCTGTAAATATGGACAGTATTTATTAAACATCTCAAATATTTGAAAATTTTGATACATAGCACAACAAAATGAATTTGTCTAAATTATTTTATTTTTAAGATAGTGTACTTGAAATTTAATTTCCATGTTTCTGATTGGTTTATATTTAATCAAAAATATCTGTTTGCCCAGGTTTAATAGTTGATATTTTACATGTACACACATATACATATATAAGACATATACAGGCAGACAGAAAAAAAGAGAATTATAGTACCAAACACATCAATAACAAACGCAGATTAAGAAGCTTCAAGGAAAAATATAATCTGATAGTAAAAATAATAATTTGCTTAATTTAAATTTTATTTGATATTTTTCATTGCTAAAAGTCTTGCATAGGCAGAGTAAAAATAAACTTCTATTGTATTTTGCAAAATATGTAGAATGTAGAGTTTATTGTCAAGGGCAGTTTCAAAATCCAAATAAATCCCTAGATTGTATAACAACAAATTTCCAACCAATTCAGCCATGTAACCCATGGGAATACATTTTCTCCAGAAATTGTAATGCTTCTTTATTAATCTCTGGAAGAAAAATTCTAGGAATATATATATTTTTCTCTATTCATCTATGTATTTGGTTCATTGTTTTCTCCTCCAAATGATGAGGAAAAAAGTCTTAATGGTGCATTTCTGAAACATGTGAAATGCTTGTACTGAATTGAGTTCCTGAAGCTGATAAAACTGTAAACATATAGAGACTATGACTTTGAAGGAGTTCATCAGGTTTAGATTTCCAGCAATTAAATGCATATGGATTTTACATTGATGATAGAACAAAGCTTTAGAAATGTCACAGTGGTGTCTTGTCAATACTCAATGCACAGTTGCCTCTACCCCCCTCTCCCAGTGCCACAATTCCTCCTTCTCATGCCCCCAGAGCTATGTTCTGGTGAAACATTCAAGTAAATGAATACTCACAATGAAGTCCTTGTGTAAAGCCTGATAATAGGCAGCCTCCTTATATTCTGGACTAGAGTTTCTGAATTCATGATTCCATGGATGAGTAGCTCAAGTATGTGAACATCCTGAAGTTGTATTCAGCATTGTATGGGGATAGATTATTAAAGTCACCGTTACATATTTGGATGAGAGAACACAGAGAAGAAAGTATTATGTGATTTGCAAACTTGCGAAATTTATAAGAACCCCAAAAATAATTTCCCAGGTAATATAAAGATATAAACATTTCTTATAGTTTCAAGCAGTCTGTACTTGCATATATAGTTTGTTTATAACTCCTGCGAATTTAAGAAAGTAAAGCATCGCACAAATACCAGGGTGGACTTTTGAACTAAACTTATTCTACTGGCTCTAAGCGTTGAAATGAAGTATCTCCAAAGGAGGTCTGCAATGGAATCTACAATTAGCCTACTTACAAGATCATTAATGTCATGCTACAATGAAATATTTGAACATAAATAGCTATTTTTAAAAAGTCTCTAAAATCATGCTGTTGATGCAGAAAGAGAAGTAAATTGAAATTCAATTAGCTCCTACTTTTAGAACCCTTTTAATTATCAGGTTGGGAAACCATACCAATTGAATTCCCATTAAGTAGGGGCATGAATTTTTAGGACTCTCCTAAATTTCACATACATATATAACCTTTTGTGATGTGAAGCATTTGGAAGTATCGTTCACAAATGGAAAATAATTAGAGCAATGTAAGCAGCACTTTAACACAGATTCTGTACTAACTTACCTTCAGAATCTGGGGTTCTACTTTACTTCATCATGTATACATTGCACATGTTCCAGCTCTCAGAACCTGCTGGAGTTTGGATTAACAGGAAGAAATAGATAAGCAGTAACTATCATAAATATTGCTTATACATTTTGGCCTTGGGTCTACACTTATATAGACCAGTAAGTATAAACATTTCTTCATCTTATTCACAGCTTCTTTTCTTCACTGTTTTATTTTTTTCCCTTCCAAAAAGAAGCTACAAAGAACTATTTTCAAAATATGTAAGGAAACTGCACATCAGTTTTAAAATCCCAAGCAACCCAATTTAAGAAAGTGAGCAAAATATTTGAACAGTTACTGCAAAGAAGATGTATCTAGATGTATCTCGATGTATAATATCTAGAGTATCTAGATGTACAATAAGACAATGAAATCATCTCTAGTCAATGAAAAATGCTCACTAAAACCACAAGTAGACTCTATTGCACTCTCACACAAATGGCAAAAAAAAGCCATACACAAAAAAACCCTCAAGATTTATGAAAGACATGGAACATCTACATTTTCTCATGTAATCCAGGTTAATAAAACCATTTCAATAACCTTAGCAGCTGTTAATACATTTGAACATAAAGCACATGCATCACCCAGTGACTCTACTCGTAAATATATACCCAACATTAATATATATTAGAGCCAAAAGACATGCATAGGACTGTTTTTAGCAGTATCATTCACAACAACTAGAAACAGAAAACAACCCACACATCCATACGTAAATACAATATCATACAGTGATGAAGAAGAACAAATCATTTAAGGACACTACCACAGCAATTAATTTCACAAATGTGATATGGACTCCCAAAAATTCCAGACCCAAATAGTAAATACTTTACAATTTAATTTAAGCAGTTAAAAGACAGGCAAAAGTAACCTTTGGTGAGAGCTCAAAATAGTGGTTACCATTGGAGTTACTGACGGAAAGAGGACCCAGGAAAGTCTTCCAGGGTCCTGAAGATGTTGTGTATTCGTAACAGTTATAAGGGCATATAAATAGGTAAAATTCATCAGGTTGAACTTTCAAGATTTGTTTTAAATGTATCCATGTATGCAATTTTGCATAAGCACATACACACTCATATTTTACTTCAATAAAAATGCTGTGTACATACATTTCAAGCAAAGTTTTGTATGCATTGTATGGTTCTTAGTAATGTGTCAAGGAATTTTAGGTGACTAGTAGTTGTTACTTTCTTCTCAACCTGTAGTCTGACACAATTAATGTTCTGAAATAACTACTAATCACAATAATAGGATATGGAAGAAATTAAAATGTAAGACAGACATACATTTTAATACTTTGCTATTTCTACATACAGGGATATCAATCTTAAAATTTATTACAGAAAGCAGATAAGGTATTGTGATACATTGGCAACAACAATCAAGATTTCAATGACACAAATGGCCACATTTCCTTAGAATGAGTGGACAAAGACTTGTGTGTACATTCAAAATTTTTGCATTAAGCCAGGATTATTAAGAAGCCTGAAATATTTCCAAGCAGGTTGGTATCATTTTAACTTACAAGCAGCAATTGCAAATCATCCTTGAAAAAAAAATCCAAATTTAGACCCTCAGATTTGATACAAATTAAATTAACCCAAATGTTAGGTCACAATAAAAACCTATCAAATAAACAGACCAATAAAGAGGGAGGTTTTCTTCAAAACTTCTGATATTAAGTTTATTATGTGTGGATTTTACATTGCTTAATCTGAAATGTTTAAATTTTAAAAAAACCATGAAATCAGGAAAATAAGACAGCAAGATATAGGTATAAAAATGACTTGGCATATTTGAAAATGAACCATATTGCATTTACAGAAATAAAATGTATACTAATTGAAATAAAAACTCAACAGATTTGCTACAAAACAAATTAAACACCACAAAACAAGAATCAGTACTCAGAGGATGTATATGAAGAAAGTGCTTCGAATGAGTCTCAGAGGCATCAAAAATACCAAAGAGTAGTTAAGAAACATAGAAGAAAATAAAGAGACTAAGAGGAGATACCAGCTGAGAAGGACATGAATCTGCAGACACAAGAAACACAATCCAGAGGGAAATTTCATATCTAAGTCTGTTGTAGAATATCATGACTACAGAATGATTATTATCAGAACCACAGGATATAAAAAAAAATCTTAAATTCAGTCAGAAAGAAAAGTCAGATTACCTACAATGTACAAAATAAAACCATTAGACTAAGGGTAGAGTTTTTTTTTTTTTTTTGAAATGGAGTCTGGCTGTGTCACCCAGGCTGGAGTGCAGCCTCCCAAGTAGCTAGGACTACAGGCGCCCGCCACCATGCCTGGCTAATTTTTTTTTTGTATTTTTAGTAGAGACGGAGTTTCACCATGTTAGCCAGGATGGTCTCGATCTGACTAAGGGTGGAGATCTTAACCACAATAACAACGTTTAGAGGAAAATGGAAGAGGATCTTCAAAGTGCTAGAAGAGAATAACTCTCAATGCAGAATTATATACCCAGAAAAATATTTTTTTCTAAATAAACATGATATAAGAACTTTTTTGTAAATGAAAACTGAGAAAATATATCACCACAGAGATTCACGATAATAATTTCTATGTACTTCAATAAGAGAAAACACACATACACATATACTCACATACAGAGTCTGTAATAGAAGAGGGAAAACTGAGCAAATAAATTGGTAAGCCTTGAGGTAAATATAAACAAAAGTTACATTTATAAAATAATAATAGCAATTATAATAAAATAATAATGCCTTAGATTATTATTATTCTGGGTAGCTATATTCTTTAATGTCACCATGAACACTAACATACTGGAAACTAAACCATTATTGTAAGGGAAAGTATAGGGTCAGTTTCTTTTTGTATTCCTTCCAAATTTTATTTTAGCATCAAGGGGTACATGTACAGGTTTGTTATGTGGGCAAGCTGTATGTTGCGGGGGTTTGGTGTACAGTGTTGTCACCCAAGTAATCAACATAATACTCAATAGGCAGATTTTCAATATTTATGTTTCTCCCATCCTCCACCCTCAAGTAGGATGTGGTGCTGTTGTTCCATTCTTTGTGTCCATGTGTACTCAATGTTTAGCTCCCACTTATAAGTGAGAAGATGCAGTTTTGGTTTTCTGTTTCTGAATTAATTCACTTAGGATAATGGCCTTCAGCTCCATTGATGTTCCTACAAAGGCCATGATCTCATTCTTTTTTATGGCTGGGTAGTATTTCATGGTGTGAAATACCATGAAATTTATGTACATGTATATGTACCACATTTGATTTATGCAGCCCAACATTGATGAACATCTAGGTTGATTCTATGTGTTTGCTATTGTGAATAGAGCTGCAATAAACAGAGTCATTCATGTTTCTCTATGGTAGGATTTATATTTCTTTGGGTATATACACAGTATACCCAGTAATGGGTTTGCTGGGTCAAATGATAGTTCTCTTTTGATATGGATTGGCTGCATCTCCACCCAAATATCATCTTGAATTGTAGCTCCCATAATCCCCACGTGTTGTGGGAGGGACCTGGTGGGAGGTAACTGAATCATAGAGGCAAGTTTTTTCCATGCTATTCTCATGATATTGAATAAGTCTTATAAGAGCCAATGGTTTTATAAAGGGCAGTTCCCCTGTACATGTTCTCTTACCTGCTGCCATGTAAGATGTGTCTTTGGTCCTCCACCTTCTGCCATGATTGGGAGGCCTCCCCAGACATGTGGAACTGTGAGTCCATTAAACCACTTTTTCTTTATAAATTACCCACTCTCAGGTATTTCTTCACAGCAGTATGAAAATAGGCTAATATAATAAATTGGTATTGGTAGAGTGCTGCTGCTTTAAGGATACCCAAAAACGTGGAAGTGACTTTGGAATTGGGTAACAGGCAGAGATTCTAACCAACTTTGGAACAGTTTGGAGGGATCAGAAGAAGATAGGAAAATGTGGAAAAGTTTGGAACTTCATAGAGACTTGTTACGGGCTTTGACCAAAATAGTGATAGTGACATGGACAATAAAGGCCAGTCTGAGGTGGTCTCAGATGAAGATGAGGAAATTTTTGGGAACTGACGCAAAGGTGACACTTGTTATGCTTTAGCAAAGAGACTGGCAGCATTTTTCCCCTGCCCTAGAGATATGTGGAAATTTGAACTTGAGAAAATTGATTTAGGGTGTCTGATGGAAGAAATTTCTAAGCAGCAAAATG
Organism: Macaca mulatta; assembly: GCF_049350105.2. NCBI lineage: Eukaryota > Metazoa > Chordata > Mammalia > Primates > Cercopithecidae > Macaca > Macaca mulatta. The sequence continues at coordinate 176,472,182 of NC_133410.1, forward strand.
TTCAAGAGGAAACAGAGAATAGAAGTTTGGGAAATGTGCAGTCTAATGATGCAATATAAAATAAAAACCTATTTTCTGAGGAGAAATTCAAGCCTGCTGCATAAATTTGCATAAGTAACAAGGAACTGATTGTTTATCACCAAAACAATGAGAAAAATGTCTCCAGGGCATGTCAGAGACCTTCACAGCAGCCCCTCCCATTACAGGCCTGGAGGCCTAGGAGGAAAAATATGATTTTTGGGCTGTGTGCAGCCTAGGGACTTGGTGCCCTGCATCCCAGCTGCTCAAGCAATGGCTAAGAGGGGCCAGGGTACAGTTCAGACCTTGGCCCCTTTTAGCCAGTGGCCTCAGAGGGTTCAAGTCCCAAACCTTGCCAGCTTCCACATGGTGTTGAACCTACAGGTGCATAGAAGTCAAGAATTGAGGTTTGGAAACCTTTGCCTAGATTTCAGAGGATGTATAAAAACACCTGAATGTCCAGGCAGAAGTTTGCGTTGGGGTGGAGCCTCATGGAAAACCTCTGCTAAGGCAGTGCAGAAGGGAAATATGGGGTCACAGCCCCACACAGAGTCCCTACTGCCTAGTAGGGCATTGCCTAGTGAAGCTTTGAGAAGAGGGCCACCATCCTCCAGACCTCAGAATGGCAGATCCACCAATAGCTTACACTGTGCACCTGGAACATCTGCAGATGCTCAATGCCAGCCCATGAAAGCAGCTGGGAGGGTGCTTTACCCTGCAAAGCAACAGGGGCAGAGCTTTCCAAGTCCAAAGGAGCCTACCCCTTGCATCAGTGTGACCTGGATGTGAAACATGGAGGATATCATTTTAGAACTTTAAGGTTTAATGACTACTCTACCGGATTTCAGATAAGCAGGGGACCTGTGGTGTCTTTGTTTTGTCTGAGTTCTCTCATTTAGAATGGCTGTATTTACCTAATGCCTGTACCCCCATTGTATCTAGGAAGTAACTAACCTGCTTTTGATTTTAGTCTCATAGGTGAGAAGGACTTGCCTTGTCTCAGATGAGACTTTGGACATGGACTTTTGAGTTAATGCTGGAATTAGTTAAGACTAGGGGACTGTTGGAAGGGCATAATTGTGTTTTGAATTGTGATGACATGAGGTTTGGGAGGAGTCAGGGAAAGAATGATATGGTTTGTCTGTGTCTCCACCAAAATCTTATCTTGAATTATAGTTTCCATAATCCCCACATGTCATAGGAGGGATCCTGTGGGAATTAATTGAATCATGGACTCAGGTTTTTCCCATTCTGTTCTCATGATAGTGAGTAAGTATCACGAGAGATGATGGTTTTATAAAGGGCAGTTTCCCTGCACAATCTGTCGTGTTTGCTGTCATAGAAGATGTCCCTTTGTTCCTCCTTCACCTTCTGCTATGAATGTGAGGTCTCCCCAGCCATGTGGAACTGTGAGTCCATTAAACCTCTTTTTCTTCATAAATTACCCAGTCTCAAGTATTTGTTCACAGCAGTATGAAAATGGACTACATCTACAATATGAAAATGGAAATACATCTTTTAAGTTTTTTGAGATTTCTCAAATCTTAAAAACCCCAAACTTTCCACACTGGCTGAACTAATTTACATTCCCACCAGCAGTGTATAAGCATTTAGGGTCAGATTGTTGAAAACCTCTGGTCACAATATTTTCACCAACTAATCAATATATAACATTACTTTATACATATTCTTGTTTAAAATGTCTTATTTAATATATTATTTTTACAAATAATTGCATGTAATATGTCTTTATAATAAAATAACTTTCCAATTGTAACAGTTTTTGTAATGTATTCCACTGCACTGTGATTGTACTATTTTAACTCTTTTACTTGGTAATACACACACATATACAAACAGTATACATATGCAGTATTCACAATAAATACACACAGTATGCAGGCACTGTATAGTACTCATATGTAGTAAACACACACAGTGCTGTGAACACATATTATACAAAAGGTATAATACAGTCATGCAAATAAAGTCCTGAAGAAAACCTTAAAATAAAAACTAAGCATTTACATTTTAGAAAAACATTAACTAAAATTTTACTTTGAATGGAGCTACAGTATGTCATGGAGAAGCATACTGTGTGGTTAAACCTCTTAAAAATGGCTTGCCCCAAAACCCAAAGACAGATTGGTGGAACTTACTCTGCAGAAGGAGACATTTAATGAGGATGGTATTTGACATCTTAAATTCCAACCTCTGGAGTTTGTTCCTTTCAACTTTTTGAGATCATAGCCCATTTTCCCCTCCTAAACTGGCTTAAAATTGCATCTACTTTGTTTCTTTGGCTTTTGCCTCAAATCTTTAAGCACTTCAGTATAAGAGGTGAACACAGTGGAGGCTAGTTTAAACTAGAGGCTGTGTTCTAGCATATGGTCACATTCCTCTTTGACATTGAAAAACTTTTGCCAGGCAAAATTCCATTCTAATATTTTGACTGCTATAAAAGAAACAATTCGTGGAGACTTAGGATTACTTTCATTCCATCATTCTCCTTGCTGATTTATGCCTTGATTTTCCATCGTGTTTAAGTGTTTATTGGTGGGTTTTAAGGCTTTGTTTGCCAAAATTTTCTCCATATATTTTTCCTTTACATCATTGATGTCTTCTACATTTATTTGCTGTGCAATATACATTATATTTTTGGCACGATTTTATTTTCTATAACACCTCCAAAACCTTCCAAAGTTTTTATCCAGTATGCCTTAAAAGCTTTTATACTGCCCTGAATGAGAGGTGGAATGACAGAGTTAGAGATTTGGAGTATAAAAATAGCTTCTATGTCAGAGTAGAATTTTTGAGTTCACAGTGATATTCTGGCACATTGTCCAATATTAATACAATATTGAAGGCAACGCTTTTGCTTTGGAGATGGCATTCAGCTTCTAGGATGAAGAAGTTGTAGAATATATACCAGAATATCAGAGTGTCATACACAATTTTATTATTCTGATCACCGAGCTATAACACATATATTTTTTCTTTAAATGCTCATGAATTTGGGGCTTTTAACATCATTGGAAGATTACACTTAAAGTCTCTCTTTCTGCACAAAGTCACCCTAGTCTTTGAAATACTTAAAGCTAGAACTTTGGGGCTATTTGTTTTACATAGGCTTGTTTGTCAATGTCCTTGTAAAACACGTCAACCTTGTAGATATTGAAAATCTCCTTTGTCACATAACTACTTCTGTATAACACATAGTTAGTATTTTTGTTTTGTTTTGTTTTTTGAGACAGAGTCTCACTCTGTCACCAGGCTGGAGTGCAGGGGCACAATCTTGGCCCACTGCAACCTCTGCCTCCCAAGTTCAAGCAATTCTCCTGCCTCAGCCTCCCAAGTAGCTGGAATTATAGGCATGCCCACCACACCCAGCTGATTTTTGTATTTTTAGCAGAGATGGGGTTTCACCATGTTGGCCAGGATGGTCTCGATCTCCTGACCTTATGATCCACCTACCTCGGCCTCCCAAAGTGCTGGGATTACCATGAGCCACCACACCCGGCCAGCAAGTATTTTTATATTTTTAAATATAAAATTCTATTACCTCTAGATTTTCAGAGCCTGCCTCGCCTTCTAGTTTAACATTTTTCTTGTCATATCACCTTTTGAAATGTGTGAGTTAGCCAGCACTAGCCAAGAAATATTTAAAATTATCCTGACCCTGGGTAACGTCACTAAATTTCTTTGGATTTCAGCCTCAAAACAGTGATGTCAGCTATAGTTATTTATAGGTAGTGATCTCATGAATCCACAAATATAGCTGCATTTACACTCTTTTCCAAAGCACCATCACACAATTTAGATGCTATTTTATCACTTCCTGGAGGGCCTTATGCACAGATCAGTGAATTTTCTTTTCTATTTTCTGTATGTACTTCACTCTTGCTCCGTTAACATTCCACTTACCACCACAGTAACTATAACCTGTACCTGAATAAAACTTAACTAATTTTTTCTCCCAACAACACATCACAGTCTTCTTGCACTTAGAAACATGAGACAGCACTTCAGCACTACACTTGAGAAACATTCTAAGCTGCAAAAGTGCCAACAAAATGCATCAAAATGCTAAACACATGATAGTAAATAAACCATAAGAAAGATACTTGTTTATAGTGTGACAGTTAAACAAGAAGGCAGAGTGTAGTATTGTTCACTCTTAGCTTGGAACGTGCACTTGAGATGACTCAAATTTTTGCCACATTGTGAATGTTATTGAATGACTGCAAAAACATTAGCAATATTGATTTGTGGGTTACAAGTAAATTTAGCAAGTAGACAAGTTTATAAATATATACTCTGAAAATAATGAGGATACACTGTGCTTCATATAGTTTGTATTTATTTTGTATCATTGCTATAACAAATTACTGTAAGCTTAAAACTTACCATTTTATTGTCTTACATTTCAGTGGATCAGAAACCAATGCACAGAAAGACTCAACCAAGTCCTCTACTCAGAGCCTAATAACAATAAAATCAAGGTGTCACCTGGACAAGGTGTCTTGTGGATCTGAGGATCTGAGGAAAATTCTGCTTTCAATTTCATTCAGGTTATTAGGAGAATCCAGTTCTTTTATGTGCTTTCCAAATGGTCATCTCCATCTTCAAGCTACCTGTGGCAGTCAGTCCTTTCGACACTTTGAATTCCACTGCCTGTTTCCTCTGTTGCTAGCCTGAGAAAAATATCTGCTTTTAAGAGTTCATGTGAGTAGATTAGGTGCACCTGTATAATTCAGCCATATCTCTTTATGTTAAAGTCAGCTGATTTATAATGTTTGTTAAATCTCCAAAGCCCCCTTTGCCATGTGTCATAACATGTTTATGAGGGCAACATGAGGGTCCAAAATTTATGAACATCAAGGTGCTTTTGACCACGCAGTTTTAAAAATCACAGAGTTAAAATATCATACAATAGCATGCAGGTTTAAAAGTTTATAAGACTAAAGGCTTAAAGTGTTACAGAGTTGTTAGGGAAATGTTAATAGTTAACTTTAAACTTCATTAAGTTGGTTATACAATTTCAAGGTTAAACACTAAGAGCAGAAAAAAAAATTAGAAAACCAAAAAAAATCTATCCTACCATTCAATGAAGTAAAAAGAGACAAAAATAAGAGACAGAGGAAAAAGAAAGAAAAAATAAATAAAGTACAAAAAACAAAGAGAGAAAAAAATAAAGCACAAATTAAGATTTCAGAGATGAATCCAACATATTCCAAATCAAAGGCTCACCAATTAAAATAAAAATATAAATAAACAATGCAACTATGTATTATTTTCAGGAGATGAGTTTAAACCTAGGAATACAGAAAGCTTAAAAGTAAAATGATGGAAGAAATTCCAGATAACACTCAAACCATTAGTTTCCAAAGTGGCAGTTTAGAAGCAAGCTGGCTTCATCCATCCTTGCACATGCACACACACACACACACACACACACACACACACACAGAGAGAGAGAGAGAGAGAGAGAGGTGAGGGTAGGGGAAAGACAAAAACCAAACAAAAACACACATATACAGCACTGAAATTTTCACCAGCAGTATCCTGGAACTCATATATGAGGATGAGCCAATTCCTGAGGCCAAAAAGAAGTGAGAAAACTTCAAGCAGATAATAAGAGAATCAGACTTCTGTAGGTGAGATACTCTTCCCCACAATCTGCCTGACACCAAGCCCATGGAAACTTTCCCCCAATTTATGTTTTCTGCACTAGAAAAATGAGGTCAAGGTTGACAGCCAGCTTCTCCACCATCCTGGGTTCCCTGGCAAGAGATCAGTCCCTGCCTCAACCCACAGAAAGCTTCAGTAATACCTACAGGGAAAAATATCCTTGCAGACAACAAAGATAAAAGGGGGAAGGCAAGACTATGATTCTGAGCCCTGGAAACTCTACAATTTAACACAGCCAAAGGAGACAGCCAATCAGAGTAACTTCAGCAGCATCATGATGTAGAAAGTTTGTTCCACAGGTCCTCTGGGCACTAGCCCCTAGCCAGCTTTCCTACATTACCAAGATATTCCCTTTAGGACTTCCCTCATTCAAAATAGGCAAAACTTGGATGGTTTACTAGACCCAAGGCAAACTTGTGCTAAAGGCACCATATATTAACAAAAAGGAGGCAGCAACATAGCAGAAAAAAAAAGACAGAAAGAAAATCATCAGGTAAACACAAAGAATTTCTAAGTAAATTTATTCAATAAAAAAAGAAAACAAGCCAACAAAGAAGGCTTAAACAAGTAAGGAATCATTCAATGGAAAGACATAGATATACACTCACAAGAAACAACAGCAAACAGGAAATTATGACCTTCTCAAATGGACAAAGAATGAAACCGATGACCAATCCTAATGAGATGGTGTCATGTAAACTCTCTGGCCAAGAATTCAAAATAATGGCTTTAAGTAAACTCTATGATCTCCCAGATAACAAAGAAAAGCAATTCAGAAATGTATTAGAAAAATTTAGCAAAGAGATGGAAATGAGTTAAAAAAATCAAACAAAAATATTGAAACAGAAATATACATTTGCTGAACTGAAAAATTAAACAGAGGCTCTCAAAAGCAAAATGGATCAAGCAGAGGAAAAAAAAAACAGTGAACTTGAAGACAGGCTGTTTGAAACTACACTGAAGAGAAAAAAATGAAACAAAGATCATCTACAAGATATAAAAAAATACTTCATAAGACTAAATCTAAGAAGAATTGGTGTTCAAGAGTTAGTTGAGCAAGAGCAATGGGTAGAAAGCTTATTCAAACAAATTACAGTGGAAAACATTTGAAAACTTGAGACAGAGATAAATATCCAGGTAAAGGAAGGTCAGAGAAAACTCCAACCAGATTAATCCCAAAAAAGACTACAATAAATAATTCTCAAGTACTATAATAATTACAAGTACTACAATAATTAATTCTCAAAAGTCAGTAAGAAATTATACTATGAGCAGCAAGACAAAAGAAGCAAATAACATATAAAGGAGCTCCAATGCATGTAGCAACAGACTTCTCAATCAAAACCATACAGGCCAGGAGGTAGTGAAATGACAGTTTTAACATGTTAAAAGAAAACAAAAAGCCCTGTCATTCAAGAATACCATATCCAGCAAAGCTATCCGTCAAATATGAAGAAGAGATAATGTTTCCCTGATAAACAAAAGCTGAGAAAATTCACCACCATAAGACAAGTCTTATAAGAAATGTTAAAGGAAGTTCTTCAATCTGAAGGGAAAAAACACTGATGTGCCAAAGGAAAACATTTAAAGATATAAAACCCACTGGTAAAATTAAATACACAAGCAAAACTCAAATACTATAGTACTGTAAGTGTGGTGTGCAGTCTCCACATAACTCTGCTATGAAGTCCAAGAGACAAATTTATCAAAATAAGTAATCGCCACAGCAACCTGTAAGAGTTAGGCAAAATAAAAGTATGTAAGTTGAAACAACATAAAGTCAACATGTTGGATAAATGGAGTTAAAGTATAGAATTTTATTTTTATTTTTGTTTCTATTCTTTGTGATCTGAGATAAGTTAGCATCTCTTTAAAATAACTTGTCAAAAAGATGTTTTTATAAGCCTCATGGTAACCACAATGTGAAAATCTATAATATGCTTGCTAAAAATAAAAAGCAACAAATTAAAACATACTACCAGAGAAAATCACTTAAACACAAAGGAAAACAGAAAGACAGAAGTTAATAAACATCCAGAAAACAAGCAACAAAATGGCAGTGGTAGGTCATTACTTATTGATAATAATATTGAATTTAAATAGTCAGTTCTCCAATCAAAAGGCATAAAGTAGCTGAATGGATAAGGAAACAAGACCCCACGACATGCTGCCTACCAGAAACCCACTTTAACTATAAAGACACACAAAAATTAAAAGAGAAGGGGTGGAAAATATATTCCATGTAAAGAAATTTGAGATAACTGAAAACAATAAAAAAGCAGAAACAGCTCTACTTATATTAGGTAAAATAGATTGCAAATTAAAGACTATTAAAAGAGACAAAGAAAGTCATCATATAATGATAAAGGGGTCAAGCCAGCAAGAGAATATAATAATTATAAATGCCTGTGCATCTAACACCAGAGCTTCCAAGTATATAAAGCAAGCATTAATGTATACAAAAGAGAGATATTCTGTAATACAAAATACAATAATAGTAATGGATTTAAACATCTCACTCTCAGTAATGTACCTGCCGATAGAAAATCAGCAAAACACATTGGAGTTCAACTATGCACTAGACCAAATAGGCCAAAATATCATTTACAGATAATTTCACGTAACTCTTACAGACTACATATTATTTTAATCTGCACATGGAACCTTCTCCAGAAGAGATAATCTCTTAGGCCACAAAAGAGTCTCAACAAATTCAAAAAAGTAGGAATTATGTCAAGTATCTCCTTGGACCACAATTGAATAACATTAGAAATTAACAACAAGAAGAACCTCAGAAAATACACAAAAATATGGAAATTAAACAATGTGCTCCTGAACAACCATTGGGTCAATGAGCAAATTAAGAAAAACAATGTTTTAAACATTTCTTGAAATAAATAAAAATACAACATACCAAAATCTGTAGGATATAGCAAAAGTAGTACTAAGAGGGAATTTTATAGGAAAAATATGCCTACATCAAAAAAGTGGAAAGATTTAAAATAAAGAATCCAAGGAAGCACCTAAAGGAACTAAAAAAGCCAAAGCAAACCAAACCTAAAATTAGAAGAAAGCAACAAATAATAAAGATCAGAGTAGAAATAAGTGAAATTTAGACTAAAATATACAGAAGATTGATTTAAAAAGTTGCTTTTTTGAAAAGATAAACAAAGTTGATAAACCTTTAGCTAGACTAAGAAAAAAAAAAAAGAAAACCTAAATAGATAAAATCAAAAATGAAAAAGGATACCTTTTCATTAACAACAGAGACCAGAACTATACCAACACTCATTAGACACTATTGTGAATACATACAAGCCAACAAATGAGAAAATCTAGAGGAAATGGATCAGTTCCCAGAAACATACAGCCTACCAAGATTAAACTATAAGGAAATAGAAAACTTCAACAAATGAATACTGAGCAGCGTGATCAAAGCCATAATAAAATGGCCCCCATCTTATGGCTTCACTGCTCAATTCTACCAAATGCATAAAGAACTAATAACAATTCTACTTATACTCTTCAAAAAATTGAAGAGGGAATACTTCCAAATTCATTCTATGAAGTCACCATTACCTTGATACCAAAACCAGACAAGGACGCAGCAAAGAAAGAAAACTACAAGCTAATAGCACCAGTAAATATAGATGCAAAAAATCCTCAACAAAACACTAGCAAACAAAACTCAACAACACATTAAAAAGGTCCTTTATGATGATTAAATGTGATTCATCCCAGGGATGCAGGGATGGTTCAACATAAACAAAATACACAAAAAATATGCAAATCGTACACCTGATTTCCCCAGAATCATGTCCTGGAGTATCTCCCAAGATTTTTTTGTGTGTAAGACCTCGGAAGCACAGGCAACTGAAACAAAAATAGACACATTAAGCTAAAAAGATTCTGCATAGCAAAGGAGAAAACAAAGGTAAGAGACAATTTTCAGAATGGGAGAAAATAGTTGCCTAAATAATCCTAACAAATATTTACATGGATTTACTAATAGATACATACATAATAGGTAAAATGCAATTACCTTAAGTGTTAGAATATTATTTTCCAACAGTAATAGTGAGGTTGAACAGAAATTTGTGCTCTCTCTGTGTTCTCTCTGTCTCTAAACTTTTAAAAGGAAAACATAAGCCACAAAAACAAATGATGATGTAAAATGTTCCAGAATGTTGTGTTCTGAAGGTTCTAGAGGACAGCCTTTCCTCCTCCACCTTTTTCCTAAAACAAACTCATCTTATTTCATGACCTGTATAAACCACTTATGGAAATTTTTCCTTCCACAAATGTGCTGCTCAAAAGAAATATGAACAGGATTGTATGTCACATTTTTCTTGCTACTGGAGCTCTTAATATATTCCCAGTTGTACAGAGGGCTTTATCAGGTATTCCAATGCGTTTCTTTTGGGGATTCCTGATCATTTTTTTTTTCTGTACCTTAAAAGCTTCATGCATGCACTGAATCTCATAGAAATTGGTCCTAACATAGGATCTCTTTCATCTTCACAATATTAAGCTCTCCATTTGTTTATTTCTTTGTTGTTGTTTTTGTTGCTCCTATATACTTTCTGGAATTATACAGAAGTATTATTTTCTTTACATTTTTGACTTTAACAAAGTGTTTTGTGGCTTTCTTTCCAACTGACTGAACCATTGTGTTTACTTGGCTTCATTGCATATCTTTCACCTTGTTAAGTCATCAGTGGGTATACTCGTGGAGACCATACTATAACTGATCAGAAGATTCATGAGTGGAAAACACTAAGACAATGGTCAACAGAAGTCAGTGTTATTTCAAATGCTAACTAGTGTTCTCTTGCCTACCACTCTGGGTTTGTTTGATCAGTGCATTTGATTAAAATGGTTTCTTTATTTCCTTATTCTCTTAACATGAAAAGAAAGAAAAATTAATCTGAGTGAAGAACAGACATATACACATACACATAAATTCAATGCCAAATATAATTTCACACTAGATATTCACACACAAAGCATTTTCTAAAATCTACCTTGTATTAATTTTCTATTTCTGTGTAACAAATCTAGCAAGTTAAAACAACACACGTTTATTATCTCACAGTTTCTCAGCTTAACTGGGTCCTCTGTTTTGTGTCTCACAAGGCTGCAAACTGTTGGCCGTGATCTGCATTTTCATCTGGATGCTCAGCTAGGAAGATATCCACCTCCAGGAGTGTGTATGTTGTTGGCAGCCACAGGAGTGAGGACCTCAGATTCTGACTGGCTTTTAGCTGGAAGCTGTCTTCAGGTTCTAGAGGCCAACCTCTAGAACCATATGGCTCTTTCTGGAGGCCAACCTCTAGAACCATGTTGCCGTGTGGCTCTCTCCATAGGCAGTTCACAACGTGGCAATTTGCTTCTTCAAGCCCAGAAGGAGAGTCTCTTACAGACAGTTAAGTTGGAAATTTATAGAATTCAAGGTCATCACAGGAGTGATACCCCATTATCTTCACCACAATCTAATCAGAGTGACATCCCATCACCTTTGCCATATTCTATTCACAAGTGCACTAAAGGAATGGAGTTACACAAGGCTTGAATCCCCAGGAGGCAAGTATTAGTAGGTTATATGTTAGTAGTCACTCTTGGGTCTATTGGCTGCATCAAAAATATTTAATAAAATACTGCCTTTTACCTAGAAGTTATAGTGTGTGTTTTAAAATATTTTGAAGAAAAAAAAGATGATGTATTCTAAACCATCTAGGTACAAGACAGAAATGTAGTATTTTATCAAAAATATAATATGTGGAATTGTTTTTATGCCTCCTTAAATCACTTATTTCTCCTTTTATTATCTGAAAAAATATGACTATGATTTTATGTTATTTTCTTTGCCTTCCCATAAGATTAATTACAGCAAATGTATTTCTATGTGTCTTATTAAGAATATAATTTTGAAAACATATAATTAAAGGCATAAATCAAATTTTAATTATCTCATTTTAACAAAATATAGAAATAGCATTTTCAGTAAGTAAAATCTAATAAACATAGAGCACTACTCCGGGTGCACTGGCCTTCTATTTCTTTTAACACCCCTATGGCATTTCATTGTATGTCTGATAATATCTCATTTCCAAAAGGTAATCTCAAGGACTCAACCAAAGGTGGATCTACCACATGTATGAAGAATCGAGGATACTTTTAAATTTCCCTGATTCATCTTACAAACTCCAGATATTCATAATGATTCTGTGTTGGATGTGATTCTATTGCAGAAACAAAGGCCATCAGATATCCCATTGGAATATGCCAATCTTTACCATATAGAATCTCCAGGGAAGTGCTTTTGCCTCACACAGAGAAACAGAAGAAATGACGTATTTCTGCTCTCTGTGTCAATTTCACTGTTATAAGTTACTCCCTACTGGCAGATCAGTTAATTTGGAAATGAGATAAAAGTGAGACAGCCACATGAATATGGCCTTCCTGTATAAGCATATTCAATAAAATACCAGTCATGGCTTAGATATTTATGCCAGTGGTTTTACACATTAAAGAACTTGCTAAACTAGTCTTTCCAAGGAGTAGGGCTGCTCTATTTCAGCAAGTGAACCTGTGCCATCACTGTGAGATCACTGCCCTTTCTTGTTTGCTCAGTTTAAGCACATTCTTTACACTGATTAAATTCTGGAAAAGAGAGCTGAGAACAGATAGGATTTCAATATAGGCAGAATGGCAGAAGAATATTTTTCCTCTGCTTGTTACTGTTTTTGAGTATGTAAAATGGAATAATAATGTTTCCTTGTGGGGATAATTGTAAGAATGAAATAAAATTTTGCATACACGCAATAAAAATAGTGTCTGTTGAATAATAAGCCCTTAACATTAATGGCTAATGTTATTGTAAATTATGAATTTGGAGATCAAGTATTTCATTTTTATTTTTAAATTTATTATTTCTTTAAATATTTTACTGATACATAATAATTGCACATACTATAGAGTAAAACGTGATATTTTAGTACATGAATACATTGTAAAATGATCAATTCAGGGTATCCATCACCTTGAACATTTATTGTTTCTTTGTACTGGGAACATTTTACATAGTCTCTTCTAGTTACCTTGAAAAATACATTGCATTATTCTTAACTATGGTAGTCCAACTGTGCTATAGAACACTACAGATTATTCCTTCTATCTAACTGTGTTTGTACTCATTAACCAACCTCCTTTCCTGGGCCCCACACACCCTTCTCTGTCTCTAATTACTATCTTTTTACTCTCTAACTCTATGAAATAAATTTTTTAGCTCCCACATATGAGTGAGAACATGCAATATTTGTCTTTCTATTTCTGGCTTATTTAACTTATCATAATAACCTTCAGTTCCATTAATGTTGCAGCAAAAACAGGGTTTCATTCTTTTATGTGGCTGAATAGTATTCCATTGTGTATATATACCACATTTTCTTTATCCTAAGTTGATGGAAATTTAAATTGACTCCATATCTCAGCTATAAAATATGGGAGTAAAGCTATCCTTTTGATATGCTGATTTCCCTTCCTCAGGATAAATACCTAGTGGAGGGATTGCTGAATAAAATGTAGTTCTATTTTAGTCTTTTGAGGAAATTCCATACAGTTTTCTGTAGTGGCGGTATTAATTTGCATTCCCACCAATGGCATACAAGGGTTCCCCTTCTTTACATCCTTGCCAGCATTTTTTATTCCCTGTCTTTGATAACAGTCATTTTAACTTGGGTGAGATGATATCACATTGTGGTTTTGATTTGCATTTCCCTGATGACTGTGTTAAGCATTTTTCTTGTGAACCTGTTGGCTATTTGTATATCTCCTGAGAAGTAACCATTCAGAACCTTTGCCCACTTTTTAATAGGATTGTTATTTTTTTACTGTAGAGTTGTTTGAGTTTCTTGTATCTTTAGGATATTAGTCCCCTATGAGATGAATACTTTCTCCCATCCAAGAAGTTGTATCCCCATTGGTTGGCTGTTTTGTTTGCTGTGCAGAAACTGTTTAGTTTAATATAGTCCCTTTTTCCTATTTTTGTTTCTGTTGCCTGTGCTTTTGAGGTCTTAGTCATAAAATTATTCCCTAGACTAATGTCTTGAAGAATTTCCCTTATGTTTTCTTCTGTAAGTTTTACCATTTTAAATAGTATGCTCAAGTCTTCAATCAATTTGTAGTTGATTTTTGTATATATGGCAAGAGATATGGGTCTATTTCATTCTTGTGAATATGCATGCCCACTTTCCCAGCACCATTTATTGAAGAGAATGTCCTTTCCCCAATGAATATACCAAGTGCTCTTGTCAAAACTCAGTTAGCTGTAAATGGGTAGATTTATTTCTAGGTTTCCTATTATGTTCCAATGGTTTATGTGTCTATTTTTATATCAATACCATGTTGTTTTCATTCCTACAGCTATGTAGTATAATTTGAGGTCAGGTAGTGTGATGCTCCCTGCTTTGTTCTTTTCTCTCAGCATTAAATTGGAATCTTTAGTGGTTCTATACAAATTTTAGAAGTATTTTTTATATTTCTCTGAAGAATGTCACTGGCATTTGATAAGGATTGCACTGAATTGTAGATAGCTTTGAGTAGTACGATCATATTAATTATTCCTATCCATGAGCATGGAATGCCTTTCAATTTTGTGTGTGTGTCTTCTTTAATTTCTTTCATTAGTGTTCTGTACTTTTACTTGTAAAGATTTTTCGTATCTTTAGTTAAATTTATACCTGTTTATTAATTTATTAATTTTTGTGGCTATTATAAGTGAGATTGCTTTCTTGATTCCTTTTCTACCTATTTCATTGTTGCTGTATATAAATGCTAGTGACTTTTGTATGTGGATTTGTATCCTGCAATTTACTGAATTAGTTTATCCATTCCAATAGTTTTCTTTGGTGCAGTCTGTACATTTATCTACATTTAAGGTTATGTCATCTTCAAAAAGGGACAACTTGACTTGCTCTTTTCCAGTTTGGATGCCTTTTATTTCTTTTTCATCCCTGATATCTCTGGCTAGGACTTTCAGTACTATGTTGAATAGGAGTGATGAGAGTGAGTATCTTTGTCTTGTTCCATGTCTTAAAGGAAAGGCTTAAATTTTATTCATTAAGTATAATGTTAGCTGTGGGTTTATCTTATAAGGCCTCTATTATTTTGAGGTATATTCTTCTATAACTATGTTGGTGAGACTTTTTATTATAAAAGGATATTGAATTTTATCAAATATTCTAGGAGCAAGATGGCAGAATAGAAGGATCCGCCAATCATCGCCCCCTGCAAGGACACCAATTTAACAACTATCTGCAAAGAAAAAACACCTTTGTAAGAGCCAGAAAAAAGGTGAGCTTTCATAATACCTTGTTTTATCATCATATCACTAAAAGAGACACTGAAACTTAAAAAAAAAAATAGTCTTGAATCGCCGATGCCACCCCTCCACTATCCCCCACAGTGGTGGTGTGGTGCAGAGAGCATCTCTGGGTGCTGCAAGAGGAAGAGCACAGCAATTTTGAGGCATCAAACCCAGTGCTGTCCTGTTATAGCAAAAAGGAAAACTGGACCAAACTCAGCTGATGCCGACTCACGGAGGAAATAGTTAAACTAGCCCTAGCCAGAGGGGTATAGCTGATGCCAGGGTCAGAAATTAAGTTCCCACAAACCTTGCCACTGTGGGCCAAACCCATCTCTAAGAAATAAAAAAAGGTGGTCTAGGCCACAAGGATTGCAACTCTTAGGTAAGCCCTAGTGCTGAAGACACAAGCTGGAGAGGTTAAGGGAGTGCTGGTATCACCCCTCTCCCACTCCAGGCTGCACAACTCATCTCTCCAAAAGAGACCGCTTCCTTCCATTTAAGCAGAGAAGGGGGAAGAGTTGGGAGAATTTTGTCCTGTGTCTTGGACACTAGTTCAGCCACAGCAGGATAGGGCACTGGTAAGAATCATGAAGCCCCCATTCCAGGACTTGGCTCCCAGGAGAGATTTCTAGATATACTCTGGGCCAGTAAGGAACCTGCTGCCTTGAAGGGAAAGGCCCAGTTCTGGCAGTATTCATCACCTGCTAACTGAAGAGCCTTTGGGCCCTGAATAACCAGCAATGATACCCTGGTACTAAATCAAGGGCCTTCGTTGAGCCTCAGACTTGCTGGCTTCAAGTATCAGCATGGCCAAAGGGATGTACAGCACCAAGTGGACTCTTAGGGTCCCTGATTCCAGGAAATGACTCTGAATTGAATTTCTGGACTGCCCTGGAACAGAGGGGATCCCACTGTCCTGAAGGGTGAGTCCTAGGTCAGGCAACATTCACCACAAGCTGTTTTAAGAGCACATGGGCCTTAAGGGAATATCAGTGATATTCTGGCAGTACTTCCCATGGCCTGTGGTGACAGTGGCTATGGAGTGATGCTTCTCTGCCTTTGGAGAGGGGAGGGAAGAGTGGGAAGGACTGTGTCTTGTTGTTTGGGCCAGCTCAGCCACAGTACAACAGAATACCAGGCACACTTCTAAGGTCTTTGACTCTAGTCCTTGACTCTTGGACAGCACCTCTGTACCCACCTGGGACCTGGAGAACTCACTACTCTAAAGAGAAGAACACAGGCCTAGCTGACTTTGCCACCTGCTGATTGTAGAGCCTCAGGACCTTGAGCAAACATAGGCAGTAGCTAGTGAGTGGTTACATCAGACCTTGGGTGAAACCCAGTGCTGTGCTCTTTTCAAGTGTGACCCAGCACAACCACAGTGGTGGTGGCCACAGGGGTTCTTGTGTTACTCTACACTTAGGTTTAGGTGTCTTAAGAAACAGGGAGACATACTCTGTTTGGGAGAAATTAAGGAAAAAGAACCAGAGTCTCTCCCTGGTAATCCAGTGAATTATCAGATATTGTGCAAGACCATCAAGGTGGAACCTCTACAAGTCTGTGAGAGTCACAGGGTTACTGGGCTTGGGGTGCTACACAAAAAACATACAGCTTAGATGACAATCCTCATGTTCTTTCAAATGTCTAGAAGCTTTGCTAAGAAGGATATGTACAAGCAAGTTCAGACAGTGAAGACAACAATAAGTACCTAACTCTTTAATGCCCAAATACCAAAGAACATCTACTAACATCAACACCATCCAAGAAAAGATGACCTAACCCAATGAACTAAATAAGGCATCAGGGACCAGTCTTGCAGAAACAGATTTTTCAGACAGAGAATTCTAAATAGCTGTGTTGAGGAAACTCAAAGATATTCAAGATAACACAGAGAAAGAATTCAGAATTATGTCAGATAAATTTAACAAAGAGGTTGAAATGATTTTCAAAAATCAAGCAGAAATACTGGAGATGAAAAACGCAATTGGCATACTGAGGAATGCATCAGAGTTCTTTGACAACAGAATTGATCAAGCAGAAGAAAGAATTAATGAGCTTGAAGACAGGCAATTTGGAAATACACAGTTAGAGGATACAAAAGAGAAATGAATAAAAAAGAATGAAACATGATTATAAGATGTAGCAAATAGCCTCAAAAGGGCAAATCTAAGAGTTATTGCCCTTAAAGAGGAGATAGAGAGAGAACAGGGCAGAAAGTTTATTCAAATGGGATAATAACAAAACTTTGCAAATCTAGAGATATATGTCAATATCCAAGTACAACCAGGTTATAAAACACCAAGAATATTTAACCCAAAGAAGATTACTTCAAGGCATGTAATAACATGTAATAACCAAACTCCCAAAGTTCAAGGATAAAGGAAGAATCCTAAAAGCAGCAAGAGGAAATAAACAAATAATATGCAATAAAGCTCCAATGCATCTGGCAGCCAACTTTCCAGTGGAACCTTACAGGCTAGGGGAGAGTGGTATGATATATTGAAAATGCTGGGAAAAAAAAAAAAAAAAACCTTTTACCTTAAAACAGTGTATCTGATGAAAATATCCTTCAATCATGAAGGAGAAATAAAGACTTTTCCAGACCAAAAAATAAAAATAAAAATAAAAAGCTGAGGTATTTCATCATCAACAGACCTGTCCTACAAGAAATGCTAAAGGGAGCACTTCAATCAGAAAGAAAAGCACATTAATGAGCAACAGTAATGCCTTGAAAATATAAAACTCATTGACAACAGTAAGTACAGAGAAAAACACATATAGCACTGTAACTGTGCTGTGTAGACTACTCTTTTCCTACGTGGAAACACTAAACAATAAACCAGTCAAATATAACTACAAAGTTTTCGAGACACAGCGAGTACAATAAGAGATAAATATATACAACAAAAATCTTAAAGCAGGTGGTGGGGGTAAAGTTAAGGCACACAGCTGTTATTTGTTTTCTCGTTGCTAGTTTGATTAGTTATGCAAATAATATTAAGTTGCTATCAAGTTAAAATAATGGGTTATAAATGGTAGTTGCAAGTCTCATGGTAATCTAAAATTGAAACACATACAATGAATACACAAAAAAGGAAAAGAAAAAATTAAATCATAACACAAGAGAAAATTACCTTCACTAAAAAAAAGACAAGAAGAAAAAAAACAAAGAGAAGACCACATAACAACCACAAAACAAATAACAAAATGACAGGAGTAAGTCCTTACTTATCAATAATAACATTGAATGTAAATGGACCAAACTTCCAAGTAAAAGACATAGAGTTGCTAAATGGAAGTAAACACAAGACCCATTGATCTCTTGCTACAAGAAACACACTTCATCTGTAAAGACACACAAAGACTGAAAATAAAGGGATGGAAAAAGATATTTCATGCAAATAAAAACCAAAAAAGAGCAGAAGTAGTTATATCATAAAAAGTAGATTTCAAGACAAAAACTATAAAAACAGACAAGTAAGGTCACTATATAATAATAAAAGGGTCAATTTTAAATATGCGTGCACCAAACACTGAAGCACCCAGATATATAAAACAAATATTATTAAAGCTAAAGAGAGAGATGGGCTGCAATACAATAATAGCTGGAGATTTCAACATACCACTTTCAGCATTGGACAGATCTTTCAGAGAGAAAATCAACAATCATTGGACATAATCCATACTATAAACCAAATGGATCTAACAGATAATTACTAAACATTTCATCCAAAGCCTACAGAATTTTTCCCCTCAGTACACGGATCTTCTCAAGGATTGTAAATTGTTCTATTGTAAAGAAACATGCACACATATATTCATTGCTGCACTGTTCACAATAGCAAAGACATGGAATCAACCTAAATGTCCATAAATGGTATAGTGGATAAAGAAGATGTGGTGCATATATACCATGGAATGCTATGCAGCCAAAAAAATGATATCATGTTCTTTGCAGGAACAGGAACAGGTATGGTACTAGAGTCCCTTAACATACTAATGTAGGAACAGGAAATCAAATAACTGCATGTTCTCACTTGTAAATGTGAGCTAGATGGTGAGAACACATAAACACATAGAGGGGAACAACTGATACTGGGGCCTACTTGATTGTAGAAGGTGGGAGGAAGGAGAAGATCAGAAAAAAATATCTAGTGGGCAGTAGGCATAATACCTGGGTTACAAAATAATCTGTACAACAAACCCCCATGATATGAGCTTACCTATGCAATAAACCTGCATATGTACTCTTGAACCTAAAATAAATGTTAAAAAAGAAAATTCAGTGAAGTTGCAGGATACAACATCAATACACAAAAATCAGTACTCCTTCTGTAAGCCAACAGTGAGCAATTTGAAAACAAAATTTAAAAAGTAATCCCATTTACAATAGCCACACAAAATTAAATACCTAGGAATTAACCAAAAAAGTAGACGATCTGTATAATAAAAACTATAAAGCACTGTTGAAGGAAACTGACGACACCAAAAAAAATGGAAAAATATTGCATGTTCATGGATTGAAAGGATCGATATTGTTAAAAGGTCTCTACTGCCCAAAGCAATCTATCAATTCAATGCAATCCCCATTAAATTCCAATAACATTCTTCACAGAAATAGAAAAAAAATCCTAAAATTTATACAGAATGGCAAAAGTCTCAAAGTACCCAAAGCTATTCTATGCAGAAAGAACGTAGTTGGAGAAATCACACTACCTGACTTTAGATTATACTCTAGAGCTCTAATAACCAAAACAGCAGGGTTCTGGTATTTTAAAAACAAACAAATAGACCAGAGGAATAGAATAGAGAACCCAGAAATAAATCCACAAACCTACAGTGAATGCATTTTTGACAAAAGTGCCAGGAACATACACTGGGGAAAAGACATTCTCTTCAATAAATGTTACTGGGGAAACTGGACATCCACATGCAAAAAAAAAAAAAAATTAATCTAGATCCCTATCTCTTGATATATTAAAAAATGAAATCAAAATGTGTTAGACTTAAATCTAAGACTGGAAACTATGAAACTAGTACAAACACCATTGGGGAAAACCCCCAGAATATTGGTCTGGGCAGAAAATTCTTGAGCAATACCCTAGAAGAACAGGCAATCAAAGCAAAAATGGACAAACAGGACTGCATCAAGTTAAAAAGCTTCTGTACAGCAAAGGGAACAATCAATAAAGTGGATATACAGCCCACAGAATGGGAGAAAATATTTGCAAGATGCATATCTGTCAAAGGATTAATAACCAGAATATATATGGAACTCAAACAAGTCTATAGGATAAAAGCTAACAATCTTATCAAAACATGGAACAAATATTTGAATGGAGAATTCTCAAAGAAGACATACAAATTGTGAACAGGCATATGAAAAGGTGCTCGACATCAATGATCATCAGAAATATGCAAGTCAAAACTACAATGAGATATCACCTCACCCCAGTTAAGATGGCTTATATTCAAAAGACAGGCAATAACAATGCTGGTGAGGATGTGGAGAAAAGGGAACCCTTGTGTGCTGTTGGTGGGAATGAGTGCAACCACTATGGAGAAGAGTTTAGAATTCTGTTTAAAAAAACTAAAAATAGAGCTACCACATGATCCAGCAATTTCACTCCTGGGAATATATCCAAAAGAAAGGAAATTGGTATATCTAAGAGATATCTGCACTCCCATTTTTGCTGCAACACTGTTCACAGTAGCCAAGATTTAGAAGCAACTTGTATCCATCAATATATTAATGGATAAAGAAAATGTGGGACATATAAACAATGGAGTACTATTCAGCTATGAAAAAGAATGTGATTCTGCCATTTGCAACAATGTGGATGGAGATCATTATATTAAGTAAAATAAGCCAGGCACAGAAAGACAAACATTGCATGTTCTCATTAATTTGTGGGATCTAAAAATTAATACAATTGATACCATGTACAGAGAGTAGAAGAATAGTTACCAGAGACTGGGAAGGGTAGTAAGGGGCTGGGGAGAGATAGGAATGGTTAATGAGTACCAACAAAGTAGGTACAAAAAATGGGTAAGACCTACTATTTGACAGCACAACAGGATGACTACAGTCAATAATAATTTTACATTTTAAAATAACTAAAAGAGTATAATTGGATTGTTTCTAACACACACAAAAATACATGCTTGAGAGGATAGATACCCCATTCTTCATGATGTGATTTCTTCGCATTGCATGACTATATCAAAACTTCTCATGTATCCCATAAATATGACACCTATTAAGTACCCACAAAAATTTTAAAAACATTAATTGTATCAAATGCTTTCTTTGCTTCTATTGAGATGATCGTATGGTTTTTGTCCTTCATTCTGTTGAGACATCATGTCTATTTATTTGCATATGTTGGACAATCCTTGCATAGCTGCTACAAATTTCATTTGATTATGGTGTATTATGTTTTCATTGTGCCGTTGGATTCCGTTTGCCAGAAATTTTGTTGAGGATTTTTGCATCTATATTCATCAGAAATATTGACCTATAGTTATTTGTTGTTGTGTCCTTGTTTGGTTTTAGTATTAAGTTAATGATTGTTTCATAGAATGAGTTAGGGAGAATTCCTTCTTCAAGTTTTTTGAAGAGTTTGAGAAGAATTGGCATTGTTTCTTCTTTACATGTTTGGTGGAATTCAACAATGAAGCTATCTGGTTCTGGGCTTTCTTAAGTTGGGAGACTTTTTATTACTGATTAAATTCCTTTAGTCATTATCAGTCTATGCAAGTTTTCTCTTTCGTTTTGGTTCTATCCTGGTAGGTTGTATGTGTCCAGAAATTTACCATTCCCTTAGGTTTTCCATTTTGGTAACATATAGTTCTTCATAATGCTCTCATTTTATATTTTGTATTTCTCGGTATCAGTTGTAATGTCTCCTCTTTCATTTCTGATTTTGTTTTTTAGATCCTATTTCTTTTAGGCTACATTGTTTATCTTTTCAAAAACCTACTTTTGGTACATTGATTTTTATATCATTTTTCCAGTCTCTATGTCTTTTAATTCTGCTCTGATCTTTCTTTCCTTCTGCAAATTTGGGTTTTTTGTTGTTCTTGTTCTTGTTTTTCTAGCCCTTTTAGGTGTCTGCTTAGGTTGTTAATCTGAAATCTTTCTCCTTATTTGATATAGGTGTTTATTGCCATAAACTTCCCTTTTAGCGCTGTTTTTGTCTCATTCTGTGAGTTTTGGAATGTGTTTCCATTTTCCCTTATTTCAATATTTTTTATTATCATCTTAACTTCTTTATTGAACCAATGGTCATTTAGGGTCATGTTGTTTAGTTTCTGTGCATTTGCCCAATTTCCAATATTCTTCTTGTTATTAATTTCTCATTTTATTCCACTGTGGTCTGAGAAGATACTTGATGTGATTTTGACTTTTAAAAATTTTGTTGACACTTGTTCTGTGGCCTAACATGTGGTCTATCATGGAGAATGTACCATGGCTTATAAGAAAATGTGTATTCCTCAACTGTTGGATAAAATGTTCTGTCAATGTTAGATCTATTTGGTCTAAAGCATAGTTTAGCTTCAGTGTTTGTTGATTTTCTGTATAGATGATCTATCTAATACTGGCATGGCTATTCAATTCTATATTAATACTATATTGGAGCTCCTCTCTCCCTTTACATCTAATAATATTTGCTTTAAATATTTGGATACTTCAGTGTTGGGTGCACATATGTTTAGGATTATTATGTCCTCTTGATGAATTGATTCCTTTATCTTTATCTAATAACTTTCTATGTCTCTTTTTATAGGTTTTGACTTACAATTTATTTTATATGACATACCTAACTTCTCCATGTGGATAGCTAGTGGTGAAAAAAAACATGTCTACAGATCATTTCACGATAGAGAATATGTCCTAGGCTGTGATAACAGATTGTGGAAACAGAGTGATTCAGAGTTCTAGTCAATACATTTGTAAATCAAAAGTGAGTATCTTACAATGCCATGTGCATTGTTAGGTGAAAACTCAAACCTGTCAAAGACGGATGTAGTCCCATCTTTCTGATGGTTGTTAAAGGTGACAGGTGAAATGACTTCTGGCAATTTCACTCAGATCCCCAGAGAACAAGAGTCAAATTCAAGATACAAGCAGTAAAAGAATGTTGTATGAAAGCGATACAGGGCTTGACAGATTGAAACACACTCTCAGTGGGATTGGGAGGAGAGAATAAAACAAGTCAAGTCCTATTAAATTGTCCATAGGGCTCAATGATTATATTATTCAGGTAGTTAAAGTTACAGAGCATTCAGTACTGGCTTTCTATATAAAAAATTCAGTTAATTTTTTTGATGTTGGGCAATACATGGTCTCCAATCTTGCAGCAGCTTTGACAATTGCTAACCAGTTGAGCAATATTCTGCGATATTATGAAGCTGAGGACAAAACTCCTTATTTTACTTGCTCATCATTTGTTACTGTGTGGTTGTGTCTATATATCTATTTGTGCAAACTTTAACTCCTGAAAACCAGCTTCCAAACAAGAATGTTCTGAAAGATTAAAAGACAAGTGGTTTTCAATGAAGTGAAGCTCATTTCCTATGTAGATTTGTATTACTATTATTAGTTAAGTAGTACAAATTAAACTGAGGGAAAAGACCACACTCAGTTATTTTATTGTAGGAATTATTGTAACTTTATGTCTATGTGTACAATTATAAGCTTCTCTAGTACTATAATGTCTTCTCACTTTACCAATAGGCTTTTTGTTTCGTTTTGTTTTGTTTGTTTAGGAAGGGCAGGATAGGGATCCAGGCTGCTTAAAGACTGCAACAACATTCAGTAGAATTTTCCACAGTAATATAGATGACTTTCTGGAAAATTCCATAAACAATTCCTGCAGAGGAATGTCTATTCTCTCACTTGGAGGTCAATAACAATGCTTTTCTAGTAGGTATAATGGACTATGACTACACTATTTCATAGGAGAAACTGTAGTTCAAGCTTAACATGAGACTCTGCATTTCAACCCATCTTGACTTTGTATAGTTCTCTTTTATAACCATTTTAAAAGCCTTTGGAGAGCAGTAGAGAGGAGTAAGCTATACAGCCTAAAGAGGCATTGACCACAGGTGAACATTTAATTAGTCCCTTGTTCAATAGAATTGACCTTCATTATGGATCTACTATAAAAATTTCCCTATAGTGAAAACTGGACTTGATGGTGTTTTAAGTTTTCTTTCAGGGAATTGCTTCAGAATATACACAGCACAACTTGAAAATCAGAGGAAAGCAATCTACATTGCAATAAATTATTTCTGATACATAGGCATTTATTTGATCAATTGTAGTTTCTGTGTTCTCAATGTATATGATAAGCCTACACATTAAACTACATGAGAGGAAATTTTTGTATGTGTTTAGGCATTTAAAAAGTCATGACTTGGAACAAAATATACAAACAAAAAACGTCATAACATTTACTAGAAATTACAACTTATGATAGGACTAGTTTAAATAATTTTAAAATACCACAATATTATCACCAAATGCTTGGCATATCCCTATTGCAACACTATTCACGATAGCTAAGACTGGAAGCAACCTCAGTGTCCATCAACAGATGAATGGATAAAGAAAATGTGGCACATACACACTATGGAGTACTATTCAGCCATAAAAAGGAATAAGATCCTGCCATTTGTAACAACATGGATGAAACTGGAGGTCGCTATGTTAAGTGAAATAAGCCAGACACAGAAAGACAAATTTCACAAATTCTCATGTATTTGCAGGAGTTAAAACTTAAAACAACTGGACTCATGGAGATCCACTCCCTGAAAGCACAACAGAATGACTATAGTCAATGTAATTGTACATTTAAAAATAACTAAAAGAATGTAATTGGAATGTTCATAACACAAACAACAAATGCGTGAGTTGATGGATGCTTTGTTTACCCAGATGTGATTATTAAACATTGCATGCCTTTACCAAACTATCCCATATAACTCATAAATATATACACTTACTATGTACTCACAAAATTGTTTTAAAAATTTAAAATATTCCATAAGTTGTTATATTTGCACTGGTGCTATCTCTTCCCAATAAATTAATACTTTATCCTACATTTGTATGGTATTTAAGTTTGAGTCTTCTACAATTATAATTTTTTGGTCAATTGGTAAATAGTGTTAACTGCGGACCTTAGGTCAGCACTAGACAGTAATTCTTTCATATAATACAATTATTCTGCTTGCTTCCTGCTCCTTCCATCTCCATTTCCATGTGTAGTTAGAATTATTGGGAAATAATCTTATTAAATTAGCCAAGAGAAGGAGGACTGATGCTTCTACAGTTAAAGTTTCACGCGCAGGGCAGGGCGCGGTGGCTCAAGCCTGTAATCCCAGCACTTTGGGAGGCCGAGACGGGCGGATCGCGAGGTCAGGAGATAGAGACCATCCTGGCTAACACGGTGAAATCCCATCTCTACTAAAAAATACAAAAAAAAGCTAGCCGGGTGAGGTGGCGGGCGCCTGTAGTCCCAGCTACTCGGGAGGCTGAGGCAGGAGAATGGCGTGAACCCGGGAGGCGGAGCTTGCAGGGAGCTGAGATCCAGCCACTGCACTCCAGCCTGGGCGACAGAGCGAGACTCCGTCTCAAAAAAAAAAAAAAAAAAGTTTCACATGCATTATGAGATATGTCTATAAACTACATGTTAGCTTATGTATTATGTATTTGAGACCATATATTCTTATAGACAGGGACTATATTCTCTCTCTTTTTCTTTTTATAGCTCTCTGTATTGCATGGGCTAAGACAGCGCATTTAGGTTTTTTTTAACAAGTGTTTACTGAACGAACACATTTGGAATTTAAATATAACACTGTTTTTTTAGTTTTCCTTTGTTGATTTTGTTTATTCCAGGTCATGGCAGTAAAGGACCTTAGCTCTATCTATAAGAATGAAAGAACAAAGTTCAAACAGGTAAACTTCTTCCATACGTGAAAACTAGCTCCCTGTTTGCTGGATGACACACACATCCCTACACATAAACACACCATACTCACTAAAGGAATGTGCAAAGAGAGGGGAATTATTAAAATGGCAATATATTTGTTAATCTTCATAAATAACAAGGTGTGTGTTTTCATTCCATTTATTAACTGTTTTTTGTCTATAACATTTTAGTATAAGTTTCAATTCATTGACATAATTTACAGAACTAGTAGAAATATAGTCCACCTTTGGCATTTTAAAGTGCACCTGAAGAAAAAGAATAAATTATATTCTTTTCAGGGATAGGTGAGACCAGTAAAGCTGTTTAGTTCAAATTTGTCATATAAGGTAGATGGCACTAGAGCTGTGTTATGTCAATGACAGTTTTCAAATGGAAAACATTACAGTAAGCCTTGAGCATGCCATCTGGAATTGCAATAAGTAGAACACTGAAGAAGGAATGTTAGAGAAGCTTAAAATTTAAAAGTTGATGTATAAACACCATAGAAATGAATTTATGTAGTGGTTTTTAATTGCTTACAAATAAGAATGTGGTGATTACTTCTCTAACCAGAAAGGTGGGTGCCCTGAATTTGTGGATTTCCTAGCAAATGCATTTATAATAGTGATGATATTTACAAGAAAGAAAAAAATCATAATATGTCATTACATACTGATATTAATCAGCATAATTGCAATTTTTCTGTTGTGAAAACCTAAGATTCTCTAGGTTAATTTTGTAGTATTCGTTTCCTGTAGAAATCACATGCTGAATAGTCCCACAATAATAGCTCAGAGTTATTGTTATCAGAACTTTTATGCATCGTCTTATTAATTGCATTCAGCTTGTATCATTCTAAATTTGCAATTAAAATGCCCGAGACTCAGAAATCTTCAATAATTTGCTCAAAACCATAGAGCTTGTTAGAAGACCTTGTGATATAATTCAGGACCTTGGAGCTTCTTTTACTAATTGTGTAACCCTATCTGTCTTCTTTTTCACCACTGCACTCTCAGTATTATGCAGACTCAATTCATATAAAGATAGATTTTTCAAATCTAATTTTGAAAACTGGACATTATTTTTTCTCAAGAAAGACCATCTTAAATCAGGGTGGCAAACTTGAAAGTAAACTATTACTTGTAAGACTTTCCCACAGAAAAATTGTAAAATAAAGATATTGTGTGCATTGTATATGTGTGTATAAGATATTTACCGTATAAATTCACATTTTAAGATAATTTTTTATTTGTTTTGAGGTACGGTCTCACTCTGTCAGCAAGGCTTGAGTGCAGTGCCATGATCTTGGCTCACTGTAGCCTCAACCTCCTGGGATCAAGTGATCTTCCTACCTCAGCCTCCAGAGTAGCTGAGATTGCAGGCATGAGCCACCACACCTGGCTAGTTTTTTTGTAGTTTCTGTAGAGACAGGGTTTCACCATGTTGTCTAGGCTGGTCTTGAACTCCTGAGCTCAAGCCATTCTTCTGCCTCAGCCTCCCAAAGTGCTCACAGGCGTGAAGCCATCATGCCTAACAGATTCTGAATTTTTAAATACTACCAAAGCAATACAATAAAATCAAGAGAGAGAAAAAAAAGATATTACAGCTTACGTATGGGATGATCTTTTGATCACACAACTGGAAGGGTGAAGTATTTAAACAAAGACTATGAATGCACAATGAGGACAACAACAAAAACCTGAAAATACAAAACAAGATACTAGTAGTGAGCTGAATATTAGTATGGGATGCAACACTTTGCCTGCTGAGAATTATAAAAGCATTTTTCTGAAACTTTGGCAATATTGTATTTATCCAATGTCAATAGCTTTTCATTAGCTCTTCAATTGGAATGTAAATTTCTGTTAAGACTTTTAACTAGATAATTTAAAAAGCAACACTATTGAACTATATAACTTAAAGGAATAGTTTCCATTTTCTCCTAATTGGGATATATGAATTGAACGTTTATTTGCACCCTTTCCCCACATCCACACAAATTATGAACTGTAGACTTCACAGTTTGCTGAGTAGTTGAGAACAACATGGCCGGAAGAGTTATCTATCTACCCACTGTCTTCTGGGCTTGCAAAATTTTTCTTTGCTTTTTCCTAATTGGATATTTTAGAAATTTTTCTGTGCTAACTCTAGTAAAAGAACTTAGGATTTTAGGTAAGAAAGAAATCAAATATATATAAAATAAATTTATATATATAATAAAATATATATATTTGATTTCTTTCTTACCTAAAATCCTGTTATTTTATAATGTAATATATATAAATTATATATAAATGGAATTTATTTATAATTTAATTTAAAATATTTATATATAAATTATGTATAAATGCAATTTATATATATTTATATATATATAAATTACATTTAGCAGATAACTAATAATTTTCTTACTTTATAAATGAGAAGACCCAGCACAAAAAGCCGTAATTTACTCAAGAACTCATGGGAGACTGGGAGTGCAGTCACTTCCTCATCATACTAATTTCCTTTCTTTGGGTATATACCTAGCATTGGGACTGCTGGATCATATGGTAGCAATATTTTTAGTTTTTGAGGAATCTCCAAACTGTTTTCTGTGGTGATTGTACTAATACACATTGTCACCAACAGTGAACGAAGATTCCCTTTTCTATACATCTTTGCTAGGATTTGTTATTGTCTGTCTTTTGAATAAAGATCATTTTAACTGGGGTGAGGTAACAGCTTATTGTAGTTTTGATTTGCACTTCTCTAGTGATCAATGATGTTGAGTACCTTTCATATACCTGTTTGTCATTTGTATGTATTGTTTTGAGAAATGTCTCTTCATATCTTTAGTTCATTTTTAATTGGATTATTGGATTTTCTCCTGTAGAGTTGTTTGAGCTCCTTATACATTCTGTTTATTAATCCCTTGTCAGATGAACAGTTTGCAAATATTTTGCCCCTTCTGTGGGTTGTCGCTTCACTTTGTTGGTTGTTTACTTTGCTGTGCAGCTTTTTAACTTGATGTGATCCCACTTTGCTTTGGTTGCCTGTGATTGTAGTATGTTACTCAAAAAACATTTGCCCAGTCCAGTGTCCTGGAGAGTTTCCACAATGTTTTCTTGTTGTATTTTCATAGATTGAGGTCTGAGATTTAAATCTTCAGTACAATTTGGTTTGATATTTTGGAAATAGAGAGAGATAAAAACATAATTTTTCTGCATACTGATATCCAGTTTTCCCAGCACCATTTCTTAAAGAGGATGCCTCTTCCCCAGTGTATATTCTTGACAACTTTGTCAAAAGTGAGTTTACTGTAGAAGTGTGGGTTTGTATCTGGGTTTTCTATTCTGTTTCCTTGATCGATGTGTCTGTTTTTATGCCATAACAGTGCTATTTTGCTTATGATTGCTCTGTAGTATAAATTGAAGTCAGGTGATGTTTCATTCTTTTTAGTCATGTTAGCTTTGGCTCTTCTGGGTCTTTTGTGGCTCCATACAAATTTTAGGCTTGCTTTTTCCATTTCTGTGAAGAATGTCATTGGTATTTTGATAGGGATTGCATTGAGTACATAGATTGTGTTGGGTAGTATGGACATTTTATCAATATTGATTCTTTCAATCCATGAACACAAAATATTTTTTCATTTTTTTGGAAAAAAAATTGTGTCCTGTTCAATTTATTTCATCAATTTTAATAGTTTTTATCGTACAGGTATTTAACTCCTTTTGTTAATTTCTAGGTATTTAATTTTATGTCTTGCTATTCTTAATAAGATTACTTTCTTGATTTCTTTTTGACATTGGTCATTTTTGGTATATAGAAATGCTAATGATGTCTGTTTACTGAGTTTGTGTCCTGTAACTATACTGAATTTGTTTATCATTTCTAATATTTTTTTTTTGGTGGAGTCTTTAGATTTTTCCAAATATTGGATCACATCATCTGCAATCAAGGATATTTTGACTTCAGGCCGGGCGCGGTGGCTCACGCCTGTAATCCCAGCACTTTGGGAGGCCGAGGCGGGCGGATCACAAGGTCAGGAGATCGAGACCACGGTGAAACCCCGTCTCTACTAAAAATACAAAAAATTAGCCGGGCGCGGTTGTGGGCGCCTGTAGTCCCAGCTACTCGGGAGGCTGAGGCAGGAGAATGGCGTGAACCCGGGAGGCGGAGCTTGCAGTGAGCCGAGATCGCGCCACTGCACTCCAGCCTGGGCGACAGAGCGAGACTCCGTCTCAAAAAAAAAAAAAAAAAAAAAGGATATTTTGACTTCTTTCTTTCCAATTTGGAGGCTCTTTCTCTCTTTCTTTCTTTCATCTGCTTGCTCTAGCTAGTACTTCCAGTACTATGCTGAATAACAGCGGTGAAAGTGGGCACCCTTTTCATGTTACAGATCTTAAAGGAAAGGTGTTCAGTTTTTCCCCATTCAGTATTATATTAACTGTGTGTCTGGTATATATGGTTTTTATTACATTGAGGTATATTCCTTCTATACCCAGTTTTTTTTAGAGCTTTTATTGTGAAGGGACATTAAATTTTGTCAAACGCTATTTTAGTATCAATTGAAATGATCATATGATTTTTGTCTTTTATTCTGTTGATACACTGTATCATATTGATTTGTGTATGCTGAATCATCCTTGCATTCCTGCCATAAGTGATCTTTTTAACATGCTATTGAATTCAGTTTGTTATTTTTGCATCAATATGTATCACAGATATTGGCCTGTAGTTTTCTTTTCTTGAAGGTGTCTTTGTCTGGTTTTGTTATCAGGGTAATGTTGGCCTCATAAATCAGTTAGAAAGTATTCCCTCTGCCTTTATTTTTCAGAATAGTTTGAAAAGGATTGCTGTTAATTCCTCTTTAAAAGTTTGCTAAAATTCAGTAGCAAAGCCTTAGGTTTCAGGTTTTTTCTTGGTGGGTGACTTTTTACTATGACTTTTATCTATCCGTTTCTATACACCTAGAATTTGTGCCTAGGAGTTAATCCATTTCTTCTAGATTTTTCAATTTAAGGGCATACAGTAGCTCATACTAGCCTTTAATGTTCTTTTTAATTTCAGTGATATTTTTATGTTTCTTTTTCATCTCTGAAAATTTATTTGAGTCTACTCTCCTTTTTCTTAGTTAATCTGGCTAAAAGATTGCCAGTTCTGTTTATCTTTCAAACAACCAACTTGTTTCATTGATCTTTTGTATTGTTTCCTTTATTTCAATTTCATTTATTTCTGCTGTGATCTTTATTATTACTTTTTTCCTACT
The DNA here is from genome assembly GCF_049350105.2 of Macaca mulatta. NCBI lineage: Eukaryota > Metazoa > Chordata > Mammalia > Primates > Cercopithecidae > Macaca > Macaca mulatta. Next base: position 176,503,491 of record NC_133410.1, read on the forward strand.
TACTTTGAGTTTGGTTTGCTCTTTTATCTAGCTTTTTAAGATGTATTGTTAGGTCGTTTATCTGAAGTTTTCCTTCTCTTTTGATGTAGGCACTTATAGCCGTAAATTTGCCTCTTAGTACTGCTTTCTCTGTCTCTCATAGATGTTGGTATGTTGTTTTCCCTTAACATTTGTTTCAAGAAATGTTGCAATTTTCTTCTTAATTTTTTCATTGATCCATTGGTCATTCAGAAGTATATTGTTTAATTTCCATGTGTTTTTATAATTTCCAAGATTCCTCTTGTTGAATTTTAGTTGTATTCCTTTATGGTCAGAGAAGATGCTTGACATTATTTTAAATTTTTTGAATATTTTAAAACTTGTTTTATGCAGTAACATATGGTTTATCTTTGAGAATGATCCATGTGCTGAGTAGAAAAGTGAGCATTCTGCAGTTGTTGAATGAAATGTTCTGGAAATAGCTATTAGGTCCATTTGGTCTATAGTACAGACTAAGTCTGAGGCTCGTTGATTGAATTTCTGTCTGAGTGATCTGTCCATTGCTGTCCATTGGTGTTGAAGTCTCCATCTAATATTATATTGGAGTCTATATCTCTCTTTAGCTTTAATAACATTCGCTTTATATATCTGGGTACTCCAGTGTTGAGTCCATATTGTTTACAATTGTTATGGCTAGTTGCTGAATTGACTCCTTTATTATTATATAATAACTTTCTTTGTCTCTTTTCATACTTTTTGTCTCAATATCTATTTTGTCTGCCATAAGTATAGCTCCTCCTGCTCTTTTTTGATTTCCATTGGCATGGAATATCTTTTTCCATCCCTTTAAAATATGTTCTTAAAAAATAGATACAAGGGAAAAACTTGTTTTATGGTAAAGGTAACAAATACAAGTTTTTAAATAAAAACTACCAGTAAATTCTCCAGGATGAAATAGTCAGCAGGCCTTAATAAATGAGGAACTGGAAATTAGAATTTATAACTGAAGGCATGGAATGAGAAAACATCTACAGAGAGGTGACAGTTCAAGTCCTGAAAAAAGGGTGAGATTTTCCCAAGTGACAAAGAAGAAGAAAAGGCAAAAGAAAGTCAAAGGGAGGGTAAGCAAAGGGAAGGAAGACAACAGCATTTACAGAATGCCTCTCTATAGGGTCAAAGAAGAACAGAAAGCAGAGGATACAGGAAAAATCTTTGCAAGCAGGGATCAAATATGGGGTCATTTCAACAATGGCAAGGGGCAGAAAACTTTAAATGAAGAGAGACTAGTAAGCAAAGTGAAGAAGTTTGAAAAAAATTAAGACTGACCAAAGGCTCTAAGGACTAGGAAAATATTTCCAATCTTCACAAAAATAGTTTGAGAGAATGGTGAAAGTTAAAAAAAAAAAAAAAAAAGGAAAGAAAAACAACAACATATCAGATGTGAATGAAAGATAAAAAGTAATACAAAGTATTGGACCATCTTTTTGATAAGTTTCATAATGAAGGGAAGAAGGCAATTAGAACAGTATCTAGAAAACTCAGTTGGATTATGGAAAACATTTTTAGAAAAAGTCACATATTTTTGTAGACATAAATACAAAATTATAATTATAAGAAATTATTAGGACAATAACTGATGGGTGAACATCTAGAAGAACTTCAAAATAAACTTTTTCCCAGACCACCAAAAACTAGGCAGCCTAGGATTGCTCTCTTACTCTCCACCTTGGAATTCTTGAATAATTGAGGAAGTAATCTGATTACAGAAAGCGAGGATGAAATTTTGAAACTTTGGTATTTGAACTACAGCTGAAATTAAAGCAAGAATTGAAATTATACAGGAAGGATATGACCAGACGACTAGTATTTACCATCCATTAAACATTTTTATTTAAAAAATTATATCAGAATTTCTCATTAATTTTCATATGAACTTTTAAGAAAATTTAAGACAAAAAGTATAATTTCCTAATGTTGGGTGATTTTATTGTGTTTGTTTGAGATGGAGTTTTGCTCTTGTTGCTCAAGCTGGGGTGCAATGGCATGATCTTGGCTCATTGTAACCTCCGCCTCCTGGGTTCAAGCGATTCTCCTGCCTCACCCTCCCGAGTAGCTGGGATTACAGGCGCCCGCCACCACCCCAGCTAATTTTTTGTATGTTTGGTAGAGACAGGGTTTCACCACGTTGGCCAGGCTGGCCTCAAACTCTTGGCCTCAAGTGATCCACCCGCCTTGGCCTCCCAAAGTGCTGGGATTAGAGGCGTGAGCCATGGCGCCCGGCCAATTTTATTGTTTTTTAAATACTCTCTGAAGCAGCAAGAGAATGGTTGAGGAAAAGACTGTAGCACATACTGCCAACAGCCACCCTCACACCCTGAAATAAACTTTAAAACATCACATTGAAATCCTCACAGAGATGTTTTTACTAAACTCATAAGAATTGGCGTTTGTCTGAGGTTAATTACCTCAGCCAGGACTATGGGCCATAATCTTACTCAGCAAATCAGTAATAACAATAAATTGTCTTGGAGATCAATCAGTATTGTGTGGACATTGAAAATTCGTTCTGAAGTTGATTATCTCTGGCAATTTTAAAAGCCTGAGGAGCAAACATAGTGAAGGTTATGGAACATATTTGACAGCCAGGCAATATTTAACCCTGGCGCACAAGCAAATACACTGCACAGCCACGATTCCTCTAATACAACAGCTTACTGATTCTAGCTTTAAAGCAGCAGAGGAAAGCTGAATGACAGACAATGAGGAGGGCACTGACTTTGAGGGGGCTGATCCTGTGAGAAATAAGCACAGCTAGAAGAGTGAATTTAAGAGACAAAATGAATTTTATATTTTGATTCTGCTTTTAGACAGATTGAAACATGTACTAGGTCACTGTTCAATTCAATTAAAGCTCTGCATTTGAGCACCAATAAAGTATATGTAAAAATGTGATCCTTGAGCACCTTTGGTAGCAGAAAATATAAAGCTCTATTTTCTGGGTAGTAAGAAGAGAAAGAGAAAATTTTGTGTTATCTGATGTGTAGCAAAACCCATGAACAGTTATCTACAAAATACTGTGCAAAAAAAAGAAAAAAGTATTTTTGAAGATTTTATTATCATTTGAGTGATTAGTTATTACTTTTTAAAGTAACAATAATGTCTTACAATGTATATTGTTGAGGCTTTCCACTGTAAATTTACATTAATTTATCCCCTTTGAATCCTTACCAGAGACTTATAAATTAATGATAAACAAATTATTTTAGTCTTATGGGATCCAAAATATTTTGACATATAAGCACAAAGATTTCCTAATCTAAGGCAACTAAATTATCAGATATGATATTTATAGAGGCTGACTCCACTTAACTAAAGGGAGGAAACTAATGGGAATGTTCTACTTACATGTACTATGTTAAATAATCAGGAAAAAGCTGAGATCAAATACCCATTTTAGGGCTTGAATTATTCAGCGTAATAAACTAAACGGTGGACAAAAGAGAAAATCTCCTTCAAGTTTAATTAGACACTGCAGGTTACTTTTTATGAACAAAGTACCATTTGGCACCTGATAATGTGTATAGAAATTAGTAAAATGTCAGCTGTCCAACAGGAGCTCTCATACATGCTGGAGACACCTGCATACATCATGAAAGGCAGTAAACAGTATGGTTAATAGAACGAGCTCTGAAGTAAAATTACGTGGGTTCAGACGCTGGCAGACAACAGGTTCATGTTACTTATATGAATGAACTGATTAAATTGTTCGAACTGGAGGACAGGTACACAACAGTTACTGGCTAATGCTTAGAAGCATCGTCTGTCTGTCTGTCTGTCTCTCTCTCTATATATATATAATTTGGTATAAAATTTGACTCATAGTTTTATCTGAAAAATCTTTAGTCTATCTCTTTTAACCAATAGATGTTTTTTCTTTTTTCCCCTTATCTTACACAGACCAAAGAGTTCAATTTCCTCTTGTTTCTCACTTATCTTTCTTTTACACTTTTGATCCTTGAGAGATGAGGAAAGATAATGAAACTGAGACTAAAAGTGACCTTGTGTTTTAGCATACTGTGCTAAACAGTATGGGAAAGAGAAGAGAAAGCAATAAGTTTAAATTTAAAAAGATGAAAATCATCCTGGAATCTAGAGAGAACACTTTAACGTGGACCCTATCATGAAACCCTGAAAATGATTAAAGTCTACAGACTGCGGGGTCAGACTGAAACTAGGAAGATCTGAGTGAACAAATTGTTACTCATGAACAGCATAAACAGAGTTATTTGCAGAAGAGATTTTCATTTCTGTCTGTAAACTACATCTTAGAAGTGCAGGAATATGTTCTATCTTAGGTTAGTAAGTCTTTTTCTTTCCATTAATACCTTTATTCTGTTGAATACTTTTTGTTTCCTTCCTTTTGTTGTCTACCAAATTAGGTACACACATCATCTGCTAGAATGTAGTCTTTTACAGGTTACACAAATGGGGTGCAAATTTTTTTGTCTTTTTTTTAATCCAAGAATCTATCCTGGTCCGTGTGTAAAATCAACAAATATATTTTATCTCATCTGAACAGAGATCATTTACCACCTTGAAATGTCAAGGAAATATATTATGTTCCAGAAACCAGGGAGAGGAGAAGTGAACTCTTCAGCATCAGTCATCAGATCATATACACACCTCGCAGATGGTCAGAAGCTTAAGATAAATACCCTTCAAGGAAGAGAGAGGAGATAAACTAACTTTACTGAGCACAGACCTTGTGTCTGCCATTGCACTAAGTAACTTACCAAATAGGTAAAAATAGATTCCGCATAAAAGTGATGAAAGGGAATATCTTTCTGTGTCACTTAGCTTATTTCTCTTAGCATAACATACTGTACCAGGATGATTTCCACAATGAATTTTTCCTGATATTCATTTGAGAACTATTTTTGAAGGGAAGGACAAGAATTATCTATTGGAAATAATAAGAGAATTTGTGAAAAAATATTTATCGTAATTCCAATTTTACTCCTAAGAAACCAGAGGTAAACCAGAAGGTACCTGATTTGCTCAGTATCTCACTTTCTGCAAGTAACAAAACCTAATAATTGAAATTAAAATTAAAGAAAGAATGATGATAATGGTGTTAGTAGTAGCAGGAATATCCATAATTTATGAAATTCTTACAATGATAAAAGAATGTGTCACCACTTTCCATGTACTATCTATTTAATTATTATATTCTCTAGACAATAGGAGGAAACAATGGTTCAAGTAAATTAAGGCATTAGATATGTAAACAAGGATTTACTTTTATTATTGGAGCTGATGACTGCTGACAACGACTTCTATACCAGCCAATCACATTGTGCTTTCCTTCAAAAATAGTTCTCAAATTAATTTCAGGAAAAATTTATTGTTGGAATCATCCTGGTACAGTACATTTGCTAAGTCAAATAAGCCAGGGGACACAGAAAGATAGTGCATTATATCACTTTCATTTTGAATCTTAAAAAGGTCGAACTAATAGAAACAGAGATTAGAATGGTGTTTGCCAGGTAATAGAGGTGAGAGGAATAGGTAGAGAGTTAAAGGGTGCAAACTTTCGGTTATAATATGGATAAATTCAAGAGACTTAATGTAACTGTGGTTAACAATAATGGATAAATTCTAGAGATGTAATAGTAACTCTGGTTAACAATAATGTTTACTTAAAATATGCTAAGAGAGTACATCTTAGTGTTTCTCACACACACACACGCAGAAAAAAACAGTAAAAAATTAAAATATTAACAAGTTTGTAGGTAATGCTGCCATGGTGGTTTGAGGACTCCATTTTGAGAGCAATTGATTTAGGCAATGGTATAATAATTTTCTTCACTCTTATTTGCATATAAATGTAATTTCTGGGGGAGTCATGCACCTGGACACTTTTAAGGAATCTGTCTTGCATTGACTCCACTGTTCTTCTATGCATGTGTGTAATGCAGAAGAAAAAAAGAAAAAAAAAAACAGAATAAAAGAGAGAGAGGGAAAAAAAAGAAAGAAAATGGGCTTTGAAGGCACACAGAGATTAGCTAAAAGCTGAGGCATGCCCATTCCTAAAATTTTTATTCTAGGCAAATTATTTAAATTTTCACAATTCATTTTATATTTCTGCAAATCTAGATAATAACCTCTAATTTTTAGGGTCATTGTGAAGATTAAAGATTAAATAAAAGAATATGCAATTTATTCCGACATATAATCTGTAATGATCCAGACAATATAGAGCAGCCACTAGTATCACAGCCGGAAAGAGCAAAGTCATTCACCCTTCTAGTTCCCTATTTGGTAAAAGAAAAAGTGCAAAGCACTAAGTATACGTCATTTTAACGGAGCCTATTAATTCTGAATTGAAGTGAAATGTGCATGAGTTTACAGCTAGTACAGAGTAAAAATAAATAAATATGGGGAATTACAATTTTATAATTGTATTTAATTATTTTAAAACCTCAACAGTTAATACAATGCAAAACAAGTTACATACTGGGAGAAAATATTTCCAAACACATATGTCACCAAGGACTTGAATCCAAAACATACAAAGAACTCTTAAAACTCAATAATAAGAAAAGAACAACCCAGTTAAAAGGTGGGCAAACATCTGAACGAACACCTCACCAAAGAAAATATATAGATAGAAATAAACATATGGAAATATGTCAGCATCATATGTCATTAAGTATTTGCAAGTTAAAACAATGAGATACCATTACACGCCAATTATTAGAATGGCTAAAATTCCAAACACTGATTATACCAAGTGTTAATAACAATGTAGAGCAACAGAGACTCTCATTCGTTGCTGGTGGAAATGCAAAATCCAATGGATAACTTGGGAAGACAATCTGGTAGTTTCTTACAAAGCTAAACATAGTCTTACCATATGATCTAGCAGTTGTTCTTGTAGGTATTTACCCAAATAAACTAAAACCATAAATCCACACAAAAACCTACACACCAATGTTTAGAGTAGCTTTATTCTTGATAGCCAAAAATTGGAAGCAAACAACATATCCTTCAACAGGAGAATGAATAAGCAAATTGAGGTATATTGATGTGATGGAATATTATTTCAAGATAAAATGAGCTGTCAAGCCAACAAATACATGGGGGAAATCCTAAATGGATATTTGCTAAGTGAAAGTGTTAATTGTGAAAATGATACACGCTGTATAATTCCACTATAAGACATTCCAGAATTCCAGAAAAGTCAAATGTACAGAGACAGTAAAAATATCAGTGGAAAAATATCAGTTGTTACCAGGGATTGGGAGGAGAGAGGAAAGGATGAGTAGATGTGGGGAAAAGGGATGTTTAACTCAGTACAAGTATTCTGCATACTCTGATGGTGAATACATAATATTGGTCACTTGTCAAAACCCATAGGATTGTACAGCACAGAATGTGAATGTTTACGTAAACTATGGACTTTAGTTAAAACTATTACACCAATACTGCTTCATCCATTGTAATAAATGTACCACACTAATGCAAAGTGTTGATAATAGGCAAAACTGGGTAGGAGATTATATGTAAACTCTGTACTTTATGCTCAGTTATTTTGTAAACCAAAACTGTCCTAAAAATACAGTCTAATAATTAAAAAGCAACCCACAAAAATAAAATAATGGTCTTTTAAATCCAGGTAAAACAATTTAGGAGACTCTATATACTATATTCCTCCATTAGATATTAAAAATTGCATTTGTCTACTAAAAGTTGAGAGGATCTGAGTAAAGAAATATGTTTAAGGCTGGACGCAGTGGCTCACACCTGTCATCCCAGCACTTTGGGTGACTTGAAGCAGGAGATCACTGGAACTCAGGAGTTTGAGAGCAGACTGGGAAACATGGTGAAACCCCACTGCTACAAAAAGATTTAAAAAATTACCCAGGCCTGGTGGCCCACGTGTGTAGTATCAGCTACTTGGCAGACTGAACTGGGAGGACTACTTGAGCCCAGAAGGTCAAGACTGCAGAAATCCTGTACACTCCAGCCTGGGTAACAGAGCGAGACTCTGCCTCAAAAAAAAAAAATAAATAAATAAATAAATATGTTTTAACTATTTTTAACCCCATGTTTTCCAAACGTTTTTGGTTACTGACTGAACCCTTTTATCCCCTAATAATCTCCATTAACATTCTGTGGGACACATTTTAGGGAATGTTGCTCTGGACATTTAAGTTTCCCTTAAGCTACCTTCCAATATTCTTTGGACTGCTGGTACGATTATTTTTCCTTTACTTAAGCATATATTTAAATCTAAGCAAATACACATATATTAGCTTATATTTAAATATAAGCATATATACTTATTTATATACTTATATATATTTAAGCAAATATTAAGTATATATACTTATATTTAATATATGATTAAATATAAGCAAATATATGTGTATTTGCTTCGATTTAAGTATATGCTTCAGTAAAGGAAAAATAATCATACCAGCTGTCTCATTACACAGCACTCTCTGCTCAAAACCCTACGGTTGCCTTCTGTCACCATTTCTCTTTGAAAAAACAGATTAAAATCAGTGTTGACCTTCATATTGATGAATGCAAAGGTCATTTCTCAATTCTAATCAGCACTGTATTAGCCAGGGTTCTCCAAGCGGACAGAACTTATTGGATATATGTACATGTGAAGGGGAGTTTATTAAGGAATATTGACTCAAGCGATCACAAGGTAAAGTCCCACACAGGCCATCTGCAAGCTGAGGAGCAAAGAAGCGAGTATGAGTCCCAAAACCTCAAAAGTAGGGAAGCCAACAGTGTGGCCTTCAGTCTCTGGCCAAAGGCCCTAGAGCCCCCGGCAAATCAATGGTATAAGTGCAAGAGTCCAAAAGCTGAAAAACTTGGAGTCTGATGTTCGAGGACAGGAAGCATCCAGCATGAGAGAAAGATGAAGGCCGGAAGACTCAGCCAGTCTGCTGTTTACAACTTCTGCCTGCTTTATGCTAGCTACGCTGATTGGATGGTGCCCACCCAGATTGAGGGTGGGTCGGCCTCTCCCAGTCCACTGACTCGAATGTTAAACAGGTTCCTACACAGGGTCAGTCCACTAATATGGACATCCTACAGTTTTTCTGCTGCACATCTTAGGCAAAATGATTATTTTGTGATCATTTGACTAATGTCTATTTTCACCGCAATGCTAGAATCCATTGGGCAAAGGTTTATATACCATTCTATGATTTGCTTACCCTGCTTAAAGCAGAATGCCTGGCCCGGTTTTCATCAAATACTTGTTGAATTAATTAATGAAATTGTATGTCATAAATTCAGTACATATAGGTGTGCAGATCACATTAACATGAGAAAAAAGATTGATTCCATGAGAATCCCACATAGTGTAGGCAAAGAGCAGAAAATAATTAGTAGCTTTCCTCTCAGGCTGGAAAGAGCAGGCCAAGAAAGCAAAAATTAGGAAAAACATTAGAATCCAAGTAGAAAAATCGCAGGTGATTAAAAAATAAAAGGCAAAAACAGGCTTTATTCCTTCTTTGCATACAACTCTGGTAGTATAACAACTGATAATACATTGAGCACTATAGTGTTAACACCAGGATGGTAATACTAGTACCTAGCATGAAAGGCTAGGTAAGGCCACTGCAAAATTACATAGATAAGTACAAGTAAAGCAGTTAGAAGAATCCCTGGCAAACAATCAGCTCAGTATAAGTAACAGCAGTCTTAGAAGAGATCAGCGGACAGTAGGTAGTCCCACTAATTTCATTTTATTATATCTTCAGACAGTTGACATTTACTTACTGCAAAAGAAAAAAAATGGGAAGAGATGATAATATGGAAAAATCATTTGTATTTTCAGGGTTCTCTGGAGAAAAAGAATTATATATATAAATATGTATGTGTGTGTATATATATGTATATATAGACATGTGATTGAGTATAAAAAACTACCTATCAGGTACTACCTATCAGCTACACATGTATATGATGTACATGTATATGTATATATATAGCTGTCCATATTTTTCAGATGAGGAAACTGAAGATCAATCAAGAAATTAATTATTCTATTCCAGTTCAGGAAAGCAGAGAGTGGAGGAGCTGAGATTTAACTCAAGAGTAGTTGACAATGTTTTTTGAGCTATTTCTATTATACCACACTATTTTCCTTATAATTTATGAGCTTCTCAAAGGCATAGATTCCTCCAAATTTAAAGATATTATATTCCAATCAACGTTTTCAAAAATTTTCATCTTTGCTCACTTTTTTCCTTCACAAAATATGGCGTGTGTTTCAGCTCCAGAGGTCAGCTTTCTGCTTCCAAAGATGTGAGACCTCCCTTTCAGAGTTCTCTGTGTTCCTACGAGCGTCGTTTTCTGTGACCATGTGCTCAGCCATACATAAAGCAATGACTATTCAGAAATGTTGCAGGTTTGAAAATTATTTAATGACTCTGGAATTTCTGTTTCTGAGTAAGAAAAGGGAAGTTGTGTTGTCAATACTTAATTCACAGGCAACTTATCTGCATTATTATTAAGAAATAAATATTCTTGAAAAAAGAGGCAAGAATTATGAGGTCTCTTAGCACTTAATATAATCTGAGAACTTTTTGTTCTTAGATTTAAAACAAAGACCTTGAAGTACATGGATTCATATCCCAGCTCTGTCCCCGTCTGGGTGAGTGACCCTGGGCACTTAATATGTATGTCCCTGGCAGATAGTAAGCTTTTAATAAATATTAGCAGCTTTTACTGTTATTTTAATTTTTCTCAAATGTAAAATTTGTTCTGACATTGTGGTCTTCTTAAAAAGAGAAAGACTCTGAATGCTGAAGCAAAACCAGAAGCTATCACACAATACCAGGTATTACACAATTTAAAAGCAATGGGTTAAAAGAGACAAATCCATGTAAAATGGTATTTAACTTTGGCTCATGTAGCTCTCTTTATTTTCCCAGTCCCTTTACATACTTACAGGCAGGGACCTCGGTGGAGGGGTAAAGTGGGGCTCTGGTTTCAGCGGAGATTGACAATTAGAACGGCTTATGAAACTAAGCACGGACCTGGGTTGTTTGAGAGGACAGTGGAAACCGAAAGGCGACACACAAAATTGCCTATTACACACTGGAGGTGAGGGACAATTTCATATTTCGTGGAAATAAAGTCAGGGCCAGGAGAAGTGACTCACACCTGTAATTCCAGCACTCTGGGAGGCCGAGGCGGGAGGATAGTTTGAGCCCGGGAGTTCAAGATCAGCCTGGGCAACACAGTGAGACCTCTTCTCTACTAAAAGTAAAAAAATCAGCCAGGTGTGGTGGTGCACACCTGTGGTCCCAGCTACTCGGGGCACTGAGGTGGGAGGATCACTTGAGCCAGGGAGTTTGAGGCTGCAGTGAGCTATGATCTCGCCACCGCACTCCAGCCTGGGTGACAGAGCTAGGCCCTGTCTCAAACAAACAAGCAAATAAATGAGAGGCTTTATTTCTCCTTTGAAAATAAAGAAAAATATTTTTCTTCCTTTTGTCTCTTTTCTCAGGACATTTTCCAACAATCGAAATCACATATATAATGACTTCATTGTTTAGTCTATGTTTTTAAGTTGCTTTGAGTTTTTAATCTGTGGTTCTCTAATGTATAACTTAATTCAGATTTAGGAAAAATATTAGAAATGTTGGGCTGAATTCTGAAATCAATGTTCACTTTTCAGTGGTCATCTCACATTATACATTAAGTACATGCTGGTTAAATTAATATCCCACTGGGATGAAAATAATTCCTCCTCTGAAACCTGAACATATCATAAAAATTGGATCTACAATAATAAAAGGTTTGTTAAACATTTAAAAACTCAATGTTCATTATTAATTGTCTGCTTTACTTGACTACTGTGGATCCTAATGAAATAAATTGATGTAAAAGTGTGTCATATGCCCTTCAATAATTTTTGTAATTATTTAATTATAATTAATGCATCATTAAAATGTGACTGATAACAATTTGATGTAAATTGCCAGATATTATTAATTAACCTAGTATTCATTATACTTGCATTAATCATGTTATTGTAGATATAAAATATTCTTTTAGAGATATACATTAGTTATTCTGAATGAACTGCAGCACTTTAATAGCTCCATTCTATAAAAGTACATAATTAATAGTTTTTCTTCCCTTGGAATATATGTGCACATCAATGAATGGACATAAATTTTTTATTACATTTGTATCTCTTTAAATAGTCTTAGAGTAGAATTAATGTCATTAGCATTCATGAACTTGCACTGTGTTCTTTATAGTGGTCCTGCTGAGAATGAACTTCGGTTCACACATTTTAGATAGAGTTTTATTGAAAGATTATAATTCCTTCCTAAATTTGCTACAGGCATTTCATTATGATTACAAATAAGCTCAAAGCCATGCTTAAAATGTATTACATGCATGTGGCTTAAATATTTGAATTATCATTGTTTATTTTTTTGAGAATTGTAATTAAAAATGATACTGTAAGTTCTAGGGTACATGTGTACAATGTGCAGGTTTGTTACATATGTATACATGTGCCATATTGGTGTACTGCACCCATTAACTCGTCATTTACATTAGGTATATCTCCTAATGCTATCGCTCCCCCTACCTCCTCCCCACAATAGGACCCGGTGTGTGATGCTCCCCTTCCTGTGTCCAAGTGTTCTCATTGTTCAATTCCCACCTATGAGTGAGAACATGCGGTATTTAGTTTTTTGTTCTTGCGATAGTTTGCTGAGAATCATGGTTTCCAGCTGCATCCATGTCCCTACAAAGGACACAAACTCATCCTTTTTTATGGCTGCATAGTATTCCATGGGGCATATGTACCACATTTTCTTAATCCAGTCTGTCACTGATGGACATCTGGGTTGATTCCAAGTCTTTGCTATTGTGAATAATGCTGCAATAAACATACGTGTGCATGTGTCTTTATAGCAGCATGACTTATAATCCTTTGGGTATATCCCCAGTAATGGGATGGCTGGGTCAAATGATATTTCTAGTTCTAGATCCTTGAGGAATCGCCACACTGTTTTCCACAATGGCTGAACTAAAAATGATGTTTTACATGTCTATAAGTTGGCAGCTAAACCACCACATAATTTCAACTCCATATATCTGTACATTTTTATCTCAAATATTTTTACATCAAAAACACAGCCACAGCTTACATTACATATTTAAATATTATGGCTGGGCATGGTGGCTCATGCCTGTAATCCTAGCACTTTGGGAGGCCAAGGAGGGCAGATTGCCTGAGCTCAGGAGTTCGAGACCAGCCTGGGTGACATAGTGAAACCCCATCTCTACTAAATACAAAAAATTAGCTGAGCATGGCAACGTGTGCCTGTAGTCCCAGCTACAGGGTAAGGCAGGAGAATTGCTTGAATCCGGGAGGTGGAGGTTGCAGTGAACCAAGATCACACCATTGCACTCCAGCCTAGGCGACAGGGCGAGACTACATATCCAAAAATAAATAAATAAATAAATTAAACTAAAATATGTGAGTATAGTTTTGCATTTAATATATAGTTACATGGCAGAGTAGTTTTCTAGGGATGCTGTAACAAAGTACCACAAACTAGGTGACTTAAAATAACAAATTTATTGTCTCAGAGATCTGGGGACTAGAAATTTGAAATCAAGGTGTTGGTAAGGTTAATCCTTAAGAGAGCTTTGAGGTTCTGCCTTATTCCTTTCTTTCCACAATCCCATGAGAAAAATAATTACCGTCATCTTCATTGTTAGGATAAGGACATTGAAATATAGAGAAGTTAATAGCCTAACTAAGATCTCGTAGCAAAATGAATGACAGAGTCAGGACTTGAACCCACAATTGGGCTCCAGCGTTCCTGCTGGAAGGTCAAAGTATTAAGAGTAGGAAGAGGTGTTAGAATGACATTTAAAGTATGATTATGAATGTTTGATGTTCTATCAATTAACATTTTTCAGACGGAAAAAGTAAATATTATCATCTCAATAGGTCCAAAGGCATTGAGAATATAAATTTAGTTTTACATATATTATGTATATATTGTATATTTTATATAACATTTTATGCATATATAACATCATATGTGTATGATATATGGTACACATACATAATATGTAAAGAGACCTAAATTTATATTCTCAATTTTGTATGATTATATGTATATATAAACAACATAAATATTTATATTGATAAAGAATGCATGGGGGAAAATGAAGTGCACAAGTAAAATATACAAACTACATTTTCTCAAACCAATCAACATGTATCCATCAAGTAGAAATATAATATGTATAGACGATCTTCCAAAAGCAATGCATTTTTATTTTTGTAATATATAGCAAAGTACTGAAGTCGTTACTTTAAAGCAATCAAATGGAGTGATTTGAGCTGATGTTCTAAAGCAATCAAATGTTTTTTAAAAATAATCAATGGTCAAATATATTGTTTCCAAATCTCATGTATGCACATTATTAATATTAAAAAGAGTTCTCAATAAAGCCTATTATGATACGTTAGTTAAGCCATGCACAATGGCTCACACTTATAATCCCAGGGCTTTGAGAAGCAGAGACAGGAGGATCTCTTGAGGCTGAGAGTTTGAAACCAGCCTGGACAACATACTGAGACCCTGTCTCTACAAAAAAAATAATAACAAAAAAAAGACTATATTAGTTCAATAAAGTTTTAAGTTTAAGGAATTTTTTTTTCTGGTAATTTGTTTACTAGTACTTTTCCTATTACATCATTAACCCCTTATTAAAGTTTGATAGTCATTCCAACCAACTAACCTTATATAAACAAGAAACCAAATAAAAAGAAATTGAAAAAGTTTGCAATAATATTGATGAACAAACTGTATTCCCCAATCTCCAAGACCTCAATATTTCTATCCTTAATAGCTGTAATGCTCTTTTTCTCATAAGCATCTCTCTAATATTTTCATATTCATCTCATTGATTTATGTTCTTTCTTTTAACATACTTTATAAGCTATATTCATCTAAATGCTAATAAAAGCAGTTTTTAAAATTATCCAGGGGTTTCAATACCAACAATGCATTGAAACAAATTTTCTAAAAGACTCCTGAATAGAAAGTGTTTTAACATAGGAATTTAAAAAACACAGACACACAAATCGCCAAAAATAAACAACCTTTACTTCCTTACAAATGCCCTTTTATTTCTAAACAAAAACACTATTTGCCTTGTTCCTATAAACATGACATCTCAACAGGTCCTGACAGGACAATAATCCACCCTCTCTTATATAGTAGAAAATAATTATTGAACGCTAATTGAAAGAGGGAAAACTAGCATAGGTTATATACAAAAGCTCTCCAACAATATCAATGTAGAAACTTAGTCAAATACTCTATAGTATCAGAAACAAGGATAACCACTATTACAGTTCCTGTGTTGCATAAGACAAGATAATTGTTAATATACTAAGATAAGAAAAACTAAAAATATTAATAAAATGTAAAGATAAAATAAAAGGTCCTTATCACTTGCCTATGGTATGATCATATAATAGAAAATAGACACATTAACAAATTATTAACATTCAAAATGAAACTTATCAAACATAAAAATCAACTGTATTTCGGAATACCATATATAATCAATCAAACACATAGTAGAAAATAAGATAGTATTTGCAGAAATAACAAAATTATAAAGATCTGTTAGAAAGCATAAAGAATATCAAAAAAACTGGAATTCCACACTTTGGCTTTAAATGGAATAATTCAACATTTTAGTAACTGATTTTTCAAAATTGATTGATTTGCTCAAAAATTCAGTGCTGACAATCTAAATCTCTAAAGCTGTTTTTCTGAAACTTGACAAACCCTAGTTATAAATGTAGTAGGTAAGGATACATTCTATAAGCAGTTAAATCAGCCGTACAGAGAAACTAGAACAGCTTTCCCGCTGCAGGACATTTTTAGACACATATACTTCCTGTGATGATTAATATTGAGTGTCAACTTGATGGGATTGAAGGATGCGAAGTATCATTCCTGGGTGTGTCTGTGAGGGTGCTGCCGAAGGAGATTAACATTTGAGTCAGTGGGCTGGGAGAGGTAGACCCACCCTCAATCTGGGTGGGCACCATCTAATCAGCTGCCAGTGTGGCTAGAATAAAGCAGGGAGAAGAAGTTGGAAAGAGCAGACTGGCTGAGGCTTCTGGTCTTCATATTTCCCCCATGCCAGATGCTTCCTGACCTTGAACACCAGATTTCAAGTTCTTTGGTTTTTAAACTCTTGAACTTAACACCAGTGATTTGCCAGGGACTCTCAGGCCTTTGGCCACAGACTGAAGGCTGCCCTGTTGGCTTTTCTAGTTTTAAGGTTTTGGTTCTCAGACTGTCTTCCTTGTTCTTCAGTTTGCAGACGATCTATTGTGGGACTTCACCTTGTGATTGTGTGAGTCAATACTTCTCAATAAACTCCCCTTCACATATACATCTATCCTGTCAGTTTTGTCCCCCTAGAGAACCCTGACTAATACACTTCCCCATTTCCTGTTGTTATATATAATCGTGTGACTAAGTGTAGCCAACAAAATGAGAACAAAAGAGACATATGCCACTTTGGGGCTCTAGCAACTGATTGCCAGTCCATTTGTCACTGGCATTGTTTTCTCTTGCCATGGTGATGTGGAAGCACCTGTTCAGGTTGAGAGCATTATTAAATCATGGCATATCATCCAGCATTGTCACTTCCAACTGGTAGAATGAAAGAGTCCGTATGAATTGAAGGGTAGGTGTGCCTCATGAACAAAACTAAACCGTTGTTTTTCTGGCACTGAAGGATCAGACAGTTGTTCATTACCACAGTGTAATATTAACCTGCTGAACAAGTTGAGGGACTTTCTTCAAATTTTAAGAGATTTCTTTAAATTTATGGGGAATTTCCAACCAGAGGCCTAGGCATACTATAAAACAATAAGAAACAATAAGACGAGGCAAATAAATTAATGGGAGAAAATAAAACCCTCAGAGAGAGTCCAAGGTACACATAGACATTTGTTATATGGTAAAATTAGCACCAACAATAAATGAGGAAGTGAGGCACTATTTTAGTAGATGTCTCACTTAATTGAGAACATTAAAAATGAAGGCTGTCTTGCACAGTGACTCAAAGTAGATTTTAAGTGCATTATAATATGGATGTGAAAGGTAAAACTATATATTGATTAGGAGAAAATGTAGAGAAGAGGTACTTGCAGCTTGGTGGAGAGAAATTCTAAAAAAAAAAACAGGATGCACATAAGCCAAACTTGTGATTTTGATTCTATCAACAAAGGATTTCACTTAAACAAAAGACATCTGAGAAAAGTTAGCAGAGGGATATAAGGTTGAGAAAAAATACTTACAATATCTGAAGTTTCAAGGGATTAATTTTTAGGACAAAAAAGAAGTCTTTTATATCAATTTGCAAAATACAGGAAACTGAAAGAAAAACATGACAGACTATAAACAGGCAATGACATGTTTAATAAATATATGATAAGATGTGAAAATTTATTTTTGATGAGACAACACAAATTAAATAATCAATAAGAGATCTTCAGGTTGACAAAATTTCGAAAGTTGGACTAAGCCATATATTGGAAAAGAAATTAAGGAAAACAGCAAAACTTGTATACTACTGATAGAAGTATAATGCAAAGATGATCTGGAGAAAATATGATAGTATTTACAAAAATTAAATAACTCTAGACCCAATGACACATCTATATCTGGAGGTGTAGTCAAGGGTCCCTGAGGAAACATGAATGACAGTTTTTCCTGCATGATTATTTGGGGTGGGAGGAATTACAAGACCTCAGTATTCTGGGAACATATGACTGAGGAAAAGGATAAAAAAAAGTAGGCTAAAGAGATAGTATGGAACTCAGTATGTGCCAAGTGACATAATTAGATAATAAAAATCACCGCTCACTGAAAGAAACTAAAGGACGTATCTTGCACAATATTATTATGTAAAATCATAAAGCATAAATACAAATAACACTGTATATTTTATAACAAGACCTGAAGTTACAAGGATGGCAGGAGTATTAAGATTGTGAAATAAGGATTAAAATTGAAAAAAAAAATTAAAAGGCTTTATAAGACCCAACAATTACATGCCATAAATTACCTTGTGGAATGATAATTCCTAAAATCCATTAATGTTTTATATTTGAACTATTTCTCCATTTAATAATATAAATTTTCATACCAGAAGCAGAAAGCTCGAACATCAGATACGTTTGTATACTTTAAACTTGAGTAGACACAGGCCCGAATTAGATCTAGCACTGGTAGATCAAGCATTGGCTGATGATTTCAAACTATCTTTGTATGTCAGCAAGTTACAAAACCAGGCAACTTGATCAATCTTATAATAGTATAAATCCAAAAGTCCTTGATAAGCAGCCTTCCAAAAGAAAACTTGAATGTACTGTTTATAGGTCTGTGTCTAGTGAAGGTAGACATAGAATAGAAATATACATTCACCAAATAAGAAGAGCCATTAGTGGTTCTAAGGGTCATGGTCGTGAGTAATGAACTTTCACATGACCCCTACTTCAACCATTCTGTGTACTGGCACAAGGCTGTATTTCACCAAAACAATCTTACATACGCAAACAATGCAGTCCAAAATAGTTATCTTCTTGTAGTGACAGCATTCACCATGGATTCCCTCCAATACGAATTCAATACTGTTTCCTTTCCATCCACTGGACTACTCAGAGATTAATCTGTAGCACTATATCATGACCAGTGGAAGACGCCAGATTTATGTAACAAAAATCTGTTTTCCCATAGCTTTAAAGAATTCCTTGAGCTAGCCTGACACACACAATTTCCAAAATCAAAGTGGCTCTAACATAAGATGAGTCTTTCTTTTCTGTGCCTTCTGTGCCCACCCCAGGCTGCATTTGTGCTGTGGTAACACAGTAGCACAAACTATGTCAATCCTTGATGTCAATCTTTAACACCTACCTCTGCTCTTTGCTGCAGAACCTTAGGTTATTTCCCCATTTCTCTGCATCATGCCAGTAAAATAAAAGTCCCACTGTGTAGCACAAAGGCTGTCTAACCTTCTCCTCCTAAGAGGCTCATATATCACAGCTGTTGTGTTACTTTACATCCTTCAAGAGGCAGACATGAAGCTGGGAATAACTGTGTCAGAGAATTACTGGAGAATAAGAATTGTGTAGGGAAATTGGAAGGGAGTCAATGGAGGCTGAAGAGCTGTCTGACCACTAAGGTCCAGGTCTGAACACCATGAAGGAAAGGTGAAATCATTGAAAGAAGGTCTTATAGAACAGCATTGCAATCTATTGATCAGACATTCCAGACCCCTATATAATGATGTTTGCAGACAGGAATGGCAAACTTATACCCAGAATAGGTATCCATTCTTGTGAGACTGAGCCAAGGGCCCCAGGATGAAAAGGAACCCAACTGAGTCAATCTACTACAGAGTGGATGCTTGGTTTTCCCAAGGAATAGTGCTATATAAGAGGCCCAGTGTTGGTCTCCATGTAGATCAGTTAGACATTCAAAGACAGCAGTATCTATATCAGCCTTGGTAAGTGGGAGTCCATGCCATTGAGTCCACGCGTCGCTCCCATCCTTGCTAGCATGGAAACTCCACTTGTGAATCCACAGCACCAGTTTGGGTGCATCTTATAACAAAGGCTGGCAAAGGCCCACTGGCCAAGTCACATTGCCTGCTTGGTTGCTCAGTAGACATTTGTCTGTAGGCTTGCTTCCACAGTGGACATTTTCTGGCAGGTGATAAACTATGACTACATTAATTTACTAATGCTCCTCTGAAAAATTACCATAAAATGAGTGACTTAAAACAAATTTACTCCCTTACGCTTTAGGGGAGCGTGAGAAGTCTGGCATGAGTCTTAGAAAGCTCTTACAAAGTGTTGCCAGGGCTGGTTACTTCTGGAGGCTCTAAAGGAGAAGCAGTTTCCTTGCCTTTTCCAGCTTCTGGCCACATTCCTTGGATTCCTAGCCCCATGGTCCTTTCCTCCACCTTCAAAGCCACCAACTTGGTCTCTTCCAACATTTCACTGTTTTCACTGTCTTACCACCTTCTCCTCTTCTGTAATCAAATCTCTCTTTGCTCTCCTCTTATAAGGACACTTGGGGTTGCATTTAGGGCCCCCTGGATAGTTAACGATAATCTTCCTATTTCAAAATCCTTAATCTGTGAAAGTCACTTTTGTCATATAAAATAACATTCAGAGGTTCCAGGCTTTCAGAACATTGTTATATTTGGCAGCCATTAATCTGTCTAACACAGTGGCACAAAATTCTTTCCACTTTTCAGTGCATTACCATGTTCATTCACATGCCTCTACACCAGACCTTTACATTCCAAGCAGCCAGGCCATTGACCACTGCTCAGGAACTTGCATGCATTCTCATCTCAGGTCACTTTTCCTCCCCCACCAAAAGAGCGAGAAAGTGCACTACTTTGCATCTCCAACATGGAGAAAGTTTTTCTTCTCCACTGTATTTTAACATCGTACCTAAATGTGGCTGTAATACTGACTGTGTTCAGTTTATAGTCATGAATCAAACTGACTCATATATAAACTGAGTTTTTTTTTTTTTTTCTTATTTCAGCTGGTTGTAAAACAACAACAACAACAACAAAAACCTACATATAGACATAAGTACAAGGTGGGGGAAGAGAACTAGTGAGATTTTGGGGAGTGGAATGAAGGTCTGGGCTAGGTACTCATGAGATTTACTCGTGCCTACTGCTCCTGCTGAAGCTCCATCTCAGAGACAGTATTTCTTTATCTCTATCCTATGAGGGATGGCTGTGGGGCCAAGGCAACTTTTGAGCAGGTGGGTCAGCCAGAACTCAACACATAATGGGCAGATCCAGACCCACTGTCACTTTGTGATCAGTGACCAAGCATTTTGTGTCTATCAGGGCCCTTTAACATGCCAGGAGCCTTTTTTTTTTTTTTTTTAAAGACGAATTCTTGCTCTGTCATCCAAGCTGGAGTGCAATGCTGTGGTCTTGGCTCACTGCAACCTCCGCCTGCTGGGTTCAAGTGATTCTCCTGCCTCAGTCTCCCAAGTAGCTGGGACTACACGCACATGCCACCACACCCAGCTAATTTTTGTATTTTCAGTAGAGACAGGGTTTCACTGTGTTGGCCAGGATGGTCTCAATCTCTTGACCTCGTGATCTGCCTGCCTCCGCTTCCCAAAGTGCTGGGATTACAGGTGTGAGTCACTGCACCCGGCTGCCAGGAACCATTTTTTAAAAGGTGTACAATACTCTGCTGAAGATGGCACGACCTTTCTCCAGCATTCTTAGGGCTTGGACAGTAATTCCCCCATGAAAGCTTGATGTGAGACTCAAATAGCGTCTTTGTCCACCACTGTCACCTCCCACACCATTGGTTCTGCCATGCCAAGGGCCAGGGCTGCTTACACCAAATCCTGGACCTGTTGGAGCCCTTTCCTACTGAAAGCTCCATTCACCACTAGCTGAATTCCATGTCATCTGGTTTCTGTGAAGTAACAGTATCCCTGTGTGTTGAAACATTTTGCCTCCATAACCCAAAAAGGTCTGCCTGGCTCTGTGATTGCACATTTCTATGTGACAGGGAATGCAAGATCCCACCATTTCTTCCTTTTAGAGGTTATATTGCCATGCCCCTGACCATTGAACCTTTACAAACTTCACTGAAAGGATAGGTCCACAAATCTTTATAAGAGGTATCTCCCATCCTCTGGAGCACAAGGACTCCAGGATACTAGCCAATATCCTCAGGGGATGTCTCATCCCACATTTCTGGGTTTCGGGTTTTCTCAATCAGAACCCTGAACTTAGAAAACAGATCTGTCTTGGCCAAGCCTTTAAACATCTCTGCAACTCTTCAACTTCTTCAAATACTGTATTTGTTGCTCAGTTGTTTCCACCATTGCACTGCAGGAGGTACAGACTTAATTGCATGTTACCAAAAAAACCCTCTGCCTTTCACATTTAGTCTTTGACTGCTTCTCAGTGGCTCCCAATATTGTGTTAGTCCTAGGTAGAACATCAATACAACTTAAGCACAACCCAAGCACCTTCACAGTTTCTGTAGGATTTGTTTCTCTGCATCTTTCCTTCATTACACCAGCAAGAGCACTCCTCTCCACTGGGTTATTTCCCCAGGTCACCTCCTGTGGACTCTTTAGCAAATACGTAACAAATAGGCTAGGGATTTCCTTTGTCTCATATGCCACTCAGAACAGAATGTCCTTTTTGTTTTGTTTTGTTTTTCCTACCAGGCAATCAGTGGGTGTGTTGGTCCACTTTGCATTGCTATAAAGGAATACCTGAGGCTGGGTAATTCATGAAGAAGTTTATTTGGCTCACAGTTCTGCAGGCTGTACAAGAATAGCATCTACTCAACCTCAGGAATCTTTTACTCATGGCAGAAGGTGAAAGGGGAACACGTGTGTCGCATGGCAAGTGAGGGAGCAAGAGAGATGTCAGGTTCCTTTAAACAACCAGCTCTCACATGAACTAATAGAGTCAGAACTCACTCATTACCATGTGGATGGGCACCAAGACATTCATGAAGGACCCATCCCTATGGCCAAAACAGCACCCACCAGACTCCACCTCCACCATTGGGGATCAAATTTAAACATGAGATTTGGAAAGGACAATATACCCAAACTGTACAGTGAGCCAGTTCTAGTACCTCCCCATACTGCCTGTGTTCCAGAACCACCCCAATGATTTATCAAGGAAAATGACTGTGAGAAAAAAAATGGAAGGGGAACCAGAAGAGACTAAAGAGCCATTAGAGATGAAAATCTGCTCCCTGTGAAAGAGAGAGGGAAGGAAGAGAAGATTCATATAAAGAAACTTAGACTGCAGTGCATTTCTAAGAAAGTTCAGCGGAGCTCAAAGGAGAGTCCTTGAGCTAAAGTCACTTGTCAGTGGAGTTTATGTCTCACAGGAATGGATCTTCTTTGTACCGAGGCTCTGCTCCGTCGGTGACCGAGAACATTGTGTTGGATGTCTGGCCACCTCATAAGCGTAGTGGTAGATTCAGAGACATCAGTTAATTAAGCCTTAAGTCAATTAAGGAGCTCCAAGAAGCCCATATTAATAGTTACCACAACCAGCAACTTCAAAGGAGCACTCAGTGAAGAACATGCAGCAGCTACAGAATTGTTCTGTGTCTCTTTTTCTCTGAACAAAGAAGGATTTTGAAGATGTAGGTTTCTTGCTCATGAGCCCCACAATGTTATATTCTGGTCCTGCAGCTGCACAAACTGCATCCCTCTTACTTACTGTGAAACAATCTTCTTGAAAACAGATGTGTCAGGAAGGAATTAAAACTATCTCCTCTATTCAAAGTTGCATTTGTAAGAGACACACGTTCGGTGTTATCTTAAGAATTCATTTTTCTTCTTTAAAGTTTTAACTTTTAATTACACCATTCCAAGGACAAGTGAAAAGGAATGTCTCATTGAACCACTATTTTCTGTCCACATGCCGTGTTTATTTACCCCTCAATTCCCATCAGTCTGGTTCAATTCTTTTATGCATGTGCACTCACACGTAGCAGTAGAAAAATATAAAGGGATGTGATTATGAAATACATTGTCATAAAGCAGCAATAAATTCTTCCTCCCTCCTCATCACTTTGCCTATGCTTAGCAAAAACTTATGCTTACTACATCTCTGTAATAGAGATGTGGAGTTCTATGCTCTACTAATTTATATAATACCTTGTTTCTATCTTTTCTAATTTTTCCATCTACTTAGTACCCTTTCCTTCTACCTAGCTGTACTGTTTTTAGTAGAAGATTAACAAGAACTTTGTAACTTTTTATGTTAACTTAAAGTATTTTTATAGACTGTTGATTGAAGAGTCATCATCTGAGTAAAATTTAAAGAATGCAATTGATTTTCCTCCTTACTACTCCTGACAAGTATATACTCACACTCATAGCTGGAGGTGGTCCCTTAAATAACATATACCTATTACCACTCTTTTTTCACTCTTTTCATTACCCCAGATGATAATCAATCCTTCCCAGGTCTTGAGGTGTAGAACAACAACATAGGGCCAAATCAAAAGCAAGTGAAATTGTTCCCCACAATTCCTCCATTTCCTCACCCAGGCACATTCCATTGACTTCATGCAGGCTTCCCCAGGCTTCATCTCTTTTCTTATCCCAGCTCTCTGACATCTACATAATGCCCCCCAGACTTATCTGCAGATTTCCAGAACATAACAGTGTTATTCATCCTCATGAAATCACTTCAATTTCCCTTAGCTATTCTCCATCAGAGTCTCATTATTACAAGCTGATGAGGACAAGCCTTTATGTCAAGGTGACCTAAAAACAGAGCCCTGAAGGAAGTTAAGATACCACATGGCTATTATGGCAATTATTTGGAAAGATATCCTAACTCTCCTCCTCTATCCACATTTCTTTGAAATTGACATTCCAAATCTTCCCATAAATAGATACAGTCTTTTTTCCTATTCTTTGTCACTTACTTTGAAAAATAAAATACTACCAGGTAATATTGTGCAGGTTTTGAGCCTGGGCTTTAAGAGGTCTTCTATAATTTTACTCTCTCTCTCTGTCTATCTCTCTCTCTGAAATTTTAACAAGGGTCCTTGTGAACAAGCCTCAGATTGCCTGCTGGAGAATGAAAGACCATGTGCATTAAAATTAACAGATCCTAATAATATCTTTCTAGATTATCTATCCCCACCCCCATCCCCAGCACATGGCAGCTGAATGCAGCACATGAGTAAATTTAGCTAATGGAAGAATCACATAGTTTACCCCAGGCCAAATTTTTGATCTGCATAGTTGTGAGTTGATAGACTCATGTTGTTTTTAACACCATGTTTTAGAACGCTGTGTTACACAACAAAGCTAACTGATACACTGTGGGAAGAAACTTTCAGACAAAGGTTATATCAAAGGTCTTAAAATAATAGTGTTTTGGTGAGATAGAACAGAGCTTATGATAAGACTTTTGGATTTTACTCACTATGTCATTGGAGATTTTTGAGCTAAGTAGTGGCTCAATGTGCAAAACTGTAGTTTTAAATCACCATGAAATTGAACTACTGCCATTTGTGAAGAGAAAATGTAAGTATAAGTTTTGCCCCAGAGAATAGAAAACATTTACATGGATATAATAGACAGCATATTAATACATGATGATATCTGTTATATATTCTAATGATTTAATACAAATCCATGTTTTATTCACTTTTTGAGTGTAGTCTTACAAATATTTTTCTCCTTTATGAAGCATATTTATGGGAAAGACAAGCTCTATAAACCAGAGTGGAATTCCACCTCTCATTATTTTTCACATTCTTGCTATTTCAAGAAGCATAATAAAATGGGACATTGACAAATACTTTGAGCAAAACAACTTAGATATACCTTCTAAACACAGGCTTTTTTACATCAACGAAAAGTGCAGTTTTATTTTGAAAATCTTTCAAAGAAAAATTGATGTATAAAAATCATTTCTTACATGATCATGATCATATAAATTGTCCATTATATAAAACAGTAAAATTTTCTGCTCAGTGGAATAAAATAACAATGTATGTGATGTATATAACAGGAACCATAAACACTACCAAAAATAAATATAATAAATGCTAGATAGCAAAATAATAGCCATTTATAAGTAGATTCTTAAACATTTATCATGATAAAAGCTAAACTTATCTATTTAAAATGTTTTAGAATCAAAAATAAAGTTTATTTTCTGTCAAAAAGCTAACTTTTATTATAATGTTTTGGAAATTTATTATCTTAGCAAGAATACAAGACTTTACCCTCAGTTTGAAGACACAATATTTTAAAACAGGCCAAATTACTAAATATATTTAAATATATTTCATCCCTACAAGATATATTGTATTACAATAATAATTTGTACTTTTTTGATAGTGGCAAGTTTATATAGTAAGAAAATAACTATGTGAAAATATAGAATATATTTTCTTTACTCAGAAAGGAGTTTCAAGCCAGTATTCTAATAACACTGTAGCCAATGAATTGGTATGGAAAAGGTCATAGAAAATGACTTTTTATTTCAGTATGAAATGTAAACATGGTCTTTAAATGTTAGAAAAATTTGGTTACCTCATAACATAAAATCAGATACTCATTGAGTGTCTTACATAAAAAGCACTCTCGAATTACTTACTGAATACAATGTACATTATTCAGCTGATGTATGCATGAAACACCCAGACTTCCCCACTATGCAATATATCCATGTAACAAAATTGCACTTGTACCCCTTAAATGTATACAAATAAAAATAAATAAATAAATAAATAAAAACCATTCTCAGACTAAGAGAAACTACTAGGGTTTTAGTATAAAGTAATTTAAATTAATATTAACAAGCACCTTTTTTATTACACTTTTGTCAAGTTCAAAGACATTTTAAGAAATAATAAACTATTATATTCTATTATCTTTTTAATGAACTATAAGGTTTAGATGAACTATAGTGTTCATCTTCTCCCTGGGCAATAAACAAAGCAGAATTTCTAGTTTCCCTGGAATATATAATCACATGGATGGTTTCAGGCCAACAGAATGTGTGTCAATTTGAATTGTATTAGTCCGTTTTCATGCTGTTGATAAAGACATACTTGAGACTTGACAATTTACAAAAGAAAGAGGTTTAATGGACTTACAGTTTCACGTGGCTGGGGTGGCCTCACTATCATGGCAGAAGGTGAAAAGCACATCTCACAGGTGGCATACAAGAGAAGAGAGCTTGTGCAGGGACACTCATCCTTATAAAAACATCAGATTTTGTCCAATTTATTCATTAACATGAGAACAGCATGGGAAAGACCTGCCCCCATGATTCAACTACCCTACATTAGGTCCCTCCCACAATACATGGGAATTCAAGATGAGATTTCAGTAGGAACACAGCCAAACCACATCATTTCACCCCAGCCCCTCTCAAATTTGATGTCCTCGTATTTCAAAATCAATCATGCCTTCCCAACAGTCCCCCAAAGTCTTAATTTATTTTAGCATTAACTCAAAAGTCCATAGTCCAAAGTCTCATCTGAGACAAGGCAAGTTTCTCCCACCTGTGAGCCTTTAAAATAAAAAGCAAGTTAGGTACATCCTAGATACAATTGGGATACAGGCATTGGGTAAATACAGCCATTCCAAATGGGAAAAATTGACCAAAATAAAGGAGCTACAGGCCGTAGGCAAGTCTGAAATCCAGCAGGGCAGTCAAATCTTAAAGCAGCAAAATGATCTCCTTTGACTCCAGATCTTACATCCAGGTCATGCTGATGCAAGAGGTGGGTTCCCATGGTCTTGGGCAGCTCTGTCCCTATGGCTTGCAGGGTACAGCCTCTCTCCTGGCTGCCTTCATGGGCTGGCATTGAGTGTCTGTGGCTTTTCTGGGTGCATGGTGCAAGCTGTCAGTAGATCTACCATTTTGGGGTCTGGAGGACAGTAGCCCTTTTCTCACATATCCACTAGGCAGTGCCCCAGTACAGAAACTGTGGGGGTTCTGACCCCACATTTCCCTTCCACACTGCCCTGGCAGAGGTTCTCCCCGAGGGCCCCATCCCTGCAGCAAACTTCTGCCTGGGCATCCAGGCATTTTCATACATCTTCTGAAATCTAGGTAGAGGTTCTCAAACCTCAATTCTTGACTTTCGTGCACTCACAGGCTCAATACCACATGGAAGCTGCCAAGGCTTGGGGCTTGCACCCTCTGAAGCCATGGCCTGAGCTCTACTTTGGCACCTGTCAGCCATGGCTGGAGCAGCTAGGACATAGAGCACCAAATCCCTAAGCTGCACACATCACAGGGACCCTGGGCCCGGCCCAATAAACCACGTTTTCCTCCTCTGCCTCCAGGCCTGTGATGGGAGGAGCTGCTGTGAAGACCTCTGACATGCCCTAGAGACGTTTTCCCCATTGTCTCAGGGATTAACATTAAGCTCCTCATTACTTATGCAAATATCTGCAGCCAGCTTGATTTTTTCCTCAGAAAATGGAATTTTGTTTTCTATCACATTGTCAGGCTGCAACTTTTTTGAACTTTTTGCTCTCCTTCTCTTATAAAACAACGCCTTTAACAGCACTCAAGTCCATCTTGAATGCTTTGTTGCTTAGAAATTTCTTCCACCAGATACTCTAAATCATCTCCTCCAAGTTCAAAGTTCCACAAATCTCTAGGGCAGGAGCAAAATGCCTCCAGTCTCTTTGCTAAAACATAACAAGAGTCACCTTTGCTCCAGTTCCCAACAAGGTCCTCATGTTCATCTACATCATTATCAGCATTTTGGACAAAGTCATTCAATAAGTCTCTATGAAGTTCCAAACTTTCCCACATTTTCCTATATTCTTCTGAGCCCTCCAAACTGTTCCAACACCTGCCTGTTACCCAGTCCCAAAGTTACTTCCACATTTTCAGGTATCTTTTCGGCAGCAACCCACTATACTGGTACCAATTTATTGTATTAGTCTGTTTTCATGCTGCTAATAAAGACATACCTGAGACTGGGCAATTTTCAAAAGAAAGAGGTTTAATGGACTTAGAGTTCCACATGACTGAGGAGGCCACACAATCATGGCAGAAGGTGAAAGTCACGTCTTACAAGGCAGCAGACAAGAGAAGAGAGCTTGAGCAGGGCATCTCTCCCTTATAAAACCATCAGATCTCGTGAGATGTATTCACTGTCACGAGAACAGCATGAGAAAAACCTGCCCCCATGATTCATCTACTCCCCCCATCAACTCCCTCCCAGAACATGTGGGAAGTCAAGATGAGATTTGGGTGAGGACACAGCCAAACCACATCACCAACATACCCTATGAAAAACTCCCATGGATAACACTCTTTTTGATTTCTCTCCTACTCTTGTCAGATGCCTATGAACACAGTGTTCTTGGTGGCCATAAATTTAAGATGACAGAAACACAGGATAGAAGAATCCTGGAGTCCTATATCTACCACTTGGGGAAGTACTGCCCGCTGATAATGAACACCTACTTGGAGTTCCGTAACAGATAATCATATTTGAATCTTTCCTCATACTTTTCAGGGTGCACTTTTTCCTGGCACTAGCACATGAAATATATTACATTGTTTTATTGAGGAAGAGACATTTGTGATTTATAAGAAGAACTATATCATTACAATGACATCATGCCAACTACATAAATTTAAAATAGGCAAAAGTCATAACAACACAGAATGTATCTCACATGTTTGAGCAGATTAAAATAGCAAATTCAGACAGATTCTTATACATATAAACTTATTTCTTCAAATTTAAAATATAAATATAAATTAATTATCTGACTGAGAACTTTCATAATTTGTTTTAGGAGCCATAAATGTATATATTTGTGTGTATTTGCATATATATGTGTGTATGTGTGTGTGTAAGAGTAGATATAACACGTTAAGATTCTCTGTGTGTGTGTGTGTGTGTGTGTGTCAAAATAGATATAACTGGGTTATGATTCTTCTGTTGCTTTAAATAAGATTTGGATTTTTTCTATATAAATTAATCATATACATAATTCCTCACTTTGCCTCATAAAAGCATTTGAGGGAATAACAATTCATCCAGATAAATTTGAAAAATCTTATGTCAATTATACATAATTTCAATTTGTCACTTCACTTTCACTGTCATATATCTGGAGTCCAAATTAGGGAAAGGAGTCAGGCTGGCAAGACCAAGGGAAAGCAAAAATAGAAGGCAAATAAAGTATAGGTTTGGCTTTCTTCATGATCCAGGACATGTAGCCCTCCTGCACATATAATGTTCATAAATCACAATCTTTCCCCACCCAACTTATCATCAAACACTTCAATTTATCATCAACTACTTTGGATGATGAAAAAATGCAAGTTAGCTCCCTGCAACCTTGGCATTGTCAGTACTGCATGTAGCACTCTTCAGCGCAAGTTACAGACTATAAAATGCCCAGCATCCCTTTGTTTCCTGGCAGGCAGCTCCTCTTCTGCTGACCTACCTATTTCCTTCTAGCAATGTGTTTTCATACTTTCTTTAATACATCTGTCTTTCCTTACCTACAACTGTCTTGGTAAATTCTTCTTACTCCCATGCCACCAGACCCAGATTGCTGCTCACTCAGAGAATATACGAAATTATTTTGTTCTAAATCCAATAATAAAAATAGATAGTATGAATACACACACACACTCACACACACACACACACACACACACACACACACACACACACACACACACATAGATATAACACAAAACATACAAACTAGTTCTTTCTTCGCCAATAGATTTATTGAGATGTAAGACCTAGTGAACATAAAAGTTGACTATTTGATGTTAAATGTAAATTTCAAATAGGTTTTTAAACATTATCTAAAAAGCAATAAGAGGAAAGTAGAGGAGGAAAATAGTGACTTTCATATATTCACTGTTCTAGAAAAAGGAAATAAAGAAAAATCAGTTCATACTTTCTCCAAGACTGAAAAGGAAAGAAGCATAAGCATTCTCAGCAGTGGCATTTTTCCCCCTGTGGAATTGTAAGCATGTGAAAACTGTAGGATAGGGCTGCAAGTGCTCTCACCATCATGTCTTTACCATAGCTGCTATTATGACATTGTGTGACAAAAAGATCCTGGAAATTCAGCATATGCCACCATTCACATTCACATTTTTGCTATACATGACTCTTCTCCTCAAAACTTTCATATATTTTACTTAAAAACTAAAGGAAGTCATTTATATTTCATTCTCTACATTTTTCACTGAGTCCAAAGTGAAATTTAGGTCAACATATAGCAACCACCACCAGTTAGGAAATCCTCTGTGTGACCTGACGGACAAGCTTCTTTAATTATTACAAAGTATATGGAATCACATAAGCAGTGATCTAACCACATTTTCTTATTTGCATAGCGCTCTGCCTCCTCATGGGAAAACATTTAAACATGCCTTCAATAGAGGTTAGACTATTTATAGGTAAGTCCGATAGACCATGGAATGGGATGTCTTTTGGATGTCATAGAGTCATTCTCTGAGATAAAAGCAGCATAAATACGGAATGTGAGTCAAGAAAGACCAAATTCAGCAGGGCAGTCTGAGTGAATGCAGAACATTGTGAGACTATACTTTTCCTGAGATGCCCTTCACGGTTGTGTTTGGGACAAGGAGAGGCCTGGATTGTATATGAGAACAGAGAGACTGGCTCCAGTATCCAGAAGGAGGTCTACTCTCCTTCCTTCAATTTCCAGAATCACTTGGGGCTCCTGGGCAGTAATGGCAGTTTGGGCCACTGGAGTCAGGGAATTGAGCCCTGGGACCTGTCAGTCCTGTTGGATCATTTGTGAGACCAGTTCTGGACACAGTGACCTATGTCTCCAAGGGCAATATGATCCCCAGTGGTTCCTGCCACAGGCTGGACAGGGTTGAGGTGGCTTCTTCTTACTGTCTGGACAGTTCTTCTGAAAGTGTCCTGATTTGCCACACCAGTAGTAATTAGTGGATGTGCCTCGGGGATTCTAGACTTTATAGGCTTCTGTCCATCTCCTGTGTTTCCTCTGTTTTTCCTCAGCCTTCTCCTGATCCTTATTGTAAAAGGCCAAGGTGGGCACCTGCAGGAGGTTCTCCAAAGTACTATCTGGACCTATAGTCTGTTTCTGTAATTTTCTTCTAATATCAGGGGCTGAGGAATAAACTTGTCCTTTAGGATTAGCTGTCGTTCAACTGAGTCAGGAGACATGGAAGTGTGTTTTATTAAGGCCTCTCTCAGCCTTTCCATGAAAACTGAGGGATTCCCATCTGGTCTCTGATCTATTGTGAACAATTTAGAGCAATTAAGAGGTTTGGCCCTAGTTTTTAGTAGGCCCTCCAATATGTACATTAAAAAGTGTTTCACTTTCCATTCATCTGTGGGGTCACTAGGGTCCCAGTCAGGATTTTCAAGTGGTATTGACTCTCATCCTATTGGGAATGGTTGTTCCGTAATTTCCTTACCTTCCTTATCTCCTCTTTTCCTTTTTGGCCCGTCATAAGAAACATGTTGTTCATCCCTGAATTTTTCTGTTGCCTCTAGAGCTGTCTGCCTTTCAGTGGCTCTTAGGGTTTCGTAAATATAAGAGTAATATAACATCTTTCCATGTGAGGTCACACAACTGGGCTAAATTTTGGAAAGCCTCTACATACCTGTCAGAGTCATCAGAGAACCTACCCAGGTCTCCTTTTATTGGTCTAAGGTCTTATAATAAGAAGGGAACCTGAACCCTAGTGGCATCACACCCATCAGGCATTTCTTGTAGTGGTAAAAGTGAAACTGGGGAAGTGGGGAGTTTTGAAAGTGTTGAACTGGAGGAGCCAATGGCGTAGTTGGAGGAGGGGGTCCCAGATAAAATGGACAAAAAGACTGAGACACTCAATAGTTGTCTCACAGGATAACCCAGCAACTTGTTTTCTTAGCTTTGGGAAATCATTCCCCATGGTGATATGATTGTTAAAAGAGCTGGGTCAATTGTGGATCACTTGTAGAAGTCTGCGTTGTCCCACAGGGCAAAGAAAGTCTGTACATAGGGGAACTCGGACCATTTGCCCTCCCATCTACAGAAAAGATCTAATTGTTGGATAGTATTCAAATCAAGATTTCCCTCAGAAGGTCAGGTTTGTCCATGTTCAAGCTGGTAAGAAGGCCAAATCCTTGTGCAAAAGAATGTGAGCTGCTTTTTCTTCAGAATTTCAGGGTCAAAGGAGTTCCAGTGCTTCAGAATGCATTTGAGAGGAGTGCAGGCTGAAGATGGTTTGTTAACCATCTAGAAAGGTGCCCATTAGTCTTCTCCCTTTGTTTGGAGTGACCCAGGTGGAGAGGAAGGCAGTGGGGACATCCCTCCATTATCCTTCTTCCTTTGTTGCCTGTACCTCAACATCTATTAAAGATGTCATCCATGGATGTAAGTGTGACCTCCACCCGTGGACCCAGAGGAGTGGGTCAAGCAGGAATGGTCACACTCATCTGTGTGAGACCCTAGTCCTCTGCTGAGAACACCCCTTTGATTCCTTAGATTTGTGTGGTTGGCATGTCCCTACTATAGAAGGATCTCAGGAAAGACTATATAACGTTGTATTTGAGCCAGGCCCTTCAGTGAAGGGAGTATTCTGGGTTGAGTCCTATATTCTGTCATTATGGCCCAAGTTAAAGTATCTATCCTTAGTCTGTTGATTGACTTTTAAACATAGAATCTCTTCTTTATTTAAATGTTATTCTAGTTGGAGGCAGAATAGGTGTCTCAAAAGAATATAAGGATCATGACTGTCTTTCTGTTGATGGAGACAGTATGGAGGCCAAAATCTGTTGATGGAGACAATATAAAGTATTAGAAGAACTGCTCTCTCCTCTGCGTCATAGGCAGTGTTTTCCTGTTCACAGAGAGGACATAAGTTCTGGTCTCTAGTAGAGGGGCTCAATAGGTAAAAGAATTGGGAAAGCAGAGGCTTTTGGCCAACAGCCAAGTTTCCCCGTGGAGAAGATTTCCATTCCACTAGGTGGCATTATAAACCTGGAACTAACAGGCTGTAGTTTTGTTTCCAAATGCTCTCTAGACAATGCATGGAGAGAGAGGTCTGAGGTATGACAGGCCAACCCCACAACTTGCCTCCCAGTAGGAGAAAGTTAGTTTGTCTCATAGAAAGCCTATCTAGTTCAACTGGGCAGTGTTGACTCCTCACATGGAAAAAGAAACAGCCCAAATGAAGAGGGAGCCATCCACTGGCAGGGCAGGGGGGCAGTGTTACGGGAAGTCAGGGACCCCGAACGGAGGGACCGACTGAAGCTGTGGCAGAAGAACATAAATTGTGAAGATTTCATGGACATTTATTAGTTCCCCAAATTAATACTTTCATAATTTCTTATGCCTGTCTTTACTGCAATCTCCAAACAAAAACTATGAAGATTCCATGGACACTTATCACTTCCCCAATCAATACGCTTGTGATTTCCTATGCCTATCTTTACTTTAATCTTTTAATCCCATCATCTTTGCAAGCTGAGGAGGATGTATGTCACTTCAGGATCCTGTGATGATTGCATTAACTTCACAAATTGTTTGTAGAGCATGTGCGCTTGAACAATAGAAATCTGAGCACCTTGAAAAAAGAACAGGATAACAGCAAAGTTCAGGGAACAAGAGGGATAACCTTAAACTCTGACTTCCAGTGAGCCGGGCAGAACAGAGCTATATTTCTCTTCTTTCAAAAGCAAATAGGAGAAATATTGCTGAATTCTTTTTCTCAGCAAGGAACATCCTTGAGAAAAAGCATGCGCCCCTGAGTGTAGGCCTATGAACGGCCCCCTTGGGGGCGGCTGTCTTTTACTGTCGAAGTCAAAGGGATGAAATAAGTCCCGGTCTCCTGTAGTGCTCCCAGGCTTATTAGGATGAGGAAATTCCCACCTAATAAATTTTGGTCAGGCAGGTTGTCTGCTCTCAAACTCTGTCTACTGATAAGGTGTTATCAATAACAATGCGTGCCCAAAACTTCATTAGCAATTTTAATTTCGCCCCATCCTGTGGTCCTGTGATCTCGCCCCTGCCTCTATTTGCTTTGTGATATTGTATTACCTTGTGAAGCATGTGATCTCTGTGACCCACACCCTATTCGTGCACTCCCTCCCCTTTTGAAAATCACTAATAAAATCTTGCTGGTTTTACAGCTGAGGGAGCATCACAGAACCTGCTGACATGTGATGTCTCCCCTGGATGCCCCCCTTTAAAATTTCTCTCTTTTGTACTCTTTCCCTTTATTTCTCAGACCAGCAGACGCTTAGAGAAATAGAAAAGAACCCACGTTAAATAGCGGGGGTGGGGTTTCCCCCAACAGGCGGGGGATAGCCCCCTGTCAAACCCTAGGAAGTGTCAACATTGGGAGTTAAATGATCTCTTAGACCCAGATCGTGAAATCCTCCTGTTTCTAAAAAATTGCAAAAACAGTAATCTCTCAGGCTAAATTCTTGATTGCTAAGGCACTTGTTAATCCTTCCTAACAAGTCTATTTCCCCAAGTTGTTAAAAACTGCCACACCATTGTATACAGAGAGGGAATAGGAGACACAGTAGCCATGGAAAGAAAGGGAGAAAACTGTGGTAGGAAAAGTTTGGAGGTTCTGTTGCCAATACCCACAGGGCATTCAGGGACTGCAGTTAGTCCAGAAGCCTTCAGGTAACAACAGGGTGTGGCCCAAGCCAGAAACTTTCAGTTGCCTCAGGACCTTTTCCAGCCCCATGCAAAGGCTAGGCTCTCCATGAAAGAAAACCAGTCTGGAGAAGAGCCAACATTCCCAGCACACTGAGTGTGTTGGGAGATTAGCTAAGTCCTCCCCAGCAAGCCTGTCAGCTGTGTCTTTAGACAGGTGGCCATGCTTGTCATGTTTAAATGGCCAACAGATGCCTGGTGATTTTCTTGATTTGATAAAAATAAGGACCAGAGGGCTCAGAAATGAAAGTAAAGAGTTGGGGTCTGCTCCAAGTCACCCTTTCAGTGAAATCCTGGATGAGCTTCCAAAAGGAAATGGTCTCAGTGTCTGAGGTGTCACCTGAGATTCTTGGTCTCATGGCCCAGGAAATCAAGGATGTGGACACTCAAAAGGTGAGGTTAGAGTAGAATTTTAATAAGTGAATGGAAGAAAGTTATCTGGAGTAGAGAGGGGTCCCAGAAAGATGGGTTGTCATTTTACGGAGAAAAATAAGGGTTTTAATACATAAGTTGTTCAGGACGGGTGTTTCATTTACATAAGGTGTGAATTTCTGAGTCTCCACTCCACCCTTTCTAGTGTGTATGTGGGCTTCTTAGTTTGAGTTATTCTATATTGTCTCTTCCTGTTGTGTATGTGTAAAAATGGCAGTGGGGTAAAACACTGTAAGGTGGAGGTGTCTGCGTCAGGGTAGTTCTTATGTTGTTGTAGGTACTCCTTCTGTGTAAATCTCCTTGTCTATTTTTTCTTTTTTCCTTTTTTTTTTTTTTTTTTTTTTTTGTTTTGAGATGTAGTCTCACTCTGTTACCCAGGCTGAGTGCAGTGGCGCGATCTCGACTCAATGCAAGCTCCACCTCTTGGGTTCATACCATTTTCCTGCCTCAGCCTCCTGAGTAGCTGCGACTACAGGCACTTGCCACCATGCCCGGCTAATTTTTTGTATTTTTTAAGTAGAGACTGGGTTTCACCATGTTAGCCAGGATGGTCTAGATCTCCTGACCTCATGATCTGTCTGCCTCGGCCTCCCAAAGTGCTGGGATTACAGGCATGAGACACGATGCCTGGCCTGAGTATTTCTAAGAAGGGAGAGGACTGTGTTTACTGGGGTCCACTGTATGTCTGTATGTCACGTGGGAGGCCCTTTTCTGTGTTAAGAGTTTGTCTCCCTTATCTGTGTTTGTAGCCTGTTCTCTCAGGCTGCTCTTTGTTGAAAGAGAAATGACCTCTTGGGTTGTTTTTTGTTAGAAGGGAATTCTACCGAGGACCCTTGTCTTAATTGTCTGCCTAGTTGATTTCTCTGTCTCTCTTCTCACAGTATTTTTAATTTTACCTCTCTTATGGTATGTAATGGATTTCATTGTGATTTTTATTTTATATTTCCCTGATGAGTACAGATGTTCAGTGTCTTGCATTTTGCAGATCTTCAGCTGTGAAATGTTGCTACAAATATTTTGTCTATTTATAATTGTGTTGTACTTTTACTATGTAATATTAAGCATTTTTTGTATGCTCAAAATATAAGTTCTTTGATATGTATATGGCAAATATTTTCTACCACTTTTTGGCTTACCTTTTCACTTTTTAAACAATGTCTTTTGTGGGTTAGAAAGTTTTGATTTTGAAAAAGAACAAGGTGTCTGTGTGTAAGTATGATGTATACATACACTATTGTGTCTCACTTAATAATGGGGATACGTTCTGAGAAATGCATCCTTAGGAGATTTTGTTGTGCTACCATCGTAGAGTGTACTTACACAAACATAGATGCTATAACCTACTACATACATGGGTAACATATACCTAAACATATCTAAACATAGAAAGGTACCATAAAAATACAGCATAAAAGATTTTTAAATGATAAACCTAGATAGGGTGCTTACCATGAATGGAGCTTACGGGACTGGAAGTTGCTCTGCTTGAGTCAGTGAGTAAGTGGTGAGTGAATGTGAAGGCCTTGGACATCCCTGTATACTACTAGAGACTTAATAAATACGGTACACTTTGTCTCCACTAAATTTCATTAAATTTTTTTTCTTTAATAATAAAGTAACCTTAGCTTACTGTTACTTTATAAGCTTTTAAAAAAATATTTAACTGTTTTGTAATAATTCTTAGCTTAAAACACACACACTGTATGGCTGCACAAAAATATTTTCTTTCTTCCTAATCTTATAAGTATTTATTTACGTATTACTTTTTAAATTATTATTTTTTTAAATGAAGACAAAACACCCATATTAGCGTAGGTCTACACAGGGTCAGGATCATGAATGTCACTGTCTTCCATCTCCACATCTTGTCCCACTGGAAGGTCTTCAGGGGGAATAACATGCAGGAAGCTGTCATCTCCTGTGATAACAAGACCTTCTTCTGGAATATCTCCTGAAGGACCTGCCTGAGGCCATTTTACAGTTAACTCTTTTTAATAAGTAGGAGGAGTACACTCAAAAATAATGATTAAAGGTATAGTTTAATAAATATGTGTACTAGTAACACAATCATTTATTTACATTATCAAGTATTATATACTGTACACAATTGTATGTGCTATATTTTTATTCAGCTAGCAGTGCAGTAAGTTTGTTCACATTAGCCTCACTACAAACACATAAGTAATGTGCTGCACTATGATGTTATGATGGCTATGTCACCAGGTGGTAGAAATTGTTCAGTTTCATTATAATCTTACAGGATCTTATGTGGTTCATTGTTAATGGAAACACCGTTATGCAGTACATGATGATAATATACAAGTACTTATGGTTTGTGTTTTTTGTGTCCTGAGAAATCTGTGCCCAATCCAAGATCGCGAAGATATTTTACCTTCTTTTTTAGAAGTGTTACAGTTTTAGCTGTCACATTTAGATTTCGGATCTCTTTCCAATTATTTTTCTATGTGTATATGGTGTAAGGAAATGGTTATTTTTTTAATCACTATCACTTTTATCAGCATCATTTTTGAAATTAGAGAAAAATACTTTCCTATTGGGGTGCCTTTGTTGAAAAGCAATTGACAAAATATGTATGGTTCCCTTTCTAGATTATCTTGCCATATGTCTATCTTTTGCAAACATCATGCTGTCTTGATTACTGCAGCTTTATAATATGGTTTGATGTCAAGAAAAGTAAATTAATCCAGTTTAATCCAGCTGTTTTTTCCCAAAATTGTATTATATTTTTCCTGTACACAGTCTGTTAAATATTTGAAGGAACATGTCCATTTCTACCCCATTCCAAGAACAAGAGCCTGCTGAGATTTCGAATGTACTTGCATTGAATCTATAGATCAATTTAGGAAAAACTGACATTTTAAAATGGTTGAGTCTTCCAATACCTGTACATGCACATTTTAAAACTCGTTTGAGGTTTTATTTTCCTTAACAACGTTTCGTAATTTTTAGTAGTAGTTTCAGGTCTTGCACATACTTAGCTAAATTTATCTCTAAGTGTATCATAATTTTGGAAGCTAGTTTAATCTGTATTTTAAAAATATTAATATTCTAATTGTTCATTGCTAGTATACAGGTACTTTTTTTGAATATTACCCATTTAATAAATTGCCTCAAGAAATTCACTTATCCGTTGTTTTAGCTTTTTGTAGATTCCTTTGTTTTTCTAAATATTCAATAAAGCCTTATAAGAATAGAAACAGTTTCATTAATTCATTTTCAATTTTAATGCCTTTATTTTATTTCTTCTATTTGCCTTGATGTACCAGGTAGGCACTCCAGTAAAAACATGTGTAGACTGGGAAGAACAGCATCAGTCTTTTTCCTGATCTTAAGAATGAGATATTCAGTATTTCATCTTTTAGAATATTTCTTCATTTTAATTAGCCCCTTATTCTGTTGAAATCCTCTTCTGTATTAGATAGTTGATAGATTTTATCCTAAAGTGATGCTGAATTATGTCAAAGTTTTTATCTATATGTATTGAGATAATCAAATGCCTTTGCTTCTCAGTTCTTGAAATGTAGATTGGGGCACTTGATTTGATTGATTTTGTAATGCTAAACCAACGATGCATTCATGAAAAAAATTCCACATGGCTAGGGTATATTATTCTTTATGAATATTGCTAGATTGTATTTGCTAACATTTTCAAAAAAATTTTGCATCAGTGCTTAAGTGTATTGTTTTGAAGTTGTATTTTCTTCTAAAGCTGTTATTTGGTTTGGCTCTCAAGAAATTGCTAGGTGTTTTTCTCAAGAAGTGAAGCTAAAAATCCCCTTTTTCTCAAGACATGGAGCTGAAAGCCATTTTTTTCTCAAGAAATTGAGCTAAAATATCTTGAGAAAATGGAGCTAAAATGTTAACTCAATTTTCCATTTTCAAGGTTGAAAATGAATGGATATTGTTAAAAAGTCAAAAAAATGACAGATGCTGGGAAGGTTGCAGGGAAAAGGGAACACTTATATACTGTTGGTGGGAGTGTAAATTAGTTTAACCACTGTGGAAAACAGTGTGGCAAAGAGCTAAGAAAAGGAAATATCGTTTGACCCAGCAATCCCATTACTGGGTATATATCCAAAGGAATAGAAATTATTCTATTATAAAAGCACATGCACGTGTATGTTCTTTGCAGCACTATTCACAATAGCAAAGACATGGAATCAACCCAAATGTCCATCAATGATAGACTGGATAAAGAAAATGTAGTATAATACATGTACACCATGGAATACTATGCAGTTATAAAAAAAATTAAAAAGAATTAGATCATGTCCTTGGCAGGGACATGGATGGAACTAGAGGCCATTACACTGATCTCCTTCCTAAAGTATTTTTGTCCTCTACTTACTACAGTTCTAATTTGTTCTTAATCTATCTTTTCAAGGTGGACACTTACTTGATCTCAGAAATTTCCTATTTTCTAGTATAAGCATTTAAAACCACCAATTTATCTCTAAACATTGACCTAGCTTGTCCCAGAAATTATGATATATTATATTTTTCTTTTGTTTGGTTGGAAACAGATGCTCAAATTATCATTGTAATTCCTTCTTAACTCTGTTTTTACTTAGAATAGTATTTTTTGTTTACAAATTTTCATGATTTTCCAAATACTTGCTCGATTTATTTAAATTCATTGTGATTACAAAACAAACTTATTCTGTATAAATTCAATGGTTGAAATCTAATACTTCTTTTGTGCCCAGCATGTAATATATTTTGGTGATTATTTCATATCTACTTAGAAATCATGGGTATTCTGAAATTATTTAGTCTAATGTTCAAAACCGTTGATAGATTGTTCAAGTATTTTTTATTCTAAAGTGTTTCAGACTAGTTTACTAGATAAAATTACTGACAGAGGAATGTTGAAGTCTTTATCTGAAACTGTGGATATGTCTATACCTTTTTTAAAATAGTTTTTCTTCA
Source organism: Macaca mulatta (assembly GCF_049350105.2). Taxonomy (NCBI): domain Eukaryota; kingdom Metazoa; phylum Chordata; class Mammalia; order Primates; family Cercopithecidae; genus Macaca; species Macaca mulatta. Next base: position 176,544,185 of record NC_133410.1, read on the forward strand.
TATATTGATCTATAATTAGGCACATTATACTTCCATTATATAAATGCTTTTCTTTATCCTTGATATTATACTTTGACCTAAAGTTCACTTTGGCTGATATAAATATAGTTATTGTAGTTTTCTGAATTTTAGTAGGTTTGTAAAGTATACTCATATTTTACTTTAAACTTACAGCAATTAATTCTCACAGGTTTTATTTTTGCAAAAAGCTTTTATTCAGTGTTTATTTTAAATGATATTTATACTAAATAATTCTACTTCTGTGTATTTTAGTTTTTTCCTATAGTACTTTAAGGATGCTCTTCTGCTATTATTGGGCTACATTGTCTTGATGAGAAATCTGAAGATACTCTGAACTTTGTTCCCTTGTTTGTATTGTTTCTTATCTCTTGGGCTTCTTTTCAATTTAACCTTATATTTCATTATTCTTGGATTTCAGAAAATGTATTAAAATGCACCTTGCTATTGTCAAGTGATTATTTGTAGATTATTGGTGTCTATCAAAATTATGCCTTCAAATTGTTTTCTGCACTGACTGACTCACTCCTCTCCTTCTAGAACTACAATTGCACATATGCCAGACTGCGTGATATTGTCCCACAAGTAACTAAGACTGTTCATTTTCTTCATCTTTTTTTAAATCTCTGTACATTGCCCTGAATAGTGTCTGGTCCTATGACTTTAAGTTCAGTGGTATCTTTTTTTGTTTGTTTGTTTTTTCTTCAATGTCACATTATCTCATGCTCACTGATTGAAATTTTCATTTCAGATATTGCATTTTTCATGTGGAAACATTATCTTTTTTCATTTCTACATGTTCCATTTCTCTTCTAATTATGTTTTTCCCCTCTGTATTCTTGAGCATATTTATTATATTTATAATAGCTAAATTCTTATCAGTAAATCTATCATCTCCGTCATTCTGTTGTTTATACGTCTTTTCCTATAAATGCATTTTCTTCCTTCCTGGGTTATGGATCTCATTTGATAATTTCCATAGTAATTTTGTATCAGATGCTTGACATTGCATATATAATGTCTAGTATTTAAGGCGGTCACCTACTTGGCTGAAGAGAATGCAAATAATTCCCAACCCTGTGTGAGCACAGGGAATTCTTCAATTTACAACTCTCCAAGAGTTGTTCTTGCTTAGATCCCTGGAGTTCTGCAGGTATAGATCAATAAATAGCAAAAGACTTAACTGGATTCCTATCGTGATTTCTTGAGCTCTTTTTCCTTCACAATTATCTCCACTATCATATTCTTCCCTGCAAATTTTAGCGCCTCAGCTTCCCACGGCTCCCTTGTTTGTCTCACGTTGAGAGATTGCCTTGTTCTGCTTCTGTTCTCCTTTCTTCTACTTTGGCCTGAAAAGTATGAGTTAAGAAGCCCAGGGCCACCAGGTGCGGTGGATCACACCTGTAATCCCAGCACTGTGGGAGGCCAAGGCAGGTGGATCACCTGAGGTCAGTAGCTCCAGACCAGCCTGGCCCACATGTGAAACCTCATCTCTACTAAAAGTACAAAAAATTAGCCGGGCGTGATGGCGGGTGCCTGTAATCCCAACTACCCAGGAGGCTGAGGCAGGAGAATCACGTGAGCCCAGGAGGTGGAGGGAGGTTACTGTGAGCTGAGATCGTGCCACTGCACTGCAGCCTGGGCAACAGAGCAAGACTTCATAAAAAATAAAATAAAATAAAATAAAAAGCCCCGGGCAATTTTAGGGCTCCACTCATTTATGTCCTTTTTCTCAAGATTTTCAATCCTGTGTTGGCTTTTGTGCCAGTGCATGAAAACAGATGTTTCATTTATTTTATCCAATTTTTTTTTTAGCACAGAATAAGTTCTGCATGAGGAATATTCATGGACAGAAACAAAAGTTTAAGCGTGACATTTCAATTACAAATGTTACCTGGCCAACACTTATCTCATCATCAAAATATAAATGTTTATTTACATTTATTGCCTCTCCTTTTTCATACCATGAGGCAACATTCTGACACAAACGGATACCTGAGTCTGCAGGAACAGAAAGACCTTTATAATCTCTCCGGTTTCCAAGCTTCTAAATTGTGTTATATAAGCATCCAGCAAACTAATCTCATTACTTCAATCATGTCCTTCCTGAATCAAACTTGACTGACAGTTAAAGTTCATTACTGGGTCCACGAATCACAAAAATTTTTTTCCTAAGGTTTTTCAACCTAGAATAATACCCCTGATCTCATAAAATTATGAGAAAGCCCTAAAATACGTCACATGCAAAGTTTCTTACTGGTGTAATATAAGGAGTCATTAGGAAAAATGTTAACAATGAGAAGGACAGTGGTATGGGATCCTTAAAATTAGGCGAAGTTCTCTGGAAAATGTAGAAGTCATCAGAAGTAAACAAAAATTCCCATAATACAGTAAATTATTCAGGTTCTAGCTATTGTTACAAAACACTTAACACATTATATACCACAGAGATATGAAAATGCATTTCAAAACATTTAAATGATTAGTTTCCTATTAATTTATGAGAGCAATGAAAGAATAAAATGTTCTTTATTTTTAAAATAATGGTAAGGGCTAGGTGCGGTGGCTTACGCCTGTAATCCCAGCACTTTGGGAGGCCGAGGCAGGTGGACAACGAGGTCGGGAGATCGAGATCATTGTGCTAACACGGTGAAACCCGTCTCTACTAAAAATACAGAAAATTAGCCGGGCGTGGTGGCGGGCGCTTGTAGTTCCAGCTACTCTGGAGGCTGAGGCAGAAGAATGGCGTAAACCCGGGAGGCGGAGCTTGCAGTGAGCAGATATCCCGCCACTGCACTCCAACCTGGGCGACAGAGTAAGACTCCATCTCAAAAATAAATAAATAAATAAAGTAAGCATTAAAGGGTATTGTCAGAAGAAAAAATCTTCATATTTGACATTACAGTAACAACATATCATTCATGACAATTCTAATTCTGCTACTAACAGATTTTCTCTGCTTTGAGAAAAATCTTGAGTATGAAATTTTGAATGTGTATAAGCAAGTTCGTGGTAAACAGAAGGCTTGCAGAGCACCTCGGAAGGAACATTTTCCCAATATTGGCAACACAAGACTATGTTTTCCATGCATAGTCTGTTGGAAAAAAAAAAAAGGTTGTTGGAATATGAACACTACTATGTTTTCTTAGCTGAGTATGTATTTTAAAGAATAAGAGTTGAAATGATGCAAATTTAAAAGACTGTCTTCATTAGCAAACATCTAAGACAAATGTTGAAATGTTTTGTCTTCACTAGCATAACTCCATAAGGATTTACAATCTGGCAATAATTTCACTAAACATTTAAGATTATTCTCTCAGTTTTGCATTAAACTCAAAGAAAAACTGAGTTTTAACAGCTAAAAGATGTGCTCAAGCACAAAATCTGTGATAATGTTAAGAAAAGAAACTCAAATATGAGTTACAGCTTTCAAAGTAGAGAGAAAGAAAAAAGGTTAACACTGTAAGATGGAAATCTTTTAAGCACAAACATTTCTGAGTACATCTTATCGTCTATTAGTAATATATTAGCACTTATAGTGGGAGAGGTTGGGCAAGTGATTAGCTTTGAGTGAAGTAAGAATCCTGAACCATAGGAATACGTTTGTGATATTTTTAAAACCTGGGTAAATAAACCACAAGCCACCTTAAAACCTGAAGTTAAACAAACTTTAGTCAATTTAGAAAATGAAAGACCGAATCCAGTTCAAACAATTAAAGCTAGATATCATTGATATCTGTTAGTGATTTGGTTTTCAAATAGAAAATAGTAAGTGATTATGTTTCATGCTTGTACATGAAAAGGACCTACGTAAAGGCAGACTTGTAGGGGGGAACTGATGTATAAGCCAGCCCATAAGACAACACCTGTATTGCGTTTTGCAGAATCAGTGCAGAATAGTAGAGAAAATAGGCTGCTTACTAATTCTACTTTCAATGGCATTGGGGGAAGAATTTTGCAAACTCAGGCAAGTTAATAGAACTTTTCTCACTTTCAAAATAAAAAATGTTGATCTCATCTAGGTAACCTCTGGGATTTGTTCTAACTCTAAAAATTAAATTACAGTAGCCAGGTGGAGTGGATCACGCCTGTAATCCCAGCACTTTGGGAGGTCGAGGCGGGCTGATCACGAGGTCAGAAGTTTGAGACCAGCCTGGCCAACATGGTGAAACCCCGTCTTTATTAAAAATACAAAAAATTAGCTGAGTCTGGTGGTGTATACCTGTAATCCCAGCTACTTGGGAGGCTAAGACAGGAGAATTGCTTGAAACCAGGAGGCAGAGGTTGCGGTGAGTGGAGATCACACAATTGCACTCCAGCCTGGGTGACAGAGCAAAACTCCATCTCAAAAAAAAAAAAAAAAAAAAATTAAATTATAATTTTTAAATGAAGGAAACATTGACAGAATCAACAGAAGGACCTGTAGTTCATTCCAAACAAAAGTAAAATTTGTTTTGAACTTTTTTTTATTTCAGTAGAAAATCTAAAGTTTTGTGCAGTTATGTTAAATATTATTTATAACTTTGCAAAATGCTGAATTTGGTATTGCCTTATTTCGAGAAGATGTACAAGTGATAAATCTAAAACTTAATGATAGTATTTGATAGTATTTGGGATCACAAATAATTTATTACTATCACCATTCTCTTTAATCTATAGAGGGAGATTACATTTGTTTCCAGGTGAAATTATCTGTATATGTTCTATTTTTCATTAAAATAAATAATTGCAGCAAAAGTTTATTATCCATATCTCTTGCACATATAAAAAAGTCACAATAATAATATATAATCATAGATTCATTGTATCCAGGAAACAAATATCAATAAATTTAGAAGAAAATGATAAGTTCATTCATAGTTGAAGATAGTCTAAACAAAAAAGCAAGGTCAAAGATAAAAACTCCAGTCTGGGCAACATGACAAAACCCAGTCTCCACAAAACACAAAAATTGATCTGGGCGTGGAGGCACACTACTGTGGTTGCAGCTGCTAAGGAAGCTGAAATGGGAGAATTACCTCAGCTCGAGAGGTTGAGGCTACAGTGAGCTGAAATTGTGCCACTGTACTCCAGACTGGGTGACAGAATGATACCCTGTCTCAGAGAAAAGAAAAAATAAGATGCAAATTACTGTACCTTCAAATCGATTTGAATAGAGACTCATTACATTATATTGCTGGGGAATTTTTAGAAAAGCAATTATTTTAATTTTTTAACTTTTCTGAGATATTTTTATCTGTTTCTTATTTAAGCACGCCAACACCAGGAAGCTTATTTCCTTATAATAAAACAATATGAGTTCAATGATTAGGAATATATTCCTGTCTTCCTGTAACCTGTACTGTCATACCTTATGCTGGCTCACAATTCAGAACAAATCTGTTCTTTCAGTCAGTCAAATATACAATATCAAATAACAGATGTCATTTTCTTTATGACACTTCTCTCAATATTGAATGCTATCATTTCTCTTTTTGGCCTACTTCTCTCTGAACGAAGTCTCTCATTATCCTTTAGCAATTCTTGAATTGGTTTGAAGACTTCTTTACATACCATTGGTTTTCCTTTGAATGCACCTTCATCTGTTTTCTGTTCAATATTATCAAGGATTACATATACTCCACAGCCACTATATTAGTCAGGGTTTTCCAGATAAGTGGAACCAATAGAAGGTTATATCCCAGGAGAGCCAAAAAAAAAAAAAAAAGCACTTCCAGTCCGAATTCTGAAACCACGTGCCTACTGGTACAACACAAAGAAAACAGTATTTCTTTTCTCTGTTCCTCACAAAAGTGATTAACATTGGCATAATCATGACAAACACTCAGACAAAAACATGTTTAAAAAATTTATGAAACAATTGGCCTGTATCTTCAACAGGTCAAGGTCATAAAACAAAACAAAACAAAACTCAACGATTTTTTTTTTCAGATAAAAGGAGAGTGACATTACAGCTGAAATCAATGCATGATTACTGATTAGATTTGAGAACAAAATAGCCATAAATGACACTAGTGGGATAATTGGAAAAATTTTAGTATGGAATGTAGATTATATAATGTATAATATTAAATTTCCTAATTTATATAGGTGTACTATCATTCAGAAAGAAAATTTTCTTTGTCCTTAGCTAACTAAGAATTAAATATTTAGGGACAAATGGGCATGTTTTGATGAAAGCAATTTACTTTCAATTTATGTAGTCTCAAATGACACAAGTGTATGTGTACATATATTTATGTTTGTTTGAAAAATAGACGACAAGAGAGAGAACATGAGAGAGAGAAACAAGGAAAGAGAATGAAAGTGAGAAAAAGTGAGCAAATGTGAAAGCAAATGGGACCAAATACTGACAAATGATACTGAGCAAAGGTTAGGTGAATATTCTTTATATATCTCTTATAATTTTGCTAAACTATTGAAATTATATTAAAATAAAAATTGTCCCCCACCAAAAATATATATATTTGTCCCAAAAAGAAATTTGCAAGTCTTGTAGACCAAACACATTGCAAGCTTGAAATAATAGATTCGAGTGTGTACATGTGTATTATATATATAAAATACATAATATATTACCTTAATATATAATAGGTGTATATACATATATATAACCTTAATTATGATGAGAATAACCTTTTTCCTCACACCTAAACTATGATAATAATAAACTTACATGTTCTCAAGAATTGTTTTACTATGAAATTGTAATCACTTCAAAACCAAGCAATTAATTTTAAAAATAATATGTAAAATAAAAGATCTGCCTGTTTTAAAAAATATTTTACATAAATCCTTAAATTACTAAAAGAAACACCTCTATATTACAGATGTAAGCATGTTACGAAAATGTGATTTATACTCACTAATTTTCTACAAGACTGTAAAATTCTAATTTGCAAAGTACATGTCATTGTACAATTTTCATTTTCAAAATGTTCTTTCTTCAATAATTTATAAGCCAGCAGTAAATTTTATGCATCCAATTATCAAAATTGCTTTGAAATATAATGCTAAGCTGACAGTGAAATGTTCAAAATTGCTAATTAAGTATTGCATCACTGTGAAATAAAAGATTTTGAGAATTATTGAATATAAATGTAATGATATACATCTAAGTAAGACAACCATATTAATTAATATTATCTCATTAAAGATGAATATTGAGAATTTTTATAACAGATATGAAAAACATCAGCAGAAACACTAACAAAATATCATGGGAAATAAATATCATGATATAAAATGCATATTACCCAGATAGCATACTCAATGCTTTATTTAAAGATGACGACTCTCATTAGAATTTTAAAATAATTATAGTTATTTTATGGATATTATAAAAAAATGGTAACTTTCAAAACTTAAAATACTATTACTAACAATATAAATTAGTTTCTTATTTTTCCATAATAAACTAAATCCATTTATTTAAAGATCTTTCTGTGCTAATACTCAACCTACCTCAGAGGAAGAAGCACATTAGCTAAACCTTGAAGAATGAATAAGTGACTACAAAGTGAAAACATTTCAAGGGTATATCCCTGAAGGACCTGGCATGTTTAGACAACGTCTCAGTGCATTACAATACTTAAAAGAGGTAAAACAGAGGTCAAACATATAAGCAAGAAAAAATAATAATTCCATTAAAAAGCGGGCAAAACCATGAATCGAAATTTCTCCAAAAATGTACAAATGGCCAACAAACATATGAAACAGTGCTCAACATCACTAATCATCAGGAAAATACAAATTAATATGACAGTGAGATATCACTTTGCCCCAGCCGGAATAGCCACTATTAAATAGTTACAACACAATAGATGTTGGCATGGATATGCTGGGAAAAGGAATACTTAAACACTGCTGGTAGGAATGTAAATCAGTACAGCCTCTGTGGAAAATAGTATGGAGATTTCTCAAATAACTAAAAGCAAATCTACTATTTCATCCAGAAATCCCACTACTATCTATTCAAAGGAAAAGAAGTCACTGTACAGAAAAGACACTTGCATGTGTATGTTTATTGCATCACAATTCACAATTACAAAGCTATGGAATCAACCTAAGTGCCCATCAACTGGTGAGTGGATAAAGAAAATGTGGTTTTATACACACACACGCACACGCACGCACACACACACACAAATACACCATGGAATACTGCTCAGCCATCTAAAAAAAGAATAAAATAATGTATTTTGCAGCACTTGGATGGAACTGGAGGCCATTATTCTAAGTGAAATAACTCAGGAATCAAAGCCAGATACTACATGTTCTCACTTATAAGTGGAGCTAAGCTATGGGTACACAAAGGCATGTAAAAACAGTATAATGAACGTTGGAGACTCAATGGGGGATGATGTGAGGGGAGTGAGGAATAAAACTACCTATTGGGTACAATGTATGCTACTTGGGTGACAGGTGCACTAAAATTCTAGATTTCAACACTGTACAATTCATCCATATATCTAAAACTACTTGTAACCTTAAAACTAATGAAATAAAAAAATTTAATTATAAAACATGGGAAATAAAATTTTTTTTAAAAACAATGTGTTCAGAAGGAGAGATTTTTCAATTATGACTACAGACAAGGCTGGAGTGACAAGTTAGTGTTATATTGTAAATGGTCTCACAAAATCAAAAAATAAGAAATTTAGGTTTTATCCCACAGGCAAGAAAAACATTAACTATTATCAAAATTAATTTTGTTTAGGAGAAAAATATATTTGGGAAGAGAACTCTGCAGTAATATGAAAACGGAATGAATGTATTAGCCAAAAGAAAGAACTTAGTGATAAGAACTAGGAGATTGTTCCAATAGATCAAACTGGTAATGTCAAAGACAATAAGTTACATGACAATAATACCAGAGCAGAATTTTAGCTTTGGTAACTTATTAAATGTTGTGTATATAACACTGGTTTCTGGCTTTTGAGATTGTCGATACAGTTTGGACATGATTTGTTCGTCTCCACCAAAACTCATGTTAACATTCAATCTTCAATTTGGTGGTGTTGGGAAGTGGAGCCTAGTAGAAGGTGTTTGGGTCATGGAGGTAGGTCTCTTATGAATGACTTGGTGCTGTTTTCAAGGTCAGGATGATTTCTTGCTCTTGTGAGACTGGATTAATTTTCGTTGAAATGGATTAGTTCCCACAAGAATGAGTTGCTGTAAAGCCACAAAACTCCTCAGGTTTTTCCTTCTTTGATTGCATCAGTTTCCCCTTTGACCTTCTCTGCCACATTGTGACGTAGCATGAAAGTCCTCACTAGAAGCCAGGGCCATGCCCTTGGACTTCACAGTCTGCAAAGTTGTGAAGTTAAATAAACCTCTTTTATTTGTTAATTACCTGTCTGAGGTATTTTTGTAGCACCACAAAGTAGAGTAAGACACTGGGTAAACAGCAGAGCCAACATTTCTTAAATGTGTAGTTTGTAATGTGTGGGGGTTAGACTTGTCACTAGGTACAACAGATACTTGGGAATATAATTCGTCTTAATGCCTTCACCGGCAAAAGCCAAGGCATGAAAATTATGCTAGCTAAATGAACTATGTAGTCCACATGGACAAAACCAAACAGACAAACTCTTAATTTCTGACCTAGACTTGAGAGCTCTGTACATTTGATGCTACACAAAATGCTACAGAAAATACTATGCAGCCAGTGGGGTTACTACATACAGAGGCATACAGCAAGCTGCCCCAGAATCTGAGGAGAAAGTTATGCTCCGAAAATATTACAAGTAACCCGCTCTTAACAAAGCACACTTCAAATGAAATGTATGCCCAGAATTCATGTATAGGAAAGTATTTTTTCACTGTTCTTAGAGAATGAAAATTTAAATTTTACAGCGTAATTTTGGACAAACATATATAAACGTTTTATTTATTTAATAGAACTTGTCCCAAAAAACCCTAAATATTATATCTCAATTATTTTTAAAACATAATAAATGGCCAAAAAATCATCTCTGATCTTTTTTTACCTTTCAACCATGTATCATACTAGAACAACCAACAAAAAAAGGAAAAGAACTTTAGACTTGTAAATAAACAAACCAATAATTTTATATTAAATTGACAATCACTATCCTATTATTTCCAAAAATTAAAATCTACCACATCCACAAAATGCAAAACTTCCAATGTTTAATACAAATTCCCTAATGGATTGTTTCCTTTAGAAAAATCCATTCGGTTTTTGTGTGTGTGCGTGTGCGTGCGTGTGTGTGTAATTTAGCTTCTAAAACTTTATCGTAAAATCATACATAAAATAGGCCGGGCGTGGTGGCTCACGCCTGTAATCCCAGCACTTTGGGAGGCCGAGGCGGGTGGATCACGAGGTCAGGAGATCGAGACCATCCTGGCCAACACGGTGAAACCCCATCTCTACTAAAAAATACAAAAATTAGCCGGGAACTCAACATTACAATGTTGAGTCAAAAATTATGACACTATCAAATTTAAAAAAAAAAACTCTTATTCAAAGTAAAAGTTAGTGCCCTTTTTATAAAACTGAACAATATAGCAATAAAACCTCTAAGTATTCAATTAATTATTTGCTGATTTGGCACCTACCTACATCTTAGTTTCAACTGATGAAGAATTTCTGCAAAAAAATAAATAAATAAATAACATTTCTAACTTCTGCCTCAGTAATGATCAAGGAGAAATCATAGAAGCATTTTTCAAGGTTTTTGCATAATGAGTTTCTGCAAGTTTTCTTAGTGGATTTTTTTTCTCTGATGAGTTCATGCTTCTCACACAAGCAATAATTGAGAAAAATAGTAAAGGAAAATGTACTCAAGAAACCACTTAAGACAAATCTCTTAGGAGGAATTATGTATTGAATTTATTTTCCTCCAGTTCTGCTCTCATGCTCCCTCTCCACCCACCATCCCCTTGTGCCCCCCCCCCCCCCCCCACACACACACACACTCGCTCACTATAGTAAGTAGGCTTTTCTTAGAGGGTTCAGATGGGAAAAAGAAAACATTTGTTCCTGTAAAACTGATGTTTAGTTTAAATTAGTTTAAAATTATGGCTTTTGTTCATTTATTTATGTTATTAAATGCCAATGTCTTTCTTTAAATCTTTATTGGTGTGGGACACCATGTCCAGTCATGATATCTAATTTATTTGAATATATGAATTCATGTATTATGTACCCACAAGTAATTAAGAGGGCCACATATATCATAAAGAGGTTTCAAGTTCAATGAATTTCTATAGCTAAATAAAATTTATGTCATTCTCATTTAAAGTTATACTGAAAATAAGTATCTTATTTACATTTGAAAGATTCAGTTTATCTCTATTCAGTAGGATGTTTTTGAATTAAATATGGTATGACATAACAAATGTAGTTATCAACCAGCTTTATCCTTTTTACACTTATTATGATGGGAAACTCTTCAAGCTATCTGCATTTACACTTTACATATATGTTTCATTTTTAATATGATTTAATGTGTTACATACACCTACAGAAGTGTTTAATGAAATGTCTTTCCCTTTATGCTTTCAGAAATACTTATATAGTAATAATGCTCACAGAATTCTGTTTTGAGAATGTTTGCCTTTGGAACATAATAAAGGAAAATAAACATCTCTTCTCTCCCTTGATTTTTATTGTCTCTCTGGCTTTGAAGTGCATTTCAGACAAAAATAATGCATACAATTGAATGCTTTTTAATAAATTAATGGAGTTATATAACCATCAACACAATCCAGTTTTTGAGCATTTCTATCACTACAAAAAGCGTCCACCTGCCACTGTGAGATCACTTGCCTTTCCCCTGGTGTCCTACCTAACCCTCTCACCCTCCCTACCCCCACCTTGGACACAAAACCTAATCTTTCAGTCTCTCTATGAAGCAGGATATTTCCCTGACCCCTTCGTGGGACTTGTGTGGGGCTTGCCCTCGTTTACTCAGCCTGTGGGTGTCAAATCCTTGTGGGAGGGAGTGCATGGGTGAACAAGGTGGTAACTGAGGTGCATGAATGCTGGAACCAGCTGACTGTCTTGGCACTGGCAGGATCAAACTCCACTCACTCAGACCCACTGCATTCCACCCCATGTGGGAGGCAGTGCATAGGTGAGCAGGTGCAGGGGCCATAGGTGAGCAGGTGCAGGAGCCAGAAAGAGCGCCGGCAGGAGTGAACTCCTACAGATCCCACAGCAGCGTCCAGATGGGGTGCCCGTGACTCCCAAAGCCCCAGAGGGGGTGTCTTTTAGCTCTGCCATCCACAGAAAGCTTCAGTGTTAATAGCTCAGTGAGCCCTCTTCCTTTTCACATGAGGCAGCTGCCCTCTGCCAGTGAGGGCAAAGGGCCAGTGTGATAACCTTTTGTATCACCATTTGTGGTTCGCCAGCTCTTGTCTGGTGTCCCTGAAAAATGAGGTCACATGAACCAATTGAAGGATGGTAAATAAGGGGATTTTATTGCTGATGAAAGTGGCTGCCAGTGAGGAGGGGAGCTAAAAAGGGGACAGGAGTGAAGGCAATCTTCCCCTGAAGTCCAGCTGTCTCCAACTGGGTTGTTCTCTGAAGTTACCTTGTCAGGCTGTTCCTCTGAAGTCAAGTCACTTCTCTGACATCCAGCTGTAGTCCTTGCTCCTCTCCAACTGAGTCTGGGGTCTTTACAAGGTACAATTTTGTAGGCAGGGTGGGCCATGGATGGTTTAGGAAAAGTCAACATTCAAGCAGGAAAACAGAGATATAAGTTCTCATTTTGGGCTATGGTTTCAGGCTTTTTGGATTAAGGATGGGGTTTCACCAGGGACCTGCCCTTTTCTGCCTGGAATTTCTCTGCCTGCTGTCCCTATCCTCTATACATAGAATCATGTTGATATGGTTTGGTTGTGCCCCCATCAAAATCTCAACTTGAATTTTATCTCCCAGAATTCCCACATGTTATGGGAGGGACCCAAGGGAAGGTAATTGAATCATGGGGGCTGGTTTTTCCTCTGCTATTCTCACGATAGTAAGTAAGTCTCACAAGATCTGATGGGTTTATCAGGGGTTTCCACTTTTGCTTCTTCCTCATTTTTTCTTGCCACTGCCATGTAAGAAGTGCCTTTTGCCTCCCACCATGATTATGAGGCCTCCCCAGCCATGTGGAACTGTAACTCCAATTAAACCTCTTTTTTTCACAGCCCTGGATATGTCTTTATCAGCAGAGTGAAAACAGACTAATGCAGTAAATTGGTACCAGGAGTGGGGCTTTGCTGGAAAGATACCAGAAAAAGTGGAAGCAACTTTGGAACTAGGTAACAGACAGAGATTGGAACAGTTTGAAGGGCTCAGAAGAAAACAGGAAAATGTGGGAAAGTTTGGAACTTCCTGACATCTTGTTGAATGGCTTTGACCAAAATATTGATAGTGATATAGACAATAAAATCCAGGCTGAGGTGGTCTCAGATGGAGATGAGAAACTTGTTGGGAACTGGAACAAAGGTGACTCTTGTTATGTTTTTTGTTTGTTTGTTTGTTTTTGAGAGAGTCTTGCTCTGTCCACCAGGCTGGAGTGCAGTGGCACAATCTCGGCTGACTGCAGGCTCCACCTCCCAGGTTCACGCCATTCTCCTGCCTCAGCCTCCCGAGTAGCTGGGACTACTCGGTGCCCAAATATGCCCAACTAATTTTTTGTATTTTTTTAGTGGAGACGAGGTTTCATCGTGTTAGCCAGGATGGTCTCAATCTCCTGACCTCGTGATCTATCCGCCTCAGCCCCTCAATGTGCTGGGATTACAGGCGTGAGCAACCGCGCCCAGCCTCTTGTTATGTTATGAGACTGGCAGCATTTTGTTCCCACCCTAGAGATTTGTGGAACTTTGAACTTGAGAGAGATGATTTAAGATATCTGGCAGAAGAAATTTCTAAGCAGCAAAGCATTCAAGAGGTGACTTGGGTACTGTTAAAGGAATTCAGTTTTAAAGGGGAAAAAGGAGCATAAAAATTCAGAAAATTTGCAATAGAAAAGAAAATTCCATTTTCTGGGGAGAAATTCAAGCCAGCTGCAGAAATTTGCATAAGTAGCAAGCAGGTTAATGTTAATCCCCAAGACCAAGGGGAAAATGTCTCTAGGGCATGTCACAGACCTTCATGATGGCCCTTCCCATCACAGGTCTGGAGACTTAAGAGCAAAAAGTGGTTTTGTGGGCTGGGCCCAAGGTACCCATACTGTGTGCAGCCTAGGGACTCGGTGCCCTGTGTCCCCGTTGCTCCAGTCGTGACTGAAATGAACCAATGTACAGCTCGGGCTGTGGCTTCAGAGGGTGGAAGCCCCAAGCTTTGGCAGCTTCCACGTGGTGTTGAGCCTGAGGTACACAGATGTTAAGAATTGAGGTTTAGAAACCTCCACTTAGATTTCAGAGAATGTATGGAAACATCTGGATGTCCAGGCAAAAGTTTGCTGCAGAGGCAGGGCCCTCATTGAGAACCTCTGCTAGGGCAGTGTGGAAGGGAAATGTGGAATCAGAGCCCCCACGCAGAGTGTCTACTGAGGCACTGCCAAGTGGAACTGTGAGAATAGTCCCACCGCCCTCCAGACCCCAGAATGGTAGATCCACTGACAGATTGCACCCTGCAACTGGAAAAGCTACCGACACACAACATCAGCCTAGGAAAGCAGCCAGGAGAGAGACTGTACCCTGCAAGCCACAGGGGCAGAGCTGCCCAAGACCATGGGAACCCACTTCTTGCATCAGTGTGACCTTGATGTGAGACCTGGAGTCGAAGGAGATCATTTTGGAGCTTTAAAATTTGACTGCCCCACGGGATTTTAGACTTCCATGGGGTCTTTAGTCCTTTTGTTTTGGTCAATTTCTCCCATTTGGCACAGCTGTATTTACCCAATACCTGTACTCCCATTGTATCTAGGAAGTAACTAGCTTGCTTTTGATTTTACAGGCTCATAGGTAGAAGGGACTTTCCTTATCTCAGATGAGACTTTGGACTGTGGGCTTTTGGGTTAATGCTGAAATGAGTTAAGACTTTGGGGGACTGTTTGGAAGGTATGATTGGTTTTTAAATGTGAGGACATGAGATCTGGAGGGGCCTGGGGCAGAATGATATGGTTTGGCTGTGTCCCCACCCAAATCTCAACTTGAATTGTGCCTCCCGGAATTCCAGGATGTTGATGGAGGGACCCAGGGAGAGGTAACTGAATCACGGGGGCCATTCTTCCTGTGCTATTCTCGTGATAGTGAGTAAGTCTCATGAGAGCTGATGTGTTTATTAGAGGTTTCTGCTTTTGTTTCTTCCTTATTCTCTCTTGCTGCCACCATGTAAGAAGCATTTTCACCTCCCATCATGATTCTGAGGCCTCTCCAGCCATGTGTAACTGTAAGTCCAATTAAACCTCCTTTTCTTCCCAGTCTTGAGTATGTCTTCATCAGCATGAGAAAACAGACTAACACACATATAATATATAGTTTTTTGAATCTGGCTTCTTAATTTTGAGGGTAATCCATGTAATAGCATGTACAAATAGTTTATTCCTTTTTATTGCTGAACAGCAATCCATTGAATGGATGTACCACATTTTTTTCCAGTCACCAATTTACAGATATTTTGTTTTGTATTTTTTGATTATTGTAAATAATACTACTTATTATTAATTAGTGTGAAAAAGTACACTACTTATTGTGTATACAATGAGTATTCTAACAATACATGTATGCATACATATAGCAAATAAGCACTCAGGTACAAGTCTTTGTGTAGACATATATTTTCACCAATTTTTGGGTTGAGACTGAGGCATAGAATTGCTGGGTTTTAAGGTAAATTTTACATTAATCAATTTTTTTTTAAACTGCTAAACTCTTCCCAAGTAAGGCTGTACTACTTTACATTCCCACCATCAATGTAAAAGGGTTCTAATGTCTCCACATCCTTGCTATTTTCCTTTTAATAAATTATTACTATGTACATCTTAGTGGCTATAAAGTGGTTCATCATTGTGGTTTTAATCTGCACTGTTCTAATTAATAATAATGATGAACTTTCTTCATTTGCTAATTGGGCACTTTATCTTCTTTGGTGAAGTGTCTATTAAAAGCTTTTGCCCATTTTAAAAATGAGTTGTTCATCTCCTTATCCAATTCTCAGGGTCTTATTTTGTCCTGTACACAAGTCCTTTGTTGCATATTTGATTTTCAAATATTTTCTACACAAGTTTGTGGCTTTCCATTTTCTTAATACCATATTGTGAAGGTCAAATGTCATTTTTAATTTTGATTAAGTTTATTTCATTTATTCTTTCTTCTTGTTTTTAATTATGCTTTTGGTGCCCTAACTTAGAATTCTTGGCTTAACTCAGGTTTTAAAGATTATCTATGTTTTTTAAAATACATATAACTTAAAGTCTTATATTTAGTTCAAAACTGTACAAGCTATTTTTTGTGAGTATGTTATATGAAATAGAGTATAAATTCATCTTCCTGACTATGAATATGCAATTATCCCAGCACTATTTTTGAAATAGATTACCCTTTTTATTGAATTCCCTTGGTTTCTTTGTTGGAAATCATTTGACCTCAAAGATGAAATTTTTACACGTAATTTTATTCCATAGATTCAATATTTATGCTTATGCTAATATCACATTGTCTTGATTCATTTAGCATCATATTACGTTTTGAACTGAGGAAGTATAAGTTCTTCTGTTCTCTTTAAAAATTGTTGACGCTATTCTGGATCCTTTCCATTTCCACATACATTTTAGGATAAGCACATCAATTTCGGCAAAATGCCTGCTGGGGTTTTTATGGAGATCGCCTTTCTAACAATATTGAATCTTCAATCCATTTACATAGGATGTCTCGATTTATTTAGAATTTCATTACTTTCTATCAACAATACTTTTAGTTTTCAGTGTACAAAATCTTACACTTTTATGTTAAATTTATTTTTCTTCATTTTATTCCTTTTGATGCTATCATGAATTGAGTTCTTTAGTATTTCAAGTGCTAGTACATAGAAATGCAACTGATTTTTATAGATTGTTCTTACATCCTGTGAACTTACAGAACTTGTTTATTGGCAATAGAAGTGGTTTTGTGGATTACTTAGGACTGTCTACATACACAATCATGTCACTGCAAATAGAGATAGTTTTACTTTTTCCTTTCCAATTGAGATGAGTTTGGTTTCTTTATCTTTCCTTATTGTGCTGGTAGAACTTTCAGTTCAGTATTGAATTGGAGTGGTGAGAGTGAATATTTCTGTCTTGGTCTCAATCTTAGGGGAAAAACACTTCATCTTTCACCATTAAGTATGATGCTAGCCGTAGTGTTTTCATAGATGCCAATATCAGGTTGAGAATTTGTTCTTAATTTCTTGAGTTTTGTCATGAATAGATGTTGGATATTCTCAAATGATATTTCCATTTTTCTATTTATTCTATTAATATAGCATATGGCATTATTTAATGTTCTGATATTAAACCAATCTTGAATTTCTGGGATAAATCCTACTTGGTTATGATTTATACTCATTTTTATATGTTGTTGAATTTGGTTTACTTATATTTATTTGAGAAGTTTTTGATCTGTACTCATGAATGATATTAGCCCATTACTTTCTTGTAACTATCTGGCTTTGGTATTACCGGTGTTGTAAACTAAGTTGAGAAGTGATCTCTCCCACTTTATTTTCTGGATGATTTTTTTGAAGTACTGGTATTACTTCTTGATGAGATAGAATGGTTTCTCTTTCAATTCCTTTAAAGTATTAGTGTTCCCTTCAAATCTGCTCCAATTGTGTTCTCACACTATTTCATGCACTCTCCTTTAATAATCAAGTCTGCAACTGTAACTGTACTGTCAGCTTGCAGTTTGTAAACTGAGTGCATCCAAATCTGTATCTCCATTTCAAATTTCCCTCTTAAGTTCTATATTTCTCTTTTTAATTGGCCACTGGCTATTTATTTCTAAATGCTCACTGGCATTTCAACTACCCAAATTATTCTATCTTTGTTAATAGAATAAAAGCCATATAGCTACCCACATCTACTTTGAGCCATGAGCTTACCCACATCTACTTTGTGCTACCGTATATTTGATGATTACTAAATCTTGTAAACACTACATCCAGGATGTCTCTTGAATCTTTCTTCTCTTCTCCTCTTACACAATTATTATTTCCCACTTGAATTAAAGTAATCACTCAACAGTTTTTTGTTGTTGTTGCTCCTGTTTGGGGGCTGCTTTTGATCATATGTTTTAACCAGAAGACCTTATTTGAAATATTAAAGGTGGTAACTAGAATATCCTGTAATTTATAGGTGAAACCTTCAATCAATAGAAAGGACAATGTCGTCCAAAGCAGCCTGACTTTATGGCTATGTGTGTCAGTGTGATGAAGAATAATAACAGGTCCCTTCTTGGTATTTACTCTTTCTTTTTCTTGTCTTTTTGTAATGTAAAAACTCTGCCTAAGGTTAATACTGTGCTTTTCTCCATTAAAAAATGTATCTTGCCCTTAATTATCTCCTGCAAGGGAGTTGTAAAATTTATCAGCTTTTCACCCAAAGCCTTAGATCCAAGGAAAAATGACATGTATATTGTCAAAAACATAAATTGCAAATAACCTTTTTTGTATTGTAATTTTCTTTAATTCTCTCATGTGAATATCTACCAATACTATTTCCCTAAAATATAATCAGCAAAAGTAGAGTTTTTTAAAAAAGTCAAGCACAAATATACACAGATGATAAAACCTGGGAAAAGGGAAAGATGATAAATAAGAAAAAGAAATTATTTTCATACTCCTAACCCTCAGAAAGTTATGCATAATACATTTGCTTGATGAATGGATACTGTAGTTCAAATCATGAAAAGCAATTACAGTGACATTTTTAACGATCTGCATGTACAATAACAATGGTTCCAAAACGCCCATGATTATATATTTAACTGCTGTTAATAAAATTTCTTATTTTAAAAAAGTCAGTTAACTTTACAAATGAAATAACAGTTAATACCAATTACCAGTTGTCAAGCTAACCACTGAATATTAAAAGGTAGATATTTTGCTCCTTCGGCTTGTTCAGCCAGCTTCCAAGGTCGGGGAGTAGGGAATAAAGTTAAACATCTATGAGATTAGAATATTAGGGTCCAATATTCTTCCTTCGGCATTTACACACTACCATTACAGTTATATTTCAACACTATTCATTATGCCTGACTGTCTCCTTGTCTAGTTTTGAAAGCAATTACAGAATATTCATATCCTGAAACATGGTTATATTGCTCGTTCAAAAAATGTGCTTTTCAATATAGTGAGATTGTTCTTTCATAAAAAGTCACTTTATTTAAAATTAAATGGAAAGCTCTGTTCAACCATTTCCCTTTCATATAAATCACATACAAAATTTAAAAACCAAAACCAACGGTACATACAAGACCTTAAAAGACTACTTTATGGTCATATTTTCTGATTTCTGATTTTCTGAACTTTAAAAATGTATTTACAAGAGAATTTTTGTGGAACCCACTTTTCTTTGTTATGGTGTTTTTTTAAATATAATCATAAATTTTATTTGTGTAAATACTGCATACCTTGTAACTCTTGCATGGCAAAAAAAAAATATTTTTTACTCAAATTTTCTCATGACTTAATACAAGTTGAATATATTATATAAATTGGCTTTTAACATCTTGGTGTTTAAAAATCTTAAGTAGATGGAAATGATGTTCATTTATAACAATTTATGCTGTCTGTAATTTGCTTACACTTAGTTGTAGAAGAATTAGCACATTCATAAAAGTCTGTATGGTAAGGATATTAGAAATTATCTAGACATACAGTTCTCAAAGTGTGTTTCTGAACAAGTAGCATCAGCATCATCTGACATACGTTAGAAATGCAAATTCTTAGGCTCCAAGAAGACCTATTTTGTGGATGGGACTCTTAAATCTACTTAAACTAGTCCTACTGGTTATGCTAATGCCTGCAAAGTTTGAGAACCACTGGACTGAACTAGTGCTTCCCAGATACCTGTCTGTAGATGGATGCTGATGCGTGGCAAAATCATAATGGTTAGTGTGGGGAAAAAGTTACAGCTAGCAGCAATTTCTTAGAAAATATGAGACTTTACTTTAAAATGATGTCGTATTGGCAATTTCTGGAATTAAATTGCCTTCTCTTTATTAAATGATGGTGATAGTAAGTCCTTTTTTGAGGTCCTCTTTTTTTAAGCAGAATTTAAGGTCTGCAACTCAGTGTTTATTCTTAATATTTCTTTTGTGTTATAGGGGTGGGAGTGGAGGCCACTGTGTGGTGGTGAGCAAACTATCAGTCAGTGTGAATTCCCCTTATTTATAGATGAAAAACTGACCCAGCAAGATTAAGGAAACATCTCTAAGTCACACAACTATCTGTGTGTACAGCTAGACAAAACCCCAAATCTGACCACCAAGGAATCCAGTGATGTTTGATTATATTATGCTTTCTCTATAGAAACATAGGAACAAATTTAATGGTACATGGTTTGACAGAACTACAAACACAAAGGGATCTACAATGAAGCAGAAGTAATGAATAATCTATAAAGTAACAGAAGTCCGAGCACAGTGGCTCACATCTGTAATCCCAGCACTTTGGGGGGTCAAGGTGGGCGGATCACCTGAGGTCAGGAGTTTGAGACCAACCTGGCCAACATGGTGAAACTCCTGTCTCTACCAAAAATGCAAAAATTAGCCAGGCATGGTGGCGAATGTCTGTAGTCCCAGCTACTAGGAGGCTGGGGCCAGAGATTTGTTTGAACCTGGGAGGCAGAGGTTGCAGTGAGCCAAGAACACGCCATTGCACTCCAGCCTGGGCAACAGAGGAACACTTCAACTCAAAAATAAAAATAAAAAATAAAGTAACAGAAGACCTCGATCAGGAAAAGGGATGAAAGAGTTTGGCAAATCCTCAAGGATTAAACAAGGTTGTCCCAGGAATGAGATCACCATGAATGATAAATTGATTGACAAAACTATATGGGAGCCTTCTTATACCTGCATCTTAACTTAGTATTTTGCCCTTTCTTTAGAGTGATAGGATCTTTTCCTCTACATTGTGCTAACAAAATACATAGGATTTACATGAAATGATTTTTTTTTTAATCTTAGAAATGAGCACACCAAATTCCACTCAAAGTTAGATTCATTTTAGCACAGCTAATGATAATTTGCCAAATTGGGGATACATTTAAAATGTGATTTTGAGTCACGGGATGTGGAGATGGAATGGAGAGAGAGAGGATGAACACAACTTAACTTGCTGGTTGAAAACAACAGATTACTGCCTTGTTTCACAATTTGACTGATTTTGATGTACTTTTGTGAAAGTTAAGAGGGAAGCAGAATAGTAGTAAATAAAGTGAGAAACAGAAAGTGTTATCCATTCAGAGTGTCTTTTGCTTTACAGTCAGTTGTAGTCTAATTTCTTTCCTTTCATGAACTAAGGAGATGTTCTCTCTGTGGTTCTCAAAGTGTAATATTGTATATAGGCTAATCAAAATAAGACAAAACAGACTTAAATTGCAACTAACTCATACTGAGGTAAGACATCAGAAAATCTCCCTACTTACAAAAGTTATTACTGATTAAGAGATTACATAACATGGGTATAATTACTTGAGGCTTAGCTAGCCAGCACCTAATACAGTTCTATGTTTTTAAAAAACTATGATTTAGTAAATAGTAGAACGCATCTACCATGTTTATGATAGACTTACTCAAAATCAAAGTGTGCTGAAAGGATGAATCTTGTTTTAATGGAAACTCAAATATATACTGCAAAATTCAAAGATTAGTTGGAAAAGTTTAATAGTCCGTATGTTTTATGGCCGTGGACAGGTTTATATTTTTAAATACATAGTCTATTTTTGTTTACAATCTCTACTAAAGTAAGACTAGCAATAAAATCATACAACTTAGATGCCTCCTTTTCCAGCATCATCAATTTGTCCACTAGCAAGAGTGAAATAGATGTTGCCTACATGGTCTGAATGGAAGAATTCAAGAAATGTTTCCAGCATAAAAATTATTATTTCATTGATTCAAACAATTTTACAAAGAGCATATTCTTTTAGGCATTAACCATTGCCTTTTCCATATATTCCCATTAAAAGTTCAATTTATTGGCCAGGAGTGGTGGCTAATGCCTGTAATCCCAGCACTTTGAGAGGCCAAGCCAGGCGGATCATGAAGTCAGGAGATCAAGACCATCCTGGCCAATATCGTAAAACCCCGTCTCTACTGAAAATACAAAAATTATCCGGGCATGGTGGCATGCACCTATAGTCCCAGCTACTTGGGAGGCTGAGTCAGGAGAATTGCTTGAACCCGGGAAACAGAGGCTGCAATTAGCTGAGATTGCACCACTGCACTCCAGCCTGGGCAACAGAGCGAGATTCCATCTCAACAACACCACCAACAACAAAAATTCAACTTATCCTAGACCATAATCTATCACAATAGTAAGACTATTCTTAGCATGTTCCCTTTGCTCTTCCAACCTAACCAAGGGCAGCATAAGAGCACTGTGACCCTGAATGTACAAAAGGTAAAGAGGAGTTCACTGAAGAGATACTGATTGCTACAAAATGTGGTCCTGAGCTTACCTTCTACAATATGTTTCTTGAGTTTTTATAGGATTCGCGATCAACACCAAGCCTTATGGGGCTTAAATCCATTTGAATCAGTCTTTGCGTTTTTGACTCACAAAAGGTGCTTTTATGGAGGTCATCAACTACCTCCACCAAAATCTAATAAGTAGGCTTTGATTTTCTTGTAGCTGTATTGACAGCTTTTAAGAAACAAAACTGATCACTTATTTCAAACACTTTTTCAGTTGACTTTCAAAATATCACATTTTTAATTTCACTATTACTTGGTGACTACTCATTTCTCATTTTCCAGCCCTCTTAAAGCTATTTGTCTCAAGTCTCAATCTTCGGATGTCTATTCTACACACCTGCCCTTGGTGATCTCGTCCAGTCTTGTGGCTTTGAACAAATCCCATAGGCTGAGGCTCCCCAAATATACATCTCCAGTCTTCACTCATACCAGAAACCTGGTCTAGTCAATATGACTGCCTGGATGTCATCTCTACATCAAAGTCTAACAGGATCTAGCTTAACATGTCAAAAAATGCAACTCTCATTCCTCCCAAAAATAAACTCCTCCATTTTTTCCCCTATCAATTATTACAAGGCAAATTTTTCCAGATACTCAAGCCAAAAACAGGGCAGTCATCTTGGACTCATCTTTTTCTCTATATCCCACATTTAATTTATCTGGAAATCAAATTGACTCTACCTTCAAAATCTGAGTATCTCTTACCACCTTTACTTCTACTGCCCTGGCTTATCTGATGATTGTTTCATAGTTTTAGCCTCCTAACTACTTTAATTGATTGTTCCCTACCTTCTTTTGGTCTGTTAGCAACCCAAGAGTGAGGGTCATTCAGTTACAACATAAATCAGATCATGTCACCTCCATGGCCAAAACCCATCTGAACCCTCTTAGAATTAAGTCTCCAGATGTGTCTAGAACTTGCCTCAGCTCTCTGATCCTATTGTCTACTACTTTCTTCTGTCTCCCTTAACTACATATACACTATCTTCTTCAATGTTCCTGGAACACTGTAAGTTTGGAGATTTTGACCTTACTCTCTTTCCTCCATGAAACATATTTCCCCCCAATATCATTAGGGCATGCTTCCTCATCTCCCGTCTTTGTCTTAAAAGTCATTTTCTCAGTGAACCTTCCTTTCCACCATGTACTCAATAAGTCTACTCTGTTTAAAATGGAAACTTCCTTCAGCTGTGACAGTAGCTATTTCCCTTTCCTGCTATGTTTTTTCTCTATGGCATTTATACAATTTAATTATTGTGCACCTATCCAACTGATTCATTGTAGGCTCTTTAGCCTTCTTTAAATAATCATATAGCTTCATTTATTTAATCTGTTGTAAATTACATAGCCTATTTAAAATATAAAGCTCCTACATTTTAATATGTTTTTTATTACATTTTCTGCTGACATATATTTATACAGGACACCGTTATTTCCAAAGTATTTTCCCATGTAGCTTTCTTCACTATGGCTGCAAAGCAGTAGT
Organism: Macaca mulatta; assembly: GCF_049350105.2. Classification (NCBI taxonomy): domain Eukaryota; kingdom Metazoa; phylum Chordata; class Mammalia; order Primates; family Cercopithecidae; genus Macaca; species Macaca mulatta. Next base: position 176,568,333 of record NC_133410.1, read on the forward strand.
ATCTTAAGCAGAGAGGCATTATCACCAAAATTGCATTGATGAGAGCACAGGGCCAAGTGAATACTGGGAGCTCTCTACTCTTGCTCACTCTGTGCGTGTGGTAAAAATAAAGTCAAAGGTTTAAACATTAGCGTCAATATTAAATAAAGGATAATCATTTCAAAAAAGTGTAAAAAGGTTTTTGTATATTTTGAATTCAATTTTACTTGATTTGAGGAAAGAGATAAAATAAAAACAATCTTCCTCTTCTGCATGAAAACAATCTGGGTGCCAGTTTTAGTTCTAATCAATCTAAATTGATTTTTTGCTTATACATTTTGTGTTTTAATTTACTCTTCTGGAAAATCCATGGGCACATGGATTTTTATTATTTAACTACCCACTTAATTTTTTCCCCATCATTGCATTTGTTTAAATGTGGACTTTTAAAACACGAAAATGGCTTTTTAATCTGGTTTAAATTCAGAACCTTGGAAAAAATGTGGGAATACATTAAGCATTCTATATTTACTAATTTAATTGAAATGAAATGGGCTTATCAAGAAAACAAGAAAACAGTCTTGCTGAAATGCAGCACATTACTCATACAAACCCTGCATGAAAATGTCTAATGTTGTACTCAAATTACACTCCATCCCGAATATCCCCCATGTTATTTCTTAGTCACAGTAAAATGCTTGCTATTTTAAGTTGATGAATGATTTGCAATTGTTATAGACTAACTTTGCAAACTGGAAACAACATTCTTGCTGTTCTGCTGATCACTACTTTTTCTAAAGTAAACAAAAAAAGAGACAAATAATAAGAACAACAATTAAGTCATGATATGCTTTCACTGGAAGGCAGAAATTTTCTGTATATATACTTTGCTTTGTTTTCTTGTAGAAATATAGAAGATATTTTGGCTTTTTATCTTCTGGGTCATTTTGGTTTTTTTCAAAATGACTTTGCTAAAATATTTAAGTATACACAGTAAAAATTATATAGTCCAAAATATTTTTACATATAGTAATATACCTATCACTGATTTATCAATTATGATGTCTTGATATTTTCTTTTTTCTTTTTTTTTTTTTTTTTTTTTAGAGATGGAGTCTCTGTCACCCATGCTGGAGTGCAATGGCACAATCTCAGCTCACTGCAATCTCCGTCTTCTGGGTTCAAGCAATTCTCCTACCTCAGCCTCTCAAATAGCTGGGATTACAGGTGCCCGCCTCCACACCCAGCTAATTTTTGCATTTTTAGTAGAGACAGCATTTCACCAAGTTGGCCAGGCTGGTCTTGAACTCCTGATCTCAGTCCATCCACCCACCTCGGCCTCCCAAGGTGCTGGGATTACAGGTGTGAGCCACTGCGCCTGGCCTTCTTGATATTTTCTATGTGTTTATTTTGCTTGAGGTTTGATGAGAATTTTGCATCTGTTAGTTCATACTTTTCATCTAATTTGAAAAATTTAAATCACTTTTCTTCAAATAATTGTTCTAATCCCTGGCTTCTCTCTCCTCTTTTCTGAAACTTCAATTACATGTTAGTTGGTGAGCTTGATATTGTTCCACAAATTACCCAGTCTTCTTTTTCTTTGTGTGCATCAATATGCATAGTTGATATCACTGTATTCAAAAGTTCACCTATGTTTCCTTTTGAAATGCTTAAATTGTATTTAACCTA